>NC_134710.1:50284509-51639509 GCF_043290135.1 Rhipicephalus microplus | reverse complement strand
CCATGAGCACTATATCGTGAGCAAACAAAAGAAGGTGGGCACTGAGCACGGAAGAAAGTGGTGACTACAGAATACCTACAGGCGTAAGGCACATTTTTGGCCGATGTTGGAGCCAACAAACAAAATTCTATATTGATAAGCTATGAAACTGCCTCTTCTGGTGGTGAACACGCAAACTGGTGAAACGGATGGGCAGCTGTCTGTGACAAAGTGTTCCGGCCTGTCCCTATGTAGTCGTGACATCATCCATATACTGGAAATTCTTGGACAAAGTACCATCACCTTTGTTCAGGTGGGCAGTTCAGAAAACAGGGACAAAGCTGTAGAGGGAAATCAGCGACTTGTGCCAACGTTGTACTAGCTTGATGAAAGCCACTCATCAACTTGAAGAAAGCGGTAAACTCAAAATTATTGAAAGCACGCTCTCTACCTCAGGTACTTGGACCGGCTGAGTGAAGAAGGGATCCTATCACTGTCACCCGCACTGAGCGGGCCAGACCAGCGGTAACAGCTGCTCAAAGCTGATGGCAGTCTGAGATTGAGGGGTGGTTTCGGGGCTTTTTTGAGCACATCACGCCAGGTAGACTAGTCCCCATTGCCTAAAGTAGAGGACATGTTTGCCACTCTAAAATATGGCTGTTGGTTCACGATACTATGCGAGCTCGGCGTGACAAGGGTATTGCTCAGGGAGGAGAAATTTATTTTACAGCGAAAGCTGTTATGATGTCACAACTCGGGTCACGCGCAGTTGTCCGCCGCCGCCGCTGCCGGTGCTGTCCGTAACCACATCGCGAGAAATTAAAAAAAAAAAAGGAAACCTAGCACCAATGACACAGTGGAGCTCGAACCCAAGTTCGCTTGGTGCCAGCCTGGCATTCTACCACTGAGGCACACTGGTTTTGTCCTTTACTTCCAGCTAAAGTTCACACATGAGGTGCTAATATAAAGACATTACAATACACAACAAACTATAAGGAAAATAACCAAGGACCTCAAGCATTACTTCCTACATCACTTACATCACTTCCTAAAATTTCTTCATTGTCAGTAGGGCTTTACCCTTAACCATAAAGGTACACATTTTTTTGTTCTTACTACCTCGATAAACCTTGAGATACTTTCTTTGAAATACTTTCTTGCAGGTCTCCTGTCATGGTCCCAGCAAAAATCCAGCCATTCTAGAGCACAATATACCGTGAAAATCAGTCATCATGATAAAATCCAAAGGTAATCTATCATCATTCTCTATTTCCAAGTACCTGATTCCATGAGGGGATAACGGAAACTCTTTTTAATTGTTCTTTGTAATACGTCCCAGAAGGAAACTCCTTCCCAACAGTGCAGAAAACGTGGTCGAAAGTTTTCGGTTTCTTACAAATTAGACAGTGAGATTCCCAAGGCATATAAAACCCACGTTCCTCTAGGAAGGTTTTTACAGGAAGTGTTTCGGTGTGTAAATTAAAAAAGAACGTTCTTGCACTTGGAGCTGCCAGTATTCTTTAGACTCGTGTAAGTACACTCTGTCCCTTGCGTGCTGTATATAGCGCTCTGTACAGTGAGATAGGGACCACAGTGTCACATAACTCTTTGTACAGTTTTTTTTTCTTTCCAACAGACCACAGGTAGTCAGTTAAAAAACGAACACACAAAAAACATACGCTAGCCACAACTTCCTTCATGTATCATTGCACAGCCCCTGTGGTAACATGAGTGCTCACAACAAACTCAGGCAACAGTCTACTTAGTCATGTTTGACAGACTGTTAATAGGAAAGGATCTCTTATCTCGCGGAAAAAAAAACCTATTTATTAACCGTTTGATAAACGGATGTTCTAGCCCAAGGCCGCCACACTTCACCCGTCTAAACAAATTCGTGTGAGTGAGCCTTTCCCAGTTAGATGATTTGATTTGTGAGGTTTAACGTCCCAAAACCACCATATGATTATGAGAGACGCCGTAGTGGAGGGCTCCGGAAATTTAGACCACCTGGGGTTCTTTAACGTGCACCCAAATCTGAGCACACGGGCCTACAACATTTCCGCCTCCATCGAAAATGCAGCTGCCGCAGCCGGGATTCGATCCCGGGACCTGCGGGTCAGCAGCCGAGTACCTTAGCCACTAGACCACCACGGCGGGGCTCCCAGTTAGACCCCCACACAAATATTGCAAACACCCGATGTAATTTTCGCACGTTGACACGGGAACAGTACAGCACTTGCATCACATACCATAGCTTGGACAAAAAAAAAAAACAGCTGCATGCAGTAGCCCTAGCAAACATCGATAGATAGGTTGCATTCCACCCATTCGCTTTCTCTTTAATTTCTTTTGTTTGCTGTGTCCAATATTCATCAGCACTTTTGTATGACTCAAACGGAACTCCGAGATATTTAACTGGCGTTTTTATTCATTCATTGGCTGCAAAAAATTCTGAGGTGAAAGGCCAATATCCATGCCAAAAGCCGAGGCACTTACCCCAGTTTATGTGGCTTCCTGTAACTTCGGCGAAAGATTTAGAAACTATGATTGATTCTTCAATACATTCATAGGAAGAACTACAAATCGCAACATCATCAGCGTATGCGAGTAGTCTGACCTCTCAGGATTGTACGCTAAAGCCACTAATGATGTCGTCCTGCTAGACCGACCGACATAATGTTTCAGATCCAAAACAACAGTGGACTAACAGGGCAACCTTGACGCACTGAGCGCTCAATTCTAATGGGGAGGGGGGGGGGGGGCGAATGTCTTGTTGATTATTAGTCTAGTACTACCATTTCGATGTGCCATGGCTACGCCGTCCATAATTATCTTACCAACATTAATATGCTCCAATACTGCAAACAAAAAAAGCGTGGGCAACGCAATCAGACGCTTCTTCTCGATCTAGCTGGCGTATGGCCACACGAGCTTGACTGATGTCAGCGCAGACAGCATTGTATGAACATTTGTCACTAATTGATTGATTTGTGGGGTTTAACGTCCCAAAACCACCATTTGATTATGAGAGACGCCGTAGTGGAGGGCTCCGGAAATTTTGACCACTTGGGTTCTTTAACGTGCACCCAAATCTGAGTACACGGGCCTACAACATTTCCGCCTCAATCGGAAATGCAGCCGCCGCAGCCTGGAATCGAACCCGCGACCTGCGGGTCAGCAGCCGAGTACCTTAGCCACTAGACCACCGCGGCGGGGCACTAATGTGGTGGCGACAAAGAAAGGACAAGAAAAGAGCAGTTGATCATGTTGCGAAATTTCTTTGTCCTGGTATCACCAGTACCTCGTTCACCTGTTAATAATTAGGCTGTGTGTAATCCTAATATCGGCACGCAAAGTTGGAGTTCTCTATTCAGCCACACTGTGCTAAACTTATATACTTCAAACCTGAAGATCCACACGTTTGGTGTGGATCAACGATATGAAGTCTAGCCGCCAAAACTTTTTCATTAATATTTTGTAGTCTACGTTTGTCAGTGCGATTGGCCTGTACGCTGTGACGTGCCTGAGCTTTTCAACCTCGTCTGTCTTCAGGATCAGAACGGTACGTGATTCACCAAAGGATGGTGGTAATTTCTTTTCCTCGTATGCCTGGTTAAAAACGCCGGCAAGTATAGAAGACAATTCACTTTTACAACACTTGTACCACTTGGCACAAAGACCATCTGGTCCCGGAGACTTGGCGGGATTTAACTTATCAATCGCCCGTTCAACTTCAGATGCAGATATACATGATTCCAAAGCGCTTTTCACTTCCTCGCTCACTTGAGGCATGCGTCCTAAATATTCTGCTTTAAATATTCCTAGGTTTACCTGTCTACACGCAAAAAAAGTTTTCAAAATGCTTTGAAAATACGCATAAAATCCTGTGGATATTGGTTACTTCGTGACCATCCTTCTCTATTTTTTCGATTTGATTCCGTCGAGCGTTCGTGTTTTCACCCCTAACGCTTTTTTGGTTGGCGTCTCTCCAGCAGCTAAAGCCTCAGCCCTAGCACGAACGAGTGCACCGTGGTAGCGTTCCTCGTCATGCAGTGCAAGTTTCTGCTTAATATTACGTATGTCAATTGTATACTCTCCCGGTTGTTTGCACTCCAATTTAGTTTTTCCAAGGTCATTCGCAGTTGATTTTCCTTATTTTTTTTTCGTAACTCAATGCGCAAGATCGATCAACAGCTTTTATTTTTATTCGCTCCTTGAACTCTTCCCATTTTTCTGCAAGTGTAACTTCATCATTCATTTTTTATTTCATTGATGCAGTTCATTATCTGGTCTAAGAATTATTCGTCAGTGATCAAAGTGGAATTCATCTTCCACAGCTCCCTTGAAAAGTTCCACCTTTTGTTTTCTCTAACACATCACAATTAACTAAACAATGATTGCTGAAGTGTATTGGGTAGACAGGCTGAGCACGTCTCAGAAATCTCCTACTCGATATGGTCTGCATGCCACGCACATCACTATGTAAAAACGCGTGACGCGTCCTTTGGGCAGTGGTGGCAAAATAATCTGGTATCCTGCGTCTTGATCTTCGGTCATCCTGTTACCGCGGCTACTTTGTGCCGCAAACGCCGCTCCTACGGAACAAATGATGCTTGCGTCTGACGCGCGTGAGTGCCGACGAAATAATGACTGATCCACACCGGTGCTTAGAACTTGTTGGCATACTTGGCTTACGCAGGCTTGATGTCGGGAGAGCAATCATGTTAATACGACTTATAAAGCATTTTAAAACAGTGAAAGAACAAGCACTCGACGCACAGTGCGAATAGCGTAACGAGTCGGTCGTCCAATGCTCCAACTCAGTACAAAATCTTGTTCTTGTTCGCCTATTAACTGTGGCGCATACCCACTTTAGCCATAATTCCTCATCGTCGTCAGCCACTGCATAAACAATTGGCACAGAGTTCTTTGCAAGTATTTAAAGGATACTACGCTTCTCAGTAGAATGATGAAAAATAGCATAGCGAATGCCAGTCTACTACCCTAGAAGCTTTATTAATAATACCATAGTGGGTGTCAAGCAAGTGTGCTTGCAGCAGCTATCCAATGAGTGTTTACAAAAGGCTCTGAAAGGCCGCTCTATAGCTTTCGCTGTGACTGTGCTGCGCCTTCCGTGCAAGCCTGACGTGTTTTTTTTTTTGTGTGTGTGTGAAGAAGGAACGAACTTCTTGGGGCATCCGAATCGACAGGGAAAGTCTTCATCTCTGTGAAAAGAATATGGAGGCCATCATGAAGGCACCCGATCCATGCAGCATCCAGGAACTTAGTTCATTCTTGGGTCTCATTTCTTACTACCGGAGTTTCTTACCAAATATGTCCACTATGCTTTCTCCACTCAATACGCTGTTGAGGAAAGACTCGAAATGAAATAGAGCCAAGAAGAAATGGCTGCATTTAGGGCTATCAAGCATGTACAGCAGCAAAGTTCAAACCTACTGGCCCACTATATGACCCAAACAAGCAAGTCATCTTACAATGCTCTGCGTCTCCTGAAGGGTTTGGAGAAGTACTTTCTCACGTCATTCGCAGGCTGGAACGACCCATCGCATTTGATTAAAAACAATCACGAACGCAGGAACTACTCTCAATTGGAACGGGAAGCCTTGACATTTGTTTTTTGTAGTCACGAAGTTCAGGAACTATACCTGCTAGGTCCCTTTGTTTTTAATATAAATCATACGCCATTGCTGGGATTATTTAAAGGAACCAATGTAGCACGTATGGCGCAGAAGCCAGAATCCAGAGATGGTTTCTTATCCTGGGAGCGCATCAGTATACACCATTTGATATAAACCGGGACAGCAGAATAAAAATGCCGATGCCCTCAGTAGGCCTTCGGCAAAAGAAGCTGAGTACACAAACTGTCAGGGTGAACAAGTGCTGCCAAGAAGTATTTCGAACAGCAGCCCACTGTCACGTCAGCAACTTGAGGAGTTGACCCAGAAAGACCCTGTGCTAATGAAATTTCTTGCCCGAATTCAAAAAGGATGGCCAAGGAAGCTTAAAGATCAAAAGTTGCAACCTTCCTGGTGGCTACGACGTGAACGCACAGTAGAAAGAGAGAGAGAGAATAAAATGAGGGAGAGGCAGGGAGGTTAACGCACAGGAGACAGTGCACTGAACTACTGTGGGGATCGCACGGCGATTTATCAGCAGGCAAGACGCGCGTTCCTGCTAGAACAACATGACACACATTTCTGGATCAATTCTACAAAAGCTCTGGCAAGGACACTCACATGGGCGTCTGGCATAGGTTCGGAGGGGGAAAATTGCCTGAATGCGGTGTTTCTCAACAAGCAGTAATAATGCTTGCATATGACGGATCCTTGAGGTGACCAGCCACATTGCAACCGTAAACCCGCGTTTATGTCGGCTACGCTAGTCCAGTGGAACACAAGATGGTTCTGGTGATTTTGGACAGTGATTTCGGGTGGGTGGAAGCCATTCCAACTCCATCAGCTAGCCGCGACAGTAGAAAGTTGCGAACTGGGTTCGCACTTTTTGGCCTGTTTAGGTATGTAAAGACAATGTAACGTCATTCATCGGAGTCCAATTACAAGACTTTGTACGACAAAATGACATACGACACATTTGTATAGCACCTTACAAGGCACAATCAAATGTTTTGCCCGAAAGAGCTGTCCGTTCTGTGAAAGAAAGTCTCAAACTTATGACCGGGGAAGGCCTTACCACAAGATATACCAGGTGATTGCCCATATATACACTGCAAAACGTCATCGGGGCAAAGGACACGTTAACCAGCAGAACTAATAATTTTGTTCACACCAAGAACCATACTACAGATTTTATTATAAGGGTCCCAGAAGTGACATTGCCAGAAAAGTCAAGTAGCTGCTAGAAAGGTGATCCGGTCTTCTGTAAAAGCTTTAATGAACAGCGGCTACCAGGCGAGGTGGCTGAAATGCCGGTAATTCGGATATTGTTTGTGTAAATCCGAATAGGGGCTCTTATAGACGACATCTGGACCAGGTACGCTAGAGACACACTGCAGACCCAAGTTCCAAGGCAGAGCCACATGAAGACCCACTAGTAGAATTCTACCCGAATGGCAGCGAGAAGAACCGGTGTAAAATGCTTCGGCTCCAGCAAAAGGGCTACCCAAGCATCACTAACCACGTTGGATCGACAACAATTTTTCATGGTGCATATATATTTTCTAACGCGAAGGAAATATTACCCGTCAGTTCGTGAGATCTTGGCATGGTAAAGTGTAAAACACCATGAAACACTGCATGGTAATCAGGGTTTTTCTATCTGCAGCGAATATGAAGTCGTATGCTCACATACTGCAAAGTGAGCGCACGGGCGGTTCGAGTTTGAGGGCGCTGGTTTACTGCGCATGCGTGCACTTCACGCGCATGCACCACGGCTCAACTTCGTCCACTCGCGGTCGTGACGGCAGCGCCGCATTTCACTGTGCTACTCTTTTTACGTCGTAAGCAGCGCAGAATTGAGCGGGGCTAGATAATATATACTCACTGTAATCTTGAGGACTGGCCCGCACGACTGCATAAGACTTCATAAACCATTCCATAAACCAGATTAAAGGCTCTTCTGCTATACTGCGCAGCAATATAGTTTGTGATAATCTTAGGCGTGATTTAAAAAAAAAATTAAGTCACAACGCAAAAAGAAAGCTGGAATATGTGACTATGTTTCATGCTCTTTTCATTTCTACTACGATCTAATCGCACGTTCTGGCCAGTTGTCGGTCCCTTGAAAAACCAACCGCACCAATCGACAAATCGTTTTCGAACTTTAGGGGGAATTTTTAATGCGAAGCATTTCTTTGTGTACTGCAAGAACTTTTGGCATCTATCTATCTATCTATCTATCTATCTATCTATCTATCTATCTATCTATCTATCTATCTATCTATCTATCTATCTATCTATCTATCTATCTATCTATCTATCTATCTATCTATCTATCTATCTATCTATCTATCTATCTATCTATCTATCTATCTATCTATCTATCTATCTATCTATCTATCTATCTATCTATCTATCTATCTATCTATCTATCTATCTATCTATCTATCTATCTATCTGGCCGCCTATGTCTGGAGGCCCTCGTTATCACCCCCTTGACTTGGGGTAAACGAACATTAGTATGGGAAGGCAAGATTGTTTGACGAATACGACTCTCTGGTCATGACATGAATAATGACACAATCACGTCACGTTCGTCACCAAACACTTTCCCGCCCGACAGTGGCACATACTCGTGGGCGGGTATCTGCCGCTGGTATGCGGGTATGTGCCACAGGTGATTGACACTTAATATCTACCCAGGATCGGCGAGAACACCTATGGGAAGTTTTAACGCGTGAGCGTTAAGAAAAAAATGACATCGGCTGCGTTGACTTGACGAATGTAAGGAAAAAATGTTAGGGTCCCAGCCTCGCACACATAAAGTCCATAATGTCCATAAGTCTATGTTGAACTTGCCGACTAGTATAAAGGATGGGCAGATGGATGGGCGGACAGGTGGATGCATGCACGGACGGATGGACGCACAGGTGGACGGATGCATGGACGGACGACAGCGTGGATG
The DNA here is from genome assembly GCF_043290135.1 of Rhipicephalus microplus. Taxonomy (NCBI): domain Eukaryota; kingdom Metazoa; phylum Arthropoda; class Arachnida; order Ixodida; family Ixodidae; genus Rhipicephalus; species Rhipicephalus microplus. The sequence continues at coordinate 51,630,929 of NC_134710.1, read as the reverse complement.
GATAGATAGGTGGATGAACAGACGGATGGACGGGTGGATGGACGCGTGAATGGATGGATGGATGGACTGATGCATGGTCGCACGGACAGATGAACGGTGCATGTGATCATGTATTGTGCTGTCGTTTAGTTGGTTCAATACATAAAGTCGGTTGTTTACACATATGTTTTTGTTTTTGTTGTGAAGGTCTTCACTTTCGGTTTGGATTTTTTGGGGCGTGATGGACACTAACTGTGTCACCCACCAATAGCGTCATTCTGTAACATTTCGCTCAATAAAAATATTACAGCAGAGTCACCTTCCCTCTGCATGCTTCGCATAACATCGATTCCCAAGGTACGTAGCATCTGCCAGTTTTTAGGGGGGGGGGGATAGAAAGGAGGCCAACAAGAGAGCGAGGAAAAGCAGGGAGGCTTACCAGCTCAGTAAAGGTGGTATGCTACCCGACTCTTGGGAAAGGGGGATTGTAAATTAATGAGTCTAATCTGACTGATCTATCAATCTGTAAAGCGCAGAATCATGTCTGAAAAAAAACAAAAACAAAGGACACTCAAGCCAGCGTTTAACTGCCCGGAGAAAATTTTATTGAAAGCACGTGAACAAATAAACCTAGAAAAGAACGTTGGAAAAAAATAAAGTGATGTCACAAGCTTTTGAGAAGACAATGAAATCAGTTTCGGTCCTGTAGAGCAACGTAAGTGGCTGTATGACACGCGCGCTTTTTACAGGTATTTTATTTCTCAGAACCCTTTAAATAAATATCCGCTTTTGAAAGTTTGGCAGCGCTTGTCCGCCGTATCTTCAATGTTATCCTGTGCAGTTTTGCGCGATAGTTTCAAGTCTTTAATAACGATGTGGCCAGAAAACTGTTCTCTTTAACTTGGTCACGTGCTCCATACGCGCAGATGGTCGCTAACAGGGAGCAGTGTCTTTCATAAACAGAAATAAAGGCTTCACCTAAACCATACATCGCATGGGATCCGCTTTTCATTGACGATAATTCCTGAGAACGTCTTACTGGCCGAAATGTAAATGAGCCTTGCAGTCATCCAGCTGAAAAGGAATAAAGGAAGAACAGGTGATAATATGATAATAATAACAGACGTGTATCATTGAAAATGAGCAGATTATTTTTTTATTTATTTGGCCTTAGATTATGGTCTGGTGACTTAGGCGTAATATTAACAAACCTCCTCCTCGATGCTTAATCACATTAACTGCCTTGATTGGCAGGGAGGCGGACACAAGTGGCGGAGTAACGCCACAATGGTGACACACGGATCCAATAGAAATGGATGGATCCCTGGGTTCACTGACCCAGCAGAACCAAAAGAGATATGGGAGGACGCGCGTTAATTTCACCCACTCCGTAAACGCGAAATATCTGCGTGCCACCGCGCGCATATAGTTAATCAGTTCGCCGTCAGAAGTATTTTCGGCTTCTGTCGCTAAGATTTCGCGCCTATCGCTCGACCAGTTCCGCTATGCAGTAAATCAGTCGGGCAGAAATATAGGCAAGACTGGCTCGATGATCGTATCGCGCTGTTTGCATCATAAAGCGTGTCGGGACGGTCGGCCCTTTCTTTTGCGGAACACAACAGGCGGGCAAGCGGCGGCACATGCGAAAAGAAAATAAAGGCCGAAAATGGGGGTGAAAAAAGACGACGCGCGAGGCAATCGAGCAGCGGCGATTGGCTGCCGCTCAGGCAGCTCCAGGCGGTGCTTCCCGGCCATTGGCTGCCGCCAGTGCAGCGCGCCCACTTCGGAGGGGCAACAAATTTTCGGCCGCTGAATCCGACAGGGGCCCTTATGTGCTCCGGCCCATTTTTGCTTCTCGCCAAGCGCGGCGCGCACCAAAGACCCCATAAAGCATGCACCGTCGCATTTCTTTTCCCCGGGCCCAAGAGAATGTCAGGAGGAGACAAAAGCCGCGGGCATATCTTGCCCGGTTTCATGGTGCACCGTTTGTTCCGGCGTGCGCCGGCAGACGCTCTTTGATCTCGGCCAGGCGCGCGCCTTTCGTTTTGATCGGGACCAATTCACGCGGCGAGAGGCGCGCGCCCACCCGTCAACCGCGGCATCCACCGATGGGCGGCGTTAGCAGCACCGGCTCACATCGGCGGAAAGCTCGGGTTCATGCTCCGGTCTGCGCCGTCACGCCAGTTACCAGCGCCCACCTCCAGTATTATTACTCTTTTGCCATCTCTTAAGGCCCGTTCGGGATGGATTGGTCGTAAATGACTGATGTTCCGAAGGCCTACCGGATAGCGGCACTCTTTTAATATACAGCGTTCTGGCGAGTTATTAAGCGATTTTGTCAAAGTTAATACTGTACCACCGCGCTTTCCGAAGGAATTCGAGGTCCAATGTTTTGTGATAAGAGTCTAGTTGCTGGAACAGATCAAGGTTTCTGTCAATTCCAATTCATCCTCACCGACAGAGCCTTGCAGACCACTCCACTCCCGCTTACTATGATGTATACATAAAAGCTTCAGAACGGTATGACAAAAACGAACTTCACGAAAGAAAGAATAAGAAAAAGAATTCGTATGTATTGAATAAAAATCTATGAGTTATACTGTGTGATTCTACGTTTTCACACAGCCATCTGAACGTGAGGCAAATCGCAAAGGAAGACATCATGGTTTGGCATTTCGGTTGATTGATTGATATGTGAGGTTTAACGTCCCAAAACCACCATATGATTATGAGAGACGCCGTAGTGGAGGGCTCCGGAAATTTCGACCACCTGGGGTTCTTTAACGTGCACCCAAATCTGAGCACACGGGCCTACAACATTTCCGCCTCCATCGGAAATGCAGCCGCCGCAGCCGGGAATCGAACCCGCGACCTGCGGGTCAGCAGCCGAGTAGCTTAGCCACTAGACCACCGCGGCGGGGTAAAATTCGGCAGCACCAAAATTTGGCCTCCATGGCAGAGATAAAACCCGTAACCTTCAGCTGGAAAGCACACAATGAGGCATGCAATGTGCTACGATGACGCGTATATACACTTCCCAATAAGCATTCAGTCAGACTGAAGCTATTCAAAAAGTGTTGCGGGAGGATGCATGAGGCGTGCACCACCCTCGTGGAGTTAATTGTAGCAAGCTTTAGTTTCGTATTGTTTCCAATTTTATCTTCCAACAGATTTAGGAGGTTGCAATGCTCCATTTATAAGATGTAGATGCCGATATTACATCTTTAAATGAAGAATAAATGATCATGTACTTGCAACTGATTATGTAGGATTGAAAAGTAAACAAAAATATAGCTGTGTTAGTTCACAGGCTCACGCAACGCACTAAACACCGTTTATACGAGTTTTCTGTAAGTCTTGCTCACGAAGTACTGGCGTAATTCGGAAGGATGTTAAAAGATTCGTGCTTTGGGTGTGCCAGCACTAGTGCCATTCAATAGAGTTTGCTATCACGTTTTATTAGGTATAACAGATTCATATATTTGAAACTTGCTTTCTATTTTCCTCAAATAGCTTTTGGTACATATTTGTAACGTAAGAACGGTGATATAAATCTCAAAAGAATGCTCCACGTCTCCCTTTCAAAATAGACTATAAGATATAAGTCAGACAGTCCTTTAAGTTAGACAATAAGGCATGTAGTCACGTACACAGTATATGAAGTTACGCGCTTATTTACTGTGGACACAACTTCGATAGATCTGTGTTCATGAACCCTCCCGGAAACGTAGACCCGTTGTCAATCGACTTGGCATCTGAGTGTTGTCATTCTACTATTTGTGTCAATTTATGCATTTATTTACTTTTTAAAGGGAAAGTGTTTTATATCAGGGTCCGCCAAAACTTCATTCACGCATTGCCATGACGGACATGACGTCGAAAAAAATGCACGCGATCAGCGGCAAAGAAAAAAAAAAATGTCACAGCGTTGCAGCAAAGCCGAAGCAATGGACGTGATAGCAACAAATTGGAAGGTCACACGCAGAATGGCAAGCAGATAGCAACGTGCCCCGCATTTCTCACGCACAAATGACGCACGAAACGTACTCACAGATACAAATTAACGCGAATAAGCGTCTCAATCGTTTTTTCGCCCTGTCTGAAAAGCGCGCCCTTTTCGCAAACGGAGACTGTGCAACGACTGCAGTGAGTTTTGTGCGCCCGGTAATACAACAGAATTGTTCCGGTGAAACCCCAAGGCCAGCCCAGACGTCCGCACCGCGATTGTCCGCACCGCGAGATAAGCGCACGCATGAGCGTCCACCCTGCCCCCTCTCCGCGGGGCAAAGTACGTGAAGGTGTGAGAGCGCACGCCACCGCGTCGTCACGATGTGGGGACGCACGCTCATTGTGTCATCTTGCTGGTGATGCTGAAAACACAACGGTTCCCCCCGATATGCCCGTCACTAGCTGTAAGTGATAGATATAAATAGCTTGCCGTTTGAACAGTGCAGAAGGTGCTCCTTCGTGGGTCAGTGGCTAACGCCTCGCGCTCACACTTCAGAGGCCTCGCGTTTGATTCCTCGTTCTGGAATATTTTTCTTTCTTGCGTTTTCATTTATATACATGCGTATGCATATACGGTGAGTGACGGCGACGCTGAATGCAAAATTAAGCCGAGAGTTTCCGTATAATTGCTATCGCAATAAAAAGGTCCGTCAATGGGTGTCGAGTCCACGACGACAGATGCCGGGCACGCTGCCCACTGCGTAAAGGTCACTCACTCTCGATGCATTACAAACACGCTTTTTATATCTTACACTTTCCTATCCCAATGGTTTTGGTTGGTGCGGCAGTGTCCCCCTCTGGGAGCAGTAAACTGAAGCAATACATCATGAGTGTGACCTCTGCGATGAGCTCCTGCAATGCGTTGTTGCACGCATGTCATTCGACGTGTTTCTAAAAGGAGTGCAATTTAGTCAAGTGTCAACGCCTTAACACACCGTTAGGTGATGACCTTAGCTCAAGCGTCGGGCGCGCCCATAGCATCCATCCAAACCGAAAATAGCTTGGTCAAGTGCACCTGCATTACCTGGTTATAACATCACTTTCCCCGATAAGACTCGCTCCGATAAAAATTGTGGCCGCGTCTCAGGAGCAACCCAACGCGCTTTGCACTTCCCTCTAGTTCGACTATGGTGTGATAGCCACCTTAGCCCAAGTCCTACATCCAACCTGCGATGCTCTTCTAGCCATCACACCTCTTTCTCTGATTACACTCTCGCCGTTAACTACTACAGCTGTCACAAGAGCTTGTTTATGAATTGATCATGGACGTTAGTGATCGGGATAGAAATGTATATACCAACAAGCGTCAAAGTGAGTGCATCCACGTTGAACGGTGCTGTAGCTGCTGAACACCAACATGCATTGTGCAAGCTCTCTCACACAAACATACCATAAATATTCAGCTACTTTTACAAGGACACGTTTTCTTTTTGTGTAATGCTGATTCCTGTGATGGAGAAATGAACCACGTTTTTTTTTTGTTGTACATGTTGTTGCTTAGCCTACAGCAATTGAACTGCCATGGTATTTTAACTTCAGTCTTTCTAGGACAACTAATGCACAACAGAGCAGAACAATGATCGAAATCGCTTCCTCAAATTACTAATAAAGTGGGTGCATCATTGCTCCGATGGCACGTATATATCTAAAAAAAAAAAAAAAACGCTAGACTCCAGAGACAGTTCCTAACTCGCACATTTTCAACAACAAAAATCATCTAGCGATGAAACTTGAAGACCGCTTTCGAAGATCTTTCGCTTCGACTGAATTGTTTTAAAAGGAGTAGCCTGTTGGAGAATTATTGAAGGAAGCTTGGCAAAGCTGCACGACAGTTACGACTGCCACAACACAAAAACATTCGGGTCACTGCGGGATGCATGCGCTGTGGCCCAGCAGAACCAGTCGAAACGTGTTGGCGAAGCACACCTGTTCTCAAAATGTCTCGAAGGGAACGACAGCAGCAGAGGAACACCTATCAACCCGCAGAACGATCTCAACGGGAGCCAAGTACTGACCGGTGCCGCTCACCACTTAGCGTGTCCCATTACATCATAAAGTGTGGTTGGTACTTTATGATGTAGCAAATTTATTTATTTATTTATTTATTCATTTTTCATTGACAATATTCCTGATGACCTTACAATATAGCCGTAAGTGGTAGTGAGATAGCATATAAAAAATACCTAAAAGCACTTACGAGCAAACGTGAGAACAACATAAAAATAATTTTCAAATTCTGTCAGTTTCAATATAAATGAAGGTTCTATAGCTGTATCGACGACATCATCAGGGACCTATTCCAATCACGCCCAGCAGGAAAAAAAATAATAATAATAAAAAAATAATAATAATGATAATAATAATAATAATAATAATAATAATAATAATAATAATAATAATAATAATAATAATAATAATAATAATAATAATAATAATAATAATAATAATAATAATAATAATAATAACCATTTGCAGGCACTAGACTTACAAGAGGGTTTGTTTCAGCGTGGGTCATAGCATGACTTTATCGATGTGTGCTTTTGAGTGAACCGAGTAGACGTGTTGTAATCTTTCGCGGTATCGTCGTAGAGCTGCAAGAAAGGATCACAATAGAGAGGATCGGCAGGGGTGTTAACCAGACTAGAAAAGCTAGTGCTCTACCCTGTACTGGGGAAAATGATGGGGGAGTCTGAAAGCTAGAGGTCGCAGAGAAGAGAGGAAGAAGAGGGGTAGTAAAGACATAGTCACATTCCTAACAGTTATGATTACGCTCTCTGACCGACCTGCGAGTCAGTAGTTTTCAAGAATTTATCAATGACTTCACCCCCTTCATCCACTGTGACCTTTCAGGACGGTTTTCCATAATGGTTACCGCCGTCACTGGTCTGGCGCCTGTGCAAGCTGGAGCACCTATTGCGAGTGATTGTCGCTGCACTTAGTAGCAAGGACAGTCGCAGTGGATGCGCCCTAATGTCTCCTCACTACGACGAAAATCCAAGTGGATGGTTTTAGGCAGAGCACGTACCGTATAGTGGCACGGGCGTGCGCCTGTTACCTTGCTTAGCGCCACATTGCTCAACACTAATTAAAGCTTAAGATGATATAGGAGAACAATCAAGCTGAAGCCGGGTGATGACATTGGTAAGCTCTAACACAAGTTACAACTTCTTTCATTCCAAATCCCTTCCCCTACCGATTCTTGGCTCCTATCATGGTCACCCGCCATATCTGATGATGATTATCATCATCAAGTTCACACGTTCTGCCGTCCTGCGCACAAGATAGTCACCTGCAGCATGCTCGCGTGATATCAGCGGTGTTGCAATGCGGCTGACATTTTCTATGTTGGTACGAATACTCGAAAAAGGAAGCGCTGTATCGAAGTACTTATTCGGCTGCCAAATATTTCCGAATTTAATCCTCAGTGTTTGCCCGGTGGCTGTCACGTTGTGTTGATGAGCACGATGTCACCGGCTCGATTATCTGCCGCTGAAGGCCACATTAAAGTAAGGGCTGTATGCGAAAACCGATCGTACACCGCGCATTTGAAAACGTTAAGAAAACGCCAGAAGGTCGCAATCATTCACGAGATCTTCCTTATACTGCTGCGTACTTTCTGACTAAATTCCTCTTTGGGCACGCAGAACGAAGGTGCCTGTTTAGCGTGATAGCGGTAAAGAGCTCGTTTCGTGGAAATTCTGGCGTCGGCGTTGTTGGTTGCGAACGAGACATCATCATCTAGACCGTGACTGAAAAATCGAGCAGGATGCAAATTAATATATGTTAAAATTTTTTTTGTTCGAAATGGAAATCGAACCCCGGCCGTCTGCGTGGCAAGCAAATGTTTCCCTCAAAGCCACGTCGTTGCTTGAAATTAATTTGAAAAAAGAAACACCACATATGAATGTCATGTAGTAGAAGTATAGACTCTTTGGCACATGTATTATTGCGTCTAAATCTTCGAATTGCATGGAGCTTCTAAAGAAGTGAAGTGCGCAACGAGCGGGTAGCTTTAAGCTGCACATCCACCCCAAAGTCTGCAGCTACGCAAGTGCGCGTGGCACCTTATGGACGGTACCTCACCGATTAGAAAAAAAATGAAGAACTACGGCGTAGTGGGCACTTATAGCAACTGTAGAGACATTAAAATAGTTTGAAATGGTCAAAGTTATACGCACACAACCCTTTCTTTTCTCGCGGCACGGGACCCGATTACGCTATAGCGATCAATCATGAGGGCGAAGCTCAAACGTCCTCCGAGTTTTTCTTCCCCGCGATGTTGCGTGGTTTTAGCAACGTGGCTAAATGGTACGTTATTCGTAGCCACGCCAGTGTGTAGTTAGGTAATCGTAATTCTAGTCACGTGACTACTTAGGTGACATTGCGTGATTTTAGTCATCGTGTACGCGAGTGCTAAACGTAATTTTTAGCCCCCGTGATGTTGTGTAACGTGATTTGAGCCACGTGACTATAGATGTTGCGTGATGTTACGTGAAGCGTAGTGATGTGATGTTAAGTGATTCTGAGTCATACAACAGCCTCACCTCCTGTAGTTTTTGTACTCCTCGCCGGAAAAGGCGGCGCAAGTGTTGTGGGATCGAAGCAAAGGTTAAAAATGATGAAGCAAGCGCGTGCCGGTTTGTGAAGATCATAATAACTGTCTGCACTGCCCGGTGCAACGAAAGGCTTAAAGAGTGGCTCCTCTCTTTGAAAATGTGATCCATATAATGGAATAAGCATACGAACACTCACAGCATTCACGTTGCTGAATGCGCATACTATATGAATAATATCTCAGCCATCTGACATATTTATTTATTTATTTATTTATTTATAAAATACTCACAGCGCCTTCATGGGCATTACAGAAGGGGGATACATAAAGTATGTAATACAAAAATACAGGTTACATGCGTAAACAAAGAAACACTATCATAACTATATATATACCAGTACAGCACAACAGGGTTATACTTATACAATAACATCATTGAGCGCCGGACAAACGCTGCATTGTAATTTATTCTCGCAATGTCTGATGACAGCCTATTGCAGGCTGTAATTGTACTGGGAAAAAAGGACTTTTTTATACATGGCACTTCTCCAGACTATTTCCTTCATTTTTGAATCAGGGTGCACTCTTCTAGACACGTAATCAGAGTCATGCATTTATTTCGTACGGTCTATTCCCATACGTGAATGGTAGATCTCTCTATTCAGGCCACGAACGGGGACAATTTTAGGCAAGTCGTATGCCATCGCGCTCCACGTGACTTACGCTCGAGTAGTGTGTACGTGCCAGCGAAGTATCGGTGGTCATTTTCTATACTGGAAAAAAAAAAACTCGTCGGTACGTCTACATTTCATTTACAGGCTTCACATACTATATAAGGAGGCCGGTACTGTAGTAAGCTTGCTTTGTGTATACTCTCAGGAAAAGATGACTTAGTCTCCAACGTGGGAACGTGCGATGCATCTTGTGGTGGCTAAAGCATAAAATTCTCTCAAGGTTCTTCCGACGTTCTGACAGCTGCACTTGAATGTGCGAAGAGGCCTGTCATAGTTCTACGAAACGAGGCCGAGTTAACTAAGGGAAAAAAGGGAAGAGAATCATCATGCCACATTTTTTTCGCGAATGATCAACAACACGCCGCTATTATACGCAGAAGTTAGGCATTCGTGTTCTAGTACACAACGCTGCATACGTGTGTGCTGCGTTATTTTTTTGATTACGTGATAGGCAGAAAATAAAAAATGACGACTTAAAAGGCTACAGTAGCAAAACAACACAAAAAACTAAGACATGTGGACTGTGCCATGAAGTCTGCCACTGTCATCAAAACTTGCCCCGACAAGATTATAGTTATATAATTAAATGCAGAATGCCCCAGCTATGTTGGATAGGAGCATTTCTCAATTTTAATTTTTTATTTCTTGTTACTGATCAATTATTGTGAATGCAAAAAGTGGGGTGCATTACGAGTCCCTGTTCCATACCGCGCCCCCCTCTTCGCGTTCCCAATGAACCGTTCATACCAACTAGCCCAAAAGGCTGTTCCACTACTGTCCAACCTGTTCCCCTTATCATTTTCTTTTATTTATTTTTCTTTTTTTCCCGTGTGCATCTCGTTTAAATGGTGGGGCTGAAGTATGTATGTGTAAGTATCTCCACGGCAGATGATTAAAAAGAACGAGAAATGAGTGTTTGACAATTCTCTTTCCTCCTTTTGCAGATGAAGATCAAGGATAATCGAGCGACGCATCGTCTGCTAGTTGGTCCATCGTCTGCAGAGTGCGTAGAGAGCTGCAGGATATTCAAGACGTGGTGCCTGCATGGCAGCGAAAACAGCTACAAAATCACAGTTAAATAAATACCACTATAAAAGAACGTAAAATAGATCAACCTACATTATACGTTGCGTTCTGATCCGTGTTGTCTTCTTTAACGAGGGCCTTCCAGCACCCGATTTGCTTCATGGGACCATCGAGGGGCAACCTGCTCTTGGCCTCTTGCGAGCAACGTAGTGTTCACCGTTACGTGTCGCAACAACTACACCCGGGCAGCCGCCATTGCGTCACGGCTGCGTCGCGTGCAGCAGCGCCAAAGTGCGGAAGATGCGCGGCCCTGCCATGCCAGCACCAGCGCGCCCTGTGTCCCAGTAAGATGCCGGAGGGAGTCCTTGGTTTGGCTGCCAAACAAAGGCGGCCCTTCTTCTTCGCGTGCCCCTGACAGTTGCAGGCCGGTGCGCAAGAATCCATACCGAGGCGGCCGCCGCCGAGAAGTGCAGCGAGGATCTGAGGAGCACAGAAAAAGAAAACAATGAACAAAGACTCGTTATTCGCAGGCATCTTCCACCGGCAGCAGTGGAGATGCGTGCGTCGTATTTGTACGCGGAGGATAGCGCGCGCAGGCCGCCACGGGGGAAAAAGAACATTTGGGAGAACTGGCCGTTGTCAACCCGTTATGCGTTTTTAACTGCCTTCCAACGGCCCATAGCGGCTCTGGAAATACTGGATGCAAGGACGCGAGGAAGCCAGTAAGCCTTGTTTTCGCCACTATCGGCCGCGAATCGCCATCAACCGCCAGCGGAGGAGCACGATGCCTGAATGATCCGTCTCAATGCCGTCCGCCGCATTACCTCCGGGAGAGTGCAGAACATCGCGCGCGAGGGGCCGCGGCCGCCGTTTCATTTTCCTTTCTTCTTCTTGTCGGGGCCCCCTCTGGACAGCGTTGGGTGGCTTCGCTGTACTCACCTCCTTTCTCTCTATATATTTTTTTCTATTTCGTAATCAAGTGTCACGTCAAAAGGGAACGCTCCAGACGCCGTTAAAGTTGGCCAGCGGCACGTCGCTCACCCGGTGACATTTAATCGCGAAGCGGCCCGCCACGCGACGACGACACCACGGAGGACGCGCGAACGTTGTGGGAGTGGCCAAACGGGTCGGCGAGCGTCCCACCTGGGGAGCGCTCGCGTAGCCTTGCCTTGCTGGAGTTCCAGGAGTCCGTTACTGCGTATACTTGACGCTCTTTAAAATTATGGCGCCCTGTGGGCCCCAACTTCGTCGTACGTGATTAAACGCAATCATACTTGAAGGGTAAGTAATTTAATTCGCAATGACGATGTGTCTCCAGGGCATACAGTCCTCTAAGGAACGCTGAGGCGTTCCTCGGAGGAAAGCTGGTGAAAGAATGCATGCGCACGAGTTGCGAAAGTTACGGTCATACAGCAATATTCCTGCATCGAATTTCTCAGAGCACAGAGTGTCATATCAGATGTTTTTCTACAAGCGCCAGCTTACAGATCAAAAGTTTAATGTGGAACTTTTTATATTTAAAGTGGGATCAAAATCTCGAAGGTTTTCTTTCGTAAGAGACTTTTTGTCATTGATTGACGTGTTTGCTACTAATGCGTCCAGCCTCAAGCTTTGCTGGAATTTCGATGCAGCAAACATGCATCAAGACAACGTTACTCAGTAGGAAGTGAATTAAGTTAATACGGCTTCCGAACCCATGCTGCAGCTCCGATATACGCATTCCTTGAGTAAATTATTTGTTTGTTTCTTTACAGTGCCCTGTATGGGCGCGGTAGATGTGGAGGAATAACAGCGCTGAAAACAGAAAGTAAATATACAGACTGAATGCATATTTATAACAGCCCATTCCACACACTTAAAGAGAACAGCGTTTTGAAAAATGAGGTAATAGTAATGACAGACAACAAATATTCTTGATAAGTTTAATAGTTCTAACAACGACACTCGGTGCTAGGCCAAGCTCATTGAAAGGAAAATTTCTAAGCGGGCAAGAAAATGCCAAAAATGACGTGCATACTCTTTCAAGAGGCACTTTAATCATTGGCGAATCATTCGGAGGGTAATGCAAGTGTTGAAATAAAACGTTGGTTCCTGCAAACTGTGGCGAGTGCAGGCAGAAATGTACGCGTGTCATGTGTGAATTTTTATATCTGAATAGCCGCTTGTCGCAAAATGTGCTTTTTTAACAGCGAAAACTAAATATAATTCTACCTACCTTAAAAAAAAACACGAACACATCGAGAATAGTCGCCTTCGGCTTTGAGTTAATTACACAATTCTTCCGCATTGCTTCTACATTCTCATCCCTTTTCTCTTAGCAGCATTGGACATAAGACGACGTTCCAAAGTGATAAGCTGCTTTATTTGAGTAAGAAAACTTTTATCCAACATAACGAAGAAAGTAAGCCGAAATTTATCCCTTCAAAGTGTTACTTGCTTTATTAAAATGACGACCACGTATCGTTTGAGGGTGGGAAAGAGAGCAAGAAGAGAAAAATGTCAACAAGACGAGAGTTACTTTTGTTATTCTGCACTGGGGATAAGAGAATTGGGATTAGAAACCAAGAATCATTCAATAGGAGGTCAACTGGTGAATGCGCTGCCACAGAGGACAGATGAGGCGCATTTTAAACAGCTGACATCAAGTAGCATTGCTACCACGGACACAACCGCTATATTTTAGATACCGCGAACTTGTGTGAAGTATATGCACGCACAACAGTGCAGTTGAAACCAATGTTCAAGGCATTTCACCCTACTATAGTCACGCATACCGCTGAGCGATTAACCATGCCATTAGCGATCACGCTGCCGATCTCGCATTATGAATCCTTATGCCACACTCTGAATATATATGAACGTCGCTCGCCTGCATATATTCAGTCTAGACTGTAGGCCACCGTTGGGGTAATTAGCGAATTATCGCGCTATCATTTGCTGATTACAAATAGAGTGCTTTCCTCCTACTGATTACTAATGAAAGTGCATTGTGTAGAAACATATCGCTGCTTCTCAGGACATTCTTCCCGTTTCTTATAAATACGCTGATTACTCGAGTCTCGATCGGCGGCTCTTCCTCCTAATGGATAATGGATGTGCATCGAGCTATAAAGCGGCAGAAAGAAAACAACAAAGCGTAACCGTGAAGAGGAGGGAACAGTCCGTTCTCATTGAAAAAGACATCAAGGGGTCGGAGAAACGACTGGCCGTGCATTAATGTTTAACGTGCTACACAACTCGCGAAAGACATGATACATGGCCTTAACAAGGGTCGCTCCCGATCGAGGCCACCGTTAAACTCCGACGCAGGGGCGAAAGGAACACTTCGTGCAGCGAAGGTCTAATTCTGTTTTATAGGATAAAAACGAAACCATTTCCGCCGGACGGTGAGCCAAACGAGCCCCGCGCGCTACGATTCATAACAGGGTCGTTTGGGAGATATTTCCGTTCCAGCAGTCGATTACGCTTGATGGGGCGCAGGTACTCGTGTCGTATAATGCACGCGATGCCGAAGAAAAAAAAAAAGAGCGGCCACCCTCCCGGCCTCGCACAACAGCAAAATCGTGCAGTTCGCCCTGAGCTAAGCACCGGCGCTTTCGCGTGCGTCGAGAAAGTGTCCAAAGCGCCGGCCATCGTCAAGACGATCACGAAGCCGCTGATGACGGACGACGCCTCGGAGGACACGCTGATGCACCCAGGGGTCGGCCCGCGGCCGCGCTGGCAATTACTGAACGCGCCGGACAAGTGGGTCGCCCAGTCGTCGCTTTGGCAGGTCGAGCGCGCGTTGACGTGAACCGAGCGACCTCGGCCGCGGGCACGATCTTCGCGGCGGCGTCGTTTTGTGGCGTACGGGGAAACTTCTTCCGCGTGGAACAAAAAAGTGGAACGGGGCATCGGCAAAGAACGCACGCCGCGATGCACCGACCGGTGTGCTCCGCTTGACCAAACTGCCGCGCGGCACCGATATTGCGGCCGGCAGAAAAGCAAACAATAGACGGCAACTCTTTACAATCGGGTTCAGTGAAAGTTTTCAAAAGAAGTAAGTCGGTGACACGTATTTTTTTTTTTTTTTGCGGAACGTGTTTTGCCACCATTGAATAATGCAGTCCCCATTGAAAGCTTATATTACGCACTTCTTAGAGTGCCTGTGCAAGCATTGTATTCACTGGGTTGGTGCAGCCACTCGAGAGACTGATAGTTGGCCGTGGAGACAAGGCGATCACGTTATGTCAATGATTCAGCATTATATTTTGCACGCTGTTTCTACATCGGGCGTGCTGTTGATCGGTCTGTCATGGGTGTGCTATACAGTTCCATAATTATTCATGCGCCCGTCTACTATCATGAAGGCGTCGCACAAATCGCCCAATACGTGGCGGCACACGTCCCCGCCCAAGAGAGAAAAAACTCAGCCTGTATATTCAACTCTTCTTTATTATATATTACCTTTTTTATATTTTTCCTCTTTCTCTCTTTATGTGTTTCAGTCCCTAATCCCCTTCCCCACGCAGAGTAGCAAGACAATGACTTACACACGCCGGCTAAATTATCTGCCTTTCAATAATAATATATGTCTCAATACGTGACGCGGAGTCCATATCGCATGAAGGTGTTCATACGCAAGAGATGGTCGGCTGACGTTCCTTATGCAAGTTGAAAACCTGCTGGAGCAATCTTCTGCTTGTAAACGCCAGCTGTAGCAATGAAATATATATTCTTGAGTATTTATGCTTAAAATGACTTATAGAAAGGATCTTCAAAGATAACATCGTGCGTTACTTCTCAGACCACAAGTGGCACCTCAACTCGCTATGGCTGTTGGCTTGTACAGTCATTTGTTTATACAGGTCAGCGCAAGAAAATACACGTTCAAGCATCGCCTGCTTACTGGGTTCCTTCCTCTCCTCTGAGAGCGGGCACTTTCACTCATGTGAAGTATGAGAGCTTTGCGAAATCTGCTAGTGTGGACAGGAATCTTTGGTTCCCCTCAGCATAGATTTCTGCAAAGAAAAAGTAATGCGTTTAAAAACAAGGCTGGAATGCTGGTACTGTCAAAGTGTCTTCATAAGTGAATACATTACAGTTATGCAACGCATTTATCAAGAGTCACTTTTTAACCCCATGACATCGCGGATATTTAAACTGGGCTACAGGCATTATCCCGATGAACGCACTGTGCCTTAAAGGGGTCGTGAAAAGAAAATAAGGTAGCCCGGTTGCAATTTTTCTTGCTTCAGTAAGGGTTACACATGCCGATTACAAAATATTTCGGTAGAATATGCCGTCTATAATTAATGACGCCAGTTAGAAATCCCAGTTTTTCTGGGATCCTAACTGACCATGCGGCACCACCGGCCACCATAGGTACTAATGTGTGACGTCATGGTAAGAAGCATTGTAAGTACAGCGGTTTCTCTTGCTCTGATGTAATAGACTTTAGGAAACTGGGATAGAAAAAAAATAACACAGCAATTTTTTCACCCTGAGTTCTACACTGTTCGGGTACAGCAAATGATTTGCTTGGTTCCAATTTCAAGTACATCCAGGCTCCGTCCCGTCTTGCCTTCGCTCGCTCGGTGTAGCGTACCCCAGTATTTTTTTGTTTTTTTTTGTCTCACTGGTTGCGTTAGGTTGTGTTTTACGGCGTGTTTTGGGTGACGAAGTCCTAGCTATGCCTATGGTCTGCGTTGGCAGATAGTTATACGCAACTTATCAAAGTGGAAAGAACATTTTTGACGTCTTTGCGGTGTCGCGATCGAGACGGTATGGTAACCTCGGTTGACTAAAACATCGCTGTGTCGTCGAGCTTTGTCGATGACAGAGACTTTTCACTGGCTTACTTGAAGGAACGACAGCTGTACAGTTGAGGGGAACGCGAGCTGTGGAGTTGAAATTGTGCTTTTATATCTGTTAAATGAGCCTGGACGATGAAACTAGTCGAGGTGTATAGTATTTAGTCGATGAAACTAGTTGAGGTGTATAGTGAATGGTTATTCAAAGCTTGACTTCAATACTTATCTCGAATTCAACATGTCACGCTCCACCCGGAACAAGCACAACAAAACAATCCTAATGCCTTCCACGAGAACAAACGCTCACCGTCTATCCTTTTTTTCCGAGAACGATAGCAGAATAGAACACTTTGCCACGCGACGTTACTAACTTAACTAATCAAAATGCTTTTTCAACGGCTATTCAAAATTGTGTATGATTGGAAGTGCTGGTCTTGTTCCCCTGTCCTATTGAACTAACGCATTTCACGTGTTATCTTGCTATACCATGCCACAACGCACACTGCTTGTGTTTTTTTTTCACGCTTCCTGGTCAATGCGCGTAGTGTACTTTGTGTGTTTTGCATTAGACTAGCATTGCCGGTTTTATTGTATATTCATGTAGCTATTTGTAACGAGAATTACTGCTGCTCTGCGAATCGTGGGCCGTGTTACTGATTGCGTGCGCTTGTGTGTCGTGACAATCTGTAAGCTTACTGCATTATTGCTTCCCTGTGTACCGCGGACCGTGTTACTGGTCGCGTGTAAACTTTGTGTTCAAACTCTGCACTGTACCACTCCTGCCCTGGCGGCCAAAGGGTGGCTGGCAGTATTGAATAAATAAAATAAATAAAAATAAATAAAATTTAATGAACGGCCACGATTCTGAATGCACACAAAGTTGCAATTTTCCGAAGAACGTTTCATGATCCCTTTATATCTTGTATATGTTATTTATATTTTATGCGACATTTCATATTTGTTTTTTACATTTTACTTGTAATAGTAATATACTGCCATGACAGGTTCGCCACGTTCAAGTAGCCCGCCGCTATCATCGTGGCACGAGCACCAGGCAAGACCCGGCTGGCATGCGCTACGCGTTCGTGCGCTCGGGCTACGAGGAAGAGGAAGACTGTTGGAGCTGTGCAACTCAGCTACTCGGACTTCGACGACCGTAGTCATTAGACTCGTGGGCACAAGTTCACCCTAATAAAGACGCTTGCTTTTTAGCCTGTCTGCCTCGGCATGACTACAGTACTATTCCAGCACGTACTCTTACACCTATTTTCTTGAAATTTCTCGCGTAAACATTTGCTGTGAAGAGCATATAAAGTGTAATTATTTTGAAATTTATTCGACAATGTATTCCATAAGTTTTCACGCAGAAAAGGCCTCTTGAGTAAATAGCTTTTTGGTAGAGATGTCACTTGGGTGGAGCAATACCGCTGTGAGGACCGTGTAGCAGCAACAACCTCGAGACACCATATTATTGAGATCTAACAGACAATAATGCCAAGGAAAGTATACGGGAAGTTCTTAGACCGAATTGTAATGTAAACGTCAAGAAAAAAAGTGGGCATCACATACTACGTGAACTTATTACGAGCTGCATGGTCCCTAGTCCCTCGTATACAGAATAAGGGCAAGAAGATATATATATATATATATATATATATATATATATATATATATATATATATATATATATATATATATATATATATATATATATATAGCCTGATTTGACTGCACCCACTGTGTGTGTGTGTGTGTGTGTGTGTGTGTGTGTGTGTGCTTGTACTGCTATAGTTGCCGCGTTAAATTAGTGAAGTGTCCGTGTTCTGCCTGTCTAGCTGCTCGCTACATGAAAGATGGTAAGCGAAAAGCATAAATTCCTTGCACTTTCATTACTTGTGACCATGTGAAAAAACTGCCTTTCTTTGTACAGAGTACCGGGGGAAACTAGGCGGTGAGCACTGGGTGTTGCACTCGCGGCCACAAAATGGCTGAAGTTCTCAAAGGAGAGTCGCGCCACAAGCACCGTCGCTCAGGAAGATGGGCCGTGCTGAATGCGCTTGCAACATCCGTCTGGATCGAAGTATTCTACGGTCTGACCGAATCTAATGGCTCATTGCGGCGTCAGTGAATTCGAGTAGATCCTCACTCGGGATGCTCCTGGAGTCGATGTCGCAAGGCGTGTCGACACGTTTCACCGGTGCGTCCAATGTCGCGCGCCACCAAAGCGACGGGAGTGCGGGAAACTGGCGCGTTCCCAAATCACGGCCGTGCACTATTTCCGGCTTCCGCGTCGCGCATCCCGCATACTGATGGACCATCAGTTGATGGTAGCGTAGCGCTCTTTCGCTCCGCCGCTGATCGTCTCGTCACCCGGCGCTGCCGCCACGCGCGCGAGCATCCGTGTGCGACGACGCTGCAGCCACGAGGTGTCGCCGTCGTCACGACATCCTCTCTCTCCATCCGCTTTCGCTGATCCCGTGCGCATCCATTTTTAAGAGACAGGGGCGGGGAATGTACGTGAATCGGAACAGTCAGTGATACTGTAGATACTTTCTGACACCTTTCTCGGCGGGCTGCAGTGTTGTAGCCTGAACGCGATGTCGCGGCGCCAATTCTACGGTGGTCTCAGTCATTTGCAAATGAAATCTCTAAAGAAAGAAGAATAATGCTCACGTGCTGATGTTTTAGGGCACGTTGAAAATACTCAGTCAACATTACAGCGAAACCTTACACTTAAGCGAATCTGGCTGCTCAAGTGCTGCTTAGGATTGAATGAATGACTCAATCAATCAATCAATCAATCAATCAAGCGAGCAAGCTATTTCTATATGTTGTTAGGCAATTTAAGCGACACTGGTGACGTAGATTTGAATGTAAACATTCGACAGACGTAGATTTATGAAAGTTTTGTAGCAATACAACCTGTAAAGAGCACTAGAAAAAGACAGAGGGGGGGGGAGGCGTCCTTTTTCTTTCTATACGTTTCATGAACTTCTTTCAATGACATCTTTTTGGCCAATATGGGCTGCGTTACGGAAGGATAAGGAAAAACAAATGAAATCACACATGGGGATGCATTCGCACAGCGTACAGAGTCCTGTAATGTCCGGTAATGACAGTTATCTTGACCCCACTTTCTGAAAGCCTCAACACGATCAGAGTGAAAGACGAACCGTTCCAGCAATGGCTCAAGTATGTGCTACGTGCCTGGACAAGCCAACAAGTGGTGCACATCAGTGTCTGCTGCCAAGGATATACAACTCGGGCATTATGCATCATCCTTGACAAAGCCTCTGCATTTACAGGTGATAGCAGGGGTGAGGGTCGCCCTTTTGTGCGGTTACGGGGTAGAAAGTGTGCACATAAAGGAGGAGGGCACTACAAGAGCACTTGTGCCGCCCCTGAAAAAATTGTTCTGGTAGGAGGATGAGTATGGCAAAAGAAGTGTTGGTGCATAAATATTCTCGGTGCTGTAGTGTGTTTTACTATAGCATGATATCAAAGTTGTCTGACCTGCGTCATTGTACACCAGGGGTATCAAACTCACATCAGCTACCGGGTAGCAGTCGCGAAATCTAATACCGCAAAGGGCCGGGAAGCAAGAGGGGGGTGAAGAAAATGTCAGCCCACGTTTCGATTTTAGAGGCTATAGGCTTTCCCACATGTATACAGAGTCAATTCTCATGTGTCGTTCAGGGCTTAAGAAACATATCGATACACTGATCCTGAAGTGCAGAATTTTTGTTTCACGGTTGCGTTACAAGACAAGGTGACCGCATTAGGTGCCTCACGAAAAGCAAAAGTTTATAAAACCAGTGACTTCTGTGTAGCTTATTAATCACGATAGGCAAGAAAATCATGCGGGCACCAAATAGCGATGTCAGAAACAGTGGCAAAATTAATTAATATATGGCATGAAAAGTTTCATGTGCACGCCACTGGCCGCAAGCGAGCCACGCGTTTGAGACCCCTTGTACCCACGGAAGGTGAACATTGCCAAAGATGATTGGTGTGGTCCACAGGGGTCTAATGGCCACTGTCACAGCTGACGATTATGAAGTTTAAGGGACCCGGTAATTGTGTAGGGGCGACGAGATGATTTCTTGTCGGGAGCTCGCAGCAACCTCTCCTGCTTTCGAGATAGTGACTTGCGTGTACGGGGAAGAACATCCTCACATAAAGGTCAGCTTGTCTTAGCGTGTGATTTTTTTATGTATACGATACCAGATAAGGCATGCCTGTGGGCTCTGAGCCCCAGCGTCGGCTTCGTGAGCTAAATTTTGAGCCTTGAGGTAGGCGACCCTGTTGTCTGTAAAGTCGTGGTGAGCTGGCGCCCAGATGACCATGGCTCGTCTCGTTGGAAGCTTTTCGTTGATGATCTCGAACTCGTTGGTACAATCTCTGTAGATAACGAAACTGCGAATTTTTAATGAAAAAAATTATTACATTACATCTCACTCAAGTCATAGCAGGTATCTGTGACATGAACTATACAAAATTTGTGGGTCCATACATTACTCGGGTCAAGTTTTCCCAGACGATGTTTTGTGATAGTCCTTAAATAGCTTGCAAGGAATTATGACACCTTGCGACTTTTTTTTCTGGAGTTACGCAAACAGGAAGTTTATCGCAAAATAGCGAGAAGTGTTGATGAATGATTACAACGAATTCACAAATTTTCGCAAACACGCAGCAAAAAGATATCAAGTCCGTTAGAAACATCCCCGAAAGCTTATGAAAACTAGTTAATATTATTCGTTCTTACATAGAATTTTAGCAATGTCTGTTGAATCTATTCTTTAACGTCGTCCGCAGAGGACATCGCAGCTGAAGGCGACTAGGCGACTCCTGAAATTAGGAAAAACTAACTTAGACAAGCTGCTCTGAGAGGGGTATCTAGTACCATGCAGTCATGATGTATGTAACTGACTGCATGTTTATCTGTGTGCTGTGTTATGTGCGATCTTTATCCTTCTTTCCACCCTTTCCTCGCCCTCTTTCAATCTCCCCCTTCCCGTTCCCACGTGTAGTGTAACAAACCGGCTCTCCTGGACTGGTTAACCTCCCTGTTTTTCCTAATCTGTCACTTATTTTTCTCTCACCCTCTCTTGTTTCTTATAAAGTCGTCAAGTATAAATAAAGGTTATAACTACTTTCAAATGGGGAGTTAATTTCTGCCCATGATACAGCAATATGGCCACGTTTTCGTACAACAGCGCGTGCACAGTAAAAACTGAGACTCGTCCCACTTCACTGAGTTCATGTCGGATATATAAAGCTTCCAACTGCTGTGATTGGTATACAGTGAGCGTCCACACAGTCGCAAGGTCAAACGGCTCAAGCACCGCCAGGTGTATCACAAGACACTGTAACAAATGGCGACGGTCGAGTAAGTGCTCCACAGAAAGCCCACACCACCAACGGAATGATATACAGACATGCAACATGTCCCACGGCACACGCGATTAAGTCAGTCGATGGGCGACTTGGTTTATTCGATCACGTCGACACCGCCCGAACGAAGGGCGGCGAAGAAAAAGCCAGGCCAAACCGATCGGCGGCAATCCCACTCGTGGCGCTGCCAAAGAAAAAAGTAGAAACGCGAGTCAAAAGAAACTCGGCCGGCCCGGCACAACAGGGTGTAACAGGACTCGTACATCGTTCGGCATGCGCGCGCGCACTTGTTCGTGACAAGAGGCGCTCGGAAGAAGGCGGACACGTCGCAATTCAATGTCGCGCCGGCACACGTATACGCCGTCGGCATCGTCAGACGCATAACTCAAAGCGCCCGCCGAATGCAAGCTTCGTCTCCCACTGGACGATGGGCGCGTTCGCGGAATCGGCCGACATCGCGCCAGGCGGCCTGGATCGGGAGAACATTTTTCGAAGCTGTGCAAACATTGCATGCTGCGACCGTGATGTAGCGCCCGAGGTAGCGGCTGAGCCCGCGCTGCACCCGCGAGCTCGCTGATTTACGGCTCCGCGTGCGCTGCTGCGGCTGCTCACGCGATGGCTGGCTCCGCGCACGCGCGCCATCCAGCGGCGTTCTGAGACGCAGCCACGGAGCCGAGCAGGCTGCTTCGGAGTCGTGTCGCGTAGCAGCTCTCTGGAACGACCACGTACGTGTTACAGTGGGCAGGTCTCTTACAGCCACTTAAAACAAGTCGAATGAAAAGAAGGGGGAAAAAACGGTGGATGGGGGAGGCGTATTGACAACGCAATCCAATCGTATAGTATCATATACCAATGACATAACAGTGATAGCAAAGAGATGGGGAAAGAGAGTGCACAATGAGCAATGAAGGTCTCTAAAATTGATCCTGATGCGTCCACAATACGAATATGGTATGCCACAGTGCGTCTACCGTCCTCATTAGCATCGCTTGAAAAATAATTACATGCTACCCAACTACCTGTATCACTATTAATTCTGTATCATTTTTATTTTTTTTATTATACTCTACTTTTAAGCCTTTTTACATCAGTGTATTCTTGCTCCAATTATGCCATTCGTCTATTTCTTTGATTACCCTTTAATTTTTCGTAACAGTTATTACGATGTATCATTACATTTTCTTGTTTCTCTTGTTTAATGCATGTGCTTTTGTTTTTTATGTAGTTACAATTTTGTTATTTGCGTTGTTATTTTGTCATAAGTGAACATGCCCTTCCTATAATTATTCCTGGTGGGGTCGACAATATAAATAAATAAATAAACGCGGTACTGTACAAGCACGGAGTTTGGGAGGTGTACTATCAACAGCAAAAGTTTGCGGGACGCGAAATGTTCGATAAAGCTGAATCCCCGCTTTGACCGGGAATGTAATTTCGAAGTAAATGTTCCCTACTGCACTTGGCATTCCCACCTGCACAGTAACCAGCTTGATTGCAAGCATTACGAACTGATATAGCAGAAATTCGCATTTGTTCTGGATCCAACGTTTGCTGTTGATAGTATACAACATCGCTGCAGGGTTGACGTTAAATGCTGTTTATTCATATCCAGCTTTTTCTACATGCGTCCGCCTCGGTGGATCAGTGGCTATAGGGTGCTCGGCTGCTGACCCGAAGGTCGCGCGTTCGATCCCAGCGGTCGCATTTAGATGGAAGTGAAATGGCCCGTGAACGGTGGGATATATGTCAGTCCACGTTAAACCGGGATGTCGAAATTTCCGGAGCCCTCCTCTACGGTGTCTCTCATGATCATATCGTGGTTTTGGGACGTAACACCAGAGATATTATTATTATTATTATTATTATTATTATTATTATTATTATTATTATTATTATTATTATTATTATTATTATTATTATTATTATTATTATTATTATTATTATTATTATTATTAAGCTTCTCTACAGGTCAGAAGAACTCTTAAGGCTCGTACATACACAAACACCTAATAAAACACTCAACTGTTACAGATGAGTGAAATCAACCGATTCCCTGAGTCGATGTATACAGTCCCAGAGCTTCCCCGTTTGCAACGAACACCTGTACTTTTTCAGCTGCCTTGACTGACATTACGCCCGTTATGGCCAACTTCTATACACCACTTTTCTCTTTTGCTTAAGTTCGGGTCCTACTGGGGCTCAAGGCGATACACGAAACCTGCATACAGGGTTAGTATATAGTTTCACGTACTATAAGCTTATACTGAACGATTATTTGTTCGATCTTTTATTCGTCTTGTTCCTCGTCGTTGGCGCCTCATAAGCTTCTTTGGTGCAACCGATCGGAAGAAAAAGGAATGTTTAATTTAAAAAATTGCTACAAAATAACTCCCCGATACACTGAGCCAAGAATTTCCCACCTCCAACAAAACGAGAGCTCCTTCGTCTCCTGGTTCTCCTAGAAGTTCCTCGAGCACTTATACTATGCACTTCGTTGCCGACGTCCTTGAGGCGGTAAACGATGAGTTTATGATCCTGTAGCACGCAACCTGTCCGCGCACGTCTTCTCGCGCGTTCTCACTCCGGCTCCTTCCCTTGTGTTACATCTCAAACGCGGAAGCACTCGATGAGGGGCCAGTATTTTGCACTGCGGCTGTCGAGACCCGAGGAAGGGAGGATAATTTGCTTCTTAAAACGTTAAAAGGGTGCTCATGTGTAAAAAAAATGAAGCTAAATGCGAATTCTTCCGCTTTAAAAAAGGCCCCGACATGAAATGCCGTGAATTGGCCTAGAAGGTCGTCAATACACGCCAAAAAAAGAAGGCTTAAAAAAAACCGGAACTTCGTCTGGACACCTACTTCAGGTAATGTTAACTGGCCTCACTACCTACATTACACTCTTAAGCACCGGGTATGTTTAGACAAGTGTCCTTCTTCTGTGAGGCGGAGGGTTCCCGTACACACAAAACATCCTCATCCTTACCTAAAGTTCTTCTTGTCGGTCGTAAGCCTTTATTGCGCTTCATGTACAAAGCAGATCAGTATTCATGAACCAATATCGTTGTAATATTTGACCTCGTTAACATGCTTGCACCATTATCGCCACATTTAGAGGGTATTGAAACTTGAGCGAAACTCGAGGTAAGGCCGAGGTTGGTTTGTGAATACGGGCCTAAGGCTCTTCCAAGTGCTCTTGACTTGAAGAAGACCAGAGCGATTGTCGAAGCGTTGGCACACCCCGTGTCCGAGAATTTTTTTTTCATCTCTTCACTTTCGATCTACTCCTGAACTTCTGTCTGGTGTGGATTACCTATACGCGACAGTAATATAAGCACGAGGCGCTATCGTCAGAAAGGAGAAACGAGCAACGCCTGCAACGACACGACCATCTGCCACATTTTCAGAGCTTGACAGCGAGGAGCAGAGCGGTGAATGGTGGCAACGTTGGACGATGTAGGCAGTGATGTCCCAAACATAGGGTGGCCCGTAACAAGTCGCACATTCCAAGGGACTCGGGAAGACGCAAAAAGTTGTAAAATGTCATTTTTCGGAAAGCACAGTGATTCGCAGTAGCTTTGTCTGGCACAGACTACAGTATTTGACGGGAACAAACTTTGAGTCGAAATTTTCTTCACGAGTATTGTTGCGATGGCCTTGGAGTGGTTTTCATCGCTCGTTTTCGCTTCTTAATTGGAAAAAAGTACAAATTGGTTTGTAAGTTCTTAGTGAAGAATTGCTTCCATGGATCTAACTGCTCTAATGGTTACATTGTATCGCATATGAAGAGAAAGTGAAAATGTAGGGAACTTGACCAGACGTGAGTGCTGCAGTTTTGCTAAAGGGAGAAAGAATTCAAAAAGAAAGGAAAACAAACAGGAGATATGGTCCAATTAGGCACGTTCAAAAAGGCTGATGGACAGAGAGAAGCGCACCATCTTGAAAAACGTTAAAGTATCTGTCTACAGACCTTCATTGCTTTTCTGCTTTTCATGTAGCAATAAAAAGCGTACTATCTGAAGTGTCCATGGATATTGCAGCGGTTTCTGGGAATCTGTGTACTAAATTTTAAAACAGAACTTTTTCGACCTGTGTTCGGTTTTCTTCCATCGGTGTGATGAATGCCCACAACAATGGTCGATAGAGAGGATGACGATTGTACTACCGGTGAATGTCGAAATCTGAAACCACGTGCGGTTTTCACACGCTTAATCAAGTTTCGTTTAATTATAAAATAAAACCAATACCTTAGTGGTCGTGTAAAGCCCGCAGACATTTTTGTTGTTCTTATGAGTGGCGGCGGACGCAAGGCTCGCTTTCTGCTGCCGTTTGCAAGCAGGCATGCAAGTATAGAGTTTCCTAAAATTAACTAGAGAGAACACTAGCGCTGAGATCATTCTGTGATCATGAGAATTATAAGTATGACAATAGATTTGCCTTGTATTCGTGCTTGCGGGCAGCGAATCGCACCCGTGGCTTCATTTATTGCTGTGTTTTTGCACGGTTTCGTTGCGAAGAAAAGAACAAACTGTTTTTCACTTGTTGGACCCGATTCGATGTGGTAAGCCTAGAAGATTAAGGTGGTGAAGCGTAACTGCCGAACATTTGCCGATTAGTTTTTCGTGACAAAGCAGCTTCAAGCGGCGCGAAACAAGAACGAACGTGAAGTACGAAGACTATAGGCAAGTCCATGTCATATCCAGAATTCCTATGCTGGCTGAAGCGCCATGCGTCCCAGCTCCCATAGACTCTAGCTCCAGAGTTCTCTCTAGTGTATACTTAGGAAACTATGTGCATGCAAGCAAGCGAACACATCAACGGCAGCGCCAGCGGGCGCCTCTTTGAATGCGTGAGAAAAAATGCGAAAAAAAAATACTCTCTGGCGCAGTTCAAACCTGCCTCAAGTGCGTAAAATGGAATTTCGAGTTATACATGTTCGTTTTTAAGCGAAATGAATCTACCTGCGCGGATATTTGTCCTGTCAGTGTACTCAACCACATTGCCGTTGAGTGACGTAGTGGTCACTTTTTGTTGACTTTCAACATCATATTAAAATTATATTTATATAGTAAAACAAACGTATACTTGTTAACCGACGACGTGATGACTGAGCTTCTCATTTTCGGCACAATGAGAAAAAAATTTTCTTAGCAGTAGACAGCCCTATTATAAGTCCTGTAAATTCTATAGAATTCAATGCTCTGACAGCTAGAGGATGGTCGTACAACTAGATGAGCGCGTTGGAAACGGAGTGCAGCACCTGAGGTTAGTAGTCTCATCGTCACAATGATCAAAGGCTGCAACTTTGATCATCGCTTATGCAGAACGTATACGTTGGTAGATCCAAAACCCGCTTATATAGCATATACATAACGGTGGCACCTCTTCGGGGAAAGGCTTCCCCAAAGAGGAGCCAAAAAAATTTAAGTGTGCTTCACATGAGATGATTTCAATTTGCATGCAGTGTAGTAACATGCAAGCATGCGAAACTTTTCTGTCGGTGGTGTTGATAGTAACTGACCTCAGTATAACGGAAATTAATTTAAACTGGTACGTTCATTTTCAATAATCCCGCAGTCACTTGGCAGCCACTGAAAAGTGTCTGATGACATTTCGCAGTTAGCCCGAACGCAGTGGTCTAGTGGCTAAGGAACTTGACTGCTGACCCGCAGGTCATGGGATTGAATCCCGGCTGCGGCGGCTGCATTTTCGATGGAGGCGAAAATGCTGCGTGACCGTGCAGATTTGGGTGCACGTTAAAGAACTGCAGGTGGCCGAAATTTTCGGAGCCCTCCACTACGGCGTCCCTCGTAATCATATGGCGGTTTTGAGACGTTAAACCCCACATATCAATCAAATCAATCAATCATTTTACAGTTAGGTGAATCAGCCCCGCAGTTTGAAGTACCGGCTGTTCACGTGGACCACGGCGTGAGGCACCGCTTCGTACTGCACGGCATTTCATTTATGGGGAACAGTCACACAAGAGAACAGTTTTATTGCGACTTAAGGGCGACACTGCAGTGCACCTTAAAGAAATAAATTCACGCGCGTCAGGCAGGCAGTCAGACCACGTGCACTTGTCATAGTTGTTTAGAATTTGTATATTATTGCGTGACCACTGCATTGACGTGTTACTGTGGGTCTGTAGTAACTACACTTACTTTCGTATTCGTCCGATAAAACTTACAAAGCCGATATAGTCACGTCATCTAGCCACTGCCTCACCCTATGAACTGCGTCAGTATGCTGCGCATCAAGCGCTGGACGACGATGGACGACGCCGGCTACACTGCACCGGATGTTCGAGCTGCGTTGACAAAAAGCACTATATCTCTCAACGCCGCCCGCCTGCACTCGCACTCAGCCTATACGATGGTGCACGACGCGGTTATCGCGGCTATACGACCCAAAGAACTTCCGTTTCGAGTACGCTCTCGATTCTCGCGGCCGCCTCAATTTCGCTTCTCGCTCTCGGGAAACATAAAGTGCGCAATTTATGCCACAAGGAAGCCAAGTGTGTGCAAAACGGGGTTTCGCGGCCTTTGCAAGCACAGGGAACAGGCGTAGAGGCAGAAAAAGAAAAGTGCCCCCTTCCCGCGCTCGCTTACCTCGGGGTCCCGCTGGTGACGAGCCACTGTAAAGCTGTCAATCGAAGCCGGAAGGCCAGCGGGGCGGGGCGCATCTAAATCACGGCCCGTGCTCGGGGTCGCCGCCGACGACGCCTTCTGCGAACGGCTAATGCCATTAGCACCTCTGGGGAGATTACGAGCCAGCGGCCGCCGCCGTCGATGCTGCCGCCCACCGGACCACGTGCGCGCAACGTGAGGTTAGGCCAGCGGGAGACCTGCACAGAGAATACCGATGAACTGGACGCAACGAATAAAGACGCCGCATCTACTATATTACGTGCAGCTCACCATCCATTCAGCGCCACCCGCAGTTTTCTTTCCCCTCAATCATCGGAACAGTCCCTCGCCTCGGAATAATTGCGCATCGTATGCATTTCATCCTGGGCGACGAACTCGGAAGACCCATTGCTAGGCCTTCGTTAATTTCTCTCACAAGTCGTCGGCACGTTCTATTATGAGTTTCACCAGTTATGTTTGTAATGTCTCGTTTCATTGCTTGATTGTTTATATTTTTTTCAGACGTGATTTTCATTATACTGTTGCAGCTACTCATTGATCGTAATGGGACGCTTTGATGACACGCGCAATTCACATAGAAAATAACGCAAGCACGGTTCGGAAAACGCAATATTTCGTCTATTAGGCAGAACATGGTGAAATGAGCGGCTGCGGCTCTGGGCATCAATCAGCTCCACAGCAGCATGGTGGCACACGACGAGGTAGTGCCGTCGGTCAGTGTGCCTGGTTCTTCGCTCGAAGCGTGGTTAACAGCTCTCGAATATGGCGCATGAGCGCATATTCATGTTTCAATTTCATATTTCGCGGACTTTCTTCAAACTCCGGAAAAAAATCCGACCACGCGGGTGCCTGCAGTCACGAAAAATTGGATCGGTAGTTTCGAAAAACCTTAAACTACGTAATAAAACAGAATTTGGTCTAAGTTAAGGTATACAAAATTTGATCTTCGTTATTAAGTAATCAAGGTAAATGCAAGAAATGTCACACCAAGCGCCATATGGCAGTAAATGATACGTTATCGGTTTCCTTAAGGGGCGGTAAACTTTTTTTTTGTAATTCTTGGTTCTAGTTACGTGACAAAACCAGTCTATTTGGTAACTAACTGGCAGATCATTGCACGAATTGTCTATGTCTGTTGGAGAATTATGAACAAAGCTATGCGTATTTTTTTTTCAGATCTTGTCTCCGCGTCTGTGGACAACTGCTATAATTGCAATCATTCCAGCGAAGGTGATAAGCAGACATTATGGTGCGATATGGAGTTAGATGTGTGCGGTGCCTTACGGCAAGCGTACAATAATTCGATTTTCGGAAATGCCAGGACTAATGGATACCTTTAGCCTGGTGTACTGCTGCGTCATCAGTGGCAACCAAAAAGCTCTCCGCCTGATGACGCGGTAATTCAGATTGAAAAGTAAAGATGCGAGCTGCAAAGTGGTGTTAATGAATAGGAAAACAATATTTATTTTTGACGTAAAATAACTAGAGAAATGAACAATCAATTCTGTCTTAGTATGCTACGCAAGTCCCCCTTCGTGCGCTCTGATCAAACAGGTACTTCTTTTTATTGAATTCCAGGTGGTAATAACATTCTTTGCTTCAGGCCAATCGGAAACGGCTGGATGAGTTAACGGATCTCACTGGGGTTCATGTACCGATGGTGCACAGTATTAGACATCGGCGAATCGATTCCACTTAACCATGACTGTTTGGGCGACAGTAAGATCCAACTTCAAAAATGGTGTTGCGTCACTAGTACTTCGTTACGTCTGCAGAGGTAATGCCTAGCTCAAGCACAAAGATGTGGATCATGTGCCTCTCTGCCACATTCCTAAAGTCGTAGAAAGCCACTGAAACGTTGAAAATTTTAATCACCTGAGAGGTAGAGAGAGTGACGCAGAGAAGGCTTTTTTTTCCTTTTTGCATACCAACTTGCGGAACAAGTAATCTTTTTGAACTCATCGCTGCCGCAGCTCTACATGCGTGCAACGCGGAAGAATGTACACCGCACAAGCCCGAGAACACATGGACAGCCTTTCGAGCAATGAATGAACGCGGCGCCAAGTTTAATTTCTCGAAGATTGGAGGGGACCATTCGAACAGAAACAACGAACACGCGCTCACACAACAACCGGAGGAGTCGCCGTCACCCACTTGGCCCCGTGATACGCTTCCCCGTTCTCGAGGTGTGTCATGGAGGCCCGAAAGGCAAAGACCTCGCGAGGATTCGCCGTGGGAAACAACCGAAGGGGGTAAAGCGTCACCGCCGCGGGGAGCGTCCTTTTGTCTTCCCGTGGCCAGGTTAGGCGCCCCGACAGCCTGCGGCCTGGATGAATGATTTTTGAGACAGGCGGCGGCAAAACTGCTTCGGCGCGCTTTCCCTTTCCCGAGGCTTCCCACGTCTCGGCTGCCGCTGATTACCGGAAACTGTCACCGATGCCGCCGAGAAGAGAGTGACGACGATGCGACGGGCGGCCTACAACCTGGCTGCGTACAGCACGCGGCGTGCCGAAATCGCGGGTCAAAAGAGGACAAAAGGACGTGGTGTCTGCTTCGCGTACAAACAAAAGATTCGCTCCACTCTTGAGCGAACGATTCGGCAGTTTGCTGAGCGATGATGGGGAAGGGGGGCATTGGCCGTTCGCGCTGCAGGAGGAACCACTGACAGGAGAGAGACCATCGCCGATGAACTCCGGACGTGGTCGACGTGCTATGTGGAGGCACGTAGCCAGCGCCGCTTATCGATGAGGAGCTGAGACGTATTTCCGGCGTACGTAAACTAAATTGCGGTTGGTTGGTGATTGCCGGTGTATAAAGAACCACTACACGGCAAAAAAAAAAAAAAAAAAATCGTGGTAGGCCGTGCACTTTCGAAACCTCGCACGAGTATTGATATCTTCTTGACTGCTATGTGACGCCTTGGACGCTCTGCGAAAAAAAAGGAGGGGGGGGGGGGGCTCCTAGTAATCAAACAAAGGACAAAACGAAATAAGGAGTTAAGCATTTTATGATAATTCGAGGGGGATCGCTTTGCTCTTTGAAGCGCGGTGGTCTGGCCTTAGAACGTGTACTTACAATGTGAGATTCAGGAAAGACTAACAATGGACATGTTGTCGAGAGGCTAAGACAATGACGGAGTATGTTAATATGACTGAATGTGTAGATATTAACACAGGTATATGCTTTGGCACAAGCGGAGACGAAGCTACGTATTTTGGGGATAGCAGTGTAAACCTGAACACGTTGGCGATAACAAAAAAAAAAAAAAAAAACAGGCCTGCGCGGAAGGCCCAGCACAGTCACAGTGAAAGCTAGAAGAGCGACCTTTGAGAGCCTTTTCTAAACACTCATTGCGTAACTGCTGCAAGCGCACTTGCGGTTATTGTATTGGTGGCAAAAAAACTAGAGAGAAAGGACGAAATCTAAGCAGTGGAAAAAATAAGGTCATTCTGCCGAAAGGGGTGGAGAGCTGGGCTGTGAATCATTTTTTTCTTTTTTTTTTTGTTTTCGGTGAGCCTGGTGGTGCAAATGTCACAGCCTATTATGATGGGGATGCTCATAGCATCCATCCATTTAAGGGACAGCGCCAGAAGCATCTGAAGTTTCCCTGTTCTTGTTGATATTGCTGCTAAGAAGCATACACTCTAAAAACAGAGCGAGTAGAAAGGGTGTCTTTTTGTTTCACAACAATAATCGTCATCTATATTGCGTTCCATCCTTGCGCTATCGCCCCGCGCCTGGTATATTCCGGTCACGATCGACATGCCCATTATCAGGATTACATTGCATTGGGTAAACTGGTGTGCGCACAAAAAAACAGACAAACGACAGCAGAGAAGAGACAGGGACAAGCGCAGACTTTCAACTAAATTTAATTCTTCGTCAACCTTCAATTTACAGTCGCACAGAACATAGTCAAGTGGTCACGAGGACAGAACCTAATAGTTTACAACAGGCCACGCAAAAAATGACGCTCACTATCAAAAAGCGAAATGGATGTATCACTAACACAGGTATTGCCTCTAGCAGAAATATAAAACGCTTCCATCAGTTCCCGGGCTGTGGTATCAGCACTCCGACCCAAAATCCTAATCTCCGAGAAAATCGGTGAGCACGTGCAAGCTTTGCAATGCGCGGGCAAATGCGTGATCCCGTTATTTTTAAGTGACAGCTCATGTTCCCTTGCACGGTCGTTCACGCAACGCCCCGTATGACCCACGTAAAATTTCCCACAAGACAGCGGTATTTCGTAGACAACGCCCGTCGCACATTTCACATACACAAACGCGTGCTTCTTTCCGCAACCACCGGATCTCTTCTCGCCAGGGAAGATTCTGGGACAAAGTCCAGCCAACTTACGTGGGGCGGAGAACACGATCGGCACACCGTGTCTACTCGCTATCTTTTTGAGGTTGTGGGAAATGCGATGCATATAAGGCATCACCTCCGGACGCCACCTGCGACGCAGGCCAGGGTTCCCGCTGGAACGGACTGCTTTGGCATCACGCAGAAGCACTTCAGCGACTGCCGAGACTACCGTGCAAGGATACCCAGCGGCAATTAAACGCCGCACCTGATCATTAAAGCTTTCTTGCATTGCATGTGAGCATGACTTCTCAAGAGCGGACCGTAGACACAGTTTGGCAATCCCCCTTTTTACAAGTTTAGAATGCGCAGAATCATAGGACAAAAGGGCCTTCTGCGCACGGGGACAATAACGCCAACATAGGTGGTCATATAAAACGAGACGTAAATCTAAAAACTGCAACGAATTATCAGTAGGAAATTCATAGGTGAAGGTCAAGCCCTTACCGCACAGTTTAAATGCATTAAGAATAGCGTCAACAGAGTTGTCCAAAGAAGTAAAATGGGGTCTCTTTAAAAGAATTAAAAAATCGTCCACATACCTAAAAACTTTAACAACGCATCTATTATCAAGAATGCTAACTAAACCCCGATCAACATCCGCCAAGAAAATGTTGCATAAAACAGGCGCCACGCACGATCCAATACAAACACCTTCTCGCTGCAGATAAAAACCATCTTTAAATGAAACAAAGGTAGAACGAAGATAAAATTCTAGTAACGACATGAAATTCTCGACCGATAAGCCGGAAGCATTTTGAAAAGCTATGACTCCATTCGAATCAATGCAGGCACGAACAGACGCGAACAACTGCGCATGAGGAACGGAATAAAATAGATCCTCTACATCCACAGAAAACATAAAGTCCGTACAATTCTCGACCTGCAGAAACCGCACAACATCCTCTGAACTCTTTGTAGCGAAAGGATCCACAACTTTCAGCCCATTCAGTTCTTTGAGCAAGAACTGGCTAATTGAATGCTGCCATGAACCCTGCTCATTAACTATCGTTCGCAAAGGAACTCCAGGCTTGTGCGTCTTTGCAGTGAAGAAAACTTTGAGTGCATTACCTTTGCTTGTGCTAATATCTCTTGCCAACCGAACGAGTTCAAAGTCCTTGCACATGTTAACTGCTTTAGTTTTAACACGAACAGTACTGCTTTTAACAGAAACAAAGTTCTTAGAAATTGCCTTCATAGCCTTCTCAGCATACGAACCAGATCCTAGAACAACAAAACCGCCCTCTTTATCCGCTTGAAGAAGGCAAAGATCATTTTCTCTGAAATACTTCACCACCTGTTCTGTGGGGTCCCGCCGCTGATGGCAGTTTGCCTTATGCACAGTCCTTGACAATGCGTCGACGCCCTCAAGCAAACAACGCACATACTGATCTTGAGGTGCTCTGGTTGCAACACGTCTGTTAAAAGCAAGCAATTCTTGAGGCGGCACAACTGGTTCATAGCTAAACTTGGGACCCTTCTTGAGGATGCGTTCCACGTGTTCCGGGATTTCCACATCCCGGAAAAACTTCGTGTTAAAACTAAAGCAGTTAACATGTGCAAGGACTTTGAACTCGTTCGGTTGGCAAGAGATATTAGCACAAGCAAAGGTAATGCACTCAAAGTTTTCTTCACTGCAAAGACGCACAAGCCTGGAGTTCCTTTGCGAACGATAGTTAATGAGCAGGGTTCATGGCAGCATTCAATTAGCCAGTTCTTGCTCAAAGAACTGAATGGGCTGAAAGTTGTGGATCCTTTCGCTACAAAGAGTTCAGAGGATGTTGTGCGGTTTCTGCAGGTCGAGAATTGTACGGACTTTATGTTTTCTGTGGATGTAGAGGATCTATTTTATTCCGTTCCTCATGCGCAGTTGTTCGCGTCTGTTCGTGCCTGCATTGATTCGAATGGAGTCATAGCTTTTCAAAATGCTTCCGGCTTATCGGTCGAGAATTTCATGTCGTTACTAGAATTTTATCTTCGTTCTACCTTTGTTTCATTTAAAGATGGTTTTTATCTGCAGCGAGAAGGTATTTGTATTGGATCGTGCGTGGCGCCTGTTTTATGCAACATTTTCTTGGCGGATGTTGATCGGGGTTTAGTTAGCATTCTTGATAATAGATGCGTTGTTAAAGTTTTTAGGTATGTGGACGATTTTTTAATTCTTTTAAAGAGACCCCACCGGATCTCTTCCCTGGCGAGAAGAGATCCGGTGGTTGCGGAAAGAAGCACGCGTTTGTGTATGTGAAATGTGCGACGGGCGTTGTCTACGAAATACCGCTGTCTTGTGGGAAATTTTACGTGGGTCATACGGGGCGTTGCGTGAACGACCGTGCAAGGGAACATGAGCTGTCACTTAAAAATAACGGGATCACGCATTTGCCCGCGCATTGCAAAGCTTGCACGTGCTCACCGATTTTCTCGGAGATTAGGATTTTTGGGTCGGAGTGCTGATACCACAGCCCGGGAACTGATGGAAGCGTTTTATATTTCTGCTAGAGGCAATACCTGTGTTAGTGATACATCCATTTCGCTTTTTGATAGTGAGCGTCATTTTTTGCGTGGCCTGTTGTAAACTATTAGGTTCTGTCCTCGTGACCACTTGACTATGTTCTGTGCGACTGTAAATTGAAGGTTGACGAAGAATTAAATTTAGTTGAAAGTCTGCGCTTGTCCCTGTCTCTTCTCTGCTGTCGTTTGTCTGTTTTTTTGTGCGCACACCAGTTTACCCAGTATTATGAACCAACTCGCCCAGCTACAAGTTTTATTGATTTACATTGCATTCTCGATAGGAAAGTGGCCAGCGCCGAGTTTTCAAGAAAGGAAGCGCACGCAAGCCTGATGACGCAAGTCTGATTACGCGCCCGATTCGTTTACTTCTCTGCTGTTTTGATGAGTATTTTACATGACCGGATTCGCGAAAACGTCTTCAGCAAAAATTGTTCGTGAGGCAATATTTCCCTCAATCTTGACACAGGGTGACCAGGCATATGATTATAGAAGGCTGCCAGCCAATGGTAAGGTACACTTATGAAATGGAAACTTTATGAACACCCCCGCAGCTGGGGATGCGCAAGTGTTCGTTCTTGATTTTCACTGCGATAGCAATTATATGGACAGTCTCGGTGGTACCAAAGGGTTCTAGCGATACTGCTGCGTATTCAAAAGCACCAATATATAAATAGAAGGAAGACGTATATAGAGGAAAAGGAGGACGTAGAAAGAGGAGGTGGCGTTGCATCCAAGCGGAAAAAGGAGCAAAATTTTGCTTTCGCTCTCCTGTCTATTGTTGTCGGGCTCGTTTATAAACCGAATGGCGCATGTCTGCTATATTTAATCGATAGTGAAGACAGCCACCAGTGGAAACCAGGGCCAAACAGTCGAGCTTAAACGGCGTTTTGCCGGAAATATAACGAGCGTGTTATGCGGCATACGCCATATGTAAACTTTTTTTTTTATCTGGCCCGCTGAGCGTTGAGTTGTGCACTTCAGGACTAACAAAGTTTCCATGCGCCCATTCTTCTGACACCACCACCAAACTCCATCTGATACCCCCACGTGAAGTGAATGATACGATAGGCAGGTAGTTTTTTTTTTTTTTTTTTTGTAAACAGTCGCGTGTAAAGGAAAACTGCCTTGTCCACAAGACTTGTGCGGGGCCACGTTCACTTACGCCTCTGAACT
The DNA here is from genome assembly GCF_043290135.1 of Rhipicephalus microplus. Classification (NCBI taxonomy): domain Eukaryota; kingdom Metazoa; phylum Arthropoda; class Arachnida; order Ixodida; family Ixodidae; genus Rhipicephalus; species Rhipicephalus microplus. The sequence goes on along the minus strand of NC_134710.1, from coordinate 51,594,749 downwards.
GTTATAAAAAATACTCTCACGGTGAGCAATCGGTGCCGAGATGCCTCTGTTTAACTTAATTTGTGCAAAAGACAGGGTTCTAGTTGAAAACAAAGTACCGGATTACTTAAAGCTTAGCTTTCTGGAGTCAGCCGATGCGGTAAGCGTTTTTCTCACTGGCTGCCGTGGCTAAGTAACATCGGGATTTATGCCTTGCTGGAGAAACATCAAATGTATTCGATTTTCACTCGTCGTTTAGTTCGCCTAACACACAGTTTCAGTTTTTCCGCTTTCCAGGGTCGGCTTAAAATGAAGGTGTCTGCTCAACATAGATAATTGTTAGGCTTTCTTGTGCCAAACAAGATATAATTTTGAGGGACGCTGTAGTGTGCATATCAAGATTGTGACCACTTGGTGTTCTATATATCTTGGTTCACGGGTGTTCTTTTTATATTTCACCCCATCGAAATGCGGCCGCCATGGTCACTAATCTATCCCACGCCTTCAACAATAGCAGCGCGATACCACACGTTCTATGCTGCCACGGTGGTTTGCTGGATCAACGTCCACGTGCATACATATCACGTACAGAGCGTACAGAGCGTACAAACGATACCAGAAAAAAAAAGTGACGCAGCTACCACTTAGTCTGCTTTCGTTTTTGTTTTGTTTTGCTGCAGATGTTGGCAGCGTGGTATCGTTGTACCACGGACCTATCGATGGGGCCAGCACAATCATAAGCCCAAAACCCAGCACGCAATCAGAAAATGAGGACGACGGAGCTGCCATCACGGAGTCTGCTTTGCAGGGCTTCTATCCGTTTTTAGGGCTTTTTATGTGAGGGCAGCCTTAATTTCGGGTAAAGTTATTTTTCTAAGCCACGGTGCAGTCTTACTGGTGCAATGGTTTTTCGAGCTGTGCGTTCCAAAATGAAACACGGCAGTGGCGCATGCACGTCCTCTCCGAGAAGTATACTGCGGCCGGTTGTCTGGGCGTGAGCAGCTCAGTTGTGTCGCGACTCCCCGCCAGGTGCTCTTTTTCGGCGTGCCACCTATCCAGCGCTGGTCTTGTCATCGATCAATGCGCGCCTTGTGCCCCATAGCAGGCGGGAGCTTCTACGGGCTGCGTTCTCGACAAGAAAAAACGGTGCCAAAAGTCTAGGCGGAGCAGTCGTGTTGCCCTAAATTAGCGTTTTGTAGGGTTACATGAGATCGGATCTAAATGAGTTGACTGTCAGCCTCACTTCGTACATCACCGTCGTCACTACGGACAAGCCTTGTTGTGGTCATCTACTGTGGCCGCGCTGCAGGAAACTTGGTTACTTAGGAAGCACATGTTTACTACAATTATTACTGCTCCTAAAAATGCTAGCCATGTTTCGTAAAACATTCAAATGTGTTGCTATCGCACTTATCGCTTCAGCCTTTTGGCGAAACTGTGACTTTTTTTTCACCACATACAGTTTGTAAAGACTGCATGCCTGTTGTAAATGGCACAATTATTGTAATTGCTCCAAGGAGTGGACGTTACTTGCAAAATTAATATAAATTCATAAGTAACAAAATAACGAATTATGTTTGCCTAATGACACATTGCAATTTACTAATTCTAGCCAATTTCCTTTCTCTTTCTCGCCCCTGTTTCCCCACTTCATTGCAAGGTAGCAAACAAGACGCCATTATGTGGTTAACCCCCCCGGCCTTCCTGTTCATCTCTCCTTATACCTCTACAAATTTTACTGTCTGGCAAGGTATAATTCTCAAAAGAAAAATGGTAAGGATCACTCCAATTTAAGCATATGCAGCTTCAAATTTGCAGTAGACACGCATTGCTGTTCCACCTAATTAACAAAGCGGCGGTTTATGCGTCGAAGCACAAAAGTCAGCGGAAAGACCAATCCTTTCCTGGCTCAATGTAAGAACCAATATATTGAAACTGCGGTCATCCTTATCATACGTCAGGCCTGTGAACTCACAGGCTGTCTTGCATGAATGGGAGGGAGTCTAAAAAATGTCGAAAAAATTGGAGGACGCTCGACCTTCGCCTTCAAGAGTAGATCGAAATAGCGTAATCGGGCCTCGTGCGCATCGTGTTCAGAACTGCTAGCGTGCTTCATTCAGTTCTCGAGGAATGCCTCAACTGTGCCGTGAGAAAACAAACAACTGTGCGCGTAACATTGGCCGTTTCATAGAATGCCTATTGAATGCCTATTATAATCATAGTCGTTAGGGCCCTACTACGCATAATTATTCCTTTTGTGAGTCAGCAAAGGGCCCACTACGTGTCCATAGAGCAACTTGCTAACCTACACAGCAGTTCACTTCGTTGATGGTTCTGCTTATGTTAATGACTCGTATGTATGAGTGCTTTGTAATGGCTGGGCCTTTAAAACACATTCACACATTTCGACAGCTGGCGCTATTCTACGCTTCTGCCCCACAATAAATGAGGCATTAAGGTGATGCCTTACATGACATTCGTATAGTGTTTTAGGGGCGAAGTTCATTAATTACGAGGCTTGTCTGTTCTCGTGTGCCGTAGCCGTGATGGCAATTATGATGACGCTCATGACGATGAATAAGATGAAGACGATGATTACCATGGACAACGACAGGCTTGCGCAGTATATGACGTCTCGATATGCTCCACGATGCATTTCGTATGACTGGAAACAACCAACAACAGCCAACCAGGGGAACGTGCACAAACTTCTTCTTTGCCAACTTTAGGCTAGATTCGATATCACAAAGCAGTAATAATGAAGGCAAAATGAAGTTCACAACTCAACACAACATGCCACTTATTACAAATAAGCATTGTATATAACTATACACCGCGTTGCCACTGATCATGCTTGAGTGGTCAATGGCACGGGTGATGTACGGTAAAACCGAACCATTCCACTGATTCTCTCACTCATCATCATTCACTTCGTGAATATGCCATGTTTCTCTTCTTTTTTTTTTTTCAAAAGCAGTCTCAACAAATATTGTGGACATGTGGTGGAACACTTCCTTGCTACGCAGACGGCCTGGGTCTGATCCTCACTTGGGCCCGGACATTTTGTTATTTATTTTATATGTATCTTTCTCGAGCTTTTGGTCAAGGACACGATAATTTTTTGTTGACAACCAACGACACCGATGGCATAATTTCTGCGAAACGACTTCTTTAACGCTGTCGCGTTAAGATCTAAATAACGAAATACGTTCATGCACTTTTAGGTTAAAACAAGACTGTAAGCAGTCTGTTGTTGTTTTAAGCACTTTTAAGTACCTGTTGCTAGGGGCGAGGATAAGCGCGCCCGCCCGCAGCTGTTGCTGGCAGCTGCCGACCCCGAAGCGTGACATGGTGGGGGCTCGGATTGCTAGGGGCGCGCAAGCCCGCAGCTGTTGCTGTGGGAGAGGGCGGTGGACGGATCCTGACGGACGCCTGACATAGCCCGACTAAGAAACGCATTCGGATTTAAAGTCATGACATGAAAGTGAGGAACGCCGTAGTGCAGGGCTCCGGTAATTTCGACCATACGGTGTTCTTTAACGTGCGCAGACATCGCACATTACACGGGCCTCTACCATTTCACCTCCATCGAAGTGCGACCACCGCGACCGGGACCTTTGCGTCAGCATGCAGCCGACCACCGCAACCGCTAAACTTAGAGGGCGGCTGTCTATGTATACTGGGTGCCCAATTAACTATAGCCAGAGCTTTAAATTATTCCAGCGCACCCTGTGATGGCACGTCACGTTGCTTATAGTGATTTCATGGAGTAGGTAGCAGTATCTTCTATTACTACTTGAGCAATATTCTAACTTAACCAACTTGTGAAATAACGTATCTGAGCAAAACTTTTTCATAAGAAAGTTGTAGACCAGTTCGCAAAACATTCAATAAGACAGCTTTTAACATTCTATTTATAAACTACTAGTGCATTTTCGTTTACGACAGAAGCCCGCGAGGTACAAATAAAAAATTCGCCCACATCTTTCCACGGGGTGAATTCGAGTAAATGCGTCGCCGAGTGGTGGGGGTATCGCGTGAAGGTTTCGTAATTGGGTATGGCTTGGAAATGCTTAATTATTATTTCGTCTTTATTATTTTGCCCCACCGCGGCGATCTAGTGGCTAAGGTCTCGGCTGCTGACCCGTAGGTCTTGTGATCGAATCCCGGCTGTGCCGGCTGTATTTTCGATGGAGACGAAAATGCTGTAGGCACGTGTGCTTAGATTTGTGTGCAGGTGGAAGAACCCCAGGTGGTCAAAATTTCTAGAGCTCTTCCCTACAGCGTATCTCGTAATCATATGGTGGTTTTGGGACGTTAAACCACACACACCAATCAATCTTTATTATTCTTATTTTTTGAAAGAAGAAGAAGCATTGCCTTCAACGTCAAGTCAAAGCCAAGTCCAGACGCCCTTGACCGAGTTCCGGCAAATCGTGCTTGTGGCTTCGTTTATTGCTGTGTTTCGGTTTCGTTTTAAAACAAAGAACGAATCCTTTTCAATTTCGTCACCCGATTCGAAATGGTAAGCCTAAAAGAATGAGATGGTGAAGCACAACCGCTGAACATTACGGTTGATATTTGCTTCGTGAGAAAACAGCTCTAAGCCATACGAAACCACGCAGAGCCGGAAGCAGGCCACAAGTATGAAGACAAATATGTGTACTACCCATCATTCCCAAGCTCGCTGAAGCGCCGTGAGTTGCAGCTCTCATAGACACTAGCGCCAGAGTTTCCTCTAGCGTATATTAGGAAACTCTATGGGGGAGGTGAGCGACAGTTTCGCGGGTGTCTTCCTGGGCCGGCACGAGACGCTAGCATGCGCGTCTCAGCACGATACGCGAGAGCATGCGGCATAAGAGACGCGAGCATGGGCAGGGGGGTGGACAGCGCCACCGCCGATGCTGAAGCGCGAGATCTTGGGTTAGTCGCACCAGGTGCCATGCCCGCTTGCACGCCATGATTGCAGAGCTATAGGTATATACCTACCGTTCCGCGTACTAACGATATATGCTTCAATATAGCGGAGGTTCAGGACAGTCATAAGCAGACGTTGCGCTTATCGCTAGCGCTGCTTCAAGCAACAGGTTTGTCATCGAACAGCTAATCGAATCATCGGACCCTGACACCTCGTAAGCGGCAGCCCACCAGTGAAATGTTATGGTATAGTTCGCACGTCGAACGTTAGGGAGCACTGCCATCACGGGGTGCATGAAGTCCCCGGAAAGAGTAAGGCCCTGGAAATAGTCACGTCATTTCACGAAGTGGATGATGATGAGTGGGCGAAGAAGTGTTACTTCAAATCACCGGTGACACTGCATGCTCACTCTACGCATGGGAATGAGGGACAAAGCAGTGTACATTAATATATAATGTTTAACGGTCATAAATAGTATATGTCGTCTTAAGCTGTAGATTTCGTTTTGCTGTCATTATTACTGTTTGGTGGTGCTTCAAACGTAGAGGCATGGTTCCGCTATCAGATCTTACCTGAAGCAGTTATACAAAATGCATCGTAGAGCATATCAATGCGTCATATACTGCACAAGCCAGTCGTTGTCCATGACGTCAACGTTGAATTCTCTGACAAGTACGAAGGCGTTGTTATCGGGCATGGCTGGCTTCTATACGTTTCCTCGTGAGAGACTCGGAGCCAAGTATACACTGCCATGACGATGGTTCCATCGGATAGGTTTATTGCGGCGCGTTTGGTAGCTCGAGATTCACCACAATCTCGCACAATTTCACGCACACCTCAACGCAACTTACCCAACGGTCTGCTTATTTTGTGCAGACGACAGAAAAGAATCCATTGATTTGAGCTCTTCTTGCGTTTCACGTTTCGGCAAAGCAAAGGACGTCTACTTTCGTTAGTATGGAATCTCGCTCGATGTCGTTTGCGTTGGCATCGAGGGAGCGATCGTTCAGCAAGATGAGGGTAAATTTTGTCGTGGGATCTACATCTTCTTGAAGGGCTCCGAGGTATCGTTGTGTCAGTGTCAGTGCCGTTTTTCCTCCACTTCCCGAGCTCTCGCCTCCAGGGTAGCAACCTGGTCTCAACTCCGAGTCCACTTGGTGTTTTGGTTGTTTTGCCGCCTCTTCCGGTGCCTAACGTTCATTTTCATCAATGGCAAAAAGAGAGTGTTCCATGGTAGTCATCGTCATCGAGTATACCTTGCATGAACTATGGCGCTTCTTCTACATCGTCATCAGCGTCGTCGTCATCGTCATCGTGTATAGCACGCACAACGAACCAACTATAGACTCTAAGGTGCATGATTGATTCCCTGCTAAAACGAAAAGTCGGCTGATCTAACGAATACCTTGGGAATCGATGTCATGCGAAGCATGCGGAGAAAAGGTGACTGTAATGTATTTTTTTATTCAGCAAAACGTTAAGAAACGACGCTAAATATATGCACATAAGTTGTACGCCCAGGCATACACTGAGCAGTCGCACATGTCTCCAATAACCAGTTGTTGACAGTTGCGTAACGGTACAAACAGCAACAATGGTATTAGCAATACCAAAAGCGGTAAGTGGATATGTATCACTCGAGATTGCGAAGATGGTATCCCTGGACACTTACATAAATCAACTTCAGTGGGTGGTGCTTAGCTATATTACAATTGACGGTAACCACGCGTTGCGGCTGTATTATAGGAGTACGTATATATTGTTTATAAAACTTGATAACCAGCAATGCAACCACTACTGATGTTAACGTGAACATTAGGGTCTGTTAGAAAATCAATTCCGAGATCTGGGGTGGCCCTGTGGTAGATTATACTTGATTGCCACGCAGAATGCTGGGGTTCGATTCCTGCTGGTATCCTGACGTTTTTCTTTGCATTCGTCTGGTTGACGTGGACGATCTCAACTTTTTTCTTAACGTGGTCACGTTAATATTGCCAATGTCCGTTCTCGCCGTTGCTGCGTAGATATAAACTGTTAATTACCTGCGGCACATACCGGCATACCTGTGGCACTTACCCGCCAGTGGGTGTGCGCCACATGTGTCTGACGGAAAGGGTTTGCCGACGTACACGACGGTGGGTATTGTGACATACATTATTCTTGTCATGGCCACCGAATCATATTCATCATACCATTTTACCCATCCCATAATAATTTTGGTTTACATGAGAAAGGTGATCAGAAGAGCACTCAGGCATAGGTGGCTAGATGCATAGATAAATAAATACTTAGATACGCACGCTAAAAGTGCCTGCAGTACACAAAGAAATGTTTCGCATTTAATAATACGTAATAGATAAAAATACGAAACTGCCTAACTGGGCGTTTAGTGAACCACTCTACAGCTTACGCATAGAATTTTTCGCTGAGTATCGTTGTTTGTTGTTTTGGTAAATTAATATTCACTGATGAAATAATTATTCACTCATTTCTTAAGTAGCCATGAAGCAGAAAACAAATATAGTGTGACTAACTCCGTGCGATAGTCGACAACATACACTAGGTTGCGTTGATGAAGTGACGCATCCAAACGGCGAAGACAGGTATGCAGGAAACCGACGTATTCCACATGTGTTACTTTCCGCAAGCGAATGTTTGGTGCTGCATCGATTCTTGATAATAGAGTGTTCAAGCCCCTTTCATTCCTTGAAGAAGTATAGCTAAAGCCGTTTTGTATAGATATTATTTTGCAAACATGGGATTTTGCTTCACTGCCCGTAAAGTATCTTTATTAGGCGCAAGCCCATGTCAAGCTTTTTGCTGTGATATTTTTGTCTGCGCTCTTGGACGACCCCCCGGGGTTAATAAGTTTGATTTGATTTGCTTTGGCTGAGAAACAGGTATCTATTTTAGTAGTGTATGATAACTTTTTTCCCTCTATCTACAGCAAGAGACAGAAATGTGTTTCATGGGGGGGCGGGGGGGGGGGGGGAGAGGGCACCTCCTTGATTTCGGGAGGGGTGGGGCGTCCCCTTTAAATTGTGATTTCTCACTCTGTATGCATAGCAAAAAAAATCTGAGGGGGGATGTTATGGGCCCGGTGTGTCACCCCCCGGCTACTCCACGGGAGTACTGTAGCCATGCTATATTATACAATGGGTGGCTCAGACTGCCAGCAATCTTGTGTAATTGTGCCCGTCATTGATTTTTTTTATTTTTTGTTGTTTTTTATACGCGCGTGTGAGGAGAACGCACTTCTTTGAAAACAGGGCATCAAAAACTCGTTAAAGCTGCCCAGAGATTACTCTATAAACTGGAGACTCCTTTATATAGAAGCGCTGGCTTCCTGAAGCATTCGCGTTAATTACTGTTTGGCAAAACCAACAAGAGGAGATACCAAAATTCATCGCTCTTTTATTCCAGACCGTGACAGCACCCACACAGTCATTGGTGTTTTGTTCGTGTCGTCTGTGTATCTTTTCCTTCATTTTACGTACCCCCTCTCCCACTAAAGGACAGCCAGGCGCAACCACCATCATGTCAGTATCGTTGTCCTTCTTTTATCTCTCGCTCTCACGTCTCTTATTCCACAATCGTTACTGGGCTGCCTTGCTGTGCGCAATCATGGTGCTGAAAGCCACCAGGTTTCGCAGACGCTAACGTCGCAAACGAATCGACACATGAGATAGGTACTTGAATCGTTGAAACTGTTTGCCATTGTACACCCCGTGAAAATGAAGTGCTTCCGTCAGGTAAGGGCTTTGTCCGAGGGCTGCAGACTGTAGCCGAGTCATTCAACGCGCTCTATACCATTGCGCATTCAAGGAGGCCAACCAGGCACAGTCGCTGTTAACCTCGGAGCTTTTCTCCCGTACTCTCTCCGCCCATTTCAATTACCCAGCTCGCACTGAAGATGTATGGCGGCTTAATACAATGTAATCCTCTGTTTTTTCCACGTATGGAAACTGAATGGCTGGCCTAACCACGACGCCCCAACGGTGCTTGCTGAGCGCTTTCGAAAGAGCGTTCACTTACCAAGGCCGCCGAAGGCTGACGCGGGCGTAGACATGATTCGTAGCATTCGTTGTGCACTAGCACTCTGGAAGGCGTCCTTCCCGGTATAGCAGTAGCTTGCGGTCTTCGCAGAGTGTCACTCGGCCCGCGCTGACACACGCTGAGGCCCGAAGACGCCGAGGATCGACGGCGTCGACGCGTCCTTGTCACGCGCGTGCCTAGTAAGGGGCCCCAGCGGTGGCGCGAAATGCGCAGTCAAATGAGCCGCTGGACGCCCGTCACGGCTATTTTTTACGCTGCCGTTTAGCCATTCCGGGTGCGTCGGGCGTGTTCTCCGCACGGGATGCACGTACCGGACCGCACCTCTGCGCGGCCGCTTTGCATACAACCGTCGCACGACAAAGGGCCGTCCTGTTCGCGACACTGTCCCGCGCCACGGGTAGGAGGGCGCGTGCGCGCTCACAGACCTTGCCGCGCGAGAAGAGTTCGTTTTCATTCCGCTCAGGTGGTGCAAGTAGACGCGTGTTAGCCCCGTGCTTGCCTTTATTCATAAAAGAGACGCGCACAAAAAGGAGAAAAAAAAATTGGCCCCGTGTCTGCGTGTTACACTGCAAATGTCGTCGAAAGACGATAGTCTTGCGTCTGGAGAGTGAGCAAAACGTTTATTTGATGTTCTGCGCAAGCAAATAGGTGAATTGTATTCTGGGGACGCTGGTTATAGTGCCTCGAGCGTGCAGCGAAGGCGAACGAGCGCATCAAGTCACGTCACACGTGAGACGTGAGCGCTATCTGGCAGTTATCTTGGAAAACGAAGCGCGCGGCGTGCGCGCCCGTCTCGGAAGTGATAATGTGTAGAACGGTAGGCGACGGGTAGGTGTCACTACCATGTCGTCTTAGCAAAGCGTTGGAAACATTTTGACTTTCGTGCAAGCGTCGCATTGTCAGTGCAGCGTAATAAGCGCTACGGTCCTTAGAATTGCTTATGCATGCCTTTTTCAGTAAGAAGACACATATACAGAATATTGAAGTGTTGTTATAGTGCCTCAGATATGCGAAAAAAATGCTTTTTAATTGAAAACCCCACAAGTATGAACGCTAAATCTTGAGCAATATTGGTGGGTGCTGCGGATGGGGTTGGTCGTTTGGAGTATAATTTGATGCCGTTTAGGGTATCATTAAGGGCGAACAAACAGACAAATGTACAGACACACAGACAGTTGACAGACAGACAGACAGGCAGGCTGGCAGGCAGGCAGGCAGAGCAAAATTTTTGCGCCGAAGGTCCCCAAGAAAGACTCGTCTTTAAAAAGTCTTTACAATTCAGTTCCGTTAATCATCCAGACGGATTACGATGTAACTTGCAATGATAGATAGCTTAAACAATAAAGTTCTTTCCTTGCAAATTTACACATATAATTTAGTATCCACGACATATCATACGTACTAAAATTATAACAGTAGCACTTATTCAGTGACTTTTGGTTACAGTGGTCCAATCTTCTGGAGTTGAGAGCCCTGCCTCAGAAGGAAGAAAAGAAAAGAGAGAAATCAGTGATGTTGGCAAGCCGACGCTATGCAGTTGGACTTCCGTCGTAAGGTGGTAGCACCGAGTTTATAAGTTACTTCGTTATATCCGACATTCGTTGGGACAGTATAGATAAAAATCGGCTCAAACAAATCGGCAGTATGGTTCACGCAAGAATACTATACTTACCAAAACGATGTGATAGGCAGAACGAAGTTTGCTGCAGTTTTCTTGCACGAGAAGGCATTTTAGAGTTGAGCAGTTTTATTGGTCGGTCGTTTCTCTAAGTAGCTTCTCCAAGTAGCTACAAGTAGAAATTTCCAAAATTTCTTAACCACGTTTTAAACAAAGTTTTTTGTTAGGTTGCAACCAAATTTCAAAACAGATTTCAAACAAAAATCTGGTCGGCAGTTTTCTTTTAACATTTATTCTGATTTTTTTTTTTTGCTTCCTTTGGAGTTTTGAGGCCCACGCGAACCCAAACATTTCCTCGTTATAGCCGACATCGGGGTGGCTATCTCAAACTTTCGGTTTCATGAAAAAAAGATAATAAATGGAACTGAAATCTAGTGTGTCCAACAAAAGCTCGCATTTAGTTTCCTATAACCGATAATTCGTAATATCGGTGTCTCTTATAGCGAGATTCCACTTATAGCCAAAATGCTTAGCGGTATTATTATATTATCTCATGCTTTCTATACATGTACAAGGTTACTATAAAAGCTTTCTGTCTATACACTTATCCCATTTTCAAATAGTTTAAAAACTTCTGCTCCTCGTCTTACCTTTATTTTTTACGTCTTCCCTTTGACCGCAGTTTTCTTACCCAATCCCGTAAGGCGAGATGGTATATGTAAAGGTCAAGCAAGCAAGTGAAGAGGTTGGCTATTCTACGTTGAAGGAAAAAAAGAAAAGGAGAATTGCAAGACTTGAGAGATATACATAGAGGGGGGGGGGGTAGCGAAAAGGCAGTGACCGTGCATCACAAGTGTCTGTGTTCGCACATGCCATAGTCGACCTCAACAAATGCAAAGTTGTCTTTATTACCACGTAGGACGACGAGTTGGTGCTTAAGTACCCATGCACATACGAGCATCCAGTCTTTCGACTGCGTTGGAGAGTAATTGACTGTCATTAAAACAAGCCCAATGGCTCATGCGGCTGGTGAAAAAATTGCCATCCATCATGCAGTAGCATGAAGATCGCATTCCCTAGCGTTAGCTAAACGGACTGACAATTTTTTCCTCATTGTGTGAGAGGTCGCGTAGGTTTTTATACCGTACGTCACGTTAAAAGTGGGAAAGCGGTGCTAGTTTTTTTTTTTTATTGAGTCAGCCTTGCCCGATGATCATTTCAAGTATGGCGCTCTTTCGCCAAACCTGGTCATTTCGCCATGAAAAACCACATACCATCATGATTGTCAGGTGTGTTCCATGGTTAGACAATTATTGAAAAGAAATTGTGTGGCCTTTACCTTACACATTTTACAAAAGTATATATTCATTTTCTACTCCATATTACTGGCCTTAATTCACAAAGTAGCAAGTACTGCATGTCTAAAAGGTGCAGCTTCACCACGTTTTACATGTATACGAATGGGTATTTTCATGCTCCGGAGCACAACAATCATACATGGCGCCCACCAAAGTCATCAGGCTATAATAAGCCTGCGTCATTGGTGGGAATGAAAATGTCGAGTGGATGATGCTTGCAGTGCAGTCACTAATTATTGTGTTTTGAATATCGAGCTCCTATCTCAGATTATCTCACTTCTTGTCTGACAGTGCAGAACGCCTTTGTATCATATGCTACGCAAAAAAGTACGGACCATCTCTCCCGAAGGGAACCATGATGGGATGCGAAGCAGCAGCGGTGCGCACGCCGTTGACCCGCCTGAAACGGCGTTCTGGAAGAACGGTTTGAAGTGAAACTCATTGTAGCCTTTACTCGAGTAAACGTTTCTTTGCAACGCAAAGACACGGTCGGCGGGTCGGGTTTCACGTAAGTTTGGTCGCAGATAATCGAGCCGAAAGAGGGTTTCCACTCGATGTGTGGTCGAGCGTAGCGGGCGGTGGAGAGGGCGAAGCGAGAGAGAAGTGTGTTGCAAGCGGGCAAAGGAGCCGGCATCTGCAGGCGCTACGGCGAGCGTGCTGCGAGTGAGGGAGAGAGTGACGTCAACTTGCATGTGTGACTTCACCTACTTGGCATCGTTCCATTTAGGCGCTGCGCCGTGCTCCCGACCGGGCTGCAGAAATTAGGTGCCTTTTCTCATCTTCTAACCACTACCACCACCCACCGTTCCAACAACTGTGGCGGGAGGAACGTGGTGCGGCGCCTTGGCACGAAGACACGGACGGACAGCGTTACACAGGCTAGTCAAAGACCTGCTTCGCATCTCTAATATAGAGTTTATTACCGAAATCTATTTGAAATGTTCCCGTCTGGCACAATGTTCTCGCGACGATCCGCCTATTAATTAGAGCATAAAGCTGTTCATGGGTATATGTTTATATGGAGGGGGCTACGCGTATCCACGGATAGCATATGTATGCACTGATTGATATGTGGGTTTTAACGTCCCAAAACCACCATATGATTATGAGAGACGCCGTAGTGGAGGGCTCTGGAGATTTAGACCACCGTGGGGTTATTTAACGTTCACCCAAATATGAGCACACAGGCCTACAATAATTCCGCCACCATCGGAAATGCAGCCGCCGCAGCCGGGATTCAATCCCACGACATGCGGGTCAGCAGCCGAGTACCTTAGCCACTAGATCACCACGGCAGGGCCGCACATGTATGCACTGTGTGGCAAGCGACGTGGTGCACTCACCAACAATGACGCCGGGAACTTGTCCTTTCCAAAAGGAGTACGGTTCTTTCCGACAGTTGTCACCAGAGCATTCGGTCCCTAAAGAAGAGTGAGGCCACACGTTCAGTTATTGGCTACGTAACGTTTGCACAAGCACTGTCTTTGTAATTTGTCGTTGCGGGCGTCCTTTGCAAAACCGCGATGCTAGGCCAGGCCTGCACCAGGCGTGCGCAGAAGAAAACGCCAGGCTTGTGCAGAAGGCACAGCAGAGTCACAGCGAAAGCTACAAGAGCGACTTTTCAGAGCCTTTTTTAAACACTCATTGGGTAACTGCTGCAAGCACACTTGCTTGATACCCACTATGGCATCAATAATGATTTTTTTTTTGGGTAGTAGGCCAGCATTCGCTATGCTATTTTTCGTCATTCTTCAGAGAAGCGTGGTATCCGCTGCACTTGCAAGAAATTTTGTGCCAATTGTTCATGCAGAGGCTGACGACGATGAGGAATTATGGCTGAAGTGGGTATGCGTCACACTTAATAGGGGAACAAGAACAAGCTTTTGTAATGGGTTGGAGCATTGGACGACTCACTCGTTACGCTATTCGCATTGTGTGACGACTGCTTGTTCTTTCGCTTGAAAGGTAGGCATACATACCCTTGAAAGATATGTTTGCAACATACACAAAAAATAAGACGAAACAAAAAGGAAGTATAGCCATGTATAGTCTATTATAGCACGTATATATTTTGCGGTGTCGTATAGGACAACTATGGTCCCCATTAACGAGCACGCACTCTTTTCATTATCTTCTTCTTCTTCATGGTCCTCTTCTTTTTGTAGTCCACCAGCTATGCTTCGAACCAGCCTTGTGCGACATTGTGTAAGTGAAATTACTTTTTTTCTTCCTTTTTCTTGGGGGGCGGGGCAGATATTTTATTGAAAAATATTTGGGCAAGGAATGAGTAACATACATGAACTTAACTTCCTTGAAGCAATTCACTGAGTTTCTCATTACAAGACGTATTGTAATTATAGAATAATAGCAATAATGTTATTACTACATGTTTGAACACAACAGCTGTGTGAACGCCTTTTTATTCTAAAAAAACTTATTTTGTTTTTATTTGAGGTTAGCACAAGCAACCGATAGTTCAAAGTCATGAAAATAACTTGTAAACACGTCCATAAAACGAGAAACGAGAAAAAGAAGCTCTAATGAAAGTAGTGCATATGTGTGAATGGAAGCGAAATTTCTCCCGCGTGACCGCATAACTCAGGCACGATTTCGGCAAAACATTGTCGAATTGGGAACAAATGTACAAGCTGAAGTGGCATTGAAATCGAAGCGAGCTGTTGGCACCGACGCCTCTCAGAGATAAAAAACAAGAGATAATACAAGCGGCCTCACAACACCAACCACAAACCGATGGATTGAACCCACGTAATTATACGTTACGTCGCTACTCGAGCAGTTATGGCAACTCTGCAGCTAAAGATAGCCGTCATATTAAGGGACCAGATCCTGCTTTAAGGAAGACGCGTCGCTAGATAGGCTATCACAAAAGATGCAGGCCCTCAATTGTCTCCTGTAGGGGACACTGTCCACACCACTTTTAAAAAGATAGAATAAAAATCAGGGGCCAAATAAATGAAGCTTGGGGAAAGTTTGGTCAAGATATTGAAATTGACATTAGGGCTAAGGAAGCGCCAACGAGTCCATTGTCCCCTCGGCAGGGAAGCAGCGACCACATGAGTAACGTGCTCCAATTTCGCACGGGAGCATTTTTCCCCGTATACGTAATATATATACTCGACACCTAAGAAGCATGGTAGCTTTGGTGATTGATTGATTGATTTGTGGGATTAAACTTCCCAAAACCACTATTTGATTATGAGAGACGCCGTAGTGGAGGGCTCCGGAAATTTTGACCACCTGGGGTTCTTTAACGTGCACCCAAATCTGAGCACACGGGCCTAGCTTTGGTGAGGCGCCCACAGTCAACATAGGCAAGTTAACATTCATAGTTCGCAAAAGCATTGGTTGATTTATATGTGGGGTTTAACGTCCCAAAACTGCCTAATGATTATGAGAGACGCCGTAGTGGAGGACTCCGGAAATTTCGATTACCTGTGCTTGTTTAACGTCCACCCAAACGGTTCATTCAAACGGCGATCCAAACGGGTCTACAAACGGTGCATTCAACGGGCCTTCAGCATTTTCAAACGGTGAATTCAAACGGGCTTACAGCATTTTCGCCTCCTTCGAAAATGCAGCCACCGCAGCCGGGATTCGATCCCGCGACATGCGGGTCAAAAACCGAGTACCTTAGCCGCTAGACCACCGTGGCGGAGGAGTTCACAAAAGTAGACAGGACACAAAGGTCCAATATGGACGCAGCCTTTTGTGATATATAGTTCTGCTTGGGCGCTTTAAAAGTTAGCATAGATTACCAGCGCTTCCAAGCTTTTTCTAAAAGTGCTATATCTGAAGTAGTACGTCTTGAAAAGCACATCTCCCACTCAACACGCGAAATTTCAGCTGAATGTCGAGATAAGAGCAATTGTTGCAGACTAATTATTCTCCCCTTGCGGAGTGTGCGAAGCAACGCCACGTCCCTCCCAGTGAGCACCGTCACGAGGGAGAGCGGCGCAGCGGTCTCGGATATCCGTCTCCATAACTCAGCGCCACTCCAGCTTGCGCAACGGAATCGAGATGACGTCAACGCGTGATCTCTTCCAAGTAGGACTGCGCTCCGCTGTCATTATTGAGCGGCCATCGTGCCAGATCGCCCGCGCCGTCATTTACATATAAACAACTCACGCCAATCAACATCGACACTGATCCACTAGAGACCAGTGACAGACGGCAGCGAGGAAGCGCGTCAACGTCAGACGGCGAGCAGCCGGCGGCCCATTTCAAAACCAGCCGAAACGCGGCAGAAGAACGTCGATCGCCTGTCCGGGAAGGAGCGGTGTCGCTCGGCCGCGGGTTCCCCGCTGCGGCCGTCCAAGGACGCCGTGGTCACGCGACGCGAGATCACGACCCAAGCCCGACCTCCGGCGGCGTCCATCGGCCCCGGCCCGACACCGCGGCTTCGCCAACCCCGACGGCCAGCGGGAGGGCACACAGGTGCGCGGCTCGAGGAATGCACCAGCGGCGCCTGGAAACAAAAGCCAAGTCACCTCTGCCGCCACGGCGCAATGAGAAACGACCACGCAGGGCAGAAAAACCAGCCCGATATAGCAAGCATTCTGATACCGCGCAAAGCAGAAAGAATATCCTCCTGCAGTGGTCGCGGCCGGATGGTATAGACTCATAAAGCGATTCATGTATGGAAAACAAGAGAGCGTGTCGCTGAGACGAGCGAAATGACGCACGTGCTGGCCCATGTTTCTGCAGGTCTCCCCCGTGCACGTGATTCACCCCACACTGCAGTGTGTAAGAGGGTGTTCTGATGCCACGTGTTTACAAAAGCTGTTCAGCCGTGTAATGCCTAAAGTATATATCACCGAGGAAAGATGGAATAGATTTGCATCTTACATGGATGACGAGAGCTCGGTGCCACGGCCGCAGCCATATTTAACATAAACAGGATATTTGTGCAATAGCTCTCCACTGACCAAAGCGACCAAAGGACGAGTCGTAAAACCAAACCAGAGGAAAGGTCAGAAAAACGGTGTGCTGCAATTAACGTGCGCTTTATACTTTTATGTGGCTTTTAAGTGAACGACCGTGCAGGGGCCGTTGCGAAGTATAGCGTTAAGTACAACATCAGCCTGCTTATGAAGTACTTAGGTAAGCCCTACAAGGATGGTTTTAAATGCAGAAAACATCGGAAGAACGAATATGATTGGTTATTCTTCGTCGACATGTTTAATATTCCTAAAATTTCTTCGCAAATCACCCCAACACTATGTATACAGAATGCTATGAGGTGGATGGTATAGCCACCCACCAAAGTTTACAGCGAAGGCCGACGAGTAACACATTCGATTTGATTCAGAATAACTTTCTCAGCGGCCCTGCAGACGCTGTCTTTACCTATTTCAGGACTCGCCGACATAAAAATTTCCAAAAAAGTATTTTTTTTTTTGGTTTTTCCACAACAAAACGCAGTTTCTGTGAAACACACGCCCCATTCGTAGTATCATAGAACGGATCTAAATTTGTAGCGCTTAAACAAAATATGGGAACGTTGAGTTAAGGTCAGTTTATTAATTTAACCGCGTCACAAATACACAAAAAATGCATTGTGTACGTGGTTTGGTGCGAAGGGAAAAAATCTGCATTCCATAGCCTGACTGGATCCTTCACCCAGCAAAAAAAAAATTTAAATCTAAGTTCTGAGAGTTTTATTGTGGCACTTTAATTCTTTTCTGTACTTCTCTCCCCATTCATACTTGCAGGGCTCACACTATACGCCAGCTCCATACTTGTCTTGTCCGAGAGTAGAGCAGACACTCTAATTTGCCAGAACGGGCAAGTGCTTTCCACACAAGCTGCAGGGAGACAAGAAGGCGCGATACAAGTTCTGCTCCGTTCGCTGCCTCCACGGGGCGGCATGGCTCGATTTATGCATATACATTTCACGCGATCGCGGTTGAGCAAAGAGTAATGTGCGTTTCGCACTCATCAGTGGTGGAAGAGCGTGACCTGCAGCTACGGGAAGGCAGGCATCAGTGGAAAGGACAAAAAAAACTCCCTAATTGTTTTTTTTTGTCCCTTTCTCCCTGCTATAGGCTGAAGTAAGGTGAGGGGTCCGTTGAGAGGTGTATCAAGCTGACACGTGTTCAACTGCAGTCCCTCGCGAAGCGAGCACTGCGAAAGTTTAGCGTTTCGCCCTCACAAAGCGGTTCTTGAGGCGCGTTTCGAGAATCGGGGCGAATTTTCCCATCGGCGCGGCGTTCATATTGCCGGACGATGCTTTTGCTCGGCGCGGTTGACCAGCGCGCGTTCGGGGCTGCAGAGCGTGCGGCCGCCCGCCTCTCGGCGAGTGTCAAGAGCCGTGAAATCAATTGCGCTGCCCGTTCTGGAAGGGGCCGAACTGGGCCAGCGCCTGTCAGCGTGGCCCGATGTACGCGGTCTCTCGCCCTTCGACCCCGCGGCGCTTGACCCCGCGATGCCCTCGCCGCGGTGATGCACACCCCCGACGCCCAGCCCATTACGAGCGCGGCCTCCGTGAACACCGACTTCGATTCCTGTGCGCGCCCGGCTCCGTCTTGTACTCTTGTTACCGATCGCCAGCAATCGTATACACTGGCCTACGAGATGCCCGCCAAAGTAGTTTTGGCGGCGGCCGTCCGAATCACAGGCCTCGGACGGAATACACGGGAAACCACGACGCTCCATCTTCCAAGCTGCAGAGCACATTGTGGGATAGCACATTATAAAGCAACGACACCTAGAGGTGAAAGACGCTCAACCTCGGTATACGTTCTTTCTTTGGCGGAGTCAAGATGACCCCAGCCGTGAAGCGCCCCTGAATTCCATCTTCCCTCTTTTATCCTCGTCATAAGTACACGCAGCATTGCTGGACCCATGAATGAATGGTGCGAAAGAAACGAGGAAACAAACAACGCTCGCTCAGAAACGGGTACGTTCACAGCCGGTCACCGCATATGAATAGGCCACCTGAGACCAGCCCTGCGTATATAAGTGATAAAACATTTAACACAGCAACGAAGTTTATGTGGAGGCTTCTGGCAACGCCACATCTTTATTGGAGAAACTGTTTCCAACTGTTCAGTGGCTCTTGTTTTATTTTTGAGTAGGTAAGACGTACCTCAAATATGGTGCGCCATCTGTGAACTCAATTATATATATACCTTTCACGCCACCGTCACAGGTCGGTCGTCAATTAAGTAGTTTCGGCGTCATATCCTCTATACAAACAACCAAGCCTTAGCCGATTATGCATTTAGCCGAAAAACCGAACCCGATTAGAAAATAATAAAGCCACGCCTGGCTCGAAAATCCCTCCTTAGGAGCCAATACTGCGTTCATATCGCATTTATTGGGGTCAGGCCACATTTTGCAGTAACATCATGCGCCCACGTTAGCTTCTCTTGAGTACAGCACGTGGCGTCTCTATAGGTTAACTTTTTAAACATTGTGTGCCTTCTGACAGATGGTGCTATTACGCTGGAAAGCATTTCGTGGGTGTTATCCAAGAGTTCAAACCCCATCCCCTCCCAAAACAATTGTGGCTGGCCCCACCGTGATGGCCTAGTGGTTATGGCACTGAACTGCTAACCCGATTGATTTATTTGTAAGATTTACTGTCCCAAAACCACCATATGGTTATGGGAGACGCCGTAGTGGAGGGCTCCGGAAATTTCGACCACCTGGGGTTCCTTAACGTGCACCCCAATCTGAGCACACGGACCTACAACATTTCCGCCTCCATTGGAAATTCAGCCGCCGCAGCCGGGATTCGATCCCGCGACCTGCGGGTCAGCAGCCGAGTACCTTAGCCACTAGACCACCACAGAGGGGCACTGCTAACCCGAAGGTCGCGATATCGAATCCCGGCTGAGGCTGCTTCACTTTCGATGGAGGCAAAATTGTTGAGGCCCATGTGCTTAGATTTAGGTTCACGTTAAAGAACCCCAGGTGGCCAAAATTTTCAGAGCCCTCCACTAAGGCGTCTCTTATAATGATATTGTGGCTTTGGGGCGTGAAATCCGAGATATTACTATCATGAAACATTGTGGCTATGTTGTTATTCGATAGCAATGATATTAATAAACTTGGCTGATTTAGCCGTCACCTTCATGTCCCTGATATATATATATATATATATATATATATATAATCAGGGAAATAAGTGTATACTAAAGGACTCCTTTTTCTGTGTTTGGACACGATATTAATCAGATCTAACAGACAATAATGCCAAGGAAAGTATAGCGGAAGTTATTAGACCGATTCGTAATGTATATATATATATATATATATATATATATATATATATATATATATATCTCATTAATATTGTGTTAAAACACGGAAAAACGAGCCCTTAGGTATACACTTCTTTCCCTTATATATATATATATATATATATATATATATATATATATATATATATATATATATATATATATATATATATATATATATATATATATATATATGTACGTGTGTGTGTGTGTGTGTGTGTGTGCCTGTGTGTGTTTTCCTTTACCATGGATTGAACCAGCGACTGCCCGCTCCTCAGCGCGCTGCGTTAAAAAACTAGGCCGCACCACTCATGGAATTCCATTTCACTATCGGCGAGCCCAGCTACATACATACACCATTTACCACTGGCTCATTGTCAATGGACATGTAGCCGCGCTTTGACTGTTTCTTCTAAAACTTGTGTTTATTCCTGTGGCGATTGAATTATACCTCATCCTTTTCGCAATTGAAAATTTTCTTTTATAACCGCTGGCTTCATGGCCAATCAGTTCCTCGTGGTGAGTGGGGACCATATATCAAGAAGCACGCAAGCTTCTCCCACAATCCAGCTGCTTCCGGCGTCGATGCCCACACTGCAATGTCTGGCAAAATCTGACGCGGACGTTTTGGTGAAGTGCATCGGAACTGCACTTTTCGCTACCGTCACCGGCATCGTCAACTGACGCCAAGAAAGGAAACGCCGGACAAATGCCGGCCCAAACGCTGTGTGTAGTTCGGCCTTTGTGATGCCGCCGCGTGTTGTAGGAACACCTGCGGAACAGCTCCAACGGAATGCTAGTCGCGCTGAAGCAAGGGGGGCTTCAGCAGGAAGAACGTGCCACTGCATGGGCGAGAAATGCTGCAACTGAACGCACATTCGGCTGTGTTCACTAAACGTTTTGTATGGTTCCTAATATCCTAGCCTTACTTCGTGTAACAGCCCGATGCCTTGCTATCGGTTTCATTGTTTCGGCCTTGTGCCGAAACTGTGACTTTTGCTCTCAGCAAAGCGAATGGAATCGAGCTGCATACATGTCAGAAGAAATGAGGATGGGTGCAAGGGCAGTATCTCGATGACTACCCTATAGGTCGAAGTCACGTCGCTGTCATTTATTTTATTTATTTATTTATTTATTTATTTATTTATTTATTCTGAGACACAAGAACCCATAGGTAACATGGAGAAAGCAGGCTGACAACTGCCATCTAGAAAGGCACGCCGCCTGCCTACTCTTTCAGTAGAAATGAATAGATAAAGGAACGAGATATTGGAGACGAAAAAAGATAGAAGGTTAAAAAGGAGAAAATGATGAAGGCGAGCAGAACAGTAAGTAAAAACAAGAAAGAAAAAAATTGGCAGATCCCACGTACAGTGGGAATCGTTGATATGCGAAGCACGAATGAGGATGGTTGCTATGTCACTTTACTGAAATCAGCACAACGTTACGCAAATTATGCCGTACATGACATCCATATTCCCATTATCATGTTTACGCCTGGAATTTGTGTTCGTCGTCCATTCATGTCACGTAATACCAAACTTCGTATATGTGAAGCTAGTGAAACGGCCGCGAGCACGCTATGAGCGTAGCATGTAGTCATGTTTTACATGACACGCATATCTTGATAATGATGAATGGAGGTGTCATTTACCTTCGTCGTCCATTCACGTCACGTAATACCAACTTTTATATAAGTAGAGCTAGCGAAACAGCCGCGAGCATGCTATGAGCTTAGCATGTAGTCATGTTTTATTTGACACGCATATCTTGATAAGGATGTTTAGACGTATAATTTACCATCGTCATCTATTCACGCCACGTGATACAAAAATTTGGTTTGTGAAGCTAGCAAAACGGCCACGAGCACATCATGAGCGTGGTATTTTGTCATGTTGCATGAGACGCTTATCATGATTATCATGTTTGCACCAGTCGTATAGCTTTGTCATCCACTCACGTCACATAACACCACATTTGGTATATGTGAAGCTAGCGAAATGGCCGCGAGCACACTATGAGCGTAGCATGTAGTCAGGTTTCACATGACATGAATGTCATGATTTCCTCGTTAAGGTCTGTCACTTATATTGGCCGTGCAGTCATTTCCTACCGTACCAGTTTTGCAATATGTTATGCGAATGAAACAGCCGCAAGAGCAGCAAGACCATGGAATGTAAATCATGACATTCATGACACAATTATGGCATGCCACGACTTTCATGTTATGACTAGTACGGCCAGGAAAGCTAAGCCATAGGCGAATATATATATATATATATATATATATATATATATATATATATATATATATATATATATATATATATATATATATATATATATATATATATATATATATATATATATATATATATATATATATATATGAAATTTGACACACAATAATGCCAAAGAAAGTATAAATGGGAGGTTGTTACACCGAATTGTAAGTTAAATGTGAAGAAAGAAAAGAGGGTAAATAAAAGTAGGTTGTATACGAAGGACTCTTGGTCAGCTGCCAGCTCGTAATAAGTTCACGTGCTACTTGACGCCACACAGGCTCATAAAAGAGTGTGCCACACTCGCCACCATGGCAACAGATGGCGCTGACTGACACTCCCACGTTTAAAAATTCACATATATACCCAATAAAGTGGCAGGGAGGATAGCAGCCGTGGTCGCTCAGTGGTAGAGCATCGAACGCGTTATTCGAAGGTCGCAGGTTCGGTTCCTGGCCATGGCAAGTTATCTTTTCACGCACTTTTCTTTCTTCACCTTCAACTTACAATTCGGTCTAATAACCTCCCCCCTATACTTTCCTTGACATTATTGTCTGTTAGATTTTATTAATATGGTGTAAAAACACGCAAAAACGAGCCCTTAAGTATGAACTTCTTTCCCATATTCATTCAATAACGAGGGTCTCGCACTGACAGACTTGGTGCCTTAGGTTGTATACGAGGTACTCTTGGTCAGCTGCCCGCTCATAATAAGTTCACGTGCTACGTGACGCCACACAGGCTCATAAAAGAGTGTGCCACACTCGCCGCCATGGCAAGAGATGGCGCTAACCGACACTCCGACGTTTGAAATTCCCATATATACCCAATAATGTGGCTGGAAGGATAGCCGCCATGGTAGCTTCGTGGTATAGAGCATCGAACGCGTTATTCGAAGGTCGCAGGTTCGGTTCCTGTCCACGGCACGTTATCTTTTCACCCACTTTCCTTTGTTCACATTTACCTTACAAATCGGTCTAATAACCTCCCCTCTACTTTTCTTGGCATTATCGTCTGTTAGATTTTGTTAATATTGTGTCAAAACACGGAAAGACGAGGCCTTAAGTATACACTTCTTTCACATATATATATATATATATATATATATATATATATATATATATATATATATATATATATATATATATATATATATATATATATATATATATATATATATATATATATATATATATATATATGACGACATAACTCAGCCGAGAGTGTTCATATAATTGATATTGCTTCGCAAATAAATAGGTTCTAGAACTGTGCGACAGAGCTTGATTGTACGGCGAAGGATGCACATATGTGCGCGTATGCTACATTTGTTCTCCCGTTCCTTCATTATAAGTGTAGATAGATAGATAGATAGATAGATAGATAGATAGATAGATAGATAGATAGATAGATAGATAGATAGATAGATAGATAGATAGATAGATAGATAGATAGATAGATAGATAGATAGATAGATAGATAGATAGATAGATAGATAGATAGATAGATAGATAGATAGATAGATAGATAGATAGATAGATAGATAGATACGGTCAAAGTCACCGAAATTGGCTAAGATATTTGAAAACGTCTATAAAGTCAACTTCATCACTCCTGAAATCGTGCAAACTTCGATAGCGTAGCGTTGCATAACGAAAATTTCTCATAAATAGTGGAAGTGCACCAGTTTTTCTTCTTTCCTCCAGCAGATGTAGCAGCTACGGCTGCTTGTGAAGCTATACGCGACATGACATGGTCTTCGAGAACTCACCAGCTAGCCAACGTTTATCGTTCGGGGTAAACAGACAATCGTCATGTTATGGCCTTGCTGCTGTCGTGCCTCACAAACACTCGCGTCCCACGCGCAATCGCTTGTCCCATGCAAATAAATTGATTCACATGTTTCTCTTGTTTCCTATGTTTTACGCGCCGAAAGTACAACATGCTTATGAGGCACGCCGTACTGGAGGACTCCGTACTAAATCTGTGCTCCGCGTTGCTCTTATCGAACGAAGTACGGTCATCGCGGCGGGGTATCGGACCCGGTCCCTCAAGCTCAGATGCGTGACCTTGCATCCTTTTAATATACCTCGGCGGGTATTTTAGCGTCATAGAATACAAGGTTATATGATGTTTCGAGAGTGAGTATAATATGCCTTATTCGTTCCTTTCATCGTGCGAAAGTAGGCATGACTAATTTTTCAGAGATTTTTTGCTATGGAATGCAAAAAAAAAGACTATGCACTATACTTTAAAACTACAGTTCGAGAATACGCTGGAACAAATAATGGTGTGCTAACTGATTTGTCCGTCTTGTTATCAGTCCAAGCGCTTGCTTCCGCATATAGTTCGCACTAGCCCGCCCATATCAGCAAGAACAAAACCACAGGACGCGGAAGCCTGTGCGTACATGTGACCGAAGGGTCAAAAAAAAAGCATGACAGAGTATAACACCGAACGGCTACGTTTTTTTTTTTCTTTGTTCAGGCACGCCCGTCGTAGCCGCGGATGCCGTTCGAGATGAGCGAACGACAAGCTGTGCTCTGACCTGGCTGCCGTCATGCAGAGCTCACGGCCAATAACGGCAGCCGCCATCGGTGTCTCGTGTTGCCGAGCCTCGTATAATCACCATTTTTCCGGCATTCAAGGAGGGCGAATATGGTTTCCCCGGCGAAGGCTGCTCGTCTAGACGGCACCGTTTCGTGCCGTGCCCGTTATTTCCTACACCACAGCGCGTGCTGGCGGTCGGAATGCGCTACCTCACACCACCGCCCCGTGTGCGCCAAGGTTCCGAATAACGGATGATGGACGGCGTTCGAGAGGCGCGGTGCGGGGGCGCGCCATGCGCACGCCGGGACTCTGAAAGCTCCCGCTTAACCTGCATGGGTGAAAACACCCGGTGCTTTTCGTCCCTGGTTGGGCGTAACCGGTAACCGCATGGCTGGCCTGCTCATGGCTCAGCAGACAATATAAAGCAGTGAAAGAGCCAGATTAAAGGGTAGTTTAGAAGTATTGTAGAAGAGCGATGAAGAAGCGAGAAATTGGAAGTGCTCAATTTTTAGAAAAGAAACTAGGACGTCAACAGCAAACCATCTCAATGAGGCACCTTCCTCACCTCTCGTCCTCCTTCCCCTTATTATTGCTTTTCCGTTCGACAGTGCAGTAAACCGTGATTTTAGGTTGTATTCGCTGTAACATTCACGTTCGTGACGGCCGTAAATTAAAGAGGCAATGACACGATTTTTTTTTTCAGTTATAGTGTTTTTCTTTCGGTCAAATTATAGGTAAACGGTACCCATAAGTGTGAGCGCGCCCTGAAAAATTAACTACAGCATGCGTTAAAAGCTAGTTTCGGTTCATACAGTGCCCTGACGCCACGACATGTAGAGTTACTGCATACACGACCTTTAGGTAACGGAGTTGCGCCACTGTTTTTTGGGGGGGCCACTCACTGGGCCTTTGACAATTTCAGCAACACTATTGGTCAAGCGTCATCACTATAAGTCATAGGCAGATCATTTGCACTGCGGAGAAGCCAACACTACGCAGACGACGCCGACAATGCCGATATTCCGCAGAAGCGCGGCTGACATCGGCTGTTGTTGTCACTCTCACCGCCCTTTTCGGTACTGTAGCCATGTTGCCTCGTGGTCACGAGAAATGTGGTAGCAAGTGCACTCTGTCACTCTGTGTTTAATTGTACAACGTACGGCCCATGTGATTAGACGCCTGTGTAGCTGGTGTTGCATTGAAAAGATTAGTGTTCTTTGAGTAAAGAATAAGGTTAGCAACTACTTACACAAAGCGATTTATACTTAGGATTCAGCATGCAACATGGCCAGCATGTTCGTACGGGCACGAAAACAAAGCTTTCACCTGTTGCTCGACTGTCCGAAACACGACACACGCCGACGGCGACTCGAACAGGAGCTTCATACGTTAGATTCCAAGGGAAAGTTTACGTTGGAGAAATTACTAGGCCCATGGCCATCTAGAATAAATCACAAAGCGATTAAGGTGCTGCAACTTTTTTTCGAAGACGCAAAGATTTGTGACCACTACTGAGCGGGCTAGGTTAAAAGTGAGCCTGACGGATACGTGTTTGTCCTACCGAAATGAGAACTTTTGGACTCACCTATACAGAACTGTATATATGGATATATGATATTCTGTTTTCAATTCTTTATTTGTAACAATGAAATGGGAAGGGGTAGCCGTCACCAAGTAACACTGACGACTCCTTCATTTATTTTTCATTTCAATACAAAAATAAACTCTTGGCTTTCTTTGTATCTATCTCCGGCACTGCGAAACTTGCTCTATTTGTATTACTCACAGATGCAGTGAACACGTCGCATGCAGAGTTGGTCATTATGTGTCGGCTGCACACGTACAAATCGTCCTGAAGTGTAAAACGCTAGAAATAGAGGGAGAAAGGCTAGAATTATTGAAATCAGCGAGGTGTTGCAGTTAGTGAGTGAATTTATTGCCGCTTTGGCACCTTGAGCGAAAGGAGTATTGCACATGACAGGCCTGTTGAACAACAATTCATATCAGCTTTCGTGAGCCGCAATTGTATGATACGAGAGCCGCGCGTAACATGGGCGTCGCACGGCCACTCTCGATTGCTATCCAGCTCGATTCAGCTGAAAACTATCAAACTCCAGCTGGCTTCCTCGTACAGTAAACGAATGAGAGCAACGCGACGAAGAAAGCTTCATCCCTAACTCGCTGGATCACGATAAAAAGTGCAAAAATATTTTATTATCTGTAAATGGGGAAAATACTGCAAAATGAGACGGAGCTGATGTGTTTGGCTTGGTTTTTATGGTGCATAAGGAACTTATGCTCCACTATAAATATGTATTTCACTGGTTCAACAAGCCGACGCACTTTATTTCATTATCACATGCCAAGAACGTAAGCATAAAATCAAGGCTTATAGACGTGACCGGAGTAACCGAGTTTCGCTCGTACTTTCATACAAAATAAAAAGAAAGCAAAAAAATTCCATCATCTTCCGCTAAAAAAACACGGGCGCCAGCGCTTTTACACTGGCGGTGGCGTTGACACTGGCGCTCATCGCGGCGTTGCGCAGGAGAAAAACCGGGGGAAGAGCAAAACACGCAGTGATGGACCAGTGTTTCCTACTGGAACACGTGAATCACTGCTAATGGGCAATGAGAGATGAAAGACTCTCATCGGACATAGAGACCAGCAGCCCGCTTGCAGTTAACGTCCAAACTGTGATTTTTTTTATTGTTCAACAACGCACCGGAGAAATCTCCCACCAGCACTACATTGGAGGTCAAGATCCAGTGGCTATATATACGGGGTGACCAGCGAATTGTTGTGCAGCGTGAGCCGTCTGTTTCCATCAAGAAACTCGCTAGCAGACGCTGCCTGCGTCGGCGTTGCGAGGTGAGAGAGGGCGGAGCATAGGGGAGGAGAGAGTGGGAGGAGAAGCGCATGCGCAAGGGAGGCGAGAGCGCAGCGGGGAGGATTGCCTAGAGGAGAGAGAGAGAGCTAGCGTAAGTTTGCGTCTGCGTTGCAAGGCGAGAGGGGGAGCGGACGCGCATGCGCAGTAAGGGTGTTGACGCCGCACACTGGATTGAGCTCGACCCTAGGCTGCTTCGCATCTAAAAATAATCAAAGCAATGCTAGTACTCTGAAGCGCGAGCGCTGCTCTTACACCGGTAGTAAGTGGCTCTGCCCCAAGACATTTGAACCCAAAATGGCGTACCTTGGCGCAGCTCTACTTCATAAAGGTAGCAGTAACTATAACCACATGGCATGAGCAGCACAACCAGGCGGTAGCATGTGCACGCAGAAGTTTTCGTGACATATCCTTGACCGCGCGTCGCTTCTTCGACCAGTTCATCGTCAATCCGAGGTCGGTCCGTAACTGCGTGTTACGCATGTACGCGTTCAGAGTAAAGTACTGCGAAGAGAGTAAAGTTCGCTTGGTTGGCGTCCGGTCCCTGCCTCGGCCACGATGCACAAAGTCGACCCACACTTGTCTCATCGCCGGATCAGACACAAGTCGATGGAACTTGCACCTATTTTACCCCGTTTCTGTGGCGCAAGACTTCACAGGGCAATATATTGGCGCCATGACGATCAATCCGAAATCAAATGGTTATTTGCCCTCTGATAAGCGTACATCTTGTATTCACATGCACGTACACTATTACAGTCTCCGCTAGCTGACTTCACAGGTACGCTGGATGACAGTGACCATATGGGGCGAGCAGACGATTGATGATTGATACGTGGGGTTTATTCTCCCAAAACCACCATATGCTTATGAGAGACGCCGTAGCAAAAGTCTCCGGAAATTTTGACCACCTGGGGTTTTTTTATTAACATGCACCCAAATAAGAGCAGATGGGCGCTCAGCATTTTAGCCTTTATCGAAAAGGCAGCCGCCGCAGCCGGGATTCGATCCCACGACCAGCGGGTCAGCAGCCGAGTACCTTAGCCACTAGACCACCGCGGCGGGGCCAGACGATTGAGAAGGTGACGCACAAGGTGCAATTTTGGGGAGTTTTAGTGCTTGACGTCATCACAACTAGCCAGACTGCTGCGCGAAGTCCCCAGGATTAGTACTGTAGCCTGACGTCAAGTTAATGTCGATGTCGATAAGTGCGCCGCGAGAAAATGAACTTCAATACCAAAATAAAATATTTTATCAGCATATGCAGAGCGTCACACTTGATCAGAGCCATCTCTGTGTACAAGAAATTTGTATAGCAGAGTAAGCTCCCTTTCAAAAAAAAAGTGCCAGTACCACTTTAAGAAAAAATTTAACTAAGTACAGGCGGGAGCCCAGCTTAAAACCTCTGTATGACGCATACGAAGCTTTACCATCGAGCTGCCCCGGCAGATTCACCTGCATATTTCAACCGGCGTCATGACGAGGTGGCTCGATAAATATGGCACTTTTCCGCTGAAAATCGAGGATTCTGCTGAGCCAGCTTTGGCAGTTTCGGAGTTATAAACACACATTTCATTGTTTTTATGTTACGGGCTTATGTACTTGTGCACACTTACGTGTGTAATTATGTCGTTGTCATTACACAGCTACATGCACCAAAACTGAACACTTAAAACAAGGTAAATGTGACACTTCTGTCACTATTTACATGTACCTACTACAAACTAGTATCTTCTAGATAAGTAGT
Source organism: Rhipicephalus microplus (assembly GCF_043290135.1). Lineage (NCBI taxonomy): Eukaryota > Metazoa > Arthropoda > Arachnida > Ixodida > Ixodidae > Rhipicephalus > Rhipicephalus microplus. The sequence continues at coordinate 51,565,087 of NC_134710.1, read as the reverse complement.
AATGTGTGCATTCGTAAGCTTATTTAGAGAAGTTCATCAATTTTGGCTGTCGATCCTAAGCAGGTAAAACTAAAGTGTTAATAAAAGCCAGTTGTCGAGAACTATTTAGCCTCTGTGTATTCTAGCGTCTTCAAGAGACGTGTACTGAAATTTCACATTCCAATTCCCTTCATGAAAACGAAACTGACGTTTAAACATCTCCGCTAGTCCTGTCGTTTAGTTGCCATTGTCACCCCAATGGCTTCGATCTGCAAGTCGTTTCAACTAGACATTTTTTCCTCGCTAACTTTATTCTTGGTCGGTGCTCTGTTGCTGACCTGAAGGACGCGGTGATTCCATTTCGATGAAGGCGCAACGGTAGAGGCCCGTGTACTGTGTGGTGCCAGTGCACGTAAAATATTAATAATTGTTCGGGTTAAGTGTCTCAAAACCACAATATGATTACGAGATACGGCGTAGTGGAGGGCTCCGGAAATTTCGATCCCCTGGGGTTCTCTGACGTGCACCTAACATGTTCGCCTCCATCTAAAAGGCGGCCGCCACGCCCGGGATTCCATCTCACGACATGCGGGTTAGCAGCCCGGTGCCTTATAACCACACGACCACCATGGTGGGTATCAGTGCACATTAAAAAACACCAGGTGGTTGATATTCGCGGAGCCCTCCTCTACGGCGTCCCGTCATAAGTACCGACAGTTTTTATGCTAACTATTATCTTTAGTGCCACGGACAGCTTACCGGCGAACAACCGCGCAATTGTAACGTTCAAAACGCTGCGACAAATTTGTAATCATAATTTTTCTATTCGCGACAAACATGGAGTCATGTCCACGTGTAGAAATACACGCTGCAAACATGGAGTGTGAGACCGGTTCGTGTTCCAGCGTGATGCATGGTTTACAGCGCATGCAGGCACTCCGCATGCGTGCGCCGAGGTTTCACATGGTCCACAGGCCTGATTAATTGATTTGTGGGGTTTAACGTCCCAAAACCACCATATGAGTATGAGAGACGCCGTAGTGGAGGGCTCCGGCAATTTCGACCATCTGGGGTTCTTTAACGTGCACCCAAATTTGAGCACGCGGGCCCACAGCATTTCCTCCTCCATAGGAAGTGCAGCCGCCGCAGCCGGAATTGGAACCCGCGACCTGCGGGTCAGCAGCCGCATTGTCCACAGGCGACTGCGAATGAAGCAGCGCTTTCCGCCATGCCAATCCTTTTACCTCTAAAGCTCAAAATTGGGCTAGTTGATTTTTATTTACATAATATAGCGGAACAAAACGAGGACAGATAAAGATGCACACCGTGCCGGAAAAAAAAAATGCCCCCCACCTCCCCAAAGGGAATCGTGAGGAAATGCGAATGCATTGCGTAGCGTCCATAAAGGGCGTTTCGCACGTGAGAACCCAGCGTTACAAGTATAATGTTTTCTTTTTTTTTTCTTACACCGTGCATCCAATAGCACCGTTTGCCGCATGTGGCGTTTTTCCATCGCTAGAAACGCGGTATATGAGTTTTTTAGCTCTATTGTAGCTAGCGTGCACGGTTCAAATAGGCGCGTGCGCCCACAGCTGTTGCTGACAGATGCCGACGCCGAAGCGTGACATGGTGGGGGCTCCGGTTGCTAGGGACGCTCACGCCCACAACTGTTGTTATGGGAGAGGACGGTGGACGAATCGCGACGGACGACTGGCATAGCTCGACTAAGAAATGCATTTGCATTTAAAAGATGCACACAGTAGCGGTCATCGTGCATCTTTCTCTGTCGTTGTTTTGTTCCGGTACTGTTCAGGCATTTTATCTCGTAAGTAGCACAGAATCTTCAGGGGCTGGATAATAGTATAGACGCTCTAACTGTGAGGGCTAATTATGACGCGCATGACAGCATTGGACTATAGGACTATATGAATAGCAAAGTGATCGACTCCATAATCTATAGTTTCAAGGCTCTTCTGATAGGCTGCGCGCTACACCAGGTTTTCGTTACTTTTACACACGATTTAAAACTATGTCCTCCTCAACGCGAAAAGGATGCCAGAACCTGCCACCATAGCTCGCAGTCTTTTCATTTCTACCAGGATCTAATCCCGCGTACTGGGCACTTGTTGGTCCCTTTGAACACCAAATATGTTGTATATATATATAACTGTATTCGTCTTGTTATAACAATCCGTTTGAATAGCGCTAGAACGGTGAGCCACGGCGAGTTCCGTACTTGTGGCTCCGTTGAAGGGATACACGACGAAATGACGGTGCACCTACGTCAGGACAATGCGCCATCGCCGGAGGAAAGAGGATAAAAAGGCACCTGTACGCAGTATGTCATTGGTGACGTTGCTAGGGTAACGAAATTCAAGCTAGCGGCGATGCTGTACTAGGCTCTATTTTTGGACATCAATATGGCTTTCAGACAGCCTTATACGTGCTCTCGCATAGCTCTTGCGGTATAGCTGTTTTTTTTTTTTTTGACGAGGCTTTCTGATAACTATTTATAAATTCACAGGTCGATTTCAAACCAACTTGTTCCGGCTACCTTAGCTCGATCATTTTAAAGTTAGTTGCATAACTTAGTTCTTTAAGCATGGTGAAAAATATCGTATATATAGAGAGGCACGCTATTTCAACTTCTGGAAAAGTTGGTGCGAGTAAAGGGGAAAAAATTCGTCGCCAACTATAGGTTATAGTTATAGGTTAACTATAACTGCTCACAGGATATCCCCTTACTGTACTGCTTTAATGGTACGACGATTGCTTTGTAGTTGCTTTAGTGCCCCGTGATGGGTCACACGACTGTACTTTCGCTCATGACCAAGACTAAATACGTAATAATATCGACGGTTTTATGCCCCACGATATGATTGTGAGACGACGCGTAGGGAGTGCTCCGGATATTTTGACCATCTGGTGTTGCTTAACGTGCGCTGAAGACATAATACAAACACGATATGTACTGTGCCGTTGGTTGATTGAAATCGTTGTGCGACTCCTCACTTTTGCCGGACAAATGACAGGGACCAGTCCTTCACGTAGGCGTTATATTTGCTCCGTATGTTGCATTAAAATGCATGTACATTATTTGATTTCCACAGCATTATTACCATCTATATTACTGTTCCTTTTTTTTTCTATAGCAGCAGCGCCATCTGCTGCAGTTGCATTGCCAAGAAAAGTTGTCCGCGAGTATATAGTATAGTGCTGTTCTTGAGCCTACTTTCGCAAATGTAAATAAAATATAGGGTGTTCTTGAAATTTCACGTATACGATAACAAGAGCATAGACCTTTTCATGTACATGCTTGCCTCAGTGGACACTTGGTCTTCGTACTCTCTATAACGATTATTTAAAAAATGATGTTTTTTACAGCTCTCAGTTCTGTTTTGTTGCTGCTGTTGTTATTGTCACTGTTGTTGTCGTCATCGGTGTTGTTGTGTTATTTTTGTTGTTGTTGTTGTTGTTGTTGTTGTTGTTGTTGTTGTTGTTTTGTGTGCTTTGCGCTCTCCTAATATAAATGCATGTATAGTAGAATTCTTTTTCTCCTCATTCGTTGATACGAAGGCTTACTTCAAAACTCTTCCTATCATTTGAGGGTTGTGTTGTAGTAACAGCGCGACAACTGTAGGAAGAGACAAAAAGGGCAGGAAAGAGCACTGGCTGTGACTGTCAGCCCAGGAGTGCTAAGAATGTCCTTCTTTTTGATAGTGGGCGATTCAAAATTAGTAAAAAAAAAGTAATTGCCAACACGTGTATTCAGGCCACCATTCAGAAGTCATGTGAGGACAAGGGTGAGGTCAGTCTTGAAAACCAGGTAAAAATACTATAAGATGCTGGATATCCCAACAGCATCATCACATCCGTTTGCAAAACCCTCCTTCAGAAAGTAAAGTCAAGCAAAACAAGACCAAAGGAAAAACAGATTGACCAAAGACCTTTACATGTTACTGTATGTACATAAGGCATGTCACAATTTACAGAAAATAGCGAGCAGATGTGATATCAAATCGTTGTTCTCCGCCCCTTGCAAGCTTTCAAAATTGTGTATACTAAACAGCAACAGGAGTAGTTGATTTTGCAACATTCGTCACAATAATAGGTTTACTGAATGCCAATGTAATGTTGTGTATGAAACACCACTTAGATATGGAAAAATAAACGTAGGACAAACTGGTTAATGCTTCAATGACCGAGCAAAACAGCATGCTTTGAATGTTAAGAATGGCTATGGTAGTCTCATGGCTGAACTCTGCAATTAATGTAAGCGCAGTCCTATGTTCCATAAAACACGGTTTTTGGAAAAAGCAAGAACTAAGAATGAAAAATAGATCATAGACGCAATTTTAATCAGGAAGTTCAAGGATCAATGCATCAGTACACCGTCACTTCTCCGAAAGAGAGTATTTTTTTCTCAGAGATATGCCCCGTCGCGGTGATCTATTGGCTAAGGTACTCGGCTGCAGGTCGCGGGATCGAATCCCAGCTGCGTCGGCTGCATTTACGACGGAGGCGAAAATGCTGTAGACCCATGTGCTCAAATTTGGGTGCACGTTAAAGAACCCCTGGTGGTAGACATTTATGGAGCCCCTCACTACAGCGTCTCTAGTAAACATGTGGCAGCTTTGGGACGTTAAACCCCACATATCAATCAATCAAAGCTCAACAGCCCAATATGGCGCTACTGAAACCCTTGCGTAAAATAATCTATAGTAGCCAACTTTCTCCACTGTTTTCAACCTTTTCTGCCGTGTCAGCCAATGCGCACGCATGTTCGCCCCCAGAAGTGGTCAAGTGTATTCCCCTGTACATGTTACCGCAGTGAGCAGAGTTGTGCGCAATTGGACGAGCGCCATGACGTGGTGAGAAATTACGTCAGGTGTGCAAAATCACCATGGTGAAGCAATTTTACACACATGACGGCACGGCTGCCGGGCCGACTTGTTTCCACCAGTTTCATCGCCATTGCTTTTTGCGAACCAAGAAGCAGCAGTGAATAATGGTTAACCACAAATGCCACTTTGTCAGTGCTCACCAGCGCAACCGTACGCGCAGTGGTCTTTTCGGCGATGTTCATTGTTGGGCGCGGTCAAAATACACTGTCACGATTGTCGACGATACGTGCCTGAAGTTTATTCCAAGTGCCCGTAAAGACAAATAGTTCGCTCCTTTCGGCCAGGTCAGAAAAATTCGTGATCATTTGCACCATGCACTTTTTTTGTTGCAAGATACCGCACGGTAGCTAGCAAAGTCTTTAGCTGTTCGATCGTATCAGAAAGATGTGATGGTGTGATTGGCCTTCTCTGTAATATTCCCTGGGCACGGGACTCTATTAGCCCCGACAACGAACACTGGCGGCATGGCAGTCGCGGTGTAGTGACGTCCCGGCAAGGACTCGTTCGCTCCGCAGCCGGGTATCGCATTTTTCTGCACCCGCTGCACACCCGCTCTTACGCGATACGGTGGTGATAATTGCTCATTGTTGCGATGCAAGCCTACCAAGGTAGAAGGCAGCTGTTTACAATGCTTGCCAAAATTAAGTAGCTGTAGAAAGTAGCGATAGTCTGGTGGGCAAGCTTTCTTTCCAACGGAAGATTCACTGTGAATCTTCCGTGGTGGAATGACTGCAAGACATTCGTTGCTTTCACCGCTTAGGCCGAAAAATGGGTCCTTAAATGCTTTAGGCTCATGGTCCTAACTTTATTTAGAACTTGGCGTGGACTCCAGAAATCTATTATGTGTCGTGAAGAATTACAAATAAAGTTATGGTGTTTTCAATTCCCTATATACGTCGCGATTTTTATGCAGATTATTCGGGTGATTTGACAAAATAAAGCTTTCTGCTGAATGAGACGTTACATGATTTACGAAAAAAATTTATTATACCCAAAATATTGAACACAATTATACGGTCCCATCAAGATGCTGAGGGGAATGCTGACAGGTCATCTCTTACGTAAATATTTCTTCTAAACAGCTAGTCACCTGCAATTAGGTGGCCACATATTCCGATTTGTAGGATCTGCTGGTCTGATCAAACGCCGCGCCATCAGCGGTAATGTTTAATTCGCGTGGGAACACTACTGACAGCAACTGTTTGCAAAGCAAACGCTCGAAAGTCGCAATGATCGTTGTGAATGGTTTCGATGGCGCTCTCACCAACGTAGCCCACGTGATAATTGAATGTTGTTCGCCTCGATGAGTCAGTGTCTGATCTCCCACTTCATATCCATGTACAGGTTGATGAAACTGTGAGCAATGTACGATGCGAGTGCATGTTATGTAGGCGCGCAACGGCGGGAGTCGAAGAGTCCTTGCCATGACGTCACCTCGACCTGCCACCAGGTGCCGCCACTACAAATTCTCGGGGCTAATATAAATGGCCATTCTTGCGTTCAAGGCCCAGCCATATAGAGTTTTCCTAATGCATTACATCTTCTGTTCTTTTACTGCACTTTTGAATTAATTCACGCATTTAAATCGTTGAAATTTTCATGTTCAATTAGCACCATCCCATTTAGTAGACTTTATGGGGCTTTGGTTTACCTTAATTCTCATTTGGTGAACTTAATAAACATTTTATTGTGCGCACTGCTGCATGCCGTACACTTCCCCAGAGATCGGGAAAGAGCTTCGAAACTGCTGTTGTACATGTCGTTTTGTCCCCGGACACGATGAGCTAGAACTATAGCCATACACATCTTCGCTGTAAGAGTGCAATCTTGCTCAGCGCGTGTGAATGGTATATCATCCGCGCACCGTATTTATATCCAACATCGCACCGCATTCATATCCTGTGCGCGCGGCGAGTGGCTTCACTGAGCAGCCTTTGAACATAGGCGAACCTATGTGCTACTCTGCTCCCGTAACTCTATAGGCTGGGCTGGAGTAAGTTGGTGTGCATCGAGGCGCCCTCATGCAACGCACAACGTGCCTGCATATGAGGTGAAAGTTGCGAAAATTTTGGAAAATGCTTGGCTGCTAACAAAGTGCGTTGCTAACAATGGCCGCTATATATTCTGCCATCAATTTCTAATGCTGATAGCGCACAGCACATGTTATTATGGGAACTTCACACACGCACGCACACACACACACACACACACACACACACACACACACACACACACACACGCGCGCGCGCGCGCACGCACGCACGCACACACGCACGCACACACACACACACACACACACACACACAAACACACACACACGCACGCACACACGCGCACACACGCACACACACAAACACTCTGCCTCAAAATGAAGCTGTTGTGAAGCTATAGTAAATAAACTAATAAATTTTGGTCTCCGGTTCCAAGAAAAAACTGGTGTCATGTTCCCAACAACTCATTCGCTTTAATATTCCCAAATTGCTCTGATTCCGACAGGACCTCGATCCTGCACCAACTGTACGAATACAGGTGCTCTGAATTTGTACTAACCGCTCTCATTTAGTTACTGCGCCACGTGATAAAATTTTGTTTATGTAAGTAAAATGTAAATAAGAGAAAATGCACGATTGTTCATGTCTTCCGAAACACTAACAGCCTGCCTATTTGCCTATATATAGTAGCGTTGTCTTAGAAACTCGTCACTATATATGTATATATATATATATATATATATATATATATATATATATATATATATATATTTATATATACATGTGTGTGTGGGTGAGAGAGAGAGAGAGAGATGATCCCCTCCAACAGCAGTTCATATATTTGCTGCTTTAACTTATTTCATACCTACCACCACAGCTCCCTTCACGCCACACTTATTTTATCTCCGCAAAAATTGGAAGACGCTCGAGCTTCCCCTTCAAGAGCAAATCACGATAGCGTAATCGGGCCTTGTGCACAGCGCCTTCTGAATAGCTAGTCTGCTTCGGTTCTTGGTGCGTGTCTCAACCACACCGCGAGGAAAAGAACCACAGCGCGAGCAATATGTCTCACCACTTTGCTTATTGCTATGAGGTAGGTGTCCCATTTTGTAATATCCGAAGCTTTCCTTCTACGCACAGCACTGTTTGTACTATGTGCAATACAATAACAAGACTATTAGAATGGATGAGGTGAAGAAACAGTTTATGTAGCTGCAAAGGCGATATTGCCGTTTTTGTAACAACTAATTTAAATGCTACATACAGAGACAGACCACCCAAGTGCGAACAAATACATAGAGTAGGCACCTCTACTAAAACAGTCCTGACTAGCAGAGGTGTTGAAAAACGAAGAAAGTCGGGTGTGCAAGATTAATTTGAAGACGGCGATGCAAGTTTGGGAGTGCTATTTTTTTATCCTCACTATACTGTATGCTCAGTAGTGGGAAGTCATTTCTTTCTTTCAGTGATCGCTTAATGTTTTTAATATTAGCAATAACGTGTTTGGAATAATTCAGTGTTTACCGCCTTACAGAAACGTGTCCATGCCGGACTCGGGGAGTTGCCACAGTAATGTAGTTTCGAAAATATGGTTGCAATATTTACTGCGCAAGTACCAAGCCTGCTAGCGAGAAAGACCAGTTTGCGGGCGAAACTGAGAGGGTGATGACCGGTGGTGATGTGTTCGTTCGACGGTTGCGCGTTTGCGTGTCCCCTGCGTCTACCGTCAGTGCCCTGATGTCACATGCATGACCTTTTATAGGTCATCATTTGTGTCACCATCGCAATGAGATGCAGGAATGGTAAATAAAATTTAAAAAGTCACAGTTTTCGCACAATGCCGAAGCAATGAATGCGATATCAACACATCGGGCTGTTATACGAAGTAAGGCTAGGAGATTTAGGAACCATACAAAATGTAATGAACATGGTCGATTGTGCGTGCATAGAGAGTAAGGCAGTAACCAGAATATCAGCTGTTGTTGTTAGTAGTTGACTGCGTGACCTCCGACAGGAGCTGAAGTCCAAGTTCGGCATCGAGAAACGTGGCAAGCCACTGCATGGTTTTCACGTTAAAGTATATTAACGTTGAAGTAATCAGGAACCATATGACGGTACACCCTGTAGGAACACAGTACGGAAGTTGTGCAGCAAGAAGTTTATGACGTCAATTCGCAATGTTCCTGGGGCGATGTATACTGGTGTGATGACGAAGTCGTGCGATGTTTTAACGGCGCAAGCGTCACCACAACTCATCTGGGGCAGTGAGTTCAGTTTGTCCATCTAAAGTGACAGTGGTGGGGTGCATTTATATGGGAACCGAATTCACAGGCACGACAGGACCAGCAACTTCCCCAATACTCGTGGGCATGATGCGAGCAATTTTTACTGTTGCTTAAGAGTGAAGGTAGAGCTTGAGACATTTTGGAATGCCCCTTTCATCCAACTGCATGTGCTTCGGTGAACCCACCGCTCCATTGATCAAGCCACCGGACACGTTAATGTTTAGTCAATGTTTAGGGAAAGCAAGTATGAACAAAGTACACGCTTTGTTCAAGAATGTTTCAGCCCATTGACAGTACGTAAGCCAGTGGATATATATATATATATATATATATATATATATATATATATATATATCGTCGTTAGTGTGATGGGCAGTATGAGTGGCGTGGCTATTTGGTGAATACAGTGCAATGAGGAGCGAGGGGTTGCTGGTTTGAACCTCCGGTGGGTACCTTTGATTTTTTTTTCTTCTCAATAAGGAATAGGGAATAAAGACTTTCATTGGTTTGGTACTGTGTGTTTTCACTAACGTCAAGTGAGATCTTACTTAACTGCCACGAGAAACAAATATGCGCGCATGATTCTCTGACGCATGTGTGGGACCGTGTTTTTATTTCGTCAATCTTCCTATCGATAACTTCCCCGAACATATCAGATTTAGGCGTGCTTATAAGGAAACCAACCTCAATGTACTTGTTACTTTGACGAAGTCTGGTCCACCAGACGAAACGTCAGTGAAAATATACAGTTCCAAACCAACGCACGTCTTTATAGGTTCGGAGAGTGTGCCACACTCGCCGCCACGGCTAGAGGTGGCGCTGATTGACACTCCCACGTTTAATTCACATACATACCCAATAAAGTGGCTGGGGGGATAGCCGCTGGGGGGATAGCCGCTGGGGTAGCTCAGTTGATAGAGCATCGAACGCATAATTCGAAAGTCGCAGGTTCTATTCATGCCCATGGCAAGTTATCTTTTCACCCACTTTTCTTTCTTCACATTTGCATTATATATATATATATATATATATATATATATATATATATATATATATATATATATATATATATATATATATATATATATATATATATATATATATATATATATATATATATATATATACACGATCACTTGCAGTCTCGCTTCGCGGCGACGAAGTACTATAGACAAACGATTCAAGAGGAAAGTATGAGGAAGAAGAAAACCCTAATGGGAAAGAGGGGCGTGTAACAAGTACCAGCGTAATCGGCCTGCAACCTGCAACGCTTCCCTAAGTTCATGCGGCTCCAATTGAAGAAAGTCATATAGCGTCACGGGTACACAAGTGATGAGATCTTGAACAGGTAGCGCTTCTGCTTGTGCGGCTACAGCGGTGCAGATCTGTGCATGCTAGGTGTCTTCGGCCTCATTAACATGGCGAGGCGATGGTCAGCCTCTTGAAGCTCTCGAAGATCGTCGGCGGTTGCCGCTTGAACGGGCCGCGTATATCCGGCCGCGTTCGCTGGCCCACATTGGCAGCCAGAGGCCTTGAAAGAAAGGCCCCGACACCAGCTAACAACGGAGCCGCTGACAAAGCAGCTCGGCCGCCAGAGGGGAGGGCGAAAAAAACAAGCCACTACGAGGCGAAATTGCGGTAAGAAATACGGTTATGACACAAGTTGAGTTTGGCGGAAATCAAATATTCATGAAGAATAAGCCACGGTCCATTGGGGGGTCGCGCAGTATGAGGAAAAGACTTGCATTTGCATACCACGACGACTTCGCCGGATTGCGTACATGGAGGATTTGAAATGCAGCAGGAAAGGAAAATGAAAACGCTTACGGCTCCCTTGACGTGTTTTCGCGGTTGTCGTCTTCTCCGAGTTCACAATCCTGTAGCCCTGAAGAGGAAGTTGGCTAAACGCCGCTCTCGGACGCTTGTGGCCAAGACAATGTTCCGCTTGCAGAGCCAAACTTTGTCCAAAAGGATGTGCAACACTCACACATGGCTGGCCAGCCGGATATCGAAACTATTGCATCCTCGCGTTGGCCGATAATGCAGATAGCCGTAGAGTAAAGTGATATGCGAGTCAATATGTAGGCATCTCCAGTTCGTGCCTCAATGCCCGAAACGAGAACAAATGGAAATGCAGCAACTAAACTGATGAGCTATACACGTTCGAAGTGTTGAACAGCCTGTAGACGCAATCAATCTTTTTCCCTGTTGTAGAGCATGAATTTTAAAAAGAGGCTTCATTTTCTTCTTTCAAGATAACATCAGTGAAGATTCAGCAGTATGTATTTGACTGTGGGCACCGACATACTTCGTTTTTTTGTTCACGTTCTCAAGAAAGGACAAAATTGAATATTTAACGCTGAATAACTCATTTCTCTTGTTGAATATTGTGTGATACAAGCTAACAGGGTAATGCCACATGAAAATCCATGTTTTCAATTGAAGTCATTCTGGGTCATAATTGTTTAAATATGACATGTGGTGTATCGTGAACACCTATAAAGGACAGCATACACTCTGTTCGCATAGAAGAGTAAGCGTGCAAGATCACAACGTAACACAACAAGTGAAACAAAAAAAAAATATTACGGTCTCGCTGAAAAGGCGAAGCATTGATAGCGGTGGCAATGCGTTTAAGGACAATGTAAAACAGTGTGCGTAAAGTATCAGCAGCGCTGGATAACGCAAAAATATTCTGGCATACTGATTAAATTAACGCTGTGCTCGCAGATGTCCTTATCGTATTGATTCGCCTCGATGAGAGCGAACAATGGCGTTAACATCACTGGTGCGATTAGCGGTGAAACGAGGTGAGTGTTTCTCTCGTATAACGCGAGCTGCAACATTAGGCGTGCAAAGATCCGGGGTTACAAGAAGACCAGCCATTTCGCCTGCCGCTTCGTGTGAGCGATGATGGCGAGCTGCATCACACACTGTCTCTCGATCTGGACCACATATATCTTATGGTACGCGATGGCATCTTAACGTTCATGGACTTGACTGTGACCGATTACAACACCAACGCTGACGCCAAACCTTCGTGTCGTAGTAATAGATACGCGAGGATTCGTGATGGTTTTTAGATACACTTATTATGAACCACGACAAAAGTACTACATGCTACTGTCGCGTAGCAACGTTAAGACGAGGCCCGCGTACTGTGTGATCGTCGAACACCAGATGATCTAAACATTAAGAGCTCTCCACTATGGCAGGCCTAATAAACATGCCGGTTTTTGCGTGTAAAGCCTCGCATATTATTATTAACGCTTAGACGATAGCAGGTCTTTTATCCCCAACGAAAGAGTAAAAAGTAAGTGCTGGGAGCAACGAATATGTCTTCAAGTAATTGGAGTGGCAACAGTTAGCACTCGCTAGAGGCCACATTTTTTCCTCTTCTTTCTACTTACAAAAGAGGCAAACGTTTCATAAAATATCACCTATGGTAAATTCTGCCAAGCATTTCTGTTCAAATAACAAGGTGTACAGTGCTCACAAAGTGAAAGCATTGCCTTCTGTTCGTGTCTCATCAGCGTAATATGGCCTCTTATTTATACCAGAGTCAACGCGAATTTAACTCATCCTTTCTTACGACGACATCGGTCGCGCGACCACTTGCGATTGGTAAGCAAAAGGGTGACTTAAATGGCGACCGATGTTCGCACCAGTGAACGCGACCACAGAGAAATCACATCGCGGCTCTCATTGCCATTCCCCGTCAAATAAGCTCACGTCTTATTGCTGCGAATATGATTGGTTCAGAGCTTTGTGACTTAAAATTGAGCAGCGAGCGAGTGAGCCGAAGCAGTCGCGGTGCGAACAGTGCGCGCATGACTGGTGCTAGTCTCAGGTGCGAATGAGACTTCAGTGGCAAGATTGCATCAAGATGTCTTGGTCATAGAGGTGAAAGCCGCGTACCAGCCATTATATGTAATCGCTGATATGCGGGCAAATTTGACTCAATAACGAAACAATTGTAATGCACCATGAGGCGAATTGGCCTGGTGCATGTGCCACCAATGGCGGCGCTGCAAACCACGCATGTATGACGTCAGTTCGAGGATTCGCGCGCTTTCGCGTCGTGGTTAAGATCGTCAAAGAAGTAGTTCAATTGGTTATCTTGGCTACCGACACTGTTATAATCATTCGTGTTCGCTTATAACGCTCATTTTAAAAGCACAGTGTTTTGTTGCTTAAAGCTGCGGCCGCTTGTCTCCGCGGCCAGTGCAGCGCAATGATGGAGTACTGCTTTGCGCCTCTATATGATAACCCACCCGGGAAAAGGGCGTCAGCTTTCGCAACTATCATAAGGACCCGAAGCTGAGGAAGAAGTGGGTATAGTCAAACTCAGAGAGGGAAAGCGCCCCACCTCTTTATAGACCATGTGCGGCAAGCACTTCGCTGACAGTGACTTTTGTTGCACCCACCATATACGCTCCACTTTTCGGTAAGCTTGCAACTAGAGTTACTGTATACGATACTTTAATGTAGCATATACAGTAACACTACTTGCAACCACGTTTCGGCGTCTCACCAGTACTTCAGCCAGTCATTGCACGCAGGCTACAGGCGTAGGCCACACCAGGTGAGGTGCCATCCTGAAACCTACTGCGAAGGCTCCTAGACAAGGAGCTGACGACGCGGTCTCCGAATCGCCTCGGGTAAGCGCGCCTCGTGAGCACAGCTGAGCGGCGCAAGACATCTGAGACTACAGCTTTATTTGGTTGGAGTACACACACACACACACACACACACACACACACACACACACAATCACTATATATATATATATATATATATATATATATATATATATATATATATATATATATATATATATATATATATATATATATATATATATATATATATATATATATGCGTAGTTTACTGATCAAAACAAGCGCGCGCCTAGCGCACTGCTTACCATAAATTCATAAGCAAACCTGCTGTCGCTGTTCAGTGCACATTCACTAAAGGTTGTGACATAATATTTGTGGCCCTGTGTGTGGTACATACAATCGGTGATAACTATTTGTTATAGAGTTAAACCCCTTTATAAGAGGCATGCTCTGGGCAGCGATTCTTGTCTTTTATTTGAGATGTCTCTTACAAGCAGGGGACATTGTATGCATTTTTCTATCCCCCGTGTTTTGCTGTAGGCATACTGTTGTCTCTTATGCCCATTTGTCTGTTATATCAGTGTCACTTATAAAGGAGTTCGACTGTATTCTGATACCCGAGCCTCCCTGTGCGCTATTAATATGAACTACTTCGAGATGCCACTCTCATTGAACAAACATTACTGAGACAAACTGCAGTCATTTGCATCGGTCAAGGGGTGAATTAAGGCAGAACTTCCCCCCCTTCCCGAGTCACACCAGCACCTATGCTCACCAGCACCCCTCAAGACTTTTCTTACTGTGACACAACACGGGATTGCACCATGCCGACGCCCATAACTGCAATCCAAGCACGACACGATTATCTCAAATTTGATAATTTGATGCTGCTTTGCATTTCTAGTAGACGCCACGAATGGTCGATCAACTGCAAAAGCAGCAATTTAAACAGCTGCTCTCCAGTAATAATCTCATGTGTTGTTTGCAAATGCCAGAGTGGATGAAATCAGTGATTATCACACATATATTCGTGTTCACTGTCACCATCGTCGCACTGCAGAAAACTTGAATATCCTGAGGAAAAGAGCAGGCGAGCCCTTTTCTTTATGATTGTTGTGAAAGCTAACGTGCTTTTCACGTGCGGATGAAGCGCACTTGGGCACAGAGCAGTACTTCATCGTTGCGCAGCACTCGGTCACCACGGGGACCACGACGGCGATGCAATATCCATTGATGGCATCGACTGCGCACATTCAGCAACTTGGCCTGCGTCGTACACCACCGCTTTCTCTATGAGACGTTTCGCTTGCTGTATCTACATGATTCTAGACGCTGGAGAAAGGCGCACTTATTGAACTTTTGAAACACCCGAACTAATTAGTATCGCGATGCGGAAACTGCACATGACGAGCGAGAACACTCACACATAGTTTCTCTTTCTTGCCAGCAATGCTGTCGGTGGCATCGGTGTGACCATCGACCATCTGGGAGGTTTTTTGGCCCGGTCGATTTGGCTGCACCTAAAACAAATTCATAATTGCACTCGAGAACATTCGTTGTGGGCGTTAGTTGACCCTCGCGAGGCTGTTCGTTCGACAATGTTCCCGCCAGAAGCAGACAATCCGCGCACATCAGCAGCGGCTGCTGTAGCGCTGCTGAGAACGGAGTCCACAAACTGATGTCACACGCGACAGGGCGCCCACCACTCCAAGATCTTGAGGCCAATATTGCCATTGCGAAAATTGTGCCGTGAAATAGTGAGAAAGTCACTATACGTATTTCCTGTTCTGATCTCCTTGATTGGTGAGTCGAAAGCTACACCATGTAGTCTTTCGAATACGGTTAGGCAACCGCTACTTGGCAATTTCGCAATGGAAGATGCGGTATAGCACGGGCAATCAAAGCATTATATTTCTTAATTTTCAATTATTGGTCAAATTATTGGTTGATAAACTACGAGTGGTCGAGCAAGCATCTCCTCTGCTTGTTCAGGCGATTGAACCTGAGCAGACCAAGGGCTTCAAAACATATAGCTAACAGGGATTCTATTACAATCTCCTGACGTCATACCTACATATCCCCTCACGTCAGCGTTCTCGGAAAGCCCGCAACCTTTTCAGAGCAGCCTATAATGAAATGGTTTTCGTGCTTAAAGAGGCTGCTTTTGTTTTCCCCCACACGATTGAAAGCATTGCCTCCTCCTACACGCAAGCGCATTGAAGAAGAAACAGTGTCAATTAGGCCGAGAACACGGATTAAAAAAAAATGAATTGCTAGCGCCAGATTACGACACTGGCGTTACTTTTTGTACACTTAAGCCTGTTGTGCAGTGGCTCGTTGTCCGATGCAGCGGCTCAGAAAGGGCCTTAAACTTCCAAAAAATATAATTAGAGCGCGAGCACATGGCACATTCCCACACGCACACACTCAAGCAACAAACACGTACAGGGCTCCTGTACGTATTTGTCACTTTAAATATCTGTCCGTACTTTAAATGTCCGTACTTTTACCCAGCGTACCCCCCCCCCCCCCCTTATTTATTTTTTTTCTCCTCGCTGCTCATTCGCTTTTATTTTTTTCCCAATTTTCCTTAGCTGACATGCTACCTGATCCTTAACTAAATTCTCCTGAGCGGGCCACCAATCGCGACGCGTGAAGCGTATTTTGGCCAGTGACTTTGTCCATTAAACACGTGTTCTTCAGACACCCCTTCCGGTATCGCTTAATGTCAACATCTACGCATTTAAAAGTACACCACCTGCTTCTCCCCCCCCCCCTTTTTTGCAATTGTTTTTCTTTTGTGCTTGCCATTCATAGGCGGTTGTTGAGTATAGGCGTACGTACTTCACCTTTGCTGGCAACCTTTCGCGGTATAGCTGGATGAGGTGTCCTTCTGTCCATAGAGTTTCCTAATATACACTAGAGGGAACTCTGGCGCTAGTGTCTATGGGAGCTGCAACGCACGGCGCTTCAGTGAGCATGGGAATGATGGGTAGTACACACATTTGTCTAAACTTCGTACTTCTGGCCTGATTTTGGCTCCGTGTGTGTTCGTGTGCTTTGAAGCTGTTTTTTCACGAAACAAAAATCAGCAAATGTTCAGCGATTGCGCTTCACCTCCCTATTTTTTTTTTCGAATTACCTTTCCAAATTGGGTCACGAAGTTCAAAAGGGTTGAATCTTTCTTTCAAAACAAAACCGAAACACAGCAGTAAACGAAGCCGCATGTACGATTCGCCGCCCGCAAGTACGAAGACTAGGCAAATCCGTGTACTACCCATCATTCCCATGGTCGCTGAACGATCGCAGCGCCAGAGTGCCCTCTAGTTAATTTTGAAAAATTCTATGCTTCTGTCGGTTTTCCCAAGATTAATGTGTCACTTTTTTTTTTCAATAATGTCTGTGGTGGCTCCCACTTTGTTGCACTGCTCCTACCTTTCTTCTTTTTTTCCTTTCTTCCTTTTTTACTCCTCTCTTCTTTTTCGCAGTTCCCCTAAGCTCCGAGAAGAGAAACCTCAGTGTCAATGCAGCGTTGCTTGAAACCGGGCAAGGGCTGCATTCTCTTTATTTTGATTTTTTTTTCTTTGCAGATGGCGATTACCAGCAGGGACACGCGCCACCACAGCGGATGACGTCAATACTAACCCCCTTGAAACTAACACGCCAAGGATGACGAGGCGCCTAGATAGGTACTCCTATGAATTCCTCCGAACTTATTCCACTAAATATAAGTCAAGTTTCTTACAAGTTGAACTAGACGCATGGGCAGCGTAATATGTTTGTATTTTTCATTTATTTTATTTATTTCATTTTTTGGGCAATACTATTGCATTGCCCGTGGTCAGAATAAAAGCAGGTGGTTTGCCTCCTGACGAGGTTGTGCTCGTGGTGAGCGTAACAGCGGTAGTGATAAATTGACATTCACAATATACAATAAAAAAAATGTCATAATATATGCATATTTACAAAAGCAGCCATCAGCTTGACAACAGAAGTCTGCACTAGAAGATGCCTAGAACAACAAGTAGTACTATTTGACACGGTTGACCCATCTGGGCACAAAAAAGCAAAGAATAATAAGAAAATCACACGAATGCACCTACAGATATATACATACACGTATGCATTTACGCACCCATATATACATTCACATACATCAGCACATATATACATATATATACACATATATACATATATACACATATATACATATACATACACATATATAATATACATACACACATATATATACACATTGTGTGGGAGACTACAGCTCAATCAACCGTGCACAAAATGTTCATTTATCTTAGATGTTAAAGAAGAACCTAGATTTAATTTAAAATTTTCATAGTTCGTGCACGATCGTGCCAATTCTATCATTTCATGGTGCTCATTACATAATTTCATGACTTGGTAATCAATTGCCTGCATACCATAATTAGTACGCGTTCTTACAAGAACTATGCATGTTCTACGTAGGTCCTGACCGGTGTTCTTGTTTAGGTAGTGACGGCTGAATGAGCCCCAGTCTCCCAATACTTCATAATATATGTACATAGAAAGTTTCAACTTTTAAATAAAGTGGAATTGCGGAATGTGATACTTTGATATGAGCTCTGATGAGTCTATATTATACCTCCAGTGAAGTAGTCTTACGGCCTTTCTCTGTAATGTGAAAAGTTTCTCACTATCGGTCTTGATTCCTGTTCCCCATAATAACAAACAATAACTAAAATGTGAATGGATTATTGAAAAATATCATTTCCTCTTTAGCTTGGTTGTTAAGAAGTTACGTAAGCGGTTCAACATGCCTACTTACTTCGCTACCTTCATTCTTACATTGTTCATGTGTTGGGACCAGCTTATATTTGATTGAAAAGTAACGCTGAAAAATGAATGGTCCTCTACGAGGTCTAGCAAAGAACCGCCGTAGTACAGTGTCATGTTGTAAGGCTATATATTTATTCTTGGGATAGGAAAGCATGAACTTTGTCTTTTTAACATTTATTTTTAATTGATTAGAAGATACCCAAAGATTAAGTTCATTCAACCAGTTGTTTGACACTGCTTCTAGCTCCTTCAAATCAACGGCAGAAAAGAAAACACTTGTGTCACCAGCATACATTAAGAGCTCGCCAGTAAAAAGGATATATTTATTACGCGTAAGTAAGTCCATTTTCAGCGGTAGCTATACGAATACCCACCTTCACAGTGATCGACGGGAAGCCATCTTCTACCCCTTTTGAAACTGACTATTCTTCGGTTTTCTGAAAAAATGTTTTTTTTTTGTTTGATGGTGCTATGGAAGTGCAATTTTTTATGTGAGAGGAGAAGAAACAACACCACCTGCACAACTGGTACACTTCACTCCTGAAGGCGTATTTTGAATTCCGTCGTTCATATCACACGCGCGAGCGAAACGCGAGGGGGAAGAAGAAAGGAGGCTAGCGCAGTTGACAAACACAGCGAAGCGGATCGGAGTTGTACCTAGAATTGTTATTTAGAATAGTGTTTGGCGGGCACACTAATGTCCACCTAATTGAAACGGGCTTGCACATAGTGCTTCTTCGAGGTATTTCTTCGCATCCGTTCGCAAACCACCGTTGACAACGAACTGGATAGACGTGCGGGAAGGGGAGAAGAAAGGTTGTTCTGAATACGTATTACAGCTTACCGGCACCAAAGTGTTATAGTTCACCTTTCGGGACACCTATTATAACATTACCTTACAAGTCCATTTTTTATTGCAATCGTATGTGTGGTGCGCTTTTCATTGTGCCGGAAACTTGCTTGTTTGTTCCTTGATTTATGGATCCTACCCACCACGGCGGATTGGCCATAAACCCGCGGTTAATATTCTAAAAGAACTTTTTTTTAATTTTGAAAATAGACGATCACCATAGGAATAAAGAAAAATTTAAGAATGACCGGACTATATACAATAATAGCATGTATCATGGTATTATTCTATAGAGTTCGTTAACATGGAATAATAACATGTAAGCCAATAAACTAATGAAAGGAATTCTGGAGTACAAATGTTTGATAGGGAATAACGTCAACAGGGAATTATTCTTGTGTCAACAACAAGTTCGCATGTGGCTATAAGCAGGCGTTTTCTGTTACTGAATCCTAGAGAAGACGCTCCAAAGGAAACAATGTTTTGATAATTCAGCATGATTTTTATGTTTCTGATTAACTTTTCAAAATACTTTTTTTTTCTATGCCGAGTAAAACGATGGCACGTAAGCAATAAATGATCAATATTTTCAGGCTCTTCGCAGTAATAGCACATAAGATATGACACCATACCAGACCTGTATAAATAGAAATTTAAAGGGGGCATACGGCCCCAAACTTTTGTAATAGCCACTTGCTGTTTTCGAGTGGGACCCCATTCCAGGCAACGTCTTCACGAATCGGCACGCGCTCTCATTGTCCTCCTCTTCCTCATTTCTTGCTTTGCTCCCACAGCACGTGCGCCGAATTGATCCGCGCAAGATGGAACAACTCTGCATGGGCGAGAGAACGCGAGCAGATAGAGAGAGGCAAAGGAGAAAAGAGTCATTCTTGGCGAGCTGGGATTCGAACCCCTGTACCCATGATCCGACGGTGAACGTCTCAACCACTCGGACATCCAGGTATGATATAGTAGAACATGACATAGCATTCTATTGTATAATATATCAAGGTCATGGGAAAGAGAAGTGAGGATAAGGAGGGCGTAAAGAAGAAGGTTAGAGAGTAAAATATAGCATAGAAAGAAATAGAGGTGGAGAAAGGGAACAAAGGCATGAAGTAAGACACAGAATGAACTAAAGAAAGAGAGAAAGAAAGCAAGAAATAGAGATAGGAGCTCAAGAAAGAGAAATATAGCGAGAAAGATTATTAAATACATCGAGAAAGAAAGAACTCTCATCGCAGAGAGGTTCGAGTAAAGCCACAGACAGTTACAGACACGAGACAGGCGCGTCGTCGTTGGCGTACGCCTTCCGTCGCTTCGGCGCATTCTCGCACCCGCCATTGCCTTTCCCGTTCTCGAGTATTCTCTCGAGTATTCTCTCGTATTCTCTCGGTCTTGGGTGAACCGCCATCGCTTCGAAGCCATTCGTTGATTTACATGTTCTTTCTTCATTTTCACTGGCAGTTGTGTGCAGTGACCCCGCCGTGGTGGTCAGGTGGCTAAGGTACTCGACTGCTGACCCGCAGGTCGCGGGATCGAATCCCGGCTGCGGCGGCTGCATTTACGATGTAGGCGGAAATGTTGTAGGCCCGTGCGCTCAGATTTGGGTGCACGTTAAAGAACCCTAGGTGGTCGGAATTTTTGAGCCCTCCACTACGGCGTCGCTCATAATCATATTGTCACGGGGTCGTGACGTGGCCGAAGACAGGAGACTTCGTGTTGGGATTTAACTGTTTATTTGGGCCAACCTGTGCCCGGTAAACGGAAAGTCCAATTACAGCAGCAGTCTCGCACAGATAGCAGTCTCGGACTGATAGCGGCGAACGGAGCGTCGGCCTTCGATCAACAACTGCCAAGCGGCGAAGCGCGTCGGCATTTATACTCTTGCCGTCGAATGTTCTAGCGTTATCGCTGGCGGTGGCGTAGGTTCCAGAACAAATAAACAGTTAAATCCCAACAAGAAGTCTCCTGTCTTCGGCCACGTCACGACCCCGTGACAATATGGTGGTTGTGGGACGTTAAACCCCACATATCGAATAGTTGTTTGTAGTGGAACCGACCCAACTCTTGTGGCACATAACCGTTTATGGTGATGGTAGTTTTTTTTTTTTTTTGGTATGGGGTGAGCAAGGAATTATTTGCTAAACAGCTTCTCTATTAAGAGACAGAAAAAACAGAGAGACGAGATAAAAAAAACTGGTACAAAGGATGAGAAAATTCCAGAGCAACAATGATGCCGCCCAGCTCCGCACTTGCTCCAGGCTTGGCACCAGGGGCGGATTCAGCCACTCATTCTAAAGGGAGAAGTCGTATCAGGAGATCCCCATCACGGCATAAAATAGTGTTAACTTGTCCCACTCATTTCTCCTAATCGATAATAGAGGTGGATGACAGCCAATGAAGAGAGGGGGTGGAGTGCTGAAACAGGCTTTGGGGGTGAGGGAGATCGCCCCTACCGCCCCCCTCTGGATCCGCCGCTGCTTGGCACTATAGGTGCGAAGTTACCTTAATTTCTTTTTTTTTTATTCCACCGACCTTTCTGCTAGCCGAGCTGGCAACCCTAGCTGCTGAAACAGTTCATTGTCGCTGTTGACGTCGATTTATTCGAATATTGCACAAACTTCGCGAGTGGCCGATGATCTCTATAGCAGCCACGAAGTTGTACATCGTCGAAGTTGTACATCGTTGAAGTTGTACATCGTCTCGTGAAGAAACATAGAAATAAATAGGTGAACCCGTCTATTTTTATCTCTCTTCAATTTCTTAAACGGTATCTATCTATCTATCTATCTATCTATCTATCTATCTATCTATCTATCTATCTATCTATCTATCTATCTATCTATCTATCTATCTATCTATCTGTCTGTCTGTCTGTCTGTCTGTCTGTCTGTCTGTCTGTCTGTCTGTCTGTCTGTCTGTCTGTCTGTCTGTCTGTCTGTCTGTCTGTCTGTCTGTCTATCTATCTATCTATCTATCTATCTATCTATCTATCTATCTATCTATCTATCTATCTATCTATCTATCTATCTATCTATCTATCCATCCATCCATCCATCCATCCATCCATCCATCCATCCATCTATCTATCTATCTATCTATCTATCTATCTATCTATCTATCTATCTATCTATCTATCTATCTATCTATCTATCTATCTATCTATCTATCTATCTATCTATCTATCTATCTATCTATCTATCCAGATTACGCTATCCCCCGTAACTGCCGCGAAAAGCTAAGCTCGGTCGAGCGGTGCTTGCAGAGACCGCATGCGCCTGGCTACATCAATCACGCCGACGCCGCCAGCGAACGGACCAGCGATGCATTGTGACGACCGCAAGCGGCTGTTTTGTAAACATTCGTGTAATTGTCGGCTTGCTCGCCAGCGTGGCGGCTGCCGCCACGGCGCGTGTCGGTCTCTTTCATGGCTCTCGGTCCTTGCAAAAGCGCTTGGCGGAGCCCCCCGGGCCGTGAAATCCGCCGCGGGTTGCGTAGGCGGCCGACAACTGGGGCGTGAACAGTCACCAGTTGTAAAACACTTTCTGCCGGCTGCCGCCTGTTCAATGCCAACAAAGCGGCAACAACTTTCCGCGCGGCTGAAGACAACGAGGCTGGCTTTCCCGCGCTTAATCTAATTGGCATCTCGCGACGAAAGCTGCGGAACCGGCAGACATGACGGAGGAGAGGGGGGCACGCAAATAAGGAGGCATCCAGGTTAGATCCAGCACAATGGCCGCGGTGCGAGGGCGCCGCTATTACTGCTGCGCCCCTTTGGAAACATCGCGTTTCGGGTCGGAGATTGTGGGCTTGTTTCTTTGTTCCTGGCATTGTGGCGGCGGCCGTCTTTTAGCGTTGCTTCGTCCCGAGCGTTGTTTTTTACACAAGCTGCCTTCGCTGTGTTCTCTTTTCGGCAGTTCCCTCGCCGCTTGTTTCACGGACGAGCCGCGGGACTTCATAGGTGGGACTTTCAAGCTTTTTTTTTTTTGCGGCTTTTCGAAACAAAATTTCAGAAAAAAAAACGTTCCACGGATGTCGACTTTGCAGCGCCTCTCCACACCTGCGATGATCGCTCACTGGTTCCGCCTACTGCTCTTGACTCCGAAAAAAATAAATAATTATTTTTATGTATCAAGAATTCTTGAAAGTTTTACGCTCCGAACTTAGGCTATGATAACGGGGCAGGCCATTGTGCGGGACTCCGGATAAGGTTATAAACGCACTTGAGCTCTTGAACGCGCACCTATAGACGCATGTAGAGTGTTCTTGCATTTCTTGCTGAGTGCGGCCGCTGTGACCGGGTATCGAACCAGCTTCTTCGAACTCACCAATGCGACACCTTATCTGATAAGCTACCATCGCGTGTACGAATATGTAAGCAAAGCCCATCGCAAAGATAATGCTTCCACACAGGAGTTCACAACTTCCACGACAGTGATGAGTGTGACATGTGAAGCGGTGCGATCTGCTAGAACGCCAACGACGCATCTTACGCACCTAAGTCAGAGTAACTTGATCGAACGATCAAGCACATAGATAGCGGTCAAATGATCAACTGAAAGCCAGATGATTGCGGTAAAATTAAGAAAAGTTACGAATATACTAAGTCCACAATAATCATCATGAACGTTATCTGTTTGGTTGGCTAATTTCGGATTTATTTTTGGGGGTACGAAATAAAGAAGCGTGGTATTCTTTAATTGTAGCCTAATTAAGGAGACCTGAAAGCTATGATTTACTAGGTTAAGCTAATCTTTCAAGGCAAGTGGCGATCTTCAAAGAGAAAAAAAATTTTGCTTGGTTGCTGTCAGTTTCATTTGTGAAAAAGTGCACATAGTTTTATAACAATCTAAAAATGGAACGTTTATTCCACAGCTAAAGGCGAGACATGTGGATAAAGCACGTAAGAAGGTTCGTATTCGCACACCACTAAAGCCAGCCCGTCGCACGGACTGTCATCTATATTCACGTCTAACATTTTGCACCTTGGAGGAGAAAATGCTGGAGGCCCGTGTGGCCACATTTGGGTGCACGTTAAAGAACCACAGGTGGTCAAAATTTCCGGAGCCCTCCACTACAGCGTCTCTGATAATCATGTGATTGTTTCGGGACACATATCCAACCCTACACATATCGAACATAAATACGTGGGGTTCAACGTCCCGAAACCACCATATGATCATGAGAGACGCCGTAGTGGAGGGCTCTGGAAATTTCGACCACCTGGGGTTCTTGAACGTGCACCCAAATCTGAGCACACGGGCCTACAACATTTCCTCCTCCATCTGAAATGCAGCCGCCGCAGCCAAGATTCAATCCCGCGACCTGCGGGTCAGCAGCGGAGTCCCAAACATATCAACGTTGCCTTCGACATACACGCACTATACATAGCATGGTTCCGTTAATCCCACTGTTGAAGTCTAATTTGTCGCATGTCTGACACCACCTAGCACCGATTTGGAGAGCAAACGAACGAGGCGCTCAAACTCGGTATCGATGCGCGCAGCGTTGTGGTGAGGACGTGAGAATGCATCCATCAGCAGAGAAGGCAGGGACTATAACGGATCGCGAAGAAGACGGACGAGTTCTAGCGCTTCTCGCCTGCTGGGCATGCGCCGCGAGGTGGCCACTCTCTTCAGGTGGCCATTGAAGAGGTGACCGCGTGTGCATATCCGCCTGGGGCCACCCGTGGACCACCGGGCTGCCAGCGCCGACAGCGGGCCCTAACTCAGGCAAATTAACTTTACGGCCGCCGGCGCACCAGGACGCGCCGCGGCGACACACTGTCGGGGGTGACGCTAAGTTACGGCCGTCGGACCTTCCTGGCGCGTAAATCTACCGCGCACCTCGGGGCTCCCCCGCGGCGGGGCCAAATTTATAGCGAAAGATGGGCCGCCCGCGCGCCGCCTATTATGCGCCTCGAGCAGGGCCCGGTTTTGTGTTTCTGCGACGGCGCTAACGCAAGCCAAGGTTAACCCGGGGTTAAGAAATGGGTTGTCGCATAAATCCTCTCGCCGGGAAATGAGGAGTCCCGGGAGATGTCCGGACAACTTCGGTTTGTTTTGCCGAGATCCCCAGACTCTCTGTCGCCGATCGGGGTCGCGCGTGCAGCCGGCGTGAGGGAATCATTCCACTTTCTTGAGAGACAACCCCAATCCCCGCGGAAGAGACGCTGTCGCAACCACTGCAGCACTTCCTCGGGAATCCATCGCGCAGGATTAACACACGCGTCCCGCCGGGTCACGGAGAGGCGACGACACCTTCGCCCGTGAAAGCCGCGCAACCGGACGCGCCGCCTCCCCGGGGACCCCGACGACAAAAGCCGTCGTCGCCTTGACAGCCCGGCCCTCGGTATTTTTCCTGCAACTTTCAAGAGCAGCGCTGCAAGCGGAGGCTCAAGTCAGCCTCGCAATGCTGAGCTCATCTTGCTCCACGGTGTTTGCGATTGCGCCGTCAGTCACCAGCACTGCGCGGGCGAAAGTGATAGTGCAAAGTGCCATTAAACACTACCGTTTTAACGCGCGCATTTTCAATATCCCGTATGGATAATTTATGATGGACATTCGGCTCAGGATTTGAACAAGATAACAAATCTCCAGAATTATTCAAATCTGGAGGCCAATTTTGAAATATAGAGATTTTGCCCCGCGGTTATGTTTGAACGCACGGTAACCACATGGGTACACTCACGAAATGTTCGTGACCAGGCCCGTGTTGGCGGCTTACTCGAACAAAGCATTATTAACCGTAATAAGCCAGTTGACAATGCGACTACGTACCGTATTGCAGTCACATATATCTTATTCCATGTAAAGCCGCAGGACACTTGCAAAACATCCGCAGGCCACTTGTTTAAGACCCCTGCTATAGGCTTTATAAAGTTCAGCGTTGGCCGGTTGCTCGAGTGTCCGCGTTTAATGACGGCAAAACGAGCGCGTCTTCGCTACGACCGTGCCTTCGTGGCAGCGTCGACGTGCTCCTTGCCCCTTTTGCAGCAGCCTTGGCCCGTGCCATTTCTGTGTCGCGCACTCTCTGTCACCAAGTGTCGCGCACGCTTTCGATCGCTCGCACGATGCGCGGTGTAAGTAACAACTCGTCACTTACTCTCCAGAAGACAGATGTGAAGGGCTATATTGTGACCTCCGTGCATGACCCGCTTCCTTCCTCAAATGGGGCATGATGCTGCTCATTAAAAAAGGGCTGAAATGTCGTCGATAGATCACATACAGTAACGAGCTTCTCACCGCTTGTCACACTCTTCCATTTTCAAAAGTATTACACAAATCAGGCATGAACAAGGGGAGTGCATGGAAACCACCGAAGCGTCAATCGCCGAATTCTTATTTCAGGAACTTTACAAAACAACAACAACAACAACAACAACAACAACAACAACAACAATAATAATAATAATAATAATAATAATAATAATAATAATAATAATAATAATAATAATAACAAAAAACCAATGGCGGATTTTTTTTTTCTTTCGGTGCACGCTTACAAAAGGTGCGTTATGAGGCCGAGTCCACCTCGGGCATCCAGCTTGCCTAACCGAGACGGCGATGACACTTGGAAATAGGGTTCCTGCGAGGCAACCGCTGGGTTGTGGCATAGAAGTGCTGGCTCGGCGCGTACCCTTCAGTCATGCGACGAGCCAGAATTCTGCGAGATGCCGCCATAGACGAACAGTGTGGCGAAATGCGCCGTCACCGCGGAATAACTGGAAAGGAAAAGCGGAGAGACGCAACAGTGACTTCGGAGAGGCGCGCGTGACCCAAATCGTAAAGCCAGGCGGTATTTTCATTACGCAACCATTCCATAAAAAAAAGAGATGCATAATTGCGCGCCTCTTGACCTCATTGAGAAGTTCGCGCACCAGCGCCAGCGCTCTATTGGAACCCAAGAGTGCGTGTGCACACAACAACCGGTCCAGCACGACTCGCATCAACCGAGGATCCAGTGAACCAGTTGAGGACGCGCCACCTCTGCTCCAGTACATGGCGCTGCCGCTTGCGCGCGCCAATAAATCTCGGGCACGGTAGGCACAGCGCGGTATTAACCGAGCCAGCGTGGGCCGCTTGTTTGCATAGCATAAAACCGAGATGGCTATCGGAGATGTAGAGTGCAGCTCCGCCCTCGCACAGCCCGCTTTGTGCCACGAGAACCGTCTGAGAAATGGGCGCATGTCTCCGCCTCCAAGGCACGGGACATGCCGAGGAGTCGCGCCAAGGTGGCGCACAGCGTATACAGTCATATTTCCGAACACTTCGACGTTCCCGTGAGCCGAACCGATAACTGATATGAGTTAGTGTCGGAAATGGCATGCACGACGAGGGGCGAACCTGTTTTTTGGAGAGCTATGTGGGGGCTTTCGTTGGTCGGAATTTATACGACGGGCGAGGACGAAATAGATCACGACGCTGCAACTTGCGCACCGATATGCGGTGTGATCAGACGGCTCCGTGGCAGCGGGAAAGCTACAGTTCACGGGAAAATAATACGTTTCAGCCTGCTGAGGGCAATATTCCAGTCTGTGGAGATTAGAAATATCACACTGACAATAAACAAAATGAAATATGCAAATGCGTGGTAAGGAACCAAAAGAACAAGAAGTACGCGCAGAAATACTTGTGAAAACAAAGGCTGCTCACTTCTGAGCCGAAGGATATACCGTATGAAATGCAACACTAGTAACTGTTGGTTTTATTGAGACCGAGACGGCAAATGAACCTCAATAAATTCCCTCGTCGTTAGGCGCGCATACGGGGGAACCTCTTATCCCAGCTGTTATTGCGAAGTATTCAACACCCTGCGGGACACAAGTAAGTTTATTACAGTAAAATCTGTTTAATTCAAACTCGGTTTATTCAAACTCAAAATTAACTCGAACTGACACACTGGTCGCAACACATGTGCTACGGGAAAATCTCCCAATAGCTCGAATGATTCAGAACTCACAACGATTAATTCGAACTGGGAGCCCCTGGTTTTCATCGCCCCTCGCAGAAGTCAGTCCTGAGTGATCGAAATTGCAAAAACAAACCAAACCAACTTTACTATTTGCAGCTTAAGGCGCGAAAACGACACGGACGAAGAGAGACAGTACACACACACGGAGCGCCACTTCCAACAAAGATTTATTTCGAAAGAGCACAGAACATATATAGACACCGCGCGCGCCGTCACCGTGCCTTAATGCGCAGCCGCATTTAAGTAGCGTAACTCCTTTGGCGATAAAGAAATGGAGGCTACGCTGACACACAGATCACCTAATTCGATTATTCTCTTGGCCTCAATGATTAGTCTTACTGATTTATCAGGGCTTCGGGCGACTACCGAGCAGGCGCTAAAGTTAGGAACGCAATGACAATCCCGGCAGTGAATTGCGAGGTGGCCCTCTCTGCCATTTCTGACGTTGTTATTATGCTGTCTAAGCCTATCATTCAGGCATTGCTCGGTATGGCCTACGTACCATCTACCACACGAACAGGGGAACTCGTAGACCACACCCTTCTGACAAATTACATACTTGTTCTGGTGGTTCACATTGCAGGCCGGAGCTTTCCTGAGAAAGGGGTTAGTCAACTTGCAGAGCCTGGAAAGTTTTAACGGCGCAGAGAAGACCACCTTTACATCAACCTGTTCGGCAATCTTTTTCAGATTATGGGAGACGCGGTGTATATAAGGAATCACAGCAAGCTTAACATTATCCTGGGGTGACCCTTCGCTTGTGTGGCAGTTCCGCGACTTCTTCAAAATCTTCTCCGCCACTGACACCAAAGTGTGCTGTGGATAGCCCGCCTGCTCAAGACGGTCAACCTGCTTGAGGAAACTGTCTGCTGCTCTGTGTGGGCAGGATTTCTTGAAAGCATTCAGCAGGCACATGTTGGCGATGCTACGTTTGACAAGCTTAGAATGGGACGAGCTAAAAGGTAGTAATGGTTTGTTAGCACGAGGCTCATACTGCCAACATGTATGATCAGTTGTTACAAACAATCTAAGATCTAAAAACCTTATAGTCGAATCGACCGAAAGTTCGTGTGTCACTATTAAGGGCGATAAAACAAGCCTAAAAATTGTTAAGGTGTTAGTAACGACTTGGTCGGTGTCCATGAACTTTTTGTCTATGAGAACTAAAAAATCATCTACAAATCTAAAAACCCTGATGACACCGCTACCTTCGAGAAGGCTAGAAATGGTCCTGCCTGCGCGAGCTAAAAACAGGTCACTTAAAAATGGCGCTAAACAGGAACCTATACAAACGCCACTCTTTTGCAGGTATAGGTTACCGTCCCACTCTACAAAAGTCGACCTCAAATACAATTCTAGCATTGCCATGAATTTTCCCTCAGGTATACCTGCGTCATTTTGAAATGACAGGGGGCCGTATTGGTCAATGCTGTCCTGAACACACTGAAGCAACGCATTTTTCGGTATAGAATAATACAAGTCTTTCAGATCAATGGAAAAGGCGTCGAGGGCTACCCCTACTTGCCCGGCAAGAAAGTTTACTACTTCGCTGGAATCTTTCACCCGATAGGGATCGTCAACCTTAAGAAGCCGGAACTTATCGAGCAGGAAGACGGCAAGGCATTTCTGCCAAGTGTTCACTGCCGGGACTGTCATTGCGTTCCTAACTTTAGCGCCTGCGCGGTAGTCGCCCGAAGCCCTGATAAATCAGTAAGACTAATCATTGAGGCCAAGAGAATAATCGAATTAGGTGATCTGTGCGTCAGCGTAGCCTCCATTTCTTTATCGCCAAAGGAGTTACGCTACTTAAATGCGGCTGCGCATTAAGGCACGGTGACGGCGCGCGCGGTGTCTATATATGTTCTGTGCTCTTTCGAAATAAATCTTTGTTGGAAGTGGCGCTCCGTGTGTGTGTACTGTCTCTCTTCGTCCGTGTCGTTTTCGCGCCTTAAGCTGCAAATATGTTAAACCAACAAGCCCAGTCTGCTATTCTTACAACTTTACTAGAGATGCAAAGCAACGACGCAAGAGGTTTTCTCAACAGATAAGAAGTCGGACGCTGCGCTGGAGCTTTTGGACAAGCTGCAAACGATGCTCACGAAGTCACGGTAGAAGAAACGCAAGCGAATGCAAATTACTGGTTACTTTTAATTTTGATTACGTTATATCTGCCATGTAAATAAACTTGTTCTGGAGCATAAATAGGGTCATATATTTAGGTATTTATTTTTTATTTATTTCGAAATACTGCAGCTCAACTTGGCCCTAGCAGGAGGGGCAGTACACATGTAAGAAGAAAATACAAGGATGGCTTAATACATAAAATGGTACAATTTGGAACTAATTTGTGCATATAACAATTGAAGCATAAAACTATAACGCTCATACATAAAGAAACAAAATAGCATCAGCACTAAGGAAACAAATATTCTAACAAAACAAATGCTCTTCCGCAGCTTTGACGAAGTTTGGCGACGTAAATACTGAATCTGGAAGCATGCTCTAATCCTCTATTGTTTTGGGGACGAAGCTATTTTGAAATGACTTAGTTTGAGCAAAAATTGGTTTCAGTGCATGAGGTCTAGTGTGTCTTGTTCGTCTTGTGTTAACAGGACGAAGGTATGATGAGTCACCTACATTCAAGCCACCAGCCAATATGTTATGTAGGAACTTTATGCGATGAAACTTTCTTCTGGACTGTAACGAAAATGTTTTGTTTTTGGTCATGAGGGCACTAGGAGAATCTGTTCGCTTATATTTATTAAAAATGAATCTAATGGCCTTGCGTTGAATCATTTCGAGGTGATTAGTGTCTTTCAACGTAACTGGATTCCAAATTTGTGACGCATACTCTAATTTTGATCGCACGAAAGAGCGATCAATATTAAGGCTCACTGCATCAAGACTCAGTGCCCACACGAGTGCATGTCGGTGCTTGTTTGTGGCGCACTGATCAATTATTTTATATTCGCTACTAGAGCTTCGTAAACCTAATTTATGTGATCAACAGTCACGAACGTGAAGCGTCTAATCCGCGATAACAAGTCCAGAGGTTACTTCTGTTTCTTCAGACCATGCAGTGCGTGTGTCATGATACTCATTACTTCTAGCACCTGCCTGCTAATTCAAACTCCGCTTGATTCGACAAATTTTAGAATACCCTTCTAGTTCAAATTAATGTGCTAGGCGTAATAAAGGCGAAATTGTGCACAGATAGCATAGCCAGCTGCAGCAGCGCGATTACGCCAAAGAGAAGTCTTCTTCATCTCGTTCTTAGAGTGCCTTCACGACGATGATCTTATAAGATCAGAGCTTTTCAGAGGCTAGCGCTGTCGTAGGCTCTCATTACTGGGCGTAACACAGGTAAAACCACGCTTTGAAATTAAAAAAAAAAGAGGAAGTAAGCGATAAAGTGGGAGTAAGAAGGAGAAAAAATACGAAGAAAATAAAAAGAATGTAGAAATAAAGATAACGGGAAGATATGACGAAACTGGAAAATACGTTAGGAAAGAAAGAGAAAACTGAAGAGAAACAGAAAAGGCTTCGCAGCTCCGAACTTCCATCAGGCTTGGCACCACGAAGCTACCTCAAATTTTTGTTGCTATTGTATTCGTAAGCGCCTGGGTAACGATCAACGTGGTGAATCACCATCTCAGAGTTATGCAGACAATACAGCCATAATCAAGAGATCAGCGCACTTCATTACAAATTAACTAACTCGCTACTCCAACGAGAAATGGCGGAAAATGAAAGACAGGGAGGTTAACAGAACAACCAGTTCGCTACCCTACACATGGCAACTGAATGGGAGAGACTGAGAGGAAATAGAGAGAGCTCGTATATAAACAGCACACGCACACAGTCACAAACCATTCCTCTTGTGTGGCACGTGGAGACATAACCGCTTGTCTAAGTCCGTTTTAGATGCGAAGCCGGTTAGGGTCAAGCTCAATCCGGTCTGCGGCGTCACCATTCTTACTACGCATGCGTGTCCGCTACCCCTCTCCTCTCCCACGTTCCCCCTCTCTCGCCTCGCAATGCCGACGCAGGCAGCGTCTGCTAGCAGTTTATTTTTTTATTTCCCTGGCCACTCTGTACATATATGTACTGGATCTTGAACTCCAAGGTAGTGCCGGTTGGAGACTTCTCATGCGCGTTGTTGATTATTAAAATTCGTTGCGTGCGCGTTAACTAAAAGCGGACTGCGGGTCTCTGTGTGCAATTGGCGTATTCTGTCTCTCATTGCGGTTTATAAGTGATTGGCATGTTCCAGTAGGAAACACCGGTCCATCACTATGTGCTTTGCGGCTCCGCAAGTTTCTTTCCTACGCAGCGCCGCGATGAGCGCCAACGTCAACGTCACCGCCAGTGTAAGAGTTAGCGCCCGCTGCTTTGCATCTACACATGGTTGCCTTTAGCAGGAGATGGTGTAATTTTTTTTTCTTAAAAACCTGAGTAGTGCCCCCGTCGCCTTCAGCTGCAATGTCTTCTGTCGATGACGTGTAAGGATATTCTGAACAGACAATTGTCTATTATCAAGGTGCGCTAGAATGGACGCCAGTGACTGCATTTGAACATTATATACTGGACATCCACACAGTATTTGGCATAGCGTCTCCTCGCAATGACAGGCGTCGCAAAGAGCGCTGCCGCCTATTCCAATGCGAAAGAAATAGGAATTCGGGAATTCTACGCCAAGTCATAACGATAAAGCAATGTGACCTCCCTATAGTGGAGTCCGGTTGGCATACAGAGGTGCATCAAAGAAGTCAGGTGGTGTTGACCATTAGTCTGGCTGCTTCTTTGACGATATAGGGAGAACATGACTTCCTGTGCTAGCCGTCGAAGACTGCTGGCAGCGTCAGATCTTAAAAATGGTATAACATCTTCTCGTCTGCCTTCAAGTGCTGCCCCAACGGCTATTATCGGCATGTTCATTCTGTATGGTGCCGCAGTGACTTGGCGGTTACTAAAAAGTCCCGCGTGGTGCTCATTCTGAAGTCATGAGTGCTGCACGTTGTACTTAACGAGTAAACGAAATTAAAGCTGTCTCCGGTCAAGAGCTGCGTAAGTGAAGCTCACATGCAAGCGAAGCAATACTATATATATGGGCCCTGCTAAAAAACTAAAATATTTACTTTTTTTCCTAGCCCTTATGGCCATTGGCTCGCCGGCGGCCGCGTCACGATCCCATCGTTTTTGTTGCAATAAATAAAACCAACACATCATCGAGAAACTTGTCTATGAGGTGTTCGTTCGAAGGAACGGCGGTCGACCAAAAATAAAAGTGAAAGAGAAGAGGGTTACAAAATACGACCTCCGTTGTCGCGGCTTCCTCTGGCAAGAAAAATTATGCGCCACACAAAGCCAGACAAATTACGATGTTTCGCGCGCGGCAATGAATGCGCACACCGTTAGCGCGCGAACGATTAAGAGGGCAACCGCGGCGAGGGAGACACTCCGCCCACGCAATGATAATCAGATCTTGGTTGTGCTTCGTCAGCTCGGCCGGGGTCTCTGGTTCCGTCGGCCGCTGAAGGAAGGAGGAAACATGGCGTTTGATGAACTGGAAGTGCCATTAAAACGACATCAACCTTGAGAGTTATTGCGGAGCTTCATTTCGCCATTTCCTCCTGCGAGCGCGTCGCGTATTGTCGGCGATACGCGGAGCCGCTATGAATATTTCAGAGGCTAACGAGATTGCGGAGGGCGCCCGTTTTGAGACAATACGGCGCCTGCAGCGAATGACCTGAAAGCGGCGAAAGACGGATTCACGGGGAAAGTCGCGGGGACACACACGACGCGGCGCGTCTAATCCCAGCGCCTCGCCTCTAATCGGCGCCGTCGTTCATCAGCCGGGGTCGCCGCATGGGATCGCCTTCGAGGTCGGCACACGGCGGCGGCAGCGACCCAGAGACGGAACAAAACCGCCGCCGAGCATTGAAGGGGGCTTCCTGCCGATAACAAGACGCCCTCGCAGGACTCTCCCTTTCGCACGCTTCTATTTCGGGCCGAGGGAAGAGCCTCCGCGTTACATAATAATGGCCGCCACTTCCACGCTCCCCTGGGCAAACCCCGCCGGCCTTTTGTCCGCCCTGAGAAAGCGTCGCCGGCGTTCTCACAGTCCTAATATAATTAGCCCGTCTGAGGTGAATGTCAAGCAAAGGTCTTTGTCTTGCAGGCCAGGGGCTGATGACTCCTCTCCACAGTCGGCCGACCTTCGAGTTAAATAACTGGCGTGTGAAGACGCCGCAGAAAATAAGAATGTACTTCATTAAGAAGGGGCAAAAATTTGGCCCCATGGGACGCGGCTGACCTGCGAGCGAGACACCCCCGGTCCTCGGCGGTGTGAAAACCGAGTCGGCGTGTTTCCGCGTATCCCCACGTCACCCGGGGGTCGTGCGACGCGCACCCGGCAGCGAAATTAGAGGCGCCGCTGGCCACTGCCTCGGGACACTTCGTCACCAGCAGATTGTAGCGGGTGCGGTACTTAAGGGTTTGTTGCACATGGGCTGCCCGGACAGCTGTCGCAAGCGAAGCAATGGCGGTTGGGTGTACTCGATATAGCATCGGTGAAGAGGCGATTGCTCACAGTAGGACTCGAGCGCTGAAAGCGGGCCCGAACAAACAACGAGTGCATCAGTGGCATTGCACCGAAGGTGCTTCGATTGCAGTTACTCTTCTTCAGATGGTAGTGTGCCGCCAGGCGTACGTATATATTTGTACGTACCTGCGTGCGTGTGCGTGCGTATGTAGTATGTATGTATGTATGTATGTTTGTATGTATGTATGTATGTATGTATGTATGTATGTATGTATGTATGTATGTATGTATGTATGTATGTATGTATGTATGTATGTATGTATGTATGTATGTATGTATGTATGTATGTATGTATGTATGTATGTATGTATGTTTTTGCACAGATATAATCACGTAACCTCGATGCGAAAGTAACTTCAGGCTCGACAAGACTACGCGCGACAACTCACAACCCGAAACACATGACCTGATACTCTGCGATTTTCGCTTCTTTGTGACACACAAGACGTACGAAAATTGTAAGCTGCTCGCCAACACTGGTGGTTTCCCAGTGACAGAGAGTTCTGTCGCACACGTATATGGCAAAGAAAAAAACACCAATGGGCGCATTCTTTATTCTCTCTGCACGCGCCTCGGTCCCTTGGGTGAACTGCGCTGCTTAAAAAAAAAAAAGTGAGAAGCAAGCAGAAAGCAAAACGGCATCTACTGCGCGACTCGGAAAATGTGTTTTGAGTTCAGGGATACGCCGGCAGTGCAATCATCGTGCTTGAAATTGTCGCGCAGAACGGTGACGGCGGCGTGAGGCAACCAGCGGCGGCAACAATGCGCCGCGTCCCGATAGAGCCGCGACAAATAAGGCCGGCCCGACGCGGCGCCGCCCCCCACGCTTCTTCCGCTTTTGTATGACGATGTCGCAATCGGCCCTCCCCTCTCAAGGGTAATTAAAGCGGCCCGCGTGTGAGACACGCGCGACCCGACAGCTGAAAGGGATTCACAATGGCGGTTGTGGCAGTGAAAACAGCCCCGGCTGAAAGGGCCCCTTTCAAGCAGGCGAGCCGAAGCGGCAAATCCTCGATTACGGAAACGACAAACCCGAATACCCGCGTTGTCCCGACGCAGCGAGTTCATTTAGGCCAGCGGTGCCATCACTGCTGCCAGGGCTTTCGCGGACGGAGGAGATGCGCTCGGCAGCCTTAATGATTCCCCCTCCAATATCAATGTCGGCAACCCGCCCCCGCTTGGTGAAGAGGATCGCCCTCTTGACGAAACAGTCCGTCCTCGTCGATGAGGTGATGATCCTCGCCATTGTTGCCGGCCCATTTGGTCGTGACTGGCGGACGCGTTGCCCAAGTGGCAAGCAGGTCCGACCTCGATGGGCGCCCTGGCGCAAGCGCCCTGGTGCAAAAAAGCTCTTTTCCTGGAGGAGCTAAGGGAGCCGAGGATCTGGCAATTTGCGAACAGCCACGATGTAGGACATATCTTGAGTATACTGTGCTTTCCCGAGCTGGGCATACGCGGTAAAAAATACCTATCCATTGACCTGCCCCTCAACATTTAATTGCCGCACTCCGTATTTCTTAACACATATGTACTTTTCATGTTGTCTACCAGCCCGTAAACCTTACGTGTTGCGCCACATGAACCCTTTGTTCCTGTCCTTCCGTAGTCACCATGTGTATGCATACGCTCCAGACAGCTCATTTTTTCCTAAAGGAAGTCCCCCATATCCACGCGGCCTCGTAGATGTTATCTCGTACGCGGCGGCGTGGTAACTGCTGCCCATTCAATTCAAATATACGGGTGTGGGCACGTCGGGCCAGCTCAGATCCAGCTATAAACCGAATCACTCATGAACTAGCCACTCAATCATTTTAATTGGGCATCACCCATCTCGTCGGACCCTGTTGAAAGGCGCCATGAATAAAGATACGGGATTGTGTGGGGTTATAATCACCGTGCCACCCCGGATGTTTTCCGGGGAGGTGCTTTTCTCGCTGTTTCCCAGTTGAACGGACGACCGGCCGTCGAAAGGAACGAGTCGCCGGTGAACGGCGAGGGCCACCGTGAACCATGGGGTCGACGCCGTTCGTGGGGCCTCCGCTGCGCGCGCAACCCGAAGCCCGCGGTCACTTGAAACCGGCCACGTTCTCGTGAAGACGGATGAAGTGCGGGGTGATTCATAGCGCCGACTGCGCGTTTGGAAACACTATGTACAGTTTAGCCCATCGGACCCGCGCTGCACTTCGATCGCCGCCGACACAAGTCAGGCCGAGCGAGACTGTGTCGAGGCTTTCGACAAAAATGCCAAATAAAGCACGCGAACAGATCGGTAGGTCCCCGGAGTCCCGGATACTCGAAGCTATCCGTCTTCCACGCGCGCGGCTGTTTCGTCTCAAAGCGCCACATAGTATCTCAGGGCACGCGCGTGTGCAGGATGTGGCGGGCTGCCGTGTGCAGGCCAGAGATGGCCTATACTGTGTCGGCGTCTGCGGGCAATGTAGTTATGCTTTCCTTCGTGGTGGCGATAGTTTTTCATTAACAGGAAGATAAAGATCTGCATACCGATTTCTGCAAGACAGTACGCTTTTATTAAGCTGTTGTGAAAGCTACGCTGGGTACACACGAAAAAAAATATTGTATAGATGAAACACGTGTCTATGCAGCAGGCTCTATTGAGTAGGTCTATTACATACATACATACATACATACATACATACATACATACATACATACATACATACATACATACATACATACATACATACATACATACATACATACATACATACATACATACATACATACATACATACATACATACATACATACATACATACATACATACATACATACATACATACATACATACATACATACATACATGGCATTTTAGATAACTAAGTAATGAAAAAACACTACGCGCCTCAAATCGGCACAGTACAGGGACATATAGAGCACGTCAGGATATTTTCTCCAGCCCACCAAGTTCAGTATTTAACAAAGATTGGTCAACGAACTTCACAAATACTAACTCTTGCAAAAAATAGTCAACAAAAAGATTGTAGAACTTGCTCAGAAACATCCAATTTTCTCACCTGTTCTAATGTGCATGACTCCCCTGATTATTTTTTTCTAGCCTTTTTTTTAAATCATGCGGATTTAAAAAAAAAAACAAATATCACGTGCCTTACGCGTGACGCCTTTAGTGCTCTCACATGCAAGTTGAACGAATAACTGCGCCACGCACAGATGTTGATTGAACAGGGTGTTGGTGGATTGGACGTTAAAAAAAAAAAAAAATCTTCAACGAAAAAGGGGTGACCACGCACGAGGGAAGCTTTTCGATCATCTTCCACCTTTATCACACCCTCACGCTCACCCCGTCAATCGTGTTCCTTCTTTTGCGATAACATAAAAAAAAAATTCTATGCTATCATCGAATGCTGCCTATAGGGTCTCGTATGGCGTTTGCCCGTGGTCGGCGCTTTTTCGTTGACGATTTTTTTTTCTTGAAACAGTGCATCCTTTTTGCCGCTTAACTTCCATGCCACGGTCACCTAAAACCTTTTCAATCGACCTCCGCGCACGCAGTCGTTTTTGATAGTTCATTCACCTTTAGAAAAAAAAAAGAATCCTAATAGACATTTGGTGAATGCATCGATTTATCCCTTTTTAGCACGTTTCACTACCTTCGTAGCATTTCTCATACTAGCCAACGGAACTGGTAAAGCTTGTAAATTTTGGCGTTACTAACCAGGGAAGCTTAAGTTTCTTAGTGCTTTTTTATTGCGCAACTACTAAGCCACCTATGTGTCCAGATCCTTCGCAGATATCGTAGTATATTACTCCGTACCTCTGACACTGCAGTCTTTTGCAAAATTTAGCCAAAGTTTAGTTTTTTTTATTGTTACAATAACAGTTTCGTTCTACGCAATGGCATACATATGCATGCAAGCAGTAGGGTGCGAGATACGGGACAAAAGCTTTGACTCATTCCTGTAAGATCTATGACTGCTAACCAGTGAAAGCTATGTTATGCCAAAGCAGGCACATAAAATACCGCCAAGCTGCTATTAACGTAGATCATGTGAAGCGCAACCAGTGACGCCAACCCTACGTATCTTTTTCTAAATCATGGGATTTTCTTCGTATGCATAGTTCAAGGATTGGGTGTTTTTTTTTTTTTTTGAATCTAGGGGTTTTTCCAGAGGCTGCAGAAATGTTACATTACGCAGCCTAATGAAAGGCGTTACACAGTAATTACACTTGTTCAACTGAAC
This sequence comes from Rhipicephalus microplus, assembly GCF_043290135.1. Taxonomy (NCBI): domain Eukaryota; kingdom Metazoa; phylum Arthropoda; class Arachnida; order Ixodida; family Ixodidae; genus Rhipicephalus; species Rhipicephalus microplus. The sequence goes on along the minus strand of NC_134710.1, from coordinate 51,525,826 downwards.
AAGCCAGCACGATCACTTTCGCTATTAGGCGTTTTTCACTCAAAAGAGCTTTGGCGTTCTGCTTGGGCGATATTATTGCGTACTGATTACTGGGGGGGGGGGGGGGAATTGAAACTTCCTCGTCGTAAGTGTTTACCATGCACACGCGTATGGCCGCGCTGAGGGATTGCTGTTCTGCGAAAGAAAGAGAAACGCTTTCTTATAATGCACACAGAAATGTGCCAATGTCACGTTCGCCACATACATTCACTGTGCAACGTCTTCGTGTCGAATAACATCTCGACAAGCCGACTTTGAGAGAAAGAGAGCAAAGGTAGAACTGACAGCTGAGTGAGTTTTTACGGGTTCAATTTTGATAGAACGGCGTGACAGAAAGAGTACAAAAGAGTGTTCGTCTGTTTTCAGTATTTCTGTCAGCCTTCATCAGAGCGAAAATAGCGACAAAAAAAAAAAGCTTGGCCAAATGTGGAGCCGATCAAAAATGCCCAAGGATGGCTATCAGCCAGTAGAAAAGTGCACCTGTACATGAACTTCCAATCATCGAACGCTGATTGCAAATGTGAAAAATTACAAATCAACAGCAACCTCGAAAGCTGCCAACACAAACGAGTCCTTACAGACTTACGACTGACCCGAACGATAACGTGTATGCCTTCCATGAGTGGGCGAAGTGAATTTTGCCGTGCGTTCCTTTCTGTGCGTGAGTTATTTTATTATGGTAACAGGACTTAGTCACATCGTGCCTAATGCCGCGATTACACACTGTAATTCTCGGCTAAACTCCAACCGTCGCTCACAGAACCTTGAATTGTTGCCCTAGCAACAACTGCCGTCCAAGATATCTCGACGTGACGCTATATAATGCTGCGTCAGCTGTGGGTACGTGTATTCTTTAACTCATTCAGCTATCGTCATGGTATGGCAGAAGTAAAGAAGGGGAATTTACAAGGGGTAGTCTTTCTTTTGTTAGACCAAATATTTATGATAGCTAACAGACAACAATGCCAGGGAAAATTTAGTGGATGCTATCTAATAACTGGGGTATACATATGGGGAGGCGGTGGAAGAAACCACGACTTGCCGCTGACCGCGACCGAAGCTGAAACCTTCGAATCACGCGTCTGGCGTTCTACCAGTTGAACTACAGCGGTGGTCATCCACCCATCCACATTATTGGGTATATGTGGGTGCTTGAAACCCGGGGGTGCTAGTCGGCGACCTGTTATCCATGTGACAGAGCCATCATTGTGCAGTAACTGCAACTGTGTAGAAACTAGATCCTCGCTTGTGCCTCTGTTCCAAATTCGGACTCTCATGTGTGCCTTGAGGAGACTCGATGATTGGCTCTTTACAGCAGGAAAGATCTTAGGAGTGTCAGCACAGAAGGCCACGCGAGCCCTGTACTTGGAGGCGACCGCATTGAGTCACCACCTTGGATCGTCTACAGTGCGAACGTGGGTTTGCCGTAAATGACACGGAAAGGGGTTCCTTTCGCCATTCGACATATTTGCGCGGTCGGCCCTACATCACATTCGTTGCAACAGGGGTCGAATTTCTCGCACATTTAACTGCATATCCCAAGGGAGAGGAAAAAGCGGAACAGTCAGAAAGCCCATTTTGCTTTGCCGAAGACGACTTGAAGGCGAAAGCCATCTTGCTTTCGGTCGATTGTGCTAACTATTGCTGCCTCGTTCAAGGCACACTAAAGTGAAGTACTAATTTTCGACTGATGAAATACTTAATGAGAACTCAAGTTTAGTTAATTCGACCAGCATAGGCTAACTAATAAAAACGAAATCGGGGTCTGAGTTTCATTTTCGATTTGTGGAGCACCGAAAATTTCAGCTCTTAGTTGTATAGTGTAAGGACCACTGACGTCACACACACACACACACACACACACACACACACACACACACACACACACACACACACACACATATAAATATATATATATATATATATATATATATATATATATATATATATATATATATATATATACGTTCTCTCTGCAAAGTTTTCTGAAACTTGCTTTCTGAAGTCTCCAGTTTGCTTACTAACCTTTTTTAACTACCGCGAAGAATTGTGCTTACTTAAATTCTTTTTAGCTTAAGTTTCATGAAGACTTTATTATTATTACATTATTAATATTATTATTATTATTATTACCACTTTTTGCTGTCATGCTTTTATGCTGCTTTTTTTTCACAGTCCTCCTTTCTATAAACAGAAGGAATAATAAAACTAGATTTGATGTGATTTAAAATTTAACCACCCGAATTTCGCTGACATCAGAGACATTATGGCATGTTTTCGTATTTTGGCCTCGTTGCCTCCACAAAACTTCTCAAACCTTACTAATTCAATTTCTGGTTCTGTTAGTATAGAACGTGACTTTACCGATAAAGAATTAAAGAGGCCTCAGAAGACGCCATCAATCAGTGACGTCACAGCGAGTTGATGCCGATGTTGTTGTTTTTTCTCTTCATCCGCGTTCATCGTGCATATATTCGCGGCTATAGAGTAGTGCTTTCGGAATTGTTAATGGGGGGTTCACAAATGCGAAAAATATGAAATGCGTTTTTTTTGTTTTGCGTTAATTTAACAAGCTAGCTTCGTGTAATGTGCAGATTCGCACACAACATTGGAGGTGCTTGTTGTTCTCTCCACTGAAAAACGTCACTAAACACGTCAACTACCTGAAGGTCATATACGGGTCAGGCAGTTCATCTGGTCGCTTTTTTTTTCACATCGTCAGAAGCTTACCCTCACATACCGCCAAGTGCCGCATCTTGCTGTGAAGTTGTATGTGGTTAGGGCGCATGCGCCGTTCGGCGGAAAAACCGTATGTGCTTATACCACAGAAACGCTGCAGACCCTTCGCCGCTGGTGCCCAGAAAATGAACAACGAAACAGCAATCCAAATCGCAGGCGCACGCGGCAAGCCACACAAGTACGGCGCATGTCGCGGCAAAAGACATGCTGCTCAAGACCTTGAAAGAAGAGACGCAAAGTTCATAAGGGACTTTTCGGGCAGACATTTGAGGTTAAGTTGCAGGGTGTATGATCCGTTGTGCTTCTAAGTTTTGTGCCACCTATGTGTCGTTTGCGGCAGCTCCTCTGGTCATAGTATTGTGGTACTTAATTATTTTTTTTTCTCATTGTTCCACACCAGATATTTTCTCGCCAAAATTTGTATTTGGAGGCTCTATTGTATGGGCTAACAGCTGGACGGTTATGTTTGCCAACAGCAGTGATGTTTTCGAATGTTGTTGTGACACCCGAGGCTATGCACTTGGACGAGCAAACGTTGATGTCGTGCAAGTGCCAGACGCAGGGTCTAGTGGGATTTGTCGCGGCAGACTGAAAAAACAATCGGTTGGATAGTGCCACATATTGCGTCACGGGCGAACAGTCTGGCTGGCGTACTGCATGCAGTCCCCCCCGATTGGCCACTGTTACATGATGATAGGTACGCCGCAAGGATAAATCGGTGCCCAGTCACGCCTCCGGACATTAAGCAGCCTGTAGCGAGGTCGCGATAAGAGCTCCTGGAAAGCACTCGCTAAGAGCCGCAGAAGGTCGTGGGCCGAGCGGAACTGCGCGAAAGGGCCGGCTGTCGGGGCTACGATGCGTCCATTGCACAAGGTCCGGCCGAAGGTCGCTGTCTCCGAAGAAGTGCGTTTTGATCAAGCCCGCGTATCATCCTCGCCCGGTACGAACAAGCCGCATTGAAGAAAGCAATTGGCAGCAGCAGCGCCGCCCTGGAGCCAGGCCAAAAGCGCTTGTCCGTCGACCGCGAAGTGCAGCGCGATGCAATCACTGCGAGTGGCGCGTGGTGCGGAAGCCGAGGGGGCGGCGACGTGTTGATGAACACAACACCGGTCGCCCGGCTTAGTGCACGATTCCCGAAGACATCAGAAGCGGTGACGCTCGAGCACTCTGCGCGCCTGTCTCGCTAATAAGACAGTTGGCAAACGCATATCGATTGTGCACTGAGGGCGCCTGTTCGAAGCGTCTCTCGAGTGCCTGCTTCGGTAAACTGGCCTTGCATATCCCATGACTTAAAAACTATAAGGCGCCCTCTTTAGTGGAGGTGTCTTCGTCGAATCATTATGCCATTTGTGTCGTATACAGCCCTCATACTGAGCCGTACGTACCCAATCAAACCTTCCACTTGAGCCTGCATGTTGTTGCTGCATCGAGTTGCCGACTATTAATCATGATACACTCAGTATCCGAACCCTAGCGAGATATAGTCGCACACATTTTTATAAATACAGCTACAGTCGGTGGCCTCCGAAGTATCGTATAACTACGTCGTGTATATGGGCGGCCTCTTTTTCTGTTACTTTCCATTTTTGCATGCATTAGGTGACACTCAACCAGAAGTCCGCATAACGTGACCAATATAGGCAAATTTTATATTAAGAAACTTTGCTTCGAAAAGCATTCGGGATTACAAATCTCTCTTGTGATGGATATATCGGTTAGTCTGGTGGCTATTTGGATTCTCAAAACTGTGTACGTCATGAATATATAGCCAAAAAAAAAACTAGCTTTTTCTTTGATAATTTTGTTAGTTCCATGAATCACCGCGCAGATATCCTCACTGGAGAAACCAGGTCGTAAACGAATCAAATTTCAGCTTTAAGGTTAACACCTTTGCAGCTTACAATCTGTGAGATTATGCTTATACAAAAAATATGTTAATTTATGCTCCTTGGACAAAAACAGTTTAGCTCAACGTTCGACAAAGTTATCTGTTCTTGCACCCTTGGTCAACTTCCATAAAGCTTCGCCACGCGTGGAAAATTATGTTAAGGTGGAGGTTTCAAGCTAGGTTGAAACTACGTACAGTATCGATTCTCATCGAACACTTCGCCTCAGTCGTCAGAAATTCTGCGTAGTTGTGACTGCGTGTTGCGAAAATGCACTCCTCTCGCCTCGTCACGCGCAGTCTGAAAGATAACTGACCCTAACAAGTACAACACTCTCCAGTCTTTGCCGTTTCAATTCCTGTAGGCTTTTACATTCCGGCGACTCGCCCCTTGTGGGGTTGGTTCATCGCGAATCATTTCAGGCAGCTCTGTTTTGCTGACACTCCCACTGAAAGGAACCGGCAAGGTGCCAACAACGAAAATGTGTGATCAAATGTCTGACGCATGAAAAAAAAAAAGGAGGCTTTCAGGCAGACCTCTGCTTGGAACTCCGATAGGGAGTCGTGTCACCATGCGACCAGCTAGCGTTTTGTGCGCGCATTTCCGGCCGTGGCTGATCGGAAGCGCTCACCCGGGTTCCGCGGGGGGGGTCCTTGAACTGCAAGGCCGTGGGGCGCGGGGTCTCCGTCCAGGCCCCCGCTTCGGACCGACCTGCGGGCGCGTGTCCTTGCGAGGACCTCCGCTGGAAATGACAGGCGTGCAAGAGAGAAAAGCCGTAATTCCCCACAGTCGGTGTCCATTTACAAACAGCGCTGGCGGGACGCCGACTATGCAAAAAGCGAGGTTCGTCAGCGCCGTAAGCATATACGGGTGCCACCGACGGGTCGCGCCGCTGGGGGCGCGCCTTGCACTCGCCGCTGCTTTAGAATAATCCGTTAGCGGTCCTCGGTTTTACATATTCCTCACGAGTGAAAGGAGCTAACACGAAAAAGCGGTTCCTCAAGGCGTCTCATTCAACGTCTTACTGACTTGTACTGCATGTGAGTAAAGAACTTAAAATGCGGCCCTTATCCGCTGCCTTCGTTGGCGCTCGCATACCGTAGATGAAGGTCTTATAGCGGTCGATGACAGCGTGTGCGTGGATCCTACGTAGAATAAGCAGATGCCCAATATTGAGCCTCGGAACCGAGTTTGTACATGTAAGAGAAGGTTTTAGTCAATACCATTCGTTTGAAGAAAAAAAACAAGTATCGCCAAAGAATTGACATTGTTAAGCGATAGATCACATACACTTTCGGGCCTGAAAAGGCCAGACGACAAAGCGATCAGGATCAACTTACTTTGACAGCCTAAGTCTTATGACAACATTTTCGTGGGAGTGGAACGTAAGTACGATAAGGTCATGCGTCCAAATCATTGCACGAGAACACGAAATAGAGGGGAGCAGCTTTACCAGACCTAACTTATTTTGCATAAGCGCAAAAAAAGACACTCATATTTCTAATATTATCTGGGGTTTGACGGGCCCAAACCATGATGCGATTATGAGGCACACCGCAGTGGACGGTTGCGGAAATTTTGGCAATGTGATGTTCTTTAACGTGCACTAAAAACGCACAGGGCCTCTCGCCTTTCACCTCCTCCAATGACATGCGGCCACCGTAGCCAGGATTAAACCCGCGGGTCGGCAGCCAAGCACGGTAATCGCTACACCACTGGGGCGGACCAGTCATATTTTTAATAACGGGATAGAAGAGTATGTTAGCGGTACAAAAGCAGCGCCCACTCTTGGAAAAAAAAAGATAGTAGTACTTGCTAACATTGGGGTATACTAAAGGCTTGTCACATATGTTACGACCCTCCTAATAAGTGCAGTTAGTAACGGCGAGGGTGGTAACAATTACTACTTTTGCCGTTATTAACTTCATTTATTAACGGTTACTACCCTAACTGCTACTAACCATAGGTAGTAACTTTTAGAGGTTTTAAGAGGAAAAAAGTAGTAACTAATACCATCGTGTCCATTTTGCCACATCATTTCTACATTGTTAAAACTGGTCAATTCATGAAACGTCTGGTCATACTGAGTGGTGTGTCATGAACGCGAAGAATACATGGCCGTGACAAGCACACTACACTACGGTGCTAAGTAAACGACTACCGGAGTATATATGGCCCCCACTTTGAAGATGCATGCCTGGTACAAGTGAGCACTTATGTTTCAGTATAAACTATAAAAAATGTGACCATATAGTCCTATATGCCATACTACCTGGTTATGTGTGTTTGGGGACGTAGCGCAAGACTTTTAGTCAGCCGTGCTTTAAAGGAATAATATGTCATATCTGTTTACTATAATCAGATGAACGGTTCCGTATCTCGATTGCGTAATTTACCACAAACGTTTCTTCTTCTATCTGTAGATATCTTTTACGTCATTTTTCTGTTTGGAGATGATACTTTGGCACGATTCCTCTAATATATTACTACAACAGGTATTACCTACTATTTTATATTAGATATTGAATCGCCTGGTAGCAAAAAAGTAGTAACGGTGCGAGAGAGTTAGTAACGGCTGCAGTTACTAGCTATTTCATTCCAGTTACTGTGTATTACGTAGATAGTAAACAGATAGCAAAAAGCAGTAACGGTCTAATAAAGGTAGTAAGCATTACAGTATATTTGCTTGCAGTTGCTACCTTTTTACTAATTTTTTTGTGTGAGTGCATGCAGCTTCTCAATGACGGTCGACCAAGTGGCACAGTTATATATCATGCAGGTTACTCACTTTCCATGTAGTTTTTTTGTTTCAGGAAACTTCACTGCAGAGTATGAACGTTTGTGCTGTTCCCTTATTTCTGTGTCTTACAACTACAGTGCCCGGCATGTGGTTAGGACTTGCCTCGGTTTCTTTGCTCCCCGTCTGAATAGCTTTAAAGGTCACCTATCACAGTCCGAGACAAACACTGCCGCCCCGTTTCCTGCCAAATGCACACCGCACAGTATCCTGTACTTTTTTTTCACTTGAGGGCACATTAAGGAGCAAATATCACGGTGACGTAGGCCGATTGCCGAGGCAGCAAGCATTGTCTCGCACATGCTATCTATCTATTCACCACTTCCTATTGTGCCATGTTCATCAAAGGTCAGACCAAGTGTAGCTCTTCACTTACCGGTTGCAGAAAAGGGAAGGAGGAAAACTACAAGGGCCCGTGCGTCATAGCCCTGCTGCATAGCATTCATTCATCACACTTCGCATTCGTGTATTACTGCGAAGAGAAAGAGAGCTAGTGACAGCGTGCGTCTATAGTCCGCAGATGACTCGCACAGATCAACAGCGACTGTTGCCGCGACGTATAGGTTGATGTGCTACTATTTCTACTGTTGTTATGACACCCGCCAATACACGCTCTGTGAACGGGCTTCTTTTCCTATGTTATCTTTTTTTTATCAAACATGACAGAAAGAGGTGTCTAATCACAGATGAGGGCCCCGATTACCCCACACCCTAGAACAGGTTGCACATTCGTATGTGCAAACAAGACAGAGGGGACACAGGAAGGTAAATACTCGACCAACAGTGGCCGAGCAAAAGCCGCCTCGGCAACCAACGTTTCACCAAAGGGACTTCTTGGAAGAGAAGCTCCTTACATCTCGCGATGTCCGCTGACGCCGTTGTCGCAACTTACCGTTGGACTGAAACACAGGTGTTACATATACCACACATAGAGCGTTCATAGCGCGCATAAAGGTTTAAAACAAACCGTACTCTGTCCGTGTATCCGTCCGTACAACCAACCGACCATGTCCTTCTGTCCGTCCTTTATACTTGTCCCCGACTTCAACATAGACATGATGAATTCACTTCGTGGATCTTCAATAACTTTGTAATTATTTTAATTTTTTTTCCATTATTTACAACTAGTTACACCACTGCGCCTTAAGGCATTACACCGAAGGGGTTACAGCATGTTCATTCACGCCGTGCACTTGCATTGGAGTCAGCCTGCACCAAAAAATGCAGTCAGCCTGTCGTACAAAAGATTAGTTAACACACGTGTTACTTCAGGATTTTGCAATCAAGCTTCTAGATATACACTGTGGTTTTCTTTAGGTACCGTGATTATCTCTTGTTGGCGCCACCTTTACTGTAGTAAATAGAAAAGAAAAATTTCAATCTCACGTTCTTACGACGGGAAGAAACGGATCTCCATTCAGGTTCAACTTCAGTACAATCTTCGTTCCTTCACTTGTCAGCGTTCTTGACAAGCTACCTTTGTTGAAGCGATTGGTTCTATAAACATACCGTGTTCGTTCACTGTACACCAATTACGTGTATAATTACATACACAGATACTTTAATACGCCTATAAGTATATATCTCGCATATTACGTTGGCTTATTACTGCGACAGACGTTGAATTATAACCCCAAATTTCCTGAAACATCAAGATATAAGGAATATGCGATGGCGTCTCCAGTATATGCACGAGAAAATCCTAAATTGCTTGTCCAATATGCGGCAGACCACAGCGTGCTTTAACACAGAACGCGGCTTTCGTATTATACACTGCAAAGCTAGCACTGGTCGCACAGTCCAGTTACGACGTTTCGTCTAGTACGCGAAAAAGCTTGCGGAGCACTAACACGCCTATACACACGCACTACGTACGCGTGCGTGATAGCGAGTATAGCGGCGCGATGCAAACGTGTCCCCGTTTTCCCGACTGATAGAAAACGACGACAGCTTAGCAAGCACACGCGTTGCGTAAGATGCTCAGACCTACGGTGCGGCTGTGACGAACGAGAAACTTGCCGGGGAGGAAGGAACAACCGCCAATTCACGCTGGCAAGTTGGCAATGGACGCGCTGCTAGCTTGATGGATCCCGCGTGCGGTGGCGCTGTTTTCACCAAGCTGCGAACATAAGCGATGGCCATCTCGGGGGGCACGAGGAAACGCGCTGGGGGGGTGCACCGCCGTGGGAGAACTCGGCCCGGCGCTCGTTTTCCTTGCCCAGTACCGAGCCAAAATAAGCGCGTCGTTCGCCTCGCGTTCGGAAGTAGAACAAGATCCCAGCATGGGTCCGGCAGATTTTTCTCCGAGCAGAGACATGCGTAGAAGTGTCGGCCGGTGCCTCCCCCCCGCGGGAAAGAGTGATGGATCTGGCCACTTCTGTCGACATTGTCTTTCCTACTGCCGCCAAGGCTGGCCGGTGTCGCCAGGCGGATGCTCCCTTTTGCCGCTCCTCTGGCCGGATCCGCGGCTTTTCCCTGTCTCCTCGGGGCATTCATCACAGCTGCCCATCGCATATGCGCGGCACGCGTCAACCACTGTTCGCGGTGGGGCCAAGGACGTCTTCCGAAATTCGACCACGGGCGTGTTGGTGTATGGACAACAAACGGTCCCCTGTCATTTGTTTGCAGTTGCCGCGCATCACAACACGCGGTGGGGTCCGAGCTGCAATAACTTGGGTGAGCATTACACGGCCAAAGACCATAAACCAGCAGCTGCCGAACAGGGAGAAATGAATAGCCCGTTAAAGGTCCGAAACGAAAGGGTCCGAGAAGGCGCCCATTCATATACGAGACAGTTTGATGAAGAGCGCGGAGTGACGAACGACGCGAGCGCCATAAACGCTCCAGCCCTGCGTGGTATATCGCTGCGGGCTCTTCATGCCTCACGCGCGAGCAATTGGACAAACAGAGCCAAGTGCCGGAACGGAGCCGCGGGGAATCGTATATAGCTGATGCGCATGGCACGCACCAATTAGGGCTCATGTCGTGAGAGCCGGGCTCCATCGCTCGTCTTCTGTTGTGGCCGCCTCTGGATGCAAATATCGGCAATCACACGGCCGAACAGCGGTCGTTTATCGATCATGGGGGTCGTGACCCGGCCAAAAGAGAGAGGCCGATATGCTCGTGTCCCCCCCGCTTTTCGTGGCCGGCCAGCCGACCGGTTGTTCGCGGGGCTCGCACGAAAAGGTGCGCCCACGCCGGTCGCGCGCTTCCGTCGGCAAAGAGGCCGCCGCGTGTGCAGGGCCGAAATAATGCGAGCGTCCGTACCACAGGCTGCCTCCCCGTCCCGTAATTTATCTGTGCCCTTGACAATAGCCAGAGAACGCGACAACGCCAGTCTCGAGTGGACTGCAGTCATATATGTATGCACAAGGTGCACGGGGTGGGGTGGGGGGTTAATTTTTAGGTCACTATAACATGTATTTCTTATTTAAGCGCAGCCTCGGAACTTTTGACCACGACTGTAATGTTTAGCGCTTCAAACGTAATTTGGAAAAGTATTGCACCGGGTCCTGCTTTTCAAGGCTTCGGTAGCAGGTTCGTTTATGCGAAACTCGATACGAATGGTGGTGGGAAAACACCGCCCGCCTCACCATGATTATAAAGCAACATCTTTGAGGCGACTGCTATACAGGGTATATATTTCCGTCTACTATTGGGTTCTTCTTCTTAGCTACCACTATCAACATCATGTTTCCTTGACAGAAGTAGAGGACGGGAATTTAATGGCCTGCGAAATTAATTAGCTTTCGGGTGATCACCATCACTGAGTTATCATTGTCATCATGCCGGGCATCTGGGCTTTCCTTTGCTGTAGATGCTCTTAAACATTTCTGCTACAGATTTCTTCAATGAATTTTCGGCTGTGGGCGGGGAGGACAAAGTACTCACGGTTGTTTATAATAAGTTCAGTACGTTTAGATTCGTAAACTCTCATTTGAGAGCAGTTTTTTCGTGCATGCATGCGACATAAAAAAGGTTTATTCATGCACGGTTCACACAATGAAAACGCTTGCTTTTCTTTCTTTTTTCAAAATAAGTGCTACAGCTGTGCACATGCACTATGATCACACGAAAGGATATTAATAGGCGCTTTCCCATCAATCGTTCCGAGGATACACGATTGAGCACAACATGCTGAAAAAAAAACTTTCCTGGCGCTTTCAACGGGAATAGCGGAGATTTCAAATCACATCTGATTCTCAACAAGTACTTCCTTATTTAGGCATGCGAAGACTCCAGACTAGTGCCCATGAAAGTTCTGGGTCGTTTTTCTTCGTCGTGCGTGAGACTTCGGAGCTCGTATACACCAACTACACTATGAGCCGATAACGTTTCTCTTTATATTGGAGTGTTTCTTGCACATAATTCACTCTGCGAAGCTGTGATCTCCACGCATCGCACCAGTCATTTATATCATGTTGATAAATGAGCTCCGACAGCCAAGTCGGAAGACCTCATTACAATGCAGGTCGCTACCTGTCCACCGATCCACCACATATGTCGTGCATATACGTGCACCATCGTACAAAGCACAGAACGTGCGTGCCCGCCACTGGCAATGAGATAGCTTAAGAATAGCGTCGAGCGGCAGCAATGTATTTGTCCGAACGAACAATTTACGAGAAAGAAGCGCGCTTTACACCCGTTAATCCGTCCAGGAACGTGGTCGTACACGCACATGCACGAAGCACGCTGCGTATAGCTTTAGATCGCGTGAGATAAGCGCTGCTGACCTCTTTGATTTAAGCAAACACCAACCAGTTCAACCGGCAAAAAACGCGCGCGAGGCAGCCATTGGTGGCCTTCGATTTATTCATCGTAGCTTCATATTATTTTTTTTTCTCACGCGTTTTGAAGCGCAGACTGCCTACTTATCGACCTCCACTGGCTGCATGATGATTCAGTGGTGTTGGTGTTGTTAGTTTGTGTTTCGTTTTGGATTGTCACGTGGCGCCTCGCGTGGCAGCTATGTGTCTCATGATGAGTAGCACGTTAAAGAACCCCAGGTGGTCTAAATTTCCGGAGCCCTCCACTACGGCGTCTCTCATAATCATATGGTGGTTTTGGGACGTTAAACCCCACATATCAATCAAATCTCATGATGAGTACATATGTGTAAATAAGGAATTGGTGACGAGTACTCGAACGAGGCGGACGTTCTCTTCGGCGCTCTGCGCCCCGTCGTGTGCTGGCTTTCCGAGGCGGCGCTGCGTCGGCGGGCTTTGGTTCAACGCTTGTTCCTAATTCTTCGTCGGTACCGGGGCCGCCACGACACAACACACCAGCTTCTACGTTTAGCACGGGCTTTAGCGCGCGCCTCTTTCGCCCAGAAGTAGCGGTGTGCGCTAAAAGCGGCACTCAGAAAAAAAAAATCCCACCGTGGATTTATTGATCAATCTTTGTCACTTTTCTAATGTTGTAGAACGACTGCTAATAGTCCAGCTGGATTAGACGAAGTTCTTAAGAAAGGTAGCATGGGCGTATTTTTTGTCTCTCTTTAATTTGTCTGTTCTTGTGCAAAAGGACTGTTTGGCATGGGAACCAGCGCTATATATATATAGTGCAAGACGATAAAAGTGCTACAGGTAACATATATACAGAGAGAGAGAGGCATATAAAAGGAAAGGGCAGAGAGGTGTACCGCAATTGCATTTGTTTTGCTGAGGAGCGTGTAACTGCAATGGAAAGAGCCAGACTAATCCAGATGATCAGTTCTTCTTGCATTTGTTTTGGCATCTTGCTCCACGTGGGTACATTCGCGTTCCGCATCTATTGAACCACCGCTCGATGTGTGTCACCTAAGATAGCAGCCCAACTGCACAATATTTGCGTTGTTCTGAAGTCCTAAATGCCTTCATTGGAGAGGTTATGCTCACTTTCTATTGTTTTCGCAGGTTTATCATGAGACACTACGTGCAAGTTGTGAATGGAAAAGAAGTCTATATACTACACGATGTGTCTGCCCTTGAGGAGAATGCTACCCCAGCAATTTTTCCAAACCTTGCAAAGTACATGACGAAGACTGTTCCGAAAGGGAGGAAGAGAATAATGACACAGTGCTGTTTCGTGCCTGAAAAAAGAGTCACAATGACATTGACGAGTGCTGCAGATAACATATATAGGAAGAGAAAGAGGCATATTAGAGGAAAGCCCAGAGAGGTGTACCGGAATTGCATTTGTTTTGCTACCCTTCACCAAAGGTAAGAAAAAGAAAAGGGTAGAGAAAAAGCACGCACGAACACACGCGCAGTAAAGAGAAAGGATGGGCAAGTAGGCAAGTCTGCATGCAATATAAGGCTTACAAACAAGGGAGGAACAAACAGAGGCTGTGAGATGTTCTCTCGCCATACAATTCTGAGCGCTGTTTGTTCGTGTCCTGATAGTGTACTCAAAGCACTTTAACGCACTTGCGGTGGTGCAGCAAATCCGTTTCTTTTTTCCTTTTTACAATATATATATATATATATATATATATATATATATATATATATATATATATATATATATATATATATATATATATATATATATATATATATATATATATATATATATATACTACTCAACACCTACTCAACACTTTCGATTGTGCGTGCTTTCCACAGTGCTCACAGCTTCACACGGGGAGCTAATGGTACGGGAAACCATAAAGTGGGACGCCGTCAGGGTATTTTTTTCGGTCCCTACTTCTTCTGTTTCGTGCACTAAGTACCACGGCAGAAAGAATAAAAATGAAATAGTTGCAAAAAGGAAATTGCTACAGTTGATCTAAATAGAAATGCATACGTCACGTTACTCAAGAATCTGGATTACTCGAGCAATGGCTCCTCTATGACATGCCTGCAGTCTCCTTCGGTATGGTCATTTTACACCGTGCTCAGCGCCTCTATGCCGCTTCCGAAGCCGATGAACTACAGCGTCGACCTTTGTTCGCTCACTAACAGCACTACTACTCAGCAGTATTGACAAGGGGACACTTATGAGACTTTGTTTCTGTCGTCAGTCAGCTGAGTGGGGCGACATCCGAGAGATAAGGTGTACGACGGCGCTGCCCGGACATTTTCCATGCGGGAGCAAAGGCGCCATCGCCGCGGGCGCTGCTGGTCGCGATGAATGAAGCGGTAGTCTGAACGAAAGTGCAACTTGCATGCAAGGCGAAAGCCACGCGGATCGTCCCGATAAAAGAAAGCAAATTGTGCGCAGGGGGTGGACGCAACGGGGAGGAGGGGACTCCCAATAAACTGGTTTATCTGTCGTGCGTGGTTCGATCGGAGGCCGCGCGGGTTGGTCATGCTCGTGCAGGGCCCATCAGGCACGGCCGCTGCGGGAGAGAGAGCGCCGCGGCCGGACCCCCGGGCGCGTCGCACGACGGCCGCGCGGGGCGGCGCCGCTCGACGGCGAGGGAAGAGCAGGCCAGTCGGCGTTCCCAACACGCAAGCGACGGCACGGACGGGGAAAGCTACGCGAGAGACTTGCTTCCAGCGCGACAACTTTCTCCCGGGGCCACTGCCGAGGCGCGATCTCATCAAGAGCCGCGGCGATAACGACAATCGGATCGCATGGTTGGGAGCAGCGAATCACTCGCACAGAAGAAAGAGTGCTCGTGTATCGACCACGCCTCTGTCCGATGTACTGCAAAATTAGGGAACTTCGACCTCATTAAATGCGAGCCGCGAGTACCAGATTGACGACATGCCTACGAACTTAGAGACGTTAAGTGATACAATGAATTGGTTTAGGTTGATCTCTGAGAACTCTGGTATCGTTCATTAACCGCCATTAGACCCGCCACGGTGATTGATTGATTTGTGGGGTTTAACGTCCCAAAACCACCATATGATTATGAGAGACGCCGTAGTGGAGGGCTCCGGAAATTTTGACCACCTGGGGTTCTTTAACGTGCACCCAAATCTGAGTACACGGGCCTACAACATTTTCGCCTCCATTGGAAATGCAGCCACCGCAGCCGGGAATCGAACCCGCGACCTGCGGGTCAGCAGCCGAGTACCTTAGCCACTAGACCACCGCGGCGGGGTCGCCACGGTGTTCTAGTGGCTAAGGTGATCCACTGCTGACCCGTAGGTCGCGGTTATAATCCCAGCCGCGGCGACCGCATTTTCAATGGAGGCGAAAATGAAAAAGACCTGATGACTGTGTACTTAGATTAGGGTGCATATTATAAACCCCATGCGCTCTAAATTTCCGGAGCCCTTCAACAAGGCGTCTCCATCACCATGTTGTGATATTGAGACGGTACACCTCACCAATCATCAATACCTATACTATTAGAAGAAAAAATCAGGGTCAACGTTTTATTTTTAAATTTCGCGCAAAAATCTCTACACGTGGCGTTACGTATTTCGATATCTAGACTTCGTATTTGGCGACAGAGGTTCAACAAAATTCCCTGTAACTTGACATATTGAGTCTATGGCCCCCTCATGAAGTAATGTATTTTCTTTTTACCTCGTTAGGAACTGAGCAGGACCTTGTAGATGCCGTCAAAATCTACGACGTCATGACACCTGGTGTGGGAACCTCAAGGTGGCGTCACTGCCCACATTTTATTTTTGTGCGTTTTCTCGCTTGCCGGGGTCTTCTCGTGGCAAGTGTGGGGATCTTGGAACTGCTAAAAAGTAATTCACTAACATGAGAAAAATCGTTTTGCAGTTTAGTGTCCCTTTAACATATAAGTTCTAAGGGCTTTAAGAATGGTCCCTAGCAATAAAATGTGATTTTGAATTTTGTACTAATTATCGAAGCCATATTGGTTTTGCGTACAGCTGTCGACATTGGTGTTGGAGACTTTTGATGCCAAATTACGAAGGCATTCACACCAACGTTACCTGTTCATCTAGTACAGGAGCAGAGGAAATTTTCAGCTGTACTTCCATACAGTGTACATAAGCTATCCTATAACATGAAAAATGTGGCCAGCCATTTTAGAAATAGTGCGTTTTTTTCGGCGCTTAATAGGTTTGGTAGGGTCGATGGACTCGTCGAGTGATAACTGAAAAATTGGAGCATCCTTAAGCTTCGCCCTTTAGGAGTTGAACGTGACATCCTGTCCTAGTGAGATTGATTTGATGTGTGGGAATTAACGTCCCAAAACCACCATAAGATGATGAAAGACGCCGTAGTGGAGGGCTCCGGAAATTTCGACCACCTGGGGTTCTTTAACGTGCACCCAAATCTGAGCACACGGGCCTACAGCATTTCCGCCTCCATCGAAAATGGAACCACCGCAGCTGGGATTCAATCCCGGGACCTGCTGTTCAGCAGCCGAGTACCTTAGCCACTAGACCACCACGCGGCGGGGCTGCCCTAGTGAGTACTTCAACGACTTAGTGCATACATTTCATTGTATGATGTTACTAGAGAAGTTTAAATTGTGGATTATCACAATGTAATCATTGAATTTCAAAGTAGGCTATAGCTTTTGTGAGAGTGAAACAACTTTATTAGCAATCCAGCATAAAGGAGGAAGGGGTAGGGTAATTAAAGCGAGACACTAGCGCGCTCACACGTCCCGAAGCAGCAGCTTACTTGCGTCAAACCCGTGGGGGCGCCGCTTCGGCCACTGGCGTTCCAGGACGCTAAACCTGTGCTGTACCACGTCTCTTTGGCTTTCTGGCTCTCAGCTGATGATCCTGCTGCTAATGGCAGTTGGCATTGCTACTTCTTGGTTACCCGGTGATGGCGCACAGTTACACAGGAGGTGGCTGGAGTGGACATCATGGCGTGGACACCTTGGTGTGGACATCATGAAACCCTTTTCATTAGTCACGTAAAGTGTGGCACGTACCAGTATACCATTGGCCGCGGTAGGCGGGTATGCGCCATGGTTGATGAACAGTTTATATTTACTCAGGAGCGGTCACAACAGGCATTATTATTTTAAACGAAGGAGCGTCAATAAAAGCAGCCTCATCCACGTTGACCCGACAAATGCAAAAATAAAAAAAAAAGTCCCAGCAGGAATCGAGCCAAGCAATTTACTTGGCAGTCAAGCATTCTATAGATCTAAGCCAGGTCTCCAAACTAACTGGGAAACAAGACCCTGTGCGCAAGAATGATATCGGTATATCGGTGCATTGTCAATTATGGTCGCTGTGCTCGTTGTCTACTTTTATATCAAGCTAATAGGTGCCACTCCTATGATAAAGACGTCACGCTGGCTTAACCTCAATTTTTCTTTCCGTGATGATTGATGAATCCGCTTTTATATAAGCTGAATAAGCATAACATTTGCACTCCTATCACGCAGCAAGCTATAATCAAGTGTTGCTCGACTAGGGAGCAACACACCAACTTATGCTGTATGATATTCACAGCATTGCAAACACAATGTGAATTGCACCACGGCATGAGCTTCGTTTCAATCAAACGGACGCCTGTGCTCTAAGCTGAATGCTCATTTTATGTAAGACCATAAGTTCCCCTTTGAACTTCAGTGTAGCCCACGTGCGCGGTACGATGTACGCACTATACTACTCCATTTACTGAAACATGTCGATCCACTTCTTAACAAAGAAGTGGATCGACATGTAGATCGACAGTGACACAAAAATTTTGCCTCGCGTTTTTTTTTCTTTTGCTGAATGTTTCTGGGGGCCTGTTAGTTATAACATGAAGCATCGTTTTCTGCAGCGCGCAAAAGATATTTAAAACAGGCTAGTTATCATTGCACCACTCCACGGGTGCAACTATCACCACCTAGCGGGTGCAAGGCTCGACCATGTTAGCTCACAGAACTTTGACGCACTTCCATGCGGTTCACATCAAGAGGTTTTTTTTTTTTTTCAAAGTGGGAACGGAACAGCAATGTCATTGAAACGCAAAACTTTCAATTCGTGCGCCATGGCCACGGACTCACGAGCAGCTGCCGAGTATAGTCTGCCAGATCAAACGCGACCAAAGATAAACGGTGGTTATGACGTCCCATAACTTGCTGCAGCGTGGTCACATGAGGGAAGTAAGGGGCTCCCTAAGGGTCCCCTTTTAGGGTGTCAACAGCGTGATGGAATCGATCGCTCACTCAAACTTTCAAAATTAATTTAAAATACCTTCCATGCTGTATTCGCTGTTCATATTTTGCAGATGGCATACGCATGTTCACGGGAATCGATCCTGCCATCTATCTCGGCCACGAAATTTGTGTCGGTGACCTTTTAATGGTTGACTCAAAGCAAAAAAAAAAGCAGCATAGACAGTTAGTTATTCGCGGACTGCTTCGCATGGAACCGATTTCCACGTTGCGGGGGATCTGATTGATCTAATTCACCGCAAATAAGCTGATTTGAGAACGCGGCGACGAATGACCCATCTGATCATTTCATATATTCTCTACTTCATGGCCTGCTTCATCATTAGGCCGCAATGTGTTTCACGTGCGATGCAAAGTGATGTCGAGGCTCGCAACAAGTACACTCTGTTGCGAGCATTCGCATTTCATTTGGCCACTCAGCCGTGGGGTTGAGTTTGCGCTCGATACCGTCTCGAAAGCATCTTCATACCCGACGCATAACATAGCGCGGTGCACGCGGTCTCGTTCAGATTTTGGTTCGAGCGTGCTGACCCCCGCGAAAACCCGCAGAAAAGGGGGTGCAACGCGGGGTTACGTCGGCGCTCCAGCGCGCCCTGCAGGTGGAGGGGGGGCAGGGCAGAGAGCGCGCCAGTGTCAGTGCTCGGTTTCGGCGCGCGTAACCCAGATTCACGCACGGCCAGACTCCGGCTTTCCTCACGATGCAAGGCGCTACGGTTTCTCTTCATAATAATTAGCCGGACTTTGTTACGCTTGATTCGCAGCAATGGGCGAAGACCGCCGCGCCACGTAAATGAAGGGTCGTGCCGCAGAGACGGCACGCATTGAAACTAATGGCCGCATCGCCCAGGCGAGTCACGGCTAGGGTCGAGGCGAGAAGCGCTGGGCTCGGTACAATAGAAGCGACCTGCTTGTCCACCGCTGCCCACCAAAAACCTTCTGGCGACACTGCAGAGACAAAAGGGCGAGCACGGCCAAGAGAAATATGATCTCGAAAGCCAGCGAAAGCGAGGCGAGAAAGCAGGCGGAAAAAAAGAACGCGATTAATCATTGCGCGAGCAGCCGACAAGCCCAGCTGAACGGGACCCACCGCGGTTAGCCTCGCAAGAGAGCGCCAACGAACCACGCGTGAATAATGACAGCCACCTCCCGCAGCGCCGCGCAACCACGCCGCTAATCCAACCGCATCTTTCGTGGTCATTTATCGCACAGGACGACACTGGCGATGCCACTGGAAGGCGTCGGGTCGTGTGTCTCGCGCTGGCTGCATGATTGCCATTACACGACTGTGGCTTCTCTAACCAAATCTATACTTTGACAACTCGACTCTGTTATGGAGGCGGAAATGTTGTAGGCCCGTGTGCTCAGATTTGGGTGCACGTTAAAGAACCCCAGGTGGTCGAAATTTCCGGAGCCCTCTACTACGGTGTCTCTCATAAACATATGGTGGTTTTGGGACGTTAAATCCCACAAATCAATCAATCAATCAATCAATCAACTCGACTCTGTTTGAGGACGACACTGCCGAAAGAATTCAGAGGCGGCCAACGTAGTAGCACGGCAAACTGTGTTGACATGTCGTAGCCCGCACTCGTCTCCGGAATCACGCATAACGAATCAGCTGCTTCCTCAACCCCCCCCCCCCCTTTTAACCAGTGGCCGCAGTAGGGTAGCCCTTTCTCTTCTATTAGTTTGCGACACTTCACTCGTAGCTTTGTTATATCTGATTGACATTTAGTAACGCACAATCATTTACAAGGACACGAGATGTCACGTCTTCTGGTGTCCTTGTTCACCATTTCCCTCGATCATGTACAATCAACGTCAATTGAAACCCGAAAAGCGGCAAGACTTCGCGATGGTATACACTGCGTGCCGTCCACTTATCAATACGGAGGGGCACGCATGCATACGCAGAGCTGTGAGCAGGATGCGCGCGCCTCTCAACTGTGATAACCGGACTGCACGCACTACACTATCGCAAAGGCTTGCCGCCGTTTGGGTTTCATATGACGCTGATAGTATCAAGCAAAGTTTTCAGTTGTACTAGTGTATAAATGCGATCATGCCGGCAGTCAGCTCACCCCACCCTTTCTTGATCTCACACACATGGGAAATCATGTCTGCGAAAGCCTGCAACTAGAAGGTCCATGTAGGCGAATATTGCCATCCAGTCGTTTGAAGCATAAAGCTATACAAGGCTACACACTGGAAAGAGGCAGAGGATTTCTCAGAAAGAATTCCCGCACAGTTTTAAAGACACTCGATCCACGAGTGGGCGTGTTCGCTAACGGAAAACTCCGCACATTGAAATTGACATAAAAAGATAAAACGAGCTTCATACCATCTACTGCATTAATTGGTCTAATTTAGTGTGCTGGGTGTAGGTAATGTTAAAAATAAATTAATACTGGTCCGGGGATATAGTTCCGGACCAATGCCTTTCGATCGTGGGTGCTAAACTTCGAACTAATCACAGAAAAGTAAGTTTCTCGGTTACTCGAAGCCCGAAACGTACAGATACAGGGTGTTTGACGTAACAGACCAAGGACTTGAGTGTTTAACCACAACGGAACGAAACCAGTGACAGAACTGGTGATTACCATAGGACAAATATGCAACATCTTAATATTCATTTTAGGATCAAATGTGCTTTCGTTACTATAGAGCGCATTTCAAAACGACCGATACATTTTTTTCGTGGCAACGTACATGCTGCGGGATGATTTTTTTTTTTGCGTTAAAACAAACCCGCGAAATAATAAATAAAACCACATGGATGCATTCGAATCAATCATATGCGCGAACCATCTCTTCTCAGGGGCGGTGGCGCTTGCCGTGTGCCGCCGTCAGGAGTGATGACGCGTTGTGAAGCCGATGCCTAGAGCCGCAATAAGTTCGCGGACTTCGAGAAAGAATAGGTAATACTGGCTGTGGAGCGCATAGTCTTTTAAAGGGGCACTTTTTTTTAACACGAGAGTGTTTCATGCTGGGATCCACCACGGCTCCACTGAGTACTTCCGTCACGGAAGTGACGTTGAAAAGGTTATACTAAAAGATCGCAAAGAATAACAATGGAAAGCAACCATTTGCCGCGCGGAACCAAACTAGCGATTTCTCGATTCTCAGCGCGTGGCGCTAACCACTACTTTACAATGCACACGTTATCTAGTGCGCCAACGGCAAGCCATTTATATACACCACACACCGTTTGGCAGTCCTCAGAGCTTCGAAAGTTTGGCTCCCTTTTGTTATCAGTAACGAGCTGGTGCGATGGTTTCGCGTTCGACATGCTCTCAAGGTCACCGCCTCCACGAAGCGCCATCCCCTGGTCCCGCGAAGCGCGGTCGCTCCTGCGCGCACGCTTATCAGACTCGTAATTCGGGAGAGGTCGAAGGTCACTTTTCAAGCTGCCACGACCACGTTTACGAAAGGAGCGCTCTGCTGGCACACGGTGCAGGAAGAATTGTGGCTGTTATTAGTCCGCGCTCCTCCTGTGTATTCTAATTTCGTGCGTGCTTCCTGCTTGAGGTGCGCGCTGCAAGTTTCGAGCTGCTTGCCGTTCCTAACGTGACTTTGCAATTGGCTGCTGTTGCTGAAACAATGCAAAAATAGACGCTCAACTACCTCTGTAAAGACGCGTATCACTTTCGTGCTGGAGCCTGTTAGCCATAACACGATACATCGTTTGCTGCCACACGTTACAAATAATTATAGGCTCCTCAATACCGACTAGTCCCACTTTTGGATTGAGACAGCTCTAAAAACGGCAAACCACTGGGTGGAATTATCATCACCTTAGCGAGTACAACGCTCGACCACGTCAGAACACAAAACTGTGGCGCACTTCCACACGCGAAGCATCAAGAAGTTCATTCGAAAAGGAAACGGGACAGCAGTGTCGCCAAACGCAAAAACATTCGAAACGTGTGCCACAGCCACTCATTCTCGAGCAGCCACTGCGTAGCAGTCTGCTAAAGCCATGGAAGCTGAAGCAAATGCGCCAAAAATGGCGGCTACAAAATCATCACAACTTGCTGTATTAACTGCTTATTCTTACTATTGACTGCTATTCTTATTATAATAACTTATTCTTACACCATGGTCAATACCCCTTCAACAAGAGGAAAGACAACGTCATATCCATGAAACGTTATATACGTCATACTTAAAACGTCATAGCCATAAAAAAAAGGAAGGCAGGAAGATTAATCACGCACATGCCCGGTTGGTTACCCTATGCTGGGTGAATGGGAAAGGGGAATATAAAGATGAGAGAGAGACAGAGAGGAGGAGAGAAAGGAAAGAAGGAAATTATCGGGCAGAAATTATACATAGAGAGAGGCTCTTGAACGAATCCAGATGACGGAGAGCTTTTGTTGCTCGCAGCGTGCATATATATATATATATATATATATATATATATATATATATATATATATATATATATATATATATATATATATATATATATATACAATGAAAATTCATCGAACACAACACACCCAGCAACACTACGTAAACATTCGTATGTTTATTCAAAACTGCAGCGTTTTTAGAGTGTGCTTTTAGCGTCAACTGCACAGATAGCAGCAGGTAATCCATTGGATAGCGCATGGATCATCCGCACGAGTACATTTCGATATATGAAAATGTACGAGGTCTTGATGAACTTCTACCTATATATATATATATATATATATATATATACACTCATCCCCTGATCCTGATGAAGGGAGGAGCCCTCCCGAAACTGTTGGGAAATAAATATATTTATCCTTGTTGACAACGCTCCCGTTGTGCCATATCTCATACCTTCACGAAGACTAACTGGCCCATTGAATTATTACTCCCACTATACATATATATATACATATATATATATATATATATATATATATATATATATATATATATATATATATATATATATATATATATATATATATATATATGATTCAGATTCAGGTGCACGTTAAAGAACCCCACGGGGGTCGAAATTTTTGGAGCCCACTTCTACAGCGTTCATAATCATATCGTGGTTTTGGTCTTTTGGTACGTTAAACCCCAGATGTTGTTCTTATTATACATAATATGCATGATAACGGCTGCACGAATGGATTCAGCAATTCAAGGCTTTGCTAATTTAACGTCACGACAAACCAATATGAGAAATGATTGGTGTGAACGCCCAACATAGGACTTCACATAAAAAAGAAAACAAAAGATTTGATTGCGTAAAGTTTGGCAGATTCCGATCATTCAGATGGATAGACGAATGAATGTGGCGGTACATTTGTACTGTAAAGCAATGTGTGGTCGCATGTGTAGACAGACCTTTAGCGAGATGCCAAACGGTGGTTTGACGCGACCGAAATTCATCCAGGAAATATTGTGCAGTACTTAACAGCACTTCAGTAATGAGAGGCCGACCAAAAAGAAGCGTGCGCGTCTAAATACAAGCCCTATGAGTGTTGGAATCCAGGCGCCTACTTCAGTGAAGTACTAGTTATCCAGTTAATTGTGTTCGACATTGATATAGAGAGGCGGTGTGTTGTTTTACTGCCCATCATGCAGAGCACAGAGTCAACAGCCGGCAGACCTATGGAGATCGTTCCGGTGGCGCTGCGTGCAAGCTTGTTACATTTCGTCGTCACCGTAATGGCTTTAGTCGTTGTTCTCATTGTCTTATGCCCACTACAGTACGAAGGAGTCTCTCTGTGATCACCAATCCACCCTGTTCTGTGCTAGCTCATATCATTTTATGTGCGCGAATTTTTAAAATGTCGGCGCTCCACTTAATCGACGTAGTTTGGAATCAAGTGGAGTGACGGGGGATGATTGCCTTTGTGAGGAAAGGAGACATCTTCCCAACTACCGGTCACTCGTCACAAACATCTTGTGTTTGTTGCGCGCCGTTCCAGGGATGTAGTGTAATGCTGGAATTAATGTTGCACAGGTAAACTTCAAATTTTGAGCCCTACATCAACCGACATAATGAGTGCACCTAACTCGCAATGTACT
The DNA here is from genome assembly GCF_043290135.1 of Rhipicephalus microplus. Taxonomy (NCBI): domain Eukaryota; kingdom Metazoa; phylum Arthropoda; class Arachnida; order Ixodida; family Ixodidae; genus Rhipicephalus; species Rhipicephalus microplus. Next base: position 51,501,294 of record NC_134710.1, on the reverse strand, counting down.
CTGGTTTTATCATTCGGCCTTCCGGTCGACTTGACCTGGCTGCGTTCTCTCCGGGCAAACTGTGAACGTACACCTCTTATTCAATTTGTGCATCATGATTATAAATATGAACTTGAATCGTGAGGACTTAAGTAAACTAATCATTTCCAGTACGCATAAATCTCACCATTTTTTCGACGCCTTTCGTTACCGGCATTTCCTTGCGTGTGACGACTGTCCATCCACTCTGGCACCCGGCCCCCGCAAGCACCCTGACAGATACGCACTATGACGCGCCAGCGAGTCGACAAAGCGGCCTCATCGCCAACATGCTCATCGTCTCGTAGCTGCATGATAAATGAACTTACACGCTCATTCAATATCGGTGGGCTACACAGGCTTAAAATTCATAAGTCGTTAATCTTGGCTTCCAGCACCGGCTATTAATTCGCCTCTTTGCACGAGGCCTTTTTGTTGTTGTTGTTTTGTGCCGCCGGCGAACATCCGCGGCTGCTCGGTCCGACCAGAGCGGTCCGGCCTCGTGCACCATTTTCTCGGCGCTCGCCAGTGCTCACCGTGGCTCGCCGATTGCAGCGAGCGCGTTCCTGCTGACCAGTGCCCAGCTGAATTGGAAGACATCACGGGTGGACCATATGTGCCCATGGCATTACCAACCAATTAGAAATGTTTCTACATATTTGCAGCCGACCGCGACACTTGTCTGGTGTATCGCGTGGGTCCCCAGAACACGCTCCGGGTGGTGTTGGACGAGTCGCACTGAGTACACGCACGAAGCGTATACGTCAGTAGACATGTTTTATGATTTGTCAGGTTTAATGTCCCAAAACCACCATATGATTATGAGAGACGCCGTAGTGGAGGGCTCCGGAAATTTGGCCACCTGGGGTTCTTTAACGTGCACTCAAATCTGAGCACACTGGCGTACAACATTTCCGCCTCCATCGGAAATGTTGCTGACTCGCGACCTGCGGGTCAGCAGCCGAGTACCTTAGCCACTAGACCACCTTGGCGGGGCAGACATGTTTTATAACGAGATGACTATGGAGATGACCTTCACCCAATGTGACCAGGCTGGTGGCTGGTGCTTTGGTGCGACGAAAAGGGCACCAGCTTAAGCTGCGTGTAGCATTACCGACGCTAACACATACATAAACACGCGCTCTTTTTGGAACTTTGAAAACGAGACCATGCATCTTTAATTTGAAAAGATGGTGTCATGTTACGTCGTTGGCAATGAGTGCTTGAGTGTGTTTAGAATCCACTCAGAATTACAAGGCACAGGGTCCATATATAGATATGTAGCCACGTTTCTTCCGCTCTAAGAGTTCACGGTAAGTTGTTTTGTACTGACGTGGCGCCGAAAACTTGTCCATGTACTGACGTGGTACTGTACTGACGAGGTCCAACGTACTTTCCATGTTATCAACACACTTCATTTGGCAAGCTTTTGTTTGCACAAGAATTCGAAGTGCTCATAGTGCTGTACGTTCGTGCACGTGTGTTCGCTCTATCGAGTTTGCAAAGCGCTTGGAACAAATACGAGAATATTACGCACGCTTGCGACGTCTGAAGCCCCGTCACAAGGAGTAAATTCCCAAGAGAAGTTCAGGGGGTCGCCATCGCAGCCATTTCTGTTCGAATGAGGGAACCGAGGGTATATGAGCAGCAGTCTGGGAGAAAATAAGTATGTCTTTGTTTCCGGGCCACGCGCGCTGCTTGCGCGCCACGCATTTAGCCATTTCGCCGAAACATACATTCCTGCAGCCTCTCTATCTGACAGCCATGGACAGTTCCTCTTAGGGCAATAACGATTGTCGATTCAATAGGATCGCTGCTACTCGTGACCACAAAACAATGTGCTCATGTACGAACATGGTGAGCGACTGGTGAAACAAACGTCGTCGGGGAAACCGACGCGAAAATATCGCCCGTGCGCGATGCCAGGAATCGTGACGGCTCTGTTTCGACCACCATTCACCTTGTTCATGCTGATTTCGAGCGGCGCTCGTAAAATCGTCCGCAGCGGAATGAGACAACCGAGGGACGATCGATTCCCCAGCGTTCGCCCACGACCTCGGGCCAGGCCATACCTGTACTTCTGAGGACCATTTAGCCGCCGAGGTCGCGACCTTCGTCTACAGAGACACAGTTGCCGCGCTGACGGCTAAACAACACGAATGAAGGAAGCCGGATAATGCGATTTTAAAAAGGCGCGCAACGCGTTCAAGCTCGCCGGAATGATATATGGAAGCAGGGCGATCTCGGAGACACGTCAGACAGGCCGCTCTGTTGCCGGAAGAACGCCGTGCATCGGGCGGCAACCACACGCACGACGCGCGCAGCTCCCTCCGGATCATTGACAAGCCGGCTACATGCAGTGCCCCGCTTCCCGCGCAAATGCATGAGCTGTAAAACCATGACCTGCACCTGGCCGTGTGCAATAATGGAGAAAGTATACGAATGGCGTATCCTTGAAAAGGCGGTGGCCCTTGCCTTGATGGCAAGCTGTAAGATGCAGGCCGAGTATAGTGGATCAGGGACAGGCGTACTTGACACGAATAAGCGGCCAAGTTCCACTCGCCATATCTTGCAAGCTTTCTCCACCATCCACTGAAAAAATGTATTGTGCGTCGAAATCACTGGTATACACTTCGTCGTACTCTCACTGTTTCTCCGTTTTTAAACTTTTTTTGAGCAAGTAAGGGACAAGCTTGCGGGACGTACGTGTTTCTACGCGCGAGTCACTGCACCACGGAGGCTTATGCGAGACGGGCAAAAGACGTTCCTCGTTTCTGCAGGCTAATACAGAGCGCTGGGTCCACGACCGAAGCATATGCGATCAATCCTTTGTGTGTCCGAAAACTGCCGTTCACCTCACGTCTTTGACCGCGGCTTTGCTCACGATATTTCGTGGACACATCCACACGAGCCATCGACCATACACATACGACGACGAGTGCGGCCGAAAACAAAGCATTCTTGAGGCTAAACCCGGATGCACATGAGATGCGGATCTGTTTACCTATATGAGGGTGGACGGACCTGACACAGCGAACAGGCGTGCCCTAAAACCTCCGGCGCTGCACCAGTGATGACCCCGGCGATCAGTCAGTTAAGCACTCTGAAAAAAGGGGAATCCGAGCGTGCCACGGAGGCTCTGGTGAAGCATTACGCTGGAATAGGAGAGATTGCAGAAGAATCCGCAGATGCATCGAGCGTGCTCGCATTGTGATCGCAGAACATTACCGATTGTTTTGATGGCACGCGGTAGTCAAAGGTTGCCCAAACTGAGGACGCTTCACCTGGGATGCCCCGAAGGCACGTCGAGTGTTTCTGGTGCCTGCGCTGTGCCAGTATAGTTGTCATTATTCTTCCCGGTTCCATGTCTTTTCCATTAGGGCCACATCGTTGCTACTGGCTTTGTCTGCAACGAAGTGGCACGTGGACGTATTCGTCTAGCAGAGAGCATACCATGCCGGTGATCGGTGACCTCTCGAAATAACACAGTCGAAACAATCGTGCTATTGGAGCAGCGCTCGAGTAGAATATCAGCAAATAGATTCAATCTGCGTACGCGTGTACCAACAATTGGAAATTTCAAATTTCGTTGTAGCAGTATATTGGTGTAGTGGTGTAGTAATCGATCGGATAGTTTAGTATTTTAAATTGGGGAATAATCTTTTTCTGTTCTGGCACATGGTATCAGGGGCGTTTATATCCAGGAGGTGACACACCGGATACGTGCCCCCCCCCCCCCCCCCAAAAAAAAATTTAGGAGTTGAGGGTGAATTATCGAAACATACAGGGCCCAGCATGTCAGACTAGTACTCACAGATAAAGAAATTCGTTGTATCGTTGGCGAGTTTATATTAAACGATATCTCGCCTTCAGAGCTATCTACAAGCACACCATAATTTAATCGATTCGCTTAATGTTCCATTATACAAAACATGGATACTCCTACTGACACTGAACAATTTGATTGATTTGTGGGGTTTAACGTCCCAAAACCACCATATGATTATGAGAGACGCCGTAGTGGAGGGCTCCGGAAATTTCGACCACCTGGGATTCTTAACACTGAACGATGGCTTCGGATATTATGGCTTATGTACCAGATGTGCAGCGCGAGCTTCCTCCAGGAGTAAAATTATTTTATATTCCCGAGGAAAAAAAAAGAATGCCGTGCTCGGGAAGCAGGGTGGATGTAAAGCATAGGGAGAAAGAAATTCTCCCCTTCCAAGCACGTCGTTCTTTGCGAGGTAATTGTTAGCCATTTCCTTATATACACCTGGATATCTGGATGAAGCTGTATGGGGATTATAAAGTTCATTGCATAACCAGACTGTCCAATGAGTCCAATGACGAGCACATATAAATGTGCATATAGCTTTTTTCTAATTGAGTAGTCGTGCTATGCTGCTTCCTCAGTACCTTGACAAAGCTTTGTTGTGTTTTCGCTCGTGCGCTAATTTTTCAAGTATGCGCTTTGTAAGGTATCCTGCGTAATTCCTAATATGTAGTTATATGCCCCACCATGGTGGTCTAGTGGCTAAGATATTCGGCTGCTGACCCGCAGGTCACGGGACCGAATCCCGGCTGCGGCGGCTGCATTTCCGATGGAGGCAGAAATGTTGTAGGCCCATGTGCTCAGATTTTGGGTGCACGTTAAAGAACCCCAGGTGGTCGAAATTTCCGGAGCCCTCCACTACGGCGTCTCTCATAATCATATGGTGGTTTTGGGACTTTAAGCTCCACATATAAATCAACTTGTAGTTATGAACGCATTTGTGTGTGCGGTTGTGCGCGTGCTCGTTTATGTGCGTGAGCACATAAACGAGCACGTGTTCATGCGTTTCATGCGTTTGTTTATGTGTTCATGCGTTTGTTTATGTGCGCACGCACGTGTGCGCCTGCGTTTGCTTGCGATTGTATGTCAGTATTTGGTCGGTGTGTGTGCCATCTTATATGTGTCTGTTTATATGAGTACCTGCATTTTGGTATGTTTATATTCAAGTCCATGTGTGCGTGTGCGCAGGCACGTATGTCTGCGAATGTGTATGCCATGCGGGTGCGTTTGTGTGTTTATTCGCGCATACGTGCGCTTGTATATGTGTTCTTGCGGTATATATATAGCTTGCATGTCAGTGTGCACACGTATTTTTGTGTGTATGTATGTGCCAGTGTGTGTTTGTGTATGTCGAAGTTGTACTTATGTGACACCATATAGTATTACAAGCATTTGCGTGAGCAGTCGGCTTTTGTTTTTCTTTTTAGGAAACTGAGGTAAGTCGCAGAAAAAACAGAATACAATATCTCGTCGTTCCATTTGGACGTACGCGCATTGATTCGCCTCTCCGGCTTTTGGGGTAACATGACATCAGGTTTTCGCGTTGGTATTGGTATAATTAAACAGGCGTCGCGTCCACTTATTTCAGTGAATTTATTACATAAATTAACCACACTGCTTTTAGGCAACATTCTTAGAGCTCATTAGGGCCACAATAAATGAAAAACAAAATTTCTGTAGACCTCACGCGCTTACATTATAGTGCCTAACACGCCTCCGCGTTACGGACAGCCGAAGCGTTGACGGGGTAGACCGCTCCACCACTAGGTGGTACTCTTTTTTTAATTATTAAGTGATTCCGCTTGCATTTGTAAAAACGCAATATATATATATATATATATATATATATATATATATATATATATATATATATATATATATATATATATATATATATATATATATATGTATATATATATATATATATATGTATATATATATATATATATATATATATATATATATATATATATATATATATATATATATATATATATATATATATATATATCAGCCACTGTGTTCTACAAAAGCTTCTATATGTATAATATACTTTCGTCCAGGTGGATTTTTTCAAATGACAGAATCTCATATAAGGCGTCAAAAAGCCGAATAAACAAGCGCGTGCATTGATTTTAATGCGGCAACAGCGGGCCAGTGGAGGGTGCACGCCGCGCCGGCCAGGGCAAAAAATCCGAGGAGAATCGAATAGGAAAACGCGCGCGCAGAGGAGAGTGTCGCTACTTTCAAAATATAGGGGCGACGCGCTCTGCAGTCTGCTAACACGACACAGTAAGCGACAGCTGTGGGCCACACTCACGCACAGAAATCGCAACGGGTACTTAATTACGCGAATTCAAGATCATGACGCGCGCTCTCGTGTTAACTTCTTTTCCTGCGTGGCATCTTTCCCAGTATAACATCCACCACGCTCGTCGTGACGAGAGAAAATGGTTGAAGCGTGTGACGGAACCAATGTGTAACATCACTCATTCTTGACAAATTCGATAAATTTTTGCGGAATCTCATTCGCGGGACAACGAACTCCGATACGGAGCTTATTCGAGGAGTGCTTATAAAAATGGCTTTAACTTCATGGATATTTTTCAGCTAATCTTTCTTTTATGGTTGAGATGGCTGAGGGCGTACGATGGCCTGTACTACCCTTTACTTTTATTGATAACGTCATCGCTTGCTCGGAAATCAGCGTCGTTGGATTATGGACCCGTGAGCCACCACTACGATGGGCTCCACCATGTTTTTTGACGCAAAGCTTTTGGCGCAAGCATTGGTGCTTCCAAAACGCAGAACTCAAGCGTTGTTTAGACCCACGCATAAGCTGTGGCACTAACGCTACTTATTTGGGGTCATAAAGCTTTCGCAGAATCTATTCTAAAACTTTTAACTTTAGTTTGAAAGCGCGTTAGAGCAAGAACAAGGCCACATAAGTATGAGAGTGAAATCCATGCTTTACACGGCTCAGCAGCGAGTGGTTGATATATACTGTCTAAAGCTGGCACACATCGTGTTGTGAAAGAAATGTGTGCCATGAACTAATGTTTCGTACCAGTTTAGCGTGAGTTCTTAGCAATCTTTACCTTTCATGACAAACTTCCTCCACCTATAGCGGACATTTTTGGGAGCGTCACAGTGCGATAAAGGCAGCCTCCTTACGACTTGCGGTGTAAATTGCATAAACTACATTTAGTGGATGCCTGTAACGAAACGACTGCATGCTTAGGCTATAGATGTTGCATTTGCTTTGAGTCACAGGCAAGTCACAAGCATTTCCACAAAGGCGCAGTGACGTCATACTCTGTGATTTTCGAATAGAGAGCGAATCGCTAGGATTAAATGGCAGCTTACATGTACTGTGTGGTTCCGTTTTCAAAAAGCCCGGTAGATGTCCACGGCTATCACTTGTAACAATAATCCAAGAAGACAGTTAGATATCATGCCATCCACGATGCCGCATGCTGTTTTGCTTTATGTGTGTTCAGTAATTTGCAAGTGTCCATGGGACCTGATTCGCGCGTATAGCATAAAATTAGCCCGGCTGCCTGACGCGCGCACCGCAGAATAAAGAGGTAATGGAGAAACGGCGTCATCCGCAGTGCTGCATTATATAATATAGTACCCCAGGGGTGCGTTTGTACTTACAGAATTCTTTTCTTCAATACTCTGACAAAATTCATGCCAATCTGATTTGTACATGAATGTGGAGCACACAGTCATAAAACACTATCCAAACCTGAAACGAGCATACACCAAACTAATGAAATTACCGCATGCATAGCAGAAGAATGTTACACAGCGGGCCTTAATTTGCAAAACGAACACTTTCATACACAAACAACAGCGTGACTGCATGGTATACAAGGGAATACTGCCTGGCCGTTATCACGAAATATTGAGCAGTGCAAAATGCAGAAGCGGTGACAAAACACCCCCGCGAATGAGACAGTGCGTATGTACGGCGATTCCAGTTTGGCATACGGCTGTGCCTAATTGCGCAGCATTACGAGAGAAACTCTCGCAGGACGCGTTGGCGCGCCTAACTTGCCATCCACGACCTGCCCAATTTATGTCCGGAGGGCCTCCTCGTATACGGCACTCTGCATCCGGCTGGAGCGCACGCTTGATTTAATTAATTGAGATGCAGCGCGTTGCTAGTCTCACGACCAGCGCGCGCGTATTGGCCCGAGGGGGGGCGGCGCCCCGAACGTGCAGCGCGACTGCAGCCATCGTTCAGAGAGCGCGAACCTGTTGCGCCGCAGCGCAAACACGGGCTTATGTAACACCGCCGATGAATCACGCTGCGCGCAAATGCCCCCCCTTCGTCGCCGACTCTGTTTGCGCTGGTCGTAGAAAAAATCGCGGTCGCGTGGTGGTCGCACGGGTGCATTCGTCTTCGCTCCATGGCTGAAAATCTGGCCGTTCACGCACGCGGTCGGTGGACCGCCCGCGCGCGCTCATGAATGCATGATGCGGGTCGCCTCGCGGGATCGTAGATCAGCGCGCCGGGTCGTCAGCCCCGCTTTGAACAGTTGCGCCACTTGAGGTCTCTATACGAACCACGAGCACGGCTCACTGCTGCGCCGCACTGACTTCAGTGAGACCCTTGTCTACCACACACAACCGAATCTGCTACCAAGAATGAAAAAATTGGGGACTCTAGGGATAAATCGTGCCATACGCGCAAGCTCACAAGCATACCGCAAGCGCAATCCCGGTGCCTGGTGCTACATGTCTTTCGTTAGAAATGTGATGCCAGAGTCTTAGACGAAGGCCAGGCTACACTTAGTAAAGAACGCTCATTAAAAGACTTCATAATATCCTTGGCTTCAACGAATGCCTAGGCCCGTATTCACAAACCAACCTCATCCTTCCCACGAGTTTTTCCGACTGGTTTGAAACCCTAATTGCCCTCGATGAACAAAGTAGGCCGATATTCATGAAACCATTCTGTTCTTATCTTTCACCCTGTTACCGTTTTTGTGCCTTCATAACGCATGTAGTGAGTACAGGAAGTTGGGGAAAATATGAGGTACAGCTGAGGTTGGTTTGTGAATATGGGCCTAAAGCAACGACGTCAGCGTGATTTCATGAAATCGAGGCCACACGGCGGCTGCGCCCCGGAGCTATAGCCGATATTCGTGCACACAAACTACAAACTCCGAAACCACCAGCCGCATAATCGGTTTCTTGCGAAGCGCTCTTTTGATGTCACTTAGGCAGGATTTCCCTAAAAAATATATGCAAGGCGAGAAACAAAACGTGGTCACGAGTCCGTGGCATGCAACAAGTGCGTCTCACGCCCGAGATCACACTCTCCGAGCTTCCCACTGGCTTCGTGAGCCTTGTTCGACTCATACGCAAGCATCCCGAAAAAAAATATGCAGGCAGTTTAAGCCACTACAAACTGGCTAGAATCTCTCGCCCGTCCCCACAACCCACAAATCTTACAACCTAAGAGAGATGGTGGTGTTGCAGAAACTGGCAAATTTCCTCGCGATACACGTTACGTGCTCCTGTACTCCGTACGCCCCTCAAGCGACCGAAACGATTGTACCTCCTGCGCTGCAACCAACCAATACTCTCTATACCATGTGGTAAAGGAGCGTGGGGCTGGGCGCAACACATAAATACTGCTTATTACGTCTGATCAGACGTCGAGCAGTGTGAGGCCCAACTGACAAGCTCAAGGTTTGAAGACCATGCTCCATCAGCTCAGGCCTACAGCATCCTGAACAAGGGAAACTGCTCACGTATACTGCAGTATGCTGTGCCGTCTGTTCTCTCTTGAATAAAGCTAATTCAACACATGAGGCAGAATCTCAACCGAAGCACTCAAATTTTTAAGAGCAGCACTCCGCTTCCTCACCTGCATAGTGTGAGTGTCGGGGTACGAGGGGTTCGACGGATACGAAGCTGTTCCCGTCGTGGCCCGCAGTGACGTCAACCAGGCCTCACGTCGCTCGACCCGCGGTGAGACAGCGCTACTGCAGAGGTGGACATAGCACCAATGACTTATAATGCCATACTACAGCACCATCGCCTCTCCCCCAAGCTGACTAAGGAAGAAGCTACAGCATTCTGAAGACTGCACCGTAACACGTATGCACGCACGGTATCACGGTATACTCTCTACCCGACGCTCGATGCATACAACTGCCCGGGATTCGACGTGCACGGACCACTGGCACACTCGAGTTCTCGTGGGGCAACCATTCTGGTAGCAAGCCCGCAACTACCGCACACATGAACTTTCTCGCCGGAACGTGGGATGCCAAGATTTCCGCTCGGGACCTGGACGAACAACGAGGACTCTTAGCCCGAGCAGCCAGAGCCCGGGAAGGGATCGCGGCCAGAGGATTCCTGGAATGAGAGACTCTCCCACCAACTAAGGTGACCCCGAGCTTACGAGCTCGGGAACACTGCTTTTTCAAAGTTTATTTCTCCATCATTCCTCCCCCTCGATGACTTTGTTGCATGCAGCTTTTGCACATCAACATAATGCAAACAGATCTGAGATATTATCCATTCTATTGCTTCTCAACTGGTGAAGCCAGCGAAGCAAGAAGAACGTGGCTTTACATTTTGCCCAGATGCTAGGCGAACTTTAAGGCAATAATAAATTCTTATAGGCTATTATAGAATAATATCTCGGGCTTTACGTCCCAAAACCACAATATATAATTCTGACGCACGCCATTGTTTGTAGCGCCAATGATTTCGAGCCCCTGTAGTGTTCTTTGACGGTCATCTAAGAACGTGGGCCCCGTACATTTCGGCTACATCAAAATGCAACCGCAGCTGCCGAGACCGAGCCCGCTATTTTCGGTTCAGCACATGCCGACCACGTATGAGTATTCTCATAATTGAAAATTTAGTTGACACTCAAAAAGAAAAAAAAACGGACGGACAGAAGAAGCTGACAAGGACAGTGCTCTCGCAACAAGTTTTTTTTTTTTGTCATAAAGAAAGGTGTTGAAAGCGGTTACATGGTTCTTCACGCATGTGCAACAAAGCAGGGTGCAGCAAAAAACCACTCGTGTCAAGATTACAAAACTGTCCGTGTTATTTGTAATTTATTTTATTTCGCAAGCAGTCCGTGTCTAGATACGCGTATTCTTTATCGTGTAGCACAATCGTAGCCTAGCTAACACAGCAGTGTCCCCTCTTCGGGATGTTGTATCATTCCACTATCTCACGTGCCGGCTGGTCCTTACATCGAAATACTATTTCTGTTTCTTTAAACACAGAGTAACATCCGCAGTTTTTACAGTGATCTGCAAGATGAGTGTTGTCTGATGCCTTAACAGGCGTGTGGTGTTCTCTAAGGCGGTCATTCACAGACCTTCCTGACGGTCTCACGTACTTTTCCACAAGAAAGAGGTATCATATATGCTATCCCCTTTACGCATTTCACGAACATGTTTCGGCGTTTTACGGAGCATGATTTTGAACCTATGAGCTTATTGACGCATAGATACAAACTTACTGTTTTGGTTTTTGGCGAAATCTTCAAGTCTATGCTGAATATCTTTCCAATGTGCTTTAAGTTGTGTGCCAACTAGTGTACGTAAAGAATGACAGCCATTTTTTTTTTCGCTTCTTTGTCTCCGAACTGGATCCTTATTTTTTGCCCTATATTTCTCTGGCTAAGACCATGCACATTTAAAAAAATACCTGCTTCGGGTAACCTGCTTTCTGGCAATTTTCCAACTAACTGTTGAGACTTTCACCGGTTCCCGATTTCTGCAAAGCTGACATGATACAAGATTTCACTGTCCCCCTCTTTACTGATTTGAAGTGCCCAGACGCGTAATATAACACTGGCTTGGCACTTCTTGGATGGTAACACCAGCAAATGTGTTCCCTATCAAGGTCCAATTTTAAATCCAAGAACTACAACTCGTTATTTTTAGCCTCCTCTGTAGTTAACTGAATGCCCATGCTATACTTTCCTTAAAACCCTTTAAAACGTTCACTAACTCTCGAGAAAGGTCTATGCCATGTGTGAATATCAAGAAGTCATCCACCTACCTGAAAATATGTCCAGCAATTCCAGAAATGTGCTGCTCAATTCTCCTGTCAAATTTACTCAAAAATATTTCTCTAAGAATAGGCGCGACAGATGGGCCTATACATATTCCAGATCGCTGAATGAAAGACTTATTTTTCCATGAAACAAAAGTAGACCCTAAATAGAACTTCAGCAGCTCCAGGAATGCTGCTGCGTTGACACGGGATTTATGGCAAAATACCATCTCGTCGTTTTGGATAGTAATGCGATTCTTTACGGTCACCATCGTTTTGTCATGACGTATGGAATAAAACAAATCTTGAATGACAATGCTGAAGGCATAGTTATGACATGGATTACTTTTGAAAAAAAAAAGAAGCTTTGCCAATTGCACTCAATTTTCTAGGCGATAAGGGTCATCCCTGGTGAGGCAGGCCTTTTAGGTTTCTGTGCAAATAACTGGACACCCCCTTTTTCCAGGTATTGTTCTCAGAAACAGTAAGTTGCCCTAAACGGTAAACCAGGCTCGTGTGTCTTGATTAAAAAGAACACCTCTAATTGCAGTTTTTTTAACCTTTTATCACCTGAGATGCCAGATCCTGTAAATTCATATCATTAAGGAGATTCTACGCTGTTTTACGACATTCTTGCTTCCTTCCCCGGTTAGTAAGAAATTCTTTTCTATCACTGTAGCACCCTTTTCACAAAAGGCCCTCTATTCAAAATTAAAATTTTTTTGTCTGTCACAGCTAAACACAATTCATTCTCAGCCATAAATTCACAGATGAGTTTGCATTTATTATGATTCTTAATAACATTTTTAGTTAACTCCAAGACTTACATGATTTGATTCTTGTGTTTTGTTTCTGTCTGAGGGCGGAGCACTCAGGTAAATGGTAGGTTAGCTAGCTTGGGCTTTAAATTATTTTGCCTCGCCCAGTTGCCACATGTCGCTCAGGTTATAAGTATATGCAATCATTATAACTCTCACCGCTAACCGATGACGTCCGTCAACTATTAAATCAAGCCCTTCATTACAATATTTTCAGTGTCAACTCAAACAATTCTTACTAACCACACGCATCACCTTATTGTATTTTCGCGTTTATATGTGTATTGGTTTATATATACTTATATTTATGTATGTGTATATGCGCACTATGTGTGCATATCCCTTGAAAAACATTTAAATAAGTGCTAGTTTGTTATATTGAAATTGTTTCTTATGGTTTCTTAGTTGTCAATCTTTGTGAACGTTATTTGTACTTGTTCTCACAGGAGGTCTCCCTGACAGTTTTCACTTAGGGACCTCCTTCTGTATCATATGCTTTTTTTTCCATTGTATACTATTACTGTATTGAATATATTGAAAAAAATAGAAATAGAGAAAGAAACGACTGACAATAGCCACAAATTGATGAATTCTAAAAAATGGCAAAGCAACGAACGAAAATGTTACACCCATACGTTGACTTTTTGTTTCTGTTTTCTTTCTTTTTTTATTCATACGATATATGTACAAACACATTGAATTTGAATAAACGGAAGGAGGTCCTGCAGCACGAAATTGTAAGTGTACCTGTTGTTTCAGAGAGTAATGAAATAATTATCAAATTAGGTTGCCACACTACATAATGAAGTCACATTGTTATATGTGCATGATAGCAGCAGAATATTATACAGTCAACACTTCCTTTATTTTTTTTATAATTTTCAATGCCAGTGCAAACGTGCGCTTCTGAACGGGAGCCATCGGTCCGCCCGGTATAGTTCAGAAAGTGGTCGTCACGCGACGCTACATGATCGGAAGCGCTGCTTGCATCACACGTGCATCCGAGCGCTTTACCCCGGTGATGCGATACACGCGTTTCCCACTGCAATATCATACGTCTGTCGGATATGTTCCTTTGTGCTCCTTCTTTGTGGCTCGAAGCAATGACGCCACCGCATCACAGCGCAGCGCATACAGTAGCCGTATACAGTGACGCTTCCCCATTGGTTGCCGGCATAGCGCCACGAACAGCGACATGCTTTCTCAGAACACCGTATACATTTTACAGAGCCAGTGTGACCGCAATATTGTGAACATGAGGACGCCGCTTTACGGATCTACACACAATTGAACAAAAAAATATGATTTCAGTCGGGAGGCACTGCATGATGGGTTCTCTCCCCCATGTTCACAAAGCGCACGCGAAGGCTAGGCGATGGGCGAGAGCAGGACGGGGCTAGAGGAGATAGTGGTGAACGGATGGATCGGGCGCATCTGGCAGGCATTCATAAAATGGAGATGTTGATACACTTAATGAAATAGATCACGGCGAAGACATCAATGTTTCCGTCATGTATCACCTTGATTACGAATGCTTTATGAAATTATACATACGACGAAAGTTTTTATCTAAATGAAGAATATGATTACTGCTTGATTTGTATTGGGATTTTGTTCCCAAACTGAACCGCTGCAAAGTATGTGACATGCTTGCCACAGTTGGTATGTACCAGTGGTACAAGAAAGTCAATAATTTATGTAAACCCGGTTGGGTTGGAGTTAGCTTATCTAGTTCGAACGTGTTAAAGAGAGAGTTGTGAATTGAAGCAATATACCATTTCAAGTACTTACAATAACGAACTTAGCCCCGCCACGGTGGTCTTGTGGCTATAAGTACTCGGCTGCTGACCCGCAGGTCGCGGGATCAAATTCCGGCTGTGGCGGCTGCATTTCCGATGGAGGCGGAAATGTTGTAGGCCCGTGTACTCAGATTTGGGTGCACGTTAAAGAACCCCAGGTGGTCAAAATTTCCGGAGCCTTTTAAGGCGTCTCTCATAATCAAATAGTGGTTTTGGGACGTTAAACTCCACAAATCAATCAATAACGAACTTAGGTGTACCAGCATGCCGGCCACATCGCATATCGGGCAGTTTTATGCATGAGACATCGGGTACATTCGATGTAGCAGGACACCACGCGTGCACGTGTTACTCTGCTGCCTTCAGAAATGCTGTAGCGTCTTCCTTAGCTTGGGGTCAGGTGGCCGCTATACCGTGCGAGTTAGGCTGTCGTGTTGCAGCATGGAGTTATACGTCGGTGCCACAGTCTGCACCTCTTCTGCAGCGCTGTCTAACCACGGCTCTAGTGACCGAGGCCCAGTTGATGTGACCGCGGGCCGCGACTTGAGCTGTTTCGTATCCGTCGAGCCCCTCGGCTACCGGCGCCTATACACTATGCAAATGTAAGGAAATGGTATGCTTCCCTTGTTCAGAATATTTCGTGATTTCATTGAGACTCAGCCTCGCGGACCGTGGAGTCTGTAAAGACTACAACCGCGTCTGCACTTGTCGTTATGGCCTGCATTGACCATGAATCAAGCGTGGTCAACGCAGGAGGAAAGGAGCTGGCAGGTGTGGAGCTCCGACGTGGCGGAAGAGGTGACACAATTTGAAAGTTAGTTTTTATGAAGCCCAGTTGGAAGAAAATATTTTGAAAAAAAAAAGAAAGGACCCGTTAACAGGTGTATGACATTCATATGCACTCATAATGTATTGAAAGTGTGTGCCAACCTATGTGTCGGCGATATCGCTCACACAAATTCGTTGCCGACAAAGTTACGGCTAGACTACAATGTGCCCTCCTCTTGAGAACTGGTAAATTAGGGCAGCAGAGCTGGCATATCGCAGGCTGACTGTGCGGTGCCTTATGAATTGTAATGCACGCAGAACAAGTCTGTTCCGCGTTTTACATTTGTCGCTACGTGTCACCGCGCATGCACGAAGCAAGGCGCCCGGCTCCTGCTCGGTGCTCTAAATGCCACAAGTATGACATGTGCCACCCACTCGTGCATGTCCAGGGAAGCGCGGGAGCAACTCACGGCTCACCGGCAAACGCAAACACGCCAGGTAAAAATCTGCCGCGGACGCAGAAAGCCGCTCGAAAGGGAGGCTATATTTGAGGTCTGGCGTCCGTGAACTGGCAGGCAGACAGGAGTGCCATAGCAGCGGCGCTCAAGTGCTCGTGAGCGAAGCCAGACCAGCAGCGGCAGCAGTGACTCGGGAACAAACACTGGAAACACGGCGTTCCTCCAATGTTGACGTTCAAGGTGGAGTGCAGGACGCAGCGGCCTCTCGCTGCCGAAGCGCCTCCCTCGAAAGCAGGAAAAGGCTCGCGGCCCCCTTCCCAGAAATGGGTCTCAGCGCGCGGCGCCAAAGAGCGCCTCCGATGTGACGCCCGCTTGCGGCTTTGCTCGCTATACGGCTCGCTTAACGTGAGATATGCCACGCGAAGTGGCCGAGATCTGTCGATGGACATTTCAAGCTGTCAGTATCCGTTGGAAATGACTGCGGGGCCGGGATGTGAAACATAATTCGATATTGACGGACGCCTTTCCCTCAGCTACCTGCAGCTTTCCTGAGAGAGCGGCGGAAATAGCAGGGTACGTAAACGTGTGAACATCACGTTGAGCACGTTTCGGAACACTCGCGAAGCATGATCGTCTTTCGGGTTCTTTTTTAATGCATTGGGCAACCGACCTCCCACTCATTACGACATGAGGACGAAAAAAGTTAAGGCAAAACAAATAATTTAGCCATTCTGTAGCGCAAAAGTTTGTAAATACTTGTGACCTGCGCCCTATAGCTATATTGAGGAGGCCAATTTCCTGTCACATTGTGATCAGTGAACGAGGGTTTAGGTCACGTGGAATCGCGAAGAACTTATGCACACGTCAGTCACAATGGTACAGTATCAGTGCGGTGGTTCATAACATATCCCACAAGAATAGTGAGTTCTTGTATATGGTTCACCATAACTGGACTTCAAGTCCAGCAACAGCGTTTCTCCTGACCTGTGTAATGCCAACATGGTCATGGCCTAACATAGAATCATGACGGATTCTCATTACAGTTCCCAATGATCATAAGTGACAAAATTGTTCATGAAACGTAATTAAATCATATTACTAAGCACACGCCCTGAAAATTTAAAGCAATGAACTTGCATTGCGATTTACTGGTGGCCGAAATTAATGAGGTTACTTCACTAGAGCTTTCGAAACGTATCGATATGGCTTTAAAATTACCTGAACAAATATTCATTCCGCCTCCACTAATGCACGTTACGGTACATATACATTGAAATCCAAGAGACGGCAAATATGCACGCAGAATCTAGGAAGACCCCTCACGCAAGTTGTCTTTCCTTCATTTTCATTCACACATCTACCCTCATGAGACGTTACTGGCGGCTCGTCTTCGAGATGAACTTTGTCGAACAGCATTTCCGTCAAGTATTCACCATCAACATGGACTTCGCGCCAACCTTTCTAGAGATGGCGTCATGGCGACCACCACGATGACTTACCACTGTTTTGATGACGCGTCTCTTTAGTCTGTTTCGAAGCATGCTTGACCTTTCCTGACTGAAGAATAATTGGCTGACGGGGGGGACGTTGGGCCAACGCAAGATGTTCTATATTCTAAAGAAAAGCTTTTCTATCTCTCTCTCTCTCTCCTGTCGCTAAGCTATCCAACAGGCCGCAAAACCACCGCTGATCCCTCTTGTCTGAAATTTAGAGGACCATGGCTTTCCAGCCACATTATTCATGGCTTGGTGTTCGGATCATACTTGGCATTTCTGTAGGCCGGCCTCGTTCCCATGCTTGAAGTATGGCACTCAGATAAGCTTGTCTTTATTATTCTTTTTTGGTCGTTTTTTTATGCAACAAGGGAAGTGGAGATGTTCTATTTTAGCCAAAAGCAATTGAAAAGCGATTAATTTTACCGAAGTTAATCGCTTGAAGTAATCCATTCATTACTCACAACAGCATTACATAATTTAGTTGCAGTAATTTTGTAACTGTCAATACTGACAAAATATTACACATCATGACACTTCTGCCAGGTTTTGTAATGGAAGTAACCACGCTAATTATACTATTTTTTTTTTCTTTTTTGAACGGCCGAGCTGTTTAAGCTTACAGTAGCGCTGTTTGTCGACCGCACAAACCTGGCGAAGCGAGAAGGATCGAAGCGAGTACAGCCATAAGAACGAGGAGGAGAAGGAAAGCAGAGTATAGCTACACGTGCAGAATAACGCCAGGAGAGGCAATGCATAGCACAGTGCAGAAAAGGAACGAGAAAGTGAAATGAGGGCGAGGCTGTGAGGAGCAGGCGAAAGAGTAAAGCACAGCCATAAACAGGCTGTCCCAAATATCATGCAGCATCTTTTTTAAAAATGGGAGGATCGTTACCCGAAGCACACTTACTGCATCTTGTTCTAAGTATATTTCAGTAGCCACTACTACATTTTCGTTAATTAATTTCGGTTAATTAGTCCTCATTTCGTTTTTTTGACGCTAGTACTCACCTTATCTATAAATATCGAAAGGACATGTGTAGGCGTGTCCCAATGACATCAAACTATGCTATTTTGAACAACGTACTGAGTGCTAGCTCGCTTTACTTTGGCTAATAAAGAAAGCCTGCGAAGTCTGAAAAATGACTCGGGACTATAGACTGCAGCGCGCATCGGGAAGCAACGCCCTCATACAGGACCACTGTGATATAGCAGGTCAAAACAGAGTGCCATTGCTTGCGGCTGGGAGCGTATTTAAGTGTTTTTTTAATATATTTCAGGTGGTTTTATTTATCGGCCAGAAGAAAATGAGCACATACTTAGTGATTTGCTGAATGTAGCGTAGTAAGACGTCATTTGAGCATACCTACATACGCCTCTTTCAGATTTTTATGATAAGGTGAGGACTTGTACAGTTAGGACATAATTAAGACTACTTACCTGAACTCATTAACGCAAAAACTAGCGCTGGCTGCTACCTTAAACGGAGAGCAATGCCCTGTTGTAACGGATCACTATGCACTATCGACTGTGTATGACAGAATATTTGCTCACTGCCTTGACTATTATTTTTTTCTGTAGACGCCGACTTGTTAACATGGCATGACATATTACGGCAAAAATTGAAGAAATGAAATTCTATTTTTTATTTAGTGGACACGTATTCCGTCTCGTGACAGAATTGAAGCCTTCCTGTGATGAGCCTATATATTGCCGCTTTGAGATTTCCAAAAAGCCCTTGTGGCAGATTTTGACACTGTTAGCTACCTTGAGTTCCACAGAAGCCCATGTATTCAGTTATTGGTGGTTCGTTTCCCCCGTCGCAATCTACCTTGTAGGGGACAACTAACAATAAAAAATAATAAAAATTAAATATGACATCTCAACCAAAATTGGTAGTGAAGTCGTGAATTTGCCCTACATGGCGCGAAGTTGAAATTTGTCCTAATTGATGATCTTTTAGATGCCACTGAAAATATACAATTTTATTGTGCCTTATGGCTCGCTTATTGCGCGGGCGAGGGAAGAAGAAGACCAACAAGAAAGACTGAAGAAGCAAAGTTTGTTTTATTAGCAAAATATTGTACTCGCTATATATACACCAAAAACTTAGCAGACGAAATTGTGACAACTCTTCACGAGCCCATAACAGTTCGAAAACTCGAGCAGGTTGCCCAATCATGGAAAACTATTTCAACGGGACAGCTGCCTTGAGAATGTCGCTTTAGCAACCGTAAAGTATACAGCGTCTAGTTGCTTATCGTGGCGCATTTATGGTCATTAAAGGCGAGGGCACGCCGGCCATGCGTCAGTGAAGGCAGTCGGCAGTAACAAGAGTGGCTAATTACACATTCTGTGAGCATGTTCAGCTGTGATATGTCATGCCAGTGAACAGCACATACGTAAATAAATAATTTATGGAAGCTACGAAAAAGTTCAGTAAGGCCTTCACTGATTTTCTGTGAGCACACAATTCGTGTCGTCTTTCCAGCACTGATTGTTCAGACAAAGGTCTGTCGTCAAGGTGAGCTAACGCAGCAGCTAGTTGCCGTCTTTGCACGCTGTAACGAGGGCAATGACAGAGAACGTGCTCTATAGTTTCATCGCTGCCGCAATGACCGCAAGCAGCACTGTCTTCCATGCCGATTCGGAAGGCGAAAGCTTTGGTGAAGGCGACACCAAGCCATAGTCGGCAAAGCACTGTTGTCTCGAGTCGAGAGAGTCCAGACGGAGGCCGGAGTCGACGAGACGCGTCCAGTCTATGCAGTCGCGTGTGCCGTAAGCACTCGGCGTTCCACAGGGATTTTAATTCTGCATTAGCGATTTTTCGGATGGTCATTGTATAGACTGTAGCACCCCAGCTCCCCCCCCCCCCTTTTTTTTTGCGCGCGTCTATTTCCCTCTTCGCTTTCTTTCCAATCTTTCTTCCCCATTCCCCCTTCCCCCAGTGCAGGGTAGCAAACCGGATGCTCCTTTTTTCTGGTTAACCTCCCTGCCTTTCCCTCATTTTATTCTCTCTCTCTCTCTATGGAAGCTACGCACAAAACTACCCTGCAAAAGTGAGCAATGCCTCATTGAACTGGCAACGCTCCGAACTAAACTCAAGCCCGGATAGCAGATTTTCATACGCCCCCCCCCCCCCCCCATTTATGGCCCTCGACCAAAAAATGAGGCAATAAACCATTTAGCAGAATGTCAAACAAACCATAAAGTAAATTTATAGTTAAATTTCACAGATAAAAATCTTGACTATTTGATATATATATATATATATATATATATATATATATATATATATATATATATATATATATATATATATATATATATATATATATATATATATATATATATATATATATACTGAGCTTTCGGTTTTGGTTATTTTCCCCTCCTCACCTTGTCGCACTTCAATTGTCGGCGGCCGTTTATATCTGTTGGCAATAGGTTTTTGTTCCAAGTTTCGGGACTCATACAATCTGACCATGGCACTATTGCGAATGATGCAAAAAGCAAGAGCACTCGCCTGTTGCGTCCCAGAATTACCCATTTTGGTACCACTAAAATTACTCACTTCATGTTGGCGCGAGATCCATTCCCGACAACGACGGCTAAACTTCATCATCATCATTATCATCATCAGCCTGACTACGTCCACTGCAGGACAAAGGCCTCTATGATGTTCCGCCACTTAAGTATGTCCTGTGCTTGCTGCTGCCAATTTACACCCGCAAACTTATTAATCTAATCTGCCCACCTAGCCTTCTGTCTGCCCCTAACCCGCTTGCCTTCTCTGGGAATCCAGTTAGTTGCCCTTAATGACAAGCGGTTATCCTGTCTACGCGCTACATGCCCGGCCCATGTCCATTTCTTCTTCGTGATTAAATTTCGATGGGGGTGAAACGCAAAAGAGCATTCGTGTGCTTAGATTTAGGAGCACGTTAAGGAACCCTAAAGGTGATCGCAAGAATCCTCGGTACTGTGTGTCGCCTCACATAAAATCCGAACAATTCAGTTGGTGCCCGGGAGGCTGCAGCCGACTTGAAATGCGCGACGCAAGCTTCCCGGTGCGTACGTGTATACATCCCATTTCTCTTTCTGTCACTGATTCAAACAAAGTAAAGCTACACCACGTTTACGACTCTTTTCACAGTGTATGATTTCAGCATTAAGGAACGCTGTTCACGCTATTTTCTTTCTGCACCCATTACTGAAGCGCAAAGGTGCAACGATGTTGTATCAACGAAATTTGATCGTGACTCAATGACCACACGCACAAGAATCTGCAGGACAACGACGACGAAACACAACACCGTACATTGTCGCCAGGCAAGTTTTTGTTCCATATCACCACATGACGAGTTTCCCCGTTGGCCACGAGGCGGCACCACTGCTGCCCACTTCCCGATATCAAGTCATCCGCACCCTCTCGCGACGCATTTTTCGCTCGCTGATCACTATAGAACTGAAATGTTCGTTTAAGAGATCTCGCTCTTCATTAATACTAGCTTTTTCTTTACACATGCTTCTGACATACCTAGTAGCTAAGGGGCTTGCTTCGCTAATCCCTAGGAAAGAGAAAGCGACAGAGAGGTATAGATAAGAGTAAAAGACAGGGAGGTTAACGCTTCTGGCCTTGGCGCCATATTAAAAGCCCGTGAAAAAGTTTTGCTGCCAAATGAGACAGAATTCACTCAGAAATTGAATGAGTTGCCTTGGGTATCCTCAACACACTTGCGCAAACATATATAGTAGTAATTTTTTGTGATCGTCTTCTTTGTAACTCCGCGAAGTGGAAAGCAAGGTGGCGGAATGCGAAAAAGACGACACTCGCCACAACCAAATTTATGATGACATCTTAGTGTTATATCAGTAGCTATCGGATTCTGTCATGTTACTTCTAAGATGTTAAAATTCCTATTTACAAAGTGGGTCTATACCCTAACAATAATGAATCGCTCGCAGCAACAATCTTCGGGTCCTGAATATAAGACCCCATGGCTCAGTGGTTGTAAGAGCTCTGGGTGCCTTCAGGCTAATACAGAGCTGTACCTTTTGAGACAGCTCCAAATTTCTAGTTATTCTATTCTAGAAACCTGCCCAAATTGATTGGATACGTTTCTGACAACCACACTGATTGGGACACCACCTTTCCGTTCGTCACCTTCACCTATACAACTCGTCGCGTCATGAAACACCGGCTACTCAGCATTTTATCTTTTTTTTTTAGCCGTAATCCCCTACTACCTTTCGATACTTCCGCCTGACCTCCATCCACCTCTTCGTACGCTCAAGATATCACCTCCGGCGCTCTCATCACACCTACAGTAGCCCGCGCTTGGTTCTCATCGTCCCAGACAGCACAAAAGTCGCTCTATGATGCCTATTTTCCTCCGGGATCTGTCGTGGTGGTGTGGTGCCCATCTCGCCGTGTCGGCCTCTGCGAGAAACCTTTAGCGCGATACGTAGGGCTTTATTGAGTTCTGCAAGGTGACCCATGTCGCCTATAAGAGAATTTCCCCGACTACAAACTCGACTGTTACGTCCAGAACTGACATTGTGCATGTATAGCGCATGTTTTTTGTCTGAAGCCCTACAACAGTGACACGCTTTTCTAAAGGTAGCAGATACCGGGACGGAGCTTTGCCGCCCGGGTGAAATGACACCGCATAGATGAAGACGACGATGATCTTGTCCTGAGCTGCCCTGTTGTCCTGCGTTCCTGTGCGCTGTGTGCAGTGTTTACCCGACCGGCGTTAACGTAATAAATACTTCCCGTAACAATATGTAAGGTACTGTCAATAGCGAGATAGTACGTAATCGATTTTAATTCCGTTTTCTGCAATATATGAATAATGTGTGAATGAGCTAGAAGATGACTAAGATGAAGTAAAAAAATTAATTTGGCGCTGCAAAGCAACATTCGGCAGTCTTTTGTGATGCTGGATCCTACATAGCGTCCAATAATTAGACGATGACCACTCAAGTGCAAGGAGTATGTGGGTATCCCGAGCGCAAAAACTTGCTTTTGAACCTTTTACGCGCCCTAATACGTTGTTGCTGCATGTTACTTTCGCAACGATAACATGTGCTAACAGAATAAAAATAAACGTACTTAAATTCACCTTATTTCACTTTACAACTGCTAAGCCCTGGTGTCCTATTTACAGGACATTTCACCATTTGTAAACTCAAGGGGTGGTCAGAAAAAATATATATATACATATTGTCCGTGCTCTTGGGGCTATAGGAAAGCCAAATGAACAACAAATTTTTCTGCCAGTTAAAAAAAATGGGCTAACCTGGTAGAAGAACCAGTTTGTTACCCTGTACAGGGGCGGGGAATTCGACTTCGAGTGTGACCGCTGGAGAGGCCTGCACTGCTGTCGCTATGACGTAGTAAACGACATCGCGTTACTCGCCTATGACTAGTATCGTCAGTGCACCGTGCTTGCTTTCAACCACCAGGCAGTTAGCCTACAGGTTTTTTACCGCTCGATATCGCAGTGCCGGATGCATTCGAGTGAGTCTAATGTGAATGAGCTCTTCCAAAACATCGCGGCAGCAATATACTTGTCTGAATCGGCGAAACAACTCGCAGTTCACCCTCGGGTGTGCAGCTCATTCAGTGCCACCCCCTCCCCCTTATTTTTGTTTTTTTTTGTTTTTGAGTGCCCGTGCATCCGCAAGTATTTTGCATCCGCCACTGTATAGTTAAATGTTCGGTAAGTACGATGGTGTAGTTCGCGTATCTGTACTCATAAGAATTTACTACCTTTATTTTCACCAGGCCGGAGAGAACGGTTCCCGAAGCGTGGCATCGCAGTAACCGTTCTGTTCTGCCCTTGCATAGTTAAGGGAACGTACGATGTGGTTTCTATTTCGCCCGCTAGTGGGAGTTTCTAAGCATATACCCCAAAACCAAGAAGCAGCTGGATGCATGTTCGGTAAATCCGAAAATGGGCAAGCAACCCAGCACTCATTATAACGTGTGCGGCAAGCACTTTCCCGAAAAAGATTTTGTGTACTGCATTTGGGCTGAAATCTTCGGCGAGTACGACGTGGCACTTTCCGGGAATGGACACAGGAATTGGCGTCGTTTATTCCCACCAGGCCGGTAGACTTTTCCAGCTGTCTGGTAGCGAGAATGATTTTATCCTGATGCTGTTCTTTTGCGTTGCATATTCGGACGTCTCTCCTCCTGTTGGCAGCCGTGATGTTCTGAGCGGCTGGTGCGCAAATTCGTTGACGCTAGACCAGCACAGTCACTGAAAACAAGATACGGGAATTGTAATTAATAGCCGAGCAAGCGGTGCGTGCACGTATTGAAACGTTCACGCATCATATCACATCAGTCAACACGCCCCGCGCATTGAAGCACGTGAAGTGAAAGCGAGGATTAAGCAGACAAAAATATATTGAAATATATATTGAACTTATTCGAATATAAGTTTTAAATATTCGCCCAGTAATAATTCTGGTGAAAGTATACCAGGCCGCAGAAACCAGGGTTGTTGTGAACAGTTATATTATTGCAGCAAAACAGCTCATGGATACCCCTAATTATGAGAGGTTACGCTAACTCAACAGCCAATGTCAAAGCCTCGTTCGCCTCCGACCACTTGACACTGCTCTGAAAGCTAGAGCGAGGTGTTGCCGTGAACCGTGCGCGGCAGTCTACGCAGATCGAAACGTTGCCTCGGCACTTTCCGCGCAAAAGCAAAAGACAGATGCACGCCATCGCACTTGCCTCAGTAAACATAAATGTACGCGAAAGGCGAGAATGCCTCCAATTACAGATTATTTGATGAATTTCAATGAAACTCACCTTTTACCAGAGTGCATGTTCACGTTGGGTGCTCCGTCGAAAGTGCACGACGCGGCGATGACCACATGTTGGCTCCCTAAAAATCTTTGTTCGCAAACGCACTAGATTGTTTCGCAGCTAATGGTGCATTCAGACGACGGACCGAATC
Organism: Rhipicephalus microplus; assembly: GCF_043290135.1. Lineage (NCBI taxonomy): Eukaryota > Metazoa > Arthropoda > Arachnida > Ixodida > Ixodidae > Rhipicephalus > Rhipicephalus microplus. The sequence goes on along the minus strand of NC_134710.1, from coordinate 51,476,089 downwards.
CGGATTTGTCGTGGACGCGGACAGCTAATCCGCGGATCCACACGACGGACGGTGTCCTAGGGGAAAACAGCCGGATTACCCTCGACAGCAGGTTCGGCGCTCACCTGCGTGCGCTGAAAGCAGACCGGTTTGAGAGTATTCAACATGGATGCCCGCAAGAAGCGACGCTACTGCGATGTCCGTCGTGTTGTGACAAATGAACGAGGAGTGTTATTCTTTCAGGAGAAAAGGGAGTTGCTGGCAGAATGTTCTTTCAACTACATTGTTCCCCACTTGTAGAACTTTTGAACGCGTCTCCCATACTTTTTTTTAGAAGCGGCACGTCGCCGGTTGCAGAAGTTAGAATATTTCATCATCATGACGGCTAAGAATCTCGCGTGTCAAACGACGGCGGCGACATTTCCCGAACCACCAAAAGTGATTTCTGCGTATTTAATCACCTGAGAACAAAGCCCCTGGAAACTAAGTAAACCATGCTCAAGCGTAGATGATGCCGACCAGTCATGCAGCTATTCGCGAGCCATGGAGGACATGCCGCGAGCAGACGAAAAGTGTACTGGTTGCCAGAAACCCCGAGCTAATCCGCTGAAGTATCGGCTTTCCCCCGCCAGAATCCCGATGTGAGAAACAGGTTGCGCTCATCCGTCCGCGAGCCCCACGGACGAGTCGCGGACGAGGGGAATCGCTGATGTGAGGTCACGTGACGCGCCGTCCGTCCCGCCACATCGGGATTCGGTCCGTCGTCTGAATGCACCATAACAGAAACACAACCAGCGCTTGCAAAGAGAGAAAAGCCGCGGCTAAACAGACTTGAACGCTGAAGCTGTCGAACAAAGTTGGTTCCATGTGAAGTCGTTACGTCACATAAAGATTCCGGTAGATGGCGCCATAGTATGCCCTCGCCGCCATATCAAAAAAAGGAGAGGGATAAAATAAACAAATAAAAAAAGAATACACATCCATGTGAAATATCAGGAATACAGAAGTACTGGTAACAATAGGTCTGTGACTCCTTTCACCCACTCGCTTAGGAAGTTTTTGCTGACACGTGCCTCTTTCGCAGAATCCTTTCAGATTGGTGGTAGTGGTTAGAAGATGAGAAAAGGCACCTAATTTCTGCAACCCGGTCGGGAGCACGGCGCAGTGCCTTAAGCAATAAGACGGTCGTTCTCTTGCTTCCACAAAACGAGAAAGTAAACGAGTCTTTACAGTAGAAAAGCTGCGTTCCCGGTCACGGCTGCGATGTCCAACATAAAAGAGCAAACTGCTCTGGTTCTTACCCTGCTCCGGCCTTCCGCTGGCGCCCCGCTTTTAGCAAGTGTCGTGAGGTCGGTGACCTGATACTGACTGCCCACCCAATTTCGCTCGTTGGGCAAAGAAAGAAAAGAACGAGACCGTCGGGACGAGTGACTTTTGAGACAGATCCATTGTCCCTTCTCGGGAACACGCTCCCTTGGGGAGAAAAAGGGGCATCCCAGGCCAGTCGCGGGCACCTTGGCGGCCTTCGGACAGAGAAGGTCTCCTTTGTGGCCACACGGGAAAAGGACAACGCGGAGGGCAAGGCCTCGACGCCGTCATAAACCATCGCAATTAGGGCGACGTCATCCTTGGTCTGTCACCGGCTGAAAGGCTGAAAACAGCTCGGGACGAGTCAGCCCTTTGTGTACATTCCAGATGCCGTTCTCGGAAGCTAAGTGGAAGCAGGCCGTCGCGAGCTTATCCACGCCACGGGGCCCGCTTGGCTTGTCAGTGGCCTCCGCCTTTGTTCTTGCCGGCCCAAATGGCTTGCCGACGGCAAACATCTTGAGCGCACCTCCTCTATCGGAACGGCGCAGCAGCATTGTGCTCCTTTGCCGCCACTGGCCGCCAAGTATTATAGAGCAGGAGCTCCCACGTTCGCAGGCATTGTGCCGCTCTCGTCTGCGGCGCCCTGGGCGCTACATATTGCCTTGTACTGCAACGAACACTCTAGCTCTTTTCGAATAGGACGGGCTCCTGGTAAATCACTGTTGAAACCGGGCCGATTTTCGGGGAAAAGAAACACTAGTAGCTCCGGACGACCGCAGCAACTGCGAGGAGTAAAAAAAAATGTTTCCTAACCCCTTGAAATCCCCCTTCCTGCCTGCGCGCCAGACGACGTATGCTATCAATCGTTGGCGTGCACAACATATGCTGCACGTGGAGCAGCTCAAAAGAGCCGAAAAGACGCGAGCTTTCCTGTCATTACCCCACTGGGTCCGTGCCTTCTGCATGGTTTTCAAGTATCGCTAAAGCAAATTGGCCCACATCAAGTTCCTCGGCACTGGAAACTGCGGGTATCGCGTGCAGTGCGGACCAGTGCATCCTCCCGCTCCTGGCACCGCTTTTCTAAGGTAGGAAGTAGCGTGTTTTTTATATAGGGGACTAATCAGATTGATAACCATGGGCGCCATTTTCTACAGAGCGGGGCTAAGTCGTGCAACTTCACACAGCCTCGGTGATCCAATGCTTACGGGGCTCAACTACTGACGCGCAGGTCGCACACTAGGTCCCTGCCACGGAAGGCGCAGTTTCGATGTTCCAAAGCCTTCCACTGCGGCTTCTCCCATAATTCATCGTCGTTTTGAGACGTAAGTTAATAAATTAATGAGTGCAGCGCTGCGTAAACGTAATAGTCGCGTTCGAACGAAAATATTATCAGCCTAAACACGTCAAAGTTCTTCCTTGGTAGCGCAAAGTTCACTTTAGCTAAATAGCTAAAAAAGAAATATGACGAACTCGCTGGAAGTAAAATGCAGCACAATTATTGAGACTGACAGATACCTTCGCAAGGCCATATCCTGTCCTAGTGACAATATTAACGACAACGGGGATGCAACATCAATCGGAGGCACCTCGCTACGCACATTCTTACCCACTCGCATGAACAGCTAGAAATTACACGAGAAGGTTTTGCTAAGGCGTTTGGGATCAGGTACATCTTTAATATTGTTTCTTTCCGTGGTCTCTTCTCAACCATGACAAACCATGATAAGACTTCGATAATAACAATAACAATGGTTTGGTTTCAACGTCCCCAAATCGCGATATAACGAACGCTGAAGTGGAGGGCTAGAGAAATTATAACCATCTGGTGTTCATTAGCGGGTACTCACACGAACCTCTAGCATGTCACCTCCATGGAAATGCGACCACCGGGATCGAATCCGTGACCTTTGAGTCAGCAACCGAGCACCATAACTACTACACAATCGCGGCGGACCACTCAATTTCGAGGGCTGGAGCTATACTTCAATCACTGTTTGGCTCGTTTGATTGTTAATTATACAGGGCTGTGTCGATTCACACTTCCGTCAAGCGAGGTTGTCTGTTGTCACCATTGCTCCTTGGGCACTTCTTAGAACCATTGTGCTTAAGCGTGATTCGCGTTTGCTATTTCCATGGTGGGTACTGGTGCGATTCCACGCTTTTGTCACGCAATATTACATGCGAGACTCCTCCTACTTCATATAGTGTTTTTTTTGTTTTTTTTTTTCAAGGCAGATTAACCAGATATTATGGCTCTGTGGTAGAACACCTGCTTGCCGCGCAAGTGGCCTGGGTTAGATTCACCTTCGAAACCAAAAAAATATTGTTTTATTTGCATCTTACTCGATTTTTCCGTCACGAACAGGATCACAATTGCCAACGATGCCGACACCAACACCGGAATTTCTGCGAAACCGTATCACTTTAATAAACTCCATGCAATAATAGCAATAAAAACATTCATTCTATCTACGGAGCCTAATAGAGCTCAATGGAGAGAGAGAGAGAGAGAGAGAGAGAGAGAATTATTTTAATGGGGAGCTGGAGAGGTTTGCCTGGTTTTTCAGCTCAATGGATGTGTTCCATTGATTCATATATGGAGGCACCGAACATTCTCCGAAACGCGCTCAGTGCAAACTTTGCTTGCTTGCACTGAGCGCGTTATGGGTAACGAGCGACTTATGGGTAACTAATGGTTTCAGCCAAGATAAAGAATTAGTTAGCTGAATTGATAAGACAAATTAAAAGGGCCATGAGATGGTCCACCAACAATTTTGTGGTTTTCAGCGAAAACTAGAAGTAGGGGGGTCGGTCGTTGCATGACGATAGTTATAGCGCGAGAACAAAACGACGACACAGAAACAAGAAGGACACGAAGGACACGAAGGTCCTTCTTGTCTCTGTGTCGTCGTTTTGTTCTCGCGCTATAACTATCGTCATGCCATACCAACTAGCCCAAGCTGCCACACTTCGAGGTCGTTTCAAGGTGTATTGTACAGCAACCCACTCAGTGGATTGAAAATTAATCGGGCAGTGCTTTGTTTAAGAAGGAAAAAAAAATTTACACATCCAATACACAAAGTATCGTTTCTTCTAATCATTTCCGAAGTGTCGTTTATCTTTGCTTTATGAACTCGCCATCGCACCTCCCCCCCCCCCTTTTTTTTCGGCGTCGCTAGCCCACACCGCATAAGTAGAAAAATGTTTTGCACGGTGGTTGCCACTGAAGGGATTCTCAGTCATCACGTTGGTGGGCATGCGATGAAACGTAACATGGCCGTCGCGTAACTAGACTGGGATGGTATCTGGGCCGAGCAGAACACTGTGCGGCATAACACGAGATACCAAACGGTCCTAAAGGGAGGACCTCTCCTCCGCTATCGACAATTTCAGCACACTAGTGGTTTTATGCGTGCCGAACCTTAGAGAGTTTTCAAACGCATAAGGTTTCAAACGCATTATTTTTCTAAAATCACATGATCGTCAAAAGTCGGCAGACATCAGACGGGAAGCAGGAGAAGCAAATGCAAAATATTGATTTGTGTTCAACTCGGTTATTGCCGAAAGTCGATAAATCTATATAGTGTTACGCAATGCAGTGCTCACGCAGCGCTTCTTTTTTCTACGACAGCCACTCACTATTGGCGTTGGTGATAACGAGTCGCAGGTAACATCGCTGTCAGCCATGATTTACTTTATTTTTCGAACTTCATAAACATTCTTTCGCTTATATGAAGTGCAATGCGCAACGCAGTTATACGGATGTAATCTTTAGTAACACGCCTGTTCATGTTACTAATTACTTGACAGTGGTTTGAGGTTACGAAAGATGCTCATTAGGCACTTTTAGCTCACCGATGTTGCGCTCCGTTCCCCGTTCCGCCTAAGCACTCAACGTTATCGGAGCGCAACGCGCGTTTTCAGTTTTAGCCAAGCGTCGTTCGGTCAACGCGCAATCACGACGCCACCGGTGCATGAAAGTTGTTGTAAATGAAAATAAAAACTGTTCTTATCTTGCAGCAAGATGGGGAATTCTGTTTTAAAAGAGTGTGGAATCATTTACTAGTTGACACATGAGCAGTTTTTAAATTTTTTTGTCACCTTCTCTTGGAGCTGGACTACGTTCGAAGCCTTCAAGGCAGCCCAAACGCGTTTCAGACGCCCTGCCCTGAGGCAGCGCGTTCACCGCGTTGCCTTGTGGCAAATCAAACTAAAGAGCTTTTCTGAATAGGTGGAAGAGCGACTGCTGTTAAAAAGTAAATGGTTTCTATTGTCACATAAAATCACTTACTATCGAAGATTCGCCAACTCCTCAGACGGAAGTACCTAAGAAGCATCTCGAGACGATCGTTTATGGTCCGAAGTGTCAGCTCTAGATCTTTTCGTGGAACTTCACCCCACATGCGCGTATTCTCGAAAGAATTGGCTCCGACGACTTCTCGGAGGAGGCACAGCTTCTCGGCGTGTCCTGAAGTTCCGTCGGTGCTTGCGTGTTTGCCGAACAACCGCTGCGTTTCCCGGGCAGCGTGGACTAGCGACACGAGAGGCTGCCATTTTGGTCGTTTCTCCTCGCGTCACTTGATCCTTCTCTCGCTACGACGGTCCGCCCACACGCTCAGCGCCTGACCGTCTAGCGCATGCGCAGAGGCACAACCATCGACTGTCTCAGTGGAGCGGAAAGCAAAATACGGTCAGCTAAAAGTGCCTGTACTGCACCGCGTCGTCGGAAAGAGAAGCAGGACAGGGAAATGTAGAAGAGAACGGAAAGGTGGGACCACCTTCACATAGCGCAGCAGTGGTGAACTGATAGAGCGTCCGCATCGAATGAGGGATGTACTGGGTTCGATTCCCAGTGCCACCGAACACCCGCCGGTTGTTAAGGTAGCCCGACCCGGCACTCGGTAGTTTGGGGTACTAATCTACACATGGCTGGCTTAAAATCTACCCTTCACCTTCCATCTGAGCCTCTATACGCTAATCTCAGGAGTGGTTTGAGGACCGAAAAATACGACCATTTCTGCACGCCAAAAAGGAGCTCGGTCGTCGTCGGCGAATGCGGAACGAAAGAAGAGAGGGGAGAGCCTTTTGGAAAAAATGGGCACCCACAATTGTTTCACTTTCACATTGGTCCTTGGTCTAGTGTTGCACAATAAAATTATGAAACAGTACCAACTCGTTCAGCATTAGGCCTTGCTAAAAATTACCTGACGTATTGTGAAATTGGTAAAGGGAAATTTTACCAAGTAATAATCACGATAAGTATAATCAAATCAAGAGTAATAGTTACGGGAACAACTGTTGTGATCACTATACTAAAAAGTTTAGTTCGAGTTGAGCGCTCTACATTTCGCTCGGATTCACAACACTGACCAGATTTACGAACCAGTTCGGAACTTACTGAGTACTTACTGAGTATTACTGGGCACATTTAACTTTTCTCCGACATGTAGCGCCGGGCTATTGACTTAAATGTGCAATCACAAACAGTGACCGCACTTAATTCAAGAGCTATAGTGAGATTATCTTGGTGAGAGTCATAGATAGCACAAACATATTCATGTTGAGGTCCCACAAGCGATTTATGGGTAACTCATTTTAGGATGCGCCATAGAATGGTTGCAGCCAAGATAATAAATTAGTTAGCTGGATTGATAAGACAAATTAAAAGGACCATGACATGGTCACCCAACAATTTTGTGGTTTTCAGCAAAAACTTGAAGTAGGGGGTCTATTACGTCGATACAAATAGTAAGTGTAGTTCCCAAAAGTATATTTCAGCGAAAAACAAGTCCCACAAATCACCGGTTGTAAATACCACCCACCACCGTTTTGACGTGGTGCTTGTGACGTCACGTGCAGCAAGGAGTGGTGCTCTCGTCTTCTAAGTTCTACCACAGTTTCAGCCAGGGCGCATCACTTAATTTCAGTGCTATGCAGAAGAAAGCTAAAATACCCCCCCGGAACAACATCGTTTGACGGAATGCAGACGCTCGCACAGCCAGCTGCTTGTTACGTCACGGCTCACGAGTACGCAAGTGTTGCCCGACGCTAAGGCCGATCGTGCGTTTGTAAATATATTCAATTAAAAATTAAGTGCTTGACCAAAGGCGCTAAAATAATGACAGCTTATTTGTGAAGGCTTAACACTTATCCCACGCTATACATGTGATTGAAAATTGGGCTTCATGGTCCTTTAAAGGGACCCCAAAGAAAAACAATGACTTGATTGAAATTGATAAACTGCACTCTGAGAACTCCAAAGCCATAAGTTTCACAATCAAAAGTTCAATATTAAAGGAGAATATCAAGTTTAAGTTTCATTTTTAAATGACGCGCCGAAATGTTCGCGTAAGAGGTAGCAAATTTTAAAATGTACTTTTCGTATTTGAGCGGCTTTGGCTCAATAAAATTTTTCGAAACTTCGTGTGCTCGGGTCCAGGTCACCCACAGAAGACAATGTAATTCATTTTACTTGAGTAGAAGCTACGTATGACCCAATAGATGCCTTCAAAAGTTTCCTAAAGTCGGCCGGACTAAGTGACCGCTTATAAGCGTGCAATGGACAGGGTCACGTGTACCCACACGTTGTCCTTCACCTCTCCTCTCTTCCTTTCTTTTAATCCCCTCACTCCTTCCCCCTGTACAGGGTAGCAAACCGGACGTGCGTCCGGTTGACCTCCCGGCCTTTTGCCCCGCTGTGGTGGTCTATTGGCTAAGGTACTCGACTGCTGACCCGCAAGTCGCGGGATCAAATCCCGGCTGCAGCGACTCTATTTTCGATGGAGGCGGAAATTCTGTAGGCCCATGTGCTGAGATTTGGGTGGATGTTAAAGAACCCCAGGTGGTCGAAATTTCCGGAGCCCTCCACTACGGCGTCTCTCATAATCATATGAGGGTTTTGGACGTTAAACCCCACATATTAATCAAACTATGTTTAAAAAAGGTTGCTTGCAGCGTTACTTATTTGAGAAAGCTACTGCTTCCTTTAAGCGGGTGGGAGCTCAGTAATGTGGTATTTTCAACATCTCGATGAATTTGTTCTCCAACCAGAAAAATGTATTACGTTGCTGAGTACATTGCGGAAAATAAATCATTTACGTGATGTTGAAACTACCTCGTTGAGCTCTTGATGATTACATAAGGATTTTTTCAAGCTATACATAATATCTATTTATTTGACCTATTAAAATCTAAAACTTGAATTTAAAATTTAATTTGCGAAATAAATATCATTAACTAACGATCGACTTGTGGCTTCTCCGATGTGATATGCACTAGGTTTTCATCAGGTAGCTCACAGGACACTTTCTATCTCTTCTTTTAAAGTCATGGCCACGCCTTTTTTTACTCCGGCTTGTTCCACTCACTGCGGCAGACAATATGAAATGTACAGACCCAAAGCAAAAAATAATAATAATAAGGAAGATTGTTGCATTGCAAAGCCCCTGCAGTTTCAGAGCGTGACAAGCACAGAGACAGCTTGCGAAACATCAAGACTTGGTTGTGGTTCGAAATCCCTCACCGTATTTTTCCGCCAGAAGGCAGTACTGCGCGGAAGCGGAACCGTTTTCGAATCAACAATCGGGCGACTGCGACTTGCTACCAGAGAAGGCCGATACGCTTAGCGATGTCACCCACCCGCCGAGGTATCTTACAGCGGCCGACCGGCAGTCCGCTCAGCCAACAGCCTGTTTTGGGGCGCTCACGTCAGTAAAAGCTAACAACCAACTGATTCGCTTGATTCATGTGGGGTTGAACGTCCCAAGACCATCATATGATTATGAGAGACGTCGTAGTGGAGGGCTCTGGAAATTTTGACCACCTGGGGTTCTTTAACATACACCCAAATCTGAGCACACAGGCCTACAGCATTTTCGCCTCCATCGGAAATGCAGCCGCCACAGCCGGGATTCCATCCGGCGACCTGTGGGTCGTTAGCCGAGTACCTTAGCCACTAGACCACCACAGCGGGGCGACAACAGCCAACTGAAATAAGGTATTATGAACTCATAATCACACCAAGGTTAATATAGACCACAGAATTTATCTCAATTACTACATACTCCACTTCCTATTTCTTGCGGTGATAATCGAAAGGAATTGAATAATGCCTTTTTTACAATTGTTTCGCGAATGGCGCAATGCGTTGAAAATAAGAATTGATTTCTCTTTAATATCCGTCATGACCTTTGGTAACTAAAAGAAGCCGCAAAATTTCCTTACTAGCATATGGCAGTTACTGCCTTACGTTAGTGACTTCCTATTTGTGGTGCTATTTTTTTTTTCACATAACCTAAACCGACGTGCTCATACTGACCACATCTCTGTAAAAGCACTTCGGATGCTCGGCAACGTTACGCTAACCTTAAAAAATATTAACAATGGAATGTAAACTAATTGCTAACAAACCACTAGCTCCTACGCTTTAGCTGTATGGTCCCATCACCTGACGCGTGGCATTGAGCATTTAGAGTCAATTGAGAAATAAACTATCTACGGTCGTTATGTTCTTAGCTTTTCACCTTAATCGCATGCTTACATCTTGTCATTCTATAGACTTTCATAGGCGCTGTTGGCATAGCCTGGAGGGGGAGGTGGTGGTTCGATTCCCCCCTCCAAAAAATTTTTCAGCGTTACGTGCATACATAGACACGCACACATATATATAGATATAGATATAGCACACACATGGATATAGATAAAGTATAGTTGAAGCCCCCCCCCCCCCCTCCTGCCCAAAAATATTTCTGACAACGGTACAAATTGGTGCACACAAGACAGACATTACCTGTTTAAAATTTTTGTTTTGTATTGTTTATTGCCTCACAGTTGAAATTTTGAGGCAACTTGGATCGTTCTCTTCGTGCGTTGCTTTTCGAAGAGCTCGTTGTGCAACGTTTTAACCATATCACACTTCAATCTGTTTTGCACAATCTCAGCGCTTGTTCTTTCGTTGTTCATATAAAATCAGAAGGTAGAAGTTGAGGCGAAACAGAATTACTCGTAAATAAATGAATAAATAAATAAAAAAATAAGTAAATAAATAAATAAATAAGCCAGCTCAAACAAAACTTGCACGAGAAAAAGAAACCACGACACAGGTGCTGCCTGTAGACTATATATTCTTTAATAACTTATTTCGCATACTTGCCACCCTAGAGCCATCTTAAATCGGGAGATTCGCCGCACGGAACGAGTGTGCAGTACCGGATTTTTATTTTTTCAGATGGCGCCTCTGATTAGTCTAGATTACAAAATTAGTCAGGATCTCAAACGGTCACATCATTGTGGTCCTGCAACACTTTTCTAATATACGCAGGAAACGCTACCGATCAGTACAGGAGCCTCCTGTCAACACATGAGTCAAATTTTTAAACACTGCTCGCGTCTAGGCATTTTCGTTTTCCACACTCGGCGACAACTTATTTTGACAGTGCACGGAGCGAAGGATGCGGGCCTTCGACCAGTCGTGTTGTTACCGCAGCTTGGGGCCGATTTCAATTTCGCTCGCTGCCATCTTAATGCGTTAAGAAAATTACGCACACGAAAAATGTACCGTGGAAGAAAGATTTCGACTGTTCAGAGTACATCTTGGTGATTTCGAATATAATAATTTTCTTGAAAAACCAAACAGCGCGTTCGCGGCCGTATCTAGTCCTCTATAGCCGTACTAGAGTGTACTAGTTCTAGTACACTCTAGCGGTACACTAACACATTATGGACGCCACATGTACTTTGGAAAACTGGCTTGCTGAAAAGGGGGTGCTCTCCTTTAAAACATGGAAAGGAAAGGAAGCCAATAACTGTGCTTTTCCTGCGCCATTCCGCTACGGTTTGAATCTCACAATAGAAAGCGGCATTCATTTCACCAATATACATGAGAACATTATCATGTAAAATTAAGTAATATATTCTGGCCCGGTACCAGGCATGCGCTTCAGTTCTGTAGCTTCCTCAGTACTGCCAAAAAAAGTTGTCGCCGAGTATAGACAGTCAAATAAACCTTGCTCCCTTCTCGGCTTACAACGTAACCAAATTATTATTATTATTATTATTATTATTATTATTATTATTATTATTATTATTATTATTATTATTATTATTATTATTACAGTCCTCCACCATTTCGCCCTCATCGAAATGCGACCGACACGGCCCCAGTTCGATAAAAAACGATAACACACAAACACACACTATATATATATATATATATATATATATATATACACTATCGCTTTCCTTTCCGTCTCCATCGGTGGTTGTCTGCAGCTTATGTTTTGTTTTTCCTGCATTTATTGGAGGCGGTACCCGGCGTTCTACACCGGGGCTGTCGCAAACACTACGTGCACGAATGGGCCACTTGCCTTGCATTGAAGCCACTACGACACGTATGCATATCTTCCTTTAAAGTGACCTCGGGGGCTAAGCTTCGGATGACGCGTTCGATGCTCGGGTCAATTAGTCGAGTTACATCGATAGAGCAATATAATTACCACGTCACAGCAAAATGCTATACAGAACTATACCACTGTACTTTCTTTCGATTTATTGTCTGTTGGTTTCACTAGGTTGTATATCATTTGAATCAGCGTTATCGGCAAGTTAACTTCACTAGTGGTATTTTAGAATTTTCTAACGATGCTTCTCAAACCTTCAGCCTGTATGCTAATGTATGTACGTACAGATTTAATCACACTTGTCAAGAGCAGTGAAGCATGTCGCTCTCGATATTGTTCTTGGCCGCAGCTTCTACCTCACGTTAGCTACAAGCTTTTGTTTACCCTTAAATTATAGCACAAGGACCTCAGTATGACCATGTTTGGTTATCATTACGGCGTTGGTCTATACATATTTATAAAGTGGCAGGCTAGGAGGCAAGGCTGATTATATCTGTACCACCATATTTCATTTTTGTAACGCCCTTAATCTTGACTCTCCTCTCTATTATCATTCACAAAAAAGTCTTAATTCTAGAACAACTCCAAGCTCAGCGCGTCGGGGAGCTATACGCATGCCGTGACGTCCCTAAAACCCCCTCAATGTGTCGACGGCGCCATATACACCGCCGTTTACGAATGTGGAATATGTTTATACCGAACTATCGCTACAAACTGCTTCCTTGCACTGCATGCCACTTCTTACTGAAGTTCCGTGTCTCGGTACAATTACGCGACCAAAAGAAAATTCAGATACTTCGGCGGAAGAGTGTTCTTAAAGGCGTTTACTTACAGAGCCCTGGAACGACTTCAGAAAATCCCGTTGAGGCGTGCTCGAATAATTGGGACTATGCGCAAATGTGCGGGTGGTTTCCTGTATTTGAAAGAAAGATGCAACAGGTAAGTCGACACCGCGAAAATTCATTTTATAGCTCGCACGTCCGCATTTACATGTTCCTATAGATCAACACAGCTTCGAAAAAAAAATATCAGCACAGTTTTTTTCCATACCCTACCCCATTGTTTATGTTTTAATGACTGGTACCAGATCCTTCATAGCGTTGTATACCTTATCTCCTAGGACATTTTTTAAATACAATTAAAATTTGAATAAACAAATGATAATTTCTCTATTAAGAAATTACATTCAGTCAAAAATAGGGTACCATCAATGTCTTGTAATATATTATAGATTTGTGCTTGTTCTTTGGGTAAGAAAGTTACAAAAATAAATGCAAAGTGTCTGTGGTGTCTTATGAATACACCCTCGTTGACACTACGTTCACTATATGAGCCAACAGGCATGAGCATGAATAAATATAAGCCGCAGAAATAGTTAGGTAAAGCAGTTATCGAAGAATGGTTGGAGATCCCGCACGTGCTGCAGGTAAAAAAGAGGCCGCAATTGCTTACTTCCGAAAGAGACTAACCCCCGTATTCACAAACGCTCCTCGACTCGACTTCCACCCTTCACTTGACAGGGTTGAGCACTGCGCCCCCGCTCGGCTGAAAACGACGCTGCGATACCCAAGAATTTGCACCAGATTATTGCTGATGTGCAGTGACTTGCCGTGCCTAGAGACGGCGCTCCCATCGGCTTTCTGAAGTGAAGGTGAAGAGGTTGAGTGAAGGGACGTTGTAGAATACGGGGGTAACTTTAATTACTGATGGCAATGTTCTGGTAGGCAAAACAAGGGTTCGTTTACTCCTTATCACTACTTTACAAAAATTACACGTGCGTCAGTGCACAAAATAAGTGGCACGAAAGCTGCAACAACCACACGATAGAGGCACGAAGACAAGGGAATGATTAGGACTGGCACTGACATCAGTGCCAGTCCAGTCGGTATTCTGTCTTTGCGCCTCTCCCGCGCGGTTCATGTAACTATGTAATAATACCAACTAACCCGGTCACACGCCTTACTTTAGTTATATTCAAGCTCGTTTAGCAACAGTCGGAATGTAACAGATGCGTTGCACAGGAGCTTTAGAGATACGAGCTTACGGGTAGCAAATGCTCTACTATTATAACAGAAATGTTATAAAATGGCATAACATGACATAGGATGGCAAAATGGCATAAAATGTCGCGGCTGAAATTTGCATAGAAAAAGCAAACTTCAGGTGGTGTGCACTATATTTATCTTTCCTCTTTCACTAAAATCGATTTCACTGCAAGTGTACCCACAGACACTGCACTGTTCAGTATTGATTTCCAGAAAATAGATTTAATGACAAAGATACACAGCCACACGGTACAGTCAAGGTCGTTCAGAGATAGAGGCAGGAGGAGAAAGGTAGGGTGGTCTGCCAGGACGGAACCCGGTTGACCACCCTACTCTGGGCAAGCAGGAAAAGGCCTCGAAGCACACGATAGGCTTGAAGGCTATCCGCTATACTGAGGGTCTGAAAAGACTGGTGACGAACGATGTTGCACGAGTCTAAAGCAAGAGTACACCTCATTCCGACGATAGGCCCGCCTGCACAGTTGACTATCGCAGGGGCAAAGGTAATGATCGGAGGGGGGGGGGGGGGGGGGCAAGTAAGGTTCTGCAAGGAGGGTCCAGAATGCGCACCTCTAACGGGACCACCGGCGCGACAGTCGAGGGTGTACTTGGGCAGAAGTCAAAAACCGCGGCGCGTCTCGTGCGGCCGCGCACGTGGTCGGGGCCCGGCGGCGCCAAAGACGCGCCGCGTGCGCGCGCGCGTCCGGCACTTTCTCGCGGCGAGAAAGGGTGCCTGTTTTCCGTCCGCCCCCTCGTCGGCAGAAGATGCACGGCAGCAGCTCATTGGCGGAGTGGTGAGGAATCACCTCGGCAGGCCCACCGACCCCGATCAGACGTGCCCCCTTCCTGGGCGAGAGGGAGGCCGACGTCTTGCGGCGCGCGTGCCCCCCAGTGCCAGCGGCTCCTTTGGCACGGACGCTCCTCCGCAACGACGCGCGCCAAACAACGTCCGGGCCCCCCCCCCCCACCGGATACCTGCCGGCCTGGGGTCCTCGCCTCTGGATTACAGAGCCGCCGCAGCGCTGGATTGTGCGCCGCTCGCGGACTCCGACCGTTGTGTGTGTTTGCGCGTGTTCGGCCGGCCACGACAACCACCCGCAAGGTACGAGGCATCTCCCAAACATCTCGCGCGCGCCGGCGGGGCCTTCTCTGCACTCGCCTGTCTGGAGAAGGCCCGGCCGAACATCTTTGATCGTGTGGAGAACATCGGGCCCATGTACGACCGATGATGTCGGTGTGTGTGGACAGTTTGGTTAAAGTAAACAACGTCATTGTGAAAAGAGACTGGGAGAGAGAAAAAAAAAACTACAAAATCTGCGGATGCTCAGATTTCGTGGTTTTTTCTTTTTTTCGAACACCTGTGTCCAACGCTATAGTAAGCAGCATATGTCCTATGGAAATTACGATGAAGTATAAAAAACCGCGCGAAACCACTCATATACCCAAATGGGTCCGAATCTAAGCGACTACACCCGCTAATTTATCAAAGCTGGTATCTTTAGATAAAAAAAAACGGAAGTGACGCCTTATCTAAACACGAGCTGTTCCTTACCCCAACACCGGTTTCCACGAGCGTCATATCGAAGTCTTTTATAATGATCGCACTTAAATACAGCCAGCGTGACAGCACGTTTTGGCCATTTGGCGCGCATCTTCCTTTTACGTACGGCTCAGCACCAGGGAAATCCCGACGATAACGACGGTACGCTATCGCTTGTTTCTTTCCGCTCTAAGGAGGAGGGAGAAGCTTTTCAAACTGAAACCGGAAAAGTGGAAGACTACGTTTGGCAAAAGGAAGCACGCAGTATCTGTTTACGTAAGACGTAAGAAGATCGCGACGGGGTCCATCTTAAAACGACAGCGGTGATTGCCATACGAACTGCACACACTGATTGCGTTGCACAGGTCTGCTCCCCAGGACAATCATCATTGCCTATTCGCGGAAGATGCATTACCGCAACTTGGATTACTTGTATTTCATCCACTGCGTTCGCTCAAAATATAGCGTCGCATTATAAGCAAAATGGACGTGTTATCTTTCTCTAACTGTAGTGCAGTATACGACGCATCCACCACTCCAGTTGTTAGTGGAGAGATCGGTACATTAGTAATAGCAGCTAGTTGAATCCGCAAGCCACGGCACTGTTAACTAATACCTTGCCACGCATAGAGCATTCTCCGGAAGTGTCGACCGCGGGCAAACACTTTGTGCACCAAAAACTTCGCCCTCTTTGTTGGCGAGTTCGCTGATAGTTTTTCTGATTTATTGTCGCAGAAATGCAGGTCGATCTTGCGAAACAGCCACTTACGGCATCTTTAACGCATCCATATCGATTATAAGCCTGAGTACTTTCATTCGTTATAAACTGCCATTACCCGCGTTTCTTAGTCGGAGAATATTTTTCTGGTTTACGCTGAATCCTTTCCGTGGTTTCCAGTTAAGTAGAAATGCAGTTAAACAGGGGCACAATTTCAGAATTAGATCGAAAATATGTGCGTGGTTCGTATGACACACCCGTTTACCAGGAAGTGCTCTGTGCTTTAGATTCAAGAAATTTCGCAGGGCTTTCTGTGTTATATTTGGTTCTGACTCGGTGGACAAAAGAAATAACACTTATTCTGTAGTGCCTCCTCCAAGTTTTTCCGAAAATTGCCGTTTGCGAGTCGTGCTGATATATGGACGCATGCACTGTGTCTTCAAGCATGGATGCAGGCCCGGGTTAGAAATGTCGTCCGTGGAGCAAACGAAGACGCTTCAAAGAATAGTTTCGTTTTGTTTCTTTCGCATTGTACAGCGTCACGCTTTTTACAAGATGATTTTGTGGCAGCATATATTCTCAGTTGTTATTCTGGGAAGGCGAACAGACGAGAGAGTCCGTATGTGGAGGTTGTACATCTTGATGGAAGGCCGCTCTTCCGTGGGGAGGTCAGGGTACGTTATCAAGTAAATGACACGCGCCAGCAAGCCACAGAGCAGCGGTAGTCGAGAGAGACCTCCGCTATAGCTTGACCACCGTGCCCCTAATCAGACGCGCACCGAGCGATAGCCGCCGCTTGCGACAGCGGGCAATTAGGGATCTCGTAGGCCCCTTATTATGGTCACTCGTCGCCGCGCTGTACCGTTACGGCTGCCCGCGAGAGCAGTGCGGCAGAGCATCCCCTTTCCCTTTCACCGGCCCAAATATATGCACGCCGCTGATGGCAGCTTCTTTTGTGCGACTCCGGAGGCGCCTATTAACACGCCGGCCCCCGAGACCGACTGGCCGGATCGCCTGGCAGGACGTTGCTTGCACAAATCTGCTCGCGTCGCGCCTCCCTGAGCCTTTTGTCGCCAGGGCACTCGGCTGTTTCGCCAGCGGGTGACTGAAGAAGCACTGGTCGATGACGACTGTGGACGGCTCCGACCAGGTCTCGAACCTTGGAGGCGACCCCTCGGGGCCCCCACTGGTAGCATCACCGCACGCGTAACGGTCGCCTCATGTCGAATGTCGCGCGCAGGAGACTAACAAAGCGCGCTCTTGAGAAAGGGCATCGTCAAGGTGGAAGCGGTTAATTGGCATTCGGCCACTTTCCAAATTTGGCACACATAGTGTATAACGCGCATTCTTTCGTATCGCATCGCGAACCACATTCGATATGCATTTTTTTTTTCGGTTCAGTGGTTCATTGACAAAAGAAACATGCAAGTACTATTTCGCATACTTTCTTTCGCGTTCCGTCCCTTTAAAGTGTTAATCTTTCATACTGCAGTCGTCGTGGTCTTGCTCGATGATGCGACTCCATGATGCGGGTCGATGATGCGGGTTGATGATGCGTCGACGATTGCAACAGTCTTGATGATACTTGCTCTCCAATATATGCACGTTAATAATTGAGGCGGTAGGTTATGTTCACAACTATCGCACGGGAGTTAAAATGTGATTTTCAGAAAAAGCCTGCGGTTATATAACTATACCACAGCCCTTCAGTCTATTGAGTTTCCCAAAAATCTGATGCGTGAGCGCCGCACGATTCCTTAGTCCACTCATTGCCAGGGTGACGGCTGAATTAAGTATGTATCCTGCCCGATATAATCAAGGCAAAAGGTGTATAAAACCCTGAAAAATAACCCGAAGGGTGGCATATCTTGGCTGCTTGGAAGTAATATAAAAAGTGAACTATTTCAAAAAATACGTAATAATCAGAGATAATATTGCGATACCTTCTACATGTTTGAATCGCAATTATTGATTGATTATTATATTGATTGACTGATTGGTTCATATATTGATTGATTGATTGGTTGATTATTGATTGATTGATTTGTGGAGTTTAACGTCCCAAAACCACCATATGATTACGAGAGACGCCGTAGTGGAGGGCTCCGGAAATTTCGACCAACTGAAGTTTTGTAACGTGCACCCAAATCTGAGCACACGGGCCTCAGCATTTCCGCCCCCATCGGAAATGCACCCACCGCAGCCAGGATTCGATTGAATTGAAATTATCTACGCATTTTTCGGCAAATGGGGCGCTTTGACTCAAACGATTTGCAGATCTCATGCTTGTGCTCGTTATCGAAGGAAATCCCGTCTGTAATTTATTTCACAATTCTTATTTCACTGAAAATAAATTACGTTATAGCCACTGGCATGCCTAACCTACAGTAACTGCAGTAAGTAAAGATTCGCGTTCAAGGTTGTGTCTGACAGCGTCATGAGTCAGCCTAAAGAAGTAAATCTAGTGAGCACGATCCGCTTTTACGCAAACTCTGCATGCAGGTCTAATCATGAAAGGGAAATAGAAATCTAGGCTGGATCTCCGGCAGTAGTTGCCAAAGCGACGCGTTCGCACAGAGCTCGCAAGCTACATTAGAACGCTGTTTCTAAACATCCACAGTATTTTTCAGCGTCTAGAACATGCGCTTACATGCACGCTACCACGGAGCCTAGTAATTAAAAAAATGTCATAAGTGCGCAGTTTTGTAGGGCGTATTTGACAATAAAAAAATGCACGTATCAGGCGCGTAATCACACAGCATCGAGCAGAAAACGTTACAAATGATATTTCTCTTCCCGTTGACCCGTTGATACCAACAAATGCACTTGAAATAAGCCGATTGGTTCTTCCAGATGTTCGAAGCAACTGTCTCTCGAAAAGTACCCCTGCATTCAGGCCCATTCATGCCTGCTTGATACGTGTGCGTGAAGTTTCAAAAAGAAAAGAAACAAACTTTTCTTAAAGGGCTCCTAAACCACCACGAGTTCAATAACAATACAGTATCTTTCTCACCTTCCAACAACTCTTCACCGCCACGCATTTCTTCAGAAAATACATGCAATGTCAGACCTAAGCATTGAACCAGTGAGGATTTCGCGCTTTTCGACTATAAACGCTGCCACCTCCACTTGCGCAGTCGCAAAGGCAGAAAACTAAGTGAAATAAGTCTGTCGTGCATGATGCTCATGCCAGACAAGGCACACCGATCATGCACTAACTGTATAGCAAACCGAGGTAGGCGACAATATATCGGCCAATCGAGAGTTTATTTGATCCTGACGTCATGTGAACATAGCGATGGCGTCACGAATTTGGTCGCATATACTGAAAATAAATAACACCGGGACAGATAAACGCGCTCGTTTTCGTATTTACGCAGGGTGGTATGCAGAATTTTTTTTCTCGGGATACACCTCCTTGATCTAAACTGGTGGTCGGGCAAGCAAATGGTCATTTTATATTAGATTAGATTTGTGGGGTTTAACGTCCCAAACCCACCATATGATTATGAGAGACGCCGTAGTGGAGGGCTCCGGAAATTTTGACCACCTGGGGTTCTTTAACGCGCACCCAAATCTGAGTACACGGGCCTACATTTCCGCCTCCATCGGAAATGCAGCCGCCGCAGCCGGGATTTGAACCCGCAACCAGCGGGTCAGCAGGAAAATAGTCATTTTGAGGTGTGTATGCATGGCGAAAAAAGAATTAAGGGGGTGGGGCACGGGTTCGGAGTGCCACTCCCTGGCTACGCCACTGTATTTTAGGGGATGGTTTAGCGGTCGTTTAACAATATTTTCATCCTCCTTGGGAATGATTCATTGATGGTACTGCTACTGGTATCTCGAGCGCGAGCAGTTTGTACTCCATACGCCCAGCGACGTTAAAGAAATAAACATTCGCGCGCGCGAGAGAGATATATGTGGTTAGTTGAAAAAGTGGGAGTTTCGCCTGAATGCCTTGCTGGTGTTCATATGTAAACATATGGCAGGGGCACAGCCAAAAGTTATTATTTTTTTTCGTGAAAAAGTGGAAAATTTGCCCGATCCTCCTTTTTGTGCGTTCGTACGTCTTTGTATGTGTGCGCCTATATATACACTCACAAAATGTAGATACTTCAGTGGCAGGTGGATGAGAGGGACGGGCTTTGAAACCCCAAACTAACAAACCCTCTGGCTACGCCACTGACTCGACGATGTTTGACAACTCTGGATTCGAAGTTCGCAGTTACCGTAGAAAATGACCAACGTCATATGAAAGGAAGACACACAAATGTTCTAAATGCAATAAATAATGACAGCCACACAATTAAAAGAACACTCCTAACTCAAGCATACAGCTGTCCACATAGGTTAACACACTGGTGAAACAGAATACGATGTTTAAGTGGTTAAGCTTCCAGCCTGCAACAGTTGAGTGCTTCTCGCAGTAGACACGGTGCAGATATTTGCTACAGAAGGAACGCATCGGCTGGTTTATTTTTGTGTATTTATTATTTTTTTCTCAACTTTACCAGTGCGAAATTATTGCAAGAACATTAGTGTGAATGACGTAAGCCAGTGTTAGATGGCTGAGTCATATTAGTAATTGGACGCCCTTTTCACCTAAAACACTATTCTGAATCCTGTACGTCAGTGACGGGATGAACTGATAGATGGAGTGGGGGAAGGATAAGTGGATGGTGGAGTAGAAAGGAGGGGCCATATTATTGAGATGATTGCAGAAATGAGCGTTTTTCCTAACCTCAAGCGACAACCAGGCAATCGCAGTTTGTCACGAGAGAGACGTGCATGGCTCTGAGAGTTTTCACTAACTCCCCAGTGCACTGCTGGAAGGGCACTTTATTCGCACAAGAGACGAGCAAAAGAAAAGCTAAATAAAAAAAATATACGTAATGATTGGAAGGGGATTAAAATAAGGTATTTAACATTGTTAACATGCAGAGGGGAAGACGCAATCCTGGCATTTCCCGGGTGTCTGTCGAATGCTTTCTGATGGGACGAAGTAAACTTTTTCCTGCGAACACGTAGCCAAAAAAGTTCCTATGCCCCCCCTGCCCCCTAAACAAAATCGAATGAGAGGATTGTGCTTTACCGACAAGGACAAATTGTGAGAATAGTTGTTTTTCAAAGCCGTCAGCAAGTGTCCTCCTTTCTACCCCCCCCCCCCCCCCGAAAAGAAGGTCCTGGCTATGGGTCTGTTTTCCTGTTACTGATCAAGGAGGCAGGAAATGTAATTTTAAATAAGTATGACATTTCTATATATAGCATGATGGAATCCGGAAGCAGGTACGATCGCATTTTCCGGTGTTACATCACCCACACATAAATGCGGGTGACGTCTGCTCAGCGGGTGCATATGTACCGCACAGACATAAAGAAACGTACCCAAAAATATTTTCAGACATGTTCGATGTGCTGGAATTTAAACTTGGATCGACTATAGTACCAACCCGATGCTCTAACAGCTACACGCAACATACTCAGTCACTCGGCCACTAGGCTCATCAGTACCATGTCCTTAAAAAAAAAAAAGGCCCTTTTAAGAACGCTGACTTAGTGTCGTCGAGCCACCGTAATGCTGCTTTCGTTGACAATGACGTACCAGTCTGTTTCGGTGGCAATATTAAAAAAAAAAAAAACAGCTGAACACCGTAACGCGTGAGCCATCGCGGCGTCTCGATGTGGACAAAGATTTATCTGCCCATGCAAGCCGCATAAAGTAATGCCGTTTATCTAGTTAGTGGCAAAAAGTTCTAATCAGATCAGGTGTATGTTTGTGACATACACCAAGCGACCTTGACTCAACGCTTCCCATAATTTTGTAGCCTAAGCTACACTGGCCAAGGACGAGCCGTTTCGCTTGGCTTACGGTGAGCAGTTTTGCGCAAGCGCGAGGAGCAGTGACGTCAGATGGCGCACCAGAGAAAGCCTGGAAGCTCCTGCAGTGACGAGAACTTGTGGGCTGGCCCTTGATTCGCGTGAGATCGTTCGCTCGCTAGTCCGTCCGCTCTTTCGCCCGTCCATCCGAGGTTTATTCGTCCATCTATCGGTCCGTGGTCCGTCCTTCTTATTGTGATTCATCAGTCCGTCCGTGGTTCATTGAACTGCTCATCGGTTCGTAACTGACGTATATCCTGGCACAGCCTAGCTAAGTCCTGCTAACTTCTTTAAAATTCAACTTAGCAACTTTCTTGGCCTCTCGTCGTCATCTATGCTTCAGGCGTATTGCCGCTCAGTGCTGTGTGCGCGTGTTCACAAAAATAATAATGCAGTTGAACCTCGCTATAACAAAAACACTGATATAACGAATAGTCGGTTATAGCGAACTACGTAAAAACTTTGGTTGGTCGTGCTTCATTTAAATGACATTTACATTTTCGACGGTGAAACCGAAAGCGCGAGAGCCGCCGTGATATCGGCTGGGAAGAAATGTACAATTCTCAACCGTATTTTTTAATCGTTTGGAAAAGGAGAGGAGATTTCGGTCATCCAGAGAGAAGAAGAAAACTCACCTCACTGATTGTGCCACCGTATGAACAGAAGATTCAAATGTCACAAAGAGGTGGGTAATAATTACCTCGCTTATAGTGTGTTTGAAGACTATAGAGAGTACCGAGCGTGTTTATCCAAGATTTTTTTGCGCAAGCCACATTGACGATTTCTTAGAAACAATCTTTTATCTCTACGTTTACAAAAAAATATTGAGTATAATGAACTAATTTGCTAACTTGTGGTTTCGATTCTGCTTCGTTATGACGAGGTCCAACTATACACATGGATTTTACTGGTGCAAATACCGGGTGTGGCAAGATAGTGCCAAATAAATGGATGTCTATGCATTTTCAATCGAGTAAGGAAATAATAATAAGAATACCGTGAATATAGTGTGGCATTATAGAAGTCTAAAAGACTCATTTTAAGCTTTCAGAAAGTTTAAGTATGTGCGATAGGATATGACTCATGGGTGGGATGTGTGTCCATGCATCTTTCAGCGTGCATGGATGTGGTGTGATGATTTCTGAGCTTTTGCGCATGAAAATCACGAT
This sequence comes from Rhipicephalus microplus, assembly GCF_043290135.1. Classification (NCBI taxonomy): domain Eukaryota; kingdom Metazoa; phylum Arthropoda; class Arachnida; order Ixodida; family Ixodidae; genus Rhipicephalus; species Rhipicephalus microplus. The sequence continues at coordinate 51,453,056 of NC_134710.1, read as the reverse complement.
ATAATTATGGGGAACGACGTGTTAGTGGACTCCAGATTGTTTTTCTTTCTTTTTTTCTCAATTTTCTCCCCTAAATTTCTTAACATGCATGCAAATCTTAGTACACGAATATTCTAGTATTTGTGTGTGCGCGTGCATGCTAAAGAGCTGATTTACTCGTGACATACGTGCCCACACTGATGTGCTCTGGACATGTATGCAACTGAAGTTGTAAACAATTCCAGTAATACTAGGTCGATCAGAACGTGTTGTCTTACTCGAAAATTTCTGTCGTGTAGCTCGCAATTACTCGCGTTTTTCTTTTTCTCCGCGAAAACATATATAGTACACTGACGCGCAAAAGTATATACGGACCAGGGCCGTGCATGCCGAAATTGCCGCTGGCATCGTCTAGCGGCGACGTGTGTGCTGTCCTGAGCGTTGCGCTGTCGAAGGCACTGCTCCGTGAATGTGGCAGTGTCTCCAGAACCGAGGAGCAGTGGGGGCCTCCACAGATTCAAAACCAGTGCGGTCATGGCCCTCCACTAACTGTCTCCCTCTCCGTCACCTTCGTTCTTCCACCCGTGGAACTAGATACTCCTTGGACTATACTTAAATGACACTCCGTTTCTCAAACTGGCCTAAATATTAAGGAAATATTAGACTTCTGGCACTATTTGTCAGTACAGTGGATGCCTATAGGCAGCACTGCCTCTTTTTGCCTGGTTCAACGTATCTTGCCTCCTGAATTGATAAAGGCTGGTCCTCTATTGTGCAGCTCTTGCGCGAGCACGCGTCAGCGCCACGACTTGAAGATTCCTCTCATTCTCCCCCTCTTTGCTTGCGCCATCCAAGCCCATGAAAAGCAATGAGACAAAAAAAAAGTCGATGTAAGCCTCATTCCTCGTAAGCATGACTTTAACCACGAACATACCTGGGGCACAGCCACAGACGTTTTAAGGGGTTCCGACGATCACGTTATGTTATTGCGTGTATGTTTGTGTGGATGCGCGCATAGATATGCATAAAAATGTAATCATTTCAGGGGGGGAGGGGATGAAGCCTCTTATTAGCTTCGCCACTGAATTGATCGCTTGAAATATCCAATTTTTTTTCGGTTCAGGCCAGACTACCTTGGTTCTTCCGCACAAAATGACCGTAGTGAAAAACGGAAAGGAAAAGTGCGGTCCACGCACGGTCTTGTTGCTGGATGGTTGCGATCGAGAAACTATTTATCATAAACTCATCAGGCCTCCAACACACGGCGAGGGTTTGTGGGCAGACGCCTAGGTGAATCGATGATAATAATAAATGAAGTATTTGAAGTTTTCTTGCAAGGTTCTATTTTTTTTTTTTTCAAACGAGAAACTCGTTCAGAGTTTTTTCCCGCCTTTTCATTTTTTTCACGGTGTATCGGCACTCGGCCAGCGACATGCTCAACAATCAGCGTGCGTAGGATGGGGGATCCCTGTATGACGTTCGCGAAGTAACGTTCTATAATTTTCAAAGATACTTCGAGGTGTGGAGTATCCCTGTATGACGTTCGCGAAGTAACTTGCGATAATTTTCAAAGATACTTCGAGGCGTGGAGTATCCCTGTATGACGTTCGCGAAGTAACCTTCGATAATTTTCAAAGATACTTCGAGGCGTGGACGTTGTCACTGGAAGGGGAGGTGTTCTGTGTGGCCTCGCTGTTGCTCACCTCCCAGTCGGCAAAGTCGCCTTCTCCGAAATGCTTGGTGCACAAACGTGCGCTGGAGTTCAGTTTATTGCCGTTTCTGAGCTTTACGAGCCAGGCGTCGTGATGCCCGTTTTCCTTGAAGCAAACCCGTAAATTTGAAATTGCATACTGATATTTCGCATGCGTGGTTGATTAATTGTGCGCACTATGTCACCGAAAATATTGGCGAAGCTTTCGAAGCTTTTGTTTCTATAGATGCCAGTGCACATGGGACAGTTGTGAAACGAAGCAATTAAGAGATCCAACTTTTCACGTCACGACAATGGCAGCGCCAATGTCTCAACTGGTGGGCCTCGTGCGCAATAACATCAAAAAGATACAAAAAAGTAGCAGGTTATCGCCAAGTTGCACCATTGCGAAAACATTTTTTTTGTATTTTCTTACTGTAAACTGAGGTTTAACAGTCGAGAAAACATATAGGGAAATTAAACTGAAGCATGCATGTCCCCTGACCCTTCTCGTGGTGCTCCCAAACTCACGCTGCCCATAATTCGTGAAAAGTTATTCACCGTGGTATTTTCTATTTACTCGTTTTCGTTTCGGTCCTGCCGGTGGGCGTGATGGCGGCCGCCTGCGTGTAGTTTAACCCCAGTGATGGTGACGTCGTATACGAGCGAGCTTTCCAGCGATGCTGCGTCGGATTTCACTCATGTTCAGCAGCTGTACCGCAGAGAACGGGCTTGAGTGGTTTTAATAACATGGGCCATTTCTCCCCACTGGCACCCTCCTACCTGCTCTTCGAATGCGTGCCGAGTTCCACGGGCGGACTGCGCGGTACTGGACTCACTGCTATGGCTCGCTTTTTCTAGCTGCGCGGAGCTTTTCCTCCCCTCCTTCTTAAAAAAATCGCCTATAATAAAAAATACAAATCAAATAAGCGTGTACACGAACTGTATTTGGAAAATTGATGCCTCGCATGCCGTCCACTGAAGCAAAACTTCGCCTTTCGTCGGTTGCGGCCAGACACTCACAGAATAGCTGCCACCGGACCACGGGGAATAATTTAGCGCTCTCTGAAATTCAGTCCTGCTTCCAGGGCGAGGTCTTCGCTGCGAGGTCCCCAGCCACAACTATCGCGGTAATCACGAAAGCCACGGCTACATAGCGGCCTTTCGCACGCGAAGTTATGGATCGTGGGGCCTTCTAATTGGCTGAGAGCAGTGATACACGCGTGACGACATCGCTTCAGCACCGAGTCTAGGCGCGAGAAATTTCGAAGTATGCGGTCTCTGCTCACAAGTACCTACAATAATAAGTCACATCCAAACAAAACTGCACGCATTCTTCAACGCCCCTGTTTAGTTCAGCCGAACTTCATGTTTTTCATTAGCGTTCCATTATGCTCATTAACTGGCTGTGCGCGTCAGACGCTCAGGCAGGAAAGTTAGACAAGGAAACATTGATATACACGTATTTTAACCACTCACTCGGAAAACTATTAAGGTGGACAAAGAACATCCACTTTACTGTCGTGTTCAGTGACGCGGCAAGCTGTAACAATACTTCTGTTTCTGCTAATGCAGCTCAAGATTTCGAGTTTGATATTTGCCGTAAACGTGTTATGGCGGCTTCATGAGATGACATCAGCGTCACCTGGTTGATACAGACTGCGAATAAGGCACAGAATGCTAAAAAGAAAAAGCCAGGGCGCTGTGAACAAACTAGTGTCCATTCTGCGGGCAGCTGAGATAAACTTCAGAAAATAATTTCATCAGGTACCCGCATCACATTCTTCGTAATAAGAAACCTCCACCTCCTCCCCATTCGTGATAAATTTTCTCCACTAGGCATAGTTTGCTTGTTGAGATTGCGCGTACACACACACACACACACACACACACACACACACACACACACACACACACATATATATATATATATATATATATATATAAATTTATTTATTTATTTATTTATTTATTTATTTATTTATTTATTTATTTATACTGATATACTTCCGGAGCTCCTGGCCCCTGGTATGAGGCCAGAACAATACTCCCGACAGCAGGTGGCTCACCTAGTCGGCACGCACACCTCACAGGTGTAGCTCTTCTGGTATACCGAAACGATTCTTATTCATTGGTTCTAAAGGTGCAGCTTTCAAAAGCGTGTTTCACTGAATGCCAAAAGCGAACTTTTAGCCGAGAACAAGGTACCGAACTCAGAGAGCTTCTCATTGATAAGTTGTTGTTATTTTTTGTCATTATGCGATTGATTTCGAACATGACGCAGCATGAGTACAGCCGAACCTCGTCTTAACAAAGTAGCGTCGGGACCACAAGTTAGCTCGTTATATCCGATATTCATTGTAACAATAGATATGTAAATCGGCTCTAACAAACCGGCAATCCCGCTCACGCGAAAAATCCCCAAGCAACAAAACCGCAATATATATGACTCAGCGAGGAAATTTCGCACTGGATGACCAAAATTGCCATGACTTTTTGAAACTGAAATAAAGAATGTGGCTGTTAATTATTGTTCAGGATGTATTTTGCTCTGTTTTTTGCTATACTTTCTGAGGTCTTGAGCCTCACGCGAATTAAATGTTTCGTTATATTCGATATCCCAGCGGCTCTCGCTTTCTAGTTTGCTTATAAAAGCAATAAATATCACTGCAATGAAGCGTAACCCACCAAAGTTCGAACTTAGTTTTCTACAACCGAAAGTTTGCTGTATCTGTGTTCATTGTAACTTTATCAAACTGTATATGTTTGAATTCGTTCTTACGACCAAAGTCAGCGGGGGAGCTTCACGTGGATAAAAAACAAGTTTTCTCCTGACCCTGGGCATCTCATCAAAAAAAAAAAAAAGGTTACACAAGAAAATCAAAGGAAAGATTATAGCAGAGAAGCGCAGTGGCATATAACACACAAATGAACATTGCGGTGATTAACGACACAGCGTACATGCTGTAGCTCAAGAGAGGAGCTTTTCGTCGAATGATTTACTGGGCGCAAATGTGATACATCAATGAATCTAAAGACAGTACAACCTCTGGGCCCGTATTCAGAAAAGCATCTCACGCTAAGACCGGTCGCACGACGAACATTTAGTTAAATCCGACCAGACTTCCGTTCAGCGCGTTACACGTAATCGACTACTTGTAACGTTTCCGTGTAGTTTCGTATTATAATCAATCACATTTTTCGAAACTAACATTCTGGGTTATTCAAAACATATCTTTGTAATTGATTACCAGTAATCATTTACTTTTTTACTTTTTCTTTAAAGCGAGGTGTATCGAATATCCTGCGGCAGTTTCCATCCCAAATAATATGTCACCAGTCGGGAGAAGAGGGGTTACTACACAACCTATTTCACCTTACCTCATTGGGCTTATGTGCAACGCCTTACCCATGCGCCAGCAACAGCGAAGCGCGATGCTGCATTGAGCATAGCATCGAAGTGTCGTATATGTTCCTACGTTATTAGGCCACCCATCCATCCGCCGCATACATTCAGGATGTTCAGTGTATAGCAGGCGGCCTCTTAGCGTGGAAACATGAAAGAATAAGCAACGAAAACTTTTAAAAACGACTCCTCTTGGAAGTTAACGAGTAACACTATATCACAGAAGCTACATTGAGCCTCCAAGGAAACGCACAAGCCTCCGACCATCTCTCTACCGTGCCAGACACAGAATTTCCTTTTAGTCTGAGTGAACGTATGTTATTGTGTTATGGCAATAAAATTTCGAAGAAAAACAAGACTAATCTATTGCACTTAAGTACTCTGTTAGTTAATTTTCCGCGCCCGTAATTAAACACTGCTATGAATTGAATTTTAACATAATAAAGTATATTTGCAATCGTTTACTTATTTTCGGTAGCGTGCGCTAGGTCGGTGAGTATAGCTGATCAATGGCAACGAACGTCCGCGAACGAAAAACGATTACATTAACCACCCCTGTTTTCCCTTGATCAGTATAGTCGATATGGAATCGTTTTCTGCCTTCCACCTCTTATCGATACTCTCAGAACCGGCCTGTTTTGATGAAAACGTAAGCGGAGCTCTTCATGGACCACTTGCGAATCACCAGGAAAATAATAACTGAAGTTGAATTATACATCAGAAAAGAATGTTCGGTTTCATTTGTATGCAAGCGAAAGTTGCATGCAGATAAAGTACATTTCCCTGTGAAACAAGTGACGTGTCTTTTTTTTTCTTTTAAGATAGTCTTCCTCGGGATATTTGAACGCAGATTGATATGGGGGGGGGGGGGGGGGGGGGTTTAACGTCCGAAAACCATCATATCATTATGAGAGACGCCGTAGAGAAGGGCTCTGCAAATTTTGACCACCTAGGGTTCTTTAACGAGCACCCAAATCTGAGCACACGGGCCTACAACATTTTCGCCTCTACCGAAAATGCAGGTGCTGCACACGGGATCCGACCGCGCAACCTGGGGATCAGCAGCCCAGTACCTTTGTCAGTAGACCACCGCGGGGGGGGGGGGGGGGGGGGTTCCGATCACAGTCGTTTGGACAGGCCGGTTGAACGCAAGAAGCGCAGGAGCGCCTTCACAGCCTTCCTCTGCGACATCAAGTCCTGTCGGCAGCACAGGATTCTTTCTTCCGAAAGAGGCTGGTTGTCCAGTTCTAGTGCATTGCAGAGTGACTGTCTCTGCGAGGAGTATTGTGGGCATTCACACAGAATGTGCCAAGTTGTTTCATCACTGTCACAATGGTCGCATGCAGCAGTGTCAGCCATTCCTATGCGGAACGCGTACGCATTGGTAAATGCGACGCCCAACCATAATCTGCACAGCATAGCAGCGTCTCGTCGGCGTAATTCCGGAGGAATTCGAAGACTAAGAGTTGGGTCCAAAGTACCTAACCGTGCATGGAAAAAATGTGACTCGTTCCATAGTGACGTGGTGCGCTTGCGAGCAAGCACGCGGAGTTTCCGTGCAGCGTCAGTTCTGGAAAGCGGAATCGATATTTCAACGCTTTCAGTATGGGCAGAACGGGCAGCTCGATCGGCCCGTTCATTGCCAATTATTCCACAATGACTTGGGAGCCATTGAAAGGCTATTTCATGTCCTTCCTCTATGAGTTGGTGAGTGTTTTTTGTTATCTCAAATACCAGCTGTTCGTACGGGCCGTGGCGTAAAGGTGATAGAAGGGATTGCAGTGCCGCCTTTGAGTCGCTGAAAATTGTATGTATGTATGTATGTATGTATGTATGTATGTATGTATGTATGTATGTATGTATGTATGTATGTATGTATGTATGTATGTATGTATGTATGTATGTATGTATGTAACATGATTCAGCCACCCCACCGAAGTTTACGCACTTGCTGAACGCCCAGCCATCTTGAACGGGTGGTTGCGTTCATACTTGTGAATATTGTCGATAAAAAAGTAAATATTTCGCATATCTGAGGTGCAGCATGAATAATTAGGTATTATTAGCTTGCGTGTTTCTTTAGTAGAAGAAAGTACAGGGCTACGTAATTCTAAACACCTTATTGTTTTTTAGGCTGAGCTGAAAATTCGACGCTATGCACAAAAAAGCCCTCAGCCGACGATATGGTGCTGCCACCTGACAGTGAACCTGGGCTGTGCTCACGTGGTCTCTACGTTACGAGACAATGTCCCACTACTGGTGGAAGGTGTCGCCGTGCCACCGCCAAGTATTGTGACACTTGTGAAAGATGCATCGGCGGAGAGGGCGAGGGGCGCCGAAGTTTGGCCAACGTGTCGTTTTGCCCGCGGAGAGCATTCGCCAAAACCACGGTGCACCAAAACCAAGCCATACGCAGCGTCGCTGTACAATATTATAGCAGGAATGCAGGGAGATCTAATGTGCTGGGATAGTGAACGTCAGCCATTTTTCCCTGAAAGGGACCCTGCAACACCTTTTCAGCCTGGTCAGAAAACGTTGCCGGTCGGTAGTCGAGACTCCTGAGCACACGTGAGCCAATCATTGTAGCGCAGCACGTGGCCTGGAGTTTAAAATTGAATTTCAAAATCAGCAGAAAATCGATCGCTTGTCTCCCGACATAGGATGACACAAACCATAGTCCCCAGCAGGCCCATATCGAGGAATTTTTTTTCGGAGGAGGGGTCCACTTATTGAATGCCTTATAAAACCCGTAAAGTATTACTATTTATTACGGATGAAACACCCCGTCCATCCAAATTGGGGGGTAGGAGGAGGTTGCCCTCTCACCCCTTGACTACGGGCCTAGACCCCAGCCATTGGCTGAATTGAGCATCGTGCGCTGCATGATTACCGCGGCCATTGCGGGAAGACGCCAAATGTCCATGAGCTCGCACACTGAAATCAAGACCACGTATTTGACGAAAAAGAAAGAAAAAAGAAGGCTCAAGGCCATGGAGCACGACGAGGAACGGACTTAGCTTCATACCCCTTGTCATTTCCTCCCCCCCCCTTTTGCCTAGCTTTCAGTGCGCTCACTTGCACGAAATGAGAAAGTGCTTAAAGCGTGCAACAAATGTCTGCAACACCGCTCGTACTTGACAAATTCTAAAGATTTTTACGGCTGTCGATTTAAGGCCTTCACCTGGTTTAATGAAGTCATTCTATGACTACTTGCAAAAAACTTGCAGGGACGCTTTTTAACTGGTCGATTACTCACAACTGCGCCTGCAAAAACTGCGGCTGTTTTTTTTTTTCTTTTTCAAAGGGGTGTTTCCAATGGTCGTATATATTTCCCGTTCCGCCGAAGTGATACCGTACACCCCTGACGCGCTGACTGATCGCTTCGGTGCACTCCGGCATCCTTAGCGCGCTCTCCTCGCTAACCGCTGCCTTTTCATCCACATTGGTTCTTCGTGGAATTAAACGTGGTTTTTTTGGGCCGCCCGTGTCTGCGGTGAAAAACAAACTCGTGCTGCGCACGGGCGGCCTAATGAGGACCCGCTGTGGAGTAATGAAAAACCGTCGTACCTCGTTCGCTGAAATTCAATGATGCCCGCTCCAGAATCACGTTTGCCTCGCAGCTCCCTGCACGCTGTGCCGGATGCGATTACGCTTTTTCCATGCACGACCGGCGGGAAATCGCTGCCTGTCTCGGGAGCAAAGGCGAAGCAGTTAGCGCCCGCGTATGGTATCAATAAGCCGTTCACTTAGTTTCTGTACTCCTCTGAAGGTCGTTCACCTTAAACTGAACCACTCGAGCAAACCGCTGTATCGTTTATCACCGGCCGGCCCATATATCATGGCACCACGGCTACCTCGTTTTCTGGCTTGCCCGAAAACGAAAACCAGACGCGCTCATGTGGTCCGTGACGTCACTGCGGGAGGGCCCCCCCGAAAGCCGAGCCGCTTTCACACAGCGTGCAAGTACTCATACCTGCCAAAGTTTTGCCAGTCGTTTTTGGCAGTTATCTTTGTCTCGAACGAAGTGTTCCAACTCGTAGTAAGCTCTGCGTGGGGCACTTTCCTTCTCTATCGCCTAACGTTCTTGTCATTCTGCGCGTGTGGTTGGACAGTGAAATATCCGAGGTCGGTCTATGCAACGAGTGTACAGTTTCAGTTATGAGAGCGAGCATGAGCCCCGAATGCGTGTAATAAATTGCGACATCCCGTCTGCGGGAGGGCGCAGTTTTTTTTTCCAGACAAGACAGTTCGCTTGACCACTTGCGTGGCGCAGCAAGAGACGTATTGGCCTGCTTGACTTGCGAGGTGACTCAGCTTCCTCGGAATATGCCGGGAAGTTCTTTAGTGGCCTCCACGTTTCTACTGCACTTGTATGACACTAAGTACTATTCCCTAAACGACAACTACTAGTCTAGAGTTAACCTCCCTGTCATTACGTTTTACGTGCAGTTGACGCATTACACAACCCTGATTTAAGCGGAGGCCTCTAAGTTCGTCAGCTGAACGCCCATCAGTCCGGTTTTTTCGATAGCTGTTCCCAGCGAACGCAGCGGCTCGCAATCTTTGTTGTTGTTGTTGTTGTTGTTGTTGTTGTTGTTGTTGTTGTTGTTGTTGTTGTTGTTGTTGTTGTTTTGTGAGGGGAGGGGGAGTGGGATGAGTCGCACGTCTACGACAGTTGCCCCTTTCTTGTGTGGCAAAACCGCTCTTGACCCGTGTGCTTATGGGCGCACGGTAAAAAACCCCAGCTGGTCGAAATTTTCGGAGCCCTCCACCATACGGCGTCTCTCATAATGATAACGTGGTTTTGGGATGTCAAACCCCACATATCAATCAATCAATCATCATCTGTGCATGAGAACTACATGGTCGGTAACATATAGGCGCTGAGCTGCGCTCCCGCAGACGTTGCAGAAGGTAGCGCCACGGCCATCTCTTCTCCCGAACCGCATCATTATACAACCGTGACATCACGCGCGCAGAGCGCTGAAAGTGCGCGTCGTTTCGAGCGATAGTTGAAGCTCATTGTCGCCAGCAATGCATTGTCTCGGCGCAGCTTCGCGAGATGAGGTGGCGCCGGTCCCATGTGACCGCCGACGCACACTAACAAGACGCGCCCGCATGCGTCCAGGGGCAACGACCGCGCTGCAAGAGCTCGGACCGGAGGCCGTCCCGTTCCGGAGTGGTGGCCGCCGGGAACGTGAGAAGAGGGCAAGCTCCACTGGACGAGCTGCCCTCAGGTCGCCTTTGTCTCGCCTCCGCTCCTAATCAATTAACGGGCGCGCCAACGATCCCAATCTGGGCTCGCAAAGCGGGAGGAAACGGCCACATGTGCCCGCGCCTCGCTGCGGCGGCCGTAACGACATGTAACGGCGAAGGCCGCTAGGGGGAGCACGAAACATTCCGTGCGAAGAAATCAAGCCAGTTAGCGGTGCAAATCAGCCCTGCAGAACACCTGCCCTCGCGGAGACCCGTCCTCTTTTCCCCGAGCTTCCGCGGCCGCCGCCACCACCTGCGTGCAGCGGATGGGCCGCCGACGGGATGGACAGCGGGGCCGAATAGCGGGACGGTTGCGGCTCACGCCGGCTGCTTTCGCCTCTGCACTGCCAAGTCGGCTGGACAAACTCCTTTTGTTCCAGACCGAACAATAAGGGCAGATCGTTTGCTCGGCATGCGGTACATTCGAAATGCTTTCTCTGTAGCCTCTGTTAGTGCGCAGGTAAAATGACGCGTACCGATTAGCTGACTTTAGTTGCGTGCGTTTTTCGTTTGCCTTACTAAAAGCAATGAAAACTGCCTGGGGCCGTTATGCTGCTCACCAACGCTATAGGAAGAAAAAGTGTCTCGCAAAACCATGTCACTGGGGTAACTTGCTTGTCACATACTTGACTGCATTCTCGGGATTTCAATTAACACTTGGGAGCCTGAATATTATCTATTACCGGCATAACTTCTTGTAGGCGTGTGGTAAGCATAAAATTGGATTATTGGAACTTTCCTTAACACACCTCAAATTTCAAGCCAAAGCATTATTTTTTGGTGCGTTTAATACAAAGCTGTCGGTTTCTCTGCTAGGAGTTGTGCGATTGTATTTATTTATTTATTTATTTATTTATTTATTTATTTATTTATAGCACGAAAACCGAGTGAAATTCTTGTTTCTTTTAAAAGCGTTTCCGGTCAAGCACATACTTCGGTTTTCAGAATATTCAGTAAATGTCAGGTAAAAAAAAAAAAGAACCTTCACGAAATCGATGTTTCTCGTTCCCGTTAGTAGCTATATTGGATGAGTATGATACCGGAGCGTATGTTTGACTTGAAATGAGGTCGGTTAACTGCCCGGATAATCAATGAAATTCAATCGAATAAGTACATCGAAAGTGCTCTCCTCGTGAGCGTCTGGGACTCTTGAGACACCAGGTGGAGCGAATGCTGAAGCACTTATTTCTTACGAGTGCCTGAGACAACCACGTAACATGAGGTGTCGTCGGGCAGTGTACGAGAGACGTCGGTAATTACGTGCACGCGAGACGAAGAGAAATGTAGGCCTTCGCGTTAAGAGTACGAGAGGAAGCCAGCCTGGAATCACATGGAAGTGGCATTGCGTAAACACATATAATGCGTGCAAGAAAGCTTTTAGGTGCACCTTGGTCCTTGAGACGACGCATTCTGGTTGTCACCACGGAACAAGTGGGTCACTCCGCGCTTCTTTTTTTTTTTTTTCCTCGCTAAGAGACGGCTCTGCCCCGAGTAACGGCAGAGACGCCTGCACTCATGAGGCAATGTGGCCGAACAACACCCGAAACGTTCAAGCCGCCCACGCGCCGCCAGACGGCACGGGCCGGGCACCCCTTGGGTGCCCGCGATGCAGCAAACACGAAAAATTTCCATATTCGCCGTTTGCTCAAGTGTGCACTTTTGCTGCGCAAGCCCCCCTTTGACCTTTCGCAATGCATGCCCGGTCGGTCGGAGGTTGTCGCCGACGTTCGCCAACAACGCCCGGGTCGTCACATGGAAATGCGCGCGCGACCGAGATCCTATCGGTCGTGCGCCTTGGGCACGCGGACATGCGTCAACGGACGTTTGCTCACAGGGCGGCGCTACCGGACTGCCCCAACAGTACGTGCTGAAACGAGCAGCCCCGCAACAACCGATTGCAGTCTTTCTTTCCTTCCGTTCGAAGACTCAATAGAAACACGAGGTTATCGACGGACAAGGCTTTATGCGTCGTTAACGCGTCGACTTAACGAGGACAAAACGGCTCCAGAATGAGCTAACGTGGCGCTATCTCCCCGGACGCAATGCGTTTCGCGTTCGCACTGTTTGCAGCCATCCCGGTATAGGTACGCCTCGGTTTGTCGAATACAAGCGACGCGGCTGCTGCACACACGATTTCTCGAAAGAGACCTCTCGCAAAACAAACAGCACGTGTAAGCTCGCGTATGTGACCGGACTCGCAGAGCGACCCAGGTCTCGAGAAGCTGGCGTTTCAGTGCTAATGCACGCGCCTGTTTACTCGGAGGGCGTTGCTCTGCGGCAGTGCAATCGTTCCTTGCAACAAGGTGCATTCTCGCACGAAGACGGGACGAGGTTTGGAAACAGCACGTTCATCGTACCCGAGACGACAACATGGCTCAGTTTCTGCAAAGAAAAAGAAAAAGATGGTGATTGATTCGTCGTCTATATTCGTGCACCTCCTTTGTCTGCGCCGCAGCTCTGGAAACGCTGCTTCGACTTTTTGCAGAGTGCAGTGGAGCCTGACGACGGCTGTCATTGCGTGTCGCGAAACCTCCTCCCAGTCGGTGTCATTCTGCGAAGCGCACAGAGCACTGCCGACTGTACAACTTACTTCGTTCATTCCGAATGGAATTCGCGACGAGTGCTTCGTTGCCGCATATCCCCGGAGCTTGCGATAGAAAAGTGCTCGCATGCGGCTTTCTAGAGCGAGGCTGCGAAATGCAGCAACTTATGTATTGAGAGAGGTTGATACGCAGGAGGACGCAAACCGATCACACGCGTCTAATGGCAGCCGCGTATGTGAAAACAGGCCGACAGTTCGACGAAGACTGTCTGTCTGTTGTATTCGCATGCGATGCGTTCACACTTGAAATCGAATACGAACCTGGCCCGAACCTGGCCCGAACCTTGCTTGAAGACTTGAACATGCGATTGAAGTCTATTGAGTTTCTCTTTGTTTCATATTCCTACTTTACTTGCTCTGCGATTCAAGCAATCGGTCCATGAATTTGGACAACCGATCGCAAAATGCGCTCGAGAATCTCACACAAGGCATTGGTGGCCCATTGAGGCACCGCCTAGCTCTCTCTCTCTCTCTCTCTCTCTTTGTTAGAAACACCAAACTCTCGTTGTGTATGAACACTGTCGTATTTCTTTCCAAGTGCAAACAATATAAATTTTGAATACGAATTGAATAATTTTCTTATTGGAAGAATATTCGGTTCGAAAATGCATAATGGTAACGTCCCGAATATTCGACCAGAAAGATGCGAAATGACTGATCTCTGGCAGCCTAGCCCCGGCGACAACCGTTGGGCCAATAAAGTTTATTCGACTCAATTCAACTCCCCCGCCCCTTCCGCCACTAAAAACATTATTTCCCTACTGATAGGGGAGATGGTCTTTCGGACTTTGGGGCGTGCTGTTACAGAACATTAAGAGGGTATCCACATTATGAACCTATAAATTAGTTAATTGTTCTGCATGATAGTTTTTAGGTAAAGCATTGCCGAAGGTATCTTCTGTTTTGAAGAGCAGGCCAGTTGGTCGCACATAGCGTGAACTGTTTGTACGCTTCAATGAAACAAAATTGACGAAAAAAGAACGAAATGGGACAACACCCGTGTCGTTCTACATAACCTGCATCAACCAACATAAGGTAGGTTGACGATAAAATACGCAATATTCGAAAAAAAATTACTTCTTAATCGTGTGCAATTCTTATTAACAAATTTAAGCATTTCCACGCACTTATAAGCTCTACTGAACTCGTTGTAGAACTGCAGCCCCTCTCCCCCACAGACACGTGTTGGCAATGGACAGAGGTTCCGACCTACACCCCTCCCGCCACCCTCTAGTCTAGCGGCTCTTTTGAAGAGAGCCTCCTTCGTTCAACAGAAGAAGCAAAGCTTTCTGAAAACTTGCGACTTCTGAGACTCTCTCTTTGTCGGCGATTTTCCTGCGTCCAAAGCGCTGCCTGTTTTCGTCTTATTCTTCCCATACTGCAATGGTTCTCGAAATGGGGGTGACATACGAGCACGTCGCCACTAATTTAGACTGCCTCTCCTTCCCCCTTTTTTTTCCTTGCCATTATCGAAGCCAACGAAAAGCAAGAAGTTAACGAAGGGGCGGGGGGGGGGGGGGTGTAAGCCTGTCCCTCCAAAAGGACAATTTATATCATCAAGCGATTACTCTCCAAGCTTGAAATGTGCGTTTTTCTTCTGGTTCGGCCCGAAAAGCCTTGGTTTCCCCCCCCCCCCCCCCCCGTGGTGGCCATATAGTGGAAATAGAGAAAAGAAAACGTGGCCCGCGGTCTTGTTGCTGAAGGGTTTGCAATAGAGAAAGCTCGTTACCGACCCGTCAGTCATGTGCTTACGGCGAACTGACATGTAGAGATGGTGGGACCAATTTACGATTCCCGCAAGAGTTTTCATTTCAATTTTTTGTTTGTTTAAAGCTCGTTCACAGACGGCTTTGTTCGATCTGAGTCGCCAGCGTTTGGGCGAGGACCGCGAAGTTGCGCCTCTTCCGCACGTTTGAGCTGAGCGCGAAGGAAGACGATACCGGCAAGAGCGTCTGTGGTCGTGCGTGTCCGAAAGACGATAAATAGTGAAATAAAATATGCAGTACAAGAAACCTCTTTCGGCAAAACTTTCCATTTTTCTACGTACGCCGGTACTTTTCCGATGAGGGTTTCTTGGATATCAGTGCGGTTTTTTTAATTAGTCGCAACGGTCTCATGTGAACTGCGGCGAAGTATTTCAGCCTCGATGTGGACTTCACGCGTGAAAATTGCAAGAGCCTTACTGTATTCGATTGTTATGCAAAATTGTAAAATATCTGCAGCATATATATATATATATATATATATATATATATATATATATATATATATATATATATATATATATATATATATATATATATATATATATATATATATATATATATATATATATATAGAGAGAGAGAGAGAGAGAGAGAGAGAGATACTTGAGAGGTTTGTGTGCGTAACTGACTTTAGTGCAGCTTGGTATTCAAACTTTTCCATCCCGTCAATCACGCAAAAAGTCTGCGCAGATACTCGGCCTTCCTCTCTTTACACGGAGAGCGCGCCTCTAGGGCAACGGGAACTTCTCTCCAATTTTGATGATCGAATAAGGAATTCCGAATAACAGCAATGTTGATGTTGATACACCTTTTGGTTCGATTCCTTGCCAGCGTGAAAGCATAATTCCTTGGTTCAAGGAGTCGCTGGCGGTATATGCCGCATGGGGTCTTTACAGCATACACGGGACACGACTCTTAAAAATCATTAGCCTTTACACTCACAGACTTTGTTACTCATTCTGCGACAGACAGTGCGATTCTGAGAGTTTACCGTATGTATTGCGCTGTCGCGGCGCGCACTATAGTTTAAGTGCAGCCCTGGGACAAAGACCAGCGAACACCGGCCATAACCTTGAAGATGCGCGCCCGTTGCGCGTATATAGGCGGAGGACGATGAGCCGTGTACAGGTGCGCGCGTCCCGAAATCGAAGCACGCAATGCAGTTTGACGATAACAGTCCACCTGCTCTTTGGGTGATCAGGGGCGCCATCTGCTTCGGTGTCCGTTGAAGCCTGGCGGTCGCGTGTCTGCGTTGATCGGCGCCGACGGAAGAGGAGCCGGCCGTCATTAGCTGGGCACGGTGCACGGAGAACAGGCTGGGAAAACGAGACTGAAAAGGTGAACGGAAGCGAGGCAACGCGAGAGGATCGCAGCAGGCCGCCTCTGTTGCTCGCAGAAACCGAGAAAAATGAGAAAAAGGAAGTGGCGCTCTCTGCACACGTCACAGTGTTGAGCGAGCAGAACCCAGCGACGATCGCGTGTAACAGCCGCGCACCGGTGTGTTCCGTGGATCGTGATCAAAAAGTACGCATATCCGTTGCAAGTAGGTGTAGAGCCTGTATTTAGGTTACATGCTCGCAGACTTCCGGCTAGCTCGGCCTCTTGCATGTTCGGTCACCTTGAGTCGACCCATGCAATGTGGCTGACTTATCGATATCCCATACGTCATTGTGCTTTCACCTGAGCACTACAGAAATCGAGTCTTAAGTTGATTAGGCAGCGAGCACCAACGCTCGAGCTGACACACGCAACAAGTTACAAGAAAAATGGCGTCTCCATAAGGTGGAATGCTGGGCCAGTTGGTACAACATAGTGGGGAAATATATGAGCCCACAAAGTAGAAGGAAGCCCCGCCACGGTGGTCTTGTGGCTAAGGCACTCGGCGGCTGACCCGCAGGTCGCAGGATCAAATCCCGGCTGTGGCGGCTGCATTTCTGATGGAGGCAGTAATGCTGTAGGCCCGTGTATACTCAGATTTGGGTGCACGTTGAGGAACCCCAGGTGGTCGAAATTTCTGGAGCCCTCCATTACGGCGCTTCTCATAATCACATAGTGGTTTTGGGACGTTAAACCCCACAAATCAATCAAATCAATCAAAGTATAAGGAAGGAAGTGTCTTTCCTGTGAAGTGCTTCCTTTTTTACCTTGTGCGCTCATATATTTCTACATGATGGCGCCTCTGAACACATGGTCGTCACGATTACTGCGCATAACGCATGTTTCGTTTCAGTGCACGCTAAGCATGGCAACCTGTGTTCAGAGAATGCGACCTCGATGTGGAGAGAGAGAAATAGAAGCAAGGAAGGGCAGGGAGGTCAGTTAACCAGACGCGCTTCAGGTTGGCTATAGGTTTCACTGGGAGAGAGAGTAAAGGGGTGGAAAGAAAGATGGACAGAATCACAAACACACTTGGGGGAGCCCATCCACGGTGACGTTCACACTCATCAATACAAGCAGCTATAACCTGTGCTACTCTTTTTTTTTTTTTGGCAGACACTGCTGGAAGCGTGCCGCGGGTTTAAATTTTTTTCTTTAGATAATCATAGTAGCGAGTACAGTTCACAGTTACGTAAGGTGTAAGAAACGGGGCATCACAAGATGATCGAACAAAAACGGCGACTGCCGTCTGCTCGCACGACGTCGAAGCTACCAGGGTTACTGTTTCGTTCTAGAGGCGCAAACAACTCTACAAAGCGCGGGTAAGGTTCAGTGTAATGGAAGTCACGTCCGCAAAAGGCACGGCAATATGTTTCAAGTAATCTGCTATGAAAGAAAGAAAACGCTACCAGCAAGTGAAAGTTGAAGAATGCGAAAGTAGGCAGAAGCGCGCCCTTTGTCTCCCTCGTCACAGATTGAGGCAACCTGGGCGCGCATTCGCGCACAACACTACCCAGGCGCGTTCGCTGAATAATGCATCACGAGAAGTTCGCATTTCCCGCGCTTCGAACATTTGAGCTTGTTCTCTCAGGGTCGCTACGAGTGGTGGCAGAGGTGGCACAGAAAGGCACTGCCCACACGCACGCTTCACGACTTACACGACACGCGTCGAGAAATAGGGCGTAACTCGCATGTAGGCACACTCGTGTTCTTGTCCCGTTTGCAACGCGTAGCGGCTATTACTAGGCAGCGCCGAATTTTCCAAGTTGCACGATCGCTGCCGCAAAAGGCTCTCTGAAGTCGTCCGTCCTTGGATCGTGTCCCGTTTTTCGTTTCACTTGAGACGCTGACCGAAGAGGCTGCTACCGGCGTTATAAGTCAAGGACCAAGTGCGGTAGGCGCGTGCTGAAGTAAGCTTTCTGCCAGCGTGCGTCTCCCCTGTCACGCCAGTGGGGCGGCAAGGCCTTCTTGAAAGTATACGATCGTTCGTGTGGTACGCGTGCCCCTCTCGTGAGGAAAGCCACTTCCGAGGACTACGGGACAACGTGGGTGACAAGAAAAACACGGGCTTTCATAACGCTTACCGCAGCCCTGCCGCACGCTTGTCGGCGAGCAGGGCCTTATGCATGCACCCTACACTTCTCGACGACTGTCGAGCGTTCCTATCGGTGTCGTGTGCTCTATCTTGAAATGT
Organism: Rhipicephalus microplus; assembly: GCF_043290135.1. Lineage (NCBI taxonomy): Eukaryota > Metazoa > Arthropoda > Arachnida > Ixodida > Ixodidae > Rhipicephalus > Rhipicephalus microplus. Next base: position 51,434,786 of record NC_134710.1, on the reverse strand, counting down.
GCAATCGGCGGAAAAGAGTTTACGCAACAAAGATACACGCATGGATGACGCACAGCACCGCACCAGGCAGCACCGCACCAGGAAGCTAAAAACAAAAGGTAACTACACTAATTGACAACAGGGAACATTGCACACAGTATCGAGAGGAGGTTCTGACACAAAGAACACTGCGACCTCCCTCTCCACGCTGCACATTTCGATTGGAGAGAGACGAATGTTCATCGTAGCATCCCCTCACTATTATCACAATGTATGAGGCTGGCTTTGATAATGATGCAAAAATCTTGTATCTATTGTATCTTGATACAATAGGTACGAAGTGCTTCTCGAGATTAGGGGATTGTTCCAGGACATGCATTTGGGAACTCAGTGGTGTGTATGAAACCGGAGGCTTAATCGGGACTGGACACGGTTCGAAGGACTGTGAGACGCCTCGCATCGGGCACTCACAGAAAGACGACAAGTGGGATTACTGCCCTGAATACTCTCCACGCTTGACTCCACCCTCACTGACACTGGAACAAGCTTGCTCCAAAACTTGCAGCAACTTTCTCCGACTTATCTGCAATTGCTATAACACACTCTAATTCCACATGTATGTCAACACGGTGACACTCAAAAATCATTCGGCCCCCATGCGACACCCACATTGTACACTACTGCGTGACGTCATGCGGTCTCCGGGACTATGCCCACAGCCCTACAGGTCTGTGGCTTTTAGAAGAGGCGTTCGTCACATATGCAGTTCTTGGCTTGTTCTAAATTGTCTGTTTTGCATTGCCGGCGCATGAATGCTTTGCGTACGCTCATTACAGTAACTGGCCCGCACTATTAGATGCGAAGCAGCTCTTTGACTCGCGTGTGTAACGCCGTACGTACGTGCGTCCGTACGAATGCGCTGCAACGCGTTTCTCTTGCCACAGGTGTTGGAGTGGTGCTAAGTAGATCATGCCGCAGCAGCGCGTTAATGTCAAGCTCCCCGGCACGCTGCCCTCGCAAGTGCGCGCAGGCGTCACTGTCTCACTCACCCTCAGCACGCTCGCTGCAGCGCCCGCTCTCAACACACTTCTGTTTCGCTTCATCCTCTCCACCGCCAGTAACGCTCGACCACACTTCAAATGAAAACACTCTTTCGGCTCGTTTATCTGCGATGAAACTTACACGAAAGCCAACCCGCCTTCCGGGCTCGCTGGATTCCGTGCCGACCGGTTGTGCCCTCGCGATCTCCGACGTCAGCGTAGCTCTGGCCGACTGGGCTCGCCCTACGTCCTCTCCTGACGCCGACCTCCGATGACAGTGTAGCTATGACCGACTGGACTTGCTCTACGCCACCTCCTGACACCGACAAGAGCTCTCGCAAGTGGTGCCCCGTCCTCGGACTCCTGTGACCGTGTTTCCATCTTTCCTATCTCTTCTATCCCCTCGATATGTCGTCGCTCTCTGGCTTACCACCGCACGCCTCTTTCTCTCTCTCTCTCTACACATTTATTCCTATCCTTTTAATCCCTCCTCTCCCTTTCATCCCTTGGTAGCTACTGTTGGGGTGTCGCTCGCTGAAGCAGACAGTTACGGGGCTCACTTTTCCTTTCTCTCTTAGAACCACTTTGTGTTGAGTTTCAAACAAACGTGACTCGAGTAAACGTTACACTGAGTTTCGTTTTAACCGTTCTTCCAGCACCCGTGTCGACGCCCGTTTCAGGCGGGTCAACGCCGTGCGCACCGCTGCTGCTTCGCATCCCATCAGGGTTCCCTTCAGATATATGGTTCATAATTTTTAACTGATTTCACGTGTTTAATATTAAAAATAGCATTCATTGTTCCTGAAAACTTGCTATACAAATCAATCTCGTAGATTAATTGTGTATTGACTATACTCTAGTGATAACGTTATTTGACATCATTGAAGCAATACGAGCGCCACACTTGACCATTAGAGGTATATTTATAACTTCGTAGACACACAGATTGGCAAGCTATGCGTGCAGTTCATGATCATGTGCGCAACACAGTGTCTGCAAAGATATGCTTCCGTACAGCCTAAAACAATATACAACAGTTCCACTGAGTGATATAAATAGAAGTTAGGCTTATGCATCTGAACGGAAAAAAAATTATAATAATTTTTTTACATTTTAACAGCGTTGAATATAAGGTTAATTAATATTATGTAGGATTTCACGTCCCGAACCACAATATGAATTTTAGAGGTGCCGTCGTGAAGGGCTCCCCAAATTACGACCACCTGGGGATTTTTAACGTGTTGGAGGGGAGGAGGTGATACGACGCCGATCCAGTTATCCATTAACTTTATATTTTCTCCGCTAAAAAAGCATTATATTTGTGTGTGTAGCGTATATAAATGCTGTGAGGGCCATACATGATCAACTTTCCTTTTTTTTTTTTCATCCGTATGCTGCAGCGTAGCCTGAAACTTTTTTTTTTCTGTGGATAAGGATGGTCGAAAGGGGGTAGCAACCACCCGTATTAATATTCGCGTCTGTGTTGTCTGAGTGCACGTGTAGTATACGAAATGTAAAAATTTGGGGGATAGTCCCCCCTCCCCTAAACTACCCACATGACTGGTACTGTCAGTTTGTAAATGATAATCAGCTAAACAGCTCAACCTTCGTCATCGTAGCTCGATCTCGGCGGCAATGAAGCTGATCCTTAAAAAGAATCACTTTATATACAAATAGAAAATTTACGTAATGACACTCCCAGGTCAAATAAACGTATACGCATTTCACATAAACCCACTGACTAACCGAAACGTTAATGCAGCGCCTACTTGTCGTATTTAAAAAATGCAAAAGGTAGAAAAAATATAGTGCACCGGTTATGGTGAGGGCCACTTATTTTTCCATAATTGGGGTAATAACTACAAATATACTACGTAATAAGATAAGAACGAAACATCACACAGGTCTGAAAAAAACTAGAGAACGTAGCCTCATGTACCGAGGAACATGCAGTAATGCAAAACGAGAGAACAAGTTTCGCCGCATCGAATTCCTTTATACTTGTGTGTCATGTAACATAATTCTACACGCATACCTATTGAAGCAATGCGGACTGAAGTAAACAGCTGCACAGATGAAGTATACGCTCTAAAAACTGTGGAGGGCATCACAGGAGTAAAAAGGCCAAGTTACTCTTCAGAGTGTTCCACTCTCGCGAAACATCAGATAAAGTGAAATTCATTTTCAATCCGTATGAAACGAGAGAGAGAAAAAAGCTTTCTACTGTTCCTCTTTTTGAGTGAGCGAAATGTCCGTATACTGTTCAGGCATCAGAGAGTAAAACGGGGTTATACTCTTGCTCTTGATTACTGTTAGATGCGTCGGCTCACCACGAGGGATTAGCAATACCTAATAACCACACATATATGCTGTGAAACGTACTGCATTCGTTTGTTGAGACGTTAGAGATTATTAACAAAAATAACAGCCTTTCCAGCGGACGCCTGTCAATTTCAGCGCACTGGATGGCACTTGGAACTTTTAATATCCATGTTTTTAGCCTTTGATCTGTGTAGTGAAATAAGCGAATACTATACGTTTTTTTAATCGGTCACGATCGAAACTCAACACAAACGGCTATGACATTCTCCTTATATTAATATTAATTCTTGTCGCTACGACCATGGCACACGGGCGATGGTGCCGTAAACCTAACGTTACAGCTACACTGAAGTATGGTGGCTTTAGTCGTAAAACGTGAACAAGAATGACCAAAAATATGTCCGAATGAGGTGAAAACAAAAACTAAATTATTTAGTGGACACTTCAGATGCACGATGTTTCGAAGGCGGAAATGACTAACCACTTTGAGAGTCAGTGCCCATGACGTTCATATAATTGGTTGCGCTAATGTTCCTTCTTCTGCATGCTGTACAAAAATAACGTGTCGGATAGACGTTTTGATCTTACGAAGCACAAAACAAACACGGTAAACATGTTAGCTACAGCCTGGTTAGTTGAGAAGCGCGGAGACACTCAAATCTACGCGTCTAAACAAAAAAAAGTAGACATATCTTCAACATTTTATTTATTTATTTATTTATTTATTTATTTTATTTATCAAATACTTCGGACACGTATTCCGAGCATGGAGGGTAAATAAAATGGTAAAACAGGGAACATGTTGAAAACAAAAAGAATAAATGAAACAAGAACACTAATACAGAAATAGAGTCAATACGTTTGGCGAAACGCTATACAAACTAATTATTAATAATCAGCATTTTGGTGTCGATTCGATTACACAATTCCATTCAGCTATTGTACGAGGGAAAAAAGAATTTTGAAATGTATTCGTTCTCGCGAAGTAGGGTGTTAATGCATCTAGTCTACGGTGACGAGTGGTTGGGGTTGATAGGGGCGACAGAAATAAAGATGAGTCTAGGGGTGAATTGTTCGTGTAAACTAGTTTAAGAAATTCCAGTCTGTGCTTCTGTCTTCTCATATCGAGTGGTTCAATGTGGTTAGCATTCATAAGTTCTGTGGGTGCATCCCGTCTTGAGAATCTGTTAAATATAAATCTAACTGCCTTTCGCTGCACTCTCTCGAGGTTATTGATATTAGTTTTTGTATACGGATCTCAAACTATACATGCGTATTCTAGTTTGGTTCTGATTAAGATGTTATAGCATATCAGTTTTACATCGGAAGGTGCTTTTTTCAAGTTTGTGCCTCAGGAGGCATAACTTTCTGAAGGCTGAGGAGCAAGTTTTACTAATGTGGTCATTCCATGTGAACGCGTTGGTAAAGGTGACTCCTAGATACTTGTATTGGGTTACTCCTTGCAGGGGGGGATGTACCCAATTTATACGTATGAAGCAAAGGTGATTTCTGATGTGTCATTCGCATTAGTACGCTTTTGTTTGGGTTTAGTGTCATTCCTAAGAGCATGCACCGTTCAAGAATATTATTTACACTATTATGTAAGCTAATTTGATCATTGATAGAATTAATGTCTTTAAAAAAACCACGCAATCATCGGCAAACAATCGAATCTGGACACCACCTTCATCCATATTAACAATGTCGTTAACATTACTTATAACATGAAGAAATAAACACCCCTTCAGCGATTTTCTGTGTGGTTTAGTGGCTAACGTGTCGGACTCACAAACTGTTATGCGTCTAGAAGTCAAAGATTCAAATCTGTTTCCACATTTAATTTTCCTTTTTTTTTGTCGTAGTGCTCGTATTTAGCCATTCTTACGGTCTACGCAAGAGGAAATACACCAAAAACAATTAAAAATTACAATATGGGCTCTAGTTCTGCTATTTTTTTTTTTCGTGAGGTGCGCTGCTACTCTCTTCGGGGGGGGGGGGGGGGGTCATGCTACTTTTCTTCGGGCAGCGTTATGTTACTCTGTTTAGGGGGAGTTGCCTAAACAAGAGGCGATTTACTCTAGAAAAGAGAGTGAAATATGGGACAAGAAAGTACTGTCCCAAAGAGAGTGCCCAGCACTCTCTTAGTTTTTAGAGTGCATGCACAAACGAATAAGGAACCCGCACAGAGACATATGGCATGCCATAAGCAAGTTTCATAGCACAAGAGCGTTTATAAATATAAGCGCGGTACATGTAACACACATGCCCCCACAGACAAATACCAAAGGGACACGTCGTCCTTAATTTAGTTGCAGCAGGGTGGAAGCCATGAGGTGTAAGCAGGGCGTGTGTTTTGCAGAGCGAAACATAGCTGTTTACGGAATTTCATTATCAATGGCAAGGTTGAGACGTTCGCGATTGCTTAGCAGCAGCCTATAACCGAACACGGGATTGCTATACTTACCGAGTATTGCCCTGACAGCACTTATTAAACGGCGAAATCTGTTATATCTCACGAGGAGGACAAAGCGTCACGTATGTTTTATCCTTATTATTGAGATCCGCTGTTCGTTTAGGCAAGCCTGCTAAGCCTTGTCTCCGCGAATATGAGAGTGGATGCATGGGGGAAACAGTGGGCAAAATAGTCAGGGATACTTTGCTGTCAAAGCGTCACGACGCAAATAAAAAGCAAATACAAGCATCGCATAAGGACCTACGGGTCACATAGCGCAATACAGCCGCTTGGTAAATTCCGAGGCGGAAGACGCCCTTCTGCGTGGTTGCCGCCACTTTTTACGTACTTGTTTTTTTCTCGGCGCTGCCGTTTTCTCGACGCCATCGACACGCCGAGAAGACGACGCGGCGGGGTTGAATACATCTTGAGGGATCATCGCTCTTCCTAGTCTCCTATTGGCTCTAGAGCGCTGCAGCCAGCGCAGCGCTGCAACCATCAAATGAAAAAAGTTCTTTCCTTCCTCCATGGCTGCAACGAAGACCCACCGTGCCCGTTAAATGGTGCGTTTTTTAGAAGTGTTTGAATGCATTCAGCGGTGTTTGGTGAGTGGTTTTCAGTGACCAAGCACCAAGCGATTTCGAGAGTCAGAAAAATAGGTGAGGATCAGTTACGTGTTGTTCTTGTTTTAACTGCTGCCTATATACGAAGCTCTGCGGGGGCAATCGATCGAGAGGTGATGGCGAATTTCTTCATCATTGTGCGCCATTGTGCAATGATCGAACGCTATTCGAGAAAGCCCACGACAGCGTCCGTGTAATTCCATTCCGTGAACCACGTTCCAAAAGCAGTGAAGTAATTGGTGTCTCGGCATTTCAAAGGCTTCTGTCCAACTAGTATTTGAGAAGGGGACCCTCTTCGTCAGGGAGCAAGAAAACTGTAAGATGCCATTAAGTATCGTATGTGCAGCTATTACCTGGCGATGAGTGAGTGAAGTGCGTTCATGCGAAATGAGGACCGTGTAATTTAACGTGACAAGAAAACTGTGGTATAGTGTTTGGAAGGGGTAAACCGAGTGAAATGCACAAGAAAGCTGTTCGTAAGTGAATGAGAAAATAATGAGTTACTTTAGTAGTAACCGCTGTGTGTTAACTTCTCTGAATGGCTGGTTGGTTGTTGGGTTGGTTTTATGCGGTTTAACATCTTAAAGTGACTCAGGCAATTAGAGGCGCGTTAATCGAGAGCTCTGGATAATTTTGACGGTCTTGGCTCTTTCAAAGTGAACTGACTTCGCACAGTACACGGGTCAGCATTTCGCCTCTACCGAAATGCGACCGTGGAGACCGGGATCAAGCCCGCATCTTTTGGGGCGGCAGCCGAGCAGTGTAACCGCTAAGTCACCGTGGCGGATAACTACTTTAAATGTACAGCAGAAGGTATAGTTGGACACCATTCGTTGAAGATAGGCTGTTGGTCACACTGAGTACTGGTAATTGTTCCTGAATCCTATATGCCTGAATGTAGAGGGTTAAGTTTTCTATTGGTCTTTGACACAGAGACAACGTCTACAGCTTGGAGGTTCGGGAGGAGGGGGGATGCAGTTGACAGGCATGGAGACGCTCTGTGAACCGGGGTGCCAGGGGTTCCACGTGGGGGGCGGGTACACAGAGAGCATGTAGACGCCGTCCGCCGTCACATCGTGTTTCCGGTTAAGGGTGGGAGACGGCGGCGAACCGCGGTGCAAGCAGAGCGCCCGCTCCTCGGACATCGGTCGCCCACCGCGAAGTCGTGTCTCCCAGTCTGGAGACGCTGCGCATCATCTGTAACGATTACCGGTCCAGGCCGTATAGCGCCGTCTCATCACCGATTCCGTCCGCGCAGGAATCAGCCTGTAACAACGACGCCCTGCCGGGACGACGGCTGCTCCGACGCAGAACGAGTGGCGCAATACATGGCTCGTGCATACGCGGTTTCCCGCGCGCGTTAATCATAGCTCGAGATACTTGCCGATGATAGAAAAAGGAGCACCCAGTAGAGGTCAGTGAACGACTTTATCCGAAGGCAAAGCGAATCAGTCAAGCGTCTTTCTTTGCTGGGTGTATTCAGGCGTCCCGGTCACGCGCGTATCGCAAAATCCCGCATGCGAACCCTGTGACGCTCAGCGAAGACTGCGATGTGCCGGTGGTTACGCTCTGGCTCAGTACGTAGTTTATTTAAAGTATCTTTACAATTCGCATTCGATCGTTCATCAGTCGTGACTGCATCACTGCGACGAGCATCGTAAGCATGCTATTACAGCTGTATCGCGAAGAGTTTGTAGCCTGAAGTATTACTAGAAAAGAAATGCTTCCTGTCGCCACGGGTTTGTATTAAACCATTATGTGTCCATTTCTTTGTCGCACGCCGGAGGAGGAGCCGGCAACCGCTAGAGGCACCAACATCAGCTTGCATACATTTAAAGGTAATAATCGCTGTTACGCGGACACCCTGCAGACTTCATTCAGCTTTGAGTATAGGAAGAGCATGCGTGTTTCAGGGCTTCTACATGAACCGTGCGCAGGGTTCCTGCGCATGAACGTGACCATAGGGGGTCGAGTCCAGCTGGTGTTGGTGGGACAGTGGTGACGGTGCACGTTCGGACGCTGACCCAAAAGTCGTGGGTTCGATGCCGGTGGCATTTACATGCATGGAGGCGAAACGCTGGAGACGCGCGAGCTGTGCTATGTCCGTAACACCGGATGGTCTAAATTTCCGGAAACCTCCTATAGGGCGTGCCCTATAAGGATATGGTCGTGTTGGCTCGTGAAACTCCAGTTGTTGTTGTCGGTATTAAATTTACACCTGCCCTCCCCAGAATCATGACATCGATAGCGTGTAGGGCTGAGTCAGCCCGGTAGCAGGCGGATGGGTTGACTCGATCAGCCTGACATGGTTGGCAATGTGTCGGGTCGGGCTGAATGTGCAGAAACTATTCGACAGTAAGTTTTGCGCCACGCACCGTGGCTGGACTGGTGGCCGGACTCCGGCCGTGGCCCACCTCCTCTGTTCGCTCTCCTTGACGCTACACATCGCTGCGATCCTCAGCCCTGTAGAACCGAGCTCATGCATGCTCTGTACGCCCGGAGGCTTCTGACTCTCGACCCGAACACCTTTACATGGACATATCGAAGCAGGTTGAACAAACTTGCATCAATGCTATTTACAGCGAAAGCTGCTTATGGGACCACAACAGGGGTCGTTGCACCGTAGTTGTCCGCCGCCGCCGCCGGTGTCCGTCACCATTATCGCGCGTAATTAAGAAAAGTAATTAAAAACACCGAGAACAGACTAAGTTTCCAACCCAAGTCTCCTGCGTGCCGGCTCAGTATTCTACCACTGAGATACGCCGGTGCTGGAAACTCCGTTGCAATTTGACCATGGCAGGCTTCATGCTGGGAAAGGAATTGCGGTAATGTGTGCAATAAAGTGCTTAAGAACAGAAAAGCAACAACCAGGCGTCACACAATGTGAATTGCGTAACGAATGGGTCGTCAAATGCTACAACCCATTACAATAGCGTTAATCACAATTCTTCCTCGTCGTCCACCACAGCATAAAAAATAACACAGAAATTTATTTCAAATGTGTAGCGGGCACCACGTGTCTCCGTAAGATGGCATAGTGGATGTATCCCTAAATACAAAAATATTATTTTTAGCGTAGTGGGTACCCTGCAAAAGTGTTTGTAGCACTTACCCGAAGAATGTATAAGAAGGCTCTAGAAAGGTCACTCTTTCAGCTTTCTCTGTGTCCGTGCCCCGCGTTCCGTGCAGACCTGGTGGTTTTTCGGAACTTTTACGCATGAATCTGAAATCAAACTTTGTAATAAGAAATAATACCCTGCATACCGGCATAAATAAAGGGTCTGTACGCAGGATCCTGCTTAGTCCCAGTTTTCAGCAACCTGTGTATAGCTAATCTGTAGACAAAGATATAGATGTGCCAGTCTCAGTGAAAGAAAGGTCGTTAGAATCTTTACATTTGTTCTGTTTCTTTTTAGTTTTTGTTAAATGTATGTAAAATTACTTTTGACACAGTGTTTCAATGTTTTACTGCTGTACACGAGTGCCTTTGTCCGCTAGAAGTTACATTTGAAGTTCCCGCACAGGGAAGTATTAAGTTTTTAGATGTTAGCTTTACCTTCAGTCATGACCTGGCATGATGGTGCTATCATTCTTACGCTATCACTCAGCCAATTCTAAATTAGTTAAAAGAGGAGTTCCGCCCCGCCGCGGTGGTCTAGTGGCTAAGGTACTCGGCTGCTGACCCGCAGGTCGCGGGTTCGAATCCCAGCTGCGGCGGCTGCATTTCCGATGGAGGCGGAAATGTTGTAGGCCCGTGTGCTCAGATTTGGGTGCACGTTAAAGAACCCCAGGTGGTCTAAATTTCCGGAGCCCTCCACTACGGCGTCTCTCATAATCATATAGTAGTTTTGGGACGTTAAACCCCACATATCAATCAAAAGAGGAGTTTCGAAAATGTGTCCCACCAACTCGCTTAACACGTCTTGGGTTGACTGCACCGACTAAGCGTTGACAGCAAAACAGTGCGCCTACAAGACATGCTGCAGTTATCGCGGACAGTCTTTAGTGTCAGTCGCTGAAGGAGTGCTGAATCAAGCGCAAAGCGCTAGTAATTTTCCCTGAAAGCATGCAAGACGTTTGCAACAGGGACAACATACGACCGACTGCAGTATACTTTACATCCACCGGTTTTCGCATAAACTAAAGAAAATCACATGGCGAGGTAACGCTGATGTTTTCTCAGTGCCTAATCAACTCACCAACCTATTCAGAAAAAACAAAACCAGACAAGTGTTCACAGCTGCTAAGTAAAAATAGGAATAAGTTCGTTGAATGTAAGACTTGATCAGTAAACTACAGCATCGACTTAACGTGCGGGAAGGGTTACGCAGGGCAATCAGGAAGATGTATCAATGGCAGCTTGCGTGAACACATAAAGTTGGAAAAACCTTAGCTGATGTTTTCTTTGCGCCCCATTGTAATTTGCATCAATGAGGTTCCCCTCTTTGAAGCCACCAAAAGAACAGGTAGATGTAAATGTTAAACAACATGACCAGGGGCATAGTTGTTTTTTTTTTTTTGGGGGGGGGGGGGGAGTTTAACTATACTTGATGCATGTTAGCGCGTGCATTTGTATGTGTGCATGTGTTTCCGCAAGCAAAATTGAAAAATGTTGGGAGGGCGAGTTGAACCACGCCTTCCTTGAATACGCCACTAAACATGTCTTATAATGGAAGCCGAACAGATTGTGGCACTTGGAGATATGTGTACCAGCGAGAAGTCACTGGCAGTGTTAGAAAAAGAATTAAAATACCTGCGCTTGCCTTGAGATTTCAATGTATTTTTCGTTTTGTTCACCATGATCACATGGGTGTGACTCGTGCGGCGAGTGCATAAATATACTCTGGCTTCTTAAAGTAAACAATGCTGGAGGTTATTAGCGCCCTGTGTCTGTATATGAGCCTTTATGTTGTCCTGTCATGTATATGCACGACAAGGTAACCTACTGAAGATGTGCTAGCACGAGCCCGCATCGCAATCCTTCTCACAGTTTCAATAATTAAAATTTTTGTCTAAAATAAAGCACCCTGTAGTTCGTTGTACAACAGCGTAGTGACGATTACACGCAGTGCATGTTGCTTACCTAAGTGCTATCCTCCTCGTTTCGAACGGCTCACGATTGAAGGCAGTGATCGTTTTCATCTATATGAACGTCGGGTTATTAATGCAACCATTCGCAACGACACCCTCTGCGCAGAACCGTTTATTATACGGCAAAATAACGATTTCTTGAACATTAACGAGTGCTAATAAGAAGTAGAGCTCCATAAAGTACCAAATAAAAGGGCGGTGGTGATTAGGCCCCCGGCAACTGAACTCAGGGCATCCCCGTAGGGAAACTCTACGTGCTTGAAAAGAAGCGAAGTCAAACGTCCTAGTGAGGGCACGTGATGTGCGCGCCATCCATCGGGAGGCCATTTCCTGCCGACCCGGCGTGCTCGATGTGCCGGGACTGCGGTTCCGGGGCCGCGAAGATTACGCCAGCACTCAGCTGGCGCCACACCAGGAAGAAGAAGATCGTAGGAAGGGCTTCTTCTTCCTCTGCTGAGGCGAAATTTGCGCCCCCCTTCGCGCTCGAATGCCTTGGCGGAACGTGGCAGACGCCCAAACTGGGCCAGGCGCGCCCACGGCGAGTCAGCCGAGGTGGCAAACGAAAGTGTATCACCCAGATTTGCCGCGGACGCGCCCGACCGCATAAACGATGCGTGCCTTGGCGGGCCGCGGCACGCGTCCTTGATGGGCCTATTTCTGCAGCGGCGAGAAAAAGGAGAGTCCGGAGAAAGTAAACACGCCCATCAGGGGGAGCGATGGGCGCGCGCAGCAGACGAGAGCGCGAAGCGGGGGAAAAAAAAGAATAAAAAATAGAAGAGCACACAGAGCGTGTCCGGAGATGGGAATACCTGGCAAACCCATCATCACGGGCCTCAACGCAAATATCACCCGTGTGCCATTACGAGGCACACTTTATGCTCACAGAATTTCGCTTACGGACAGACTTCGTAAATAAATATCTGCAGAAAGGCGTACATCATCGCCATCAATTATTATTATTATTATTATTATTATTATTATTATTATTATTATTATTATTATTATTATTATTATTATTATTATTATTATTTCAACTGATGAACTATTTTCTCATAAAAGGAGGGGAACGTGTTAGACGGAAGTAATCATTCTCAGCGCGTAAGGCACAAGAGTAGAGAGTACAGAGAACTCTTACTGACGCCTTAGATCGACCGCATTTCGGTACCACCACTTCCAGCGGGCACTTACTGTAGCCATGTCAGCGGTATGCACAACCGTACACGCCACTAGAGTGAACTCTCGCGCCACATCATCCGAAAGTGAAAGTGTGCGCGCACGGTCAAACGTGATCGATCGAAGGAGAATATATACGCTCAACTTTGTATACTGCACGGCATGTGCTGGCACTAGCAAGTCGCCTCATTGTTTCGGTCGCCGCAACAGGCACTTACGATGCAGCCTTTGGCTGGTTTCGAGTGTGTGTGCCAATAATAGCGGGTGCCCCAGCGGCATTGTTCGCACTGACGTCGGCGAACGGTAAAAGAACACAAGAAAATAAATAAACAAATGGCAGTGCGTGCACCTCTTGAACATGATTGATGGCATTAATGCAATTACCGGTCTATCTTATGATGGGTGTGCACATGATAATGTAGTTTACTTAGTCATGCTGATTATTATGAATAGCAACGCGTGCCCAGTGAAAGTGTACGTTATGCTGACTTACGCGTATACGATGGACAGGGCCCTTTCAAGCTGTTTTTTTAACCCTATCTGGGCTCCCGCAACAATATTTATATTATTGTATTGATTGATTGATTGATTGATTGATTGATTGATTGATATGTGGGGTTTAACGTCCCAAAACCACCATATAGCTATGAGAGACGCCGTAGCGGAGGGCTCCGGAAATTTCGACCACCTGGGGTTCCTTAACGTGCACCCAAATCAGAGCACACGTCTTTATATTATCGCAAATGAAGTCACTCCAATGCAATGCGCATATGAGACGCGTTATAGTGAGGGGCTCGAGATTTATTTTTGACCACGTATACGCAAACATACCGTGCCGTCATCGTTGACACGCAGCTTTTTGAAAAAGATTTTAGCCGCACAAGTTTTTCATTGCGTATGGCAACGATATGAGATTATGAAAGTAACATCGAATAATACACTTCTTGCAGATTAAAATAAAAATTGGTGACGCCTTCACTGAGCTACGCAAGCCTTGAAGCAACAAAACTGGCCTCACAGAGTGTTTCAAGAAATGTGTGCAATATTGATTCAAAATCACGAAAAGATGCTATCTGCTCGCTCTCTTGACATTTGCTTTTTTCTGTAGCGGCAGGCATCTTAAGACGGTTAAATACATCACTAGGAACAGTGGTTATGAAAGTTAAATTAATCAGCTTTTTAATTAGTGGAGTTAGGCACTGAAGTCATATGGAAGAATTAATGTCTTTCTTGCGAAGAACAGATTGCCACTTTGAGGTTTCGGAAAAGCGGCCTCTAGTATTAGCTGCGAATTAATGAAATTCTCTCCAATTCTGCGGCGAAATCGAAACGCGAAAGAACGCAACTGAAATGAGGGAGCGTTGTTACATCAACCATCAACCGACTTGGTTGTGCGTGTGTGCTGCGCTCGCGATTACAGCACGCATGACGCACGTACGATAACGAACATTGAAAAACTGTATTCCTGTAGGCACCGTTTTCAACAGTGACGGCATTGTAGTCGTCTGCTAGTTGCGCTCATCGGTTCTTTGGTTTCGGTTTCGCCGCAGAATGTAGGAGAATTTTGTTAATTTGTAGTCATTACTTCAGGCCGCTTTTTTTTTTCAAAATCTCAAAGTGGCAATGCGTTTTTCGCATCGAGGACCTCAATTATCTCATTTGACCTAACTCTACTACTTAAATGGTTAATTGATTTAACGTGCCTAATTGATGTCATAAATTATGTCTTCAGCCCCCTTAAGATGCCTGAAACTAACGGTGAAGACAGCGAGCAAATCGCGTCTTTTTTCTGATTTTTAAACAGTATTGGACACGTTTCTTGAAACACCCTGTATATGTTATGCAGGTTGTTTCTAGTTGCGATGCTATAGGCTATTTCTGCGTTGATTCTCGTCGTATAGGGATTCGAGTTAAGCCGTCGTCGTTGGCGTATAGGCCTTCCATCGATTCGGGGTTCTCGCAGTCGCCGTTTTCCTGTTCCCTAGCCCCACCGCGTTGGTCTATAGTGGCTGAGGTACTCTGCTGCTGACCCGCAGGTTGATTGATTTGATTGATTTGTGGGGTTTAACGTCCCAAAACCACCATATGATTATGAGAGACGCCGTAGTGGAAGGCTCCGGAAATTTCGACCTCCTGGGGTTCTTTAACGTGCACCCAAATCTGAGCACACGGGCCTACAAGACCCGCAGTTCGCGGGATTGAATCCCGGCGGCGCCGGCTGCAATTTCGATGCAGGCGAAAATGCTGTAGGCCCGTCCGCTCACATTTGGGTGCACGTTTCCGCAGCCCTCCACTACGGCGTCTCTCATAATCATACGGTGGTTTTAGGGACGTTCAACTCCACATATCAATAATTTCATGTTTTCTAGAGCTGTCACAATGTACTCGGGGTCTTCGGCTAAGAGCCATCACACTGCAGCCATTTGTTCGGCTGACTGTTGCTTTATTCTTTTTTAACAGAAGTTCTCTGCGGGATTCACCCAATTTCTGTGGTGCATGGCCATTCATTACAGTTTTGTGTTACGGGGTGCACAAGGAACGATCTCATGAGCAGCCTCGCTGTCAAACAACTTTCTGCCTCGACCACCAACGTTGTTCTAGTAACGTTGGCGGCCATGAGGGTGCAGAATATTTTCGCGCTCATTATACGACAAAAGGGCACTGCTAAAAGACCCTCTATTTACTGTCACAGTGTACACAGTATGCGTTGCTTTCAACCGCTATGGGCGGATTACTGTCTGCCCAAGAGAGTTCTTGTTAAACTCCGTAATCTGCGAAGGGAAAGCACAGAGCTATATTGCTTATCGACGAGAGTTTTATTGGATGAGCATGCATGCCACAGGAACCACGTAACGCAGACGAAAAACGTGCCTGGAGTATATATCTATATATATACTGACAAGCTGTGGGCGCGTGAGCGTTTTTTTATAGCGATCTACAAGTACACCGCTTTCTTAGCTCACTATTATGAGTGTGCAATATCATAAAAGCGTAGAAATCGAAAAGAGAATCATTGGAGGCGCAGTTCCAAGAGGACAAAAAAAAGAGAAAAAGACACCTTACGAGATAAACTCAGCCGGTTTGCCGCGGGCAATCCGCACTCCACAGCGCGTGTGAGACCGTGTCGGGAGCTGCCGTAAACAGTCACACGATTTACGCAACGAAAGGGGTGAACAGCCGAACGCGTTGCTCTAACCGCATTAGAAGAACAAAGGAAAATGCGGTTGCAACGAGAGATCTTTCAGTGTTGCATTTGTTTTTGCTCTCACACGTGCAGCGTCACCTCATGAGCGTTCTTTTGTCTTGTCTTTTCAGATGGAAATAGGCCTGAGCGAGCCCTGCATGCCAAAGGAATGGTGGCCGAACCGAGTGAATACCCTCTTTCTCACCTATTCCACCGCGGTGGTCCGAGTTGGGCGAGCCGCCACGACAAGGGCGGCTCGTGAATGGGCGGGTCGTGACAGTCACCGCGAGGCGGTGGGGCCAAAAAGGTCCTGGGGCCCGTCTCTTTGGCGAGGTCACGACCCTGCCGCGCCAGAGAGCACGGCACTGAACCCGGGCGCCGCCAAGAACGGCCGATATTACGCCGGTCGAGCCAGATGACTTGCCCCGAACCAGGGCCGCCGCCCCAGCGGCGCGCTTTACCGTAATCCGGCGGCTGCGCCCTTGCTCGCGAGAGCAGCAACGCCGTTATACCGGTCGTCAGTCGCAGCTTCTCGCGCAATGATGCACATTCAGTGCACGAGGACGTGTCAAATTCGAGGGATGACGGGGTTAGTTTTCCGCGCGCTTATTGTCGTCTTCGAAATCGGCTGCACCGTCGGTCCGATCAGGTCGCCTGGAAGTAAACTGGTCGGTATTTCTCACCTGGTGTCATATAAAGGGCGTCGTCGGCGTACCAGTGAGATAAAAGAATGGCATTGTAAATAGTATTTCCCGGTGCGAGGGCACGTGCAATTGCTCTTTGCGGAACGCATACATCATTCTTTTAAAGGATGCTCAACCACATATAGTACATCAGTTTCGCACATTATCAATACTACGATAAAAAGAATATGAGAGCAATATAAGAAAAGGTAAAAAAAAGCGTTCCGGATGTCACCTAGTCTGCGTTATTTACTTGTGTTTCTCGAGAAAAATACACCAAAATTAGTGCGTCAAAATGGTACATAGCGAAAAATAACAGCGTCGACATATAAATCAGTAAGAATAAAAAAATAGTTTCATGTTACGAGGATAAGTGTGAAACAGTACAGGATGGTATACTTGAGCTCTTGCGGTTGATGTCCTTGCGCGATATCAATTGAAAGGTGGCTCCACTTGTCCCAACTCAAGTCCTCCACCTGAGCATCGCCATATTCAACCAACTCATTTATCCTGAGTCTCTCATTTGTCTTGATCTGTTTGTTTTGCTAGTAGTAGTAGTAGTAGTAGTAGTAGTAGTAGTAGTAGTAGAAGTAGTAGTAGTGTACTTGTTGTAAAAGGAAGAAAAAGTAACTAACCAAAAACGTTGTCTTAGGAATAAGAACACCACCGACGAATGCGAGCCGCCACGGGGTTATCCCATGCGAGCCATAACGCCCCCCCCCCCCCCGCATGGTCGATGAAGCGCGCAGAATATTAAAGGCGATGCTTGTCTACAAAACATTGTTTTGATATCGCGCCAAGTGTGTAAAGGTATTATTGAGCCGTAACTTAATTGATAATAATATTACCTGGCATGACGTCAAGAAAACAGCCTGTGGCAAATCTATATACTGCTTCTCGCATCTTATTCAATAATCTGCATACGCTTTCACGTATGTCTGCGTGCCTCTTACCGAGCTCAGTCCATCCTCCTCCTCCTTTTTTTTATGAAAGAGGAGGAGGAAAGAAAGACACGATGGTCAACCAGACACAAGCGGGGGAAGATACGAAGGAAATAAATGAACACAAGCAAGCAGTCGGGGATATTCCGTTCCCTCGCTTTATTTTATTTTGACCACACATTGTTTTTCTTCCAAAGGAAAGCACAAGAACGAAATTCCCAAGAATCTCCAGCAAGGCGCTCTATAATATATTTCTTTCTGATTATCCGTTTATGCTGTACAGTATGATGGTTAACGTATGCTTGGGAATAGAAAGCATACCTATCCCGTTTGGTATATTTCTGTTGGCGTCTTTAAATGCGTTTTGCAAAAACGACTTTGACCCGTTTCGTCAACAAAATATACCATGGGTTTTCCTAATTTTGGGATGACGGCAGGTGCGATACAAGGTGAAATTATGCACAGTAATTCTCCCATGCAGCACTAGATTTGTATGGCGCTTCCTATCGCGGTTACTTCGCAAATTTTCATCAACTCGCTAAATGTTGCGAAGCGACACTGACATCTGCATTAGTAACAATGGGAAACTGTAGTAATAAAAAATTTAAACACAGCCTGTGCAATGCAGACCTGATACTTCCTACGCGCAATGAGCATTAAGCGACTTGCGTCCTTCTGACGGATAATCAATGACTCTTTTTACTTTGATGAGGACTTCCGTGCAGGTTACACACCTGTCATGGTGCGAACTGAGTTATCAAATGAATTTGAAGGAAGTCACTATCAATCAAAAGAGTACGCATTCTGCGCTTCTCAGAATCAAAGGATCATTGCTCAATTAAAGCACGGGGAAGCCTGACAGGGAAGACTCACTCTTTACGCTTCACCAGTTCGATGGTGTTTGTAACTCGACATATGAACACGTCGCTGTACGTATACAACTGGAATCAAAGGTGCATCTAGCTTTTCTCAAATATACGGTGGCAATTACTTGAAAACGGCCCAAGTCGAGTTTTAGATCCAAATGCGTCTGAGTTCCAAACCCCAACAGCGCTGATGTTTCCATCAGTTTCAGCCAAAGCCTTCGTCCAGTTAACATAGCATGCGAAAAGAACGTCCGGTTGTTGGGTGGTATACAGGCAAGCACCGCCACACCATACGCGCGCTTTGTCATCCACCGTTATCAGTGCGAGGCCATGGCTTTGTGATGTTCATGAAAACGTACACGAGATATCAGTCGGCGTTGGCTAGCCCCGACCGATATCCCGTGTACATTTTCAGCGTCGGTTAGAGGCAGCTTGTCAGAAATCCAGTCGTCGGGTTCATGCAAACGCTAGCGTCTCAGACCGAGTGAGCGCGTCGAGGCAAATTTGTTGAGCCCCGTCTACATCGGGTGGTTTTCCGAGACCGTCTGCCTAGATTCAAGTTGACACGGTCAGATCGTGCTCGAGTCGCATGTTATTTCTGTTTCTGACTCGATATCCTCGAGTCGAGTTCATGTAAATGAAGCTTACAATTGTAAGATGAGAGATTTCGTGCAATGTTGAATAGAGGACATCTCCCTGGGTGCGACCTCCTCGTACTCTGCGAGAAAACGCCACGGCAGCAGCGTCATACCAGGGCGAGTCGCTCGACGTCGCAGTATACCGCAGTGTGCACCAGGCGAGCAAGCAAGCAGCCCGTCACGCGCGACAAGCCCAGAGCGAAGGTGACGCGCGGGGATCCGCTTGGGCGCCCTGCTGGCGTCGAAGGCGAAAGGCCGCGCTCTCCCCTTCCTGAGCCCGCAGGCGACCCAGTTTCTCAGTCGTTGAGACAGTGCTTACCGTCGTTACACCTGCCCGGAATTAGCATACAATTCGGTCCGCCGTGGTCTATGGCACCGACTTGGAGCGGAACATGACTGGCAAGACGCGGGTGCGCGCCCGGAGCCGAAGCCTCCGCTGGGTGACGACGAGGAAGCGCGCTGCCGGAAGGGCCGCGGCTGCCAACCGCGACAGCGGTTACTTCAGCACTCTTATCGGACGCGCCGGTAACCGCCGGACAATCGAGGCGTGACCACAGGCAGTGTATACCTGCGCCGTTGTGTGCCAAACATCTCGCGCAAAGCTTTGCAGGGCACGTCTTCCGTTAGCAGCTGCGTCCCAATGCGAGCGGTATATGTAAACACGCTCTTGCACCGAGGATTTGGCGCATGTTGCGAAACACGTTGAAAATGATAAATTTGTTGCCGTTAAATCAGTGACTGCATTAAAGGAATCATGTGGCTTTGAGAAGCAATATACGCATTTTTAGACTGAAGACTTCTCAACGAAATTACAAACTTCGAAGTGACAGCAGTATGTGTCGGTGTGCTCACCACTGTCACGCTATAAATATATAGCGCGCACTTTCGTGTAGTGTTAGAGACTGCATACTTGTGTATAACGGAAGACGATTTGAGCTGGCGCTTCTTGTATAGTGACATGTGCGCACACATTCGTTCAAACGGCAGATCTACGTGGCCGGCGCGACGAAAGTGATCCGGCGAAATCGGGCCGACCGCGCTCATCCCGCCTGGTTCATTTGCGCAAGCGCTGATCAGCGGCGGCCGTTCAAGCGCGGCTGGCCCCCTTTCGCGTGCCTCGTCACGGTGGCCAGGAAGTGGGTGCCGTCATCATGGTCCGATCGTAAACACCGCGCGCCCTGCGACATCTCGCACCGGGCGCAATGCTGCGTTAGGCCGTGCTGCACCGGCGCACGTTACTGTGACAGATTGCATTCGACGCATCCAGAGTTCGCCGCTGTGTGCATATCAGCGCGCCATTGTTCCGGCCTCCCGCTGGAGCGCAGTATTGCGTCTCCGATGCGAGAAGAATTGACCCTAATCTCCCGCGGTGTAGTACTCCGAGAAAGAGCGGCCTGTTACCCTGCTGCCGCCGAAGTGGTTTTACAAGCCGCGATCCTGTAGTGCACACCTGCGAGGTCAGCCGCCGCGAGCCACTGCATGCCAGGCGCTTTGGAGAAATGACCGCGATGCTTCATCTCGTTTATCGCAAATCTTTTTTTTTTGTAAGTATTGTACCAACAGATTCTCGAGAACTTGAAATGTCGAGCGTATCGGGTTCACTATCAATCAAAATTCGTTCGCTTGCTATCACTGTTAGTATAGTATCTTGACATTTCTCAACCAAAGTCCAAAATTACACATGTAGAGTGAAAATCAACCTGTCCGCAGCGGCGGTAAAGGGGTTACGGGGCTCGGCTGCTGAACCGAAGGTCGAGGATTCGATCCCGGCGGTCGCATTTTGATGGAGGCTATAATTGGTAGAGGCCCGTGTACTGTGCGAAGTAAGTGCACGTTAAAGAACGTCAGATGGTCAAAATTTCCGGAGCCCTTTACTACGGCGTCTCTTATAATAAAACAACCCCAGGTAATATTACAAAGGTTCAAGCCTGAAGATATCAATCATTCATAAGTGCCCGCTACATGATGGCTTGCGTTTTACGAAGTAAGCTAAAGATCCTACGAGGCTAAATCAGCCTAATGTTTGGCAGGCTAGTAGCTTCGTACTGAAATCGTCAATACACAGAAGGCAAGAATTATCCCATACAATCCGCGAAAAAAAAAAGGTGGAGGGGGGCTACATCGCACAATATAAAAGAGTACAGGGGGATAGGTATAACGACTCACACTATCCGACGTCTTCGACTTGACTTCGTCCATAAGGCGCGCAATCACACGGACCAAACGCTCGCCACAGTCGGCAGCGCTTTTTGCTGATTATTTGGCATACATTCTAAAATGAGCACATGCGGTGACAGTGCCGCTTTCGAAAGACTTCCAGAAAACTAGAGCCGAACGCGTTCGGCCGCCTATACGGGTCACACCAGTTTGGTACCATGACATCCATGCTACTGCGGCGGGCCGGAAATATTGTCGTCGACGGGCCTGATTCCTGCCTCGTGAAAGGCTCGCACAACGGACGTGACACTCTCAACAAATCGCACCGGGGTGCCGTTTCATTCAGTCATCGTAGCAAGATCATTGCGAATCGATGCACCAACGTGATTTGCCGAGAGGTGCGATTTAGCACAGCAATATAAGAAAAAAAAAACAAGTTATCGAAAATGCCAACAGTGCCGCGGAAGATGATCGCCTCGAAATACGGCCGGTGGTTGAAGGAGCGCTGCATTTACCTTTAGGTAACCGGCAACGTTCTTTCAACTCGGGTAGGCTGAAGGTGTCTAAAAAGTGCCCTATAGATTGTTACCATCAATTTTGTGGTTGAAAAAAATTGATCAGGTCCCGTGCTCATGTGGCATACGCATAAATGTTTTCGGCGAGGGTGGAGGGGGCATCTTATTGAGCTGAAGTGGGAGTCAGGCAAACAAATGCTCATTTTGCGCTCTGCATGCTATAAAAAAAAAGGGGGGGGGGGGCATAGGCCTGGTGTGCCAACCTCTGGTTATGCGGTAAATCTTTGCGGTAAAACCATCTGCGCAGGGAAAATGGCCCTAAACGTGTCCAGCTTACCTACAATTACAGCCACTTTAAGGTTGCGTAGATGACCATAGCGATTTCAGTGAATTTTGAAGGCTGCTCGTGTCCCAATTATCTCGAATCCTGTGGTTTTCTCTGCACACACCAGTCTCTTGACCGTGATCATTTTGCCTGTTTGTGAAGGTTTGGTTTCTTCCATCAAGAGTAAAAAAAAAAAGACCAGGTTTAATAAACTTAGATGAGAAAGAAAGAGGACGCGCTGCTGTTCTATATTATTATAATATTGGTGAAAGGTCAGTTCTAGGCATGCTTCGAACAATAGAGGACGCGTCGTAACAAAAGTTGACAAAGTTAGAACAGCCAAGCAGGCTAAAGGGCTTCGCGAAGTCAATCATGGGAACAGGTACGTGCTAAACGTTTGCTAAACAGGTTGTATGTGCCGTTCCATTGTCAATAGACAGAGTACGGCGGACGAACGAAGCGCTGTGTCACTTCGTTGACAGAGCACGAGGCATCCCTTCGAAGTGGTGCGGCATTACGTCTATCTGGATATTGCATGATTGTCTCCCCGATAAAATAACTATCATACTGAAGTATGCGATCGAGTCAGTTGACGAGGGCAAGTGCGGAGGTTTATAAAGATTACTTATAAATGTACGTACAAGACATGTATTGACGAACATGTCTGTCTGTCTTAATGACGAAGAATTTCACATGTATCGGCCACCCCGCCACGATGCTGTAGTGGTTATGGCACTCGGCTGCTAACCTTCAGTTCACGGGATCGAATCCCGGCCGCATTTTTCATGGAGGTGAAAATGCTCGAGGCCTGTGTACCTATTAGAATTAGGTGCACGTTTAAGAACCCCCATGTGGTCGAAATTTTCGGAGCCCTACGCTATGAGAGACGCATCATAATTATATTGTGGTTTTGGGACGTTAAACCCCAGATATTATAGTAAGTATCGGTCGTGATTGTGCGTATTCTTTTTACTGCTTCGTCAAGTTAGCCGTGCGTTTCGTGCGTTTTATTTCTTTTTAATTAAGTTCATATCTAAATGCATGGCATTTCTCTTTTTTTAATGTTAAGAACCATCACTTCCATGACGTTTCCATGACGTGTGCTTTTTGTCATTTTTTTTCTTTCTCTCTTTCTTTCTTTGGTTTGTTTTGTCTCTGTTTATTTTGTCACTATTTTACACTTCGTGATGAGGTCACAGAACGTTTGTTGAAACGTAACAATGAAAATAATGAGAGGATAGCCAGGGGTGGGGGGCTGATATGCCCCCTCCTCCTGATTTCTTTTCATATTTTGCATGTGCGTACACACGCACACATAAAGACACGTGTACGACGTCTCTCTCCTACATATGGTTGTTTTGGGACGTTAAAACCCCACGTATAAGGTATTGGCTAAGCTTGTGCTAAATGTGAGTGGTTTCATCCAATAATAGACTAGCGCGCGCAAAACGGGACACAGGGGAACAAGACGTCTTTGCGTTGTGAGTCGGTGCCCTCTCCCCAATGGAAAAAAACAAGTGCTCCTGTAGGAAAAGAAGGTACCCCGGCCTGGCGCTCGTTGTCACTGACAACCAAACTTGTTATCTCATTCAATTTAGGCCCGTACTCTGAAACGCTCCTTACCTCAGACCCTTTCCTTATCGTAAGTGAGGAGCCCTTCATGAAACCATACCTTAAAGAGCTCTTTGAGGAAGCCAGCGTGTTCTGAAATCTTCCTTCGACCTTGCTTTGTTAAGGGCCATCTCGGTAAAATAAGGCGCGTGTTTCACAAGTCTCGGATCGAGAACAGTTTTGAAATGCGTACTAAACGTTCGTCTTTAAAAAAAACGCATAAGGAATGTGTTTTTCACGTACCGATGAATAATAAAGTGTACATTGCTTTATCGCGTTTCGGGTGCACAGAATTTTCTGTTTATTGAAATTTCGCCTGTTGGGGGGGGGGGGGGGGGCAGTATGGTCGTCAGTCTTGGAGCTTGTTCCTTTCATCGATGCATTGCAATGGCCCATTTATGGTAGCGAGCAATAAAGAACACTTAAGGAACTTGAGAAATGGGTGAGAGTGGTCTCACAAACAGAGCAGGGTTGAGCATGCGAAATCCCTCAATTTGGTGCAATTTCATTTTGAATACACGTGCATCTAAATTATCATGTTTACATGCAGAGCAAGGGTGCGTAAATCGGGTCGTGCATCGCGCATTTGTGGGGAGACAGTGGGGTGGTTCGAGTTTGCGTTCTGTTGTCATAAATGGTCGGAATATTTGAAGAATATGTATCCACCCGCTCAAGAAACATGAAAACTTGCTTCCACCCGAAAACTTGCTTCCACCCAATAATCTGCGAACAAATCGCCCTCTTCTGCGCAGAGTAAACATGTCAAAAGGGCTGTTGTTCGGGCTTGCTTCTCTAACGCGTTAAACGAGTCTGTCTGCCTCAGAGTAGACGCCAATTTTCAGGCTAAGGTCACTCACCTGAATGTCTCATAACAGCGGAAAACTAATCTCAGCAGCCAAGTCTGAAAGCAGGCGGCCCGTGTCGTTCTTTCCCAGCCAAGAAGTGAATTGTGGCTTAATCAGGAGAAGCATTAACCTACAAGGATTTCAGAAGTCCTTTATGAAATGAACCACCTAACCGATTCGTGGTATGTCGGTCGACTGCGAAGACATGTCATCTGTGAACAAAGAGGAGAGTTTGCTGCACCCGCGGGCTCGCTCAGACTGCGGTGATTTTCTCCTACGTGGACAACTGCCCCTGAATCATTCTGGGAGAAGCTGGAATGAGTATTTTCTGCTGCCCGACGGCTGCGACACGTTAACAAGGTCGCCAACAACACACTTCATAGCGTAGAATCGCGTAGTGATTAGCAGCTTTAGCTATAAGGCTCTCCTCTGTTATTTCTCATGTTGAGGCACAGCTATTTCAGTATGTGCACCACGGACTGCTTCGAGAAGCGATACGATGGTTCAACCGATTCCTTGGTTAACGAAAAAAGCAACAAAATTTCTCTCCGTGTCAGCTTCTTTAAGTTCGATCACTGGTAGAGTTATTCTCAGTGGCGCACGCTTGCTATGCAGCGATATTAGCACGCTCGCTGTAGCTATCTTTAATAAATATTCTCTGATTCCCAGCGCCTTCTGCCAAAACTTACGGATGCACCACGCGCTGGACACCACATATATGATCGCAAACCAAAAGAATGACTTAAAAAATGGCAGATCCCACGTACAGTGGGAATCGATTATATATATGCGAAGCACGAATGAGGAAGGTTTATATGTCACTTTAAAGTCGGCACAACGTTACGAGGCGGCCGTAAATTATGCCGTACGTGACTTCCATGTCATACTTATCATGTTTGGACGTGTCATTTACCTTGTTCGTCTATTCACGTCACGTGATATCACATTTGGTATATGTGAAGCTGGCGAAATAGCCGCAAGCGCAATATGAGCGTGGCATGTTGTCATGCTCTTATATGACACGCATGTCATAATTATCATGTTTGGACGCGTCATTTACTTTCGTCATTCATTGACGTCACGTAACACCAAATTTGGTATACCGTATACATGAAGCTATAGCGAAACGACCGTGAGCGCACCATGAGCGTGGGTGGCGTGTAGTGATGACTTACCAGACATGCATGTCCTGATTTCCACGTTAGGATCTGTCACTTATGTTTGCAAAACAGTCACGTGATACCATACCAGTTTTGCAATATGTCATGTGAACGTAACAACCGCCATAGCAGCAAGACCACGAAATGTAAACCATGACATCCATGTCATGATTTTCATGTTATGACTAGTCATTTATGCTTGTCATATAGTCATGTTATGCCATACCAATTTTGGTATAGATACCATTATCAAAATGACCAGGAGAGCTAAAAGTCGTAGGCGGCTAGATAGATAGATAGATAGATAGATAGATAGATAGATAGATAGATAGATAGATAGATAGATAGATAGATAGATAGATAGATAGATAGATAGATAGATAGATAGATAGATAGATAGATAGATAATGTGGGGTTTAACGTCCCAAAAACACCATATGAATTTGAGAGACGCCGTAGTGGAGGTCTCCGGAAATTTCGACCACCTGGGGTTCTTTAACGTGCACCCAAATCTGAGCAAATGGGCCTACATTTCCGCCTCCATTGGAAATGCAGCCGCTGCAGCCGGGATTCGATCCCGTGACCTGTGGGTCAGCAGCCAAATACCTTAGCCACTAGACCACCGCGGCGGAGCGGTTAGAATTCGGAGGGCGCGCTTCGTTGAGCGCTCGTTTGTGACAACTGTGAGTATCTATCTATCCCTCTATGCATCTATTTATATCTAGCCGCGTACGTCTGGGTGCTTTCGTGATCACCCCCTTAACTTAAGGTAGACCAAACTTAGTATGGGAAAGTAAGATGGCTTGACGATTATGACTGGCTGGTTATGACACTAATAACATCATAATTCTGTCGCGTACGTCGTCAAACCCTTTCCTACAAACCTGTGGCACTTTGACAGTTTATATCTATTACAGGAACGGCGAGAATAGACATGGGTAATTTTAACGCGTGAGCGTTAAGAAAAGCTGACATCGGCGGCGATGACCCGACGAATGCAAACAACAAATGTCAAGGCTCCAGCGGAAATCGAACCCCAGCATCCTGCGTGGCAATCAAGTATTGTACCACAGAGGCACGCCATTTATTGTGGTGTCATCCGCTTAAATTGATTTATGTAGCAGTGTCCAGGGCTACCATCTTCGCGAGCACCAGTGCTTCTCAGATAAGCTTACTGCTTGGTGTTGCTAATATTCATGTTTCCATTGGCATGTACGTAACTGGACACAACTGGTTATATAAAACTGGTTATATGAAACATGTTCGGCTGTTTAACACGAGCACGTGAACGCATTTGTAAATATCTTTAGTGCACTTCATAATGTTTCACTTAGTAAAAAAATAACAACATAGTCACCTTCCATCCGCATGCTTCGCATAACGTCGATTCGCAAGGTACGTGGGATCTGCCGAATTTCTTCGTCCCAGTTTTTCTTCTTTATTACCAGGCTACGGTACAACGATTCGTTAGAACGGGAAAGGCACCACACATCTCCGGTGACCGGGTACTTTTACAAACCTTTAGAAGTCACCGGATAATTCGTGACCCCGTAATCCGCGACCCTAAAGCCATTCGCGGAATACGCGGGTAACGGATCTTCGTAGTGACTTCTCGAAGCTCCCATAGTCTTAACGCGATGCCCAACCACCTCATCATATATCCGAACAGATTCCAATAACAACCTGTTGCTCGCACCGCACCACTGTAACTGCGGGTGGACATCGCACGAGGATGCAGTTCTACTTTGGTGAGAAATCCTGTTTAGTGTCCCTGTTATGAATGATGAATGCAAGACCTCGTTTTGCACGGCTTTGTTGGTGCCGTGGTTATCAGACGTTAACCGCACATCGTAGTTATCTATCGACTCTTGTAACTACTACGGTACGTAAAAACTGCGTTTGAAGGTCGAACAATGCTTGAGGGAACATCATTCGTATTCATCGGGAGTTACGATTATTATATTTTCCTAAACGTTGCGTATCAATTTCAGAACAGGTAAGTGTTATGCACATGTTTTCAGGAAATATTGTTTTACGTAGGTTTCGGTAGACAGAGCGTATGCTCAGTTTTTTTTTTAGCTTCTCCTTTAAGGAAAACATTTATTCATCTGCGGTCCATCTTCGCCCAGAAATGGACGCACCTGTTAGATCTCATCCTCACGTGAGGTCTTAGTGGAGCAGCCTACGTCGGCAGAACTCGCTGCCTTCATTGTGGAACTTTGGCTTTGGCATCCCCTGCCATGCTTTTGTAGTAGCTTCATCGTAAACAATCGTGGAAGCTGTATTTCCGGGGGAAGAACCATGCGCTTTCCGGGGAATTTGTAAACAACCGTTACTTCGCTTGTTTCGTGTGGCCTACAGTCGATTTCTCCTAATGAAGAAAAAAAAATTAACTAGCGAAAAGCTTTCAAAGTGCGCTGATGCATTCCGTTCGCCGGCGGTGGATTTCATGTCGGACGCTGTTTTTCACTCCCTGCCGATATTGATTCCGGAAAGTCGTAATCGCACATCTTGGCGCTCTCAATGAAATCGGTTCGCGGGCTCCTCAGCAACGCAATGCTGCACCAGCTGCGCTTGTGCCATATTTTCTTCTTTCTTATATTCATACACATTATCTATTGTGCAGTAAGAGAAGGCCGTAGCCAGCTATAGGCAGATGATGGCAGGCGCCGGTAGCTGCGAGCGAAGGAATGGCAAAGAAACCCAGCATATGCGGGGATATTGGTGCAAGCAGGTAAGTAGTATTTGCGAAGGCCAAATGAAACCACCGTTTCAACCTGATGTCGGACACCCGGCAATGCGGAAGCAGAGCATCGCGGGCAGGTGCTTCGGGCAACGGCCCTTTGGCGGCACCTGGAGTGCCAAACAGCTGGAGCCGACCACGCGTGGTCCACTCAATGGCCAGCCCTCTCCCGCTTCATTGAGGAGCAGAGAGGAGGTGACGTCCGCCGAAAGGAGGTTAAGACGCAAGGAGAAAGTGGGAGGGCCTCGTAAGTCAGGTAATCACTGACGTCACGGGACCTTGGAAGCACATGCAGTTTCCCGCCGGCGAAGGGGGCGAAGACGCTTGCCTACAGACGCGTCGCGGGCAAGTTGCGGTGCGGACGGACGTGCGCTGGGTCCGGCCGCTGCTGGATACACTGCTCTCACATGTTGGACGTTGCCGCTCTCTGTGGGCCGCCTGCAGGCAAAGACGCTCGGCGCGCGCTTGGCTGGATTAGTGTGTGCGTCGTAGCCACTCGGACCGGGTCGCCCCTGCTGCACGGATGACTCTGGGAATGGTGAGCAACGGATTACGAGAAGCGTGCTCGTGCGACGTCAAGGGGCTGCTGCTGGGCGGCACGTTCCCTGAGCGTCACAGGAGCATGCGCCTGTTCGTGTTAGGTTAGGTTCACACTCTGATTTTCTTTGTTTAGCTTCTTTAATCTCGGCAATGGTGGTGTTGTAAGTTGTTTGTATTTTCGTCATTCTGGTTTCAATATATACAAGGATAAGTCGTCCAGATTCCCGCTCCTTCAGTGAAAGTTCCAATTTTATCCTTGTGTTCTCGGTAATTCTGTGTTGAGAATACAGGCGCTGCGGTTAAGGCATTTTAACCTCCCTCGTGTTTCCCTATACCTACGTACAGTGATTAAAGATAAATTATTTCGAAGCAGATCTACGCGCTCTTCGGTTGTTCCAAACAGCACTCGTCCACCGGTACAGTTTCCAGCATTATGCGCAAGATTCCCCCTTCCGCCAAAGGATGCGTGTTCACGTCCATTCACCTTCGAAGACGATGTCCGTTTCAGAATGCACTTATTGACTCCAACTTGCTTTTACTTGACCGCTCGTCGCTTTACGATGTCATCAAGATGCGGAGAACGCTGCTGCAACCTGCCCCGCATGATTAAGTTCCGTGTGGAGGTGCCTCCGTTGTACTAACTATGGCGGCGTTTTTCTTTCGTTTTCACATCATCCGCCGCTTTCCTCGAGTTCTTGAACTCACTGGTCGTATATTTCTCCCCGCTTTGTTTGTTTACCTGTGCTTAAGCGCGCGTTCACAATTTTCACTTGTTTCATCGTCATCGAGTTTTGAGCGCAAAAACAAGCAAGTTCGCACGGATCTCCGTTGATTAGCTTGGCTCCTTTGTGTGACCTGAAGATATGAGTCGTTTGCTTGAAAGCAGATGCTTGGTGCTATTTACACGAGTAAAAAAAAATATTTTTTAGTCGTGTAAATAGCACCGAGTGCACTGTACAGTGCTCACGGATTTAAACGCGACAGGGAACGTATACGTTTGTTTCTGTCATCTTCATCTTATGTGAAACCTGCGTAATTTTGACTCTAGAACACTCATATGAGAGCGGTTATTTAGTTTGGCTGCTAGCTTCCCAGCAACACGACGCGGCCATCTCGAGCAATTGGGCATTCCAGTAGTTATACCAAAGCTTATGTCACATTTCAGTGCGTGAGCATGTATACACGCTCGTGTATTCTTTTCCGCTATCGCGATGTGGGCGCCATGGAAGAGAGTCTATATAACTCGCGGTCCCGTGTTTAGCATCCTCGGCGGGCGTCCACCATTAGCCATGATGTAGCGTTGTAGTGCACGTTCCATTGTCGATATCAACTGCTTTCGAATTGACGCACATTGCTAAGATGCTTCTCGATGCACGTGTAAGCGCATCTAACGGCCAAAATGAATGTTTGATTGCGATACGGTGTCTATCGTGCCCCAAACGTCAGTTTCGCACATACGGCACTTTTTTTTTCTTTTTCGATCGCAGTTTTCGAGTGTGTTTGAAAATGCTCAGATTGTATTTTGTTTTTTGTTTAACGTACGCGTCTGCCCGCTTTTGATACGGGACACTATCCACGCCACTTTCGTTGTCACCAGAAGAATCACTCGGAACGCCCTTTTACAAAATTCGCCAGATCCGACGCGTTGTGGGAATCGATTTCGTGTGACGCAGTTGGCGAGTGTAGCAGTACACGCTAGATTAGCTTTGATCCAAGCATTACGTGGTGGATCGACGGACGTCACTGTGTAAATCGAGTAGTTGTGCGAGCGTGTTTATTTTGGCGACAGTGATTTGTGATGCTACGTAGTGACTGCAGATAAGGTTGTGCTGTATACCGAAATTCTAGATCGCGGCCTGTACAGTCACCGCCAATGTATAGAGCAAGCAGCGACGAACGTCCAAAGGCAGGCGAGTGACATCTCAAAGAAAAAAAAACTAAACATGGGTAGTAACGCTCATCGACGTTCGCTCGTCGTTGAGGTAATTCTGTTCAGATAATCCCGTTTGCTTACGTCACTCCCGGTAATAACTTTCATGCGTATAAGCGTAGCGGATGGTGTTGCCATCTGCTATTGCAAGCTCTCATAGAGAACAGCTCGTGATGCGCGACGTGTTATTTTTTTTTTCTGGACGGCAACGATCTCAGGGCCACTTCGGCTTGGCAGCGCTTTCCCCATGGTGCGGGCAGTGCTGCGCCGTGAGCGGCGAAGCCAACTGCGCCGACCGTCATCCGCGAAAGGCGTTGCACTGAGCCGCAATTGCGCAATCGGACGGAGCTTCTGAGGAGCCTCGCCGGGGCTGCAGATGAAAAAACTCTTGGCGCCAAGAGCGGAATTTTAATGTCGTGACCACGCTTCTCGGGAGGCGATTGGGCAACGTGTTTTGTCGCATTTCCAGCGTTATGAAAGTGCGAGTTCGCGCGAACGTGACTCGGGCCCGTTGCCCCGTAAATTCGAAAATAGATTGCTGACACTCTGCATGTCCCTCGCGTCCCTGGGCGCGAGATAAAAACTACCCCGTTGTGGCAGCGTGGTGCGCGCGTCGGTTGCTGAGGTCTTGGCGAAGTTCGTGGCCTAAGAACTCAACGTCGTTTACGGGTGCGCGGGAAAAAATATGCCTCCTGTGGGTATTTCTCGAAGACCCGTAATTCGAGCACACTCGTACCGACCGCCAGGGAGACCATGGTTGCGTGAATAGATCCTCGAGGCTCTTTTGTCTCATGTTTACAGAATGATCCAAGGGGTCACGGCTTGTTCGGTTTTTATTCGCATGAGCATAACGTTGCTGCGATTGCTATTATTACAGGTGTTGCAATCTTGATTCGTGGATCGTGCTTCGAACTCTGCAAGTGCAAGACTAATCGGTGGCGCAGCGGGAAATTATTTTCGACTGTGCGACTAGTGGGTCGACCTTCGCTGTCTCGGCGTGGCTGGGAAACAATGGCCTTTTAACATTAGGACAGTGAAAGGGGGGGGGAGGAAGCACTTGCGAGCCACAGACACCGTGCTGACAACTCGCAGACCGCTGTTACCTGCCCTCTTTTTCAGTGACGGAGCAACGGGCAGTCCCATTGCTTCGAAACTGTGGCTTAGAGATCACGGCGTTTTTCAATGACGTCATTGCGAGTCATCCAAGTTCTTTTCTTTTTTTTTTTTGACCGATAGCACTGATATGAGAAACAGAATTCAACTTGCGATGCATTATCTGTAGGTGCCATCTTTAATCACTATATGTTGCCTGCAAACGGATGATTTTTTTTACCTAAGAAGCAATGTAGTCTTCTTACACATAATCCAAGCCGTCGTCAGGGCGTCATGACCTGTGTAGTCTCCTGTGTTGACGTTATCGTTTGTGTTCCCGTCATTATGCCCTTGTTATGCTAGGTCAGCTACTGCTGATGTATGTATAGCGTTGTCTGATGGGCGTCGACTATTTTCAAAAAAGCAGAACTGCTGGACATCAAATAATTTGCATTTAAGATCGAAAGTATCAAACAGTTTCAATTTGTGGGAGCACAAATTTTACTTCTCGGGTGTGTTACATCAGAAATGTGTACTCTTATAAAGCGTTCAAAGCGAACTTATATGACAATTCTAGAACGTGCCATAAAATTGTTAGCTTGTTCACCGACGCGCGACACAAGGTTGGGTGTGCTAAAGAATTTTTTTTTATTTTCTTACGGAGCTTGGCTGCTGACCCAAAGGTCGTTGGTTCGATCCCGGTTGTATTTCGATGGAAGGAAAATGTTTGATGTTCGCGTACATTTCGATATCAGTGCACGTTAAACAACACCAGATGGTCGAAATTCCGCGACCCTTCAGCGTGCCTCGTTATCGTATCGTGGCTTGGGCATATGATAATGAATTGTAGTTTGAATGGAGCAGTGTATCATTTCTATTGCGGCCAGTGATGGAAGTGCTGCTCCAAACTGTTCCAAAAGAGAAATGCTGCTCCAAACAGTAATCTTTTGTTAGTAATTGCTCCAAAATGGCACTGAGAGAATGAGAATGACGAAATTTTACTGTCTGACCGGCTCATAAGCCCTAAAAAAAAAACTTGGAATACTCTGTGTATCATCATCCCAGTGTGCTACTAGTGTATAGCATTATCTCCTCTGATCTCATTTATGCAACAAGAATTGGTATATTGAGCATATAGCTCAATTGGCAGTTTTTTTTCCCCTCAGCTAGGCATGCAGGCTAGTGTCGTGAAATGCGAAAATGAGCAGGATTGCTTTTTTCTCATACTGATTATCTACTGCTTCTTTGGCAATGTGGGACTGTAATTGTTTCTAAAATGTGTAGCTCAGCTTTCCTGGTTTGATTAGATTTCTGCCACAAATACTATAGTATTTTAAACTATAGCTCATTTCACCGCACATTTTTGACAACCCTCCATTGTTTACTTCCTGAAATTTACATTGATTGTTGTCTGTTAAATATATATTTCGTAATAAATATTTGTATTCACGAGATGCTTCGACAATGCTGTGAACCACTAATATGCATGGCAAATGTAGTATCTGCTCCGAAAACACTCACGGCTGCTCCAAAGCAGTACTCTTCCTGCTCCAAAGTATGCTCCAAAAAGTAAAAAGTCACATCCATCACTGATTGCCCTACGGCGTTTTAAAGTATTGATATACTTCAGAACTGTACATATTCGCACTTGTTCCTTTTAAATGCCCTAGCTGATATAGTTTACAAAATTGTGATATCGCTAACTCCTTCAATTCGGTAAAGTAGGGCAAACAATTTATTCGTTCTCATTTAGGCATCTACTAAAATGTCAAGCTTCGTCGTTCTCTGGTAGCCATCAGTATTTATAAACTTCTCATGACGGACGTTTATCCTCCAGTAAAATTATTTTTTTTAAGTTATCGTGCACTGTTTTCTTTCGGCTCGAAGCACATGCTAAGATTAAATAGATTTTATTGTGAAAATGATGATTACGTCTCGCTCAGTACACAAAAAAGCAAAAAAAAAGCACTGCTGCGGCGGCTGCATTTTCAATGGGGGCGATTATTCTGTAGGCTCGTGTGCCCAGACTTGGGTGCACGTTAACGAACCCCAGGTGGTCGACATTTTCGGAGCCCTTCACTACGGCGTCTCTCATAATCATATGGTGGTTTTGGGACGTTAAACCCCACATATCAATCAATCGATCAACCAATCCATCAATCAATAAAAAACGCAGTACATCTTTTTCATTCGCGCTTGACTAGCGTAAAACGTTTTAAAATTCTCGCTAAGGTGGTACGCTGATTATTCAAGCCTGTTGCAAGGGTTTAAGCCTGAGAGAATCTTTGTTAAGCTACTGACCGAATACTTCTGTTTATTACCATGTTCACAGAAGCACTTGCAGAGTTTCACGAAAACGCCCAGTCGCGCTTTCTAGAACATTATAAATTAATGTGAAGTTGTAAAAATGCATGCAACGAAAAAAAACAACAACAACGCGAATGTTCTTGACCTTCATTTTATTGCGCACTACTCTGTCTGGGAAAAGTCACGTAGTACGTGTGTTGCCTTCGTTGCAACTGTTCGCGCACATCGTCAAAGCTGAGTGCTAGACGCTTGCACCTCACGTATTTATACCGTATACCTCCTGGTTAACATCCCTGCCTTTCTCTTCTCTCCATCTCTCTCACTGACTTGCACCGGAGACGTTACTGGACTGATCGAGGCAATGCCCTGGCTCTGTGCTGTGTTCCGCGTTGTCTGGTTATGATATTCTCGCGGGATACTGGCCTTTGTGAGCTTTTGTAAACAACTTTTTCAATTGTGCATGTAATGCGTGAACATGCGTTATTGTGTGTGTTGATCATCCCGGTAACCCGGTCTTTCATTGTTCATCATCTCGCATAGAGAAGCATGCCAAGCTTAGCGCTAGGCTTGCATATTGGGAGAGCTGTACGCTCGCATTTTTTTTTTTACCTCAGGGGTCTCTTTAATTTGACAGAACACTATTTTGTTCACGTAACGCACAAGTTAAGCGAAATTCAGTCTAAGATACTGATACTTTAGCTAAATATTTGTTGTGTAATGTCACCGCACTGGCATAGTTGAATATATGCCGTAGTCCTCTAGCTACTCATCGCAGAAGGAAACAAGAGAAGATGTCGCCTGACCAACTGCAGACTATAGACTATTTTACGGATCGATTTGAGCACCGCTATATTGGGCTGTTAACCTTTGTATTTTGTATCAGATGAATGAGCAGTGTTACGGTGGACGCATACGCATGAAAACGGTTGGAATGCCAGCTGTGATGTTTCATGACCTTGTTAATTCGCGTCACGATGAACAAAAACAAGAAACGATCGGCTTAACTTAACTGTCCAAGGTGGCGGTGTCCAGATGTCTTACGGAAGATAGTCGGAACTTTCTTTTTTCTTCTCCTCGAGTGCTGCTTCATCTTCGTTTGTTAACGAGCCCCGTTTGGGTGCACTTGCGCTGGACAGATGGACGAAAAGCGAGTGAATACTATAAGCAGAACCGAGCACTGCGTAGACATACACGTATGTGTACTTGCACGCAACGCAGTTCCTAGCTTCGTTTTGCTTTTCTCTCTTGTCCCGCCATTGTGGATGTCAGTGTATACGTTGTTCTAAAGTGGTGCACATTTTCTATTCTGGTGCGTAGAGAAGTGCGAGTGCATTTCTTTTATCTCTTTCCCAGTGAAGCGGAGTGAGCACTATTTTGCTTCTCTGACCCTCGCTTTCATTTATCTCTCCAGAGCACGTGTTCACCTCCCGAAAACTTGTTCGCAGTGCATGAATAGCAGTGGCTCTTGAATGGGGCAGAGACACTTGCAATTGAGAACTTAAGCGTCCTCTAAGCCTGCTTGACCACGAAGCTCGATAAATATGCATTGATTCTTGGGAATCACAGTGTCATCTTCATTCGAGCCGCGGCGCAGTCATCAGCTCTGTCAAGTGAATGACAAAATTCCAAGTCGAGGAGCGTTTGTGAATAAGGGGATAACCCTTGTATTCTGAAATGAGCCCCGACTCGGAATTCCACCGTTCACATAACCGAGCCGAGCACAGCGCCGTCCCTCGACCTAAAATTGACTAAGTGGTTACCACTAAATGATGCCGGCTGTCGCTTCTACGCGATGCACATTTTTGCAAAGATGTTAGTCTACCATCGACATTCTCCAGCCAAGGTAAAGCGCCCAGTAAAGGGATGGTCTGGGAAACGGGGCTAAGCCGAAAATGCGCCATGCATGTCGTGCTCTCCGCGGCAAGGGTCGCTCTGGATGCGCGCGTGTAACGGCGCTAGAGCGAGGACGGAGGGCGCACCTGCGCCTCGGTTCCGCGGACCAACGTTGGGGAGGGTGAGGGGCATATCTGGGCTGCCCAGAGAGAGGAGGGGGCAGCCCCCGGCGGCAGCCTAACGGTTGCGTGATCATCAACGCTCCAGCGCGCTGTCCAGCAGTGCGCGCCCCCTTCTCCTCGGGACGCCATTATGCGGCGGCGAAAGTGCATCTCCGTGGAGGAGCGGCGCGCTAGATTGTCCGAGCACGACGGCTGCCGCTTCGAGACCAGGGCGCGGCGGCTCCCAAGGACGCACGCCATCCGTGGCGCGCAGGAAGAAGAGGTGCCCCTTTGGAAGGCCGCCGTCCGGGTGCCGCCTCGTCGACACGTCTGTCGGGCTGAGAGCGCGTGGCCTTCCTGTCGCTGCTTGAAAGTTCATGTAGGATCAGTGCATTTATCGGTGACTGCAGTGTCCCAAGAAGCTACGAATCTGCGGCGCGCGAGTTCCATTACCACTAGTCAAAACGGGCACGCCGAAGAGAACACGGGCGTGTTCATGAAGTTAAGCGCGGCACTTAAATGACGTAGACGGGACAGCGAGAACACACAAATGCGCATCGTGCCAACAGTGATCAACAGAAGCTCTTGTGTGAGCTCCATGTCCTGTCCTCGTCATTTCAGTGCCGCAATTAACTTCATCAACTTGTTACGCCTACAAGGCCAACAATCTACCCTTGCTAAGAACACGAGTGTTTTAGCATGACGCCGGCGCTTCACTCTCGTTCAATAGTCGCCCGCAGCTTCGCAAGCACCGCCGCTCGCTGTGCATGAACCTTGTGTTAATAATATAGCGGCTAGAATCCAGGATAGTTGCTGTCTCGTAGCAAAGTATGGTTGACTGGTGCAGCAACTGAGTTCTTGTACAAAGATTTGTCGTTGACGCCATGAGTACCACCGGAAACTGATGATGTGTCGTACAGCTGGCGCGAGAAAGGCCACGCCGCACTTAATGGCCCTTGCGTCCTTTCAGCGAACTTGGCTGCTGGGGAAGCAGACCCTGCTAAACGTAGATGGTTGCCATGCTCTCTGCGTTGGTTCGAGTCACGGTAACAAGTCTCGCGCTTTTGATCAAAAAGTGAGAAGTCCCCGAAACAAGACTCTGAGGCTGTGAAAAGTCATCATTTTGTAATGTTGACATTACTCGTTTGTTGGTTGTTTTCGCAAGACTAGGTGATGGCTAAGTTTGTAGGGCGGGAGTGTGATAACGCTGCCGAGATAGCTCGTTGGAGACAACGATAGCAGCATCATGATACGATGCGGCAGTTTCGGGTACGTTTTGCTACGAACGTCACATCATATTGACACTATGGTCATCGGTTGAACATGTAATGCATGATTTACGCTTGCATGATATTGCGAATACTGTTTTTTTTTGTTTATCGCACAGCTACGCGCGATGCGTTGCAACCATTAAAGGCCAACTCTGGTGATTTTTAGAGGTCAATGTATCTAAATGAAATCATCTCGGTACTTCACATATTTCTGTCATTTATGCCAAATTACATGCTTAAGAGATGTGCTGATTGCTTGCAAATGAATTTTAAAGATGGTCTCGAAACGCTCACCTGGTTTGCCAGAATTATTGGCAACACTGTCTGTTGTGACGTCATGTTTGGCATGTCAACGGAAGTGACGCACTGAAGACATCGCAAAATTTGGCTGCTACAGTGTTTACTGTGTGTTTACAAGGCGACGGCGGCGGTGTTTGGCACGGAAAAGCTTCTTTCCTTCATCTGTGATGTTAGGCCGGCTTGGCTGGGCACGCTCGCCCTCAGCTCCCAGTGCCTGCTCGTCCCAGCTTTCAGTTTTCATATTCCGTGCCCGCGCGACAGGTATACGACAACCGGTTCTTACAAAATAGTACGTCATACATAGACAGTGCACTCGGTTAGTTTTTGGTTTCGGTGTCGCGCCTTTTTACTTGTTAAAAAATATTTTCGAATTTGCTGAGCATTTCAGCTGTCGGGCTCGTGACAAAAGTGCCTCAGTAACATAGAAGCACCATTACCCTGACATGGTCGAAAAATCGCCGGAGTATGCCTTCAAACGGCTCGTCAACCACTGGCACAACAACGACTGCCTTGTGGAAGCTTCTGTAACGCGGGCTTTGACACAGAAGTCTTTGTAGATTGAAGTGCGCACTGCCTGACCATGGCGCCATCGGGAACGCAGACAAACAACTTCCACTTGTTCATAATGGTTCATAATTGATTTTAAGGCGCGAAAAAAAAAAACGCAACGGCAAGAGAGCCACGGGACAGGTGCTCTGCCCCGTATCCTCTCCAGCAGCGTAGCCAGAATTTTTTTTTTTTTTAGGGGGGGGGGGGGGTGAGAGTTATATCTTATGTATGTTACTCTGCTTGCGTGTGTATGTGGGCGTGTGTTATGCGGAAGTAAAACTCAATTCTTTTAGGAAGGGTGGAACCCCCTCACCCCCTCTGGCTACGCACATGGACCTCTCTCGTGCTTGCCCCCCCCCCTCCCTTTTTTTTCGTGCCTTAAAATTAATTATGAACGTATGTCACCTAGCTTAACGAAATGTTCTTTTTTATTCCACTTGTTCTCTGGCGCCATGATTTCATGCGCAGTCGAAGCTAAGGATGAATCATTTTGATATCGTTTCACAATATTGATGTGACCGATAACTCGGCTTTGTGCGCGTTAATTATGGTAATTGCTTTGGTTGTCTTCTTTCACATGTCGAGAATTGATCTAAAGCAAATATTTCGGTCAGATCACTTGTTTGTATTTTGTGTACCGCACGAATTAACGTGGCGATTATTACAACGCACAAGCGAGTGAAGAAACTAATGTAAGATGAAATGACTCGTTACAGATATGCCTAGTTTGGTTTCTGACTGACGTTGGAGCGTTCAGCATATCTCAGAGGCTCGCTCGGAGTTGTGTTCGCGAGTGCAACAACGCTACTTGTGGGTCACTTCAGGAGGGTCACTCAGCTGTGACATTGTGGCTGTCAGACCGTTTACAACCTGCGTTGCATAGTCGTCCTGACGCACGTAGTCCGCTCACAGTGGTCTGCTGGCTGTTGCCTCATCCGCGCCACCAACCATGCCCGGAAGCTTAGGCAAGCGCCGAACCTCGCCCTTTCCTTAGACGACCGATTAGGACGCTCGCCACTCTTTTAAGTCGCCCGCTGTTTCTGGAAGCGGTAATGACGCAGGGTGGGGACGCCGTCGGCGACTTACGAGGCCACCTCGATTGCGCACAGCCATTTGAAAAAAAAAAAAGTCCTGCCTGTTGCGTTGCCAGGAAGAGCCCCTGCGCGAGCGTCCAAGCTGCTCGGGAAGGAGAAATGTACGCCTCACTGTGGCGTAATCGCGGTATATAGTCCTGAACTAGTCGCCACACGATCGTCACTATTCGTGCGCGTTCTTTTTTTCTGTTCTTTGCAAACCCAGCAACGCAAACGATTCATTTCGGCAGGTGAGATCCTCATTGCGCTGCGCTTGCAGATGACGTAACCTTTAACGTGCTGCGGGGTTCGTGCAACAGCCCGTTGCTAAGTGCCAAGCAGCCAACCGTCACCAACGCACAGAAGAAACGATTAGACAAAGCTAGTAATAGTTCTATTTTACTCTTCCTTCTTGCACGCTGTTAGTGGGCAAAAGAAACAAGAAAACCCAACCGCTGTATTTGGTCCTTACCCTTGGCTTTATTTATTTCTCGAACTTTATTGCACAGCCACTTTGTCGAACTTGCGTTAAACTCGATCCGGGTATCGTTATAGCAAGCCGATTCGATCCGACTTTAAATGTAGTAATTTTTCCTGCAATCTACGAGTTGTAGCTTGTCTGGCTGAAAGCCAAACGTCGTGCCTGTGCGAGTGCATGTGGGTTGGGCGGAGCGAGTTCGGTCAACTGGTCCGCACGGGGTTGCAGAAGGAAATGAAGCCGAGCTGTGGGTTGCCAGTGCAACTAAGGACACCTAGACGTAGGGTTACCAACTGCAAACAGGCTGCAAAGAGAGTTTTCACTACTGCGGTATCTTCCAGACACACCCGTTGTTTATTCACAGGAGCGGCTTCTTGAAGCATTTCGGCTGGTGCTGTTCCCAGCACTTCCTTAATGTCGCACTTCGCGCGGAAGTTCAGCTGAAGTGGCTAGCCACCACTACACATTGATTTGTGTGCGCGATTTTTGCGATCTTCGTGCTAGTTGCGGGGTGTGCATTGTGTCACATAAAAATTTCTAACGGGGCGATTCGGGAAAAAAAAAATCCGGGACATCGTACCGACAAGGATGACGCGCGACTCGGGATGGTGCCCGGACAGTTGGGACGGTCCCGCAAAATTCAGGACTGTTTTACCACCCTAGCTAGGTGGTAGGTGATGCTCCGGCGCATATGTGCTTCTTTTTGAAGAAGTGCTGCTCTCTTCACCTGTTCGATATCGGCGGCTGGCCGCACGGGTTACCGCGTAGAGACGATAGCATGGCGGTGCTACAATGCCGGTGGTGTCATTCGGTGCGGACTCTGTGAAATAACGGAGAACTCATGCGAACACGCGATACCGATTTGTGGAGTATTTAATAGCTTGGTTGATTTTGGGGGAGACGTCATCGTGAGCCGCGCCATGGGTCCACGCGCTCGCCACACGCGCCGAAAACTCTCTGCACACGCTGTGTCCGAGATCAGTACGGCGACGTGGATGACTAAGGACCTCCGGAACACTTTCTGCTCACGGACAGTAGGACGGAGCGTACGATCGGACTTTCGAAATGGCGCGACGCTGGTGCTGCCACCTAGTGCAAGGCTCTGTAACGCTGTTCCATAAGTTTCAATACACCAACAACCTGTAATTTCAACACTCGTGCAGCAGTGTTCCGTTCGTGGTCCCCGTCGTCGGGGGATTGTTATTACCCTTTATGAATGTGTAAGCATCCGATTGCTCATATGACTCCTCGCCCACCCACCCCCTCCATTCCCCAAGCTTTTTATGGGCTGCAGAAATCATTGACCTTTCTAGTCTCAAACCAATATACTCTCACTTTTGCTGTCAACGTCAGTGCATGCGATGCCCAATGCGTTTTGTGAATGCGCATTTTTGTCTCGCACCACGCCCACTTACAGCGCACAGACGCGATACGCTTCCTTAGCACATTGACGCCGTTTAGATGAATGTGACGCAATAGAACGTCGGTTCAATGAGCCTCCTTGGCGCAGTTGACTGAAACGCAATTTGTGACGCGTGAACGTCAATGTCGATTGCGCACGTGGTTTTAATATAACGCCGGAACGCAGACTTCACCTCACCGACTCAGTGTAGTGAGGCAGAATCTGTAGGTCAGATCGCGAACGAGAAGTAAGTCGGATAGCATAATGGGGTTTCGCCCATTGTGCACCGCACGAGGTCGAGGAGTCGAACCATGTGACAAGCCACGGAAAGCAGATTTCAAGGATCCGCTGTTGAAAGCTTCACGAACAGGACCTCGCTCGCTCTCCAAGATGCAAAGCGCCGGTCTCATCCTCATGCCTCAGTTACATTAATGACAAATGAGCACGTTCATTGCGCTGCATGAAAAAAAAAGAAAGAAAATCTCAACAAGCTGGCGTGACCACACAAGTATCACAAGGATGGCTGTAATCTACATTTGGCACCTCAGCTGTTCGTACCACTAGCCTGCAGAGTGGTAGCCTATAAATGCCTGTATCGCCCAATGTATCATATGTGCTTCCTTGTCACACGCGTGAAACGTATAGCCTGGCATTTTGCAAACAGGCATTTTGCGTTCAAACCGCTAGTTGTGACGTCGCGCGTTTGTGTCGCATAAGTAGGCACCTGCTGTTTTCTGTAGTGCTTTCTGTGTGAAGCGATACTCATCTTCATGCGGATCGTGTATCATGTTCAGACACTGCCAAAATCAGAGGTGTTGCGATGCTGTAATGCGCGGATCAAAACAGAATCACCATCCGTGTTCCGCACAGTCGCCATTTTCTTCGAATGTCATAATCAAACCTTACGCTCCCAAGGTTTGCCGTCAGACTTGTGCATGTTCCATGTGCATGTACTTCCTTCAAAAAATGTGAGTGGTCTCATTGACAGTTCCCTGATAAACAAATTGATTAAATGAAAAGTAACATTAATCATGTGTTACTTTTATCGCGACTCTTATCAACGCTGTACAAGTGGGCCGAAGGCTGGTTATTTCAATGCGTCTTCTGCAACCCTTCACACCTTATTCATGTTCACTATGTATCGATTCCTTTTCATCGCTCATCTGCCCCCGTTTCTTTGCCTCAGCAGTGACGATGAAAACTCTCTAGATGCGCGCGCATGCAGGTGAGAAGGACATTTTTTGTAACGTATAAGCTTGCGCTCCACAATCTGGTTGCCTTAATTGCATTCATGCTCACATTCCGACCCTCTATGACGTGTAGCGCTTTAGCGTTGCTAGGGCAAGGCCAACTGGTCATCACTGTTATTTAGTTAACATTTGGTACGTGGAACATTAGACAAGCATAGTGCGCATCAATTTGAACGCACGAACATGCGCAGCCGAGAGGTGACGTCATGACATGACTATACGCACATATTTCTGTAGCTCTCGCCAAATTCCAGTCACGTTGCCGGTTATATATGCATAATAATATTATTTCCTGTAATATTTTGCATTTATTCTTTTGCTAGTTGATTTGTGGTATTGTTTTGATTTTTTTCTTTCAACTTCTGAAATCACATTGTGCATTGCATTAACATTGTTTTACTACCACGATCAATGGTGTGATTTTTGTGTAACCGCGAACGACCATATATCTGTGACAACTCCT
Organism: Rhipicephalus microplus; assembly: GCF_043290135.1. NCBI lineage: Eukaryota > Metazoa > Arthropoda > Arachnida > Ixodida > Ixodidae > Rhipicephalus > Rhipicephalus microplus. The sequence continues at coordinate 51,391,789 of NC_134710.1, read as the reverse complement.
GTAATGTCTTTTTGGCCCCGAGAATAAAACATTGTCTATAAAATAATTGAATTAATGAGCGTCCCCAAGAGAATAAAGTAATCAATAAGTAGCTAACCCAGGAAAAGTCTAATTCATTATATAACAGTTCATTTAAATAAACAAGCGAGTCACATGCGGTACGTATTATTTTCGTGTGGACAAACGAAATAAATTTGGTCAAACATTACTTTCGTTACTCTGGATGCTACATGACTTCTCCCGTTATTCGAAGCTAGTAATAATATAATTACCTTAACATCGCCAAGAAGGTCTGAATAAAAGGGATTTTGTTTTAATAGTATTATCTGGAAGAAATAGGCATGAACCCTTTTCACAAAGCTTTTCGTAGGCGGAGTTATTTACTCTTAGTACAATGTAATTCACTGAATAAGCCCCGCCGCGGTGGTCTAGTGGCTAAGGTACTCACTCGGCTGCTGACCCGCAGGTCGCGGGTTCAAATCCCGGCTGCGGCGGCTGCATTTCCGATGGAGGTGGAAATGTCGAGGCCCGTGTGCTCAGATTTGGGTGCACGTTAAAGAACCCCAGGTGGTCAAAAATTTCCGGAGCCCTCCACTACGGCGTCTCTCATAATCATATGGTGGTTTTGGGACGTTAAACCCCACAAATCAATCAATCAATTCACTGAATAAGCGACTGCTGTCAGCCTATATGGCAGACCTTGACTTATTCGCAATAATAACTAAGTCATCTATGTCAAATAGCAAAGGTCTTAGTATGCTTCCTTGGACGGCGTCATCGTTCAAATGACGCCCACTGATGTCACACACTGTATACAACACGCTGTGCCCTCGGAGTTGGGCCTCTAAACCTGTAGAGGTTTAGTTTGTTAGTGAGATAGATGAGAATATTTCTTCGAATGTTTCAAAAGATCATCTGCACTCAAAAATGTGAGAAAGTGGCTAAAATTTCATTCCCGTGGGCACGCATAGATCAATACGAGATCTTGCACGTACAGGGGTGGGGGTGGGGGGGGGGGAGCAAAAGTTTTTAGGTCACTATTCTATGTATTCTGGGAGCGTGGCCTGAGAACATCAAAGGCGCATGTCAAAGAACCCTACGAGGCCGTCTCTTGCAATCATACCGTGGTTCTGGGACGTAAAACTCCAGAAATTATTTACATGTAATGATGACATCACGTCCACGTGTCTGTGCGAAAATTTCTAATAGCCATGTGCACGCCATTTTGCGTCCTGGCACAAAATGACGCTCAAACTATAGCTTGTATAGAGTTTTTTTCTACGAGTGCTTTCTCCTCGAGTAGCGTTAGGACAATGTTGGCACAATTACACGTCGCGGCATGCACTTCCGCCCGTTGTTTTTCCGCGTTGGACGAGTTTCAAGAAATGCGGTAACCCGACTTGGAGCGTTCTGTTTATTTCCCCCGAGGAGGAGCTGTAGCATTACCTCCTTACCCCTTCGGTATTCAAAACAGCGGCTAGGCCCCTGTCGGCTTTGGTGCCATACATCCACGAAGTTGGAATTTTTTCTTGCGTCATTTATCAGCGCTCGCTACTCTCTTGTACGTTGTCCGCCGCGGTGGATTAGCGGCTGTGGTGCTCTGCTACTGACTTGAAGGTCGCGGGTTCGATTCCAGACGTGACAGTCACCTGTCGATGGAGGCAAAATGGTGGAGGCCCGTGCGATGACAGAGCACGTTAAAGAACACCAAATCTTCGAAATTTTCGGAGCCCTCCACTATGGAGCCTCTCATAATCATACCGTGGTTTTTGGGATGTTAAAGCCCAGATGCCATATTGTTACGTTTTCTACGTTTTTCGAGCGGAACATGATCCGGATTTCATCTAGTATTGTTGAAACAAGATCATCATCATCAGCCTTACTACGTCCACTGCAGGACAAAGGCCTCCCACATGCATGCGTCAATTGTTGAAACATACATGCGCGCAAATGTAAATATCGAGGTTTTGCATCGTAAACAGTGAGCAAAATAAAGAAGGAAGGCGGCTCAAAATGAGCACTTGGGCGCGACCGCACGCTACCTGTCACTTATCTTATTTATTGAACATGTATTCTCATCTGTTAGCCAGTTCGTGTGAAGAAAGGCAGTTTAGCCGTACACGATTGCAGTGCAGAAAAAGATGTTCATCAGTAAAGGGCCCAATTTGGACGGGTGATTTTGCCTGCCAGCTTTCAGAATCCCCAATTCGTCACCGCGGCAGTCGGAAGTCATGTGTATAGCGTTGAATTGGTAGCGACACTAGGGGCTAAATATTTAGCATTACGCTGAGGAGACAGACGAATGCGTTGTCGTTTATTTCGCCAGGCTTTGAGTCGTCGCCGGCGAGCCTATCGATTCGATTGCGAACCCTGAAATGCCAGAACACCCGTGTATCTTGCTTCCCAGGTGGTCAAAATTAAGCCGCTCTTCCCCGCTGGGCGTGCCTCAAAATTGTATTGTGGTAGCCCTGCAAAACCGTGCAAGAGCAGTAAATACATGACGGTAGTTATAGCGCGAGAACAAAACGACGACACAGAGACACGAAGGACACTTCTTGTCTCTGTGTCGTCGTCTTGTTCTCGCGCTATAACTATCGTCATGCCATACCAACTAGCCCAAGCTGCCACACTTTTAAGTAAATACAGCTACGTCTGCGAGCGATGGTGCCTCGCGTCTCCGGTTATTCGAAAACGGCAGCAGATGAGACGAAGCGCGCTCGCTGGAACGCGTTGGGGCGCATCTGGGCAGCAAGCGGCGTGCATTTAACGATGCCGGTCTCCTGGCTGCGATGTCAAGGAAGGGCAAGTTTCCCAATCATCGGCGCACATCGTTGCAGACGAACCACAATGGGTGCTTCTTTTGCGGACCGCTGACCCCGAAACCTTAACAGTCGGGGTGAAAGGAAGAACTCTCCTGAAGGAGCCGATCGAGTATAACGACCCATTAGCGGAAGAAGACAACGGTAAAACTCCCGTGTTGTGCCCAATGCAAGGCTGTCGGTTTTCTTCTTCTTCGGTGGGCGCAAGTATTTGCGCGAGAGGAGAAAGGGGGCGCTTTTTGCCGAGGGACGGCCGTGCTCAGCTGCCGGCGCCACTTGTGAGCCTCGGGGCGGCGCATTGATATCAATTTGCCGCGCAAAGCGACCTTTTGTGGCGGCCGCGAAGAGGCGGAGCGCTTAATTTCATATGGGGCTGTCCATCTCTGGCCCCGGTGCAGCTCGCTAATGAGACGATGCCCGGGAACCGCGGCCATCAATCAGTATCGTTAGCGCCGTAAATCCTGAGTCGGCGTTGTTTTCTCCCTCGCGGAGTCACGCGCTGGCCGCTACGTCGCGCTCTTTCATGTGCCGCCTCTTTTGTCGCCGAGTCTGGAGCTTGTCATATTAGGGAGGTAAATTTTTCTCTCTCTCGCATACACACGCGCGCGCGCACGTTGACAGAAACTCTCGAGTGACTTTTTGACCAGTTGTTTCTTTTAATAAGTTTTTTTTTCTTTCGATAAAAATTCTTTGAATGCCTTTGGGGTCAGTATCAAACCAACTCCTCGCTTTCTTCCCGCAGATGAACCAGCTGTGTAAGGTGTGTGGAGAGCCCGCCGCTGGATACCACTTCGGCGCCTTCACCTGCGAAGGGTGCAAGGTAAGCACGCTTTGTGCTTCTACATTATACAAGAACGCGACTCTCGGCGAAAGTTGGCGGGTTTTCTGACCTGACCCGGCTGGCTTCCGTGCGAGCCGCTGTCGTGGCCGACTGTGTCTGTCGCACGCGCGCACTACTGTTGTGCGCAGGCGAACAATGCTCAATCGTCCGCGCGTAGTCAGCGACACCATCAACGCAGCCGGCAGCGCCCGCTGGTGACGCCAACAATAGGCACCTTTAGCGCTCTGTGGTGTGGCGGGTGACCTGTCACTCACACACGGAGCACATCGGGTGCGTCAGGAGGCTTGTCCAGATCGTGGGAAGACGATGCGTCGTGCCTGCCTGGTCAGCGGCACCTCGGCGGGCGTGTTTGCATTGGCCCTGAAATCGGCACCGAGCGTACTCGCGCCGCTATTGAGGACGACACTCGCTGTGTGGCGCTTTAGACGCGCGCGCGCCCGTGATTCGTTTCGTAGCAACATAGCCACGCACTTGGCCGCTTTGGATAGGTTTTCTCGATTAAAGGGTGCTTTGTCTTTGCAACCGCACAATGGGTGAACTCAACCGAAAATCATTAGCGACAATTAAACTACACCTACAATGACAATCCTGGCGTTCGCGCGGGGGCACTCTGCCACGATTATATTGTTCTGTAATCATGTCTGGGTGAATCTTATGATAAAATAACAGGAAGTGAAGTGCGCCTCGCACTTGTCTTTGAGGGGAGGACAGCTCAGCAGTAGTCCACACGGGAAGGGATAAGGAGTGATTACTAGTAGATAGGAAAGGATAGAGAAGAGCGAGCGGTCTTCGGAACGACGACATTGCGGACGAGACAGCGGTCGAGTGGAAGTCCTTCGAGCGTCCTCTTGTAAACAATTTTAGCCGTTTCTTTAATACCGGTGTGTTCTTGCATAAACTTCCAGTCGAAATTCATTGCGTATGTACATGTTCCATATATACATGGCGAGTGATAACGTAAACAGCTGCAGATTAGTCAGTGAATCTATTTATTTTCGCGGTGCATTTTCACACCGTCGGTTTCTCCTCTTTGTTGTGAATGCATTCAATCTGTCATTCCAGGAGCTATATGCTGGCTGAAACGAATCTCTCTCACTCTGTGTTTCCATATTTGTTCGCTCTGAGGGCACGTTTAGTTTACGTGAACTGTGTTTTTATGTACACTTGTGGTGCAACTCTGCGCTTCGATCATTAACACAACTATAGTCTCTTAGATGCCTTTGACTTTATACGGTCATCTACCGTGTTTCCATTTAGAGTTTATATGCGTGGACTATCTGAGCTACGTCTTTGAATCTTTCAAAGGGACTGCGTATACGAGCTTCACGTCTCAGAGACCGTGATGATTATTGCATACGACCGCCACCTGCAAACAAAAAGTGAGATTATTATTATTATTATTATTATTATTATTATTATTATTATTATTATTATTATTATTATTATTATTATTATTATTATTAACGCACTTAGTAGCTGACGCGGTATCATTGAAAGGGGCTGGCCCACTATTCGCCACACTGCGAGGTTACAAAGTGTGTCCCAATGTTCGTAACCTTTCATACTATACTGTGCACGCTCTGCGTGCCCCCGCCGGCCGCAGTTTGCATTGCGCTTTGTGCAAGCACACGAATGGGGAACGTGAATCGGGAACTTTACCGAAGGCGATCGCGCGGCATTTCTGGCGCAGCAGTTAGCGCTCACTGAGCAGAGCTTGTTGCTCGCCAGGGAAGACGGCAGGCCTTGTAATTTGTTCTTCGCCGCCGCGTTAAGCGAGAATAGAGCGGCCGGTCGGATCGACTCGTCGTGGTTGCGCAATGCTCACGAATGGCGATAATTTGCGGTGCTGCGCTGTGCCGAGCCGCGGCGCGAATTGCGTGTACGCTCAGGCGGCCCGACTTGCTGCGCGAGCACGCCGTCGGTGGTCCGCGGCCACTGCGTCGTGCTCAAGAGCTGCCCTCTCTCCGAGACCGCAGTGAAGCACACACCACGCGGGCTACCGCCTCCATTGGACGGATGTGTTTATCGCGGGCTGCCCGTACACCACAAATCGCGGCGTGCGCTGCTGGCCACCTGAACAAAGCTGCCCGTGATAGGAATTTCCGGGGAATTACGTAAAGAGGACGCTGAAGTATATATCATTTATATGTAAACGTTAACGTATGAATTAACTAGAAGAGATTTTGATAACGGGCAAAAACATTTCTTTCAAGTGGGCACCCAAAACTGTGTGAGCCTTCAAGATTCGTTTTTTATTCGCTCCGCTGTAAGAGACCAGAAGCTCTTCTCTGAACCCTCCCAGGTTGATGATTTACTTATACAAGAACGTAGTGCTCCTACCACTTTTTGATCAGCATCCTATTTGATTGAATGAGGAGTGGCGGTATACATGAAAAAGTTGCCGTTGAAAGGCCTGCTCATTTCATGATCAGTGGGACCTTTACGGCATTCCCAGAACAAGCTGAAGACAGATTAGCATGTAACTAACTTTTCCCTGAGGTGCGATTGTTGGTAGAGCGAGACCCGTGCGGCTCAAAAGCTTTTCTGACAGGCCTTTTGGTGTCGATGGGCCCTACGCACACCTTACGAGCAGATCAACTCGAGTCGCAGAGCTGGCAGGAGATGCTCTCGTCAATTCGCGAGGTTTCGGGCTGCCAGGTGTCTTAAGCATTGCCGAGCCATTTAAAAAGTAGGAAGCGAGCAATTCATGCGCGCAGTAAAGCCCGTCAAACAAAATTCCCTCGACGTCTAGAGAGGTGTGGTTATAGCACTCGCATGCGCGAATCGACACCGCTAACTGCTACGAGCGGGATAAATCTAAGCGTTTGCGGAGCGTCTGCTGATGCGGCCGGGCCGGTTTTGTTACTGCAAAGGTGGCGCAGCTTCACGAATACCTTTAGAAAGGTCTTCAGCAGAGCATCGCCACAGTTCTCGTATCGGCCGGTGGTGCGAGGTCAAAGCGAGCTCTTCATCGACGATCGCTTCACGGCCTCTCTCCCACACGGATCGACAGCTTGGTCGGGGAACGTTCCAGTGGAGAACGCGCGCCGCTGAAAAAGCTGGGTCTTACTTTCCTTGTTCGAGGTCTCAAATACGAGAAACATATGGACTATACGCATGTCTCGCGCTGCAGTGTGCTCAGTAAACTGCGTGCGCAATTCTTTTTTTTTTTCTCGTTCAGGATATGATTTCTGTAGTTACGCTCATAAAAGTTCAATTATTAGGAAACAAACTAGAGCCGTTGGGCAAAGTCGGAACAAATTTCCTGTTACGACTTTTTAAATGAGTGAGAGCGTGTCCCAGTTCTGACAAGTAAGCGTATATCTTTAGCGCGAGAAGGATGTTTTCTCATCGTTTAGTTTTTCTAAAGAACGATTACTATAGCAACTAGTATCATTACACATTACCGCAATGTGATGAAATCGCTGCACACGCGTGTACGCGGCGATTCGCTTCTATATACCGCGAGCACATGTTCACGAGCGCTGCATGAATTGCATGGTAATTAGATGCTGGCACCACAGCGTTAAAGTCTCGACCTCTGTGTAGGGAGGGTTGCCTTCTGTGTAAGCTTCGCGAGCTGTTTTGCAAACTCCGCCGTGTTACGATAGGCGGCTGTCACTGCCTCGGCCAGTTCACCGTGTGGCAACACATTTGTGCAAGGCGAGAGTGTGTACAGCGCGATTCGATCCACGCTGACGGTGTCCATGCAGGATCGAGGGCGACCCCGGCCGAGATGCGTCCCTCCCGATTCGCCAAGGAGCATCCGCGGTGAGGCTCGCGGCGAGCAGCTCGAAAATCTAGGTCTAATCATTAAAAGAGCGGACTGGTTCGGCTCGCCGCGGTCGCGTTCCTGCGTGCCTGCCATAGGTCACAGTGTTCGGGGTGAAAGCGAAGCCTTCCTGCTCGCCTTGGTGCCGCCTCTCTGGAACGTCCATTTCCATATTCCATTATACCTGCGCGAGCTCTCTCTGAATGGACGGCACGTGCAGTGTGGGAATCAATTTCATCGAGCGCCCTTTGGTGTCTCCACGTTGCGTGTTGCAGCTTCAGCCTGCAGGGGCGTTTGCGCACATTTCATGTCGCCTTCGGGACAACAGTGGCGACTGTAACAGAGTACGCGGCACGCCTAGCAGGCTCCGTGAATGAACTCGGCGCAACGCTAAGAAAACGTAGCGTTCGTGCGCGTAACACTGCAGTTTGACGGAGATGAGTCAAGTAAACCAGTAAACCTAAAACAAGGAGGAAAGAATACCATGGCCTTATATTCCTCGCTAAATGCTTGCAGTGGATTCCGGTGTTTTCCTTGGGCCCCTACCCCGTCCTATCAACGCTACACATCATTAATGATGATAATGTAGAAATGTCACCTCGGCAGTGTGTCAGCGAGGTAACGCATTGGGATTAGCTGGTCTTCCGATGACCAAACATTTTGTCGAAAAGTGCGGCCTGATGACCACGCTGATGACCCTGTAATAACGTCATCCAAGGAATACAGAGATGAATTCTTATTTTCCAAGACGAACAAGCTGAATGCACCGTCCAAGTCTTCGTCTGGGCAAGCTTTCGAGAACTGGCAAAAATTTCGTTCCAAATGAATTATTTCGAATGTTGTTGCAGCTCACAGCGCATAAGATTGTGTTGTTAGAACGCTTAACCAAACAGAGGTTTCATGCACACCTGACGTGAGGGTAAGGGAGGGCGTTGCGATTTGAAAAAAAAAAAAGGCGTTGCTTATTCCTCGTATATTGGTCCTGTTGAAAGGGTATTTGACCTAAGAAGTATGGCAGCTTGGGCTAATTGGTATGGTATGATGATACAGAGTCCTTCGTGTCCTTCTTGTCTCTGTGTCGTCGTTTTACTCTCGCGCTATAACTATCGTCTTGACCTAAGGTTACGAAGAACATGTCGATTTTTGAAATCCGGGCGCAGAATCTGAAATATGTTTCGTTGTGTACGGTTATGTTTAAAACATGGTGTGCGCGTGGGGTGCCTTAAAGAAAGAATGCTTGAGACCAGTTACGTCTGCGTGGCCCAAGAACATACTTATTAAGACAATTAAAATTAACTATAGGGCAAAGTCAGCCATGAGGGGGCTGGGCCGCTAGCAAGAAGTGTTTGATACCGACCCGTACATCAAACTATTTCGAAAACCCATTCGTTTCGGACAGGAAGTTGACACACGCGAACAAGTAGGCACGAATGAAGACTGCCGCCGCATGGTGCGACCAACGGTGTAATATCCCCCCAGCTCTGGTCGGCGTTAAAAAAGCGCAGTGTGCCTTGTGCCACCCTGGGGCGGGCCATTAATTTCGCCACCACCGCACCGATAAGAACCGTGGGGGAGGGCCTAATGGGACGTGCGGCCGCTGGCGCCGACACCTCGTTTGCCCTGCCGCCACGGCACCGAGCGGGAACGAGGTGCTCACTTGCCTGTCAAGAGTGGGGAGGAGGTGGTTGGGCTGGACGTTTTCTTCGCAATATCGCAGCGCAGCGACGCTTCATCTCCTCGGGCTCGTCGTCTTTCTCGGCCCGAGAAACGTGGCCATTCCTACTTTCACCACGAATCTCGGGGAGTGACCCCCCCCCCCCCCCAGCCCTTGCACGCACTGACGGCCGCAAGTCCTTTCGACCCGCGCGACCCTTTTCTTTCAAAAGGAGCGCGCATCAAAAAGCAGACGCGATACGCCCTTTTGTGTGTCGTGCTCGCAGACCAGTGTTTCACTTTCGGCTTTTTGCGTGCGACCCGGTTCCCACCGTGGGGGCCTTTCTGTGCGGCAAAAGCGATCTTGCGCATCGTTTTTTCGCTCGGTATCTTTCTGTTTTCTTAGCCGACCGACCATCTCGGCCAACGAGTGGGAAGACGACACCAACGAACTTCTTTTTTTTAGTCGGGAGTCGCGCCGACGTCTCTGTGGCTTTTTTCTTTTCGTTTTTTTAATCGTTTTTTTTTTTCGTGTGTGTGTTTGTGTGTGGCACGACAACCTATGTGCCGAGTGAAATGCGTATAGAGGACTCTTTTTTGTCCAACCTGCTCTAGTCTAAAACGCAAGAATGCTCGAGTTTTTTTCGTCCTTGTGCGCGTAATCGCTTTTTTTTTTCTTTGTTCCTTTGTGCACTTATATGGCTGTAATGGTTTTTCGAACGGCACCACAGTTTCCTTTCCGCTCAGTGTGACGAATGAAGGCATCTCGGTGCTCTCCATACAGGCTAACATGTAGAAATTCGGAATAGGCACTTGCGACGTGACCCGTCTATCAGATTCTTGCATTGTCGGTGGTGCCTCGCTGAATTGAGGCTTTGCTCGACTGTGTGTTTCAGTGTAGTAGAAATGGATAGCACTGTGGACGCCACTCACTCAACGTCTGCGTAGGAAATTCCTTTATTCCCATTCATATCAAGGGAAGCTGCCAGCCGCATAAAAGTTGCTGGTCCCGGGTTTGACAGCAGCGGCTGAAAAATAAGGTCCGATATATTACGAGTGGTTGTGCAAGCACATCATCTACAGGAGTCCCCTAGTTAACCATCCCGTCTTTCTGATATCTATCTGGGGGTATTACTGCAGCGCAGCTCTTGTGCTGGAAGGCAATGCCTAAAGATTGCACCTTTTCTGGCACACCGACTCGCTCGTAGAAGGGCGCGTGAGGACGCAGAGGCGCTCTGACCACTTAGCGAAGTCAAGGTGAGCGCATTGTGTTTTGGAACGCGGGTAGCACTGAAACGAGCCCCGTTTGACGGGGCTATGGCTTCTTATGGCGATTGGCGGACGTAGTAAACGCGGCTATGGGTGACAGTAAGGAGAAAAGGAAAGCGTTTTCGGTCGTTGTTGTTTGGGACGCCACTCAAAGCGGTGCTCCCGAAAGTTTTGGTGTATTTGTGTTTCACAAGGTGTGTGCATCGTGCAACCGTTCTATTCCAGAAACGCTGGGACCGTTTCCGGTCTTCTGAGAAGTATGGGAGCAAATGCCTTGGTATCTGTGGTCACTTGTCGATCACTGCGCTTGCAGTGGAAGTGTGTAGCTTGGTTTAGCCGCCTCATCCTCCCCCCCCCCCCCCCCCACCACACGGCCCGCGGGTCACCTGCATGCTACCTAAAATGCACTGGTTGAACCTTCGTCGTCGTCTTGCATTCTTGAAAGTAGTTGTAGTCGTTCGTTTGCCCCCGTTGAAACGTCTCGGTAGGCGGGCGGTTCGTGTCCCTTAATTGGATCTTCTGGGACATCAGCTTTCTCTTTCTGGAACCTCGCAAGAGCGTCCCCTCAAATGGCGCCATCTCCCTTCCTGCTACCTTCGTCGGACAGATAAGAGGTGACTTTCTGCCGATTGCACCAACATTCCTTCATCGTAGTTTCGTGTGGTCTCGAAGCCAACTGAATGAAGAATCAGCGCTCATCTAACCTGCGTCTTTGCAAGTTGTCAAACCCACCTGTCTTAACAGCAAGGAACTTTGCTTGTCTTTACAAGTGGACCGACGAAGACGCTGTTTCATTCACTGGAAATAGAACATGTTGTTATCAAATTTCTCTAATGTAGTAAGCTAAAGCAGATGAGAAAGGTGAAAAGAAAGGCTGGTACAGGTTAACCAGATATAAGCATCCAATTTGCTACCCAGCACTGGGCTGGGGAAAGTAGGGTAAGAAAGAGGGTGCAGAGAGAGAGAGAGAGAAAAGGATAAGAAATATACTTAGCAAGGGCGTCCACTCTAAGGGTTTGTAGCTGAAGACACAAAAATTTGGGAATTGTGCTATCGTGTTGAGTGAGGTTTGTTTGCGGAGAGGAAAGACGATCGTGCTGATAAGCTCCAGGACGCGGTTCGATTCCCGGTCACAGCGACTGCGTTTGTACGGGACCCTTGTGCACAAATTAGATGAACGCTCCAGAACCCCAGGTAGTCGGTATTCATCCGGAGGCTCGAAACCGCTGCGTGCCTCGTAATTTTATTGTGGTTTCGACACGCGAACCAAAGTAATTACTTCTGCAGTATTGATGGGGCTGAGGGGGAAGGGACACAAACTACAATAAAACAAACAGAAGTTTTTATAGAGCTTCCTCGTTCGATGGCTTTAGCCACTACCTCACTTGAAGAGGGAAGCTAGCAATATTATCCCATTCTTGCAAACAACCTTGTACACGGTGTTACGCACTGCAAACACATGCAACAAAGAAATGGCGGTGCCGCACGCCAAGGCGTCCATTCTTCCACTCGACGATGGCTTCGCACACCCAAATGGGCAGGGTAGGATTACTCGGGGCACAACGCAGTGTTGTCTTTTATGCCACGGTAAGCTGCCACAGGTCGGAGAAGGAAGTTACGGGATTTGTATCTCGTAGTACCAAGTATCCGACATGCCTTGTACAGGACTACACGGTGGGGGGCGTGCGGTCACCGTGCCGTCTTTGACGTCTCAAACAACTCGAGTTCGGTGCCACGTTGTCAAGCAAGGCCCTGACAGTAGTCTAATTCGGCTCGCCTTTTGTCTTCGATTATGAAGTTCAAAACTCGAGGGCCCTTTTAAGGTTGAAGCTCCCGAGGACCTAGCCTTGTTTTCCGTTGTGGTCAGGGTGTAGAACCGTTGCTGTAGTCGAAACATATGTGACACTTTCGCACAAATATATTTTAACGTAGACAAAGGGTAATTACAAGGCAAGGGATCGCTGTTCTCGGCGAAAATAACCCATCGAAAAGAGTATTGATGAGTTGATCTCTACTAAAATGTGCCTCGACGTTTAGGCTTCTCAAGGAAACCTGTAATGCAAAGGCACACGTTGAGTGCTATATGTCCCAACATAATATCCGTATTAATATGATATCTTGCCACCGGTAAAATGGTCGGTTCTTGGATTCATTTTCGAGATATATCTTTCACTTCAGCAATTTTCTAAATACTCCGTGAAATACCTAAGACGACTGGAAAGCGAAATGAATTTACATATTTATATACAATGCATGTCACTCAATTTGAATTAGCTGGGGTAACGCATGGTTACTAAGTCAATACGGTACCCAGAGCTTCACACACAAGTCATGATTCACTTCGTGGAGATGCGTGGATTTTTTTTTTTTACCATAGTGAAGTGAGCTCTGGTAATGCGTGTATCAGTTAACTACGCGTTTTCTCGAAATGAAAATCAGTTCAAACGGGGAGCTAGTTCGTATATACTGTTTAAACATTAGCATTACCGCTTGAGAGCGTGGAGTAGTGAGACTTTGTAGTACGTTAGAATCACGTGATGGTGAAAATGTGCCCCGCCATGCTGCTGTACGTCGGACAGCTCAGGTTTTCTCTGCTTTCAGTAGTAAATTATTCACTCAGGTTAAGCTAAGGCATTCGATTGCCGTAGGCCACTGCAAGTCTTCCAAAGAGAGTAAAAATGGTTCCGTGTGAAAATTGGAAGCAGAAAAGCTTTCTCTAAGGAAAACCGGAACCGATGGAGCATTAATGACCTCTGCGTAACGAATGTCATTTCAGCCGACAAGTGAGTCGACATGCATCAGCCCGAGGCACTGTCGCCCGGCTGCGCACTTTGTTTCACATTTGCGACGACTTCCGGCTGGGGCGGACGCCCCTTTAGCGCGAAACGGAACCTGTTCGAGGGGCCGTCAGCCTAATCTGCGCCGGCGCCTTTGCCGTGTTTCCTCGTTCTCTTTTCTTGTAACTTGTCGCGACGCGGGGCAGAGGTCTTTGCGGGACCAATGTCTGCCGCGCTCGTCCCGCCGACTTCTCGCTTCCCTCTTGATTCGGTTGCCTAGCACAGTTGGTAATGCACGGACGGACATTGGCTGGCCAGGAACGTCTCCGCCGGTCTGCGTCTCGTAGGTCCGCTGTGCGCGCGGTTTGCTTTGGATGACAGGGCAGCAACGGGAACGTCACACAATCCCGTTATTTTCGAAATCCGGAGGGCTCCTGCAACAAGCCCGCGTTGCTGTCTGACAGTTCCGTGAATTAAATGAACTCAGTGACGATATGCTGGTCATTCGACAATAAAATGAAGAAGAACAAGATATGAGAAAGCAGTACACAACTTGCCATTGTGGAATTCCCAAGTGAATACATTCACGGCGAAGTGCCGCTATTTCAAACGTAAACAAAGCATAATTGACCAGCTTATTCCGCTAATTACGTGGAAGCAATGCTTGCAATCTCTGTAGCAGGTTACTGGGGGTTCAATGACAGCCCATAGTGTAATATGTGTCAGAATCTGGATTAAGACACAATTCGAAAGGAAGACGCATTCCGGCAAACGCTACAGCACATCTAAGTCGTCTTACCATTCAGATAGACTGTGCCCCCACGTGTTAGTTGATCTAGCGGCCAAAGCAGCTGTGCAATGCTGCACAAAAACGACGTTGCAAGTCTGTAGTGATGCACGATTGTCTGCCGTAATCGCTCCCGCGGTTTCGGAGAGAAAGCGGGGGCAGATGCACAGAATCTTTGAGCAGCGCATGCTCGTTGCCCAAAGGTGCAGTGCGTGCGTGTGCCTCTCGCGAGCTATCACTGACGAATAAATTACCGATGAACGCGGGGAATGCACTGCGGCGTGCGAACGGCGCTCGTTTTGCGTCCCACCGGTCAACTCCTACGGGAGAATACGCGCGAGGTACAAATTTGGGGCCCGCGGTATTTGGAACACGCGATGCGGCAAGAGGCACGTTCAGAAGCCGCGATTAATTTCGCTCACTGTGGCCTTGGCGTGGTGAGGCGGCGGTTTTGTCTTTGGCGTCCCACGTGTCGTCGCCAGGATGCCGAACGAGGCAGCAGCGGACGCATTCCGGGCGCACGGCCCACAATCGGCAAGCGCCCACAGGGTGCTCCCTGCTTTGTTCTCCGCGTGGGCAGCGGAGGTCACCTCGGCACGGCCACAACGACGGACGCGCCCGCGTGCCTCCGAGAAGGCCGATGCGATAGCGATCTCGGATGCGTCGTCGCTCATTCATGGCGCGTGATCGGCATGCCCAAAGAGAACGCGGCTGCCGCCAGAGAAAGTGGTGCTCGGCGCGCGCTACGCCTTTCGCGCGACTGGTTGGGCACGCGCCGACCGATTTGCCTCCGTAGAAGACTGTCTCTTCTGAGAGTTGAAACATGGGCATTGTTAGTTCACGACCCCGCTCGTTCTTTGTCAGGGCTCGAACTGCGACAAAAGCACTCGTCCGCCGCGAACGCACGCGTTAGCGTAAAAATAGTATTTGATGTTTAGTGTCACTGAACAGAAAAACGATTTCTCGTGTGTTAGTAAAGTACAATTTCACAATCCCGAAAACATTATTCTCACCGCGACAAGGTGCTTTATAAGCGAGAAAACGCGCGAAAAGAAAAAGTGGATGGAGACACCCTCTTGAGACTGCCACACAAAAATCCGTGACGTCATAGATTTTCAAGGCGTCTACTGGGTCCTATGTGGATTCTAATTAACAAAAATCAACCATATTGATTGATATGTGGGGTTTAACGTCCCAAAACCACCATATGATTATGAGAGACGCCGTAGTGGAGGGCTCCGGAAATTTTGACCACCTGGGGTTCTTTAACGTGCACCCAAATCTGAGCACACGGGCCTACAACATTTCCGCCTCCATCGGAAATGCAGCCGGGATTCGATATCGCGACCTGCGGGTCAGCAGCCGAGTACCTCAGCCACTAAACCACCGTGGCTGTTCGTGGGATAGACATATAGAACTTTAAGCAAATTTCATCGAGCCAATGTCGCGAAAATACGAAAAGTACATTTTGAAATTTTTGTCACGCGCGGGAATTTCGGCCCGAAATTCAAAAAATGAAACTTCACCCTTGATTTTCTCCGCTAATAATGAACTTTTGATAGTGAATCATGTGGCATTAGATTTGTTAGGGTGCAGTTTGCCCATGTAAACCTTTCACGTTCCTTTAACAACAGACGTATTTAACCGATTGCGGCCGGTCCAACTTTTGCGTGGTCGCTTAAAGGCTATGATTTTGCATGCTGGCCACGCGGGTGCAGAGCGTCCCAGTTGCACAGTATATGACGTGCCGCAATGCTGTGTGCCTCATATCGTGGCATTGTTGTGTAAAATTCTTGGTGTTTAATTCTAAAGTTAGTTTCAAACAAAATAAAGTTATTTTGTGGTATGACTTGCGGAGTTCTTGGGAAGATGATCGCCAAGGCAGCAGCAGCAGCCTATAGAGCCCAAACTAATTGTAATAATGATTGCTAGAGTTTTATGATATATCATGATATGAGAAATATGATAGACATAGCGACGCCTTTGTGGAAGGTTCCAGTTTCAGTTCGCCGAGCTTGGTTCCTCTATTATGCACCTAAATCTCTTAGGCATCAATATTTCGCCTCCACCGAAATTCCATGGCCGATATCGAACTCGAGTCTTTCGTGTCAGCCCACGAACACCGTAACCAGAACACTATCGCAGTGATTACAAGCTTACAGGCAGCTTGAATCGGTCGGCTTGTGCGACGGCCACTTATTCCGGATCGCCCAAAGTAGCCAATGTAGCGAAGTAAAACCACGACCGGCTTTAGACACGTACAAAATCACACCGGTCTGTTGCGGCTTAACCAAGTAGAGCAATAATAGCATCATCACCATTATCGTGTTTTGTGTCCACGGCAGAAGAAAGGAGTCTCCTAGTGACCTCCGATTTGTCACGTCTTGGTGAATTGATCCAGTATTTATACGGGCAAACTTCTGAATAATATTTAACTTGTATGCTCTCGAGGAGCACCAGAGTGAAAGAACGAAAGATGAACGTTACGCTGGTACAGCGTCCTTGGAAGGCGGGGTGCCGTCGTCCTTTCGAAGCAAATACTGAACATATTCGCGCCTATGTGGCATCCTAGTGTATACGGTGTGACACACGTGTATAGAACTGAAATTTGGGCGAGTTTGCTGGTACCTGAAGAAGGAGCGCTATGAGACACAAGCGCTCGCCTGATCTTCTTGTGTCATCTCATTGTGCTCGGCTGCTGATCCCAAGGTTGTGGGGTTCGATCCCGCATTTCTACGGAGGCGGAATGGCCCGTGCAGGTCGAAGAACATCATATGGTTTAAATTTCCGGAGCCCTCCGCTATACGGCGTCTCTCATAATCAAACGGCTTGGTGGCGCTAGCCACCGCCCGATCTAAAGGGTACAGCCATATCCATCCATCCATCCATCCGTGCTTTCCTGACGTGAAACCCCAGATATTTTTTATTCTATTGTTCAGGTATGCTTTGTTTTCATAGGTTGGCCACGGTGGCGCATGCGGTGATTAGTTGCGACACTAGCACCTATAGATTCAAAGGTTCCCTCTCATGTCGTGTTTCAGCATGAGGCCGCACCTTTTGTTATTATTATTATTATTATTATTATTATTATTGTTGTTGTTGTTGTTGTTGTTGTTGTTGTTGTTGTTGTTGTTGTTGTTGTTGTCGAAGGCAGTGACTAGTATGGCCAAGATGATGAAACCGTTTATTTGGCCGGTAATCAGGAAATCGGATTACAGCAATACACATTGATAACGGTGAACTGAGCGTCGGCCGTCGATCAATTGATCATTGTTGAGACGCGCCGTATTTTATATGATCACGCGTCGAACTTTTCAGCCGATGTGAACTCTGGCCGAGTCGGCCCTCAGAAGGCTGCGCCGACCTCTACCATGTACAGCTGAAGGCAGACATTGCTGTTTTGAAGCCACTGAAAGGTGGTTTTTATCTTACGTTTGCAAATTGCAACTTTGTGACGTGCGCGCTGAGCATGAACGTCATTTCTGTGTCTCTATTCTAGTGTTCTACATTTTTGTCAACAAGTCGAATATTTTCCTTGCCTGCGTTGCCCCCATCCTCTGCTTTTTCGTGTGGTACCCGTCGTGTCAGCTTAATGCAACTCGGCCCTTCGCCTCAACTGGTTGGCGATCCCTCCCTCAAATGTGGTGTGGTGCCTTGTTCCTTTTTATATTTTTTTGCGTCCTTGAATCAGGGCATAGGCGGGGAGCTTTGATTTTCCCGGAGGGGGGCCGACCTGCTCTTTCACATTTCTTTCTACCCTCCTGCGAGACATCAAAATTAAACACTTGAGTATAACCTTAGTCTCCCAGAACCGCGTTGTTATTAGGAAGATCTGCAGTGGACTCCAGATTTATTTTTCAATTTCCACAAAGACATCGATCCATCCCGGTAAAGTGCTTGGGTCAAAGCGATGAAGGCCGCACAGGCTGCTGCTGTGCGGCGTTTTCTCGGCAGTTTCGTAGGCAGGCATGTCGAAGGGTACCAATTTGTGGACTACCAAGAAATTATCTTGTTTTTTTTAGATATTTAGTTATTTATTGGCGAGGAAGCCTGTGCGACAGCATTCACTCAATCACTCGGAATTGCTTTGTATTTTTCGTAGCATTTTTGTGTGCTGAAAACCAGTCTATACGCGGTTCAGGACTTCAACTTGTATATAGCTTTATGTGGTCGATTCAGTTTTATTCGATGCGTTGTCTTCATATGCGAGGTTAACCAGCTTCCTGTGAAATCGCTGCCAAACAAAACGACCAACTCTCAGTAAAAAAAGATTTATTGAACCTTTTTAACGGAGAAGAGGATCCCGTCCTTTTAGCTGTTGCACGAGAGTAAAAGACGACGTCACAGCCACCGTCGTACTGCGCAGGGGTCACGCCTGCAGAACAGCCCAGGACTGTGGCGGCTCCCAAAGAGCATTCGTTAACAGCGACCCTCTGCCCCGCCACGGTTGTCTAGTGGCTAAGGTACTCGGCTGCTGACCCGCAGGCCGCGGGATCAAATCCCGGCTGTGGCGGCTGCATTTCCGATGGAGGCGGAATTGTTGTAGGCCCGTGTACTCAGATTTGGGTGCACGTTAAAGAACCCCAGGTGGTCGAAATTTCCGGAGCCCTCCACTACGGCGTCTCTCATAATCATATAGTGGTTTTGGGACGTTAAACCCCATAAATCAATAAACAGCGACCCTCTCTCTCATTTTTTCTTCGAGGCATACCAGGGTGTACAGTGCAGCCAGCGACTGGCGGATCGTTGCCAGCGCCGAGCAGCAATGGCAAAAAGAGGGGGATCCACCGTTCGAGCTTAGTTCGACCAGGTCGCGCGTCGCGTTCACCGTGCCTGCGGCGCTAACACTTAATTGGAGAAGTCTTACGACGATGAAAAAAAAAAAAGAAATACCGTTAGAACGGTGGGGGCGGGAGAGGGAGGGGTTATACAACATCGGCGGTCGTTATCCCCAAGTTGTATATTTAGGTGGTCGCTCACAGTTCCGCCATAACGGCGACGCTTTCGAGTCGCGGCGTTGGAAAAAGCTGACTAAATGTTATCGCTTACGCCGGGCGCTTTTCTGAATGTTTCAGGAATTTGGGCGAGATGTCCGTTCCCTCTTGTACGTTTGCCAGCAATGACAGGAAGAAGGTTATTTGGCTCTTGGCAACGGCACCAGGCATTCCGACGCTCCCACGTTATACCAGGGCTCGGCTAATGAAACTTCGAGCTAAGGAAACTTTGTGCCGCGCGAGCCGCTTCTCTGGCTAATAAAAAGCTGCGCCGTTGGCAAATGGGCAACGGTCGAAGGACGTCACTTTTCCTCCTTCGCGAACACCTGGCCGCTAGGTCATCGTTTCTACCTCTCAGATGCTTTCACTATACATGACGTCACTGTAGAGTAACTATACTTCGATTCAAATTACCCCAGCCTAAGGGCACTTTCTCACTCTGCCAACTGTATAGTCAACCGTATCACTTCGCGAGTTGGGGACTTGTTTTTAAACGTAATCTGGCGAGCCATCGCTGCTGATGCTGCGGCTTTCGCTTCCCTGCACCATCAAGCGCAAAACCATCTCATCTAGAAACGTTTCCCGCCGTTGGGTTGCGCTGGCCGCTGTCTGGCGGCCTCCCCGTTACGCAGGCGCGTCCCGCTCGTCGGATGCGCCGGTTCCTCGTCAGCCAAGGCCGCGAGGCTCCTTCCTCGAACGGACCCCGCGAGCCGACCGGCGCGGATTTCACACGGAGGAGCATTTTCCCCCTCGCCCACCGTGACTCAAGGAGAGAGAGTGAACCACTTTCCCCGAAGACACATCCCTGATGTCATCGCCGCTCCGAAACTGTTCCGTCCCGTGGGCGCGCAATTGGGCTTTCCGGTTCACCTGCTGTTCGCGTGCGCAAGAGGCGAAAAAAATGCCGCAACCGACGATGGCGAGTCGACCAAATCACTCGCCGCAGGAAGAAAAACCGTTGAGCAGCTCGGTTTTTCGTGACTCAAATTGGGCTTGAGTCACAGCCCGATGACCGCGTCTGCCGCACAACGCCCATGCTTTCTTTCTCAAGCTCAACCAGCTTGTTTACAGGCGGCGACAAAGGCGCGCGCGCGACAAGACTTCTAGAATGTTGATCACGTAGCCTGTCGGCGGCAGTTATCGGCTTCGCACGCGCGCTGCCTACGCGTACGGTTTGCAGCAGTGCGCGCGCTTCTGTCTGAAGAAGCGCGAGGACAGACGAGGAATGCCAACGTCTATTTAGCTTCCGCCTATAAGTACTTTCTCCGCGCGCTCTATTTTCATTCGTGGCACACGGCTGTAGTCGGTCCAAACGGATGTTCTGAACATTTAGAGCTGAATATATAGAGAACTAACGACGAAAGCGACCCGCCACGCTAGTCTACTGGTTGTAAAGCTCGACTCGAATTCCGGCCGCGGCGGCCGCATTTTTAATGGAGGCCGCCGCGGCTTGATGCTCGCGAGCGCGTTCAAGAACCCGAGGTGGTTGAAATTTCCGGGGTCCTCCATTATGGCGTATCTCATTATGACATCGTAGTTATGGGACGTTAAACCCCAACAATTATTGCATTGAGATGCAAGAAAGCGTATACATAATCGGCAAAGCGTGTTCAATGTCTACGCAGTTGACTCAGTTGCACGTAGTCCATTGGGATGGCCAGGGAGCCGCAGTTGTACACGACATCAGCGCAAGGAGGGATGTGTGGCGCCAGAATCCTACTATAGTATGGCGCCAATCGGTGGTGCTGCAGCCTTTCCGTCCATCTATGCTGAGCACCGTGACTGAGCACGCGTGCGGTGCGTCTGCATTGCCCAAGCTTTCCAGGCGCGTGTGGTGGACCGGTTTATAAGGGCTTCCTCCGAGCTGACCCGCCGTGGCTGAGCAATCCTTCGCTGCAAGAGCTCGGGTGCGTGCGGTACCAGCCCCGGCGCTCGTGCGCATACGTAGTTTGTTTTCACGCTTCCCAGGCAGCTCTATCGCAATAACCTGCAATGCTGACCGCCGGCGTTGCCGTGTAGTATATACGTGATTTCAATGGCCCGTCGCAATCATAGCCGCGGCCTTTCGCTCGCCCGATATTCTGCGCTGTTAACATCGCGGGAAGCGCTCCCCGAGGCCTTTGTTGAGCGTCTGGCCATTGTTTTGCTCATTGAGCGTAACTTAAACGAATTGCGGTTTTCCCTGTGCGCAGTCGGGTATGCTTTTGTTCGCAGTGTGCGCAAACTACGTCTCCTAAGCGATGCTGCTCCATTGCGACAAAATCGCGCACGCACTTGGCGCGTGAAGGTTCCCGGCGGCTTGTCTCGCCCGTGAAATTGCAGTTATGCCACCGCGTCTCCGCAGCGATGGTCTTGAGCGTCGCACTTTCAACGGCGCAAGCAGAACTCCGTTGCACATAAAATATATTGAACCCGACGCGCGAATCAAGGATGCACGCCTGCTAGCGAGTGCCTTTCGGATGCCAGGGGTAGATCGAGATGCACGCTTTGGAGCTTCTGTCGCTTCGCGGAAAGCAATATATGAAGCCGACAACATCGCGTAAGCATTGGCACGGCTGACGAGATGTTGCGCTTAGCTCGGTGGCGAGTACCCATCGCTGCCGTCGGGAATACGAGTGTAAGTTATGCGGTTACCCTCGCATTCAAAAATCTGCGTAACGGTGCGAAATTACTCGCCGTGGGCATGCGGCCGCACAGACGACGCAGCGCACCTCTGGGCGTGCCCGGACGGGCCTTGGCTGGCAGCCAGCGAAGCAGCACCTGGGAACGGCTTTCGAAGCTCGTCGACTGGAACCTTCCTCAAATCGATGAGCACGAGGAAAAGAGAACAAAACCGCCGTCCGAGAGGAGAGCAAAGAAAAACGACCGAGAGGGGAACAGAAACACGAGCCGGGCCAGCTAAGAGCGGTCTGGAAGAGTTGGAAAGCGTCCGGGACCTTGGGCCATCAAGAGTGAAAGTTTTCGTGATATGGTTTCGAGACTCCGAGAAATGCGTATTTACATCGTTCGGCGGTGGCGACCAAGGTCACGGCGTTGCTCTCCTTCGTGCGGGGATTTCTGGAACGGCGCTGTGCCGCGTGCGTCGCACGGATCATGCGCGTTTTCCTGCACTCGGCGTCGCCTTCTTCGCCCGGTCGTTTTTATCGCGATTGACTGCCCGATGGAGGAGCTACTTTCATGCGATCGTTCAGTGTAAGAGGTTAGCAAAGTCGTGATGGGACCCACTTCTGTGGCAGCGCATCTTTTGGTGTTCGTGATCGCGCTTGCATGGCTCGGACAGTGCGCGTGCTTTTGAAAACGAAGCGTAATGAGGACTAAGGCCTTTGTTCGCGACCAAGGTCAGACAACCGATGCTGTTTGTCAATTCGTGATGTGCGCGAGACGAAAGACGCCCGGAGGCTAAACGCGAGTCTAAAACAATTACCGCTGAAACCTGCCTTCTTTTTCTTTCGACGACCCGCCGCAGTGCACGCGAGCGCGCCGTCGTCGCAGAAGGCCAAGCCGCAGCGGAACGACACAATGCGCCAGTCACGAAGAAGCTTCGTGTCTCTGGGTTACCACGCGCCTAAATGCGTCCAATTACCGGGGCTAAACAGGCCGCTCACTGTCGCGGACTCTGCTCACCCATTGTTGGGCGGCTGAATGGATCGCCACCGCGCGATTATTAAACGCGTTGCCCCGTAATTTTTTATTTTACCCTTCGGTCAACGGCTTGGTCATCGCTGCTTGCGTCAACATCAAAACGCGTGGGTACCGAGGACGCTGCACGTAAACAGGCAGAGGGCACCGACAAGCGCGGTATAAATTTACGTTATTGATATTGAATCTCACCGAACGGTATACGAAGAACGAGAACATTCGAGAAACATCCAATGGGCTTCAATCCACATGGTGTGGAAATAATCCAGAAATATAGCGCTAAGGTAATAAAGAAAAAATGTGCAGATTCTGGGGTGGCGATCAGCTTCCGTGGGAGGTTTAACGCTGCATCGCCCTCTGTTAATAAATTCCTATAGTTGCATTACTTTGTATGGCTTGCGCTAACCCTTGAAAACGTTCCGTTGTGGAATCGTGATTATTGCGTACTATACTGTCTTCCGTATATCACTGTATGCTGCTATCGACTAACCTTAACGGCAGCTATGTAAACATGCGAAACGACGGTGCAATAAGAAATACCACGGTGGATATCAGCCAGAGTTTGACGTTGCTGTTCTTCTTTTTTTTTAACAGGGTAGCTGAATAAGCTTTCCGTTCCGCTAGTTTGCGTGACCAGCAGAAAGCGGGTATGTGCCAAGCAGCTCTTAGCATACTGGTGGGAAAGGGAAGCAAGAGTGAGGAGGAGTGAAATGCGGGGAGAGCGGAAAGCGTGTGTGCGCCCCAGAAAGTGGGTTGAGAGACAGTTACGGGTCGGCACTTTTTTCTTGATATAACCACTTAGAGAGAGAGAGAGAGAGAGAGAGAAGCAGGCCCGTGGGGGGAAAATAGAAAGTGAAGGTGAGGGAAGGGAAGGTGAATAGGCGTGACGTGAGGGTAATAGTATAATAATAAAATATCATGATGAGAGGCGCCGTAGTATGGAGTGGGATGATGAGACGCCGTAGTGGGCTCCTGGGGTTCTTTAAGCACGGTTCATGCGGCTCCTTTAAATTCTTGAAAACCTTCGAATTTGAAAAGTTCGTTTTCAAGGCCTTGAAAGTGCTGGAATTTTCGAAAATCTTTAATTATTCTTGAATTTCATTTTTTTTAAATCACCATTGTTGCACATTTCACCGCTCAATATTTGTGATGCCTTAAATGTCGCATGTGACATATGTAATGTGCCTGTCACAAAACAATTGAGAACATCTGTAGCTTCTGCACGGAACCAACAGCGGGCGTTTCTAGAAACTTAGAAATGGCAGGAGCAGGAGGATGTGAAACAGAAAACAAATGTTGCATTCAGGAGGACGCATATAAAAATGCTTACAAAAAAAAAAACACTAGGAGTTGTTAAGAAATTAACACCTACAGCGGACTCATATGCAGAAAATGCAGAGACAATGACTTGACGTGCATCATCAGTCACCTGATCATCAATCAAACAAGCATAAAAATACTGCCAAGGCCAAGCAGCAGGAGATAGTGGATATTAGTATGAAAATTCAGAAAAAGCAAGGCGTCGTGTAATAACTGCTGCTTAGTTTTTCCTATCTGAATAAAAGCTTCCAACTTGCGTTATGCTGGAAGTGATTACCGTAGGCGAGTTTAAGAAACCATGATTGAAAGTTGTCTGGAAAGAAAATGTCATTGCAGCCATGTTTTTTTTTTTTTTTTGAAGTCTGCTCTGGTGTTACCCTTTTTCGGTGAATTCTAGTATTTAAAGCGCTTATCCTCCCCTGAAGATGTGTCATTTGGGTCCCTAACAGACAATGTAGTCCATCAAAATTCACACACACAGCCTGGAAAGTCCTTGAAAACCCATGAATTTATGTCATGTAAACGAGCATGAACCCTGTGCACAGCTGAACATGGGTCTCGGTCATTTTCGCCTTATCGATGAGGCGGCCGCCGCTACCTGCGGGTCACCCACCAGTCGAGCCCGGCACCACGGCTGTGGTGTGATGCCATGGATGACTAAGGAAAGCCGGAGGGGAGAGGGTAAATCATGGCATAGTTCAGCAAACCGTGGGCGTAGCAAGTATGCAAGAAGTGAGCGCGAGTAATGTGACGCATATCGACGTTTGCCTTTCACAGTCCTGAAAGAGGTGATCCTTCTCTGCATAGCAGTCCTTTTCAACGAAGTGGGGTAACTTCTCTTGTCTGGACTAGACATGCAAGCCGCCAGCCTGTCTAGCTCACGCTGCTAACGGCGCGTCTTTTTCTTTTCTTTTCTTTTTTTACCCAAACATAGAATCGGGACATAAAATACATCACTTCACCAGGGGAGCTCCTCTTGATGTGTCTATGTAATGGACTGTTCGGGAGCTTAGCCAGAACCCCCCCCCCCCCTGTATCCGGTTCCCTTTTTTTTTTTTTTTTGCAAGGTCATTTTGATGTTACGGAGCTTTCGCAACTCTCGACACTAGTGAGAGGGACGAAGTGCGCTTCAATCATGCAGAAAAAAAAGCAGGTAGCACTCCTACGTCTACAAATGCACCTCATCTGAAGCTGCTTCCTCCTCGGGTTTGCGTCAGTGGGCCTTTTCCGGGTCCGAACAGCACCTCCAGTAAAAATGGCCGAAATCTAAACTGGTGGCTCTTGGCCTCTGGAATCGTCCGGTTGGCCACCTCGGAGGCCTGCATTGATGTCTTTCTTGAGGGCAAACATTTGCAAGTTTGTGACTCTAGATGCCGCTAGGTTCGCACCTGTCATCGCGTTTCGGCCACCAAAAATCATGGTGCATGCCTCATCAACCCCGGCGTGCCAACGCTGACACTACCCGGGCAAAAATGCCAATCCCATCATACTCCTGTTCCATTTTTTTTTTTGTTGATGGCTGATGAAAAAAAAATTGACGAGCGCGCATGTTTATAGAGTCCGTAAGGCAACATCCACTGCACTGAACCCACTCCCCCCTCGTGTTCCCTGCTGTGGTCACAATTCCCAGCATGCTCCTGTTTAATTTTTTATGGCTCATGATCTATTTTCGATGTGTCCCCTTAGTTGACAGTCCATTTCGGCCGCCATTGATTAGCTGGAGATCGAGTGGCCGTGGCTGGAGTGTGGAGAGCAGCGCGCCCCTGTTTCTGATTCTCGTTCGGCTACGTCATTTTGACGCCATAAAACTTTCACAACTATAAACACAAATGATACAGAATGTGCGTCAGCGCCACAAACGCAGGCCCAGGGATCTGCTTTTGGGCGCAAACTGAGGCCATCGGTATAATGCGGTTGCCGATATAACAAACCTTTGAAGGTCGGTACGCTATCACTGCATCGTTCTCAAACATCTGGGACTAATTCATACGCAACTTCAGGCTATAGACAAGTTTCTGTTTCTGCACATCTAACCACTTTCTCTTACGCTGGGAATGTGCAGCTGGATTCGGTGCGTCGAAGAGGTCACATCCCGGATCGCCTATTTTTGGAAGAACTGAATGCGTTCTGCCGGTATGGACTGTGTACGTTTAGATGGACACAGTCGAAAATAACTCCCCAGAAGGTCGTATTTTTCTCTCCTCTACAAGTCTCTCGAGTATAATGCATGATCTCAACGCGTCAACTCTCTGGATAGCATATTCTTAACTCTCTTGAACCCAGCATACTGTACGAAGATAAATAAAATAGATAAGTAATATGACCGATGCGTCAGTACACTTTTTAACCCGAAATTGTTTTATGCCCGGGTACACCAAGACTTCATAAACGTATTTCCGTTACCGAGCTGACTTCAAAAAAGAATGTACACAATTATATAACAGGCAAAAATTTCCGTCCGCGAGAGTCGAGCCCTCGACCTCTCGGTCCATACACGTGCACGACAACAAATGCCGGGCACGCTATCCACTGCGCCACGGTCGCACTCTCTATAGATGCTTCACAAAGGCGATCTTTATCTGACTCCTTCATCTCACAGTTCTCTTCCTCTTCATCGGCGTGGTGGTGTCTTCTTCATAGAGGAACAACATGACCATGGCCTCCATGAGGAGCTCCTGCAACCCGTCGTTGTTACATGCCCGCCCCATTCGGCGCGTTTCTGTAGAAGTGCGATTTTGTGAGCGCCTTAACATACCGCGAGGTGGCGACCTTAGCCCTAGCGTCGGCGCCGTTCATATCATTCACCTTGGCATTCGTTCATACCAAAAATAGCTCTGCGTCGCACGCTGGGCTCTAACACTGCGTTCCCCGCTCCCCGAGAAAAACAAAATGTAAGCGGCCGTGCGCTACAGCGGAGAAACTACCTTTTTTTTTCTAGTCCAGCCGTACTGGTCAGTGCAAGATGGCGACCTTAGCCAAAGTGCTGCGTTTAATCAGCCATGCTCTTCCGACCGTAACACCGCTTTTCCTGATTACAATACAACGTTAAATACGATTAGTCGTCGGAATAAGCATGCACCACCAAGCGTCTTCGTGGGAGCATCTGCGTTAAATGGTACTGTAGCTGCCAAACACGAATAGGCATTGCGCACCTATCTTCGGAAAAATAAACTGCCGGGCGAATGGTCTTACTTTCGTGTTGTAAGGATTTCTTTCACGCAGGTAAGGATTCCTTTGACGCAGGTGCTCAAGTAAGTTGATAAGTAAACATTGAAGTCATGCAGGTTGTCACTGTGTAGTTATATTTATGTAATCTCCGCCATTGATTCTCACCCCTGCTTAAGCAGCTGGGTCATCGATTTAATGAAAGTTTATTCTCTTTGTAATGCAAGTGAAAAAGTGCCGCCATATCCACGAAGTGAATGATGATGAGTGGGCGAAGCTCTGGAGGAAAACCTGGTAAACCATGAATCTTCCGTACATTTTGCCTACTCGATTTTATTACAATGCTCCCCCTAGCGTACGTCGCCGCACTAAATCGAACGATTGCCTTCCACCAATGACACGTGCCATATGTGACATCATTCCTATTTTATAACATCTCGCATCTTTCATCATCAACTACAAGTACCGCCGTCTAGTTTATAACATCTTGCATCTTTTCATCACCAGCTACAAGTCCCGCCATCTAGTGAGCACTGAAAGAACTAAACGAGAGGTGGCTGCATGCAGGAGACGGAGCCGCCATCTAGTGAACACTGCAAGAACTAAACGAGAAGAGGCGACATACAGGAGACGGTACCGCCATCTAGTGGACACTGCAAGAACTAAACGAGAGGTGGCTACATACAGGCTACAGGGGACGCACAGCCCACGCCCTAAGGAGCTTCGCCCCTAAAATGAATTTAGCAGCTGGAAGCACGTATTGACCACCATGTTTTGTCTCAACATGTATGCAACGCCAGTGGCTGCCGAAGTCACCGAATGAATGGCTAATTTGGCTCAAAACGCAAAAAGTAGACGAACGTATCCAAGTAGCCATATTGGCGCAAAGTAACCAAATTTGGCAACATTGAATAAATCGTGTGTGCGCAATCGATACCCGACGTATCGAAAATGCCGCTTCAGTGCGCTTTAATTCAAATTTCTTCACTTCCTTGTCACGGACAGCTTCGGTGCGACGTAAGAGTGATCGCGCTTTATGTGAGCCGGGTGCAATCAATGTCGATATCGCTCTTGAAATTATATGATGAATATGTCGAAATACGTGCAACTTTTGCGATTTCAGAAGTGATATATCATCAATTGTCATGCACGACATCCTTCTCGTATAAAATTCCCTCCAGCCGGCAATTAAATATTAAGTTTTTGGTAACAAGTCCTGTCACTGTCATTTTAACTATGGCAAAGTATTTCTGCTTTGACAGGGAGTTCATGTGCGAGTGCTGGAACTTTACTAACATAAGATTCTTTAACAGATTTTTATTTAAAAATCTGTATTGTCTAAAAACGTATATTGAACTTAGCTTTCTCGCGAATTTTCGCATATTGTCAATCTAATCTTGAGACTTACTTTTCGCGATTATGGTGGGAAATAAACGGCGTAACCGGCCTTCGCCCAATCTGAGAATTCCAAGCTCCTATGGCGCCTGAGATTTGATGCCGCCACTCAGTCTCGAGTAGCGGGTCTGGCTGGCGTTTCTTACCCCCGTATTCACAAACGCTCCTCCACTCGACTTTCACCCTTTACTCGACAGAGTTGATCACTGCGCCACCACTCGGCTGAAAATGACGCTTCGCTACTCAAGAATCGCAGCAGACTATTGCTGATATGCAGTGACTTGCCGTGAATAGAGATGGCGCTCCCATCGGATTTTTCAAGTGAATGTGAAGCCTTGAGTGAAGGGAAGTTCTAGAATACGGGAGTTGGTGTTCTTTATGGGGTGAAGGAGCGCAAGAGCGTGCGTACGCAAGTGGCTTGGGATTCCCGAAACTAAAGCTGTCTATTCACTTAATCGGGAGCGCACTGCAGCGCGCCTGATAACTATATGTGGCGCGCTTGCCAGCTCCGAATTATTTTAAGTTCCCGGATCCGCCTTTTCATTTTGTACGCAATCATACTAAAGCACCAGTTTCAAGGTAATTTATCCTCCAGATCGCCTGTCATGTATGTCACTTTCTGAACAATTTTCTGGGCATAGTGGGGGAATATGATGTACCGAAAGTCGACGCATAATCAAAACTTCGGGCAAGTACGGTTAGCGCCTGCCCATCGCCATCGAGGAATATCAAACAGCTTCAGGTTTACATTTCAGAGTATGCGACATACTTTTATTGCCGTACCGTCGCGCACGGAAGTCGCGCGGTTCCAAAAGCGCGAGACAGCATGTGTGCTTATTGATACTCGTTGCACCGCTGCTTCACTGAGCCGCCGCCGACGGCTGAAACGCGCGCACCGGCGGAGCCAGTCAGTCGGGCGAGCGCTATTAACCTCGTCACCGGGGAAGCATCAAGTGAGCGCAGACCTCGATTCCTCGGCGGGAGCTCCTTTTCGGCGCACCAGTGAGTCTCGCAATGGCCGATGGCAACCCCCGGGTCACGGGGTCGGCGGAAGATTAAATTATTGCGTTGCCGACAGCAACCGAAGACTCGCTCGCCACCACCGGCGTCGCAGCAGCAGGAGGCGTCCCCGTTTCGCGGCGCGCTCGAGACGCCGAAGTCCTGCCATTCCGGGAGCCCGCTGCTTCAGCCTATAGTTCCTATAGCCATGGCTGGGATGGCACATTCGCTGGGGGGCTCATGAGGCGCCTTGCCGACTGAAAGTTGGTACTCAGTTCCCGGATTCCATACCCAGATTTGAGCTGCACCCACGCTCCCATTATTTCTGAAGAACCAGAATTGTGAGCTAGCTGTCTTGCAGCATCCAAAAATGATGGTGAGGGCTGAAATCTTGGTATGGACTACGGGAATGTGGCACGGCTCTTTAGCCGTGCCCCAGTCCCGCTGGAATGTTGTATATAACCATTCGGCGAGCGTGGTCCAGCTTAAAGCCCATTGCAACAACGCGTACTCCCGCTCTGGTACTCCGGTGTGCCGCAAGGATTGCAAGACGGCTAGCAGCGCTCGGTTGGTCGAGCGTTCCAAGCGCCTCGAGCGCGGTGTAGTGCACGGTGTAACATGTGTAACGTAAATGTGTAGGGAAAAAAATACACAGTGCAAAGTGCTTACATGTGCGCTATGTTCTTAACTGTACGCGCTAGTTCAGTGGCAAAAGGAACCTCCCGAAAGCGCCCTACGTTGGATTTTACGATTTGTGTGAGAAAATGACCGCGGCGCTTGATGTGAAGGGAAAGGCGAGGGAAGACTGGAAAGTTGTGCGCCATATGCCGAGGCCTATGACGGTTGAGGCACCGTTCAAACGGGCCGCAGTCTGTCACGCAGTTTGCCTTCCGCGTTTCGCCCAAGGCGGAAGCTTCCTCGTGCGCTGTTCAGAGCCTGTTTGCGGTGGGCGTTCCCAGTGGCGTTTGCATACCGCAGATTTACTGAACGTGGGGCCGTGCGCTCGCCCCGCGGGTGACGCGACCCGCGGGGCAAACACGAGCGCTACAGAGAACGCTGCTTTTTTTTTTTTCAGTACTTTGCCATCACGCATTGTGGAACGGTTATTTTCGCTCGTAGGCTTCCTTTCTGCGCCTTGGCGGAGGCCGGCTCATAGGTCGTGGAAGTATACGGTGACACGTATAGTAGAACAGCACCTCTGAGCGGCGCTGAGACATCTCTAGTAATATATCGCCCTTGTCATATGCTTGGAAGGCGAAACTTCTAGTATGGTATGTGACTGCTCTACACTGGTATGTAGTGAAATGCACTGCTGATGGACATATGCGCTGCTCGTGTGCTGTTTTCAATCTTAATGCATACATGCATGGGGGATGATGTACCTGGGGTAGGGCAGCAGGTTAATCAGTCAAGCCACTTTGGCGAAACCAATCGTCGTTCTTCTTCTTGTCATCGTTGGGCCATACTAATGAAACACCAAGATCCAATCTAGTGATCCATAGGTACTTCTTTCGGGGCGAAATAAGCGAGCCGTAACTCGTAAAATTATGCCCTTATTCTCAATGTGCTGTGCTATGTAATCTCCATCTTTCAATCAGCCTCGTCCTGATGCATGCGGAGGGTAAAAAACCGGTTGTCCTGCCTTCATTTCCTATTGTAGAATAATCGAATACGGCTTGGGTCTCCTACCAGTTTTAGGGAACGGGAGCTGCACTGTCCAAGTGATACGACGAACTGAGCGGTCAGCATATTGCCCCCGCTAATACCTGCTAACTTTCTGCTTGGAAATCTCGCGGCTCTCGAATGAAACTGCCTTCGCCAGGGTCCACAGACGCCGTGCGTGCTAGTAATATGTCATTCGTTATGCTTTATGGCGGCGCCAGCAGACGTTGCCTAGTGGTATGTCATATGTATGCGGAGACGTTAATTAGCCAGCGCAGACTATCAGACTTTTTTTTTTTTTTTCGATAACGTCGCACGTCGCTGAATGTGCGTTTGGGATGTCTTTAGTTACTTTGTTGCGTCATCTCACGCTAGTGGTGTATTCAGACGACGGACCGAATCCGAATCGCTCGTGTACCTGGATGGCTAATCCACAGATGATCCACTTGCAGGCGCATCCACACGACGGATAGTGTCGTAGAAGATGAAAGCCGGATTACTCTCGAGCGCAGCAGCCTCTGCTCTCCCTTGTGCCCGCTGCCAGCAGACCGGTTTGAAAGACACAACGCGAAGCTCACAAAGCTTTGTCGAGCATTGTCAAGGACTGTAACTTGTTTAGGTGAAAACGGTGTTGTTAGTGGAATGGGAGGGAAAATGTGCTTTACAATGAGGTTCTGAAGACTGACATCGCTTATGTCACGTATGGGGTCCCGCATACGAAGGGAGTGATGCGCCGATATCAGTGGTTTCTTTTTTTTTTCTTTCTTTTGCTGATGACAGGCACCGATTGTGCATATTGTACGGCTACACATTATCATTCAGTTGGCATCTTAAATGTAGTGTTCAAACATCGGCCATGTTTCGAGACTACCGCTTTCGGCGACAGTGCCTCTTCATCTGCCGTGGAACCCTGCGTGTGGAACGACTAAAGTGACAACTTGCCCACTACTTTCCAACTTGGCAATCAGGGCTCATTAAAAGTGATATTCCAGAGGTGACCGCCTTTGAATACAGCCACAGAAATCAACGAAACTAAGCGCCAGCACAGCTGAAACCAACGTTACTTGAAACCAACTGCGAGAATCTGAGGAAAGTGGGGCGGCTGAAGCAGTTCTAAGAAAAGTGTACTGGTTGCCAGCCTGTTAGTCTACTAGAGCTATGACAATACGCCGCCAGAATCCCCGTGTCAGGTTGGGCTCATCCAAAAGTCCTCGAGGTGCGCGCAGACGAGGCGCGGATGAAAAGAATCGCTGTTGTGAGAACACGTGGCGTGGCATGAACCTATACAAATCCAGATTCGTTCTGTCGTCTGAATGCACCATTATGGTAGATTCAGAAGACGGAACGAATCCAGATTTGGATAGGCACAAAAAACTTTTCATGGGCCATGAAGTTCCTGAAGACATGTAGATGCGCGGAAGAACCGTAAGTGATTTCTTGTTCTAGATACAATTACTCCAAAGTTAGCCCCATCAGAGACAGCCGATTTCGCATCTATTCGATGCCTTGGGGCTTCTTGCCTTGAGTTCCTAATCAGAAAACTGAAGAGTGTCAGAGGTAGCTCGAGCGCATAATTCTTGCGTTCATTTCGGAATGACCTCATACCGTATAGGCAACGGCGCGGCAGAAACATTTGCGAACCGGTGTGGGTGTGCAATATTTCAGGCGCTTCGCTCGTGGTTTCACAAGGCGCGCGCCGAGGACCACTCGCGCGCTGCAGGTCACTGGGCTGCCAATCGGCGTCGATGTGCCGGGAACATGGCGGGAGGGTGACCTTCGGAGCGTTGTGCAGGCGTAGTGTTGACGGGGCACATACATCGGCTGCCACTGACGAAAGCGACGAGGCGGCGGATGCGCCAGCGGAGAGTGGCACGGGAATGTATCGAAGAGGCGCGACCCGTAACTAGGTGGGTCACGCCGCATTAATAATGACGCCCCGAGAGGCGCTCTTTTTCGGTGGCCGTCGTTCAGCTTCCTCTGCGGTCGCGCAAGCCTCGAAGGCAAGCCTACCTGATGACTGCAAGCTATAGGGCGTATACCTGTTCATGCTACCACGACTTTCTCTCTCTGCAAAGATAGCACCAAGTGCGATGAATAGTCGGGAGGGCGGAACGGGTGTTGCTCATCAACTGTATGCACAGTTCATTTAATATCGGCTGCTGTTTATTACGCGAACGCGCCTTAATAGTTAGTGCTTCCTCGTTTTAGAGCACAGATCCTGCGTTGAGCGGCGTCGCCGGCGGTGGCGTTAACCGCGCGAACGAGTGCGTGCCACATGAACGAGTAGTGCCACATGTCCAACAAAACATTGTATGTGCCGCTCAAATCGGGCAAGCAAGGAAAAAGGCGTGCGTTGGTCCAAGTTCCACAACGTTGCACACGTCGTGTGAAGCGGAGTCAGGGTTGCCTCTGACTTTCGAGGGAAGTTCGCCAAGCGACGAGCGAAATGTCGCGAAAAGTCGCCATTTTCCTCCAAATTTCGCCCAAAAAGTCGGCAGTCTATACATGTGTAGCATGGCTAGTAATAAAAATTCCTAATTATGTATAGCCGCAAGGAGTGCGGTAGAAACCATAAGACCTAAATTATATTGACGTTTTTCAAAGCCAGTCATATCACCTACTTCACCATGGGAGCCCTAAAAAATAGCATGCATGCACTAGCAGCGTCCCTGAATGCTAGCGCCTCATAAAAACAGCTTGTAATGGCTTCCGTTGTAGCGAACGCCGGATAAAGCTATCCCTACAACAAGAGATTGACGTGCGTAGCCTTCCTACTGATTTAGAGAATTTCATTACCGTGGAATCATGTATCCAATAATCGAATAACCCAATTACAAAACAACAGAAATAAATGCGGAATTATTGAGTAACCATCGCAATGCCCGCACAGTACTTTATGGGTGGTCATGCTTACGATGTACATTTACCTCACTGCGATTTCTGAAGGTGGCCCAAAGAAGGTTGACTCATATAAAAAGTATCCTAAAAACAAATTTAAGCTCAATATACAAAACTAGGGTGGTACTACAGCACGGAAAAAGTTGACAAGCCATTCCCGACAGTTGAAGCTGTGGTATGAACACGCAGCCTTACCGTCTCCTATATAGCCACTTTAGAAGCGAAACTCTGAAGAACAACTAAAAGAACCTGAAAACGTATAATATGACACCACAGCCTCGCCGTACGCGAAGCAGTCCACTGACATAAATTTTGATGGGAAATTGCTGGCGTTCGCACCAGTGCGCCACTACCTTTCTGGGTAATTAGGAGATACAGACGAGAAACACGACCGACATACTAAATTGTGCGTTCAAGTGCGCCTTGTACCGGTAGGTCTGAAGCTACGAAAAATAGAAACAGCTTTGTCGGCCATTTGTTTTGAAGACACTAAGTATCGAATGCATAACTCAATCAACACCTAATTCGAAAATCGCCAAAAAATTAGCCATGCCGCCGTTCATATATGATTTTAGATCACCGCGGGCCTCTCAAATTCGCCAATATGGCGAAAAGTAGCCACCAGTGCCAACCCTGAGCGGAATTTACATTCAAAATAGTCTCTTTCAGTTCTTTCTATAAACAATGTGTGATGCAACTCGTGAGAATGCGTCGTCTGCCGCCACTGCTGAGCGAGTTGCCCGAGCAAGAGGCTCTACATCTCCGACACGATGCAAAAGTCAAATAATGCGTCGCCGTGAAGATCCCGCGAGTGACTTTATTATAAACATAAAGACAAGAAAGACCTTCCTACCACTTATGCTCGAGAAGATCGCGTTCTTCTTCCTGCTAACTGATCGCACTGATGTGACGACCTCGCCAAACAGTTGCATACCTCATCTTTGAGGACCAGGCATTTGCGCACAAAGTCGAACATATCCACTCGCTTCTCCGACCACAAGGGTTCTTTCCTTGCAATAACACTGTCAGACAAGCGTTCCTTAGAGATAGAGAAAGAGAGAACGAGCTGTGGAAAATAAAAAAAAATGCTGTGCAACTCTACGGACATACATGTCTCTCTCAAATTGTTTACATGAACTTATCGCAATATCAAAACACCTAAACAGCTGCACTCTGCCTAATTACTCAGCTGCGCTAGCCCGCGATACTGTTTAATTAGCGTTAGGCAATATCGTAACCGTCGATGATTTTTTCCTGTACTTTCTTCATTTTTTTTTTTCATTTTACTTGCAGAAGAGATTGTTTTCGGGTGACAATACACCGAACGTTTGCGGAGGTGAGAGCTGTAGATGCGTTTGAACGACCTGCTGAGGTTGACAAATAGATTCCCGATTCTTCTATTCTCACGCCGAGCAAATTTACACGTTGTTTATGTATGGCTGAGATGGGCTTTCCGAATTCCCAAGTGTTGGTCGTCGCGTTCAGCTAAGGTTGTTTCCATGTATACCTCCCGCGTGTGAGCGCCACAGCATCGGAAGTGCGTTCGCTGGACTTGCGCTCGCCGATTTCGGACGGGGGCCAACTTGCGGTCGCGGACACTCGTTCCCACGCGGCGCAGCCACCTTGAACTTGGCTGCCGGTGAATGGGGAACGCGCGCGCGCCTTTGAATGAAGCCAGTGGAGCGTGTGCCGTGCCGATGCAGCCCGCGGGCGTTCATGCGCGACTGACCAAAGCAATTAATCGGCCGCAGGTGCTCGCGCGCGCCACCAGTAGCGGCGGCGCTCGTTAAAGGGAAGCGCGCTCGTTTTAACGGCGCCCGGGCGGCTGTTTGACCAGGGCGACCAGACCATCGGCGCGGCTACTCAGGTCGGCCACCTGCGCCCGACGCTGTTTGCGCAAGTTCGAGGACGCCGCGTAGAGTCGAGACCCCCGGTGCACTGCGCTCGCTTCGACGGCTGTTTGAGCGGCGCAAACACGGCGCACGCCGGTCGCGACCTCGGCGCCTCGCGAAAGCACTGCTGCCTCGTAGCAGCCAGCGTCGCCGGCCCACATTGCGCAGCGCGCGGTGGCCCCGTCATACCCGCAGAGGTCGCTAGACCCGTACCGCATTCCTGGGGCGAAAGGGCCCTCGCATTTAGAGCCGAACGGTAAAGTACCCCAAGACTGGAAAATCGGGACATCCCCGGGCAAGTTTGCACGTGTAACGTTCGATATGGCACCTCCGTCATTCAGGGCACGCTGCTGGCAAAAGGCACGCGCACAAAAGGATCAGAAATAAAATTGTACCGCTATCAACCTCTACAATACCGGATTCGTTCTGTCGTCTGAATGCACCTTCTGTCGATTCTGCCTTTCTCTTCAGAAGTCATCTTCTTCTGACCGTCTCTTCCGGCACTGTTTACGCCGACGACTTCCGGAGCTACAACATGCACTGCTTTGTTAGCGTTGTTTTGTGGTGGCGCCCTCGTCATGGTCGGTGCTTGCCATCCGCTCTACTCTTGCCCGTTGAACGCCCTTACTCTCCGCGCGCTCAGCAGCTAGGAATTACCGTTTTCTTATCGCAGGGTGAGGTCATATTTCCCATGAATATACTTCTCGACTGTACTTCAAGACTGTGGCGTGGAGCTCCATCCAGCTGTTTTTACTTCCTTTGTGCACGCGTGCACATTGACTTCCATTTCCGTATTTGCGTTTTTAGAGACCTAACCTGGTGTTGATGTTTGGCGTCCCGTCTGATTTTGCTTTCTTAGTGTCTTCTCTGTTCACCTGTAGTTAGCGAAGCATACCACTCAATGTGTCCGCTGCAGTTTCGCAATGCCGTATGCCACCGCGTCATGATGCACGCCAATCGGGGCGTCGTCTTCGTATAGACATGGTCTCGCAGTCGTCACTCTAGTGGCTACTGCAAGACGCAGTTCCCTCCCAGTGGTGTGTCCCCTCCTGCGGGACACACCTTGTCCCGCGCTATCTAATTACATTTCATGCCTGCGAATTTATTCATTCCTTTGATCGATATGCGCGGTTTAACGTCCCAAAACCGCCATATGAATTTATGAGAGACGTCGTAGTGGAGGGCTCCGGAAATATCGACCCCTTGGGGTTCTTGATTTTTTAATTTCGCCGCTGACCATTTTTCAACCTCGATTGCACTTGCAATCTCACTTTATCCATTCTGATTGACCATAGCTGATCTGTCCTTATGACGTGACCTACTCACGTTCATTTCTTTCTCTTCAAGTCTGCCAGGATACCGGCCGACTGTTTTTATCTTATCTACTTTTCCCTCTCCATCTCTCTTAGCATTTTATTTATCATGAAACAGTTCAGTCAGTGCGGCACAGTATTAAAGCAAAGCTGTCTAAATGACTTTAAATCTTTCTCTGCAGTCCTTCTTCGGCCGGACGTACAACAACCTTGCAGCTCTTGGCGAGTGCAAGAACAGCGGCCAGTGTGTTATCAACAAGAAGAACAGGACCTCCTGCAAGAGCTGTAGACTCAAGAAATGTCTCATGGTCGGCATGTCCAAAAGCGGTATGTATTAGCTGCGATGAGCAAGTTCTTAACCCTCTCGAGAATTTTTAGTTTTGTGTATGCACATACATATGTACACATACAAACACGCGCGAGAACATACACATAGAGGGTCGGCACCCCTTCTTCGAAATAAAATCTAGCCTGCGTCCGGTCTAATGTTGTTCAGATGGGTCACGAAACGAATGTGTGTCCACAGCGGTCTCCAGTAAAATAAATGTGAATGTAATTGCCTTGTGGAATTGACCACCCACCCACGCTGCCTGTGAATTGACTATTATTCTCCGAGAACTGGCCAGACGTGTTTTCGCTTCTTACCTCCCAAATTTGTTGTCACACGTAGACATAGCGACGGGATGGTAGGCCTTGCTGTGCAAAGTAATTGTTTGTGAAAGCGAATTGTAAGTCAGGACGTTGTAATCACCAAGACAAAGAGTGGACTAAGGAGCACAGTTGGGCAATTTTGTGCGCAGCGATAGTTTTCTTTAACCTTTTTTCGTTTATATTATGTGGCGGCGTAATTTGATCTGGTCGTCAAGAGTGTGTAAAACCACCGGTAAGTATCACATTGTCCGAATTCACAATATGTCAGCCTTACACGGCTAGCACACCATACGCGATCACGTAGATGATGAAGTACCACTTGCAGGGTCCCGATACGGGCGCCGATCCAACTGGTTCAAGATCCACTGCCTGATCCAGGACCAGGCGGAGATGAGCTCCCGCATCGCCGAACAGCACCACCAACTGGGCGCAGCCGCGTCGGCGCACCAGCTCACGGCGCTCTACGACAAGGACGTTTTGGGGGGCTTCGGCGCCAAGGCCGAAGAAGGCAATGGCGCCAGCTCGCCACTCTCGTCTTCGGACAAGCCGCCGTCGTCACCAGCGTCCTATCCTCCGCCATCGTCGTCGGCCAGCACGTTCGCATCCACGCCATCGGCTTTTGAAACCAAGTCATCGAACGGCGAGAGCCCGACCAACGCGGATGCGCTGGCCTACCATTCCATGTCGCCCGTATCGCCGATCTCGCCACTGCATCCGAGCAAGTTCTTCTTCCACCCTGGCGCAGGCGTCTTCTTCGGCAAAGCCCCAGTGTCGCACAACGGCCTGTCGAAGTTTTTCGCCGACGCTGGTGGTGCCATGGCGTATCCCTACTCGCCGCGCTTTATGCCTTTCGGGGCCCTGAAGCCATACCGGGACCTACTTCACCCGTCGACGTTGCTCGTAAATGGCGAGTGCCTGGCCGACCTGCCCGAGCAGGAGCGACCCATCGACCTCTCGGTGCGCAAGCCGTGCTCCCCGAGTGCCTCGCCTGCCGGCGGTCACGCCGAAGAGCTTGACACCCCGGACAGTGACGTCAAGCCCGCGCTGCAGGCGCCATGTTCTTCCGGCGCTGAGATCCCACTCGATCTGCGGAGCGCCAAGAAGTGATGCCCCCAGCCCCTTTAACCAGCCGTCCACGTGTTCATAGGGACTCGCCGCCGGAACAAAGTTCGCAGTGTGTGTGCCTGTTTGTGTGCGTGTGCCGAGAGCTGTAATACTGTGTAATATATGCCCCCTACAGAAGGACGCTTATGGACCACAGAGATAGAGAGAACGACAGGGAAACTTGTGTGAGCCTGCTCTTTGTAATAGTAGGGACCACTGTGGCCCCATCTGTCTTTTTACTGTGTTTTATCCCTCTCCCGATTCACTAAGGGCATTGCAGAAGACAGCCAAGCGTCTCGTTGCGATCTGTCGGTCTTCTAACTCGTTCCTCCTCGTCTTCGCGTATCCTGTTTCCAATGTTCCTATTTGCCCTTCTCAGACTTGGACCACCGAACATTCTGCATCGCTACCAAAAGTTGTGCCTTTTCGTAAGACATTCCTCCACTCTTGTCTTTTGCGCCGCCTACCCGAGGGATGGCGTCACAGGAGTGTCCTTTGGCGGGACGCCATTGGCTGGGCGACTCGTCCGGTCCGAGCCGCCACCAGTATTACGTCTCGTGCTGCCATCAGTGCCTGCTCCGTGCAGCTACAGTGCTTGTCCGAGAGTCCCGCCAGAAGACGATGTTGCTAACAGGGTCGTCGCTGGCGCCAAAGGCCCTGGTCTCGTCGCGCAGCCTCCCCGTCCAAATTGCTGTGCCACGAACACAATCGCTGCTCACTGGTGGCCTGAATCATCATTGTACAAAATTCACCAACCATTCCAAGAGAGGCCTTCATACGCATGTTTCGAAATGTCGTTGTTTTTAAGCGTTTAATGTTTCTTCTATTCCCACTGTGATAAAAGCATTCGAACCAGGCGGTTCACTACGAGCCTTGATATACATATATATAGATATGAGTATATATATGTGTGTGTCGGCGTGTGTGTGTGTATGTTTTATGTAAGTGTGTGTGTATTTCGCGTGTACACGCGCATCGGGGCTGTGGGCATTCTAGTACAAACCATTCCAAGTGGCTTTTACTTCTGGCACTTTCCCCCATCTTCTCCGCACTGAGCCAGTACCTGATCAGGCTTTCCCTGTCCTCTTCCAGCCTGTGGCTTTTTCCCCGCCTCTGGCGGCGCGCTGTGTAAGGATAGTGTGACTGCGCATGCGCAAGTAGTGTGGCTGCTTCTCCCTAGCGTTTCCCCGATATGCACGGTCCTTAGCTGGATTGTGTCGCAGCTAATTAAGGAGAATTTTTTGTGAGCGAGAGAGCTACGCACGTGGCGATTCTTCGTCGTCGCTTTTCGTGCATTTCACTCTTCGAACCACCAGTTGAGGCTGTGCGCACGTGCGTTCCTCCGTGCGGCAGTGTTTTAAAGCACCAATAACGAGACTAAAGGGACCTGTTAAGTCCTCACTGAGCAACGTACCATTTCTGAGGGGCACGGCTGTATAAAATCTGACCCACATTTCATAGTCACCACGGTTTTCCGATCCGAAGAGTGAAATTGATACTGACCGGTTGTGTACCCACGTTGTTATTTCGACCATGTTCAAGGGAACACGGTGGACAGAAGAAAAGTTTTCGAATGTTCGTTTGCTTTCAAATTCGATTTCAGTGTGACTGTATTCTTCTACCTCGTTCCCTTTGAAGACTTGATCCATCGAAATATCATATAGGCTGAACTTGCTGGTCAGAGTTGAAACAATTTTGGCAAAGCTGCTAATTCTCTTAGCCGCTAGATTTCTTGGTGACCCTGAGATATCTCATGCTCATTCGTACCATGCTTATCGTTTCCTTCGCTGACAAGACAGGGACGAGAGTTCTCTGACCGTTAAATTAAAAGGCTTGCACCAAAGGGGCAGGGGTAAAGACCCTCTAGAAAGTTTTGAACCTGCCTCTAGAAATTCAAACCCCACCCCACGCTGGTGCAGCTGAAAGCTGACCTTACAGCAGTTCCCCTTTAAGGTTGTGCGGTTCAGTAGTGCTACATTGATGGACTGCAGAAATACAGGTATACATCGCAATGTAGCGGCCATTCTTCCACGCGCCCAATTTTCCCTAGAGGAAAAATATTGTCGCGCCACTCCTGCTAAAGGGTGCGAACATTCGGTGCCTTATGCATTCCTGGGACGTTCACATTTATGCTGTGCAGCAAGTGTTTTGTACTTACCAACCTCGTACCTGCTGAAAAAGGAGGAAACTACGATACGGGGGACCTGTTTGCAACCGTTAGGTGTCATCGAATTTCCCGCGCTTTTTTTCTGATGTGCATTAAATCCGTCCTGAGGCTCGTCCAATCGGAGTGGGTGCATTTGTTCTAAGGTAACTGATACTTGTTGCCCCCGTCCAAAACGCTTTCCGAGCGATGTTTCTCTGCGCTTTCTTCCATGCGCTGTTGGGATCGCCGCTTGAGTTTGTGCCGTGACTCACGATACACATGACATTTTAAGTATTCACAGCCCTACCTGCTGAGACTGATGCGCATAAGGGTGGAAAAACATAATCGACCGTTAGATTATGTGAATATGGCAAGGGTCATGCCGGTGCTCTTTTGTTTGTAGACATTTGGCGACAAAGCGTAGCAATAGAGCGCACAATTTCATGTGAACATCGTCCTGAAGTACTCAACTAACTTGTAGTGGATAGTGCAAAGGCTGTTAACTGTAACCGTTGTCGCTGCTTTTGAGATGCTGTACAAGCCTTGTTCACAGCCAGTACATGAAGCTACACTATATACACGCCAAGTGACGCTTCCGACACACTTAGTCCTAGTGAAGCGAACTGGACAGATGCGTGTTGACTCGGCCTGAAGGATCAAAACCCGGCTCATAACGCTAGCAATCTGAGCGTCAATGCGAGTTTGGGTAACTCGCCCATCAAACTTTATCCCGACTGATGATATTGCTACGTAGCAAACAATT
Source organism: Rhipicephalus microplus (assembly GCF_043290135.1). Classification (NCBI taxonomy): domain Eukaryota; kingdom Metazoa; phylum Arthropoda; class Arachnida; order Ixodida; family Ixodidae; genus Rhipicephalus; species Rhipicephalus microplus. The sequence continues at coordinate 51,349,930 of NC_134710.1, read as the reverse complement.
CAAGGGTCAGACGTTCCGCGTACAGAAGACGACAAAGAAGACCACCCTGTCCGCTGAGCGTGCTCTCCTACATCTTGTTTATCAGTGTATGTAAACTCGGTCGAGTCTGGCTGGGTCAGCACGGCTTCAGACTCAACATGCGTTGCGTCGAGTTGGTGTAAATGAAGTCACAGTGGCGATCAGCTAACAGTTGGCGCGCCACTGGATCCTATAGTGGTGCCTTTCGCTGGACCAGCGGCGGCTTCACGTGACCAGTGCAAGCTTTACGTGTAGCTTGCTTCAATTATGACTGTTTTTTTTTTTTTAGCGAGCGTAAGCGAATGACGAACCACACGTTTCTTTTTGGTGCGATGAAAAATTTTTCAAAATGCGAAAGACTGTACTGTACCGTACACATCGTGTTCGCTGTACGCAATGTGCGTTTACTGCAGTGCATGATTTGCATCTCGAATAGAAGGGCGCAGGATTGTTCCCCCATCTCTCAATGGCTTTTGAACATGTTGGTCCCTTTTCCCATCGGTCACTCGGCATATCGTGTCGATGAATTGTCTCAGAAGCATCATTGCGACTTGGATATCTCATAAATGACCTATTCAGAGATCGCGCAGCAGATTTAATGACACGTTTTATTTTAACTGCTACCAATTCAAAACGCGCGCCAAGTGGAAGCTTGACATCCAGGAAGTCTTCGATCAGGCCACGTGACACTTCGAAGCTTTCTCACAACAGCCTAGTAATTAGAGTGCAGACGCACAGTGAGACGATCGACAGGAGAAAGACTGAGAAGAGATAGGAAAGAGCACATTAAGGATGCAATAATATAAGCATGCCCGTTCACTCGCTTTGTCGAGGCAGTAATGCATAACCAGCCCGCTGTTGTAGTCGTAGGCCACACTTTTTTTTTCTCAAAAACCGAAGTCGTACCCGCAGAAAGATTTTATTTCATCAAAAAATATCATTTGCTTCGCGCTCGCGGAAATGGGGTTTTAACCTAAGTAGTCAAGCTACTGAACTGACAAAAAGTAAGTGCGCTTCTGCTTGCGCTGCTATGCAAGGAAAATATTTTTGAGTTTATTCGTCCTTAGAATAATCGTAGACGAGCGCTTCAATTAAGGTGCACCTTAAAAATACCCAGGTGGTCGATGTTATTCCAGAGTCCCCCCCCCCCCCACTGCGGCGTGCCTGAAAATCATATCGTGGTTTTGGCACGTAAAACCCGAGAGATCGTCATTAGCATAAATGTATGTATACAACGCGCACTTCCTTTCTTTATTGTTGTGCTCCCGACACTTTCAGGTAATGAACGAAGTGCGGAAATACAACCGGATACAACGTTGTTAACAGGAATGTACTGAGTTAAGGAAAGTTCCCGCGAGAAAGATGACGATTGTTTCTGAAGAGCATAATCTTTCAAGAATGCACTTGTTTTTTAACAGAAAATTGAGAGAGGCAGTCTAAGGCTAGCACTCGCAGGGAAGGCAAGGTTCCCAGCAGTCTCATTGTAGCGTAAACACTCTGCATTGAAATGGTTGACATGCGGCTAGCTTCTACTTAGCCGTTGATCTCGATCCGAGAGGGGGAAGAGCACCGAAACGCGTCGCCACTGTCCACATTTCTTTGCTCCTTCGCATTATTTCCCTTTCTATTTAAATCCATCTCGCACGTGTCCCCTCTCACTGACCACGGAAAGCACCGTGCAGTTCTAGACTCACTTGTTCATACGCACATTCCCCACAAGTGTCCCCACTTTTGTGCTTGTTTCGAACGTGAGCCTCATTCTTGCGTGTATTTAAAAAAAAATTCTTGCGTATTTTTGAATATATAAAATCACAGACTACGATTGTAACATTGTTAAATAAACGATGCGTTGAGCGTTTTCAAAACTAGTCTTCCATGGTGTTATTCATCTGTATAGCGTTACTTTTTTTGTGCGCGTCACAGAGCGAATTTCTCCATCCGCATGACATACCCTTCCCCAAGGCGCTGAGCCGTTCTACTTCAAGGGTTGCACGAACTGGCGCCTTTTCTTCTCTTCGTGCAATCACGTCTCTCTCTCTCTCTCTCTCTCTCTCTCTCTCTCTCTCTCTCTCTCTCTCTCTCTCTCTCTCTCTCTCTCTTTCTCTCTCGCATTTTAGTGTTGTATTTTTTTCAGGGAGGCGAATGGGTTCGGGGAGGGGTTGTGTAGATATTGCATGTCGTAGGAAGGCAGTAGCTGTGAACGAGCCCTCGAGGACAGTAAGTAATTTTTGCCTCTCTGCCGTCACATACCACCGTTGCTCGGCGGCCAAGGTGCACCCAGGAAAGACGTCATTTCAGGATCGATCTTCCGGCTCCCAGCGACGTCACATCACACTAAGTAAGCTTCCCCGCAGGTAAGAGCGCTGAAAGTGAAACAAATACATGTTCTCACGGGCAGGTACAGAACTGTGCATACAACCGCTGTCACAACACCTCAACACAAATATACAACGATATCTCGATGGCGGCCACTAGCGCGAGTTAAAAGGGGCATGCAACACCTTTTTAACATATAGTCAATACCGCCGATCAGTAGTCTAGGCTTTCCTTGTCTCTTTCGCGCCTCGCGAGCAAAAGTCTTTGCCAGGCATCGCTTAGTGTTATCGAATTCATTATGCTTGATCTGGATTTCGTTACTAATTGTCTGGGAAGTTGACGCACGAAAAATCTCGGTGCGCACAAGCTACTCTCGGATCACGTCTAGACTTGCGCTCAATTGAGCATTGTTGCGTGTTTGCGCCTGCGTCCACCTTCAGGCACGGGAGAATGTCCTGTGCTGGATGGTTGCCACGGGCTGCTTTGATGAGTTTCGAAGCACCCTCTCCCTGCCTTTCATTTCTTCCCTTCCTCCTCCTGCTACCTATTATGGCTCCGAGGCACGTGTCGGTAGCATATATAGTGTAACTCTACGAGAAGCTATAGGGTTATTGCATATGGTCATATACAGTAACTCTAGCTCCTTCGGCGAGTTGTCCGAACATCCGGAAGGCGACCTGAAGACGAAGACGCCGTTTTGACTGAGGTGCACGTAGAACGTGCGACGTTTTTACACATGCGAAAATTCGAAATGGCACTGCATCAAGTAAAGCAAATCTCCTGTGTAGAGTGGCAGGCTAAGGATCACTAGCTCAGGCTGACCTCTCTCAAAACAAGTATGAATATTTCCTCAGTGCGTGCTGCGTTTCTTTAAAAACAGTATCTCTTAGAACATTATTGAAGTAATAATTTTTATTTTCACACGGAAAACACTCACACGATTTTGGGACTATATTCCTCAGCGGTGGCACACACCCACTTTGGCTCCGTAGCCTTCTCTTCATTTCCAAAAAAACGTTGACCGTGAGTATAGTGACGTCATCCAGATGTATCGCAAGGGGGACACCCACATCTTGCCATGGCGGTCATTTTGTTTCATACTCGTAGGTTTCATTTTTACTTATATAAAAATTAGTTATGCCTTCAAATCAAGGTCGAGAACGAATGTGGGCCCCCAACTCACGTGATTGGATTGTTCTATTCTGAAAGCGATCGAGTGGTAGTTGCGATTTCAATAGTCCCATATTGAACACCGCAAATATGGTGTTTTCATAGTCGTAGGTAACCGCCATGAAATATACTTACTCTTTTAAATGCGAACATCTACGTTTTCACGATGACTCGTGCTAGAAGAAATACGTGTGTCATGGATGCGAACGCACTCAATCCTCGTCGCTAAAATGAAGTTTTAAGTGGGGTACAACATCAGCACCAACACGGTTTTGAGCTGTTGTGCGTGAGGTCACATCATTAATTACACGTTATGATCGGAGATGAAGGGAAAAAAACGTGGTTAATCCCTCCTTTCAAGAATCGGTCTAACACAAAAGTGAAACGTGCCCTCGCAGAGGTAGTTGAGCGTTCATTGTGCATTGTTTCGCCACAAGGGCGAAGGGGTGAATGCTGCAGCAACAAATTGCAATGTAACGTGAAGAACGGCAAGCTGCTCGAAACTTGCAGCGTGCACCTCAATACGAAAGCACGCACGAAATGAGCATACAAAGGATGAGTGCGGACAAACAACTGTCACAGCTCGACACCCAAAGCACGCTGCTCAAACAGAAAAAAAAGTCGAAGTTTCACCGCGTGGGTGAAGCAATGAATGTGGTAGCAACAATTTCGATTGTAACTCTGAGAACGGCAAGCAGATAAAAACGTGCTGTGCACTGCTGATGCACAAATGACGCTCAAAAACAGCACACACACAGGACGAGAGCGAACTAACAACGTTTACAGCTCGACACTTAACGTGCTGTTTAAACAAAAACTGCGCACGAAACGTACCCACAGGTACAAATGAGCCCCGCCGCGGTGGTCTAGTAGCTATAGGTACTCGGCTACTGACCCGCCGGTCACGGGATCGAATCCCGGCTGCGCCAGCTGCATTTCCGTTGGAGGCAGAAATGTTGTAGGCGCGTGTGCTCAGCTTTGGGTGCAAGTTAAAGAACCTCAGGTGGTCCAAATTTCTGGAGCCCTCCACTACAACGTCTCTCATAATCATATCGTGGTTTTGGGACGTTAAACCCCGCAAGTCAATCAATCAACAGGTACAGATGAGTACAAACTTATCAAGTGTCCCAGTTGTTACTTCGCTGTGCATGAAAAGCGCGCTCATTTCGCAAACAGGGCCTGTGCAACGAGCGAAGTGACCGAAGGCGCTCGATTCTCCCCCATCGAAGGATAAAGCGCGCGCGCACAATCATCGACCCTCCACCCTCTGCGCGGGGCAAAGCGCGCGTGGGAGATAAGCGCGCGTCGGAGCATCGCGACAAGCGAGGCGCAAGGTACGCCCTACGCGCTTTTTGCGCCATATTGCTGCTAATGCTGAAAACACGCAATCTCCTCCGAGATCGGCAGCGCCACCGGCAAGTGGTAGATATAAATAGCTTGCCGTTCCGACGTCGAATGAGGGGCTCCCTCGTGGCTCAGTGGTTAACGCCTCGCGCTCACAAACGAGTGGTCTTACGTTCTATTCCGTGCGCCGGAGTCTTTTCCTGGGTTATTTTTCTTTCTTGCGTTTTCGTATTTATATAGATACGTATACATATACGGTGAATGACAGCCACGCCGACAACGCTGACGCCCACGTCGGCACCAAAAACCAGCCGAAAGCGTCCATATGATTGCTGTCGCAATAAAAAAAATAAAAGACGCGCAAAATATATGCACATGTATACATAGGACGAGTGCGAACAAGTCACAATTCTTTGTTTGTGAGCAGCGTGCTCGTTTCGTAAACGCGGCCGCGGCAGCAAGTGGAGTGACCTTCGTGTTCTACCGAAGCACGAGTCGGATAAGCGCGCACGCAGGAGAGACTTCGCTCCGTGGAGGCGGCGCTTACCGAAACTCCGAGAGGCGATGGCTTTTAGGGCCCGACCACACATAGTGGTTGCAGCGCGTCGGCGCGTGTATTCTCGATGTGGCGCCGGGCCCTCTCCCATATAGAGAGTGAGAGCGCGTAGCCACGTGCCCTCTCTCTTCATAAAAAGAGGGCACGAAGCCACGTCGAAAAAAAAAATCGTGCGCTGGGGCGCTGCAACGGCTACGTTCGGTCAGGCCTTCAGAGCGCGCCGAACGTGAGTCCCTCGCGCCACTAGCTACTGATGACAAAAACGCGCTGCGACTACGATGCCACATAACACCACTTAGAGAAGGGAAGCTGTACCTGTGGCAGTGCAACGAAAATAAGAGTAGCGGTGGCGTTGTGAACCAACTTATCGGACCTAGAGATGGCGCTACTAAAACTATCATCATCATTGCGTAGGGGCAATATGGCGGCTGCATTGGTGGTGGGGGTGGTCGCGGCGCACGCCCGTAGGTTTATTGGCGTTTATTCGCTGCTGTTGTGAGGTAGTAATCACGCGCGCAGCAGCCTAATGTTAGTTACTATAAATATTTCTGCTACAACGCCAGGTTACCGAGAGGCTTCAACTGGCAAAAACACACACACCAAGCAAGTAAGCTTACATTGTTTATTGGCAATCATAAATGTAGCAGTATACATATAAACAAGGAAGACCGTCAGTCAGAGTTGAGCAATACATACAAAAAACAACAGACATTTGTTTAATAAAATTACCCGCTGAAATTGTGCTACTTTGTCTCTTGTGTCGTACGGTCAGACAACGATATTTACGTTGGGCGGCCCTTGCCCAGTACTTGGTACCGTGCTGCCCATTGTCTTTCTCGCCACACATGCAAAAGGTGCAGTGTCAATAAGATTAACCTGAGCCGCAGTGTGATATTTTGACAACACATTGGCGCGTTGAATAAAAAAGAAGACCCCACGCTGCTGTGCTAGGTGTCCCTGCATGCAGTGAAGCCACAATGCTCAATGCCAGCTCAAATGTTCCTTTCATGTTCTCTTTGGAAATGTTTTTTTCAGAAACTTTTCATGTTGGAGTATATACGGTCTCCCGGCAGACGGCAATAGGGCTGCCTCCGCAAAGCTCACCGCTCCATGCATCCCGCCGTAGTAGCGTAGATATGCCTTTGACTGACATCCGCTGCAGCTGCGACCTTTGAGCGCGGTCACCAAATGTGGCGGTGCCTACAGCAAACTCTGCTGCGTTCCTACGTCGCCTCAAATGTTGCGAAATTTTTATCTGCTCTTCCCAAGGGAGAGACAGAGACGAAGTTTATTATGACAGGAAAGCTGAGAGCACTCCAAATGAAACAAGGACACTGGCGGTGTCGGCTTAGGCACTGTGCTTGCCCAGCGTGAGTTTGGCGAGTTAGTCGTTTCTTCTGCCACATATGCACCCACGAAAGCACGCGCGAAAATAAATAAGTATGGTTGAGCCCCGAACCCGACCTCCTCCCTCCTTTTAAACAGAAAAAAAGCTCCAACTACGGTGCTCATATACTATCAGCAGCAAAAGTTTGTGGGACGTTGGATCCACCACAAATGCGAGTTTCTGCTATATCAGTGCATGGTTAATGCTTGTAATCGAACTGGTGACTGCATGAGTCGGAATTCCAAGTACAGTATGAAACGTTTATTTCGACATTACATTCCCAGACACAGCGGTAATTTAGCTTTATCGAACATTTGGCATCCCGCAACCTTTTGTTGTTAGTAGTACATGTACGACACGTTTTCACTCGCCGTCACCGACGTGCCCGTGGAGCGAAGCAGGAATCCCTGCATTGCTTCCCTTGTAGACTTATTGCGTGAAGCAACATTACTATACTATCCCTAAAGAAGCAAGCCACCGAAGACACCATTTAAATCTTCGGGACAGATGCGCTACCATCGCAACTACCTCTGTGACGGACGCAAACGACACTTATTCAGTGCCATCTAAGTTCAGACATATGCGTGCCTTCAAAGATGATTCACAGCGAGCAAAGAAGAAAAGAAAGGAACGGCGCAACTGCTACATACCGAAGGTGTGAAGACTTGTACTTTCCTCCACCTCTGCTAACGTGGAATGTACCGCTGCGTCCACCAATGGTGGAGACGGGGGGTCGAGGGTACAAACCCCTCCCCACTACGAATTTTTTTCAATTTCGCTTGCATACATATATGTGACGCTTCACAGGTGAATGTGGGGAAGGAAGATGAGGAAGATGAAGGGTGTTGGTTTGCGCCTTTTCCGTCGTCGTATATATCATGTTGTCTGAGTATTGATCTCTGCTGGAGAAAACTTACTCGACGTTTCTTAGGAAAGTGTCTAGGATTCGATGCGTTCTTTGTCTCTAGTAAGACACCTTGAATATGTTGTTGCTTTGGTTGAGTCGTTTGTAAACGTTTTTCTTGACGCCGTGTGTGTTCTTCCGACGTCTCTAGTTGTCCGTGTCGAATAACAAGGCACTTTACCTGGCCGATTTCATTGTGTTGGCTTTGCTGATGTAGCGAAAAGTGATGAGGTGGCAGTCTTTTTGGAATAGGACAATGCTTTTCTTGGCAATTTGACGTAGTGTCCAGTTGGTAGCTGTTGCAACGCTTTTAAGGCAGCGATGTTGGTAGGACAGATTTCACTGGAGGAACATCAGAGGCGCCTGCGACAGTATTCATTACGTAGGCTTCTGGCACCTGGCAACCTGTAAGAGTTGCTTCCGAGCCTCCTGTGTTTGGGCTTTCAGATGGCTGTGCTCTCAATGGCGACACCGAAATAAGCGTGGTTTGGTCAGATTCTAGTTGGGAATGACTACTGTAGGTCCCGGGCTTAACTGAGTACGCTGCGAGCTCCTCTGCTGTATTCCGATCATAGTGAACATGTGAGACGTCAGGTGGGCGTTGTGAGCGATCGAAGATCGACGCGATGGAAAAGCAGGAGGTGGGTTCATGCGTGAGGACTGCTTTTGACTGTGATTACTGAGCACGATTGTCTGGGCATGGTGGGCTATAAGCAAGTCTTCGTTGTAGTCATCATTGTATTCTTTAAACCAAACGATCATTTCTTGTTTGATCTTTTCCCATGACTCGTCGTTTTGAAATATGCGGGTGAGAAAGAATTTGAAGGCCTCATCGGAGACGTAGTCGGTGAAGTTGGCGACCATCTCCCGTTCCGACCATGATGCAGCGGTAGCGTGGAGCTCGAACAGGTCGAACCAGTCCTGTACAGGTCCATCGTCCACTGCTGCAGTACTTGGGGATGGGAAGGTCAGTCGATGGTTCTGTCATGATGCCGGTAACTGCATGCGGCTGAGATCACCTCTTCTGTGGTCGATATTCAGTTGAGGCGTATTACCGGTGGTTTCGTGAATTATGTGAGGCTGATGAGCGGCGGCCAGGTCTTCATCCTGTCGACTCGTGTGCCGCTACGATGAATGGGAGACGTGGCCTGGCTCATACACCATGTTTATTCTATTCTGCACTTTTTTCCTCATCTACTTCTAACTCCTAACCATCGCTACCTTCTTATGTTACATATACAGCCACACATGCAAACGCACGTACAAACATACATAAAGGATGGTTGAACCCTCCCCCCGAGAAAAATTTGTGGCTACGGCCCTGTTTCCACCGCTAAAACTGTTGCGTCGCACGCAGAGCCGCAAGTATCCTCCTGCCATTTTCCTGCTCCGTAACAAACACTGCCCTCTCAGCCCTCTGGGTACGCCAGCGACAATTCGTCTGCTTCTTATTGCAGCTGCTACCAAAAATATATAATTGTTGTCATCGATCACACGCCAACCAGATACTTCATCATGGCCATCTGCATCGGCTGGTAATGTTTCCTTTCATTTCACATCACCATAGGTGTGCGAAGGGTTCCCGTTCAGGGGGGAGCGGGGGGCGATGATTCATCGCAGCGCCCCCCTCTCTATACATGCAAAGTATGGGTAGGGTTCTAGTATGGGGCAGATTTTGCACCCTCTGCTTTTGGCGACTAGGAGGCCGCTCTGACCCCTATAATCAATTTACGGAGCAGATTTTAGGCCCCTTTCGTGCGCACGCCTGTGTACACCACGTCATTTTACAGCACAGTGCCATACGGGAGCCGCTCACTGACAGAAGGACGTGTATTTTTGTCTGACGACGTCCCGCTGTTCTACATACGTGCAACGTCTTTAACAGAACCATCACCTGTTATAATTATGAACCGAATGTTTTACCACAAATACCTCATCGGACATCAGGTGATATGCTGACAATGTACGTCACCACCCATTACCAAGACTCCATGGGACAGACTGCTTCCCTTCGTGATGTACACGCCCAAAACACTGCTACGCAGACCACGACAGGACTCTCTCCATTCTTCTACCTATAAGGACTCGAGCCCTCCATTACGTTATGCGCAATACATCTTTTCCACGCTTAGCCCTGCCGCGGTGGTCTAGTCGCTAAGGTACTTGAGCTGCTGACCCGCAGGTCATGGGATCGAATCCCGGCTATGGCGGCTGCATTTTCGAAGGAGGCGAAAATGCTGTAGGCTCGTACGTGTGCTCAGATTTGTTGCACGTTAAAGAACCCCAGGTAGTCGAAATTTCCGGCGCTCTCGACTACGGCGTCTCTCATAATCATATGCTAGTTTTGGGACGTTAAACCCCACATATTATTATTATGACCCTTTCCACGCTTATGTGAGTGAGTCGACGGCAGTTTCCGAAGCTGCTAAGCGTTGAACACGGTCTCCAGAGAGCTTGATCTCACGCCCCTACTGGTAAGCAGCGTCAAAGACACCATCGAGATGTCTTGAAGCGTTTCAGCGTCGTATGCCCTTGAATGAGTTATCAACTTATATAGCACTGGACTCCTTCATCTAACCCCGGTCGTCAAGCCATTTGAGCTTTCTTATAATGCAGTAATGAAGAATGTCGAGACATGAGACTGCGCATATGGAACTGCTCACTCCCTGCTATCATGCGCTCTGCCGTAATGTTCTGCCAGTAATTAATTCTCCAAGATGGTTCTGTTTCGGAAAAGAAAACCGCCACTGCTTGCCGAAGCAGAGAACGCCACTCATGGATGGATAGATGGATGCGAAACTTTACATGAAGTCACGAGGTGCACGACTCAAAGCGCAGCGGGCCGCTCCGTCGTTGGGACAGTCATGTCAAGCCTGACCACCGCATCGTATGGGCTCTCTGGACAACCCACAGTTTATCCCCGACATCGAGGCTCTTAATAGCGGATAGCCACTTGTGTTCATTGAATTGGTTGTTGCCCCGCAACGAGGGGCAATGCCAAAGCATGTGGTCTAGGCTAGCGAATTCATTGCAGTGCCTGCAAGAGCTATTAGGATGTCGGGATAAATTTTGTGCTATAAAGCCGGGCTGGGTTACGAACCCGTCTGCAGTAGCCTGAGAGTCAAAGCCTGTGCTTCATTTAACTTCTTCTAAGGAAGGGGTAAATATTTCCTGCCGAGATAAATGTGCTGTGTAATTTCGTTATAAGTGGTCGGTTTATCTCTGTTCTACACAACTTCGGGCCGGTGGGGGAGTTCTCCATGGTTGCGGAAAGTGAGACATCGCGTTTTGGAGTAGGCCAGATCGTTCAAGTTTGTGGGGCCTTCCCTGATGAATCTCATGTGAGCGGGGAACCACGTGATAGTTATGCTTTTTCCCTCCAGTATGTGACAGGCGCAGAAACCTGGAGACTTACAAAGAGGGTTCAGCTTAAATTGAGGACGACGCAGCGAGAAATGGAAAGAAAAATGGTAGGTGTAACCTTAAGAGACAAGAAGAGAGCAGAGTGGATTAGGGAACAAACGGGGGTTAAGAATATCATAGCTGAAATCAAGAAGAAGAAATGGACATGGGCAGGGCATGTAGCGCGTAGACAGGATAACCGCTGGTCATTAAGGGTAACTGACTGGATTCCCAGAGAAGGGAAGCGGGTTAGGGGGAGACAGAAAATTAGGTGGGCAGATGAGATTAAGAAGTTTGCGGGTATAAATTGGCAGCAGCAAGCACAGGACCGGGTCAACTGGCGGAACATGGGAGAGGACTTTGTCCTGCAGTGGACGTAGTCAGGCTGATGATGATGATGATGATGTGACAGGCTCTTTTATACATGGCTCCAACGCTGAAGGCGCGGATGGCTGCCCTGGAGTTGCTGAATATATGTTTATGTTCGACATCCAGAAGCGCGAAGGCAATGGCCACTTGCTCGGTCACACATGACGAAGATCATCGTACTGAAACGGCGTTAATGGGATTTGAACCCTCGGCGCGCCCAACTACCAGCTTGGTTGCTCAACCAACTTGGCCATAACGCCAGCTGGGCATGCGGTAAACGCGATCAAGATACTATCGTCTAAGAAGCGTGGACGTGACTGTGTTGTAGAAAACTGCATTTTGGAACGCATTTTTCGTCACGCAGAAACATGACTGCGGGCTCAAATAAAAGCTTTCTCTTCGTACTACTTAGATCTTCGAGAAATTTTCGTCTAGTTTCCGTCTAGTTTTTCTGGACGAACTTTTTTTTTCCTGAAAAACAAGTTGTGATTTCGGTAGCTTCCACGGGTCCCATCGTGTAGATTTTATTCGTCGTGGAAACAATATCGGAAGCCCCGACGTTAACGATGCTGCATTGGTGATGCGCAGTACAGCTCCTATAACGTGTCCTTTTAAGAAGTTTTAGGATTTCCGCCTCTACAATATTTAATAATCATAAAATGACCCCGTCCTGTTGAAAACGTGGGAGCGTCCAGCCGTGGCCGCTAGGAGCGCTGATCAGTTGGTGAAATGTCCATCCATACATCCCTAAAACCTCTTGGTTTGGGGAAAGTACCGCCATCCATTGTACCCGCTGCTGCGCACTCGACCTCCTCTCTCCCTCCTCGCTCCCCTTCGCGTCCTCCCGGTCTTCGACACTCTTTCTGCTCGATGATTGGTCTCCTTCGCGGTTGTCCTTGGAGATGTGAGGCAGCTTGGGCTAGTTGGTATGGCATGACGATAGTTATAGCGCGAGAACAAAACGACGACACAGTTTTCTTTGTGTCCTTCTTGTCTCTGGGTCGTCGTTTTGTTCTCGCGCTATAACTATCGTCATGCCCTTAGAGACACGTGGATCTTGCGCTTTTCTTGTGTTTTTTTTTCGCTTGTGCCATTTTTCGCTGACGCCCCGCGTAACAAACGTAGCGCGCGCTGTACGCGCGCTGTACGCGCGCTTTGTTTTCTGTGCTTTGTGCGGGCACTATGCCGCGCTGATGCGCCTATGACTATAACAACCACGATGGAAAAGGTTACGCACTTTTTATAATACCCCAAGGTAAACGCGGTGGCTTGCGCAAGCAGCATTGCCCCGCCGCGGTGGTCTAGTGGCTAAGGTACTCGGCTGCTGACCCGCAGGTCGCGGGTTCGATTCCCGGCTGCGGCGGTTGCATTTTCGATGGAGGCGGAAATGTTGTAGGCCCGTGTGCTCAGATTTGGGCGCACGTTAAAGAACCCCAGGTGGTCAAAATTACCGGAGCCCTCCACTACGGCGTCTCTCATAATCATATGGTGGTTTTGGGACGTTAAACCCCACAAATCAATCAATCATTGCGCAAGCAGCAGTGGCTGCACAAGATTGGCCGAAAAGACTTTGTTCCGACCAAGAACAGTGTTCTTTGCGAGCTAAGGCACCTTTCTTATTGCTCATATCAAAGCATCGCCGAATGCTGCATTTGAGATATTATTTCGACCTGCTCATCAACATACGTGTTTTTTACGGGCGAAGCTCCTTACTCCACGGGTCGTATGTCCCGTGTCGTCGTAGTAGCCAGTTCCATTGCATTGGATGTCAATAAAAACTGCGTCACAGCATATCCACGGAGTGAATGACGATGAGTGGGACAAGACTTCCGTCAGTCCGTCCATGCTTCCGAGCGTCCATTCGTCCGTGAGTACATCCGTCCGTCCGCACGCTTCGCCCCACTCGTCATCATTCACCTCGTGGATATGCAGCGATTTTTAGATGCGGAGCATCTAATACTCGAGGCTTGTAGTGCGGCGCCGTCCGCAAGGTTCCTCCTCCTTCTTCCACCATCTGTGCATCCCGTCCTCCTCTACACACCGCGCGCGCTTCACTCCTCCACCATCTGTGCACCCTTCCTCCTCTACACACCGCGTGCGCTTCTCCTCTTCACGAACATTCGCTAACTGTATAATGTAGCGCGCATGCGCCGTCACGCTTCGAGAACATCAGCAGCTGACGCGCGCGCATGCGCCGTCGCGCTTCGAGAACATCGGCAGCTGACGCGCGCGCATGCGCCGTTGCGCTTCTCCCGCTTCTCGAACATTCGACAGCTGACAGTGCATGCGCCGTCGCGCTGTATATATACTCAAGGTCGGCGCTCGCTCGCTCAGTTGCCGCTCGTCGGTTGGTTTGTACGGCGCGTCGACGTCCAAGGTCGCGGTGAAATGAATTCCAACGAATCCACAAACACAATGATCGACGTCCCTTCGACCAGCGCCGCCCTTTCGCATACGTGTGTACGTGTTCACTCATTTAACACCCCCTCCTACAACCACGTTAACCAATTTAGCCATCGACCCAAGTAAGTCGCAATTTAACACCCCATTTCACAACCACGTTAACCAATTTAGCCATCGACCCAAGTAAGTCGCAATTTAACACCCCATTTCACAACCACGTTAACCAATTTAGCCATCGACCCAAGTAAGTCGCACTTTAACACCCCGTTAACCAATTATATGCTCCGCATCCTCCTCAGTGTTCCCCCGAGGGAAGCTGCGGGCCATTTTTTTTTCTTGGCTATTTGTGCGTTGCTTCAAAATGAAGTTGTCATCAATAGGCTGAATTATTTTGTTAGAAACAAAAAGAAAGTTCAATGGTTTAACGTGATTTGTACAAAATTGTGTCAGGGAAAGTTGAACGCCTTCTTGCGTTCAGTCAGCCACTGCTAGGAATGACCACCGTAAACATAATCGATCCTTGGCACCCATATTGGCGCGAACTATGCTCACAAATGGAGTTATTTTCCCAGAACAGTTGATGACTGGAATTCACCACGTTATGAAATTTTTTCGGCAGACAATTTCGGTATTTCCCTGGAAAGTGATCTACTTGTTGATTAAAGTGTTCAAATGTGTTATGAATGGTGTTGCTGTTTCACAGACATGAGACTTATGTTAGCGTATAGATACTTGTTTTCTTTTTTTTTTGCTGTCACGAATCATTTGATATTTCTTGTCCCCTTCTGCAGGGATCAAAATGATGGTCTGCGATATGCGTAAATAAATAAATGAATAAATATATTAATGAAACATTCAGGTCGTACTGCATCACCTCGCCCTCACTTAGGAATTTGTCGAAAATGCACAATTGTAGTCTGCTTTCGCTGCGAACAATTACGTGGGATGACACAGATTCTCGATTGTGCTTTTTGTGACTGTTAGGATTCGTTTACAAGAACGTTTGTGGCAGAAAACAAGTGAATGGATGAATATAGATCAAACACATTGGCTCTCGTTTCCATAAGGGTATTAGTATTTTTTGTTTTTTACGGGGGGGGGGGGATTCACCGACAAAAATCATGAAAGAGATGCGGTCCATCGAAAGAAGAAAAGAAGTACAGAGGCGCCACGCAAAAAAAAAAGAAAGCTATAGCAACAGTGATTGTGAAAGCGAGACATTTTCTGGGAGACCATGGCCGCAATCGTTTCAGTAACGCCTTCGTTAGCATGTCTACCATTCATCAATAAGAAACTACATTATATTTTATACCAGTGTCACATGAGTACTTCTGACCGGGATCAGTGAGTTCGGATAGGATTTTTCGGTCGCTATTGATGCGCAGAAAATGATGACCTTCCTGTTCAGAGTTTCTCCTCTTCCAGGTAACCCTACCGCTAGCTTCTTTGAAAACAACGTCAAAACACAGTTCTAAATATTCATTTCCTTTTGTTTCTGTTATTGTGGTAGATGAGCTACTGTTGGCGACACTTGATCGTAATGACATTGCTCAAAGGCATTTTTTCAGTTTGGAGAACACTGCTCAAAGCTATTTTCACGAAGAAAAGATGAACACATTAGTAAATGATCCACCATCCACGAAGTCATTGCAATATTTGACGCTGTAAGTATTTGTGTCGTATATACCGGCGCTCAAGAACGAAAAAAAAAAATCCGAAAACAGATGGACATGCCACAAGCGGAACTACATCAGATTCAAACATACAACATGTTGTCATGCGGCAGAAAAACATCCGCATCATAGAACTCCCCAATCAAACATTTATTTAATTAGCATGCCCCACTTATACGACATTTGGAAGAAGCTAATGCTTTGAGAAACGGTTGCCTCAGTGTTCCTAATTTTATTATAACCATTTAAAAATTGGTCGGCACTACAGTGGCGCGCAAGCTGCCGCAAATAACCCGCCTCCATTGAATTCGGCGGCGCGGCAGCGTCGGCGAAAAATGGTGCCGCGTGCTGCGCGTACGGCAAGCGAGTGAGGAGAATAGAGGAGGAAACGCGCGCGTGGAAGATAGTGTTGTTACTTTCCCAAGACAGCGCCTCCTCCCAAGATCAAGCCCCCAGAACTTCGTAAAGTAGCAACTCTCCTCCTCTACTCTCCTTCCTCCTTGGTATCCTCTCCTTCGCGTTCTCTTTTCGAACGTGGCGCTGGATACGTTGCTCTTGCGTAGCAGACGACTTTTCGAAAAGTGAATGGCGCGTGCTAGGCAGCATGCAGTAAGCAATTGCACTAGCCGTCTCCCTCTTGGTACCTTTTTGTTTTTAAAAGTCTGTTTGTCTGTCTGTCTGTCTGTCTGTACATTTGTCTGTTTGTCTACCATTACCGCGAACCGGGTACTCTAAACAACATCAGCCGATACCCCGAACGGCCGACCACATCCGCAGCGCCCACCAATGTTGCTCAAGAATCAGCGTTCATACGTGTGCGATTGTCAATTAAAAAGCAAATATTGCGTATATCTGAGGCACCACAACAACACGTATAGATTCTGCATGTTCGTCTTTTACTAGAAAAGGCATGCACAAGGAATTCTAAGGACCGTAGTGCTTATCACTCTGCGCTGACCATGCAACGCTTGCACGAAGAAGCGAGTGTTTCCAACTCTTTGCTAAGACGACACGGTGGCGGCACCTACCCGTCGCCTTGCGTTCTACACCTTATCACCTCTGAGACGGGCGCGAACGCCCGTGTCTGGGCCACGCGCTTTGTTTTCAAAAAAAAAAACTGCCAGACGGCGCTCATGTTTCACGTGTAACGTGACTTGATGCGCTCGTTCGCCTCCACTGCACGCTCGAGGCACTCTAACGCAGTGCTCCAACAGCTGCTGCGCACGGTCCCGTCGATCGACACTGGCGAACGTATCGACGAACTTTCGTTGGAAGTCGCCCCATGTTGTCAGACTGACTTCTCTGTTCTCATACCAAGTACGAGCACTGCCATCAAGGTAGAAATGGGCGTGTGAGAGCTTTTAATGGTCAGACTGCAGATTGATCTTGGCAACACGCTCATAGTGTTCAAGCCAGTCGTCAACGTCTTCATGGGCGCCGCCACTAAAGTGATCGGGAACGAGCGGTTGAAGGATGGTTACCTGAGATGGCTGTGTCGGAGGGGTGCCTTGGGGCGCCTGTTGCGGAGTTGCGTTGGTCATTTGGTGAGGTAAGCGGCGCCTAGGAGAAGGTTTCACATCACGCGACACGGAGACGTGCCCGGGCGGCCACCTTACACAAACGGCTAGACGATCCTAATGCGTACTTTATAGACGCGGATCCGTATACCATCTAAACGCAAATGTGACCCTCTACTTTCGCTGCAGTTGTGACTAACCAACGGCGAACAACCATCGCAGTGTCGATGGTTGCTCCCGTTCCTATATCCTAATCCTAATCCTAATATAGGTTGTTCCTATATTCTAATCTATAGACAGGGCCAAGCATGGGCACGGGACTGGCGACGCCAGTCCCGTGCTTGCCCCTGTCTATAGATTAGGATAAGGGGGAGCGTTGCTTCTCCGACCTAGTCTTTGAAATTCGAGGATTTCTCTTGGCACACCAGGTGTCGAAGCGTCCTGCCCAGAGATGTGGTCCACAACTCGGCCTGTAATGCATCGAGTCAAACGGTCCGCCCGTTCGTTCCCATCAACCCCTAAGTGCACCAGGTCACACCATGATCTATTGTGAGAGTCGTCCCCAGTATGCGTAATACGCAGTCCGGTAAGACCACGCCAAGCAAAAGACGACAGGCGTCCTGTGAGTCTGTCAGAATAAATGTCGATTCACCCTTGGCCTCCGTACGTTAATGTGGGTATTCATTACGCACATTTACCCTCTTCATGCATGTTCATCATCATGAGTGTTCGTCGCCTTCATTGGTTGTGGGAACTCGGATTGCTGGTGATTTGTGCCTTGAGTGTGGTCCCATAATTGTGCCTTCGGGGCATAATAAAGGTCGCTTTAACCGTGATATTACAAGTGCTGGTGGAGGTTGTTCATCGATATTCCGTCCGCTCGCCGCAATCTTTACCTCCTAAAGCTCCGCTCACGTCTCCGTCTGTGCCAGGTGTCCGGTAACATGTCTCAGAACGAGCCAACCGGTGCTCCTGCATCTACCTCCACGGCCCCGGCTACCACGGCCCCGGCTACCACAGCCTATCCACCGTGACTTAACACTGGACACCAGCGTTATCCGCCCATGTTCGCCAGCCTTCGATGTGAAGATGTAGAGGATTGGTTGGACAAATACAACCGAGTGAGTGCAACTAACAACTGGGATGATCTGGATAAGCTACGCCATGTTTCTTTATACCTGACGGGCGTCGCTAAAACGTGGTTTTTCAACCATAGACCTGACATCATGGATTGGACACAATTCAAGCAGCTCTTACAGCTCATACATAAAGAATGTACCTGCTACTAGCTCTCCGTCACCGTTACAACTCTTCCATAACAGAGTCAGAGAGTGCTCGTCATTGTGATGTAATATCGGGGTTGTTCTTGGGCCCAAAACTGCAAACCAAGGAATTTGATCGAAGTGCGTGTGCACACACGCAAACAAGAATATATTTACAGTAAAAAAATGTGAACGATAATGACGCATGGTTAAGGTAAGGCTGTCCTGTGTAGTCCTTATGAAGGCGTGTCTTCATCAAAAGTCTATCGCCGTGTTTTCCCGTGGTTTCTTGGTCAGCGCTCCCTTGCGACAATGCGCCCATGACTCGCTGATGTCCTCAGCGTGAGCGGGCCCACGCCACGGCACAGCTGCCTTCCACACGGAAGTCCAGTAGCGGTAGCTGAGCAGCCACCCCGCTCATCCGGCAGCACGCCAGGATTGTGCTAGCCACCTGGAACTGCAGCCGGAGCAGCAGCCCACAGCAGACCTGAACTTGCAGCCACATGTGCACTGGATGGCGGCGGAACCCGCGGGACCTCGCCTGAATCCAGTCACCCGGCCGGACTACACGCCTCGTTCGTCGGTTGCCCAGCTGTCAGGGACGGCAGCCGGATCAGCAGCGCACCACATGCTCCCTGGTCCAGTCACCCAGCCGGATTCGAGGAACAGAACAGCATGCCGAGGACGTCCACGAGTTCTTCGGATTGAACGTCCAGCCGAGAACTGCCTCGATCGCAGCTCTGCCTCGAACGCTGGCACCCGCTCTTTCGCTGCCAATGCGTGCTGCTCTTCCTTGTCTTCTACTACAGCGATCGCGCACTTTCGGTTTTGTTTCTGTACCTATATTACAATCATCTACTGAAAGGCAACGGCACGGTCGCTTTCAATGCGTTGGCCATTCGAAACCCGACAACAGTCACCTACATTGTTACCACGTGCCAACGCCTATTGATAAACTCGAGTTCCAACAGTTGCCACAGGATAGCCCCGAAAACCCTACCACCACCGATCCCTCGTTACGTGCTATGATACGGGCCATTATACGGGAAGAGCTGTACTCTCTTGGCCTCTCTATGGCCCTGAGTCCTCCTCAACCCTCCAGCACCCTTTTGCGCGACGTCATCAAGGAGGAGCTGGCGTCCATGGCCGGTCCCGCGTATGCTGACTCTCCGGCCCCTCGACTCCATGGAGCCGACATACGCCCAAGTCCTCGCTGGTTCACAGCCGCCCTACAATCGATGTCCGCACACTCGACGGCTGTCCACCTGGCTTCGATGACTCCGAGTGCGCCTAGTCAGCCCAATTACCCACCATGGCGATCGCCTCGTCCGGTACGTCACTACTGCAGGTATCGGAGCCCTATTGCACGCTTTCGTTGGAAGCGTCAGCAGGATGAGTGTCGTAGATTCGACACCTACGAATGGGATGACGGGGCAGCCGGGGCCTCTTTTCAACGCCGTCCTTGCTATCCACCGCCACGTCGCTCTCCATCACCAACTGCGACAACACCTCCTTACCGCTCTACTAGGCACCGCTCACTATCACCCCGTCGCCGCTCTACGTTACCACTGCGACCTCTCTCACAGTTCACCAACCAACGCCCGGAAAACTAACCTCTGCAGCTTCTGGAGGAAAATATTGATTGCACGAACAGACAAAAGTTCCTCCAATGCGTCTATATAATATGGTATCTGATTTCATCGATGGTGTATACGTGGATGCTTTGATAGACACTGGTGCTTCTTTGTCGGTCATTGCTCGTTCTTCGTGTCCCCGTCTTCGAACAGTGACCACCCCTTATGATGGACCTACACTGCCTTCTGCTCAAGGGGACACCATTAGACCTGACGTCATATGCATCGCTCGTGTTTACATTGATGAACTTCTCCATTAGATACTGTTCGGAGTGCTGAGTTCATGTGCCCACCAGCTTTATAAGGCCGGGATCTTCTGTCTACGGCGAACGCTTCCATCTGCTGTCGCGAACGTGTTGTTCCCTTGGTGGAGACCAACTACGCCCTAATTTATGCGGATGACAAGCCACTTTGCTTGGTCGCTGTAGAGGATACCGAGCTACCACTTGGTCATCGACAAGTAGTTGCCATCACATCTGCCGTGATAAACTATGGTGACGTGCTTGTCCAGCCATCTGCACGCTGTCTCGCAAGAGGTATAGCCCTTGCTTCAGGACTATAGTGCGTTTACACAATGGCTCCGGACTTCTTTACACTACGAACCAAACGTCCGAGAAAATTCTCATTCTGAAAGGCACCACAATGGCCTGCGTCGCCGATTCTCAGCCTGTCTCTGTTGTTCCGCTGAGCCTGTGTCCGTTGTTCCATGGCCAAAGCTATGACCGCGGCTTCGGCCGTTGCAATTGATCTCATGCGAATCGACACTGCGATGGTTGTTCGCCATTGATTAGTCACAACTGCAGCGAAAGTAGAGGGTCATATTTGCGTTTAGATGGTATACGGATTCGCGTGTGTAAAGTACGCATTAGGATCGTCCAGCCGTTTGTGTAAGGTGGCCGCCCGGGCACGTCTCCGTGTCGCGTGATGTGAAACCTTCTCCTAGGCGCCGCTCACCTCACCAAATGACCAACGCAACTCCGCAACAGGCTCCCCAAGGCACCCCTCCGACACAGCAATCTCAGGTAACCCTCTTTCAACCGCTGGTTCCCGATCACTTTAGTGGCGGCGCCCATGAAGACGTTGACGACTGGCTTGAACACTTTGAGCCTGTTGCCAAGATCAATCTGCGGTCTTATCAGTAAAAGCTCTCACGCGCCCATTTCTACCTTAATAGCAGTGCTCGTACTTGGTATGAGAACAGAAAAGTCAGTCTGATAACATGGGGCGACTTCCAACAAAAGTTCGTCGATACGTTCGCCAGTGTCGATCGACGGGACCGTGCGCAGCAGCTGTTGGAGTTACGGGTTCACAAACCCAATGAAACTGTTGCGATGTTCGCTGAGGATATGACTCGTCTTTTCCATCGAGCTGACCCGAACATGACTGAAGATGTTTCGCCGGGCGACTGCGCCACCCTCCAAGTACCGTAGTTGACTTTATCAAGGTAACTACGGCTATTGAGCGGGTCCTTCATCAACGATGCAGGCAGTATCATCGGATGTCTAGCAGCACCCCAATAAATGCTGCCGCCATGACTTAGAATCAGAGCTCCTTGCGAGACCTGGTTAGGAAGATAGTTCACGAAGAACTACAGAAGTTCCGGACTCCGGTTACTGACACTCCCATTGCGTCCATCACTGAACTCGTTAGAGGGGTCCTGCAACACTTTTTGAGCATCGTCAGAAGACGCTGCCGATCGGTAGTAGAGGCTCCCGATAACACGCGAGCCAAATATTATAGCACAGCACATGGCCTGGAATTCGCGCTAAATTATCAAAGTCAGCTGAAAATTGCTTTCTCTTCTCTCGACAAATAACGTTATATGCCGAAAAATCACACGTGCAACGACCCATCTATCAGCCATTAACTGATTTGAACATGGCGCGCTCACTCGTTACGTGGACGGTCGCGGGAGGCCACTACTTGTCCACGAGTGCTCGCGCGATCACACTGAAAAAGGCGCGCATTCAAAGAAAAGAAAGAACAAAAGTGCTAAAGGTCGCCAAGCGCACGTGACGTTTTTCTGTGGCCCTGCCATCCCTCCCTGCTTAGCTTCTAGCGCTTTCGTCGGAACGAGAGAAGAGGGAATGCAATTGCAGCATGCGACAAACCTCGGTAATTCCACTCGCACTGGATTTCGCGGCGTTGAATTCGTTAGGCAATAAGAGGTCCGTTCGATTCACCTGCACCGGTCGGAACCGGTTCACGGCTGTGCACGCGAAGTTCAGAAATTGTGCAGCGTGAGTTCAGCGGTGCCAGCAGAGCACGACACCCGAATCAAAAGACGATGTGCCGACAAGGTGTTGGCCTTATTTCTTTTTGGTTAATTTAAACCGTTCATCAGACACTGACCTATGGCGAAACGCACATGCGGACAGTTTATGAGGCGCAAACATCTTGAAAATACACAGCGCGTTTGTAGAGGCAGGTACGGCGCCTAAGCCACCTACGTCTAAGTGCTGCGTTGTCTGCTCAGCTGCACGCGCGGCTGCACCAAGCCGGCACCGTCAGCGAAGGAGGTGCAGGAAAATCGTGAACCGGTGCTGCACCTCTTCTGCACCTTTCGAAACGAATGGCAGGGCTCAGCGGTCGTCAATGCTGCACCGCTGAAACGAATGGAAAGGTGCAGCACCTCGTGAACTGGTTCACGTGGTGCAGGCGAATCGAACGGACCTAAGCTTTTCCAGTGAATTCATGCCATGGTTACTTCAAGAAAAAAAAGTGTTTCAGGGCCCCTTTAAGGCACGTTGCCGGGCTAGTTGGTTGGGGTTCTCATTTATATGGATATAGCGCACCACGACAAGGACACAAAAAGAAAATTTTGTTGAAGAGCGCTAAAAAACGGACGGACAGAAGAGGCTGACAAGGACAGCGCTTGCTCTCACAACTGTATGTTTATTATTCATAAAAAAGGTATTTAAAGCAGGTACATGGTCTTTCGCGCATGTGCATCAGAACAGGGTGCACGAGAAACCACTCTCGTCTGGATTACAAAAATTGTACATATGTATCATTCGTAATATTTTACAAGTACTAGGTGTCCATGCACACGTTATCACCGATTGCGACAAATTGCACTCGCCAACGTCTAAAGGAAGAATCGATATACTTCTTTTCTTTAGCTCACAAAGCTATGGAAGCCACACTCATACATTTTTCTTTAATTTTTGGCAATTTCAAAGGCTTCAACGATTTCACGCGTAGCTGTGTCACGTGCCCTATAGAGAGTACGGATGTTTTGAAACACGGGGCGCAACCGCAGCTGTGACAGTGAAGGGCCAAATGACCAGATGCAGCTTTTTCTACGTTGTACTTGTGTTCCCTAAGTCTTTCGTTCACACACCTTCCGTATTGGCCTATGTACACGCAATCACAAGTCAAAGGAGTGCAATAGACAACACCACGACAACAATTCACGAATCTTTCTGTGGCTTCCATAGCTTTGTGAGCTAAAGAAAAGAAGTATATAGATTCTTCATGGTGACGTTGGCGAGTGCAATTTGTCGCAATCGGTTATGACGCGTCCATGAGCTGTGCTGTATTTTAACATGATCTTCTCCAGGTTTTATCGGTCTACAGTTATTGTATAAATAGCATGTGTGATCGCAAATAAAACTTTCGTTGCAAGTTAGCGCTGTGTGCGTGTCTCTCTCTCTTTATGTGTCCTTGTCGTGGTGCGCTATACCGATATAAAATGCTGAACTAGTTCGTGACGAAATCCGCCAAGCATTTTCTACCGCTGGTCCTGATGACGAGCACCGTCCCATGAGCTACGCCGCCGCTCTCCAACGTTCACCATCTGCTAGACCGCCGCCATGGGGCCAGCGCCAATCGCCCCTTGCTCACCGCCGCAAGAGCACACTGAGCCGACCGCCAAGCCTACCGTCATAACACCAGCCATCCACAGCAGCACCGCGGGCAACGTCGCAAAAGGGAATGCTCAGACGTCCACCGCTCCGGAAAACAGACGCGTGGCGCACAATCGACCGGCATCCACTAAACCGTGGAGGTATACTTGTTTCCCTCGCCGTTATCAACCCTCAATTTCAACCACCGTGATTTAGACACTTCGTGGTGGTGGTAGTGGTTAGAAGATGAGAAAAGGCACCTAATTTCTGCAACCCGGTCGAGAGCACGGCGCAGTGCCTGGACACTTCGTTTCGTGGCAGCTTATCGACACTCGCTTATGCTTCTCCCCTAATGCGAGGGCAACAGTGTCGTCATTCTTACACCGTGGACGTCACTGAGGGCGTCATCGAAGTGAATGGTAGATGCGCTGTTTGGGGCGTCGGTTTCCGTTTCACCAGCTCATTGGCCAGAACTCGTCACCCCGCGGTGATTACTAGAGGCCACCCTTCAACAAGTTTAAAGCGGCTGTGGACTATTCGTATATAGCAAGTACTATAATTCGCCCATTGGACTCGATCAGCTATTTCCACTGGTTAAAAAGTTAATTGTCCCGATTTCTGTAACTATTGCAGTAATTATTGATTGTATACACCTGAAAATGCCTTCTGTCAAGGTAAAGGGGACACCGAAGGTGCCTCCTTTCTGTGATTTTCAAATAACATTGCACACATTTCTTGAAACACCCTGCAAATTCCTTCGCTTCATGTGTTCGTCCCTTTACATTGGCATGACTGGAAAGGCACACCGAGCGATTTCGACAACTAGCGACATAACGCACAAGAAGAAACGCACTGAATGAAGAAACATGGGTGGACATAAGTTATCATTAAAAATTAAGAACAATATACACAGTAACAATATTTTTTTACAAGAAATGAAAAACTCTGTTCAGGCAATGTTTCACGCAGCAAACAAACACATGATATAGCGGATACTGTTGATTATCTTTTTCCATTGTCACGAAGATTATCCTGCGCATTACATGCCATATTATGTGCCCCAAGTGTTATTCAAAATTTGCTAGAGTTGTGACATGCAAATTTGGGTTGTCGCATTGCCATTCACATTTTTAGCATCCGCGAACCACGTCTGCAAGTGAAAAATGCCACCAAAAAGCAAGGAGTAGGCAACGGGAGAGAACGGAATCACTCAACCACGATGCGCAATACATCTCAATCAGTTGAACTAGCGCCCTTACAGCTGGACGAAAAGTAGAGCATTGTGATTTTACCAAAACCGTCTCTTTTGCTAGCCGCCACGGTGGTTCAGTGGTTATGGTGCTTCATTGCTGACCCGCAGGTCGCGGAATCGAGTTTCTGCCGTATTTTCAATGTGGGCGAAAATGCTTGAGGCCACATTGAAAATGTGCATCAGAACAAGGTGCACCAGAAACCACTCTTGTCAGGATTACAAAAATTGTACATATGTATCATTCGTCATATTTTACAAGTACTAGGTGTCCATGCACACGTCATCACCGATTGCGACAAATTGCACTCGCCAACGTCAAAGTGAAGAATCTAGATACTTTACTTTGACGTTGATGATTGATATGCGGGGTTTTAAACTTCACAAAACCACCATATCATTATGAGACACGCCGTAGTGGAGGGCTCCGGAAATTTCAACCACCTGGGGGTCTTCAACGGGCACCCAAATCTGAGCACACGGGCCTACAACATTTCCGCCTCCATCGGAAATGCAGCCACCGCAGTCGGGATTCGATCCTGCGGGTCAGCAGCCCAGTACCTTAGCCACTAGACCACCACGGCGGGGCAGTCATATTGTGGTTCTCACAATGGTCTCTCATAATCAACTTGTCGCCCACAGAAGATCACAGATACGGTGGAGATCAGTTTTTTTGTTGTTGTTTAATTCCTTTTGTGCTTGCGCTGATGACTTCATCTTTTCAGCGATTGATCGCCTTTGAGTTCATCTAGAAAATTCGCGTATAGAGCAGCGGGCTTGTGGCAGTCGCACTCGTTGTGGCTTTTGAAATGTTCGAGTGCATTCTCCAACGTGTGAACAAAGAGAGGACGAAGGCACCAAGACCCCTTGCCTGAACTTTTATTTCCAAAAAGCACACATGTCTTGCAGACAGCTCTGTCCTGAAATCAGAACACACCAGCTAGGAAAACATTTCTTGCCAGCGAGGTTGGAACTTCAGTTCGCGCTTGCCGGGGGAAGGCCGTAGTTAGCGCCTGGTTCCGATGGCGTCATTTGCAAACGTCGTCTTGCCTCGTCGTCTTGTGAATCTTGGCGCCTTGGCCCGTTAAACACGTAAAATAACGACCAATGTCGTTGTGAAGCATCGCAGTTTCTGTGCATACATCATGCTCCAATCGGTTTTCAGGAGTTCTTTCCGCACACGAGCCATATTCAGACAGTGCAGAATTACAGCTGGTAACCGTTTCTTCGGCTGCTGTAGCTTTTTCGCCAGTTGTCGATTGTGCACTGGAAGCGGCGTCACCTTTCAAGAAATAATCATCAAGCGTTATACGGCGTTTTGTCGCAGCCATCAAGCCTCACAGAAGGGCACCGATTGACACAGAACACGAACTACCCAGAAATACGTGCAGGCCGCGTATTTCAATAGGGTGACTTCGCATTGCTAGTAAGCAACACGTTCAGCAAAGTTCGGGCAGTGACACCGAATGCGAGAAACGAGAACTTTAGCGACGATACATGCCGGCTGGTGAAATTCCGCCTTAAACACTAGCGCTCGTTTCTCCCCTGGCGGAAAGATTCGCGGGTACACATTTCATCCTCTCCCCTTCAGGTACTTCAGGTACCGATAAGGTCGCGCTCGTCCTGCGCGCGAAACATCTCGTGTTTGTGATTGCGCCCCTGTGGAAGGCTGGCAGTTCCTGTATCGTTGTGATCCCATGCCACAAACGTGAATGAACGCGAAGGAGTTGATGTCAGCAAATTCCAGCGACTCGCATCAGAATGCCGGAAACAGACAACGGACAGGCATGAATGGTACACAGTACTACAGTGCACTAGTTCTTATAGTACACTCTAACAGTACAGCGTATACAAACAAACTCGTGTTGAATGCACTGGCAGTTCTCGTCGGAGTCTGAAAAATTGATTACGGTTCACTATGCTGTGGAGAAGACACCTTGCCGAAACGCCATCGTTTCAAGCAACAGAACAACGAAAGCTGAAAAAAAAAAAAAAACGGTGAACATTACGCATATTCAAGTTCTCTAGCACATACACGCAGCGAACAAGCTATTTCTCTGTGAGTAGGTATAGTCTAGCCCCAGGTGCATTTTCTATCGCGAGAACATTTCTCAACAATGATAACTTTGCTCTCACAGATTGCACGATAAAACCTCTACGATTGGAGTACTTCATTGTTATCAAAAGACGCAGTGCAACTGTAATGTCACCCGAGGTTGCGAGAAAGCTCGAAAAATAACGCGTGCGAAATCATGTTGCCGACGTGCAGCATCACTTAAAAAAAAATTACTTATAAGCATGCTTGGATGCGCACAGTAAAGTAAAATGTTGACTGAAAGCTATCACTGCGTCAGGGCTACTCGACATAGGGAGTTCAAGATAAAAATCATTCCCATAGGAATGCAGTCACAAACGTCCATAGTACGAAATTCGCTTAGTAAAATAAGAAAAACAGAAATGCAGATATGAATGTAAAAACAACATGCTGCGTATACCTCGAATCTCATTCCACGTTGTAAGCGGAGCCGTCCTTCACTTGTAAAAGGCGCTTCGCCCTGACTAGAACTACGCCATCCACGCTTCATTAACGATGTCTTCTCCGACCGGGCGAGTCGTCGCAATGATGCTTTTTCGAAGACTAGCTCATTCAATGGTGCGACGAGAGGCCGTTGCTCCAAACGGCAACTGTACATATCGTTTACTGTATTTTACTGCGATTACTTGATTATTTTCTCTTTCTTCACAAGCATATGAATGGGGGGGGGGGTGCTCATTACTGATATACATGTACACAATCTGCTCAAAATACCACCGATAATTACGTCACAGAAATAAGCCGATGCCTGTGTCCCCCCACCCCTCCCCCACCAGAAAACCAAATGGCAGCATATCCACGGGGTAAATGACGGAGAGTGGGGCGAAGCATCCGTCCGTTCATTCGTTCTTGCTTCTGTCCATCCATGCGTCCGTCTGTGTGACCATCCGTGCAGCTATCCGTGCGTCCGTCCATGCATCTGTCTGTGTGTCCGTTCGTCCATCTAGTCAACACTCCAAGTACCACCAGCTCTCATCTTTTCATCATATATGCGTTCGTCTGTGTGACCGCCCATGCGTCCATCCGCCCGTCCGTTCAGCCATTCATGCGTCCATTCATGTATCTGTCTGTGTGTCCGTTCGTCCATCTTGTCAACACTCCAAGTACCAGCATCTCGCATCTTTTCATCATATATTCCCCATATAGAAGCACCGCCATCCAGCGGACATTTCAAGGACTAAACGAGAGGTGGCACACGTACACTTTCTTACGGCTTGGGCGTCTCATCTACTCCCCACCTTTAACCACCTCGAGTTCATGGTATATACTAGTTCACTGTATTCATGGCAACGCTCGCTAAACCTTTTTAAAACCAAGGAGGTTACGCCCAGCGAGTATAACCTAGCAACCCTTTCTTGTCAGATAGTGCTCAATGTACATGCAAATGGCTGCTAATTGCGAATAAGAGACAGGAGAATTCAGCTTTTAGATAACGCGCACGCTGCAATTTTTTTGTTCTTGTTCAACAACGCACAGGAGAAATCCTCCATCGGCACCACCTTGCAGGTCAAAGCATAAGACTGGCTACGCACTACGACTACGACGAGGGACGAACGGGTGCCGCTTTAAGGAGCTTCGCCCCAAAAATTTCTGGCTACGCTCCTGCCATACAGCAAGCGTAGCGCTTTTTTAAAACTATGTTGCACGCTTTCATACAACGAACAAAATGCGCCTCCATCCGTTGCCAGGACTGCTAGAGCATCGCGGAGAGCGCAATGCTTGTAAGCTCTTCGTCGTTTGCCGCGTTAACCCAGCAGGCTACTCGCCGCATCTGTGCATGGCCTGAAGCGGAGAGGGCGTACTCTACAGCAAGCGGATCGACAGTCACAGTGTGCATCGAGTGAGAGAAGCGCTGCACGCAACTAGCCATGCAGTAAACCATATGGCTCTGTGCGACCGTACCACAGAACATGTCTTTCCTCCATGCCACAAAATACCTACCAGACTGCAGTGCGTTTAAAAAATGAAAAACTGCGCCATATTTGGCTTAGATGCAGGCCGCGGAACAACTGTGTCACGGACAGCCGATTGTATCCGTTTTGTCGCAGTACCAAACTGTGTATCCTGGACCCCACAGTAGTTTCGAAATGCTCTTCGGCGTCGCCACCACGTGCGATTATGCAAAAGTCAGCAACTTTTCTGCACTTGGGCAAAAAGAGAGAAATGGCTTTGCGGTGGGCACTTCAGACAATATTTCCTATGGCACTGAGTTTCTTCCTTTGTTGGCAGCAATGGCGTATGTCAGGAGATACAAATTAGTAGCTAGTGGTTAATGTGCGTTCACTGCATAGTTATATCGCCGTTCTGGGCAGGTACATATTAACGGAATTTCACTGTACTAAATGTTGGGCTTTTACGTCCCAAAACCACAATTATAAGAAACGCAATAATGGGTAGTACTTCAGAAATTTTTACCACCTACACAAGTGTTCTTTGCATTTCACCCTCACCGAAGTGCGGCAGCAGAGGCTGGGAATCGAGCCTGCGCCTTCAAGCTTAGCAGCATGGAAACCCTGCCTGATGAGTCACCTTGGCGGGTCACCAGCACCAATGTGAAGGTAGCAATCAGCAGGTGTAGAGGGAGAACTAATGATTTAGAACCCAAGTGGTGATTGCTTAGTTTTATTTATATATAATACCATGAGTTTGAATTCCTTGTACAATAGCAGACACAAAGCTTAAACAACAGCACTAGGCTCAGTGAAATAAAACGTACATAATGGTGCACAATGATTTGACCCTTCAATATTTACGGTTGTAAAGGAAGAGAAACAGATTCATAGACATGACCAAATACTTCTGCATGTGGATTAAATAACAGGCCTGAAGAGAATGCATTAACTACCGATTATCAAGAAACAAAAGCAGTTGAGTTGCAAGCCGAAGAGATACTGAAAATGACACTTTCATTTTGAAGACGCAGGTGCTAACTAGCTTTTTAGTGCCAACCAACACTGCAGTCAAGCAAACTGCACTCCATGGTGTGAAATGCTGCACCATTGAATTTCGCAGCAAGCTATTCCCAGGCCTACAAGCAGAGCAAGAACGAATGACTGCACGGCAAACTGACTGCTCCAGACGAATACTGCAATTTGACATTACACGGGCCACACATCTGTGCTTTCAGTGTTCCTTGATTGAGCTAACGCTGAGCATTGAGTGTGAGAAAGGGGAAAAAGGAGGGAGGAGGAATAGTAGAAAAAAAAGTAACTGATGGTCAAACTAACGCTATGTACTTGAGTAGGAGGGGTCTGTTCCAGCTGGTACAATAACTTTCTGTTCCAGGACCTCAGGTAATTCCTGTTTTGAGCGGTCAAAAAACACATGTTTACAAGTGCTCAGTTGATGGCACATGTGGCGAACTCAAATAAGAATTCCAGATTTGAAGAACGAATTTGTTATATTCATGGTGTTTCATTGGAAGTGGATAATTACACATTAAAGACCTCCATGCCATCATGAAAAGCCTAAAAATATGATCATACACACACACACATACAAACACACACTATGCATCAAACTTTCACCCTTCACTTTCGACAAGCAATGAACTTATGTAGCACTTTCACTTCGTACACAATACTTGCTGTCAAATCAAACAAACAACCCAAAAGAGAAACTACCCCTAACTCTCACTATATAAGCTAAACTTTTTTTATTAACTTTCAGCACACACCTTCAAGTAAGCTGTCACACAAAGTTGAAGAAACAAACTAAAGAAAAAAAAGCTGTGCTACAAAATGTTTCATGGCGATGAAGATACTGCCTCCTTTAGAAACTTCCGCACACATTCAGTATCCCTAGCGATCCACGCCGCATTCA
Organism: Rhipicephalus microplus; assembly: GCF_043290135.1. Taxonomy (NCBI): domain Eukaryota; kingdom Metazoa; phylum Arthropoda; class Arachnida; order Ixodida; family Ixodidae; genus Rhipicephalus; species Rhipicephalus microplus. Next base: position 51,318,961 of record NC_134710.1, on the reverse strand, counting down.
GCCTGATGTTCTCCAGGGACTGCTGGACGACACGCTCCACACCAGGAAAGTAGTTCTGGCTGAAGAACAACTGCAGTGTCAGGAAAGCTAGTCAGAATTCATACCAGGTACTCAGCATTCCTTTACTTATTTCCAAATATATTCAAACGAGGATGAATGCCTCAAGCAACTATTTCACCAACTTATGAAACTAACAGACAATGAAGGAAGGTATTCGGGACATTACTCGTATGTTTTCTCAATACTAGTAGTGTAGGAACGAGGTCCATACCAGTGCCAAGTTGAATTTTCATCAAATTTGTTCCTTTGCTTTCATGTCACACTCCACTAAAAGTTTAATAAATGTTGTGTTCCAAGCACCCCTGTGTCACGAGCGAGCATCCGAACCCGCGAAGGACCGGTTGATGAAACTGCTTCCAGATGTTGACTCCTCCCCTTCCCCCGCTCGGCGCAAACGAGCCACCGTCGTTTCCCCCGGCAGTTCGGCCGCCGCCTCCATACGAATAGGAATAAACTTGTTTTTAACCGTTCGAGGCTGTCTGAGCTTTATGGACTACCGCGACCGACGCGTACGTCTATGGGCCGAAGACAACACCGGACATAACAGTGGCGACCAGGAAGTGAATTTGGACCAACGCTACGCAACGATATTGACAAGCTACAAGCTATGGCTACGCACGGGCTCCCAAATCGGCTACCCGTATTCAACGGCTCATCATGGTCATCGTGGTTTGGACGCCTGCAATTTTACTTCGAGGCTAACAACATCACTGATGCAGCAATGAAGAGGGCCAACCTGCTAAAGCTGTGTGGGGAGCAGACATACAACACAGTCTGTGCCCTGATTCAGCCACGCACTCCAGCAGCCGTTGACTACGACGACATCGTAGCAGCGCTACAAGAGCACTATGACCCAAGGCCATCGGAGGTCTACTGTCGAGCCCGCTTCCAACGGCGAGACCAACTGGAAGGCGAAAAGGTGGCCGAATACGTAGTGGCTCCCAAAAAGCTCGCTGCTGACTGCAATTTCGGGACGTTGACCGCGACAGCTGCAGCTACTGCGCAGGAGGGAGGATCGACTGCCACACCAGCTAACACCACTATGCTCCCCTTGGACGTTATGTTGCGTGACCGTTTTGTGTGCGGACTGCGTGACGCAGGCCTACAACAACGCCTGTTCGCGGAGACGGGTCTCACCTTCTCCAAAGCCTACCACATCGCCCAACGAGCGGAGAGCGCCGGTCACCAGCAGAGGGATATTCGACGGAACATCGAGCCGGTGCATCACACCAGTCAGCAGTCAGGTCATTCCACGTCTAAGGCGAAATCAAGCAGAAAGACACAGCGCTGTTGGCGATGCGACGACATGCACGATCACCAGGTATGTCGATACAAGACAGCGACCTGCAATTTTTGCCAAAAACTGGGACACATTGAAAGGGCATGCATCTCGAAGCGCAAACAACTCAGACCGAAGACTTCAGTGCAACGGAACAACAATGTCGACGCACAGGAGGGCCAGACGCAAGATACAAGCCGAACAGCACTAACGTCATCGGCACTATACGACTTAAACGCCGTTTTGAACCTCGGAACGAGACCGAAGATTACAACTGAAATTATGGTACACCAGCGCCCTATCAGGTTTGAGGTGGATTTTGGAGCAGCATGTACGCTCATCAGCGAGGACACTTTTCGCGCTACTTGGCGTGAGAACCCGCCAGCTCTCCAGCAAGACGACACGCAGCTGAGAACGTGGTCCGGACATTCCCTTTCACTGCTGGGCTGTGCCAACGTAGACGTGTACTACAACGGGCAGACCCATCAGCTCCCCTTGCTAGTCGTCCACGGTTCTGGATCAAGCCTTTTAGGACGAAATTGGTTCACCCCCCTTGGAGTGGTCATTGGCGGAGTTCACCACACACTCAGTTATCCGTCAGTGGAGCAGCTTCAAGATAAGTACAAAGCGGTTTTCTCCGAAGAAATACCAGGGAACAACGGACCTCCAGTCACACTGGAGCTGCGGGAGGATGCGACGCCGAAATTTTTGAAAGCTAGGTCGGTGCCTTTCGCCCTAAGAACGTCAGTCGAGAATGAGCTTGACCGACTGCAGGAACAAGGGATCATCGAATCGACGCAACATTAGGAATGGGCTACACCACTCGTTGTCGTCCGAAAAAAGAACGTTATCCTACGCCTCTGCGAAGACTACCGGAGCACTGTCAACCTGGCGACAAAAGCATCTTCCTACCCACTGCCGACACCGGAAGAGGTTTTTAGCACGCTTCGTGGTGGAAAAATCTTCAGCACCTTGGACTTGACACAAGCCTACCAGCAGCTGAAGGTGAGCGAATCAACGTCTGAACTGCTCACAATAAACACTATTAAGGGTCTTTAGAAAGTTAAAAGGCTACCATTCGGAATATCTGCAGCGCCAGCAATCTTCCAGAAATTTATGGAGTCTACACTTAGCGGGATCCCAGGTGTTTGCGTCTACTTAGACGATGTTATTGTCGGTGGCGCCTCCAATGAAGAGCACACAGAACGCTTGGAGCTCATTTTGGAAAGGCTAGCAAATGCTAATTTGCGCATGTGTTTTTGCGGTGCCTGAAGTGAAGTTTCTTGGACATCAAATTGACGCGCAGGGATCCATCCCACTGAAGACAAAGTGCGTGCAATCACCGAAGCCCAAGCGCCTACTAACAAGCAAGAACTGCAGTCGTTTTTGGGGCTATTGACGTTCTACGACCGGTTCTTAGAACATCGAGCTACAGTGGCCAACGATCTATAGCAGCTCCTGCAGAAAAAAGTCCCATGGACTTGGTCGCCTCGCCACCAAGAGTCATTTGTTGCCCTTAAGCAACTACTTCGCAAGTCTACTGTTCTGCGACACTACGACGAAAGGAGACCCCTACTGCTAGCCTGTGACGCATCACCATACGGAGTGGGAGCAGTCCTCTCCCAAGTTGACGACCAGGGACGGGAAGCCCCGAACGCTTTTGCTTCGCGCACCCTATCACAGGCAGAGAGGAATTATTCCCAGCTAGATAAAGAGGGACTTGCCATCGTCTACGCAGCAGATCACTTTCGGCAGTACATTACCGGCAGGAAAGTGACTTTCATAACAGATCACCGGCCCTTATTGGGTATTATGGGTCCCCAGAAGCCAATGCCACAGACATTGTCGCCGCGAATGACACGATGGTGCATCAAGATGTCGGCGTACGATTACGAACTCGTACATCGCACTGGGAAGAAACACCAGAATGCCAACGCACTAAGCCGCCTGCCGCTAGACACCACAATAGATGAACCACCCCCGCCGAGTGATATACTCATGTTCGAGGTGCTGCCGAACCCTCCGCTAACAGCTGACACGGTAGCAGCATCAACACAGGAGTGCACTGTCTTGAAGGAAGTCTACGCAACTATACAAGAAGGCAACGTGCAGAAGCTAAAGGGTGAACACTTCAACGCTTACCGCAAGCGAGCTGCGGAGTTGAGCACTCATCGCGATTGCGTCACCTTGGGATCAAGAGTTGTAATTCCAGCGGCACTTCGCGAACAGGCCATGTCCCTTGTCCACGCAGGTCATCGAGGCATTGTTGCCATGAAAAAGTGCGCCAGAAGTTATATGTGGTGGCCTGGTATCGACCATGATATAGAATCAACAGTTCACGATTGCCAGCATTGCCAAGGCAACCACAGAAGCCCACCAAGAGCCCCTTTTCCTGAATGGGAAAGACCAGACACGCCTTGGCACACCCTGCACATTGATATTGCTGGACCTATCGAAGGGTGTTAGTTCCTGGTGGTTGTAGACGCATACACCAAGTGGCTGGAGGTAAAACAAATGGCTACAACTACATCGGCAGCAGTTATCGACACTCTGCACTCGTTGTTTGCAACGTTTGGCCTACCGCGCAAGGTGGTCTCGGACAACGGCACTCCGTTTGTGTCCACGGAGATTCTCAAGTTTTACAGCGACAACGGCGTCTCGTCTGTTACATCAGCTCCTTACCACCCGGCTACGAACGGACAAGCCGAGCGCTACGTGGCTGAGCTAAAGCGCGCCCTTACTAAAGACCAGACTGGGACAATGCAACGCCGTATCGCGCGCTTTCTCTTCAGATAGCACAACACCGCTCAAAGCACTACTGATCAAACGCCAGCGAAATTGATGTTCGGACGAGAAATGAGAACCCAGCTGACAGCAATTGTCCCGGAGCCCTCAGCGAAAGCACCGTCGGAGAAAGCAAAGCTCCCGCATAGCAGGAGAATTGAAAGTGGACAGCGCATATACGCCCGCCAGTTCCACAGAAAGCCCGGCTGGGTTGAAGCGACGGCACTCAAACGCATAGGTTTGCGGTCATGGCTCGTCGACATTGGTGGAAAGGCCACACGCCGCCCCCTTAATCAGCTACGCCGTTCAGGTAATTTGCCAAGGGAACCTCCCATTCAAGCAGCCACCTCGACGGAAGCTTCGTTCCACTTAGCCTGGCATCTCGCACCAGATGAATCGGCGCTGCCGCCCGCCGGCCCTGAACACAAGAGAAACGACACCTAGCGAGCGGAGGCTTCTCTTCCTAGTGCGCCCAGAGCGTCCACGCGCCCACGGCGGTCCCAGATCGCTTCCAAGCGACAATCTAAGGAGGGAGGAGATGTTGTGTTCCAAGCACCCCTGTGTCACGAGCGAGCATCCGAACCCGCGAAGGACCGGTTGATGAAACTGCTTCCAGATGTTGACTCCTCCCCTTCCCCCGCTCGGCGCAAACGAGCCACCGTCCTTTCCCCCGGCAGTTCGGCCGCCGCCTCCATCCGAATAGGAATAAACTTGTTTTTAACCGTTCGAGGCTGTCTGAGCTTTTTGGACTACCGCGACTGACCGACGCGTATGTCTATGGGCCGACGACAACACCGGACATAACAATAAACATACAAGTAATGTCCGTGTACCTTTCTAAGCTTCACTGCCTGCAAAAAATAATAAATAAATAAACCTTTGATCAATATTCTAAAGCAAGCTGTACTCAGAAAAACTTGGGAGGACGCTTGAGTTTTCCACTCAAGGGTAGAATGAGTTAGCTTAATTGGGCCCTGTGAGCATCGCCTTCCCAATCTGCTAAATCTCGTCCAGTTCGTGGTGGATGTCTCAACCTTGCCGCAAAGAAATGAACATGTGCGCATGCAATACTGCCCGTTTCAAGCTATTCTAGAATGCCTACAGCAAGTACAGTTCCAGTATGCCCACTACATACTGTAACTACTCAAATCTAACGCGTACCTTTTTTCCAGTTAAGCGAGTTCATAAATCGCATGCGCGTTAGAATCGAATATGAAAAAAAAATTGAATACGGTCATTCTATTGCCATGGACATTTCCAAAATGGCCGCCCCCTACGTGCGTCGGCATGGCGCGTCGGCCATTTCTGCCTATGTGTTTCCCATGTGCGGCACTTCGTACGTGTGCTGAGGAGTTAGTCACCTTGTGCATTAGCATCGACAGCATGAAAGGGCCGATTCCAAAAACTCAACGAGTGCACCACAATGCCGCTTTTAAAAGAAAAGTCTTCGCGTGTGCCGAAACGGACGGAAATCAGGCCGCATCGCGGTCGTTCAGAGTTCCCGAAACGTGCGTGCAGGACTGGTGGAAACAAAAGCGGAAGATTTTTGACATCAAAGATTCACGCAAGGGCTTCAGTGGACCACAGCCGGATCAGTTTCCGCAAATTGAAGAGATGCTCGGCGAGTATATGATTGAGCAGTGAGCGGCACAGCGGCCCGTGACGATAGAACTGCTCCAAGTGCAGGCTATGCAGTTAGCCTTAGAAAAAGGGCTAATGCGGAGCCAGTTCAAAGCGAGCAGGTGCTGGCTAACTAACTTTATGAAGAGGAAAGGCTTTTCCCTCCGAAGACGAATGGGCATATGTGAAAAGTTTCCGGAGGAGTACGATGAAAAGCTTCAGAGTTTTTAGAGGTTCGTCCTAAACTTGCGGCATAACAACGGGTACCTGCTTGGGCAAATCGGGAATGTCGATCAGACGCCTCTTTACTTCGACATACCTGGCATCACAACCGTCGAGAAGAAAGGGGCGAAGCAAGTTCGCGTGCTGACATCGGGCCACGGTGAAACTAGAGTGACGGCAATGCTCCGTTGCACGTCAGATAGGTACAAGCTTCCCCCGTACCTCATACTTAAACGGAAGACGCTCCCGAAAGGAGTCGTTTTCCCATGTGGTGTGATCGTGCGGGCCAATGAGAAAAATGGGTGCGCGTTGCAATCGGTGTCTTACTTTTTTTTTTTTCTTCGTGGAAACCGGGTGCGCGTTACAATCGAGGGCGCGGTAGAATCGAGTAAATACAGTAATTTTTTGTTTGCAAATCAGCACAAGGTTTGCAGTCATGAATAATGCTGATTTTTCGCTCGCAACCAATGAGGTCAATGCATATTCCAACACTGATACCAGAATTCTGCAAAACAAAATAGTTTGTGCTATTGCGTTTAAAAAAATGTGGTATGCCTTTTGTCAATTCAAGCTGCACCAGAGGATATTTACCAATACTATTATTACTGCTACGATCATACTGATTATAATTGTACAGCATATAAAGCACTCTAGTTTCTTACTGACAAACAACACCATCAAAAAAGTTCTGCAGTACTTCCTGCAAATGACGAATAACTACCATAAAATGCCGAACAAGCCCCCCCCCCCCCACCTATTTCGTGAGATCTTAAAAAAGCACCAAGGAAGCACCAATGACTGATCAGGGACCAGGCGGGTGCCCACTCCCAAATCTGGTCAGATTATCTTTCACTGTGTGGGTTAAAGAGGGGCGGGGCGTTTACTCAGTAAAAAAAAAATGAGAGACTGACAGGCTGCTAGTTGGTAGCACAAGAAGGGACACAGCCCTGTGTCCAGTCTTTCTTTTGCTGTCTATGTGATTTTTTGCACTACTGCCTGAATTAGGCGAGGAGCTGAAGATCTTGATACCTGCTCTATACGACATCATCCTTAAAGGGACACTAAAGGCAACTATTAAGTTGACATTGATTGTTGAAATAGCGGTTCAGAAACCTCGCAGTGTTACTTTTGTGCCAAGAGAGGACTTATTTTGAAAATAAAATCACGTTTTAGTGGCCTGCATCAGCTTAGCGCACATCAAACTACCCGCCTCAAGAAGCGGTCCTACTCGCGTCACTGTTGCCATGCACAACGCTGCCCGGCTTTACCGCGGGGTTGCCGACACTAGTAGACAGAACGAGAGCAGCAAGAGCCACATCAACAACAACGGCTATTGATCGGTTTCCTGCCATTGGCTCCGAAATGGCAGACATGTTTTGGTTCAACTGCGCCCCGCTAGATGGCACGACCTGTCCAGCGTAATTACGTAAAAATTGAATTTTCGAACCACTCGCACCATTGCCCATAGTAAAGTATGGTGGTTCTTTTTTTCATGAATCAAACAGGAATGAACAAGCAGCATTTTATTGCATCTCTTAATGCATATAACGTTTTTTTTTTTATTTAGTACAGCTAGATCGATTATTAGTGATTAATTCTAGATGGCTCGTCTGACTTCATCGGTATCATTTTGAGAATGTCCTACTGCGGCACATGTATTCTTGTGCATTTAGTTCAATTTCTTGGTAAGTACAACACTGCTGTTGATAATATTGTCGTTTTAGATGTCGTCCTACATTGAGTTTTCACTCTGACGTAAATTGTTTGACTTTAGTGTCCCTTTAAACACCTGCGGCTCTTAGGACTTGTTAAACAAGTCCACAAAAGCTTTATTGCTATTGGTTGGATTTATTTTTAAATCAATGTTTCAGTGCATCTTGTAAAGGCAAATCATAAAATTCATGTCAGCTACATTGGCTCTTCCACTCATGACCAGCAGGTCACAGCAACAGCACCCATGAGTGCTGTTGGGGTGATCTTATACTAAACTAACCTTATACTATGAATTTACACTAAAATTCCAACCCCCCCCCCCCCCAAAGCAATATTTAATGGACAAGAAAGCAATCCAACTTCATCAAAAGAACACTCAAGCGTTATTTACTTGTCTTTGCAAACTCACCTCTATCTCCAAAGCTTTCTCCTCAGTTGCAAAATTTTCAGTGATGCACTGAAAAATATAATAGCCGCAAAATTTTCAGTGAGGCACTGAAAAATATAATAGCCATACAATGTTGTAGACTAATCACAAGCAAACTGTATTTAGAGATCCACATTTGATTTTTTGCTGTAATAACTATGATAAACAAAATTTAATAGAAAGCATCAGGTTAGGGCACACATTTATTTCCCACTCAGGCACATGTGAAATTTTAAAATATTCTTGCCACATAAGCAGTGAACCAATGTGAACAACTATCTGTTGCAGTTGAAAGGGAAATTTGAATGCCAATGGCTCGGGCAGAAGAGCTTCAATTTAAGACTCATAATGATTCCAGAGAATTCATACTGAGATACGTTGCTGTTTGGGCAAGTTAGCATTACGTATCTATAGCCTATATTATAACCACACATGTGCTACTTCCCCAGCTAACAGTTGATTTATGAGTGAATGCATAAAAGCATTATCTGGTCAGAAAAAACGGGACCGCTTGCTCTTTGTGTGCTATGTGTAGTAGCTCATCTGTTTCTTTCTTAAATTGTACATAGGCATAGAAAAAGCTCTTTCAACTGCCTGCAAGAGGAAGTACAGCAATGGCTGACCTCGAGTTTTATACTGTAGAGAGCCAAGAGTACTGTACCATTAAACCTTTCACTGCCTATCTTTAGGTAACTCGGACAACAACACATGCCCAAGCTTTGCCTATCCCGAGCATACTCGTTATTCACTTCCCACCACTTGTGAGACAAGTCTTGTGAAAAAAAAAAAATAATGTGGGCATGTAACGCTAGTTTTGGTGCAGAGACATAAACAAATGTAGGTTGCAGTAATATTTTTCACAACAGACCGAGCGCATGTTTCGACATCAGTGTTGATTCACATCTCTTTACAGTGTCTCAGCAGTGCAGCCATGGCAAGTCAGTGTGCCGTGTGCACGCCATTTGTTGGACGAAGGAAGTCAAGGGTTCTTAATTAATCTACACTGCAAATTAAGAAGAGAATAAGTGGTTTTGTCACTGAATAAGTGGTAAGATATTTTGTTAAGCAGTTAGGTGCTTGTACTTTTTTATAATTGTTAATTCGCTAGAAATGAGTGCGACTTTCATTTGATTACATAATACTCAATAAAAATATTTAACAGCCAAATATCACGCATTTTTTGGGGGGGATAATGAAAACACAACGTGATCTGTCCCATACGTGGGACACTGTTGCACCGAAGAGTACACCTCCAATCTGAAGCTGTTTGTATGCAACTGAGCACTGCCTATATGGCGATAATTTCTCCAGCTGGCCAAATTAAGCTTCACGCATTGAGAATTGAATGTCATGAAATGTAATTTCAAACAAATGTTGCATTCCACAGCAACTATGCAGCATGATGCGCAGGAGCATCCTATTTGTCACGTCAACACAACTGGAACCCCGACCTCTCCAGTGGAGGCCCTCATGCCCAATAGCAAGGGGTGGGAAGAAGGAAGGCAGGAGGGTAAAAGCCTATTAAAAACAGGCCTATCAGTGCTGCTTTTTTGACCCAGCCTTGCACAACTTAGTGCAAGTTGCACTAATTTTGTACTGCTGTATTATTTAGAAATTCTTCCTACACTTCCTATGCAAATAAAAAGCCTCTGGTGACTACAGTCGCCGCCCGTTTATTCGGACATCTTCATGGCACCGCCACACTCCCCATTGATCCTAATGTAAACTCACGACCAAAAATTCGGACGCCCCACTTTGCGCCATTCGCTTATTCGGACTCCGTTTGACTGACCGGATGCGTCGCCGTAAGCCATTACACGCTGAGAGCGACGATAACAATACGTTTGCTAGGTTGCTGGCACTAATATACTGCACTAGCTATGGATGGATGCCTGGCCAGTGTCAAAATGCATGCAGAAATCGCCCTTGCCGATATCAAAGGCTATGTTTGGCGACACTTTTTTTTTTAGCCAGTCGAGCGGCCAAGCTAAGCCACCTACAGAGTCTGTTTGCTGTGGTGTTTGTCAGCGTCAGCAGTGTCAGTCAGCTGCTTTTGCGGCTAGGCCTGATTCGTCTTGTCTTGTTCTCGCTCACTTGCGTGTTCCGTGGCGTGCTGAAATGGCTACAACGCCACCCATTGCTGCGCCATCGGGAGTGAAGAAACGTGGCCAACGTGGGAGCTACAAGACGCTCACGATGACGAAGAAAGCGGATATAATACGCCAGGTAGAAGGCGGCCTACCTCAGTCTGAAGTCTGAATTTTCTATTTCCAAGCAAATCGTCTCGGAAGCGTGCGTGTGTGCAGACATGTCAGTTTTTTCGGGTGATAGGGTCTATAAAAGTACTTTTTTTTTCGAGTGAATCCATTTTTTCGGGCTCCCGATTATTCGGACGTTGTGGCGGTTCCCGTCGAGTCCGAATAAACGGTCGGCGACTCTATACCTTGCTTAAAAATACGTTTTGATGACAATACTATTGCACTATCGAGCTGCTTCTTTTGCGAACATCTGTATTCTGGCCAACAATTTTGTTTCGTGGTCAGCTATGCATACAATGAAGCTATTTCAGTTTTCTTCAGCTTTTCATCGAAAATCGATGATTGGCAGCGGCTGTAACTTTGGTAGAAGACGACAACTACAGTCCATGAAGCATATGACGTCGACACGCCATGACGAAGTGCTCGCTAGCAGAGCGTGGAGTTTATAGCCGGCAACTCTTAGGGACCACCGCGGCGGGGCGAGAGAATTACCTCAAAATGAAAATTCAAGAAACTGCATTTGAAAGTTATAAACATATTTACTCATGATTACACAGTATGATTTATACAAAACTTTGTGAGAGCATAGAAGTGACACAGCTAAAGCACTTAAAATTGTCCTGCTCCATATGTAATTCCTTCTCGCCGCTTGAGAAGGGAGTCATCGAGGCGTGCTTTCTTCGCCACGATGCGACGATGAGCCCTTGCCTCAGCTGTTTCACATGCGGACATTCTTTGGACTCCCCTCTAGTCGCGGGATTGGCCCAGGGTGATCAGTTGATCTGGTGGCAGTACACTGAGCTCTTGTAGCACGTATTCAAAGCTTGAATGTCTTTTATTAAACCACAGCACGGCCATAGCAGCTGCAGTTTCCACTGTTGTTCAGGAGGCAAACTTCACCTTCAGACACAACAACCAGATTTTCCTGTTCAAAGATTCTGGAGCATTTTGGGTCTTTCCTTGAATACAGCAAACCAGCAACTTTCATCTGTGAGGCGCTTGTAAATGGGAAGCACAGTCGATCCTTGAGCCTTGGTCGAGATTGGCGTCCGGTCGGGTGGGGCCTCCCCAAGGGCTTCGGCTTGCCTATGCTTGCACCAGGAAGCCACCCCTTCTGGACAGTATCGGTAGCTGCCTGCGGTGTTGCTCGATGATGAGTCGAAATACGAGGCCCAGATGGCACCATGCCTTTTCAGAATATCACCCCTGCTTTTTGTGATTGCAATACAGTAATAGTTCTGCAGCTTCTGAATTATGCCATGTGTCAGCTTTTCTTCTCGTGGAAGTCGTGTTGGCAGTTTCCGAAGAGCAGTGCCTAGACGCTTGGCCACATGGTTTGTGCACTCCTTCTTGTCCACGACAACTTCACCATTTACCTTGGCCTCAGCGACAGCGGTGTAAGCTTTGCTGTCCCCATCACTGAGGAACTTGGTGAAGCGCAATGGTGTTGTGTATGAGGATGTCCTGCCCCATATGCGCAAAGCTGCCTCAGTCTCCATGGCATGAGAGGAGCACTCTGTATTTTTTTCGCAGACAGGTGTGTGGAATGCTTGCCGAATTTCTTCCTTAGCACCCCAGTCCTGGTGCCAGCTACAGGCGAGGCAGTAATTCGACAGTACCTCAAAATCTAGGCACAAACCAGTGTCCACAGACACAACAGCGCCTATGCCATTGTGGCTCTTGTGCCTTCTTTTTTGCCATGTGCCATCATACATGACAGCAACATCAGCCCCATCCACTTTCTCCTTAGTTGTTATCCTCGCCTACGCCAGGTTTTTTCGCACAGCTTTGGTAGCTGCAGCATGAACTTTTTTACCAATTGCAATAAAAGTCTTGTGATGCATGAGTGTTGGCAGTCCAAGAGTAGCGCAAGAACGAGACAGCTGTTCATGCCAGATGCCTATTGCACGCGCAGCCACAACTGCTTTCACATTGACGGTGAAGCTGTCACGCGAGCTGCCGCTTCGGTAGCTACAGTCATCACCAGCATCGGTGGGCTGTCCTTCCAGCACAACACGCTGTGAACTATGCACGGCAGAAACCACCGACTCAGGACACTCACTGTTATCGCAGTACAGCTAGAGGAACGAAGAGAGGCCCTCGCGCTTACTTGTGGTGTTGCAGGCAACGTGTCCAGCGGTGTGGCATGTTGAACAAACAGCACGGCTTACCATCGATGTCAGTGCACCGATGTCACAAAATACTCCGCTCACAGAACCACCGACACTTTTTCTTCTCTCGCTCTCGAAAAGTTCACATCTTTTTTTGAGATGCGCTGGTGAACTTGATTACGACGTCGATTTCTTCGAAGTTCCCACAAGCCGCCATATCCCCGCTGCCTTGATTAGGCCTAGTGGCTGGCGGCTCGCTTTCTTCTACCGCTGCTTTGCGCTTCTGCTTATGTCGACGCCCTCAGTACTTGTTCTTGCTTGCAAACTTCGGGCTCGAAAGTCTCGCTTCTTCGAGGGATCCATGGCAGACTCAGAAAAACATAGAAACGCACATTAAGTGCCGGTCGTCGCAAGCGCTCAGCGAGCGGGGTCGATCAGATGTAGCCAATGACAGCCTCAGTAGCGTACCAAGTGACCAGTAAAGATGCCCGATGCGGCTGCAGATTGGCTAAAAACAGACTTGGAAGGGACTGTATTGTGAAATTCCTTGCCAAAACATGAAAGTAGGGGGATGCCTGTAAACTAGAAGGAGGCGTGGTCTATGTCACCGAACAAACTGTGATGGCGGACGTCATCGTTTTGCAGAGTGGCGAATTTTAAAGACAGCCATCGCATGGATGAATTCACGACTTCAGGAGCTACCTTCACTAACGCAGATCGATTTTTTACCCCTTTCTCGTTCCAATTCAGCTGTGACATTTGGGGAAATGATAGTTGAATGATCAGAAGTGATTTTAGGAACAATATCTCAATAGTAGAAATTTTCGCAAAAAACTTGATTTTTCGACGTGCATCTCCCTTTAATATCATGCCTATCAGCCATCTTGTGTAGGAGGAAACCCTGTTGACTAAACTTGGCAGCCCCGACTTTCACAGGCACTTAGCTTTTGAGACAGCTTTCAAGACTACCAGCATTGACGTCGGCACAATTTTGTATTGAGGGGTGCAAGCTGTGTTGCACTTCAACTTGCTGGGGCAGGGGGGGGGTGTCGCTCGAGGGGGCAGGGTGTCTACTGAGTTGACATTTCTAAATTCCCCGAGATTTTAAGGTTTTCCTCAAGTGCTCTTGCTAAAATCCCTGAACGAAAGATGGACATTTTATGTCAAGACAGGCTGATACCATGTCACCTGATGATGTCACTCTCATATGCTATTAATAAATAAAAAGGACTTCATTCCATTTCATTGTACTTTAGTAATTCCACTATACTATTCATTCCAAGTACAGAGAAAATTAGGCCTAACAAAGTAGGCAAAATAGGCAGTTTGCCTCGTTATATCGAAACTTTGTTTAACTGCAATGCTCGACCAATACAGTAGATCGAAAATTTTAACAGTGCGCTTGATTGGGCTTAGGCTGGTTTGTGCTCCATAGGAGACGACTAAAACAGCGCGAAGGACGTGAAAAATTTTTCTTTTTATAATCACTCTCGCTCAAACCGAGGTCCCGCTACCGAAATTCGTTACGGCAAGGTCCTCTTCGCCATGCCAGTGCGCCATGCATAAAGACGAAAAAATTACAGGATCAATGCAATGTGCGATTATGCCTCCTGCGGCTTGTCATCAAATTTGGGATGTTTATCCATTTGTTCTCCACTAAGTAGCAGGCACGACCACCATAAAATAAAACTAAAAAAGTTGCATGCTAGGGGAAAAAAAGTCGGTTTCAACACGAGGGCCAAGCGATGGGTGCGATAGCAACAAGCTGGAATGTCATACAGATAAATGCTAGCCGTTCCTCAGAAAATGTGGCCCCTGGAGCAAGCAAAGTGACCTACATTTCGACACATGTCGCTCTGCCACAAAAGGCACGCCTTTTAAATTTTGATTGACGTCGTCTGAGCTCGCGCTGGTTGCAACTGTTCAGCATGGCTTTGTGATTATAAGGCTTGATTAACGTTGTTTCGATTGTCAACAGCACTTGCTATCATACCGAAATAACATAGATACATAAAAAAAAAACTTTTTTTTTCAAGGACAAGTTGGGGGGTGGGTTCATTATGCAAGTGGGTTCATAACACGAGTAAATATGGTATATATTACAGCGGGGCAAGGGGGTGAGCGGGGAGTGGAGCAGACTGCTGAAATTCTCTTGAAGAGTCTGTATACCTGTTTTCATTCAATCTTATCTGACATACCTTGACAAGCCTTGCAATAAGGAAGCCAGAGCCATAGCGCTTCCTAACAGCATCCTTGTTGTTCTCGAAAAACCTCCATGTGAGGTCCCGGCCCACGGCAGTGATGGCACAGTAGATGATGACAAAGACAGCATCTTGCGACTTCACTTCGTCCTTTAGGTAAGAGCATAGACACTCAAAATAAGTAATATTGCTGTAAATGTGTACATATTTTTGTGATATGTATCTGTACAAATGAGAAAAGTTTTACCTGTTCACGGTAACAATCATCACTGGCATACTTCAAGTCTATGTTCAAGACCAGAAGAGGAGGAGCACAAAAAGGACACTAATATTTCTTTTTTATTGGATATGTAAGGCCATAGTGTGAGATGACAAGGGTAGTCTGTAATCTCTCCCCCTCACACATCGCTAGGCACACAGCTAATAAAAATTAAATTGCTATTCAACACAAGTGGTGAGGAAAGCTCTCATTTGTAATTATTCGAATACAATGTTTTGCAAATCTACTGTGATTATATTATGACTAACATCATTTTATGCAGTTGCATGGCTGTTGTGCACTAGAGGCAATGTACCGAATGGGCCAGGCTTCATAGTTCTCTTCTTGTTCTTGGCGAGCTTAGCAGCTTGCAACAATAATGTTAATGCACTAATGTTAATAATAATATGTTGAAACATTATTAACACTAAGTCCAGATTGCATCAAGAGAGAAAAGACTTTAGGTAAATATATGGCATATTGCAGCATTAGAGCTCTGTGTGTGCATTTATTAGCAAGGATGACAGCGTATGAGCATGCCTTTAAGACATGTTGCATGAAGGTAATAATAATAATAACTTCCTGGGTTTTATGCCCTTAAACTATGATATGATCACAAGAGATGTCATAGTGGAGGGCTCCAGAATTTTGGTCACTTGGGGTTTTTTAATATAAATCTAAGTACATGGGCTTCTAACATTTCGCCTACATCGAAAATGCAACCTCCACAGCCAGTTCCATGAAGGTCAGCGACCACTAACACGCACATGTTGCCAAAGCCTCCATCCAGCACACACTAAAGGCATGATCTAGACATTGCCACTACCAAACCAGACAAAACCAAACTCTTCCCACGCATACCAAACAATGCGCAAAGCAAGAAATGATTACCAAGGAGTAATTTAAACTGTTACACTCTGTTACTCTGCTTTCTACTTCTAGGTGTAAAGTAAGTGAAGCCCCACAATGACCACAGCCACCACGACAACAATGTAATTGACATCTACACTTGGCCATTTCTGCATTTTCTTCTTTTTGCTGTTGCAAACTTTAAATTCCTACCTCTTGATTGATTGATATGTAGGGTTTAACGTCCCAAAACCACCATTTGATTATGAGAGACGCCGTAGTGGAGGACTCCGGAAATTTTGACCACCTGGGGTTCTTTAACGTGCACCCAAATCTGAGTACACGGGCCTACAACATTTCCGCCTCCATCGGAAATGCAGCCGCAAAATTCCTACCTCTTGTGCCATGGTGTGGGACACAAGGCTGTGAAAGGAGTGAAGGGCCATCATAACTGCGGTAGTGCCACATAAGGGCAAAATTATTAGGCAGTGGTCTATTTGCCTCGTTCATCACCGATGATGGCACTCGGGCGACGTACTCCGTGGGATTGGGCTTTCGTTGTTTGCTAGGCTCTGGCTACAACAGCTGCACCATCATTATAGTTGGCTTGCATAGAACGGTGCTCCTTGCTCCTTGATTACTGGCTGCATTTTTATTTAGTTAAGTTTTACAGATGTCTGCCAACATTATAGGAGCTCAAAAAAAAAAAAAAAGACATGGAAAATAAAAGGTCACTGTGCCTTTCAGAAGATAACCTTGTCATAAGGAACGAGCATGGGAATGAGGCTATAATTTTTTACTGGCTCCATTGTTAGTTTATTGGCAAAAAAAAAATCACTGCATGCTCCTAAAAACAATAAAATAAATGCAGAAACACATGCCCGTTGTTGTGGAAGGAAAACTTTTCTTCTTAGATTTTAGCCTTACTGTTGTCATAGCAACCGGTGGCTCACTCAGACGCAGATGCTCTGGCTGGTGCAGTGGTGCCACTGGACCAGCCAGAAGAGGAAGACGTGCTGGTCCACGAAGCGCTAATTTTCACAAGCGCACCCACAGGCGTCAAAGGTTGCGAATTGTTTTTTTTTTCTCTGTCTGCGTGTGTAGATGTTTGTGTGCATTATGCATATGATTGGTTCTTGAGTGCGTACGTATTCATTCTATAGTGAAGATAAGAGGACGACAAAGCGCACGAGCAAGCAGCAAGCCTCAATGCCAGTTGTAGCACTGGTCTTGAGCGTACGCTTGCCCAGATTCAGGCTGCTTGACGCTCAGCGCTCTTTGACGCCCTACGCTTGACATCTCTTGACTTTCGCTAAGTCAACGTGTCAATAAACCACATCACAGTTCACTCATTTATGCCAGTTGATATCTTGTGGCAGCAAAAAGGTGAAAATTAAATTTTCCCGATGATCGAGCACTGCTCGTAGATATGAAGGCATCACATTGTGATAGAAAAAAATTCAGATAGAAAGCAGTGTTGGTGCCACACCGACACTTTCCATTTCGATCAGGGGTCAATCCTGATTAAGTTCGATCCTGATCTGGTGCTGCTTCACAGACACTTTTAGTCATGATCAGGCCCGACTGGGATCATGATGATTAAGATGATAGTGCTTGTAGATACCGACTTCACTGCCGTGCGCGCCAAACTCGATCTAAATTAGGCTGCACCGTCTAGTAGCGACTAACTTGTTGATTGTGATCAGGGAGACCAATTCAGACGGCTTTTGACAGCAATCAAAAGTCCCTGTGTGACAATGGTATTACTGACGGACAAGAAGAGAATGGGAGCAGCTTAAAGATGAGTTCAACAGCAACTGTGACGTGCCGAGCAGCCGTGGTGTGCATGAAAGAGCTGGAAAAAAATATATTATCCACAGTGAAACACGTTCCCTTCCATGCCGTACCGGCAATATTTTTTGCACTCCTTTAATAATGCAGGGCAGTGCGGCCTAGGGTATGCCCACCAAGTCACCCCTCAAAATTTGAGAAGTGCCGGAGGCGCAGATACGGGGCACCACCAGCGGCTGAAGCAGTGGTAACATGGAATAATTGCTGTAGTAAGTGCTTGTTTCAAGCGACAGCTTGAGGACATGGTGGAAAACTGCTCACTTAGAAAAAAAAACGGAATCATATGCTCAGTAACACACCACAGAATTTAGATAGTTTTTGAGCACTAGTCGCATTAACTTCATCACGTCACTGTTTCTTCAAAGTGGGATGAACCCAATTGTCTTTGTAAAATTGCTTGCATAATCAGCCATATAGTACCATGTAAGTGCCACATCAAAGTACCTTCTGGACTACCTCATGATACACAGTTTTTTCACGGCGATGAGGTTAAACTGGCCATGACACATCAGACAATTCGTAGTTTTCAGCAAAAACTAAATGTAGAGAATATATTATGCCTATAGAGATATGAAAAATAGGCTGTAAAAAAATATTTCACTGTAAAATAGGCCCCAGAAGTCACCTGCGTTAAACTCCGCCCCATGCCGGCCACTACCATTTTGCCATGTCACGGCTCGCGAGTGCTGGAGTTACCCAACTCTCAGGCTACTCGCATGTTTGTAAAAATATTCAAATTTAAATTAAGCGCTCCAAGAAACACACTAAAATTTCGCCATCTTATTTGTGAATGCTCAAGGATTAAGTTACATAACCAAATTATGATACAAAATTGGGTGTCACGGCCCCTTTAAGGAAAGGGTGTATGAAGCATAAGGTTTATTCATGAAATGTGATAAGAGGCTCCATCTCCAGATAAGGAAAGCAACAAAGCATAAAGTTGGTTTGTGAATACCAGCCTTAATCTACCTCCTGTCCCCCTTTTAGTGGTGCTGGCTACGTTTGTGCAAGCAACTTGTTTATGCTAGTTGTGCAAACTGGTGGCTGAGGGAGAGCATGATACAGTGCTCATCAGACGTATTGAACACTCTGCATAGTTATTAATATGTCTTGACTTAAGCTCAGTGTGCTGCGTATGGCTGCAGCCAATCGCTCTGATGAAGGCACTACGACGTCCGACGATCATTCGATCCACCGCGTTCCAGAACTAAAACGAAAAGTATTACTTTTTTTTCATTTGACGCTGAAGGTACAGTTCCGTAAAAAGAGAGGAAAATCGCTGCTCTTTCCCATCCTGTTTAAGCCCCTTCAACTGACTACTGATACTCTTTGCTGTAACAAGATTCAATATTTCCTACAATGATCTTGCCAAGCTCTATTAGGACTTGACCACTGAGTGACTTACAGTTTTCTTTCAGGTACATTTCATTAGAACCTTCTCATACAAAAGCTTTTTACTTATTCGCCTTAGTATGATTACACTAATTATGTTTGTCGAACCTTCAGATGACAATAAACGAGTTAGAAAACGGTTTATCAACGTAGGTATTAATATATGCTGCATAAGAGAATGTAAGAAAACCTGTCAACATTTCATAGCACCATTGCACATCCCTCTTTTCCTCATGCTGATGATGATGATGATGATATGTGGGGTTTAACGTCCCAAAACCACTATATGATTATGAGAGACGCCGTAGTGGAGGGCTCCGGAAATTTAGACCACCTGGGGTTCTTTAACGTGCACCCAAATCTGAGCACACAGGCCTACAACATTTCCGCCTCCATCGGAAATGCAGCCGCCGCAGCCGGGATTTGAACCCGCGCCCTGCGGGTCAGCAGCCGAGTGCCTTAGCCACAAGACCACCGCGGCGGGGCTCTTTTCCTCATGCTCCAATTTTCTAATTTTCTTGTCTAAACTTTAGGTACTTACAACACGTTTACACAGCAGCTGCTGAAAAGTTGGATCTGATTGATATGTAGGGTTTAACATTCCAAAACCACAAAATGATTATGAGAGACGTCGTAGTGGAGGGCTCCGGAAATTTCGACCACCTGGGGTTCTTTAACATGCACCCAAATCTGAGCACACGGGCCTACAGCATTTTCGCTTCCATCTAAAATGCAGTCGTCGCAGCTGGGATTCGATCCCACAAACAGCGGGTCAGCAGTCGAGTACCTTAGCCACTAGACCATCGCGGTGGGGCGAAAAGCTAGATCTATTCACACATTTTTTGTCATGTGCTAAGAACCAAACAACGTAACTTAACCGGCAGAGCAGGTTTTGCAAATGAACACGCACAGCACGCAGTATAAAAACATTTCCCTACAATGCAGAAATGGAAGCTAAGGGCTAAACGCTGCAGTCAATGTTCGAAAATGAGCCGGCACGCCGTTATGAGTGTGCCAAAGCTATAGCACAGTTATTGCAAATAAGTTCTAGCCATACTTGCAGGCATAAAATTTTATGGCTAGCAGACGACGACACTAGGAGCAATCTACACTGAGTGTGCTCTAAATGACAACTCTGCCCGATTTCGCAAAGCACTTTGCTTGAATATTCAGTGCAAATTGTTTGATGAACTTCTCCACTAATGTTTGAACAACTTGAGCAGAACAGACAGGCCGGCAGCATAAAGCAGCCTTCACATAGCGACCACATGTGCGCAGAGTAGCAACAAAGTCCCCGCGGGCGCCACTCAAAAGATCTCCGGGCGAGCAGACACACTTTTGGTGATTGGCAGTGCGTAGAGCACTTGCAGGAAACAGGCAACGTGCTCGCATGTACTCATAGCCAGCAACATTCTACCAAAAATGCACTGACATGAAATAAAACATCACGATATTTCAACATGACACAAACATCAACACTCACTGAAAGAGCAAACTCAAGGGTCGCTTGAATGAGTTCTGGGTTTGTAACACCAGCCAGGGCAGCCGAGAGTCGATTCTTCTCCTCCTGAAGGTCAGTGCTTCTGTAGAGCTGCAGAATTTTAGAGTATATATATTTAGAAATTGCTGACATACTAACAATAAATGACAGAGGATGAAGTATTAACAGTGATGCTAAGCTAGGAAAAGTAAACAAAGTACAAAATCCAATGAGTTCACCACAAATGAACAAAGCAGGTCATATAAAAGTACTAAATAAAAATTCTGTGAGCAATCTTTTGCAAATCATACCAAGAGTGCCAATCCATCAGACGTTACTTCCCAAAACTGTATTTCTGGTTGCACAATGTGGTCATGATCGTATGATACTTTCACGTTACAGTTAAACTCGGACATTAAATTATTTGCTATATCAAACAATTGCAAATTCCACGAGACAGTATAGCAGTGAAAAACATGGATATCTAACTTCTGTTCACTTCCACACTAGATATATCGAAGGCTTTGCCCCCGAAAGCATGCTTCACACAGGCGTGTGACACATCCATCGCCACCTAAAATAGTCTCTTCAAAACTGTACAGTTTTCACCAATGCTGTTGAACGGGACCCTGCTTATGAAGAGGCATCGCGAGCAATGAAAAAAAAAAAAAATGAGCAAGACAAGAATACATTGTACAGCAGGAATTTTATTCGTGCCTTCATAATGATGCATTGTGATTGATAGGCTTTAACATCACAATCAAGCAATGCAGCAAAAAATAATAAGACAGTAAAACACACAGCCATTTGTTAATAGAAAAAGTTAAGGCCGCTTCGGACAAGTGGTCTCAAGCCACAAGAAAGTGCTGTACCGGGCGACCTGTCTACTTTCTCTTTTTCTTCCTGCCTTTCCTTATTTCTTTCCGTTTCTAGCTATGGACATCTTTTTATTTCTTCCTTCTCTTTCCCTTTCTTTCTGTGTAGCTTTCTAATTTTTCTACTCTGCGTGAGTTTCTATATCTTTCTCTCTCTATTTCTCTATAGCTTCAGTGCTTTCTTTCTCCCGTTCTGCACCTGTTCTGTCGCCCATCAGAGTTATTGCATACTGTGGCGCACAACCCGTGAGAAATCATCCAGTATGAAGCATGTGTTTCTCAAAGCGTGAATTGATAAACAAGACCTTTTTGACCTTTTTTTCATGATCTCCAGAGGCTGTTCTAGACATCAAAGTTTTTACATATTCCTCAGATAGGCACACTTTGTACTACAAATTACAGATACATCAAACTATCTGGGTACAGAGATTAAAGCGGGCTTCAGTCTTTTGGAGCAGCTCGGGAAGCAGGAACAATGATACTTTGGAGCAGCTTTTGCGCACCAAAATGTGTGTTTTGGAGCAATGCAGTATAGTCTTGGAGCAGATTTCATCACTGTTAACTAACATTTTTTTCTTTCTGGTAAAAAAAAAATTCAAGCGGTTTCTACAGAACATTCAATACAGATGAAGCGACCAGACATACTGAAATTGGTGTGTGCGTGCATAGGCATGCTTTAAAACATTAAGGCTGACAGTGCCGTAACTAAAAGAGAAGAAGACATAAGCAATACCCTGGATACCTCCTAAACCCCAGACAAATTAAAAATGCTAACGTTAAAATGAGGAGACATTAAAAATGCAAATAAAACAACACATCTCACATAAATGGCAACTGAAGACTAGAGATGAACTAATAAGGGTTACCTTCATTTGAAACCCAATAAGACAATAAATTTATGCGCCTGTCATTAAAGCGTCTCAGTCGACATGAGAACTGTTATGAGAATAGAGATATGCAATGTGCTCGCTGCGCCGTTGCTAGGCGATGGCACGGCAAGTTTTTTTTTTTTTTTTTTTTTTTATTGCAATAGCATTCATATGGATACTCTCGACAGGTTTTTGCCACTGCCATCATGTTCCGTGAGACCCCTGTACAGGTGGTTTCATTGTGGTGGAGGAGTGCTAAGCAGTGAAAGCACCTGTCTAAAATTTAGACAGGTGCAAGTAGTGAATTTTAGGTTCGAAACGAACTTGAATAGTGTATATGACATATGAAGAAAAATTGGCATATTTATCATAACCTAAGTGACCACAAAAATATTTTTTTTAATTGAAGTAAGGCCTCCATGCAAACGCCTTTGTTTTTTTATTCAAAGGAAGTCGAAACAATGTTGAGTAGTAGCAGAATTCGACTTTCGGTAGGATACAAGTGATAACCTATAAAAGGTGTAACATTATAAAATTTATTATACTTAGAGCACATAATCTGTCATAACAAGTTTTTATGCTTAAGGGGGCAGACTGGTCTTTGGAACCAAAAAGTAACAAAAATTCATTTTTTAAAATTGACATATTTGGTTTCTGAAAGTATTTTTTCTATCCCTCTGCAAATTTTCACACACCAAGAAGTGGTAATTTTTTTGTAATTTCAATTTAACTGTCCAGATTCTTGGTGCTGTTAACATGCAGAACCTGCAAAAAAAAAATGGGGAACCAACTTCGAGGCTTCTTATATTTTGCCAGCACCTGTGTTAGAAGCACTGCTACAAATTTATGAGCACCTTTACGAGGATTGCAAAACATGCGCACCATGATTGTTGCTTTTTGAAGAAGCTGTGTGTTATCAGATTTTTTAATTTTTTCTCAAAAAAAAAAAATTTCGACTGTTCAATTTTGAGGCCTCAATATCTCTGCAGTTAGGGCAGGTACAACAATCATTCTTCTTGCAATGGAAACATGTATGTGTGTAGAATGCAAGTATGGGAGCAGAATTTAGAGCACAAGCTTTTTTAATTAATTACTCATCAAAATTTATTACAATTACAACTGCTTTTGAATGTGGATAGTTCATTTTGCTGTAAAATAATTGAGAAATGCCTAAAAACAAAAAAACTCTTGCATATTTTCAATCTATAGTCTTTAGTCTTTGTCGGCATATCTCAAATATCACTTTTAATTAAGCACTCCTTTTTTTTCTATGGCGGCCTTAAACAATAGGGGGTGAACTTAATCAGGGTTCGTAGAGGTTTCCAGAGCGAAAATTCAAGGGTATTCAAGGGATTTCCAAGACCTGTTGCAAGTTTTTCAAGAACTAAAAGCAGCATGCTAAGTTGAAATTTTTCACTCTAAATGACCAATTTTATTACACTTACAAATATATGGATATCACAATTATATAAAAAAAATAGTGTAGTCTTAAAAACTTCTCGCACCCTCTCCCACACTCTGCATATAGCGAGGTCACGATGCCATGTCGAGAAGTTACGCGCTGATGAACGCGCATGTGTAGTCAGGCCTTAAAAGGGTCGTGCCACAATATTTGTGGCTTGAACGGTCTCTTTGCAAGCTTTAATTATAGCTCCAATAAGCACGATACATGCACCAAGATTAATTCATTCTCGCTTTATAATTTGTCGCCTTTTTGATATGAACAATTTTCAGTTCCTGTTAGTGGGGACCGAGTTGGGCAGGTATGTAGCAGTGTAGCTGATTTAGTCACGTGATTACAAAGCCTTGCACGCGTCATGCTGAGTATTGTTAGCTCTCGCACACATGTGCCACACAAGCACCTGCAAAACAAACTCGTCGCTACCTGCAGCAGCCGCGATGCTTTGCCTGTATGTACGGGATGGAAGTCCGGAGGTCACTCACCTGACCACGGATATGATCTGACGTCACTAGAATTTTCGTTGCCCTTCCGTTAGTGCTACGTCAGTGCTAGATCCGCTCGCGATGGGCTTCGATAAGGAGAATCAGCATTTAGGTATACTTAGAAAGTGACTTAAGATGTACTCTTAAACCCAGAGGGTGCTTGAAATTTGATGGCACCACCCCTTCAAGAGTGTCAGCTTGTGCAGAGTTGACACTCGCAGCACGTTGCTTAACAACCAAGAAGTAACAACTGTGACAGTGGTTAATTTACACTCATCCTGTGTATACACGCATGTTCTTTTCTAGCACCCTTGTTGATTTGTTACGCAGCACGCTTCCTGTGTCGAGCCGTTACAGTCGTTTATCAGCACTTTTCCTGTGCGCTTTCTTTATGCGTGTCCTCTGTGCTTGAGCTGCGTGTTGCATGTACAGGGTTGCATGTCCTTCTTGTGATATCGTAATTTCTTGCTATCACACTCACTGCTTCACCCTTGCCACAAACTAACTTTTTTTTTTCACATGTGCTTTTGCAAAATGAGATCATGTGCACCCCTGCCGCATTACTGCTTCAGAAAGGGGGAGTTCAACAGGTTGACACACCAATGTACCACATTTAGGAGGTCGCGATGTCGATATGAGAGTGCACTGCTCAAGAAATTCAAGGATTTACAAGGATGGCGAAAAATTCCAGGACTTTCAAGGGCCTTGAACATGCATTTTTCAAATTCAAGGGCTTTCAAGGATTACAAGGACCTGTAAGAACCCTGTTATCTCAGGAACAAGATGAGTTATAGAAAAACTAATTAAATATTTGAAATTAGCAGAAAAAACTACATAATCCTGTGCAGCTTGATCAATATCTCTGAAGAATGATTGATTGATACGTGGGGTTTAACGTCCCGAAACCACCATATGATTATGAGAGACGCCGTAGTGGAGGGCTTCGGAAATTTCGAACACCTGGGGATCTTTAACGTGCACCCAAATCTGAGCACACGGGCCTACAACATTTCCGCCTCCATCGGAAATGCAGCCGCCGCAGCCGGGATTTGAACCCGCGACCAGCGGGTCAGCAGCCCAGTACCTTAGCCACTAGACCACCGCGGCGGGGCAAAAGATCTCTGAAGAAAGAAACAAAAAATGTCTAAGACCAGTCTGGCCCCTTAATAAAGTGATAAATTGATTTGAGGGTAATCATTTATAGGAGCCCTGCAACACTTTTTTAAGTAGCTAAGGAGCCAGTAAAGAAGCTTGTCACCTCGCAAAATTTCTAGAATAATTCTAGTACGAGCCGAGTTGCAAAAATTAGTCACACGCTGCAACTGCATTCTTTCTTCTCGTCCCAACAAAATAGCTGAAAGCTAAGCAAAATACGTGACTTGCACCTCGCGACCTTGAGCACCCCCTTTTTTTTTTCTTAGAATACGCAGCTTTTATACAAGTCCCGGCTTCCCGCTGCGGCCCGAGTGACGATTGAGCTCGCCATGTTCAAATCAGCCAATGGCTGATGCAATGACTGTGACGAGTGATTTTTCAAGCTGTGGTATCATTTGCCGAGAGAAGAGAGCAATCTTTAAGAATTTATAGTGAATTGCAGGACCTGTGCAGCGCTATAATATTCGGCTCGCGTGTTCTCGCAAGCCTCGACTGTCGATCGGGAGCGTTTTCTGACCGTGGTGAAAAAGTGTTGCAGGGCCCCTTTAAATTCGAAGGGGAGCTTTGTGGCAAAGTGAATTTCTCCTGGATGAGTGCCTTCACGGCTTAACATTCCGACACTGCAGTGAAACTACCTTCACAAGTCGTTACATGCGGGTTAGAATACTATGCTTGTGCAAATATTCGAATGCTACGAATATTTGAACGAATAGTAGAGTATTCAAATTCGCTTCGATTCAAATTCAAATTATCGAATATTTCGAAGTATTCGACATGAACGAATAAGTGTATACTAAATCACATGTAACTGCTTGTAAAGGTGGTTTGACAGCAGTATAGCGGTGCTAAACCACAAAAACACCTATCAAAAAAAAAAAAAAAAAACTTGCTCTGCGCAAAGCCCCACTTCAAATTTAAAGGGGCCCTGCAACAGCATGGTCAGCAAACGCTGCCGATCGGTAGTCGAGGCTACCGAGAACACGCGAGCTAAATAAAATAGCGCAGCACGTGACTTGGAATTAATATTAAATTCTTAAAGTCAGATAAAATTGCTCTCTTCTCTCGGCAAATAACGCCACAATGCTAAAAATCCATCGTCACTAGCCATTGTACCAGCCATTGGTTGATTTCAGCATGGGGTTCTTGGGCGTTACTGAGGCCACTGCGGGTGGCTGCGACATGTCCACGTGTTCATGCGCGACCGCATTGAAAAGCCACATATTCAAAGAAGAAAGAGAAAGAGTGCTCGAGGTCACGACACACACGAGACATATTTTCTCTACCTATGCCTTTTCTCCCGGATTTGCTTCAAGCTCTTTTGTCGGGACGAGAAGAGAGAATGCATTTGCAGCATGTGGCAAATCTTTGCGACTCTGCTCATACTGGACAGATTCCAAAAATTTTTGCTTTGGTTAATTCATAAGGCAATAAGCTTCTTTAGCGAATCCATTCCATGGCAACTTGAAAAACTGTTGCAGGGTCCCTTAAATGAACATTGTATCCTCAAATTGATAGATCATTTTTTAAGCTTAAAAGCTTGTTTTGCCAGCTTACATAATCTAACTGTAATGAATAATGTTACGTATTTTAAAGGTTATCACTTGCATCCTACCGAAAGTAGGATCCTGTTACTTCTCAAAGTTGTTTCGACTTCCTTTGGCTGGAAAAAAAATAAAGAAAGCTCTTGCATAGAGGCCACGTTAAAAAAATATTGTGCAGGTTTGTTAGGTCATAATGAATATGCCCATTTTTATTTATACATCATATATTCTATTTGAATTCGATTCGAAATCATTCAACCAAAATCACTATTCGCTTCGAATTCGCTTCCAACCTAAAATTCACTATTTCCACAAGCCTATAATATACATCTACTTGTTCATTGTAAATACTTCCAACTTTTCAATTATTTAAATTCGAGTCTAAGCGAATTCGAATATTCTACTATTCACTCGAATATTCGAAGCTCTCCAATATTCGCACAAGCCTAGTCTAAATGTATTAGTTCACATGTTATCACACGCAAAGGTGGTTTCACAGCACTAACAGAGTGCTAAACCGGGAAAACACCTACCGAAAGAAAACCCACTGCTGTGAAGCCTCACTTCAAGCAGGGGTGCTACAGCCAAAATAGAAATTGGAGCAATTTGTAGAGCAGGAAAACTTTGCTTTCGGAGCAGATATACCCAAATTTGGAGCAGATTACGGGAAGACATACATACCTCCATTTTGGAGCACAAAATTTCAAATTTGAAAAAGTTTAACAAAAAAATTCCCTTTTTGCCATAAGATGACCTAAATAGCCATTAAACAGCCGGGAACACTAGCACAAACATAATAACACACAGCTTTCACACTTACTAACAAGACGAAAACAAGTGATCTTGCATATGGCAAGAAGCTCATAAAACTTGATTAATAGAGACATGACAACTTCACTAGTCCAATCACTCAACTTGACTAGTTCAGACACCATTCAACTTGACTAGTCTAGACACATCAATTATTTCTTTTTTTAGAAATCTCTTCGAGCTCACTGAGCTTTTTAAGCGCTATCTCCAGGCTGGCATTCCCCTTTGCCAACAGTACATGGCCACTTGACACTTTATTCATGTCTTTTTTCTTGGCGCCTGCGTTGATTATTTATTCTGCACTCATGCGCAATGCCTTGCTGGCTGCCACTTGATCCTCTAAAGCAGCTTTTGCTGCTTTGTGAGTGGGCTGCTCTACGACAGGATCTTCCGTTGCCTTGCGCTTGCTCGAGCTTGCCTCGAGGCTCAATCTTTGCACGTACTTAGCTCGAGCTTACCTCACACTCTTCAGCAGGTCAGGGTTGAGTGGCACCTTAGTTGCATCCCCGTCATAATGCTGAAGGAAGCTCTTCACTTGGCGCACGCCATTTATGCTGGCAATGCTCAGCGAGCTTCTTCAATCTAACAGGTTCTTGTTTTCGCTGAACCCTGTTTCAGCATCAACATTGCCATGTGGTAATAAAAGCAGTGCTTTGATAATCTTAGACAGCAACGGATACTTCAGTTCTCATGTGGTAGTCTTCAGGCAAAGCACCTTGGTCCAGTATACATCCACCCTTCCTTCCTTCCAAGTGCAGGGTGCCTCTGTCCCCATCACACTTAAGCATGTTCCATTCATCGATCAACAACGACACTTGATCCCCACAAATGACCTAAGGCTGCAGCTGCCCGGCAACGTACCACCAGGACCGCACCTCCTGTTCAGCATTCTCACACCTTAAGGCAAAGAACTTTGCATGCATGATTACTTTGTTTGTGAGAGGAAGCTTCTGGAGAAGTGCTTTTGCACAAGTGATGTAGAATGTACGAGCCCCAAGGTGGAAAGTTTTTTTTTCTCTGCGGGGTCCCATCCTTCCATAGCCCATCCTAACTTCCGGGCTCACCTTCCAGAACGCTCCATTACCCATGTTCAGTTTTGTCAACTCTTCTGCAGTCTTGGTGCAATACACTTCACTTAAGACACGGCTCAAAACTCGTCGCACCAGTGCCAGGATCTCATCATGAAGGACATGTAGAAGTGGCTCTTGCCTTTGAAACAAGCGCTGAAACCCAGCAAAAAGTTCTGCTGCGTTTCTTAGAAGCAACATTTTAGCATACAGAGTCTTGTTGGCAAAAGCTGCACCGAGCCTGTTGTGCCGAGTCTGGGCATCTGGTTGGCGCACAGCGTGGCTCTTCTCCGCAAAAAAAGACTGCAAAGCAGTGAAATGTTCTAGCACACGGCCTAGCGAATCCTGTAGTGTCAGCCAGCGGTTGGACACGTGCCGGAGAAAAACACGAGAAATTAAACCCAAGAGTTCTTGCTGTTCTTTTAAGCTCTCAGAATGCACAAAGGAATGCTTAACATAGTAGTACACATCTCTGACAAGTTGTTCAACATTAGAGCAAAAGGCATCTAGGCCCTTTGAAAATGCATTGTGCACTTTGTGCAGAGCGCACTGTCCAATGTCGACCAGATTTGGGTTAATTCTTTGTTTCAACTGGGACTTTACACTCTTCATGACATTAGGGCCATCACTGAAGAAGCAGAGTAAGCCTTGCCCCGAAGAGGATTTGCAGAGTATTTGCAGACCAGGTCGCTAATGCAGCGTCACCTCCGGGAGCTCCATGGTCTAGTTTCCCGAGGTTGAGGGCCCAGGTCGTGCAGGGGACCTGGATCAAGAAATCATCGGCGAGAGAGATTAGCAGCCTTGGGGTGATGATGACCAGCTGAACCTTCGGCCCTGAACGTTAGTAGCAGCAGACTGGGGATCGTATGGAGTAGAAAACCGGCGAGAGTTGCCTTCAAAGCGATGCAATATCTCAGTGTTCCAGGATGAATTGGACGTCCAACGATTGCGACAGTAGCGCGCAATGTGTCCGGCGCGAGAGCAGTGAAAGCAGATCAGTCGATCATCTGACATCCTCCATTCAGCAGGGTTCCGGTAGCGGGAAGGGTAGCGGGAAGGGTACACCAGGATCTGGTTAACAGAAGCCGAACTCTCGGTAGTGTGAACAGAGCAAACAGGTGTGATGCCGAGATTTGCTATTTCTTGGCGAACGATGGCTTGGATGAGGGAGATGATGGATGCGTTATCTTGAGGGCCGTTGGAAGCGATGGCTGTAGGAGCCATTGCTTCGAGTTCGCGACAAACGATTCGGGTGTCATTTTCGGATGATTTAGCTTGCGTGAACTTGGGGCAGTCTTCGCAGGTCGAAGTGGCGGCAGTATTAGGCCGACGTGCAAACTGACAGGTTATGCGATGGTTTTTGGCGTGCTCGAAGCGCTGACATTCCCTTCACAACCGCGTCGACGGTGGTGCAACCTTTAACAATCAACAAATTAAAGGCGTCATTGGCAATTCCTTTTAATATGTGGGCGATTTTGTCAGTTTTACTCATGTTCTCGTCCACCTTTCGACAGAGGCCCAATACCTCCTGTATATAAGACACATATGACTCTGTCGATGTCTGCACGCGACATTCCAGGTCTTTCCTCGCGGCCGGCTCTCGCCCAAATGGCCTGCTGAATAACTCGACAAGCTTCAGTTTGCAAATGTCCCAGCTGGTCAACTCCGACTCCTACCAGGTGAGTGCGGTATCCCGCAAGTAAAATACACCGTTGGCCAGCATCAACTTGGGGTCCCACCTATAATATTCGCTCACATGCTTGTACAATGCGACCCAATCTTCGACATTCACCTTAGCCTTGCCTGTGCTCGAGAAGGTTCCGGGGTCTCGTGGAGGCAGGAGAATCAGAAGAGGCAGCTGCTGCTGCTCTTGTGGGTTGGCCTGTTGAGCGATTGCAGGAAAATGAAAGCCGCAACCACTCCAAAGTTCTGTGTTTGTTTGCCGGGAGAGCCAGGTAAGCGTACCCCGCATCTCCACCAATAATCTTACAAGGAAACGTATATTTGCGGATACTTACGATGTTTACAAGCGACGACAATGGCTGGCACACTGGTGGGCTGGGACCAGTCTATCCACTTCGCAGTCTTTTTTTTCCAGGCAAAGACCCTCTACCGCTTTGTGCCCCAATCCCACTACTGCCTTGTGGCAATATTAACACTGAATGGAAAAAAAACTTTATTTCAGTCCTGCAGGACGCGCATAGCGGGCGTCTCCTACGTAGGGACCGACAGGGAGCCTGGCGGCCGCTTCGTGGGCCTGCTGGACGGCCCATTGCTGGTCGGCGAGAAGTGAGCTCTTGAGGGACCTCTCCCACTTGCTTGAGGTACAGTCGGGAGGAGTTGTTCTACACTCCCAGAGCATGTGTGCGAGTGTCGCTGTGTGTCCACATGATGGGCATGTGTCGCTGGGGTATGCATCGGGATAATAAACGTGAAGCGTGGCAAGGTTTGGGTGCGTGTGTGTCTGTAATAGGCGTAGGGTTAATGCCTGCGGTCGCTTAAGTTTCGGATGTGGGGGTGGAAAAATGCGGCGTTCCAGGTAAAAGTGCTTTGTAATTTCATTGTACGTAATTGGTGCATCCCGATTGGTATCTAACCCAGCAAGATGAGGTTGCCCTGAGGCAGTGCGGTCGGTAAGTGTGCGCACTGCATCATGGGCGATCTCGTTGAGGTTGGATAGGGCACCCGGCACCTGGCCGAGAAGGGCGAAGAACCAGATGACAGTGTGGTGCTTCAGGGCACTCGGGTCCGCATTGCGCAGGATACGTAACGCCTGGTCGGAGATGACTCCGCGTTCGAAGGCTTTGATGGCCGGCCTGGAGTCGCTGTAGATGAATTCCCGTTTGCTGTCGAGCATAGCTATAGCTATAGCTACTTGCTTTGCTACTTCGGGGTTTCGGATGAGGATTGTGGCTGAGTTAAGAGTCTGCTGCGCGGATGATACCGCGACCGCGGCGAAGGCTTGGTTGTTGCGATAGGCAGCGGCGTCCACGAACGAGACGTTGTCCGCTTCCATGTCAATGCGCTTGAGAATGGCGGTCGCCCTCGCAAGGCGCCTGCCTCTGTTGTATTCGGGGTGTACATTTCGTGGTATGGGAGCGATCGTGATAAGGTTGCGGATTTCACGGGGAATTAGAGTCAACTCTGGGGGGTCCCTGGCCCTCGAGGAGAAGACTTTGCAGGTGAGCACCTGAGACCGGTGTGGTCGAGGTAAGACTCGGTGGTGTCGATAGCCTCTTGCAGGGCGGACTCAATGAAGCCATCCGACCCTGTGGGACCATATGGTT
Source organism: Rhipicephalus microplus (assembly GCF_043290135.1). Classification (NCBI taxonomy): domain Eukaryota; kingdom Metazoa; phylum Arthropoda; class Arachnida; order Ixodida; family Ixodidae; genus Rhipicephalus; species Rhipicephalus microplus. Next base: position 51,286,907 of record NC_134710.1, on the reverse strand, counting down.
ACATCATCCGCATAGATCGTGTGATTTAGCCCGTCTATTTTTGAAAGTCATTCGGAAAGCCCGATCGTCACGAGGTTGAAGAGCGTGGGTGAGAAGACGGATCCCTGAGGAGTGCCCCGCTGTCCGAGCTCCACTTCTTCCGACACTAGGTCTCCTACGCGGAGGACAGCTCTGCGCCGAGTGAGGAAAGAGCGGATAAAGTAGTAAAATCGATGACCTAGGCCGAGGGCTGCGACCGCTTTCAAGATTGACGAGTGCGTTATTGTATCGAAGGCCTTTTCTAAATCGAGACCGAGTATTGCACGAGTGTCCCGAGTGTTTCCGCCATCTAGAATTTGATACTTTAGGAGTAACATGCCGTCTTGAGTGGATAACCCTGGTCGGAAGCCAATCATGTGGTGCGGAATGCAGTCGTTATCTTCGAGGTATCGACCAACCCTGTTGAAGACGACGTGCTCAGCCACTTTGCCCACGCACGACGCGAGAGATATGGGGCGTAGGTTATCTAGGCTCGGCGCCTTTCCCGGTTTGGGTATGATAACCGTGTGAGCTAGTTTCCAAGCATCGGGTATCTCACCTTTTTTTCATATCTCGTTGATAGTGTCAGTGAGGTAAGTGACGGAGTAATCGTCCAGGTTGCGTAGGAGCTTGTTGGTGATGCCATCGGGGCCAGGGGCTGAGCGGCCATTGAGCTCATGGAGAGCTCGGCGCACATCTTCAATAGAGAAGTCAGCGTCTAAGTTAGTGTTGTCGCTGCCAGAGTAATCAGGGTGAGGGGTCACAGGGCCCGTGGGAAGCGGGAGATATTTTTCCACGAGGTTCTTGACAACATCTTCCGGAGACACTGTCCGTTCAGCCTGATGGTATCTTCACGATCGAATGACGCTGATTTGTGCGAGTGTTGGTTTCATTGAGGAGGTGTTTGAGTAAGTTCCACGTTTTGCCATTTCGAACCTGACTATCAATCGAATTACAGATTTCGTCCTACTGCTGTTTTGAAAGGATGCGGCAGTGATCCATCATGGTCTTGTTCAGCTGAGATATGCGTTTGCGTAACCTCCGATTAAGGCGCTGGCCCTTCCACCGGGCCAATAGAGACTGTTTGACCTCTAGTAGGTGGGCGAGACGACTGTCCATCTTTTCGGTTGGAAGGTCTGTGCTGATAGTTTTGGTTGCCTTGTTTACATCAGCTTTGAGCTGGGCCGTCCACGTCTCGAGGCTCGGTGGGGTATCGGGAGGAGGTCGTTCTGCGCGGGTCTTACGAAGGAGGTCCCAGTCGACCCACGTGTACGACTTGGTCTTCCTGCTTACTGTGGGGAGGTGTACAGCCAATATGAAGTGGTCGCTACCGAGATCTACCGCGAGGTTGGACCAGTGGGCGTCGGAGATATTCTTGACGAAGCATAGATCCGGCGTAGTATCTCTTTGCGTGGACGTACCAGTGCGAGTGGGGAAGGCCTTGTCCGTAATGAGAATAAGGTCCATGTCATTCGCATTTTTCCAAAGCTCGTTACCTTTGGGTGTGTCGTACGTGTAGCCCCAGGCGCTATGCGCAGCATTAAAATCGCCTGCAATCATTAGCGGGTTAGGCCCCGTGAGACGGACAGCTTTCTGGAACAAGTGTGTGAATCTTTGTCTATGGTGGCTGGGACTGCTGTTTATATTGAGCATGTATACGCTTTGTTGTGATATGTTGCCAGGGAGAATTTCGACCATAATGTGCTCAATTTCGGGCACATTGAGACTGTGCGCTGTGCAGGTTATCTTGTTAGCGACCAGGGTGGCGATACCGCGTCCTCCCGAAAAACGTGGCGGTTGGTACTACAGTCTCTTGTAATAGCATGATGTGAGGTTTGGCTTCGTGGCTACGAAGGTATTGCTGCAGGAAAGCTTTCTTGTGGGTGAAGCTCCTGCAGTTCCATTGCCAGATTCGCAACTCATCAAGTGGCCTGGGCATCTTGAAGCATTTAGGAGTTGGCCTGAGCACCTGGCGGGTGCATAAGGGCCGCGTGATGCGGTGGACTGGGCACGGCTGTACGTTGCGACAACGGCTTACCCGCGGCAACGGCAGGGGCGACGACGTGATCAAGATATTGCTCCACTTGGCCCAAACGATTACCGTGTACCGCGAGAGTAGACTGCACGAGAGCCATGCTTTCGCCAAGAAAGCGAAGGCTTTCCTTAATCGCCGATAGCGTGCTCTTAATGTCGTCTAACTCTGCCTTTAAAGCTGGCTGGTTGTGGGCGACCGCGCGTTTCTTGGGTGCGCTCTCGTTGTCGTCGTTACCGGCGCCTACGGGTTGCGGCTGCAACGAAGTGACTGCATTGTCGTCGTTGTCGGTTGTGGGCGTAGCAGCGTGTGCGTTTCTGTCAGTTTTTAGTTCGGCAATTGCGACTGTGAGTTTGCGTATTGTTTCTTTCATCATCGCATTTTCGTGCTTTAAGATCGCTATTTCAGATGTGGTGTGTGTATGATGCTCTGGGAGTGAACCCGACGCTACCTGTGATGCAGTGTTTCCTTTTTCGCCCAAGTGAGAGGTCCCCGCTTATTCTTGTTGGCGTTGTCTGGCGATGGTGGTGCCGATGGGCTAGGCGATAGTTGACGCGAGACCCCGGTGAGACTGGGGTGAGGCCTGGAACCGGCATGAGGCCCGGAACCAGAGTGGGAGCCGGAGCGTGACCCAGGCCGGGAACCTGAATGGGAACCGTGACGTGAACCAGAACGAGACCTGGAGTAGCCTCGCGATATAGATCTGGTTGGGGTCCCACTTCGCGCGCTGCGGGAGTAGGTCCGAGGGTGGCTCCGGGACCTCGAAACACGCATGGTGCAGTTCCTGGGACGACTCCGGGATCGGGACCGGGATTGGCTGCCATCGGATCGACCATCTGTAGAAAGCTTCGAGGACTGGTCGTCGTCAGCGGTTTCGTTGAACTCGTTCATTGCTTCGTAACTGTTGTGTCGCGTCGAGTGTGCTCGCTCCAATCGTCGTCGGCGCACCACGTATGGAATGTGGTAGCGTTCTGACGATTTGACTTTTACCATGAAATACACTAAAAGGATGCCTTCATGATCAAATGCCATGAGCTTGCAGCATTTTTTTTTCAATTACTATTATAGAAGCTTAGTTCAAAAATTTTTTTTGTTCTTTCACAGCGATTTTCAGGTGTTTGTCATGTTGGTAAACTACACATTCAAAAGTTTTAAGCAACATACCTTTAGGAACTCATTGTACAGCTTTCGATCTGCAATCGACGCTGCTGCCTGGTACACCTACAAATAAAAAAAAGGCATTTCAATTTTAAGCAATATCAAATCTTGGGTTCAGAACATGAAACAAGTTCCATAACTGAATTACGATAAGCTGCTTTAGTGACTAGTGCCACAAATAAGGAAAGATTGACACCGAGACAATTTTTTCTTGTAGAGATAGCAATTATATATCGCCACTACAGGTGCAAATGTTGCCATCCCATAATGTTCAGTATAAAGTAAGAATTGCTAACACATGCGAGTGAAACTGTACAAGGACTCCCAATAGTTGTGGCTCAAGCAGAGACGAAACACAATGGCTGCCTTTTGGGTGAAAGGCCCGTAGAGTGAGGTTGCGTGTCTCTGGCAGAGGAAATACATGCATTGACGAGCTCGAGGTGGTTGCTTTGTTCGTCAAGAATGCATTCTGCTATGTTTAAAGCACGGGTCTAAAATACACGACCCCCAGGGACCGTATACTAGTGGCCCGGCCCACAGCTGACTGTCTTCGTTCCATCCCCCCCCTCCCCCCGCCCGCTAGCCCTAATATAATACACAATCTTCCGAACCAGAACAGATAGCTGTTCGCACCAGAAAGGAACTTTGCAGGTAAGGCCCATGGTGTGCTTAAAATTTCAGTAGGCAGAACAAATTTCAGACTTCCAAAATTGTTATTGAAGGCACAACAAATTTTTGCATAAATGGACATGATTTCAAAACAATGATGTTGTCCACGAGAAAAAATTCAAGATGGATCCAAATGACAAACAAAAAAAATTTTTAGTTTCAAACGGGAATCTAACCATGGATTTCTTCAGCGAAAGCAGATGCTCCACAAAAAACATGGCGTGAATGTTATATACTATAAAAAGTGTCAGTAACAATAATGCATGGCAGAAGCACAAAATCACGCAAGGCGTTAAAACGTGGATTGCACAACAAGTGGTTGGTTTCAAGGTCCACCTATTACAGTAGGCACAAAGTCATAATTAGTTATCATTATTAGGAAAAGCAACGAGTGCAAATGCACAGGTGCACATGTTGCCTTATGGAAGCATATCTTGCCAACTTTCAAAAGGAAGCATTGTGTCGTGGTGGGGACTTGGCAACAGTATAACTACAGTAGAAATTCTAGGATTTTTTTAAAGGGCAAATTTACAGGTGTACAGACATTCTTTTCCTAGCGGCACGATTTGTCCACCAGGAAGCGAACCTGGGCGAGCAATTGAGAAGGCAATGTGAACGGAGTATCATTATGCGATCGCGTCCAACAGTTGACGATTGAGCTTAAGCACCCGGCAAATTTTATTTTTTATTTCCCCACATGGTTCAAAGAAAAAATTGGGAGACCCTTGAGCTTCACCTTTAAGAGTTGAACATGATGGCGATATTCTGTTTCTAGTGCGTACTTGAAACATTTAGTATATGAAATCTTCTCAAACTTGCTATGCACCCGCTACGTGACCTTGAGAATGCAGTAGCGATTGTGCCTTACGCAGTTGGTGAGGGGGCTTTTAAACTATGAAGTCATTATTATAATCCCATGTCCTGATGACCGATGGCAACGTATGCTTGTATCACGCATTATAACGGCAATATTTCATCCTGTATTGTGAAGCATGTATACAAGACGCGTGTGTTTGTAAAATATAGAAGTTACTTTCACTGCATTTCGAAGCAGAGGAAGTGATTTTCACTGTATTCATAAGCAGAGGCAGGGCTGTGTGGTGGAACATCTGCTTGCCACAAAAAAAGACCCAGGTTCGATCCCCACTCAGATCCGAACTTTATTACTCATTTTATTTGCATCTTTTTCAATTTTTTTTTTGTCCACGCATAGAATACGATTTTGCACTCACAACTAACGATGCCAACGTTGACACAGACGCCAGAATTCCTGCAAAACGAGCTCTCTAACTCTATCACGTTAATAAGGTTTCTCTTTTTATTCTGTAGTATGGAGAGTCAAGAGCCCACTGTCCAATGAACGAATTTCCCTGTCTCTGTTTTCGGCATTACTGAGAACGACAACACACGGGCAGATTACCAGACCGCTGAAATACGAAAACAAAGGGCTTCCTCTCATTGACTGGGTCTAATCGCGTTGGGCCAATTTTTTCCCAGTAGGTGAGCACCTTAAGTTCGTTCCTTACTCAACATACAAAACAAGATCTGCATGAACATCACATTTTAACACAATCGCATTAAACAGCTTGTTTTGCATAAATTTCAGTGTCAAAATTGGCATCATAGGTTGTGAACTAAAATTAACCTCTAAATATTGCGAAAGATTCAAATAAAATGAATAATAAAAAAATTTTGGCTCAAGCGAGGATGAAACCCTGGTTGTCTGCGTAGCCTGCAGGTGTTCCACTACAGAGCCATGGCATTGCTTGAAACCGCTATAGAATGTCGCAACATGAATGTCATGTGGTGGATCAACGCATGTAACATTGCGTGGCAGAGGCATAGAATTGTGTCCGGCTTCAATGAATTGCCCAACCAGTGGATGTTTTGAATGCTTGCCCATTACAAAGCACTCAAGACATACCGTATCTAATCATCATCAGCTGCAAAAGCATCATTAAAGTGAGCAGCTGCGTAGGCTCACATGTTGTCTTATGGATGCGTCATGGGTTTTTCACTTATAATTACACACAAAAAAAAAGAATTGTTATTGTGAGCAATTAACAACTGTACTTACAGTAGAAATTCTGGTATAGTTTGAAACGGCCAATATTACACGCACAGTTGTTCGTCTCCTTATGCAACAGTTGAGGCACGCACCAAGAATCGAAGCCAGACTAGACACTGAGGAGACAGTGCACGAGGGGCCCCGACTATGCTATCACATTCAATTCTTGAAGGCAAAGCTCAAACATCCGCCGAGTTTTTTTTCTTTCTTCTTTAGCTCTTTCCTCTCTCCTGATGACTCACTGCAATTTTGTATTGGCCAACTGCTTGCACTATATCAGCACGGCAGTGTACTGTGGCTGGTGCCTTACATTTCTCTGCTGCTAGCTGTTGTTTTCTAGATGGTAGTTGAAAAAGAGGACTATGCTGAACCTCAAAGACTTTTTAACAGTCAATGTTGCCCAGTAATATAAACAATAGTCTCAAACTCCCCTCGAAAGCAAAATTTGACATTAAATAGCAATAACTGAGGCAGTTATTTTGAAAATAAGAAATAAATTTTAAGATCTCGTTTTTATTTCTTAGACAATGTTAATTAGAACTAACAGACAAGAATGCCTAGAGAAGTAATGGGGATGTTATTTATTGTAATTATGACTTAAATGAGAAGAAAGAGGACGAAAAGCTAAGCCCACTGGCTGGAATTGAGCTTGCGATATTGAAATAATGCATCTGAAGCATTGCATGCGTTATTACAGACACTGGTTGAGTCCCTGCCAGTGACAAGTAATCTTTTCGTCCACTTTACTTTATTTATATTTAGTCATGATTACTACAAATAACCTTCCTGATTGTTTCCTAGGCTTTCTTGTCTGTTAGTTCTTTTGTCTGTGTTAGCTGATGTGAATTTGAGACCCCTGCTGCTTTAGAGAAAATCAACAGATGGCTCATACTTTTCTATATGTGGTGCGATAATAACGCAGTTTGCACTGAAGCCATTAACTGAATGAAATCCACCTCACCTGCTGCAGCTACCGCGTTTTCTTACACCAATGTTTCGTCCAGTTATGCCAAGCTGCATACTAAAAAAATGAGTTGCTAGCCTTGCTTTGTATAGCATTACAAGTTGTTGCTATTGCATTCATTGCTTCGCTCTTGCGGCGAAAGAAGTGCGATTTTTTTACCAGACAGCATTACCTTTCTTGGGGAAAATTTTAAAGAGTATAAGAGTGTCGTAAATGACGAACAAGCTTAGAACTTGTCACTTACAGCACCACGAATGTCGGCCGGAATTATGGCCTTTCCTGCTATGTGGGCATCAAGCCTCCTTCGGGCTTCAGCCAAAACATCTGGATCCTTGAAACGAGCGAGACGGTCGATCACAGTGCTCCTCAACAGCGTAGCCAAGTGACCTTGAAGAATATTTCACATCATATTTAGCTGAAGTAGTACTTGCTTAGACATGCACAGCTTTTATATTGTACTTATGTAGTTTACATGAAAAGAAAGAGTCACAGGTAATAAAAAACACATGATAATTTCAAAAACCAAAACATTTGTGATTGCAACTACATATATGCTTGCCTCAGTAAACGAAAATCTGTTAAACGGAACTGCTTCTTAAATGAAATATGTGCTTCTGATGAGATTAGTTTCGTACTTGTATTCTCCACCCTTGTTCATCTCACAGTAAAAGGAAATACTGCTAAATGAAACATATCTTCCTGGTCCCTTGAAGTTCCGTTTAATAAGAGCCTACTGTATATGTAAGTGCAAGTTACTGCAATGATTTTTGTGATGCTAATTTTAAAATTCCTGTATCCATATTGCAATGGCTTTTGTAATACAAATTTCAAAACTGATGCATTCATTCGAAGTTTCAAATTAACAAAGTAACAAGCAACTTTATTAATAGTACCGTATACACTCATGTAAAGGCTGCACTTTTATTTTATTTTATTGGGGTGCAGCCCTTTCACGGCAGTGTGAAATTGTGTTCAATTTTCGATTTATGTATAGAAAAACCTTTACCTTGGTTGATACAGTGCACACGAGACAATGATGAAAAACAAACACAGACAGGCACTATGCTTCTGTGAGCATCTTCATCTCGTGTGCGCTGTTTCAACCACGATGAAAGCATATCAACTCGCTCGAACTTCCATTGTTATGAAAAAAACCTATTTAATCGTGCCATATCTATGCCTACCGATGGGATATCTGGCATCTAGCTGCAGACATCCTCGCTAGATGTCTTCATTGGTACTGCTGCTCAAGCTCGGCTCCTCGTCGAGCAAGAAAAGCGACAAGTTCGCCCAGATAGTGCTGCGCAAACGAAGCTCACAGGTAGCGCCGTATCAAGAAGCCGCAGTACAGCTATTGCCATCTGGTGGCTCCTACAAAACGTACTGTACACGAGACGTGACGAGGCTGCCGTTTGCTGGCACTTTTTTAAAATTTGGAGCACCAAGTTGGGGGGGATCGGCCCTTACACGAGCGCAGCCCTTAGTCTATTATAATACGGTACATGAATCATAAATCGTAATGTTTAGTTACAGTGAAAGTTAATAATCTGGCAGGAACACTAACGTGAGGCACAAATGTTGACATTTCTCGCGTGAGAAATAATGCTGCCACTTTGAAACGTAGATCCTGATACCAAGTATGCCATGAAATCTGAATGCAGCACATTGCCTAAGAAGCCTATGCCATTCTTTTGCCAGCAATACTTGCTGTACGCATGAGTATCTGATCAAATCAATGTTATAGTATGCAATTATCAACGCAGCAACCCATTTTTAAACCAGCACTGCTCCTGGTCAGCCCAAGTAATAATTCAACTAACACTCATAATTCACCTGATATGCAATATGTTTGCAGCATATATAGGTGAAAAACTTACTTTCGCATATATTTTTTTTTATATATATCAAGGCTGCAATGAACCCAGTAGTGCCGATGCAACTATATTAACTGTACTTGTTGCTCCAGCACAGTTCGTTACTTCTAACAAATTGAGCCCGAAGTTATTTAGTTAGGCCCGAATATTTACTTAAGCTTGTGACATTGCACAAAACTACAAACCCACCAACCCAGATATAGAAGTCTCACAGCCAGAGCTGAGTCAGCACCATTGCACAAAACTACAAACCCACCAACCCAGATATAGAAGTCTCACAGCCAGAGCTGAGTCAGCACCAATTGCACTATTTACTGTCAGACCATCTACACCGCTGGTGTTTAACACAGATGCATTACAAGAAAGAAAGATTCTACAATGTTGTGTTTACAGTTTATAAAAACTAACTTCACTTCGCTGCATCATACATCACTGAGCTTCGGCAACTATTGCAATCGGGAACGACGAAGCTTTTGCAAGGCAAAGTGCATATGCCGTGTGAATGCGTACACACTATCTTTAGGGTCTAACCTAGCCTAAACACCAAGCTTGTAACCCCGTTCTGTTCATTTTCTATGTGTAACTTTGACAACTTTATGTTAAGTGGACAATGCACAAGCCAAAGCACGTGTACATTGTGCACTGTCACAAAGGCAATAGCGTACCTCCAATCTTCGCGCTACACCTTCAGAAATCACATCGGGGTTACTTTGGCTACTTAGATAGACTACGTTAGCACCGCGCGATACATTGAATTTCTTAAGAATGACTGCCCACGAGAGACTTGATTAATCCAAACGAAGCCATGTTTCACTAATCTACAGGAAATAATTACATGTGGTATAGTTGGAAATTAGTCACAACTATGTGGTATATTTCAGCAGCTATGTAGAGCAACAGAACAAGCTCCCAGACATGCTCACAAGAATACTTCTTTGCTAAATGAACAAGCAGGTAATACGAGGCCCAGGCCATGGCTATGGACTGTCACAATATTAATCCATTTCAGGGCAGCTTAAATGTTTACAGAGAACTTACTTTCATCAGGTTTGGGGTCCCAGCCTAGCTTGCTGAAAATGCTGGCTAGGAGCCGTCGGCCGTAGACGTGCAAAAGTGGCTGCATGTCAGTATGCGAAAGCAACTGATTTAGTTTGCCCAGACATGAGTTGATGGAGTTCCAGACAGTATAGTTGTCTTCTTCCACATAAGCCTCCATCAGGCGAAGGATATCAACAGTCGATTTGTGGCCACTTTGCACCTGGAGTGATATTAAATGACAGCAAGCTTAAGTGCAGAACTTATACTTAGTTTTAGTACTTACAAGAGTATCCCACCAGTGCAGCAACTATCATTCCCAGCACCACAAACAGCCCTGCATTCATAAGCGGGATGCCTTGGTTTTCAAAGCACTTTTTTTCTCACTACAACAGGTCAACTTAGTCTACACAACCACCATATTATGACCTATGCATGATACACAAATTGTTAGAGCGGATAGAATGCAGGGGTGTTTATTTGGTGATTTAGCATGTTGCAGCCACTCCACTGTTGTTTAAACAGAAGTACAAACCGGCAGTAAATGCGGACATGATACTTTAAATGAGAAATCGACAAACAGTGAAGTGATGCCTGTACCTTCAATTAATTACGGCAATTCGCTGTTCTTTGCCACCAAAGAATGGCAGTAGCCATGCAAGTGTGCTGTATGAGATTATACATTAGTAACAGATTGAAATCCTGGAAATTATAGGAATGCTGAATCACAGTTCAGTAGCATTTTGTGTTCAAGAAATCAGAAATTATCAGAATCCTATAGCATGAAGTGCTATGAAAACATTATCTCACACAAGAATTTTGTTTTCCCAGGTTTCAACTTTTGTACTTTTTTGGTCTAATAAGATAAAAGCAAGAGAACTGTAGTTGAAAATATGTATTAATGAATGCAATGAATACACATGTGCATGTAGAAGCATAAGTTGCTTACAAGAGCGAACAAGTCACTCTGAAGACCCAGCCGGTCCAATGGAGGCAAAGTCTTGTTTTCCACAGCAGGGATCAGCTGAGATAGCATTTCAGAACTGTACAAGGTTCTGTAGCAGCCAACAGTTCCAACATTGATCTGAGGAAATGCAGAATCGGCAGACATGAGAATGTCAAGGCCCCTCAGACACATAACTCTAACCACTCACAGTCTATCTGCACAATGCAAAAAAGCAAAAAGCAATAACATTCACAAGATGGAATGATCAATGTGCTGGTACCAAAGAAAAAGGTGTACTGCTATCATGGGACACAAGTGTCACAGGATACCTTTTTGATGAGGGGGGAGGGGGTATTCAAGCATAAAGCTATTGTAAACGAGATTGAAATGCTTGAACACCCTTCATGACACCAGAACATCCAAGACGGAAAGGAACACACATAAGCTAGAGTGAACTAGAGCATTATACAAAAGGACAAAGCAGTTGGAAACGTTTCTGCAGTTGTGTTGCTAGAAGTGTACAAGTACAAAAAATATTGGATTCTCATTACAAACAAGACATGAAAAACAAAACTACACATCTTTTCAATTTTTATGTTAACATTCATTACAGAAAAATATTATGCTTTACTAATGCTATTATAAAGACAGCAAAATATTATACATCAATTTAAAACTAAGTGATTATACTTTTTGAATGTATTACATTATAAAAGTTATATTAACATATTATACGCAAAGATATTTGTGAAAAATTATTTATTGAACATTACATAGAATGTTTCTCATGTGCCACTAGCATGAAGAAAAACAATGAAAATATTCTTAATTATTTAACATGTTTGCTCAACAATGCCTAGGTATATTAAAAAAAAATTGAATGATTTAGCTTAGAAAGCATACGAATTATCATTTCTTTCATCTGCAGAGTGAAAACTGCATTATTTTATCAAATTCCAAGGTTACATTTTTTCACTCTGGAAATTTTTCAAACACAGCAATACAATGAATATCATTTAAAAAAAAGAATAAATTTTCTTTTTAGACATAGGAAGTTTGATGTCATCAAGGGAGTGTCGGTGGACGGCGACAACAAAAAAACAAGCACTTTTCGTATCTAGCGGAAAGTGAAAAAAGCTTTCATGGCCCGTAGAATGGGGCATTCCTGGAAATCAAACTCTCCCTGATAGAGTTCGTTAGACAGCAGCAGGCTACACATTTGGCAGTGAACGCAGGTCTGATGCAGGTGAAAGTGAGCTGGCAAGTGAAAATGGAGTATCGAGCTCACATTTCGAAGTGAGCAAGCACTGGATCTAACATTACATGCGCCGCGCCTGATTTCCAGTTCACTGCGAACCGCGATTTCTTGAAAAGATCCCTGAATCTTCCGAAAAGCTTCTTGCGTTTTTTGAATGCTACATTATTTCTTTGCGCAAATTGAACATTCAGCTGGGGCTAATCAGCAGGGCCAATTAAACACCAGTGTACCTGGACATGCCATCGTCCTTCGCCATTCACGAAAAAGGCTCAAAATAAGTCTGTGTTCCTACTTCCGGCAATGAGAAGACTCAAGTCACAGTAATGTTATCGTGCACGGTAAACAGCCACAAGCTCCCCCCCTATGTAGTTCTCAAGCACAAGACATTGCCGAAAGGTGAGGAGATGCCGAATAATGCAATCATAAAATGCCATGATAAACAATGGATGAACAAGGACCTCATCTTCGGCTGGATTAAGGCCACGTGGTGTGAACTGCCCGGCACACAGCAGTCCTTCCTATCCGTCGTTGTGCTGGTCGAGTTTTATTGCCATTTGGCCAATTCTATGCAGAGGCTCAGGACCAACTCATTGCTGTCCAGCAGGCCGAGAATGCCAGCACAGCCCAACCAAAGGACTCCTTGCCGCCATTTAAGCGAGGTTGCCCCCCGACCTCACCAATCAGCCGGCAACCAAAATAAAAATTATTTTTCTCTTCTATCCTTTTATGTTTGTTGATAAAAAAAGAACTCTTACCTTGACCCACTCGGAAGATGACACACCATCAAGTATGAGTACCGATGAAGCAGAGTCCAGCAGGAATTGCTTCACGATCGTGTTGGGTGCTTTTGAGGTTGTGATGCTGATTGGAACCATCCAGAGAGAGCCATCCTCTGAAAAGCAGTTTTTGCTTAGCCATAGACATAAACACGAGCCTCAAAGCACAGACACATACTCGAGACTTTGCCATCTGCGTTGAACTTCTCCTGGGTGAACATGAGCACCCGGTTAGCCCCATCCTGTTTGCTTGTTACCTACACCGGAAGAAGAATGCACACATGCAGCCGACAGCTGGCTACACTAATGGTGTGGTCAGCACACTAGCTGCCATTCTTGCTTACAGATATCACAGGGTAGCCCTTCTGTTTAACCCAGGTGTTCATGATGGCCTCCACAGGGACGTGACAAACTTCACCCAGGCAGTGCCACAGGTCCTCCGTCGTTGTGTTACCGTACTTGTGCTTGGTCAAGTACAGGTTCATGCCTTCCCTGAATTTCTGAAAAACGAAAATTGAGAAATTGATTCTTATATTATCCACAAGAATAGTGCACACAAAATTTCAGTTGGGCCTCTGGCTTCACCTCAGCAGATGGCAACTCGGGCAAATTTCGGGGTAAAGGGAATGCTATTCATAGCATCCTAACCAACATTACTATGTAACAAATACCAGGTAAGAGGGCAGATCAAAGTCTTTACCCTTTTTTTTAAAGCCAAATTATGGCAGTGAATGTGAAGTCAACAAATGCGAAAGCGGAAAAAATATTCAACTATAATCTAATAGAAATATTAAACTAATCTAGTTGAATGTCCCAGTACCTATTATAAAGCGCAGTAAAGTTCTGAATGATGTCTGTTCTTCACACTTTCATAAGAACATTCCCCTAATAATTCTGCATTCAACAAGGCATCAATCTCTCGCCAATGAACCCAATTATCATCGATGTAGTTGGTATCGATAGGCTGGTTGTCAACTTGAGAAAGTGTCTTCATCAGCTGGTCAAGATTGTATTTCATCAAAAATTTAGCAACCGTATGCAAACATACTTCCCTTTACTATTGTAAAAATTTTTTGAACAGTTACTACAGACGTTGCCACCTGACTTGAAGGCTGGTAACGTGCTCCCAGTGCGTATTTCCAAAGATACATATAATCCCCTAATACCTACCGCCCAATATCATTAACACCCATCCCAGTAAATAGGCTGGTTGTCAACTTGAGAAAGTGTCTTCATCGGCTGGTCAAGATTGTATTTCATCAAAAATTTTGCAACCGTATGCAAACATATTTCCCTTTACTATTGTAAAAATTTTTTTAACAGTCACTACAGACACTGCCACCTGACTTGAAGGCTGGGAACGTGCTCCCAGTGCGTATTTCCAAAGATACATATAATCCCCTAATACCTACCGCCCAATATCATTAACACCCATCCCAGTAAAAATCTTAGAACGCATAATATACTTGCACCCCACCAAAATCCTTGAGTGTAATTCCTCTTCTAATACCTGATCAGCACAGATTTTATAAAGCAGTTTCATGTGGAAACAGTTGCTATGTTTTGCTAACGACAGATTTATTGAAGGGCCCGATTTTCACTCAATCTGTGTTATGTAGGTTAATTTTGGGGTGTTCACAAACAAGCTGGAAAAATTTCAGTGCATTTCAGCAAGCAGTTAGCTAATAAGTATTTTTTTTAAAACACAAGGTCCCATAAAAGTTTGACAAACTAGCGCACTAAGCGACCGTGACGTAACAAGCCTCTTGCTTTGTGAGCATCTGTATTACGGCCACCGATTTTGTTTCATGGTCAGCTGCCCATACAATGGAGGCGCTTCAGCTTTATTAAGCCTGGCATTTAAAACCGAGAGGTTTTCAGCGGCTGAAACTTCGATAGCAGACGACAGCTACATCCACGAAGCACACGACGTCCCTCATGCCATGGAAAAATTGAATTGGCTCGGAATGTGTAGTATATGTTGGGTAAGCAATGATAATGACAGTGAAAAAGCTTACAATTGTATATTTTATTTATAACTGGTGTCTAAATATCAGCTAGCTGATGACACAAAGCTCCGACGGTGTGACCGGGCGAACCAGACACAAACAGAAATCGCATCAATCGTAGCTCATCACTACTCATGAGCAGAACTCCGTGCTGCCGCATCCCTTCCTATTCCATGTGACACCCCTCCATGAGCGGATAATTCAGAAGAGTTAACCAGGGGTGCAACAGCTGGAATACAATTTGGAGCAATTTTTGGAGCAGGTTACAGGGATAAAACATGCATTTTTACATCATGAAATACGAAATTTGGAGCAGTATAAAAAATAAGGCTTACATTTAGAAAAGTATATGTGTATACCATTGAACATGACCTAAATCGTGCAGTGTGAGCATGAGCACTGCTATTTCATTTCAAGTAGTATTTTGAACCATCCCACTGAGCAAACAATGATAAAGCCCATATTAGCATTGGCTGCACCTGTCAAATCATTTGACAGGCTCTGCGAATTTAAATAAATATCTGCCAAGATCGCGACCTTGAAATTCAGGAGATTCGTAAAACTGAGGAATAGGGGTGGCAAGAAAAAGCGCACAATTCAGTTTGTTTTTTTAGCGAAGCGGAAATGTCATACATTGCTCCAAATTATTGCCAGTAGCTTATTTAGAGATCAGTGATTATACTGGTATTTAGAATTATACGGCATACAAACACATGACCGAAAAAAAATGTGCAGTGTCCCGTGACCAGTACTAACAGCACCTTCCACGTCTTAATACGCTTTTCCACAAGGCACTGGTGCACTGCGGTGAAGGTGACTTAAGCAGCATTCTCTGCACAGGTTAGAACTACAGCCAAGAAATTTTCTAAGCGCTACATCTTCCCCCCCCCCCTCCCACCTTTTTTTTTTTTTTTTTTTTTTCTCTGTTGGGTTAGGTGCCGCTTTGGCTTGCTTGCAAGGCGCGTTCGACCAGGTAAAGTAACAACGGCACACACCCGTTGGCCCGGAGACGGTAAAGGATATCTATTGCCAGGACTGTGGCCGGGATGACAAAACTTTCAAGAAAAAAAAAAATGCTTTATGTGCCACTGCTAAGGCAATCAACATATAGTGGCTGGCAACGCCCGCATTCGCAGCACATACACCTTGTTCACACGAGGAAAACGCGGCATACACTTCCAGCTTTAGTTCCTATTAAGCCATAGCTGTGTGTTCAGGC
Source organism: Rhipicephalus microplus (assembly GCF_043290135.1). Lineage (NCBI taxonomy): Eukaryota > Metazoa > Arthropoda > Arachnida > Ixodida > Ixodidae > Rhipicephalus > Rhipicephalus microplus. The sequence goes on along the minus strand of NC_134710.1, from coordinate 51,270,881 downwards.
TAGCAAATTTACATTTCCGGCAAAGCGTTGGTGGCCACAGCACGCATTTTCGTCTTGAAGTTTCGCCATCCCGCTGATAAGTATCTGCTGTATCTGCTGCGGTCAGTGGTCAGGCAATGCAGCGTTGTTACTGTATCTCGTCGATCGCGTCTCGCGAGCGTAGGGTAGGACCTTAGAAAATTTTAAGTACATTCTAGGCACTATAGTCGGGGTCTGCGTGCTTGGACTGGTGGCGCAAACTGCAGGTGACCGACATAGCCTGCATTTCTGGCCGAAATTAGCGTACCAGAGAAAATTTGAAGCTGGCTGGGCATTTTGGCACAATGTAGGGCGATTTCAGCAAATTTCACTGTTTTGGTGCAGCTTGGCGCAACAATAGGGAATTGTATCAAATTGATGCAACTGGCACAGCTGTTGCATCCCCGGTGAACTCATTTGTAGTATAAAAGGAAGGGCTGTAGGCTGCTGGAGCATATGTTACAGCTAGGACCACCTTTCACGCTTTTCCAAAAAACGTGAACTTTGAAAGCTGCGGGTTATCAGAATAAGGTGAAAGGAATCTGAGGTATCAAAGAGGGTACGTGGTGCTAAGGTATCAAAGAGACTACATGGTACGAATATAAACGCAATTGGTACCTCTTCACCTGAATACTGTTGAAACTGAAAAAAATGTTGAATCCTGACACAGTGACTTCAATATTCAGCTCCTGCAAGCACAACAGCGAGAAGCTCCGACCAGCGTTTGGAGAAGTGTCAGCGACACGAGGTTTCCAAATCAGACTGCTTTAGTGCAGTGTAAAATGCTTGCGTTAATGCATTTCGCTTGCTTAATTATAATAGTGTAACACTAAATTACAACAGTTTAGAGGATATTATGGCGGCACCACAGGAGCATTTGTCATCAGAAAGGTGCAAAATAAAAAAAAAGAATAACACACTTGGTTGCATCTTATCAGCCAACTCTGCCTTTTTTCCCCGCTGAATCTGAAGTCGGCATCAAAATTCTAGCTTTCAAGGGTGTTTTGGAGCAGTTGGGAGCAATTTTCATGATTTTTATGCTTTTGGAGCAGCTCGGCACAAAGAAACAGACATGTATAAAAAATGCGCAATATGCGGAGCTGTCTCACCCCTGTGGTATGTAAAAGCTTGCAGTAAACGCAAGCATCCCATCGGCGTCAATACGCATCACAACTTAGAGAAGCACTTTCTCGAATACAGTTAAACCTGCTAATAACGAACCTCCATATAAGGAATTCCTCAATATAACGGAAGTTTTTGTATTCCCCGTTGTTGCTCCATAGAAGCACATGTACTTGTGACTTCTATGTTTAAAGTAACAGAGGGAGACAACCTTGATATAATGAACTTTTCCCCACGAACAATTTAGAGATGTTTTCCCGGATTTTGGTACGAGCGTGTATCTTCCACAGGTGCCCTGCCACCGCTTCGGCGGTGCGCATGGCGCAGCAGACGAGAGCGAGCACTCATGATTGCGCAAAGGGGAGCGCGAGCCAACATAGCCGCCGCTCGCGCATGCACGGATGTACCCGTTCTCCCTCCAAACAAACAAACAAACAAACAAAAACAGAAAACACTTTTACGTTGGCAGTGCCATGCTTTTAGTAATGCGTGACATATGTGGGGCTGCCCTGCACATGTAGGGTGCTTTACCGAATAGTTTTCCGCGGTATCTGTGTAGTTCACTTTTCGTTTTCGACACCGTGCGCACGTGCATGGTTTCACTGCTCGTGCATGGCGTGCCCCCAACGACATTCAACTTTGCTTTTTTTTTTTAATGCGGACAACCACGTAATCACCACCGAGGAGATGTCAGATTAGGTGCTCATGGAAGCACTCCGAGACCACGGTGATGATGGGTCTTCTTGTCTTGCGCTTCTGTCTTTCATCACGCCGCGAGTTCACAGGCTCATAGCTTACGCGATTAGCTGATTAGTTCTGGCAGCAACACGATGGCGGGTTGAATTCAATGCAATGAGCGCAATATAAAATTGTAATGTTATACGAAGTAAGGCTGGTAGCCAACTCTTTTGGATCCGATATCGCAAAACTCCTACAAAACGCTGATGTGAGCAAATACGGCTGCTCCAGAGAGAAGTGCTCTTTTTACACAGTCTCTTCGCGTTGAAAGCGCACTGATACTTGCCGAGATAGCAAACGCGCCAGCGATCCCGACCGCCCTTAAAATCAAAGTTCATAGTTGCTACTCATGCTTGTTCAAGACGGGTAGTTTCCTTTCTGTTTGAGCATTCGACGGCCGTTCAAACACGTGGGCGATGTTATCTCATGGGCCTTCCAGGTTCTTCGATTTCGGTTATTCCAGACTTATTCGATCTCTGCTTCAGCAATGCTCACATGCTTTTACCCGCTCGTGGAAGTTGCGATGCGCCGGGGCTTGTTATGAATTCGATCTTGTTACGAAAAATGGCGGCAACGACAAAAACCCGCCGAGAGTGTGCATATAATTACTATCCCAGTAGTAACGCAGTTTTTACCGCTAAATAAGTGTTGTGTTTTGGGTTAACTCTGCCTTCAGACTCCCTTTTGTTTAATTTGTGCATTTAATTTTGGAATTTTGGTACCGAGTCTGCATGTAATGAAATCCTCTTTACAGCAAATTTTTCCAGGACTTTATCAATTTTGTTATATCCAGTAACTGTACGAGTCCAAGTCACAGAGAGGGGCAGAACCAAAAAAAGTGTTGGTGATAGTGGTTAGATGAGGAAGAAGGCGCCTAATTTCTGCAGCCCGTAGGGGGCATGGCGCAGCACCTGGAAAAAAAACAAAGGATGAGGAGCTAACAGGCGGCTGAGGCGCCATCGAGGGGGAAAATCCCAAGGTGTAAGGTGTTTATGTTGCCACCCTATAGTTCCGCAAGATGGATACCATGGCATAGACCCGTGGTTACGTGAAGAATAGAGAAAAACTTCGGAGCAACACCATCTATATAAGGACAGAATTATATTAGGTGTGTTGCTTATAAACGTACCATGCTTGCAATAAGGCAAGTCTCTTTAAATTACTGCTTTATTGTTAAATTCAAAGGTCTGTCTTACTAATGTTTGAAGTTTGAAAAACAGCACATCGACGAAAATGTTCTCTATTTTCGAAAAAAAGACGCGATTCCATAACCATTCCACTCCATAGAAAGTGCGCTTAATTCCATTCCCATTCTATTTCTCTAAGCTTTGTTGCCATTCCATTCTGGGGTCGCAAAAATGTGGAATGATTCCGGCTTCATTCCAATTCAGGAGTGGCAACTCTGCAATGCTGCTAACAACGCGAATCGTATGCTTGATTATCTGCATCATAATGTTTCCTGGGTTCCATCATCACTTAAACTCTACAAAACTTTGGCTCGATCGAAATCAGAGTTCACATGCGCAGTGTGAGATCCAACTCATGCCACTCTTATCTTATCTCTCGAAGCCATTCAGAATTGCGTAGCACGTTTCATCTCATCGAATTATTCCCATCATTCCAGCGTCACATTTATGAAGAACGTCCTAAACATGCCTGACCTTTCATTGTGCCACAAATTGTCTCGCCTCAACCTTTTTCACAAAATTTATCATTATAACAGCCATTTGAAGGACGCCATTTCATCCACCTCCTCACACATAATCAAAAATCAATCGTCGCTATAAGATGGGCCTACCATCCTGTCACACCATATTGTGCCGCGACTCCTTTGTTCTTAGAACTGCAGCCTGAAACCACCTTCTCACCTTCATCGCCTGCATGATAGACAAAACAGACTTCAAGCTCGCCATAGAAGATGACCAGTAACTCCTTTTTGTTGTGCCTTCGGGCCTTGAAAGTGTTTTTAATAAATACATAAATAAATAGATATCTATTCCTAGCAGTGCACATTTCTTGGCATGTCTTAGCCTAACCATTTGATCAGGAAAGCTGGTACTCATCTGATCAGAGTGCAGAACACACAGACGAGAAGGCAATGCCATTCTTGATTGCCTTAGCATGCCCCAAATTAAATTTAGAGAAGCCGCTTCTTAAATTTTATTCAGGGCATTCATAAAGAACAGCACTGACCTTTCATTGACAGCCTTATCTGCAAGTAAGTCTAAGGCACAGCCCTATGCCTGCTGAAAATGGTGGTTGTGCTTTGCAAACACATAGCATATGAGCAACAAAGTGCAATTTGTTTTCTGTAAAGCAAGGAATGAATTCCACAGAAATAAATCTATAAGGAAACGCAACCCCCACATAGGGAGCTACAAGGCAGCCATCTGATGGTGGTCTCGCAGTCAAGTATACCACAGGGACATCTAAAATTTAGAGCTGAAATGGGACATGTTTCAGCAGTGTGGGGACTATATATAAGAAAACAGTGTAGGGCCCAGTACATAGAATAGCATCTATAATTGTAATAGCCTGTATGTACCTTACTTTGGCTGATAAAAATAGAGGCGAAGAATTCTCGATTTGCCCCCAGATAATAAAAGTTGTTCCCTGTCCTTTTAAAAAGGTTCAAATGATTTGTAACATGGCTCCACAGAAAAGTTCAAATAACTGATTTCTCAGGCTTATAATTTTGAGAAAGCATCAATTGTATAGTAGTACCAATTTCTGCAGCCATGGTAACCTTGGGTCACATTGTTTAATGAGTGCTGTGAGAAGAAAACATAGCGAGTAGGTCAGTGGGTGGCAAAGATGGCCACTGTTGAACAAGTATAACACCAAATTATAACCAATTTTACAATACGGAAGCTTGTTCCAAGACGCATACAGCATAACTGAAAAACTTACATCATCCCCAATGTAGTTGTGGAGCATTCTGATAACTGAAGCACCTTTGTGATATGAAATATCATCAAAGATTTCATCTATCTCACTGGGATGTCGTACAGGCACCTGTAAAAGACATGCTCAGGTAAAGTCAACTACATAAGCCTTGCTTACCTCAAGTAATGGTTAAAAGAATGACTCTTAGAAAATATGATGACGTACTTACCAGGTATTTGATACCATATGCCTGGCCTTAAATACTGAGAAAATCAACCTTATTCTAATACCAAAGTACCATGCAATGTACCAACACTGCATAGCAATGATGCCAGATATGATGTTACACAGAAACGAGTGCTGTGAGCATTTCTACGAGCATTATTACGAGCCAGTACATTATGATACACTCACAACGAGGGTACTGATGTTTGTGCCTAGAAACAAGTACTGTAATTACTCGAATCTAATGCATACCTTTTTTCCGGTAAAGAGAGTTCATAAATAGCATGCGCGTTAGAATCGAGTACGAAAAAAAAAAATGAATAGGTCATTCTTTTGCCATAGGCACTTCCAAAATGGCCACCCCCTACGTGCGTCGGCATGGCGCGTCGGCCATTTCTGCCTATGTGTTTCCCATGTGCGGCACTTCGTACGTGTGCTGAGGAGTTAGTCACCTTGTAGTGCATTAGCATCGACAGCATGGAAGGGCCGACTCAAAAAACTCAACGAGTGCACCACGATGCCGCTTTTAAAAGAAAAGTCATCGCGTGTGCCGAAACGGACGGAAATCAGGCCGCATCGCGGTCGTTCAGAGTTCCCGAAACGTGCATGCAGGACTGGCGGAAACAAAAGCAGAAGATTGTTGACAGCAAAGATTCACGCAAAGGCTTCAGTGGACCACCGCAGGATCAGTTTCCGCAAATTGAAGAGATGCTCGGCGAGTATATGATTGAGCAGTGAGCGGCACTGCGGCCCGTGACGATAGAACTGCTCCAAGTGCAGGCTATGCAGTTAGCCTTAGAAAAAGGGCTAATGCGGAGCCAGTTCAAAGCGAGCAGGTGCTGGCTAACTAACTTTATGAAGAGGAAAGGCCGTTCCCTCCGAAATTGAACGGGCATATGCGAAAAGTTTTGCAGAGGAGTACAATGAAAAGCTTCACAGTTTTCAGAGGTTCGTCCTAAACTTGCGGCACAACAACGGCTACCTGCTTGGGCAAATCGGGAATGTCGATCAGACGCCTCTTTATTTCGACATGCCTGGCACCACAACCATCAAGAAGAAGGGGGCGAAGGAAGTTTGCGTGCTGACATCGATCCACGGCAAAACTACAGTGACGGCAATGCTCTGTTACACGTTAGATGAGCACAAGCTTCCCCCGTACCTCATATTTAAATGGAAAACGCCCCCGAAATGAGTTGTTTCTTCAAGTGGTGTGATCATTTGGGCCAGCGAGAAAAATGGGTGCACGTTGCAATTGATGTCTTACTCTTTTTTTTTTCTTGGTGGAAATCGGGTGCGCGTTACAATCAAGGGCGTGGTAGAATCGAGTAAATACGGTACTGTTAAAATTTGTTTAATGAGACAGGCTATAACAAAACAATAGATGTAATGAGAAAATCACAATCCTAGGAATGGGTGAATAGTAAGTTTGAGATTCGAAGTAAATTCGAAGCAAATAGTAATTTAATCGAACAACTTCAAATCAAATAGCTCAGATAGTATGTATCACATATAAAAAAAAATTAGCACTTTTTGATGATTCAACTAACTTGCCTAATAAACTTCAAAACTGGAATTATAAAGGAATACAACTTTAGAAGTATGCGGCATTTCCTCCTCAAAGGAGGATGAACACATGTCTGCCCCAAAGGGCCTGCATTCCAGATGACGTCATAAGCACGATAGCCGGTGACTTTACCTTTAGAGAACATTGACGCATGCCTTAGTGGGACTATTTCTTTAGTCGCGGAGGCGGTTAGTATCTGGGCTCGAAATAACCACTTTGTCAGATGAATTTGGTGTCTATATACAATGTTGGCTATAATCGATGAGTTGAAGCTGAAATTACACCAACATACTTGAACTGGCGGCTGTGGACATGAAAGTATGAGCGTTACTTAGCTCTAAATTGTCTTTATCAATCCATGAGTAATGCACACTTAACCAAGAAGTGTGGTTTTGCAGCAGAGCAGGTTTCGCCTAGATAAGTAGCTTCACAGCACAACACTGCCAACTGCAGTGAAACCATATTTGCAGGGGGGTGCTATACAGTTAACTCTCACGTGTATGAACATCGGTTTATTAAATATTTCAGAATAACGAACATTGAAAAAATCACCAGTGATTTCCTTAAGCATTCTATACAAAAATCTTTCAGTTAAGTGAACTTCTGAAAAGCAAATATTTCAGTTGAATGAAGTTGATTTGCAGAACCGGGCTCATTTCTAAAATCAATTCAAGCTTAAACTCTGCAGCACTGGCACAACCGATTAATGCGGCCCCCAAATCACTCAACCATCAGCAGTGGTGAAAGATCACTTGTGCATGCACCCCTGCCGAGGCAAAGCGTTGAGCGGCATACGAAAACAAGCCACGTGTGTTTCAGTACCAGTGCAGAGTTATCACATTTGGAAATTGACAATTTGGAAAGTGACAAGCAGGTGCTACTCCTCCTTTTTATCTCTGGAATGTGGTTACACTCAAGCCTCAATATAACGAACCCAGATCTAACGAAATATTGGTTATAACAAAGTAAATGAATAGTCTTGCAATAGATACAGTGTTAAAATATACCATCATAACAAATTTTTGGATATAACAAACTCATTTTCGTGCAAGATACAACTCTGTTATAATGAGGTTTGAGTGTATTTTATTGGGTACCACCACTGGCAAGCTGCTGTTTTATCCACTACACTTAGGCCTCGATATAACGAACCTGAATATGACAAAATGTTGGTTGTAACGCAGTAAATTAAAAGTAGTCTTGCAATATAGTGTTAGGAATAAACCTTTATAATGAATATTCAGATATAACGAACTGTTTTCGTTTAAGGTGCAACTTTGTTATAATGAGGTTTGAGTGTAGTATCTGCTTTGGATAAGGTAGTACATAATACTTGCGGTAAATGCCCGTTGCAGATGCGATGAAATATTGGTTATGATGAGCTAATTGCAGTGGCTCTTCAATTTTGTTTTAACTAACTGCATCTAAAAAATTGACTTACATCACACTTGACAAAGCCAAACTGTGATTAAAATTTTCTGATCTCTAAATCAAATGTGCGTGTTATGGGGATAAAACTGCATCGGGTAACATTCATTCTGACTGCTTATGGGAACTTAATCAAACTGCACTTCGTGGAATCTCCAAGTTCCATGAAACCTAATTTCAAAACTCCTAATGCAATATCAGTGATGGGAATGCCTTGAAGAATTTTATTATTTATACAGAAGCCACAAGCTGACAAAACAAACACAAAAAATAAACGAAAGTAGGATTATTTACAGAAGCAGTGACATAAGATAGTAAAGGGTATTACACCAACAAGCTCGCTACAGCATGAAGTTCATAGCCATACGCACACAAACATCAAGGCTCATTACAGTAAAACCATGTTAATATTTATGTACATACACACCAACAACTTGCAGAGAACACGTATAACTACGCACTAAGCGTAGTATGCATTAACCACCAAGTACGTAAGTGTGCGCATGGTTTTCCATTGGGGGGGGGGGGGGGGGACAAAGGTTTGTTGCAGCACCTTTCCTCCTTATTATGGTTGCGCACAACGATTGGGGCAGCAGTGATTGGCACCTCAGTGCTCTCAGGTAGTCGCCGGCTATTAAAAGCCTGCAGTGGGCTTAAAACGGCAGGCACTATGCCACACACACGTAGGCTTTTAATCCGCGATAAGTCATACTGGCACAGTTTTAGGTAGTCACCACACTGCCTCTATTCTTTGCTGGTGGTAACCACAAAAGGCACTGCCGCAATCGTGCAGAAGTCATAATAATTGATCGGTAAATTCAGTGCTTCTGCAGCAGCACAAGTGTACAAGATAGCGACCATCACGTAATATCTGCTCATGATGCATGATATCAACAGTAGTTTCAGTTCTTAAACTACATTGTGGCGCAGCAATGTCGCAAATTAGACAAAAAAGACCCTTTTGAAGCAGTATGATGCAGTAATTTCCCGTTGGCACAGGTTGGCGCAAGTTTCCCACCTGTGTAGCATGGCAATTTATTAGGGCACTGAAGTCTGCCAACATATTTTTCCAAGGTTCACAGGGTTATTACCTTCCACGAATAACCAGTCACGTTAGTGCACTTTTAACACAAAGAGGAATACGTCACCTCAATAGGATGGCTGTTTTGCAATGCATCTAGTTCCATTGCTTGAGCGTAGCAGTCGGTAACGAACTGCGTCCAGATGTGGTACTTTGGAAACAAGTAATCCACACAGAGAAACTCGATGAAGGATGCAAAACCCTCATTGAGCCACAAATGAGTCCACCATTCCTATAAAAGGGTGAGAGATCCAGACGGAATTGAAGGTGCTGATACAAAAATGAGTAGCCATTGCAGCTGTACAAGTGAAAATGGTTAATAAAGCACTAAAAGTGGTGAATACATTACTTTTATTAAACATAACCTGCATGGACCAGGAAAATGTGTTCCATTTAACAGAAGTTCCATTTACTGAGGGATGAACAGGGGTGCAGAGTTCCGGTACTAAACGAATCATCCTGGAGGCAGCAGTTATGTTTAAGATTTCCATTTACTGAGAGTCTACTGTGAAATGAAAGTGTGAATTATAGTCGACACAATCTGGAGTTACGTAAACGTAGACCATACACCACCAAAACTTCTCCGACACGTCGAAAAAAGGGAAACAACATAGCACATATTCCTTTTATGCAAGGTGAATTCTGGGATTTTTTTTTCCACAAAATTTGGCAACTTACATTTTTTTAAATATTTAATTCAAAACTATCATGTATTAGCCTACGCCTAGTTTGAAAGAAAATTTCTGATGACATAGGAGTTCTCCCAAACCTTTACGGATGTATTAAAGGTGAGCATAAGAATGTGTAAATATATGAAGAATAATAAAAAGTTGGGCCTTAATTTTTAAGAATTCTTATCCTCAGGCTCACAGCGCTGATAACTATTAAGAATGGAAGATCACCCTTTGTTTATTCCATGTGATTCTAGTATTATGCAAGTTTCCTCTTTCATGAAAATTGGCTCAATAACAGCTTGTTGACTGCATTTAAAACGGCATCGAGGGCGTTAACGTGACTCTGAGTCTACAGAAACGTTTCTAATACCGACAACATTTATATGTTTGGTCTAGCAGTCTGTGGCAGCATCATCTAGCGGCAAGGCACTTTTTATAACTTTCAAAAAGTGCTCTGAGGCTCCTGCAACATAGTAATTCATTGAGCTTAATTTCTTTTTCTTTTTTTCAGAAAAAAAATATTTTCTAATGTAGCGATCCAGTGGTCCACTACACATTAGCTTTTTTACGCTTGGTATGAGTACACAATAGCAACACAGGTCAGTAAAAAGTACCGTAATTACTCGAATTTAACGCACACCTTTTTTCCGCTTAAGCGAGTTCATAAATCGCATGCGCGTTAGAATCGAGTACGAACAAAAAAATTACGGTCAATCTATTGCCATCGGCAAATCCAAAATGGCCGCCCCCTACGTGCGTTGGCATGGCGCGTCGGCCGTTCCTGCCTATGTGTTTCCCATGTGCGCCACTTCGTACGTGTGCTGAGGAGTTCGTCATCTAGTAGTGCATTATCATCGACGGCGTGGAAGGGCCGACTCCGAAAACTCGAGTGCACCCTGATGCCGCTTTTAAAAAAAAAGTCATCGCGTGTGCAGAAACGGACGGTAATCGGGCCGCATCGCGGTCGTTCGGAGTTCCCGAAACGTGCGTGCGGGACCGGGGGAAACAAAAGCAGAAGATTGTCGACAGCAAAGCTTCACGCAAAGGCTTCAGTTGACCACAGCAGGGTCGGTTTCCGCAAATTAAAGAGCTGCTCGGCGAGTATGTGCTTGAGCAGCGAGCGGCACAGCGGCCCGTGACGACAGAACTGCTCCAAGTGCGGGCTATGCAATTAGTCTTAGAAAAAGGTCTAATGCAGAGCCAGTTTAAAGCGAGCAGGTGCCGGCTAACTAACTTTATGAAGAGGAAAGGCTTTTCCCTCCGAAGAGGAACATGCATATACGAAAAGTTTTGCGGAGGAGTACGATGAAAAGCTTCACAGTTTTCAGATGATCGTCCTAAACTTGCGGCGCAACAACGGCTACCTGCTTGGGCAAATCGGATATGCCGATCAGACGCCTCTTTACTTCGACATGCCTGGCACCACAACCGTCGAGAAAAAGGGGGCTAAGCAAGTTCGTGTGCTGACATCGGTCCACGGTAAAACTACATTGACGGCAATGCTCTGTTACACGTCAGATGGGCACAAGCTTCGCCCGTACCTCATATTTAAATGGAAGACGCTCCCGAAAAGAGTCGTTTTTTCGAGTGGTGTAAACGTGCGGGCCAGCGAGAAAAATGGGTGCGCGTTGCAATCGATGTCTTACGTTTTTCTTTTTCGCGGTGGAAACGGTTACAATCGAGGGCGCGGTAGAATCGAGTAAATATGGTACACTCTATGTGTTCTGCAAAATGCAATCACAGCACCATAGAAACTTACCATGGTAACTAGATTGCCAAACCATTGGTGGGCAATTTCATGCGTGACAACCAGGGCAATGTTCTGTTTCCTTTCAGCAGATGTGTTCTGTTCATCAACAAGAAGAGCCGACTCGCGATGAGTCACGAGACCCCAGTTTTCCATAGCAGCTAGAAAAAAAGCAGCACAATAAAACTAAGTTTTACACTATAGTAACAACCCTTAGCTCATATTAGAGTTTTATTGCTCGGTAAAGCAAGCAATTTGGGCTCTAAGAGCTTGGGTAAGCGCATAGTTGTGTACCCAAGCAGACAGGCCTTAGTGGTGCTTACCTGACCTCAAGCCACAAGGTCACCCATGCTTGTATCTCCATAGCGTCTTATGACGAATGAATTGATCTGTGTTTTTTTTTTTACATTTAGAATGTTAAGCGAGCACAGATGGTGGTGAGAAATCATTTGCTTCCAATAAAATATTTTTAATATGGCAGTGTTATCAACCCGAGGCAAAGACTTTCATACAGGTCAAAGTTGTGGCTGGAGCCAGCGCAAAACAATCAAACAGAAGGCTGGTCGTGGTACTACGACAAACTGGGAGAATTTGCAGCAGTATGACCAGCGTCACAAGTTTTTTCACATCAGCTGTTCATTTTCAACAAGCCTAGTCTTGCATTAAGCTGCTTGACTAGAGGTGGCATTCTTGCTGTGGGTCGAGCCAGTGGAGCCATAGTGTTCTCGCACTTTTACACTCGGCCGGATTGATCTGGCCAGCATCAGCTTGCTTGCCTTGCAAGTACAGTTCCTGGAATCTACTATAGTGAGAGCAAGATGGTTGGTGTCATGGGTAACGTGTTCTGCTAGGAACTACTAAATTCCACTAAAAAGTCCGCAGTGGCAGCGATATTTTTGGCAGTGCATACGCACAGCCCCGGTGACCAAGGGGCACGCACATGTGCTTGGACCTTCATGCATGCGCAACCACTGCCCAGTCTTAGGTGCATAAGCCACATGGGTACCCAGTAATAAAACTCTACTATATGGAAGAACGTCTGTGTGTCACAGTAATTAACCCTTCAAGCACCACTGACGTTGTAGAACATCTGACATTCGTTTCACAGAATTTCTGATAACCCCATAAATTTTTCATTCTCTTCACCTTTGTGTGCAAAGCAAAATGAAATTCAAGATCTCTGGAGAGCTTGTGTCATCTGTTGTCTTATTTCTATAGAAGCACACTTTTATAATTTTTAAGATATCTTCAATTAGAAGCTATGAAACCACAAACTAGTGGTTGTGTCAAGGCGTTATTTGTACACCGAGCCAGAAACATCAGTTACATTGGGGCAGAACGTTTGTGTCCCCCCCCCCTGCACTTGTCCATGGGAAAGAGGAGACACTCCAGAATGACGAAAATACCAAAAGATCTTTTTAGACAATAAAATTGCAACATATACAGCAACTATATACAGCATTGCACGGGTCACCTGCAGCAAGGTCAGGTACAGCAATCAAGTCCATTTTTGGCAGTGGGTAGGCAATCCCAAAGTAGCTTTTGTAGTAGGGCAAAGCACGGGTAGCTACCTGGAATAAAAGGTAATTGAAAACATACAAATATGACCCTAATCAGCATATAAATTAAAGAAATATTTTCCAACATAGCAATCTGGCAAAACAATGTGAACTGGCTTTTTTTTTTTTTGCTGCATATGTGTACACGAAAGCAACAGAACACTCCATGTCGGTGTGGCATACAAGTCTCACCACAGAAATGCACCTAGATCACACACGGCTACAGGTCTGTACACATTTTGAAGACGTGGGCAAACAGACACATGATGTGCACATAAAGTGTGCACTTTTAGTGTGCACCCTCAAGATCACCCTCAACGATGGCACTCATGTTTCAGGTTGAGAAATGTTTCCCATGAATATATTGATTCCCTTTCTAATTATCAACAATAGAGGTACTAAAATGTTTTCAAATTTATAACTGCACAAATTCTGTGCAAGTCCTCAAAATCTAAACCAACTTCTTTGAGCTCCCACACCAGAGGTTTACAACATGGCCATGCGACTTCGGAACACCTCCTGCCACTTCAGGCCCACATACCCATATTTGAAGTGAGCAGGTTTCCATGCCATCTGCATGCTACCACCTTGAGAGGGGTAGGTAAGTGCCATGAAATAGACCCCATGTGGTAACGCCTTAGAGGCGTCGGAATTGTGAAAAAGTGGTTCAAGAAAAGTACATAAATAAATTGATAAAGATCTGGGTTGCTTTTTTGTAGCAAGGTGTTATACTGAAACCTTGTTATAACAAAATTGAAGGGGAGCCACAATTATTTCATTATATTCATTATTCCATTATATCGATTGTAACAGTTTGTGGCAATGTATGCTCAGATGGGCGCACACCTATAAGCATGCAAAGAAGGAAACCACCTCGCGACCCAATGTACCGCTACGCGACCACGCGTGCAGTGGAAAATAAACACAGTCGAGCCTCATTAATTTGAACACGCTTAATTCGAACTTTTGGTTAATTCAAACTCACACTGAGGTCCTGTCAAAGTTACTTGTATTTCAATGGGCGAAAACGCCCTGTAATTCGAACGCGCAAGAGCTTGCTACGGTTAATTCGAACATACCGCGCTCCGAAAAAGCTCTCAGCACCATGCCCGATCTCGCGGCAGCACCTCTCAACGCGGCGTGCGAAGAAGGAAAAGAAGAAAAGGAAAGAAAAGACTGTGGCGGATTGTTTGTTCTCTCTCAAACGCCGATCTGCGATGCGCCTGTACCACGCTTCTCCCTTTTTCGTCTCTGCACGTAGAGACCCTTCTCCTTTCAAGGCCGCGCGCGGAGGGAGAGAGAGAGAGAGAGAGAAAAAAAAAGAAAGCTGTCGCGGAGAGTTCTTTTTTTTCGGTGCAGAGGGTAGCAGCGAAAACGCACTCGTTGACGTCGTCTTTAAAGCGCGAAAAGGAAAATCGCTTTGCACTGCGGCGCCGCTTCTTGGTCATGTGAACCACTGAGCGCTTCCTCAATCCTCTTCGCTGGCTGTGTGAGGAGGACGGCTCTCTCGACCGCGCGCGGCGCGGCTGTAAGGTCGGCGCGGTAGTTTTGAAAAAGCCGGGCTGAACGAGCTTCAAGCTTCGCAGAAAACAATGTACTTAACACACTACGTTTGGTTCATTTTTTTATAGACTATTTGATAGACTAATTTAGTTTGTTATATCAATTTACCGGTCAATTTTACTTCACTACAACGAGGTTTAAAATGCATGGTTCTCCATGAAGCTTTCAAGGATAATTTCATTTATATCGTTATATCCATTATTCCGTTATATCCCCTTAGGTTATAACGAGGTTTGAGTGTATATAGTGGTCGATTCCAGGCTATTCTTATCATTTAGTGCTCACAACTTGCTGATTCTGCACGAGCAATTGTACTGCTAAAGTGCAATAAGACAATGAGAAAGGTGTCACTACAAAACAGTGGTGGCTTTGATCTATGCAAATCCAGACATAACCAAATCCAAACAAGACAGGAAGATTGATATGTGAAGTGATAAGCCCTTGGCATCCTCTGTTCGAGCACTGTTCGTTCCAGACAGCATCAAAAGCAGATAGCTCACCTCAAGAGCATAATTTCCTTGCTCGCTTTTGCCTTTGGGCGTGTAGATTCTGACTAAAACGCCGTCATCCGAAGTTCCTTCAACATAATCATACTCGCCCAGAACAAAGGCCACCAGGTAGGTGGGCATCTTCGGGGTTGTGGCAAATGTGATCATGTGCAGCATTGGGTCTCCAGGGCAGTCAAGATCCAAGACGACATTCTGGATTGAAATATGTACAAAAGCACATAAATTAACAACCACAACATGCATTATAGAACAACAGCTCGGCAGAATACATATGTACAAGGTAACAACATAAAAATATACTTTTGCAAGAGTATACTTATTAACACGCTGTAGGAGAGCACGCTCACCCATTTTCCTTTCCTTAATTGTGGCACAAACCGGTCACTTGGGAAGGGACACCACCTTTTCTCGGGATCCCTTCCACCCCGCAAACAGCTCGCACAACTCTCTGCTTCCCTCATCAAAGGAAAGGCTGCTTTTCTGTGGCAAGGGCAACAACCCATGCCGGGGGAGGGGGGAGGAGCCAGCAGAGGTGAACAAAACAGCCAGGCGGACAGGGAGACAGGCTCTCTTGCCCTGGCGGTCACTGTGACCCGCGAGCTAACTATCAACGAAAGGAGTAAGCTCTAACATTTATGCGTTATTGAAGATGTAGCAATAAGGAGTTGTTTGGTGACATAGCCTTTTGCCTTATTCACCTGAACTCGTAGCTGCAATAGCTCGTGCTGTGAAAAGGGGACGTTAACACGTGCACAGCACGGCACGACTGTGTCCGGCATGAAGTGGCCCCCCTCGACGCATGATCTTCAAAAATTTCACCTAGCTACAATTCGTATCACACTGTACGTGCTGTTAGGTACCGCACCTGAGCTTACAAAAGGAGCGGCGTTTTTTCGATCCTCGCACAAGTCTTCAAACGGCTGCTGGTCTATATCCGCCATGTATTGTCCCGCCTAGCCGGAGGGTGAGGCATAGTGCCGCTGAGACGGCGTAGGCCGTTTCGCGAGAGGACAAGTGTTTACGCGGTAGCAAATTCTTCCTTGGAAAGGACAGCTGCGGAAGTTGCAAATCGCCCCGCTCGAGCGAGAAGTTCGGCAGACCAATGTCAACAAAATACGAAAAATATATTTTTGAAAATTTTGACGTCACACGAGGAGATTTCGGCACGAAATTTAAGTGAAACTTCAGTCTTAATTTCCTTCGTTAATGATGAACTTACAATAGTGAAACTTATGGCATTAGAGGTCTTAGAGTACAGTTTATCAAGCTAAGCCAAGTGACCGTTTCTCTTTCATGCTCTTTTAAGTATACTCGGCTCTGCTGCATCTTCCATCTCGACGTGATTGCCATCATAGCAATGTCCGGAAGCAAGCCTTGCCGAAATGCTTAAAGAGGCCCTGCAAAACTTTTTCAAGTAGCCAAGAAATGGTTTCACTAAGGAGCTTATTGCCTCACGAATTCACTGCCACAAAAATATTTAAAATTTGTCCAGTACGAACGGAGTTACGAAGATTTGTTGCACATTGCAATTGCATTCTCTATTCTCTTGTCTCGACGAAAGCACTGGAAGCTAAGCAGGGAGGAATGGCGCGAGGAAAGAGAATATGTCTTTTGTCTCTCAACTACGCAACTGTTCAGTGAGATCTCGCGCACACGCGTGGACAAGTCACGGCCTCCTTCAGTGGGCCCAGTAATGACTGAGCATACCAGGCTTAAATCGGCCAATGGCTGATACATTGGCTGTGACTAGTGAATTTTTAGCTTGTAATGTCGTTTGTCGAGAGAAGAAAAAGCAATGTTTAGCTGACTTTAAGAATTTACTGTGAATTCCAGGCCACATGCCATGCTATAATATTTGGCTCGCCATGTGGTAGCCTCAACTAGCGATCGACAGCGTTTCCTGACCACGCTCAAAAAGTGTTGCAGGTATCCTTTTACGTGGTATTGGGTGAAGCAGAGGGAAATATGAAGAATCCACAACTATAAGCAATGTGTAATCTTGATAAGCAATGTGTAATCTTGAGCAAACTGCTTCGGTGTGCATGTGGCCTGGCACAGTTGTAAGCATACTGAACACTTTTAATAGGCGACAAACCAAACACAAATGCCACCGTTTCGCCAAGTGCCCCGCACAAGCATGTTGCCTTACGAACAAAGGCAGCTCGCCATCGTCACGTCCATGTGCGGTCAGAATTGGAGTGGACATCAATCATGACAAATGTGTGCGTGTACAGTAACCGCACAGGCAGTGATGACATTAGCATTAGTTTACAATGTGCTGCACTCAACTCGGGACAAACAGCTTCATGCGGCGTGTAGGTGGAGATTTCCGTGTAGTCGTGCATTCTTTATAAGCACACGCATCAGGAAAATTGGGAATAGTCGAGCAGTCTTCCGCCACAGCCTTTGTGTTACGTGCGTGACATCGTTTTCAAACGCTCCGTGCCAGAGAGCATGTAGTTAAGCGAGTTACATGTCAGGTCACGAATGTATTCACAAGAGCATGGGCGTGCACCAGAATGCCCAAGTGTACTGGGAGGCAGTGAAGCTATTTCGGATGTGGCTGTGGCCATTCGACCGTTTAAGTGCAAGAAAAGCCGGACGAATTGGCGGTCTCTAGATAGTCCGAAGCACCCGAACTTGACTGTAGGATATACTGCCACAGCCACAGAAACATTGGACCCAGTTTGTCTTAGCTTGGCTACTATTGCGTCGTGTGCAGGTACACCAGGAATAGAGTTTCCTGCAAATACACTAGATGAATAACATATTGCCGCGCCCGAAACAAAGAACGGAAACGATGTGCGCGCCAACAGCCTCGTGAAAAGAGGGACTGAAGAAGACGACGTGCTTTTGTTTTGCTCGCCTGCTCCTGGCTCCTGCATAAAAACACACGCCGTCGGTTCTCGGACTCAACGTCTCGGTGCACTGCTTACGTTGAACCGCGACAATATGCTGTTGGGCTTGTTGGTGTATAACTGGGTAGGCATGCAACATGAAAGAAGAAGTCTATGTCCCTTCTTTCGTCTTCTTTCATGTTTCAAGCCAACGATGTCCTACACTAGAGGCAAATAAGGTGTTTAGTGTCTGGGAGCTCAGACGCACGGCGCTTCAGCTAGCATAGGAATGATGGGTAGTACACAAATATGTCTAATCTTCGTTCTTTCAGCTCTGTTTGGCTATGGGTGGCCTTGAGCAGCGTTGTCATGAGACGACAATCAACAAATGTTCAGCAGTCACGGTTCACCATCTTTACCTTTTAGGCTCACCAATTCAAATCAGGTCCCGAAGTCCACAATGGTTTGTTCTTTTATTTGAAACAAAGCCAAAATACAACAATAAAAAAAATCCACAAGTGTATTGGAAGCCCACAAGCATGAAGACTAGGCAAGTTTGTGTGCTACCCATTATTCCTATCGTGGCTGAATGATCGCATTGACGAAGTCCCCTCTGGTTAACTATAGGAAACTCCATGACACCAGGTAGACTGCAATATCATTTTCAATGGGGGAAACTCAATTAGTTTTATTTCTGAAGGTCGGCCTGCACTCTGGGCAAAGGTTGGATGCACACTCGTCAAATTTTGAGGAAATGCAGCAGAATGTAGCAGCCAAGGCACTTGCGCACAGTTTGGAGCAGCGATAGCATCACTGTGTTCATCAATTGTTCCTGGAAACATTTATTTCATCCAATAACATTAAGTATCCGATTATTTAAGAAAACTTAATCCAAAGACATCAACCATTCCTGTTTATATGGAATTTTCAGGCTGCACCTTCAAGGTGTGGAGGATTTGAGCTTAAAGAGCATGAAGCAAACTTTCCCTTTTTTTTTACTTTATTATCTACCCTAACGCTGCACTTGTTTCAACAGGCATGAAATATTGCAATCATGTTTGCAAGATGGTCTTTTCAATCAGTTGCATTCTTTTTAGCACAAGTTTTTATTCTACTGGAAAGAAAAGAAAAAGCACAAATACTGTAGCATTTGCTTTGTTATACCCGGTGTCTTGGCAAATGTGACAGTTAATTCAAGGCTCAAATGCATTACAAGACAATTCAAGCTCAAGTAAATAATCAAATTTGTATTACGGTGTTGGAGAGAGCCGTGTAGCCCTTGGGGACGATGAGTGTTAGATCAAAGGACGCCTTCAAGGCTGGTTCATCCCAGCAAGGAAAAGCTCGTCGAGCATCAGTCGGCTAAGAAAGAGAGAAATAACAGCATACACTCAGTTAAACTTTAAGTATCCAAGACAAGTGCATCGGCAAATGTTTGAGTTATTTGCCAATCTGTGCCACATTGATCTAAACAGAAACTAAGTTTAAAAGAGTCATGGTCTGAATTGACAAATATTCAGTGTAGATTAAGACAATGAAACAAAGAGAGAGACAAGCTTATCACAAATGTACTGTAATAGTACAAAACACACAGAATAAAGAGAACATATAGAGCTTAAGTTCAAGCATTTTTAAAAGAAGACTGCAAAAAATTTTTCGCCCCAGATTTTCAGCTCCATTGAAAGACGAAATACTGGATGCTAAAATTGATAAATACAACTTTCATATCATGCATAAACTAGTGAAAAATAATGAATTTAATGCATGTTCACAAACTGCTGCGTATAGTGGGCACGTCATGAACTAATGTGGGCTACAAAAGAGAGGTGGAGGAAGAAACTAGCAGGACAAAAAGAATGCACCTTGCTTCCACCACAAGGACGTTACACGTCATGACCTCCTAGCGCGCTTGCAATCTTCGAAAAATACAGCCAACTGTAGAAGCGTGCAATCTTCTTGCTTTTGCTGTGGGGACTCTTGATGTCACAGCCTGCTAGCAAGTTTAATTTCCTCAAAAAATACAGACAACTGTTACAAAATATGTAAAATAAACTGTTTATTGGAAAAGTCTTGTCTTCCAAGTAGAATGTCAATGTTTTTATTCTTTTCTCTATTTTTGCTCAGTATCCCTTTAAAGGGACACTAAGAGGGACTATTACGTCGACGTTGATTATTGAAATAGCGGTCGAGAAACCTAGTAGTTTTACTTTTGTGCCAAGGAAGTGCTTATTTTGAAATAAAATCACGTTTTAGTGGTCCGCATCGGGTTAGCGCACTTCAAATTACCCACTGAACCGTCTCACGTCACTGTTGCCGTGTACAATGTTGCCCAGATTTACTGCACAGCCGCCGACACTAGTAGCAGCAGAACAAAAGCTTCGGGAGCCACAGCAGAAACAACAGCTGCCATTGGCTCCGAGATGGCAGATGTGTTTTGGTTCAACAGGGCCCCGCTAGATGGCATGACCTGCCCCGTTTAACTAGGCAAAAATTAAATTTTCGCACCACACGCACCATTCTCCACAGTAACGTCTGGCAAACCGGTTCTTTTTTTTTTCCATGAATCAAACAGAAACGAACAAGAAGCATATTATTACGTTTCTTGATGCACGGAAGGTTCTTTATTTAGTGCACCTAGTTCAATTACTAGTGAACAATTGTAGGTGGTTCATCTAACATCATCAGGATTATTTTAAATATGTACTATCGTAGCGCATGTGCTTACGAGAATTTACCTTACTTAATTTCTCGGTAAGTAGGCCACCGCTGTTTATAATATTGTCATTTTAAAGGTTGCCGTACATTGAGCTTTTACTCTCACGTAAATTGTTATTTGATTTTAGTGTCCCTTTCCCATCAGGAAATGAAAAACATTAAAGGAGCACTGACATAAAATTTCGAAGGCAAGATAGTGGGATAGATTTATGTAAAGATATTGCCACCTGCATGTAATGGGTTGAGAGCAAGAGCGAGTCTCGCCCTAGAAAAGAGAAGAAGCACACGATCAAGTTCTTCTCTTTTCTAGGGTCAGAGCCGCTCTTTCTTTCAACCCATTTCGCAACCTGCAAAAGCATTATCACTTTTTCAGCCGGGCGAGCAATCGATGTACAAGACGACGAACGGCATCTCAACGTACTTTGTGTCTCTGAAGATAGCATCACACTTCCTCATCGAGCAAGCATCATAGTCAAAGTCACATGCAGTAATTTGGGCGATGGTGAAGCGGTGACCGAAACAAATATAGAGCACCTACTAAAACAAGGAATTTGTGTAGCTAAAAGTGTCATACAGATTCCTGGTGGCCGATCGCAGTTGCATGTTACCAACTTTAGCAACGAGCAACGCCAACTCTTCCGCGGCACTTTTGCAGCGGAAGAGTTTTGCCGCGGAATCGCTTTTGCCAACGAAGAAGCAAAGGCTAGCAAGTGTTTCACATCGAAAGCAACAGACACCACTGATGCGACACTCGGTCATATCGACATCAATCCTGCGCTGTCGCCTGATAATCAGACTGCGCTGCGCATGCTATTCGAATTCAGGTCCTGCTTCACAAGTTTCTCAAAAGTGCACCAGACATTCATCACTTGGCATGGGATAATCACGTACGACGACACAAACCCGATCAACTAGCCCCCGTACCGCATGTCGACAAAAGAATGCAAAGCGATATGTACAAAAGTCCGAGAGATGCTTGACGATGGTTATCATCGAACTATCCAACAGTCCGTGGTTGTCTCCTGTCGTCCTTGTCAAAAAGAATGAATGCACACTACCCTTTGGATCGACTACCAGAAGCTTAACAATGTGACCAAAAAAGACGTGTACCCGATGCCGCATATCGACTACTTGTTGGATAGACTTCGCCATGCCCACTATTTCTCTTTTCTCAATCTAAAAAGTGGGCACTGGCAAATTGAGGTAAATGAGCGAGACTACGAGGAAACAACCTTTGTGACACCAGAAAGCCTCTACCAATTTTCTGCTTTCCTTGTCTAACTCCGTAATCATGAGTTGCAATTCGTCCCCTGAGTTACTCAGCAATGCAATGTCATCAGCGAAGTGCAGGTTACTAAGGTACTCTCCATTAACTCTTATCCCTAATGTTCCCATTTTAGGCTTCTGAAAACCTCCTGTAAGCACATGGTAAGCACGCGTGGAGTTCAGTTGGTACTAAAAAAAATCTTATTCACATTGATACATGAACTACATAATTTCATTTGCAAGTAAGTCAAGTGAAGAGTTTATAAATGAGAAAATGCTTTCAAACATTTGGGACAATATGAAGTAACAATAGAATGGCAGCTAAAAAAAAATTCACCTCAAAATGAGTGACACCTCCAAACTTGTCTTCACCATTTTGTCCTTTATATTTTACCCAGTAAAAGCCTTTCAACTTTCCATTCATTTCACCTGAATAGGATATTACAAGCTTTCCAGTGCCTGGGGTTAGCACAGTGTCAAACTTTATAGTGATCCTCTCTTCTTCCTTGGATGCGGCGATGCTGCTCACCTTGTGTTCTGCATGACACCATAAAACACAACAGCTTTTCATCACATTTATACAGGCCACAACTGCACAAATGTAACACCGAAGCGTCAAAGTTTTAATGCACAACAGCGAAAATACACTGCTTCCAACAATGTTCCACGCACCGATGTATATCACAAGAGTGGAAGCTTGGGCTAGTTGGTGCGTAGTCATATTTGCAAGATTGTTTCAGCGCGCGAACAAAGGAAAAAGGACAGGGTAGACAGAAAGAGCGCTGACTTCCAACTAACTTTATTTCACAGAGTGGCAAAACTATATACATCTAAAAAGGATGATTACAGAGCATGAAGGTAAAAAGCAAGCCTAACCTACACATCAGTAACAAAGCACGTGTGACGGGTCCTCTATTGCCTTAAAGCCAAGCCAGGTAATCACGTTCTATCCGAAGCCGGAAAAAAAAACACACTTGCTGGAAGATAAATGCATAAGCACTTCATTGGTTGCTTTATCACAGGCTGAACGTGATTACCTGACTGGGCTTTAAGGCAATAGAGTACCCGTATCACGTGCTTTGTTACTGATGTGTAAATTAGGCTTGCTTTTTACCTTCATGCTCTGTAATCATCCTTTTTAGACGTATATGTTATTGCCACTCTGTGAAATAAGTTAGTTGAAAGTCAGTGCTCTCTCTGTCTATCCTGTCCTTTTTCCTTTGTTCATGCGCTGAAACAACCTTGCAGATGTATATCAAAGTGCATTAGGAAAAAAAAATAATAAGACTGCACAAGAACAATGCCAATAATAGTGCTCCAGCGACACTTGGGACAATATGGGTCGCAATAGTGCATCAAGCAGTGCAAAACTACAACAGACAACTCTCACAGCAAAAAAAAAAGTAATAATAATGGGGGCGGGGCTTTTACATTTAAAAGAAAAAGCAGGGAGGTTAACCATAGTTCCACCATACACTTCACACGTCAATACCATTAAAAAAACGAATTCCACCAACATTGACACCCGCGCTCTCACATCATAAAACATGCAAGGAAAACGGTAAGTTGGTTTCGAGAAAAATGGGCCTGATTCCAACAGCAGCACTTCCAACTCATTTTGCTAGCTCAGCTCCGAGCCCACAAGATGAAAAACACCAGGCCTGTGCAGAAGGCACAGCACAGTCATATCGAAAGCAAGAACGACCTTTCAGAGCCTTTTCTAAACACTCATTGGATAACTGCTGCAAGCACATTTGCTTGCAAGCCCACTACGGCCTTAATAATAAATATTTTAGGGTAGTAGGCTGGCATTCACTATGATATTTTTCGTTATTCTTCTGAGAAGCACGGTATCTGCTAAACTATTGCAAGAAATTTTGTGCCCATTGTTCATGCAGTGGCTGACGACGATGCGGAATGCCTGAAGTGGGTAAGTGCCACAATTAATAGCTGAACAAAAACAAGCTTTTGTAATGGGCCGAATCATTGGACGACCCACTCGTTACACTATTCACCTTGTGCGACGACTGTTTGTTCTTTCACTGTTTTAAAACGCTTTATAAGTCGTATCAACGCAATTGCTTTCTCGACATCAAACCTGCCTAAGGCAAGTTTGCCGATAAGTCCCAAGCATTGGCGTGCCTCAGTGGTAGAATACCGGGCTGACACTCAGCAGACCCGGGTTCGAGTCCCACTGTGTCCTTGCTACTAAATTTTTTCGCTCATTTCGCGTGATAAAATAAAAGTCTAGCCAAGACTTTTATTTTACTATTTTGTGCCAAGAAGGTGGCCTGGCTTGACCTTCAGGGCACTGGTTAGACCCTCTACCTCCCATGTATTTCAAGGCCTTGGTAAGACCCCTTTTCTCTGGAACTTCTCTATATAAAGAATTTAGGTGCGTTTCATTTTATTCGTTAGCGTTTTTTTCTTGCAAAAGAGCAAGAAATACAACTGTATTTCAAGTGCTGACATTTTTGTGACTTTTTTAGCAAAGCAATTAACTATCATTTTTAAAACAAAACTGCAAATCAAGTAATTTGTCATTATTTTTTAAATAAAACTGCAAAGAAAAAAAGCTATTTCGCATACACACGCCACTTTAGTCTAGTAGCTTTGTAATAATGTTTGGTTTATTCTGGTAAAAAATCAACCTTCAGTTTTTCAAGATGTTATGATTATGGGCCGTATGTAACAAAAAACCAATCATGCTATCAATAGCTAAAAAGAAAAAACAAGTTCATTTCATGTTTCAAGGAATGCACTAAATTTATTTAATAGCAACCTGCCATATAGTCATCACACAAATAAGCTTTTTCTTTGTTTTCTTGTTTTCTTTGCTCATTGGCTTCGGTTGTCGCATCTTTCATCTCCCTATTGGCCATACAATGTCAATGGCAGTCAATCTCACAGTGTTGTGCCTCAGTGTTATGCCAAATGGTCTTCAGAAGAATTAATGGAGTCTCGCTTCAGTTTGCAGTCAAAGCATGTTGATTTCTAATTATACTAGGCTTTTTTTTTTTAGCCTGCTAGGCTTGGAAAAGCTAACGCTTCGAATTTTTAAACAATTCACTTGAAAGCTCAGGTTGTGCACAACAGTCTGAGAAACTGGGGGGCTTGGCTGCTTGTCAGTGGATCTTAAAAGCATGGTCCTTTTGGCTATTTCGAAATGCGTAAAAATGTGTGGTGCATTGAATATTGTTGAGAAAGGTCACATTTTTCGATGGAGGAAAAATGTTTATGTCCATGTGCTTAGATTTAGGTGCACATTAAAGAACCCCCAGTGGTCGAAATTTCCGAAGCCCTATACTATGGTCTCTCTCATAATCATATCGTGGTTTTGGGACGTTAAACCCCAGATATTATTATTATTATTATTATTAGCAAGGGCATATCATTCTAAAGAAGTAAAAAACCAATTTTTTTATTTTACCCAACCCTGTGTCTTTAAAGGAGTACTGAAACAAATTTCAAATATTTCCAGGTAGTTGCTCTAAATAAAAGTGCGGGTGTTCATGCTAGCAAGACAATGCTAGCATGAATTGGCTCTCTGGCAATGTGACATTATCAGTTCACCTCAAGGAGCGGAGTTGCACGTCCTAAATGTTTCTTCCCCTGTGGTCTTCACGCACGACATAAATTTTGCAAACCCAGTGAACTGTGTTGACAAGTAATGATAATGTCCGTTGAAGTGCGGCTGCCTTGCAGATGCTGGATGACAACTTTAAAATTGAAGTAAAATATTTTGTCCGCATTGTCTGGCTCCGGTGTGTAAAGAGTAATGACAGTACATGCCATGGAAACAAAAATATAACTTTTGGGGTGCCTCCAAATCTTGTCAGAACTCCTTTAGAGATTAAAAAACCCTTATATCTCTAGCAATCATATATTCTTCGTACTCTTAAAACTAGGCAACTTTGCTAATGTAATGCCTCCTATATTTCATTCAATGCCAGTGCAAACGCGCACTCTTTAACGGGAGGCATCGGTTCGCCTCAGTTCAGAGAGTGGTCATGATGCGACGCCACCGGAGGGGTAGGGCTGCTTGCATCCCACGTGCTGCCAAGCGCTTTCCCATGGAAATGCGACAGACGTGTGTCGCTCTCCAATATCATAAGTCTGCCAGATTCGTTCCTTCATGCTCCTTCTTTGTGACTGGAAGCAATGCCGCCACCACCTGACAGAGCTAGTTATGCAGCAGCGTCACCGTGACGCGTCCTATTGGTTGCCCGCATAGTGCCACGAATGGCGACACGCTATCTCAAAACACCGTATCACTTACAGAGCCAGCATGACTACCAACACTGTAATCACGAGGAATGCTAGATGCTGCCCCACAGATATGTACACAACTGAATGATATATGGGATTTAACGTCCCAAAACCACCATATGATTATGAGAGACGCCGCAGTAGAGGGCACCGGAAATTTTGACCACCTGGGGTTCTTTAACGTGCACCCAAATATGAGCACATCCGCCTACAACATTTCCGCCTCCATCGGAAATGCAGCCGCCACAGCGCGGATTCGATCCCGCGACTTGCGGGTCAGCAGCCGAGTACCTTAGCCATTAAACCACCGCGGCAAGGCTGTACACAACGGAACAAAAAATTACTATATATTATTCTCGTCGTCGGACACTGCATTCCCCATAAACACAAAGCACATGCAAAGGCTAGGCGATGGGCAAGAGCAGGAAAGAGCAAGAGGAGAGGGTGCTGAACATACGGATCGGGCGCATCTGGCTGGCATTGATAAAATATAGGAGGCACTGGCTAATGTATGCCACTACTGCTGCAGTTAATTTCACAACATACCACACCTGCAGCTACCTCCTAATGGCAAGCATGATGAAACAACATCGTACTTCCATACCTCGTGTTAGCAAGTACTACATTAGACCTCTTCTGAACTTTCTGATGTCAGCTTACCTGCAAAGCTAAACTGACCAGAAAGTTCCTCCAGCATTTTTCAGAAATGGAAGCACTTCCTGACCCTTGGAGCCATAAATAAAAAGCCAACTTATTGCCCAAGCGCTAAATGCATACTGGCTATTTTACCTTCTTGTATGAGTACAGCTCTTAAATAAATGCCTCACAATATGCAACTTTTTGGTTAGGGCACTGAAAAGGATAACCATCACCTATGCTTGCCTTAGCTTGAAAAATGTATGAACCCATGTAGCAAATACATCGGCACTCGTGTGAAGTATAAACTTGCATATATAATTAATAAACTCACACGTAGAATGTGAGCAATACGGGGCAAACAGCAGGTGCAGTGTTGTGATTAATCAAAGCCATTTTGAGGCAACTTCGGGAACAGATAAAACCCTGCTTTGGTGCAGCACATCAGCCATTTACAGAAGTTACTATTCCCACGCTTTCAAACACAAATTTTCTCTCTATTAGGGAGCAGCTGTATCATATTTAGTGAAATACACATATGCACACATGAATGCAAGTTTATTATTAAAATCCTCATATATAATAATAATAATAACAATAATAATAATAATAATAATAATAATAATAATAATAATAATAATAATAATAATAAGTGCTTTTTGTGTCCAAAAACACAATATGAATGTGAGAGGCGACATAGCGAAGGGCTCTGGAAATTTAGATTGTCTGGTCTTCACTAACGAGCATCGACAATAGCACAGCACACGATCCTCTAGCATTCCCCCTCCACTGAAATGCGACCGCCACAGCAGGTATTGAACCCACAACCTTCAGGTCAGCCGCCGAGCACCGTAACTACCACACCACCACTACAAACTAAAGATAAAAATCAACTGACTGCCATTCGTATTTTGATGTTCAACCCTCAATTTTTTTTAAAAAAGGCATTGACATTCAATTTCAAGGTCAAGATATGTCCTTCATTTGATTGTTCAGTATGTGAAAGTATTTTTGACCAAATTTGAATGACGTGTATCACCTGGAAGTTATTTTATTTTGAACGCAAAGAGCGTACGAAATCTCAAAGGGGCTTTCAGCACCCTGCAGCATCGACAATACTGTGATGTGGTCGGTGTGCTGCACACTATCCTGCGGAGTGAGTGAGTAACAACTTTATTAGTCGAAGGGGTGAGGGGTAAGGGAGGCTAAGCCACGAAGGCTGCCAGGCGGACGAAGCGTTAGTAGCAATGACGTCAACGACCCGAGCATTTCTATCATGGTGCAGACTGTCACCAACCCCTCGAAGCTCTCTGTCTGTTCATGTCTGACTTTCTATGTCATGAAATTACAAGACGCACCCTAACACACTGCCAAGAAAAGACAGGCAAAAGGAAGGCGCATGATTCCACATGTGCTCCTCATTCAGCATCTCGGGGAACTATTGTCAGCAGCAGCTGTGTTGTTGGAAGCATGGAAAAGGCAGAATGACTGTCTCGATCATTATACGCTAGGTACACGTCAGCATGACCTCAAGCAATCAAAGTGAAGTAGTGTATAGATCATTATCATCACTAATAAGTAGCATGCATTTAACAAGTAACACAGCATAAACGGGATACTGACCAAAAATTGGAAAAGCTAACAAAAACATCGAAATTCTACTCGGAAGATGCAGCTCTTCCGATAAACGGTTTATTTCCCATGTTTTTGTCCAGTTGGCTGTACTTTTGATGGACTGCCAGTGCACGGTGGCTGCACACGAGTGCATCGTCACTATCCCTGAAACGCATGCTTGTTCGTGTCCTTTTCCCTTAATCCACCTCTCCTTCCATGCCACTCTCCCCCTTCCACAAAAGTGCTGATGCTTACCATGGCCTGAACATTGTTCACATTTGGTGATGTTCGTAGTGGTTTTGAGAACCATAGGGGGAGCTAAATGAGTTCAGAGACACAGGCGACAGCTGACATGATTGGCTTTCCCGGTTCGGGCGTGTGTGACATCACTAAGCGTCGACCCCTCTAGCTCACAGCGTGGCTGCTAGACACAGCAGTTTGTGAAAAACGCATTAAATTGCTAAAATTTCGTTTCAGCATCTCTTAAATAGTGAACTTTAGTTCGTCTCTACACTTCTCTGCACTACCGTAATACCAGGTTACTGCAGTCATGACTGTGAGAAGCTGGATAGGTGGGGCCATCTGGTGGCGCAGAGAAGAACCTGGCAAGCACGAAATGGTTACTGTAACACCAAACGTATTTTCTTTCTCTGCTGGTGTGGATAATCTATACTATATAGACACCTTCCCCTATACGGGAATGGTGTGCACTGTAAACGTTTCTAATTTAGCTAACTGAGACACACCAGCGACCATTGCCCAAGCAGCGTCCCCAGGCACCTCCTCGTTGCTGCTTGAAACGGCTTCGTTTTTCAATTGCTGTTTTATAAATAGTTGAAGTGGAAATAATTTGCATCCATAAATTCTGACCATAGTAACGAATTAACCCCTTCAGCTGTGCATTTTTTTAAAAGAGAAGTAACTTGTGTTTCTTCTTGATTTCGCTTTAGTACAACCTCAAAAGCACAAAAATACCATTTTCTGACCGCAGTGTCACTTTACAAGAAAAATGGCACCATGTTGTTTTGTAGATATAGGACACCAGGACACTAACACTAAGACTGTAAAGTAAAATATGGTGAATTTAAATATGTATTTACTTTTACCCTGTTCGCATGTTTAATCGTTGGGCAACAAGCATGCAGCAATGACTATTTGTTACGGTGTCTAAAGGCCAACTCCAGCGATTTTTTCACCATGTCAGAATAATGGTGCTTTTATGTTCCTGAAAAACTCTTGTCATGCACTCAATAACTTAAATGCTCGAAAATTTTAAAAAATACTTTTAATTAGCGAAAAGTGCAATACCGAGATCCAAACCCAACCGAGCGTGCTTTTACGTGCGACGTAACCCTTTGCCCGAACCACGGCAGGGCTAGACAGCACCTGCACGCACTTCTTTCCTTATGGCCTTCTCACCCATCGCCAATACAATGAGAGAGTCTCTGAGTATGTTTAGCCACCCATCCGCGGTAGGGGCGCAGTGATCCTGACCTTGCATCTTCTGCGCCGCGCACACAACACAAGGGTGTTTGTCTGTGTGAAATCGTGGAATGCGGGTTGTCAACGGAGAGTGGGAGGGGGATTATTAAATAAATCCGTGATAGAGGGAGGATCGTCTACTCACAAAAAAAAAACTAATCTTACCAGACAGCTTGCCCCTTAATGTAGGTATGTATGTGCTCGTGGATAATACAAGCTGAAACTCAGTAAAAATGCAGAAGAATCGGCTAATGAGAGGCATAATTCAAGAGGCATAAAGCACTGGCAATGATCAGAGAGAAAGATAAACAATGCTGCACCTGTTCTGCAAGCAGAGAGCACCAAATACTTTTGGCCCTCAGTCTCGATGGACAACATCCGTCGTCGCAATTAAAGGGACCCTGAACGGTTTCGACGATTTTTTACAAACACATTGGGCTGGTATACCAAGTCCCAAGGGTAATTAGAGACGTATTTGATCTCTGCATAAACTGTGTAAAAGATTACAATGCTTTAAAGCTGTGAATCACTCTAAATCGCTGCAACTCGGCCAAACATGTTTTCAACCGCCCATACACCAAGCGGCACGCTCTGCCCTACTGACATCGTTTCCAGCTGATCTGATTGGATGTGAAACGTGCAGTAGAGACTGCTAGTATCGGATCGGCGGCGGGATTGATGCGTATGCGGTCTCATGCCACATCGTGATGCAGGCGCCATGAAAGCCGAGCTTAGCTCCGAGTGCTCGAAGGAAGAGTTGAGGAGAGTTGAGGGCAAAAGGCGGAGCGGAGGAGGGTACTTATTTAGTAATTGTAGCTCAGTTAATAATGGGCGTTTCAATTGAGCTCTGGTGCCAATCATTTGTTCCAGTAGTAGTCTAATCAAAAACGAATGTGAAAAAACCGTTTCAGAAAACCTTTAAGAGGTGTCGCTCACAGAATGACCAACACGCCTTCCCTTTGCTAGTTATTTTCTATTTTTCTTTATTTTTCCCGAATACATTTAGAGTGGTTTTCAGGGCTAAAAGCTGCTGTCTGCAGCCTGAAAACTCTTTGAAACACGTGCGTGTGTTGTATATCTAAAGGCTAAAAAAACTGCATGTAAGAAGAAAGTAAAAAAAAAAGAGAGGACCCTTGCTGCTGAATAACCCCTTCGGATGGCACGCACAGAGTGTGGTGGTGTGCATTGTCAAGGCGTAACCACCACCTGGAAATATTGATTCCAGAGACCCTAATCCCTTTTGCATTCCTTTGTATGCAAGCCACGTCCATGAAGAATGCGAAGTAGTACGCAGCTGCTTACGCTCGCAAGCCGCTTGCCCCAGAACTAAAACTCTAGTGCAAATCAGTTCTGTGCTATTCTTCGAGTTCGTAGAAGAACATGTTTAGAAATAGAAACTGACAACATTACAACTTTTCGGAAAGTCGCTTTTGCTTCTAAAAAATCTGTATAAATTATTTTGTGGCTTAATGCTACAAGCAGGTTGTAGTCGATTTCCGTATATCTCTAGTGTGGCTTGCTTTATTCTAGGATTTACCCACCACGGCTGCATTTCATTCGGTGCTTTGTAGACTCCAGAATATGGTCCTACAACCTTCTGTGCATGCAGCACATACATGTATAAGCTGTGTGAAGGTGTATTGCTGTGTTTCGTCAAGGCCGCTCGATCGCCGTGCTTTTGTATCGCAAGTCTCAATCGAGAAAAGCACCCGGTGTTTCTTCTCACCACTTCCCAAACAATACTGAGCTGTGCGCCAAGTGACAAAAGAATATTACGAGATACAACCTCCTCGTCAACGACAAGTGTTGCACCATCATTCAAAATGTGGGAAGGTGCAGCAATTGCTGGAAGAAGAGAAAAAGGCGTCCCAATATTATCCCGAAAGCAAGCACCGTGCGTGTGTTAAGAAAATTGCAACAGATGTACAGAAAGGAGAGAAAAAGGCCGTGTTTCTTTTGCATCAAATAGAATGTGATGGAAGAAAGCATTTAGCGTACCCAGACAAACTTGTAATGGGTGTGTGATATGGCGCTTTCTGTCACGAAAAGGCTACGATCATCCGCGCACTTGGGGCTTGTGACACTGCCAGCAAAGTGTAGCAAAGAACACTTTTTAGAGGTATATAAGTCCAAGCCCAGCATCATGAGGTAAGAGCAATGCCATAAACCATTTGTGCATCTTCAACGATTAGGCACCTTGTTTTTCAACGCAGAGTGAGTAGAAAAGCTTGCCTGAATTCATGTGCTGGCGTTGCGCATGCTGCACGGAGCGGTGGATGAAGGTCAGGGTTGCAGCGCCCCCCTTACAGTAGTGGCCTGAGGCATGTACTACACCCGATGCGAAGGCCGCAAGAAGCGAGCGCGCAGGTGCAGTCTAGCCCAGCCGTGCCTGAACCTGCCTGAATGCGCATATTGCCCGTCAGATGGCACTACCTGTCCGTGCTGTCCAAGTTTGTGCTTGCAGTTATCGGCTAAAACACTTACTCTGTTATGGTGACTATATCGTGAATCGTGTGCGGCCCACAACGCAACACCACTTGCCATCTATTGCACGCCCACCAACACAGAAAAGGAAATCGCACGCTCAACCAAGGAAGTGCCAACCAAACCCACACAATCCATAGCAGACAAGCAGACGCTGTAGTGGCACATTAGTTCTGTCACTTTCGCCAGGCAAAACTCAACGTCACACACACAAAGTTGCCATTAATTCTGGCAAGAAGGTGAGCGTTTAGAGGAAAGCTATAAAATTCATTTGAAAAGAATCTGCAAAACTCTCAAGCCTGCAATTCGGCATGAAGGGCGCAGACGTGCAAGTGAACGTACTCAGTGAATTTCATCGAGATTCATTGACCTCGAAAAATCGCCAGAGCTGGCCTTTAAAAAAAAGTCCATTTTTGCGATCGTGACGCACAACTCCTCATTGCAGTTTAATGGCCGCCGCATAATTATTGGCCGCTTTCTAAGTTGCGGAATCCTGCTTTGTTGCACTAAACTTATTTCCGCACATGCCTGCAAGGGCAAACTGGTTGAACTGTACTCATCGTCGTCATCTTCTAGCTCCATCACACATCATTCGTATAGTGCAGCAAATTAATTCTAATTAATTACGTATTATCTCATTGTTGGAGATGCCTTACATATTGTCTAAGTACTTTGGGGACGTTTCTCGACTAGAATAACATGAAAGCGAAACCTGTCACAACAGCTAGAGCACTTACTAGCCTGAATGCATTCAAAACTTTGACAACCAGTGAGCCTTGATGTACTATATTTAGGACAAAGATTTCCCATTACTGCAAACAACATATTATGAAGGACTTACTTTGTAAATAGTAAGCTAAGCATTTCAGAAAAAACACGAAGAAATATGATAGCTATGATAGTTAATCAGTGAGGTATCATCAAATAATAGATGGCGGCAAATGTCTTTTTTTTTTTTGCCTTCCACCACCTTGCTTTCCTCTTTTCAGGGCTCCAAAGATGACAATAACAAAAAAATTACTACCCATGTTTGTACAAGTGTACTGGGGTTGGCCCAGACACCTCTTTCGATTTCGGAGTTAATTTTGTTACAATTCGCAGCAAAAGTTTCATCGTGTCCTTTCTATAGGACACCAGGACCAATAGCGTCAAAACAAGCACTCTGCATAACCTCTTCACAAAGTTAATTAGAATGAACAGTACTAGAAGCAATTTCAATGGGAAAGAAAACACAAGGTGTTCTGTTCAAGCACATACACGTACTGCTCGCTGTAGATAGCGAAATCAGTCAAGGCTCCAAAAATACAAAAACCACCAATTATTATTCTCCCTAATTTCACAATAGTTATAGACTATATTTACTTGATTTGATATTGTGATGCCAGAGAATGAGACAGTAATAGTCATTGAAAACAATTTTCGCAGTACAGGGTAGTTAGCATTGCTTAACAGGGGTGTAAACCCCCCCCCCCTTACCTTACATTTTTAGGCAGGAAAAATTTGCATCTTTAATCACCACTGAATGAATTCCATAGTCCTGTACCACTAAGAAGGCAGAGGTCATTTCAAAAGCAGATGCACACAAGCCTGCACCAAGGAGCGCGTGCTCTACATTGACGTCGCGACCCAGACGGATGGCGACTCTCACGCTGAAGAACATAGTCGAGCACATGCGCGAGTGTTTATTTGCGGAGGCAATCGGCTGCTGCACTTTGGTCGCCTAGGCTATGCCTCTCTTAAGTTGTAGGCTGTAGACATGGAGTAGAATGGTGGAAAAAAAACTATGCACACACAGGTTTGATCAATGATTTGTATCGAGTGCCTGCCGCATTGGTTTCCTCCAAAAGACTGCTAAAATGATGTTTTGGCAATAGTTTCAAGCTATGCATGAGATTTTTGCCAAAATGTAGCAGGATGCAGCGGGTTTCACAACATGGCACAGTTTGGCACAATCAGCGCAGCTATCACATCACTGCAGGCGCTGCCTGTGGTACACCTGGGGGCAAAAACTTCAATTATACGAGCTGCCCTGTCACGTGACCATAAACTAGTGTACGCAGTCAACAATTTTCCTGTTAGTATTGAAATATTGTTTGATTCTTTATAGTAAATAATAGTGCTCCATAAAAATGTACTTATAGGCCTGCATTAGTTGTGCGCAATAAAGTGGCACTGCATTCGCATGATATAATGATACCGTGCACGTCAGCGCATCTAGAGTAAATTTTCTACGCGCTCATGAAACCGTGCATGCCATTTCCATGTCACCGAGCTTTTGGAGTGACCCGGTTTTTTTTAACCTACACTTTCTCTTAGAAATGACGCACAGTGACTTTTTCGGTGACTTTACTTGGCTTGTGTGTCGAGAGAGTAACAACAATTGGACAAGCCATCCACGACACAGGCGCATCAACCTTGGGCGCAGGCAACACAATGTAAATACAGGGAAGGTGTATAAAGCCACATAGTCTCACTGTAATGACTTGTTATTTTCAAAAATAGTTGTAAAGCTCACAATAATGTGGTTAAACATAGTTAAAAGAACTCCTGCAAAAGCAGAATGACAGCATGCACAAGTCGCTAGAAGGGCTACCGGCATCATTACCAATTCTCCGCATTGCTGGTCAAAAAGGCATGTCGATGTTCAGAGCCTTTCAAATTGTAAAATCTGCTTATAAAATAACTACGTGTTTTTGAGAGTACTACCGTAGCTGCGAACACTGCGAAAAGAAAGCTTTTGGTTGTGCCGAAAAAAATCAGCTGTCGGTCTCTTTAGGCTAGCACATTCAATTTGACCAAAAAAATTGTTTACTTTTACAAGAACACTGGGCATGCGAAAAAAATGCAGCCCAATCACAACAAAAGCTGAAAGAGCGACATTTGTATGGCCCCTTATATACTCTTTTGGGGCTACTAATACATGCACACTTACAAGGTACCCACTGTGCAATAAATCAATTTGTCAAGTTGGGAAGCACCCACCACGCCCTTATTCGTCATTCGACAGAGAAGCGAGTTACCTGCAACACATCTGTTAAGCATTATGTGCACTTTATTTGTGTGGTGGCTGATGCAAAGAATTATGGCCTTTGTAATGGGTTGGAAGATTTACCACTAGCTACGTAATTTCCACTGTGACGTGCTGTTATTTTACTTTCTTAACCAAGCAATATTATATACTTTAACATGAGAAAGGGCACTTTATTGAGGTCATAAGAAAACAAATCATGGGGGCCTTATAGGCTTCTTTGGTAACTAATACAAGTACACTCGCAAGGTACCCACTACACCATAATTTTTGTGAAGTACGGAAGCATCTAATATGCCATTATTCATTTTCTCGAAGAGGCACGATACGAGTGACACATCTGAAAGGCATTACGGGCACTTTGCAGATGCTGTGGCTGAAGAAGAATTATGGCTAAGCCTTTCGTAATGGGTTGGAAGCATTCAACAACCCACCACTTATGCAATTTGCATTATGCGACGCCTGGTTACCTGATTTGCATTGTTTGACTTTTGGTTGTTACCTTACTCTTCTGCCACGTTATATTACATATGTTGTCGCCCGACATGAAGCTTGTATAGGACCTCCTTGCGAAGAAGCTACAAGCACCAAGAGAATCTGGGGTAGAATACTGGGTTGCCATGAAAAGGACCCAGGATCTAACAAGGTTCCATGCCCGATTTTTTTTTTTTCTTTCTTATTTCACACGAATGCAGTTACGGACACCGGCGGAGGCAGCCAACAACTACGTCACTGAAAATGGCTGCTGTTATGTTCTCAAACACCTCTTGCTATAAATTGGCATGGCCCTTCTACAGAACTCAAACACCCACTACCACATTTTTTTTTAGTTTCGCATGAGTTTGTATACATGCACATGTAAAGACACAAGATAGAATATGCGAAAAGGTTGGTTGATTTCACTCGCCCTTAAAAAAAACCTTCTGACTATACCCCTGGAACTGAGGCATGTTTGGGCAAAGTATGCCAGTAAGCCATCCGTTTCATCGTAACTGCCTATGTGGCTAGTGCACAGTAATCATACAGCAAAACATTTTCATTTTCTGTCAGTACAATCACATGTTGGAAAGCAACAAATGTGTCAAATATCAAAGGCTAGCCTAAATGGTACACAAAAAGCTGGCAAAGAGCAATCAATCAATGACACTTTTGATCCCAATATGGCTTCACCATTGGCTGATGTCCGTGCTAAAATTGATTTGGATTAGTTTGGGCTATGCGGCAGCAATCCAAAATCAAAAAATTATCTTTTATCTACTCTAATCGTGATCAGAAGTGATTGTGTAACACTAATGTAAACAGCATGAGAGAACTGGGAATCTACTCAAACACTAATGGACACTGCAAAATAGTCAGCGCCCCCCTTGCGTACGCTCTGGAAATACTGCAGGAATGTTTTCTGGCTATACCTTCTCGCTCCCAGACTGATTGTCTAGCTCCAAGCACATAGATGCCTCTACATTCCAGCAAAGTGTGAGAGCACCACAAGCGCTTTTCAAAACTCACTGCAAGAAAACATTCAACGTCACATCTCATCGAGTGCCCCCCACCCCATACAAGAGAACAGAAGACATGAATGATATTGTAAGTAATTTAGCGACACTTAGGAACCCCTAAAAACGCTCACACATTCCCACTCACTTCTACTCAAGAACTACACACAGATTGTTCTTGATTTTTTGCTCATGCACACCTTTGTCTTTTCATTTTCTCTGAACATCTTCCTGTAAGTATGCAAGATGGTCAGTCACGCGCAATAAACAGTTGGCAGTGAGCACTGTGTGATTCTTGAGTGGAAGCGAATGTAAATGTGCTAGTGTTTTTAGGGGTTCCTAAGTTGCAGTAAATTACAATATGGCAAATTACCAACTAGCCTAACAACAACTTTTAATAAAGAGACACGAAATAAGGAAAAGGCAGGGGTTAATGGCAAAAAAACACTTTTTTGGCTGGTCTGTGGTAGAGGCCATTTGGTGAGAAATAAACTTGCTCTCGCATGCGCAGAAACTATTTTGCATGCTGTCCATTGTTCACAAGAATAAAAACAACCCATTCATACCTTTTCCTTCATCAGAAATGTACTCGGCAGACTTGATGTCCAGGTCAAGTGAATTGAGGACGAGGACATCAATTGACTCTAGTATCTGCAAATTTTCAGCATGTAATAGCAAAAATACATTCATTAAAATTTGCCGACATCCCAAACCCGAATCGGTCCCAACTTGGGGGGAAAAGAAACAAGGGTAAATTTAAAGGCTCATTTTCCTTTGCTACAAGTGCTTACATTACAATTACTTCTAATAATATCTCATTTATTTTTGGCACCATTTTCTGTTAGTTATCATCAAACCGGGGAGAGTAACTGATTTAAGGATTCGAATGCCCCGCCCAAGTCCCTAGGCTTGTTTTTCCCCTCTTGTCCCGCTAAATTGCGATAAAATACGCGCTTTTAAATGTCGCGTTAAATGTGGATTCTAAATCGTATCCCTTTATATCTGCTAGGAAGGATGCATGTGATGCTAACATATGGCACACAACTGAATTATTGAAATTTCATAAGTTGTGCAGGTAGACTGGGGTTCAACAGGCAGCCAACGAACTTCCCACACCTCATTGGCGAATAATAATACTGCACCGATTGTTTTATAAAATAACTATAACTAGTCGAAGATCTCTTTGGATGCTTAGCAAAATGACAAATGTGACCGAACTATTCCCGGCGAGATCAATCTGTAGGCTATCACTAGGTGGAACTCAAAAGATATTAACATCAAATGCAGAAATGGCGGAATACTCGCCTCTAATGTCACAACCGTTCGGCCGTCAAATGCGAGCTTCTTGAGGTCGGGCTTCAGCTCAATATTGTAGTTCACCGGCTTAACGTTGGCAGGAAGGCGGTCTGATCTGTTCTCGCCAGACATTGCGGTGTTCCTGAGGGCGCTAGAAGAACGCACGAGGCACAGAACTTCTAGCTACAGACGCACGTCAGAACCCTTCACGGACGCATCACAAATGGCGCAAATGGCGAATTTACCAAAGTGATCGGAAGATCCCCAGGCGCGCGCTGATCTTTGGAACACGACAGGCAACCGCAGAATGAGCGAGGAATCTGCCGGCACGAGACGCTACGAAGACGAAGAAGCGAGGCGGCACGCGCGCTGCAGAAACGAGCATATCTTTAGACGCCGCTAATGAAGCCGCAAAGTTTTTAAGTTTGCTCGAGCCTCTTTTCGCACAACTTTATTTGTAACGAGGCGACGAGGCCAAAGACAACATCCCGTACGAGAAAAATTAGGAAAAATTCAGTGTACAATGGTGCCTACGCAACTACGGCCGGTAATGTTGCGTTGCGGCAAGTTTTTTTTTTTTTATATATAAAAAAAACAATGTTTTTAAATCAGCTCAGAGTTTTACAAAACTTCGCAGGCAATACAAAACTAAAGTTAGTACTATCAATTTGCTAAATCTAATCGCTTTTTTTATTAGTCAGAAAAAAAAAAAGATGAAGTCGACGCAGTGTGCAGTTTTGCCGGTCAATCCAAGCCGAGCCATGTCATATTTATGGACAGGTGTTTTATAGATGGTATGGATGCAAGGCGTTATAAGCGCTGTAGCAGCGCTTCAACTTCAAGCAGTGTGCCTGGTACTGCTTGGCCCCGTGATAATGCCGAATTATTCCTATCGTCTGCTATGGCTTCTGTAATACCGGAGATACGGATCTACTCTCCATCTGATAAAGGTGACGACACCTCCGACTCCGAGCGCAGCAGAATAACCGGGGACGCGAGTGACCGTAAGAGTACAATGCTGTTCCGTGGATCTTGTGAAGTGTTTTCGGGTGACAGTTCGAACATGGTGCCCTGGTTAAATACATTCAACATGCGGCCGTTCAATCTATCGTGCCTGCCGTCTACCATGACCTATCGGCCATCCTGTCGGTCTCAGTCCGTGGCCATTAGTCGCGCGAAACTGGGGTGCATCACGAGTTCCGCGAAATCGCTGGACGTGCTGCGCCAGAATTTGCAAAAGAGCATTAACCGCGAAATAGACGAAATACTACAGCGGTATTTGGAGA
This sequence comes from Rhipicephalus microplus, assembly GCF_043290135.1. Taxonomy (NCBI): domain Eukaryota; kingdom Metazoa; phylum Arthropoda; class Arachnida; order Ixodida; family Ixodidae; genus Rhipicephalus; species Rhipicephalus microplus. Next base: position 51,231,361 of record NC_134710.1, on the reverse strand, counting down.
AATTCTTCAAGCCGGGTCTGGAGAACGTGCGCATCAACAACGGCGAGCATTCGATATCGGAGCAGCATATCCAAGCCGTCTGCCGGCAGATCTTGGAAGAAGCCAAGAAGATGTACCACGGGAGCTACACTCGGGGAAATAGCCCGACCTCGGACTACAACATCGACTCTGGTCGCAACAGTCCATCGGACCTCAGGTTGGGTAGACTTCTAGGTAAGCATGGGGTGACGGGCCGCAAGAAACGCGACAACTCGGACTCCGACTCTGAAGCGAGTTTGCAGCTGGTGAAGAAGAAGAAGAAAGGGCGTCCACCGCTGCACCAGGGTGGAGTGCTTTCTGGCCGCTCGACGCCATGCAAGCTGAAGGCGGATGCGGTGAAGCGGGAAGGTCCAAAGTGGGATCCGGCGCGACTGCAGCCCACCTCTCAATTCATAATGGGTGCTAAGGCGAACAAGGCGCTGGGTTTGGGCGCCACGCGAGGTCGTCTCTACATCAAGCATCCGGAGGTGTTCAAGTACTCCGGCGACCAGGAGGACAAGCAGTGGCTGTACGAGCACAACCAGATGCCAGCCACCGGCGGCAAGGCGTACATGCTGCTCGTTGAGGACATTCGCGAGTTGGCCGAGACGGACGAATACCGCGGCAGTCCGGGGCTCATGCTGGACGAGATCGTCGGCTTCTCCGTGCCGGAGAGCATGCTGGCTAAGATGCAGGCCGCCATGCTCGCCATGAGGACCGACTTGCCGGCAGGGTCGCGTCGTCGTGGGCCACGGCCCAGTGGCGACCCGCGGCACGACGACGGTTCGGCGTCGCCCGCTGAGGAACCACTGGGAGCGTCGCCTTTCGGTCAGGGCTTCGAAGACGTCTCGCCCGCTGCCTCGGACGTGAGCGCCACGTTGGAGCCGCCCCTGACTGCTCCCTTCGAGCTCGTCTTGAGTCCATGAGTACTGTGCACGTTTGTTGCAGGGCTACATACTCGCAGTGTCTACGATAACCTAGAATATTGAACGGGGGGGTTTCGACCCCCTCCCACCCCTAACCGTGCGTGGCTTTGCCGTGTCCGGGGAAAAGGGGATCCTGGGGGTTGAGCTGACGCTGGGTGATTGGACCTTTAAGGCCCCCCGGCAGAGGCAACACATCCCTTTGGCCCTGGCTTCACGTAGACGGCACACCCGGATTGACCCGCCTGGGGGGAATCAGCAGTCGCCTTTTCCTGTTTCCCCCTCACATCTTCGTCTTTTCTCTTACTTTAAATCTTTCCTGTCCTCTACTCTCTTCTGTTGACTTCCGTGTTTCCTGGCGGCAAGGGTTAACCCTGTGTGGCTATCTTACCTTGGATACACCATATTCGGTTATAGTGGTGGTGTACAGCTGGCATCTGCAGGGCCTGTGCTTACAGACCCTGCAGCGTCCCCTTGTAGGACTCCATGGTGGGTGGCTGGCGCCGCTGCCGAAAATAAACCTTTTCTTATGGCTAGTTCCTTCCCCCCACGCCCTGATCGCCCTCAGAAAAGAGGTCGCACCAATGAAGTCTTCCAGTTTTTTGGTCACCAGAGAGTATCCTTTCCCCGATTCCACGTTATCCACGCTGACACACCCGGAAAACCAGTGCGAACAATTTCACCTTTTCTTGTTTCGAAGTCTTTGACAGAAATTTTTGTCCCAGGATATAAAGCATCGAGAATGGCAAGTGGTGACCTCCTGTTGGAGCTCCGCGACCAGAAACAATATGAAAAATTGCCTAATCTAGTGAAATTTGGAGATACCAAAATTATAGTAACCCCACATCGAACCATGAACACCACCCGTGGCGTTGTTTCAGATGATGACCTGTTAGGGCTGACGGAGGCTGAACTCCTGGAGGGTTTTAGCGAACAGAATGTCATCAACGTGAAACAAATTAGGATGAGGCGTGATGACAAAGAAATCCAGACTAAGCACCTGATACTTACTTTCAATTCAAGTGTACTGCCCGACTCCGTTGAGGCTGGGTACATCAAGCTTCGAATGAGGCCATATATACCGAACCCTCTCCGATGTTTCAAATGCCAGCGGTTCGGCCACAGTTCTCAGAACTGCCGAGGCCGCCTAACTTGTGCGAAATGCAGTGCTGAAAAACACACATCTGATACCTGTGAAAACTCTCTTCACTGTGCGAACTGTAACAGGGAGCATGCCGCATACTCACGGTCATGCCCATGCTGGAACAAAACATTTCATTTAGGGAGGCACGAAGGCAGGTGTCCTACCTACCAGAAAGCAGCTTTGCCGAAGTGGCGCGTCAGGGGGCAGCACCATGACGGCCCTCGGCGCCTGTCTGGCACACACGTAGTGAGCCAGCGGTGACGCCATCCACCCCCTCGGCAGTTGCAGCAAGTGCTGCTTCGCCATCCAGGAAAGACCCTACCAACCTCCGGGCTGGCGGCCGCGAAGGTCTCGTCTTTTGAGGCGAGGCCCTCAAAACAAATTCAGCGCTCGCAAGAGCGCGTGTCCAGCGCCTCGCAAGAGGCAATGGACACAACACCGAGTGTGAGGGCGCAGCCAGCGCCTAAGGATCGGCGCGACTCTGTCGACCGATCCAAAAAAGAAAAATCTCATGTCACGGCCCCTGGAAAGGGTCCGTGAGCTTACTTACCATCCTTGAGCACACAACACAAAACACATCTAAAATGGACACACAAATACTACAGTGGAATGCCAGAGGCCTATTTAATAACCTAGATGATATCAAAGACTTGCTTAATGACTATCAGCCAAAAGTGTTCTGTGTTCAAGAAACTCATTTAAAGTCGACTCATGTGAATTTCTTAAATCAATATGTGGTTTTTTGTAAAGATCGAAATGGTGGCACTTTCTCTTCTGGAGGTGTGGCCATCATTGCACAAAGAAGCGTAGCATGCCAGTACATTGTGCTATAAAGCTCTCTTGAGGTTGTGGCTGTTCGCGCTATTCTATTCAACCGTCTTATATCTATCTGCTGGATCTACATAGCCCCTGACGAACCATTCAATAAAACAGAGTACATTTGATCAGCTTCCAGAACCATATGTGTTAATTGGAGATTTTAATGCTCACAGTTTGCTATGGGGTGATACCAAATGTGATGCGAGAGGTCGTGCAATAGAAAACTTTCTTCTTGCATCTGGAGCTTGTCTGCTCAATAAGGCTGAGCCAACATACTTCAGTACCACACACAATACATATTCATGCATAGATTTAGCCATTGGGTCACCGTCACTCCTACCTTACTTAGATTGGAAAGTTATTAATAATCCATATGGAAGTGACCATTTTCCAACTCTTTTAGTAACAAAACAACGGGATGACTGGCCGTCTTATCCTAAAAAGTGGAACTTTCATGTTGCAAACTGGGTGAAATTCAGAGAGCTATGGCCACTACACCTCGAAGAGGTAGACCATTTGGAAGTAGAAGAGATGGCCAACTATATTTCTGAATATGTTCTTACTTGTGCAAAAAAGTGCATACCGCAGTCCAGGAATGATAAGGTTAACACAAAGCCATGGTGGAATCGGGAGTGTGAAAGTGCTAAAAAACGGCAAAACAAAGCATGGAGGACTTTTTCTCGCTACCCAACAGCAGAAAACTTGATAACCTTTAAAAGTTGCAAAGCGAATGGCAGGCGTGTTCGCCGTATAGCCAAACAAGAAAGCTGGACACGCTATATATCCTCAATAAACTCCTACACAGACGTCAGCAAGGTTTATAATAGGGTGCATAAACTTAAAGGACAAGGCCCAAATCCCTTCCCTTTGGTGAATGACTGCGGTGATACAATAGAAGAACAGGCAAACGCTCTTGGCGAACACTTCGAGAAAATGTAAAGCTCAGAAAACTATACCACTAAGTTCTTACGCCACAAAAGCATAGCTGAAAGTGTACCACTGTGCCGGAACAAGCCTGTATCATACGAATACAATAAACCACTAACACTATATGAACTGAAGCTTGCCCATGGTTCCTGTGGAAGTTCTGCTCCTGGTTCTGATACAATTACCTATGAAATGATCAGAAATCTCCCTGATGAAACCTTGAACTGACTTTTAGCACTTTACAACAAGATTTTCAATACCGGCAAAATACCCTCTGCTTGGAAAGAGGCAATAGTACTACCAATCCTTAAACAGGGCAAAGATCCCTCTTTGGTAAATAGTTACAGGCCTATCGCCCTCACAAGCTGCCTACTCAAAGTGTTTGAAAAAATGATTAACTGCCGCTTGGTCTATTACTTGGAATACAATGCCATATTGGACTCGTGCCAGTCTGGTTTCCGTACAGCTAAATCCACAACCGACAATTTTGTCCTCCCCGAGTCGTATATACGTGACGCGTTTGTACACAATCAATACTGTCTGTTTTCTTTGATCTTGAGAAGGCATATGATACTGCCTGGTGATATGGAATCCTACAAGACCTATTGTTTTTCGGAATATGTGGCAGGTATCTATATCTATCTATATGTGGCAGGTATCTTAGAAAAATTACCTGTTCGAAAGGAAGTTCCGTGTAAGAATAAGTACTGTGTGATCACGCACATTTCTTCAAGAAAATGGAGTGCCACAGGAAGGACTATTAAGCTGCACACTATATATAGTTAAAATGAACTCTCTTCGCTCTGTTATTGTACCTGCGATATCGTACTCCGTATATGTGGACGACATCCAAATTAGTTTCAAATCGTGTAACTTGACTGTATGCGAACGCCAGATACAGATAGGTGTTAACCGTCTTGCGAAATGGGCTGATGAGAATAGTTTTAAGTTTAACACTGACAAGACTACTAGTGTGCTTTTCTCCAGATGACGAGGTGTACATCCTGACCCCTGCATACTAATGAATGGACAAAACTTAGTCATCGCGAAGGAACAAAAATCCTTTGTGTAATTTTTTATTCGAAACTCACCTTCATCCAGCACATAAAACAGCTGAAGTTAAAATGTCTCAAGACCATGAACCTTTTAAAGATTTTATCGCATCAGTCGTGGGGGACAGACAGGCACTGTCTCATATCTCTGTTTCGAAGCCTGGTTCTGTCACGCATAGACTATGGATGCATAGTATATCAGTCAGCTTCAAGGACAGCACTGAAAATGTTGGACCCTGTATACCACTTAGGTATCCGGCTGGCACTTGGTGCCTTCCGTACCAGCTTTATTCACAGCCTTTATGCAGAGTCAGATCAGTGGCCACTAGACTATCAGCGCACGTATCTAGGAGTCAACTATGCAGTTAAGATCATGTCTCTGAAGCAGCACCCATGCAAAACACTTATGAATGATGTGTCTACTACCCAGTTATACCTAAACCGTCCTTCTATCGCCCCACCGTTTTCCTTGACAATAAGACCTGCAGTAGAAAAACTTGACTTTTTTCAATGACTTGGAGGAAAGTGACCATGTCGAACACATCCCTCCCTGGCAGCAGTGTCCAGTCACTTGTGACTGGTCTTTCAAAGACATCATTAAGGAAAATTGTCCAAGTGCACTCACTGAGCAACATTTCTTGGCTCTTGAACACAAATATCGTTCAGCCGCATTCTTCTCTGATGTCTCAAAGTCTCAAACATCTGTATCTTGTGCAGCCTACGGACAAAAGTTCTCGGACACCAAAACCATGCATACACATATCAGCATTTTCACGGCGGAAGCCTATGGTATCCTGCTTATTTTACAACACATTAAACAACACAAGATACAAAAGTCTATAGTGTCCACAGATTCTTTAGGTGTTGTCAGGGCCCTGTCTGTGGCAAGTACAGCAAGAACCCTACTTTCAACAAGCTCCTCAACGAAATCTATGCAGCCTACAACCTAAAACTTTCTACTGTTATTTGCTGGGTTCCAGGTCATTCTGGAATCGCGGGCAATGAAATAGTGGACAAGAATGCACGAGAAGCCGCTGGTCGGCAAACCAAAGATATAACCTCTGTTCCGGGTGTAGATCTAAAACCTGTTGTACGTAGAGGTCTACGCAACCACTGGCAAGCTGAATGGGACAGAGAAGTCGACAACAAACTCCACCTTGTAAAACCCCAGCTGAGAAAAGTTATCCCACAAAAACTCAACAGGTTCGCCGAAGTCACTCTAACACGGCTAAGAATAGGCCACACTTATGCCACACATAAACACCTTTTGACAGGCACTGATCCACCTACATGTATACACTGTGGAGAGAGTCTAACCATTGTGCATGTCCTCATACAATGTCCTGTGCTTCACCAAGCACGACTGACCCATTTCAGGGAGCTCTATCGATATCATATCCCACTTCATCCAGCACTGTTTTTATCACTTGCTGCAGTGGTTGACCTTAAGAGACTTCTTCATTATCTTGGGAAAGTCAAATTTTTAACAATGATATCATTCCATCCTAGCCACCAGGCTGCGCCTCAAGTGTGAGGTACCGCCTGGTGCATAAAAAGTATGTCTGAGCCTTCGCAGTTCTTGCTCAGGCAAGGACTTCAGCTGCGAGGGTCTTGGGCCTTGCAGACTAATTTATCATCACAGATTTCAGCCAACTAAATGGTTTTAGCAAAGTGACATTCCTTTTAAATGCACCGTGTTTTAAATGGTTCATAGATATTTGCTACACATCGCTTGTTTTAATTTTTAAACTAATAACCGAAATGAAACAACACTTGTACTGGCGCTCTTTGGCCTTAGATGCCCTTGCGCCAATAAAACTTAACGTAACATAACCTAGAATATTGCTTTTTAAAATAGGCCACCCATGGGGCCTGTCATGCTCGTGAGAGCATGTATGACTAGTCTTTGCAGGCACCTTGTTTTAAAAGATTATTAGAATTGTTGGCAAATGGCAACAAATATCTGCGACTTAGTACCTTTTTGAGAGCATGTAATATTTCGTGTTTTTTATGCACCTGACCTTTTTTTAAATGTACTTCAGTCAGTTGTAGTGGTCCTTATCCTTCCTTATACTGCACTTGATGAATTTGAGTTGTTTTGGTCAAAACACCTGTCTGGAATGATAGAGCGTCATGCTCAAAACAGCATGAGCGACACCTACAGTTCAAAAGGCTCCTTATCAGAGCATGCACGGTGCCAATGGGAGACCAGCACTGAATAGGTGGTTGGTTGTTGGTTGTTCCTCAGAGTCCTGGCGCAACCCACCACGGGGGATCGGTTATGAAACGGACGGTGCCTCATTTGTGAGGTGACACAAGAAAAAAAGGCCAGCTGCACTTTGTTTTTATTTATTTTTTATTTATTTTTTATTTATAGAAGCAAAGCCCCTTAAGGGGTTTGCTCCTAAAATTGAAGCAATTTACTAGATGAATTAAACAATGAGTAAAAATTCAAGACATTTGACACTTCATAATAGTGATGTTACATGGCCATGGCAGCCAATGCAGAAGGCAGCTTTACTGCATCGACTGCCTCTCCCTCATCTTTATGCCCTCTTCCCATTCCCCAATCGTAGGATAGCAAACCGGGCATGTTCCTGGTTAACCTCCCAGCCTTCTCTCTTGTTGTTCATCTCCCCTGACTCCAGAGCCCCGCCGCGGTGGTCTAGTGGCTAAGGTACTCAGCTGCTGACCTGCAGGTCGCGGGTTCGATTCCCGGCTGCGGCAGCTGCATTTCCGATGGAGGCGGAAATGTTGTAGGCCCGTGTGCTCAGATTTGGGCGCACGTTAAAGAACCCCAGGTGGTCGAAATTTCCGGAGCCCTCCACTACGGCGTCTCTCATAATCATATCATGGTTTTGGGACGTTAAACCCCTCAAATCAATCAAATCCCCTGACTCCAGAAAACTCAGGTTCGAGTAGTCCATTGCTTTATTTGTTACAAGAACCCTGTGTGTAGCATCAATTAAGTTAAATGGTGGCCTCTCAATGTCAAGTGTTGATAGCATGCATATTTTTCATAATAGATCAGTGGTTTAGGTGAATGTGCCCCCAACCACATTTAGTAGGCAAGGCAGCTTTCCTTCTATGTAACTGTTTGCGAATAATGTAGACTACTTGCCTATCGTATCATTGACTTGATGCTGTACATATCGAAACAGACTTGGTGGTGGTCAGATTAAAAATTGTTACATGTGCTGCAGTCTGCATAGTGTGCTTGTTGTATTGCCTACGAAATGCCAATTAAATTCCACTGTTTGGACCTGATTAATCTAGCAAACACACGAAATTCTCTTTGGCAACAAGCCCAACGCCACTGGACCGGTCGGCAAGGGCAGAATGTACTGTGCTCACCTGACTGCCTGGATTTAATGCCACCTTCACTTTTATTGAACTGGTTTAGAAGGAAAACCACAAGATACATCCTTCCTTATTCCTACGCAGTTGCGGCACTTGAATGCACAACAAAGCCGCCAGCCTTCTTTTGCTTTCCTTCTGTGTTTCGTGCCCAAACTGCCTCTGCCTGCCACCACTCCGGTTCGTAGGAGTGTCTCAGATGAGTGCACTGTGACCTCCAGGGTGCATTGCATGCACAGTGAAAACTCTAGCGCTGGTCGTGCCTGATTTAGTTTCCATCCTTGTTTATTGCCACAGCTACGACAACTGATTTGGCCATCAGAAGTACTGTCCACTGTATAGTGACGAAACCACAGAAAGCTTTATTCAGCTGATAAGTACGGGCATATCTGCTGAAAAAAATGAGACAGTAAACAGAGAGTAAGAATGCAGCACAGCTTTCATTGGGGCTGAGAATTATTCACTTTATTAACTGCTTTTTTTTTTAAAGCACTTTCGTCGATTAAATCAGTTGTGGCATCCACGGTGATAAGGATAAAGTCAAGAGAGGTGTGTCATTGGTGCTGACATGCTCAGAGTGGCTTATTTGCCTCTGCAGATGTCGCGTGTGCAGTTCCAAGCGCGACACTCCGACATTTTAGACAACAGTGTTGACCACTATGCACAATGATTCAAAGTTTCCAGTGTTCAGACAATCATGCTTCCTAAGGTGTGAATATCAGTAAGTGATATATTATCCAGGTATTATTGATAAATATGAGCACACTTGTTAAAACAGTCAGTAAGAGCTCATTGTGGGAGCGGGAATCATGGACTTCATTAAGAAAAAAAATGAATGGCTTGAGATCCGAGTTGGGATGATTGCAATGAAAGTGTACCCAGCTGTCCATGTGGCACTTTACTGACAACTTGCTGTGTATTGTGCAAAGTAAATTCATATTTCAGAAAATTTATGTGAAACTCATGGATGCTACTATTGCTCTGAGATTGCATCTAGATTGTCTATTAAAAAGCAGAAATTTAGAAATGCAGCAAGGACTTCAGTGGGAGCTGGCACAGCTGTAGCCAAGCTCTCATTTTATCGTGGGTTCCAAGGTGAACAAGGCCCTGGGTCTGGGTGCCACATGGCCATATTCATCATGTCAGTTTTAGCATTAGACAGCCATTTGCTTGAGCATGTCACTTTGTTACATTTAGAACACATGACATCTCGTATTAAAAAAATTTTGGTAGCAGATTGGCAATGCATACATGTTTAGAGCAAATAAAAATTGACCAAGTACATGTAGTTTGAGAGAGTACGACGTGTGCATGGCTACCACATATGTACTTTTGCTGACAGCTGCTTTCCTTTTTTTTTAGAAAAATGAAAAATGTTCAAATATCTTTTGGTGTAATGTGTTGAGGGTCATTGTCTAAAGTTAAGATTTTATACTAGATGAACAGGATACCTCTGTTGTTTATTTCCTAAGTCAGGAGCCACTGCATGCAAGTTGAATAAGTTTAAAATATTGAGAAATGTATTGTGGGTAATTCAATGTGAGGCATCGCAAAAATGAAGTGCCATTTTATATATAGATGAAGTTGTCATAAAGTGCATTTACTATTCCTTGATAGCAAAAGTGCGCCTCTCATGTCAAAGTGCATCTTTCATGCTGTTTAACAGAAAGCAGAAGAAAAGATAGTTGATTCTTTCCTACCATATAAAATGTAATGTTAATGTTTTATACACCATGTAATCAATTTTTATGATGTTATGTGTTTTCCTTCTTACCATGTTTTGGCATCTGCGAAGAACATGTATATGGCACTCACGTGGAAGTGAAAATTCTACATGCGCACAATACGTTAAAAAGGTGTGTGAGCATGTATTTGCTTACGTTGTCTAGGGAAAGTTTCTTCAGAGTCTCTTTTTTTGTGTGTGTGACATGAGTGTGGTATGCATATAATTTAGCTGCACCTGTTCCTTATAATGGCGGCAACAAAAACAGTTGTACACTAAAGAAATGAGTGAGGCAGTGGCATGTCCACCTTCTATTCTGATTTGATTTCTTTAGTTGCAGAAGTAGAAAGTAACCTGAGCTACCAAACTGGTTCGACCCATAGCTGGAGACTATATGTGAGTTCAATAAAAAAAAATTATAATAATGTACACATTACAATAGAACTATCACGTGCTTAAAATATTTTGACAATTTGCTCAAAAGCAGAAGAAAGTGCAATTGCCAGCATTTAAATTACAGTCACTGAAATTTCAGAGGCTCAAGTCCAATGTTATGAGGTCACACACATGCCAAGTATATTTCGTGGCTGTTGCATATGATACTGCATTGTATGAATACTAAGACGTGTTTGGAGGAAGTGAGAAGTCTATCTTAGTTTGTGTTAAAGGAATAGTGGCAACTGCAGTTGCTGAGGTTAAATATTCTAAATGAAGTTATCAAATTTGAAGTAACCTTTTCTGAAGTGACATACTCACAGGTACTATAATTAATTTAGATGCATTAGAAAAGTGTAGCTCTTCCGGATCTATTAGTTGTGATCTTGTAGGATCCCTCTAAAATGCGCTCACAATTCTTCCTTTCGCAAAAACTGATTGTTGTGCAAGGTTGGTGTGCAAGGTTCTGGTGAAGGATCACCAGGCTTACGTGTTTTTGTGGCTGATTCTATCACATTTGCTCTTCATCAGTGTGCACTGTTATGTTTTGAGTTTTGGCTTCCTGTTTCCTGTATTGCTGATAGAATACTGCAGTAGATAGTGCCTGCCATAAAACAACCAGAGCAGAGAAATGTTATAAAAATGCAGGTTTCTTTTTGTATGACACAAGGCTTCTTGATATGTACGATCTTTCCCTTTTTGTAGGCCATAAAGCTGTGCATAGCCTGAGCAAAAAGTGTAGCAGGATTGAGTTGGTTCATTATGCATAACCAAAAGAGGACAAGGAAAGAGTGCAAAATTCATTTTTTGTCCACTTTTTTTCCATATTTATATTACAATTACTAATAACATCCCCTATACTTTTCTCAGAATCATTGTCTGTTAGTTCTCATTAACATTGTGTCTAACAAAAAAGACCAGCCCTCAAATTTTCACTTTCATTTATAGCCAAAGTCTCATTCTGGCAGACTTGGTGCTTTCATGTAGTATGCTAGAGATTATTGGTCAGTTGCCAGCTTGTAATAAAGTCACATGCTACATGACTCCAACAGGCAGAAAAAAAATGCCCCACACTCACCATCATGGCTACTGGTGGTGCTGACTGACACTCCACATTTCAATCCCCATAATGTGTACGGGTTAATTGGGAAGCAGTGGCCACATACTGCACCAGGGTGGCTAATCATTCTCTGGTGAGATAGTACGTTACCAACAGTAATCACCGGTGCAGCCACACCCCAGGCCAAAGAGGGTTCAGCTTGAATTGAGGACGATTCAGCTAGCGATGGAAAGGAAAATGATAGGTGTAACTTTAAGAAACAAGAAGAGAGCAGAGTGGATTAGGGAACAAACCGGATTAAGGATATCATAGATGAAATCAAGAAAATAAAAGGGGCATGGGCTGGGCACGTAGCACGTAGGTAAGATAACTGCTGGCCATTAGGAGTAACTGTGTCTGTATTCCCAGAGAAGGCAAGTGGTTGAGGGGAATACAGAAAGTTGGGTGGGCAGATGAGATTAGGACATTTGTGTGTATAAAGCGGCAGCAGCAAGCACAGGACCGTGTTGACTGGCGGAACATGGGAGAGGCTTTTGTCCTGCAGTGGGCATAGTCAGGCTGATGATGATGAATTTGCACGGGCAACAAAGGCCGCTGGTGTTTCTTAGTGGTCGAGCATCGGACGCGTTATTTGAAGGTTGCAGGTTCGGTCCCTGCCAGTGACAAGTTATCTTTTTTTCTGTCCACTTTTCTTTTTTTTACATTTCCATTACAATTACGACTAAAAACATCCCCTCTACTTTCCTTCACATCATTGTCTCTTAGCTCTCATTAATATTGTGTCTAAAAGAGAACAAGGAACATATGCATAAGAAACATGGGGAAAATTGGCACTCGATTAGCAACTAAGTTATTTTCTGTTAAGTAGCTTGCTTAGTTTCATTTTATACCCTTGTAGCATTTTCCTGTATGTATGCATAGTGTGAAAGTTTTTTGATACCGTAAAATAAATTGGCCGCTTGTGCTATGCCACTGCTTTCAGATTTTTTTCTCTATTTTTTTGGTCCTTGTTCATTTTTTATAGTCATTCTAAATGGAGTTTTCGGCCAGTTGCACCTACTTGAGGTAGTGGAGACACAGAACAGCATCTATACAAAATTTTGCATTAAAGAAAACCTTTGAGGAAGTGTATAACTTGGGCTAATGCTTTTTATTCCCTAGTCTGTAGGAAAAGATAACTTGAATGAAAAATGTGCTATGAAACTTCAACAGTGCATATTGATTTGTACTTACTTAAATTTGTTTTCATGCCATTTTATGCTGTTATTTTTACAAATTTTGAAAATACTTGTGTAGCCATCTATGGCATTTTTAAGGCCATCTGCAAACATAAGGTTTTCAGTGCTGCTGATACAGTTAAAGACACTTCAGTTTTTTTTTCATACTTTTTGTGTGTAAAGTTACAAGGTCGACAGCTGGGCTAGTTGATATGATTCCATATTATTTAAATCAGTGCAAAAGACAGGTAATGTCCTCTTTTTATCCTGTCTCTTGTGCTCTTTTAAATAATATAGTTACAACTTATTGTGATGAGCAATTTACCGGTCATGTTTGAACTTGTGCTGTATATGAAAGGTAAAGTTAGGACTTTTCGATATTGTATGAATGTTACGCATCCTTCTTACCCCAAAGTACTCATATAATTTTTCTTCGCATACCTTGCCCCTGCATTATTTGCTTGTGGCACACCATGAGGATAAGAAAGTTACGTGATACCACTATTTATTGTTTCACTTGCCTTCTGAGAATCATTTAATAAGCTTCTCAAGCACATAAAGTGTTTATTGGTACTAAATAAAGTCAGGTTTTAGAAGTTGCTGAAAGTACATTAACTTCTCACAGCATTGCTCATTATATAAATACATATTGTACATATATACCAGCCACATTTGGTCATTGCTGTTGTATATTCTTTGTTTTCATCTCATTTGAAGTGAATCTGTTAATATTTAATGATGCATGTCGCTGTATATAAAGTCAAGAGCTCATAAGCACTGACATTGTAAAGTGCAATAAAAAAATGGTGCTTTCTTACTGTGTTGCCTTTCTTTTAAAATGTTTCTCAATGCAGGTGCTTGTTATTCATTGCCTTGTGGACATAACAAACATTTGTCCAAGCTACTTGGGTCTGTATACTCTAGTGGATTTGAAAGGAAGGCATGTTATGCAGCTAGTTTACAAGGACTGACTTACTTTAAAGCTAGTATGTGGTTTTTGTTAGCACCAATTTAATACAATAACTTTAACTACTTTCAACGAATGTAACCGGTTGTGAGCTCACAACAGCCAATTTGGTGGCATGGTTGTCCACCGCCACTGCTATTGTCCATAAGAACCTGTCACGCATAGTTAAAAATAAAACCCGCTTTTAGGGAGGATCGTAACCAAGGCTGTCTATATACCAGGGAAGTGTTCTACTGCAGAACCACACCAGTACTTGAAATCTTTTCAGAAAAAACGCCAGGTCTGCGCGGAAGGCACTGCACAGTCACAGCGAAAGCTAGAAGAGCGACCTTTCAGAACCTTTGCTAAACACTCGTTCGGTAACTGCTGCAAGCACACTTGCTGGGTACCCACTACGTCGTTAATGATAATTTCTGGGTAATAGACGTGCATTCACTATGGTATTTTTCATAATTCTTTTGGTAAATGTTGTATGCGCTAAATACTTGCAAGGAATTTTGTGCCAATTTGTTCATGCAGTGGCTGACGACGATGAGGAATTATGTCTGAAGGCGGTATGCACCACAGTTAATAGGTGATCAAAAAGTCACAACTTTGCCGCAAAGGCAAAGCAATGAACGCGATAGCAACAAATTAGAAGGTCACGCGCAGAACGGCAAGCAGATCGAAACGTGCCCCGTATTTCTCAAGCACAAATGACGCACGAAACGTACTCACAGGTACAGATGAACACGAATAAGTGTCTCACCTTTGTGCGCCCGGTAACTACAACAGAATACGTACAACGTACAGACCTCCCCACTGCAAAAAAAGGGCGCGCGATCGAGCGTACACCCCCTTATTCTCTACGTGGGCCAAAGTACGTGTGAGAGATGTGAGCCGCCACACGCTCACTGCACCATCTTGCTGAAAACACGATAATTCCCTTTCAAGATGCCTGCCTACAGTGGTAAGTGGTAGATATAAATACTTTGCCGTTTTACCGTCCGAGGAGATACCCCACGGTGGCTCAGTGGTTAACGCGTCGCGATCATGACGCGGAGGTCCCACGTTGGATTCCGCGCTGGAGTCTTTTTTTCTGGATTTCATTTTTTTTGCATTTTCGTATATATAGATACGTATACTTATACTGTGCATGACATCGACGCCAGCGGCGCAATCCAGACGAGAGAGTCCATATAATTGCTATCGCAATGAAACGAAGTTTTGTAATGGGTTGAAGCATTGGGCAACCAACTCGTTAGACTGTTCATATTGTGTGATGCCTCGTTGTTCTTTTGCTGTTCTAAAACGCTTTATTACTCATATTAACGAGATTTCTTTCCCGACATCAAGCATGCCTAAAGGCAAGCTTGCGAAGGAGTCCCCAGTACTGGCGTGCAGCTTTCGTGTGGCTAACGTGGTGCATAAACCGGTGCCCCGTATCAATTTCGTCAACATCGTGGTGACTGCGCTTGCTCAATCGACGGACTTCGCAGGCTGTAGTGCGCTTGCCTTGCCGCAACAGGTAAGCAGTCGTCTCTATTATTTGTAGTTGTACTGTGCCCTGGTGGTCGCTATCCCATATGTAATAGTCATAAATACCTGTCCACATCAGACAGCATGATAATATAGAGTTATACTGCCGGGATTTGAGAACACCTTCCCAGAGGCTTCCCAATATCATAGTGCTGACTTTTTTAGCACCTGTAATAGTTTCCTGAAAAGTTGTGTAACTTGCACCGAGTCATCCTCCCATTACGCTGATATGCTGGGATGGCAAAACTGAATTGTGCTTCGCGTTGCCCATTTGGGATTGAGAGAAGAACACTGGTATAATTGTAACGACCCCAAATGCGTGCTTTTTCGCAGCGCACAAATATGGCGGTGAAGCCGAATGTGTAAATGCCAGTGTTTTTATTGTGTGCTTCTCCGCAGCGCACGTGCACGGCAGCGAAGCCGAAAGTGTTCATGCATTGCATTGTTTTATTTACAGGCATAGAGATGAGCATTCCAAGTTCAAATCGGCACGTATTTGCCTTTACGTTTATTAAAATACTTGAACTTTTTTAATTATGTGGATGCATTTGTCATGGACTTGCCACCAAAATCCCAAGCTCTCATATTATGGAAGAAAATTTCATCAAACCTGCCTTCTACACACTGCTGTACCAGGGAATGAACATGTTGGCCGTTTCTTATGCTAATACATACTCGGCGACAGAAAAGCCATGGTATGAATTTGTAAGCAACTATTCAGTCGATCTGACATTCCCTAAGCCCAGAGACAGATCATGCATTGTGGCACCACTGCAGATTAACACATACCCAAATTAAGACACACTCAAAGCTACATTTCGCAGTATATGAGACGAGCACCCCTGGAGCTTAGCGGTGCGAAAACCGACACATATTATGTACGAGTGACCTTCATGTCCCTGTGAGGTGAATTCACTACAGGCCAACACAATACCACATCATTCTTGGGAAATGTATTTCTCTGAGAAGGCCTTGAAGAGCCTAGTGGTTGACTTGGAGCTGGCCCAGTAAGCAGGTAGTTGGTGACGCCCTAAGAGCCCCACCAACCTTTGCTCTGAAAAACGCTTCAGTTATATAAATGTTCTCTCTATTCATGCTACAGCCCAATGTATGCAAGCTTGTTCAGACAACTCGCTTTGCTAACATCTGTGGCACCCCCTCCTGGTCCGTTTACACTGGTGTGTGTTGCCCCAGTAATAGCGCACACAATCATACAGCAAGATGCGAAAACTCAAATGTACCAGAGTTCTGAAAACTTCAATGTTTCACTAATGCATAATAGTAATAATAATAATAAAATGAAGACATGAAACTTACTAGACTGGTCAGTAAGGTTAAGAGCTGGGCTAGTTTGTGACTGATCATTATACCGTACGGTGAAGTAGCAGACTTTTGACATGGACAAAGAGGACAAGAATGTCGTGTCTTTCTTGTGCCCCTTTGTCTATGTCAAAAGTGTGCCATTTCACCATATGGTATACTGATTAGACTGCTTAGCCTCATCATTGTGCAAAGTATTCATGAAAATAATTTTGATTAGGATAAGAGGCACACACTTGACTTGAAATGGACATTACAATTTGGGCTACATCATTATTTAATAAGTTGTACCACTAATCAAGCCATATACTGTGTACCCTCCTTCTTGACACTGCTTTGCCTCTTCAACTTGTCAAACCGCCAGTCGTTGCTGCAACTGCAGGGCACTAGACGGGTCAGGCTCTATTGAGTGCCCCGTCGGGAGAGAGACCAAACAAAAAGAGCGGTTAAGATCTGCTTCGCCACACTACCAGCAGTTCTTATTTTATTCTCTTGAATGGCTACACTTTTCAAAGGCAGGCAGACAAACAAAGAGTGTTTGAGAACAATTGGTGTGAACTCGTGCAATGTAGTTGTCTCTTGAGGAATGACGCTACAGCTGCACAAGTATGGATCTTGCAGGTGTTGAATGGATAGCGAGAGCCCTACACTCACTGCAGCTGAGCTGACACAGTGTTGAAGCGTTACAGGTCAACGCTTACTAGATTTGTGGCACATAACTCAGCTAGGACAATCAGTGGTGTCAGAGAAAATCAAATTTGATGATAAGCACTGTCAAGCATTCCTGGTCAACATAGAGCACATCGGAAAACAAACACATGACGCTTGCCCCCAATTGGAGGTTCAGTGACTACTCTTACAAGCAAATTAGTTATTCCAGGACCAGCAGCAGTCACCCATATTGTATTATAGACTGCTGCACCCAATCCCTATAAGCATTTTCATTCCATATGTTTAGGCAGCAAACTTCTTTTAGCAACTTCACCGTTGTCTATCTAGCACAGATATTCCAAGATATCAACTGATAGTCATGCGACGAATATGAAGCTGCACACTGTCGTAATCACCTTGCATGCAGACTACAGCCACTTGGAAATATTTGCCTCTGTAGATTTCCCCAAACTTTTTTTACTTTAGGTACAAGCAGTTTATTACCAGCATGACAAATAAAGTAAGCACTAATAGCGACTACATTACATTCAGGTAGCCGAGTATCTTCAGCTGATTTGGCAAAGGAGCTTTAACGGGCCTCTTACAAAGAAGTGCGAGCAACTTTTATGCCTTAATACATGTTTGATAATCAAGTTGAATTAAAAATGCTTCACTGCCATGTATAATTAATGCCGGCATCATTAGTTGATATACATTTCTGACATCAGTGATCGCTTCAAAACACCCACCAAAATTTTTAAAAATTAGCACAAAAGCATAGTGGAGCACCATGTTTCAGTAAAAGCTTCTTAATTTGAATTCAAAGTAATAATATTTGAATTAGCGAGCAGGCACTAGAATGAACAGACATCGTGTCACACGGTGCGGTGAGATCCAGAGAGGGCACCTTTAGACTCATTCCTGCTAATTATATGATAGTGCACTTTTGTGACAGGTCATTTCATAAATTAAGTTCATGCTCTAATAGTGAACAGAATTCATTGATTAGTCAGGGATATGCCACAAACAAGTTGGTCCTTAGTGCCAAAATATGTGAAGCTATTTGTGTTCCAAAACATTTATTTACATAGCAGAGCTAATTCAATCAAGATTTAAAGTCTTTCTTTGTTTATTTCGAACAATAGTGAAATGTGTCCAAAAAATATGGCCAAAGGCAAACATGGCCAAACCAGGCCGTTCCACCCATACCGCAGTAGCAGCATACAAGCTACATTTACAACCATCTATAATCAAACATGGAAATGAATTACTGCACTTCTTTTACACAAATGAAAGTAATGAGAGATTTGGATAATCATTCTAGGCCGATTTCTAAAAACATGGACGAAAGCCAGGGGGCTTCCAGTTTTAATTAACCAAGTTTAAATGAATGAGCTTTTACTGTACTATGTGCCAGGCCAAATTTCAGTGACATAGCAGGCTGGGAGAACTAGATGCGACAGTCCTCTGCCGAACTTTGTTTCCAGATGCTGGCTGGGCATCCTGTTTTACATCTTTTAAAAAAAAAAAGCTAGTTGAATGGTTGTGCATTTATTACAATGTTTATATTAAAATGCCACTGGCGTAAGCAGCCAGCACCACCTAAAAAAGCAGCCCAAGAACACAGCAAGAGAGGTGAATGACGATAGCCTTCGTCGTGGACCCTGCAAATTCGTCTGTCATTGATGCCTGCTATACTTGTAGAGCAGGTGGATTTTAACATTGGGCCTGAGCAGCCACTAAATTCATTGTACTTGTAATGAGTTCACAAGGTGTCACTGTTTCAGGCACTTGTGTTTACTTTGAAACCATATTTAAATGTGTTGGAGATTACATTCACCAGTAATAAATGTTATCAGATTCCTATGTGTAATACCAAAGCTCAACATACAGTCTGAATATCTTTGAATAGACAAACCAAAGCAAATTTTCACATTGTACTTTTTATTGGCATTTCAGGAACAACACGGCCAGATGACTAAAGTACATGCCACTTCTGGAAGAAAATTGCATGTTCAAGAATGGTTGCAAAATGTAAAAGAAAGATATTGGCATTCTCCTTGCACCATCAGCTGTCCAACATCTGCAAGGTGCAAAGGTGAACACACTGTCATGTAAACAGGGCCATGTGCATGCACTGATACAAGTTTGTTTGCCTGTGGTAGAGAGGACAAAAAAACATTTTAGCTCGCATCCACCGATAACATAAATGAAGGCCTAAGATCAGCTCCACCAGTTTAAGCAGCTTCCTAGGAGCCTGCATGTCAGTAGTCTGTTTTACTCGATCATAATTGCTTATTTCTTTGCTCTATTTTTGTGTGCATTTACCTGCCAAGCAATCATAATCTAAACAGATTGTAATACTCTGGTGTTCTAGCACTATAAAAAAAAGAACAATTAGGCAGGTAACTAGTGAGGCCAGGGCTCTAGCTTATCCACAGTTCCCTGCTCAAAAAACAAAAATGGCTTAGTTATTACCTTGCATGTATACTTGTATTAGTTGCAATAACCTTTAAAAAGGCCACCGTTCTAGCTTGCGCTGTGACATTGTTGCCTGCACCACAGAGGCGTCACGATATTTTGTAACAGCGGAGTGGAGCTCTTTCAGCGGAAAGTTCTGCAAAACGGATATGTGCCAAGCAGCTCTCAGCATAGCTTCGCATAGAGTAAGGGTGGGAAAGGGAAGCGAGAGTGATATTAGGAGGAGTAGAGGGGATAAAGCATAGCATAGTCTATCATAGTATTGTGGGCGAAAAGTTACGAAGTCACCCCTAATGGATCCGCCTCGTTTGTGTACTCGGTAGGCAGCGTCTGCACATTCTTCATAAATTTGGCTATCATTGCTAAATAAAAACATCACGCAGAAGTTCTGACGGTCATTTCTGTGAATAATTTCAAACAAAAGGAGTTTTTACAGTCAACATATTAATCTAGGATGAAAAAAAAAACTGGAAGTTGTTTACAGACACTTTCTGTTTACAGAAATTGTATAGAGTGTGCACATTGTGCGTAATCGCTGATAGAGAATACTATTCGTAAACAAGCTTATTTCATAAAATGCCGGCGATCCCTGAAAAGTACGCTCTTACACTGGTTTGCCTCAATTAAGGGATGGCGTCGCGCAGAATAAGCATCTATAACTGTCTACACATATAACTGTTTTTGCATAGATATCGTCGAAGTTTTTTGGAAATACATTTTTGATTACAGTCCGAAAACAACGAAAACCTAAGACAGAAGGGACACAAACGAGCGCTGTAGGTGTCCCCCAGCACTCGTTTGTACTCTTTCTGTCTTTCGTCATCATTTTTGCACTGTAATTAAAAATGTGTCTGTACCAACTAGCCAAACTTTCAATACTATTGCAATATACTTGTTGAAAATAATTTCCCTGAAAAATTTAAAGAAATTGGCACCTTCTTGTACCCGCTTTTACAAGATTCTCTCTTTTGAATAAGAATACATACAGCTCCATAGAAAGCAAATGAGGTTGGCATGAGATAAGCAACTTGAATTTGGAAGAAAATATCAATTCATAATTTTAGTGCCAATATGGAAGTAGGCAACATATGGGCCAGCTAATGCTAGAAAGGCATCAGTTGTTAGCGGATTTGGCACGAGTCTCATTGAGTGCTTTCTGCTTCGCACAGAACTTCGCAGCTCCACGCAGATGCAGAAATCGTCATCACGGAAGCATTGACTGCAACCACGTGTTGTAGCCAGAGGTCAATAAAAAAATTCGAGCCCACTCACAGCTTGACCTGAGCCTGGGTGAGCCAACCCAAGAGTCTGTTAGTGTAAAACGAGCTTTTCGGTTATGGTGTCAATGCTCTCTACCGCCAAATCTGTTATAATTGGGGCTTTGTGATAAGCCTTTTGGTCTTGAACGTTTATATAGGAGTTGACAGTGATTTAAACATGTGACTCACGACATATATATTTATCAAGAGCTCCCAGTGAAACAGTTTGTGCTGCAAGGTCATGGCAGCTTTCCTCTAACTCACGTCTCGATCTGATCAATAAATATTGAGGTGGCGCATGAATGCTAGTGCGGCATGTGTGTGAATATACTTGAAATCCTAAGCAGACATAATGCTGAAGTTTAGTTGATAAGTGGAGCTCACTCAGACTCGGCAATACCTTTCTCAACAATACTCACTCGGAACTTATACTCGCCTAAATCTTACTCAGCCGGTCTGTCTAGGCAAGTTGACTCTTGAGTGAGTTTGTCAACTACGTTTGTAGCCAGTATTAAGTTTCACAACCCAACCTTCACTCATACCCTTGCCACAAAGCCTTCCTTCGAAAAAAATATTCGCCCAAAGACAAGACGGAGAGCGATCTCTTGTTTCATCATCATCATCATCATCAGCCTGACTACGTCCACTGCAGGACAAAGGCATCTCCCATGTTCCGCCAGTTACCCCAGTCCAGTGCTTGCTGCTGCCAATTCATACCCGCAAGCTTCTTAATTTCATCTCCCCACCTGACCTTCTGTCTCCCCCTAACTCACTTGCCTTCTCTGGGAATCCAGTTAGTTACCCTTAATGACCAGCGGTTATCCTGTCTACGCGCTACATGCCCGGCCCATGTCCATTTTCTCTTCTTGATTTCAACTATGATATCCTTAACCCCCGTTTGTTCCCTAATCCACTCTGCTCTCTTCTTGTCTCTTAAGGTTACACCTACCATTTTTCTTTCCATTGCTCGCTGCGTCGTCCTCAATTTAAGCTGAACCCTCTCCAGGTTTCTGCTCCGTAGCTAAGTACCGGCAAGATACAGCTGTTATATACCTTCTTCTTGAGGGATAGTGGCAATCTACCTGTCATAATTTGAGAGTGCTTGCCAAATGTGCTCCACCCCATTCTTATTCTTCTAGTTACTTCAGTCTCGTGGTTCAGCTCCACGGTTATTACCTGCCCTAAGTAGTCCTTTACCGTACCCTTTGCCCTGTACAGTCTTTTACAGCTTGAAGTGCACTATTACCTATCTCGAAGCGCTGCTTTCTTCCGAGGTTGTTGTACATTACTTTCGTTTTATGCAGATTAATTTTGAGACCCACCTTCCTGCTCTCCTTGTCTAACTCTGTAATCATGTGTTGCAATTCGTCCCCTGAGTTACTCAGCAATGCAATGTCATCGGCAAAGCGCAGGTTACTAAGGTACTCTCCATTAACTCTTATCCCTAACTGTTCCCATTCTAGGTTTCTGAAAACCTCCTGTAAGCACGCGGTGAATAGCATTGGGGAGATTGTGTCCCCCTGCCTTACACCCTTCTTGATTGGTATTTTGTTGCTTTCTTTACGAAGCACTATGGTAGCAGTTCATGTCCTGTAGATTTCTTCCAGCATGTTAATATATACTTCATCGACGCCCTGATTCCTCCTTGTCTGCATGACGGCTGATATTTCTACAGAATCTAATGCCTTCTGTTAATCTATGAAGGCTATGTATAGTCGTTGGTTATATTCTGAGCATTTCTCTATTACCTGATCGATAGTATGAATGTAGTCGATTGTAGAGTAGCCTGTTCAAAATCCTGCTTGTTCCTTTGGTTGATTAAATTCTAATGTTTGTTTTCTTTACTCTGTTAGCAATTACCTTTGTAAATAGCTTGTATACTACAGAGAGCAAGCTGATTGGCCTGTAATTCTTCAAGCCCTTGTCATCTCCTTTCTTATGTATTAAGATGATGTTAGCATTCTTCCAAGACTCTGGTACTCTCCCCGTCAGGAGACACCTCGTAAACAGGGTGGCTAGTTTTTCTAACACAATCTGTCCTCTATCTTTCAGCAGATCTGATGTTACGTGATCCTCACCAGCAGCTTTTCCTCTTTGCATGCTCTCCAAAGCTTTTCTGACTTCTATCATTACTGGTGGGGTGTCATCTAGGTTACTGCTAGTTCTTATAGTATTAAGGTCATGGTTGTCTCAGCTACTATACAGATCTCTGTAAAACTCCTCCGCTATTTTAACTATCCTATCCATATTGGTATTTATTTTGCCTTCTTTGTCCCTTAGTGTATACATCTGACTTTTGCCCATCCCAAGTTTCCTCTTCACTGCTTTGACGCTTCCTCCGTTTTTCAGAGCGTGTTCAATTCTCTCCATGTTACACCTTCTTACATCGCATACCTTACGCCTATTATCAACTTCGAAAGCTCTGCCAGTTCTATTTTGTCTGTTGTACTTGAGACTTCCATGATTTGACGCTTCTTAACGAGATTCTTCGTTTTCTGGCAAAGCTTGCCAGTGTCCTGTCTAACTACCCTGCCTCCAACTTCCACTGCACACTCCGTAATGATACTCATCAAATTATCATTCACTGTATCTACGCTAAGGTTGGTTTCCCACTAAGAGCCGAGTACCTGCGAATTCTACTAGTAGCTCTCCTCTGGCGTTTCTAGTACTGATGCCATAATCTCCTACTGCCTGGTTTCCAGCCTGCTTCTTCCCTACAATTTGCATTAAAGTCTCCCATCAGTATAGTATACTGTGTTTTTACCTTACTCATTGCCGATTCCACGTCTTCATAGAACCTTTCAACTGAAGCGTCATCATGGCTGGATGTAGGCGCGTAAGCCTGCACTACCTTCATCTTGTATCTTTTATTCAGTTTAATTACGATACCTACCACCCTTTCATTAATGCTATAGTATTCCTCTATGTTGCCAGCTTTGTTTTTGTGAATTAGGAACCCCACTCCCTGTTCTCGTCTGTCCAAGCCCCTGTAGCAAAGGACGTGCCCATTCTGTAGTACCGTATATGCCTCATCTGTCCTCCTAACGTCACTGAGCCATATTATATCCCATTTAACACCCTCTAGCGTCTCGAATAGTAATGCTAGGCTTCCCTCACTAGATAAGGTTCTAGCTTTAAACGTCGCCAAGTTCAGGTTCCAATGGCGGCCTGTCTGGATCCAGAGATTCTTAACACCCTCTGCTGCATTGCAGCTCTGACCGCCGCCGTGGTCAGTTGCTTTGTAGCTGCTGGGGACTGAGGGCTGTGAGTTAATTGATGTATGCATGTGGGAAGTAGTGGCCAGATACTGCACCAGGGTGGCCAATCCTTCTCTGGTGAGGAAGTGCATTACCGGCGGTGGTAACCGGTGAGGCCGCACCCCAGGCCTCTTAATGCAGTTCCATCAACACGCGGATTTTTTTTTAATCCGGTTGGGAACTGAGCGGCACCGGGATTTGAACCACGGACCTTTCGCATGCGAGGCGGATGCTCTAACCACTACGCCATCGCCGCTCTCTTCATGACCATAAAAGAGTAGCTGCCAAACCAGTAGGCACCACCAGTTATGAGCTTATGAATAAATTGGCAAATATTTATTGTTCTGTTGCCTAGGTTTATAAAAAATATCTCGTAGAAGCGGGCGTAAAAGACCCTTCAAATGGTATTTTTTGTGAACTCTCCAAGGAGGTCAAATGCATCGGGTATATTACATGAAGAAGCAGAGCACATCACATGCACAGTTCAAGTAACTTGGCTATGTGCCAGTAACCATCGCCGTTAACCAAACAGACCTGGCTGCATGCAAAAAGCTACAACTACAATTGTTTTAGAGGGAACAGATTTTATAGTTCTGTTTGTCAAAGCTATTCCGATGCTTTTGGTAGCATGTTTAGAAAAAAAAAACACTAAATAGAGGTTCTTGGTACTGTGTGTCTATAAAACATTGCCTCCTCATTAAAAAGTCTTTCTTTAAACTCTAAAAGATCACTTATGTAAGAAAGTTCTGTGTGCTCATGTAACATCTTTTCCACGCCAGTGGTGGTACCAGCTTTTCCAGTGGTAGGTTTCATGCTCACTATTGCAGTTAAATAGTATGTGCACTACAATCTCACCGGTATTGAGAGGTAATATTGAAAGTTGGCTGTTATATATTTAGCGACAACTTATCTTGATGTTGGAGCACAGGCTTCTGCACATTTGTGTTTCTCTACAAGTTAGGCAGTTTTCGGGTGAGGGAAAATTCTAGGCACCTAAAACACCTCAAGAGGAACAGAGAAGCACAGGGTGTGCTTCTTTGTTCTTGTGGTGTTTTAGGCATCTAGAATTTTCCCTTATACTTATGTACCAACTAGACTAGCCTCATTGATTTGATTAATATGTGGGGTTTAACGTCCCAAAACCACTATATGATTATGAGAGACGCCGTAGTGGAGGGCTCCGAAAATTTCAACCGCCTG
Source organism: Rhipicephalus microplus (assembly GCF_043290135.1). Taxonomy (NCBI): domain Eukaryota; kingdom Metazoa; phylum Arthropoda; class Arachnida; order Ixodida; family Ixodidae; genus Rhipicephalus; species Rhipicephalus microplus. The sequence continues at coordinate 51,206,033 of NC_134710.1, read as the reverse complement.
GGGTTCTTTAACGTGCACCCAAATCTGAGTACACGGGCCTACAACATTTCCGCCTCCATCGTAGACTAGCCTCAAGTACTTCTATGTTTTCAGATGATTTTGGTTTTGCTCACTCACGTCGTTATTGCCTATGGCAGCGCACACCAGACTACACAAAGGGACGACACAAGTGTCGAGTGTCGTCTCTTTGTGTGTGTGTTCGTTCTGTAACCTGGTGTGCGCTGCCATATGCCATAATTGCTTATCAACTAGCCCGCAAGTACGTCTTATGCATCGTTAACAAATTTTCAAAATTATATACATAAAAATGTGAATGGGACAAACATTTTAATGGTTCATTCTACAATTCAGTGCAGTATATTACGAGTATATTTTTCTTCAAGAAGTAAAAAGCGCGTTTGTAGCCACACACTGAGCTACTACTTCATGGACGCCAAGTTTGCTTTGGAAAATGGGTGTGTTGAAAAGGTGGGGCTAAGAAAAAAAGGGGGGGGAGGCATTCTTGCAAAGCGAATAATAACAGCATTTTATGTATTACTTCCAGTGATGGAAGTGCTGCTTCAATTGCTCCAAACTGCTACAAAAGAGAATTGCTGCTCAAAGCAGTAATTTTTTAGTAACTGCTCCAAACCTGCTCTGAAATGACACTGAGAAAACGAGAATGACAAACTTCTGTTTGAAAGAGATTAAAAAGAATCTGAGTACTACCATCCTAGTGTGCTACTATCGTGCAGTATTATCAGGTCTGATCTCGTTTGTGTGGCGAGAATTGGCATATTAAGCATATCGCTCATTTAGCTGTTTTCTTTTTCTCTTAGTATTAACATACCTGGCATCCAGAAAAAGGCCAATTTGTCGTCACCGGCTCTTAAACAGCTCACACTACTTCTCTTGTATGAAAAATATCAAGACTCCACACATATATACACTGACGGATCGGTTCAGCCGGACAGCTCTACAGGATCAGTAGTGATACCAAGGTTGGCCACGACAATTAAATTCAAGACATCTCACGCAACAACATCAACGGCAGCAGAATTGGCAGCACTTCGTGCCGCGTTGCAATTTGTAGTTGATCAACCTACACGCAAGTGGACTATTTTCTGCGACTCGAAGGCGGCACTGCAGTCTCTACTATCAGCCTTACGCCGTGGACCACACGAACAGCTGGTACTAGAGATAGCAGATGTTATACACCACCTGACTGAGAAAAGGCACCAAATTACATTTCAGTGGTTGCCCAGTCACTGCGGAATCATCGGCAATGAACGGGCCGATCAAGCTGCCCGCTCAGCCCACACAGAGGATCATAAACTGCGACTACCACTTTCTAGGACAGATGCTGCACGAAAGCTCCGCAGGCTTGCTCGCCAGCAAACCACATCACAATGGAATCAGCCACACTTCAAGCATGCCCGACTGTACTCGCTTGACCCTACACTAAGTCTTCAAGTCCCGTCGAGGCTTTGCCGAGCAGACCAGACCCTGTTATGTAGGCTGTGGTTGGGCGTTGCGTTTACCAACGCCTACGCTTTCCGCATTGGGATGGCCGACACCGCAGCCTGTGGCCACTGTGGCAAAGAGGAAACAATTCAACATATTTTTTGTGAGTGCCTAGCGTATAGTAAACAACGACTATGCCTTCGCAAGGAGCTCAACAAATTAGATTATCAACCTCTGTCGGAGCAGGGAATTCTGCAGTATCGTCAGGATGCGACTTCACAGAAGAGGGGCCCTGAAAGCGCTACTGAACTTTTTGCGATCGACTGGCCTTACTGAACGGTTGTAGCTAGGACACCCTTCCTGTGTGTGTTTTCGTTTTTTTAACGAGTGTGCGTGCATTTTTTTTGTTTCTTTTTCTCTCTATCTACCCCCTCTTTCTTGCCTGAATGAATGAATGAATAAACTTTATTTAAAGTCCGGCAGTTTTCACCGGGTGAGGTCGGAGAAGAGGGGATTAACTTCTGTTCCTTCCCACTTTCCATTGATTATGATGGCGGTGCCTCAGGTGACCGCTCAAAGTCCTTGGACTTGGGCGGCATCTTCAGCTTGCCGGATGGCCCAAAGCTGGTCGGCCAGCTCGTCGCTGATGAGTGCCGCCTCCCAGCCGAAGCGCAGCTGACGCCGCCGATTGGCAATAATGACCGCAGCCGTGGTGGAGGCCGGCCCTTGCCCTCGCGCAGTGGTAGCAGTAGCATTTGACCTCAGAGTTCGTCCCTGCCTAACATGCGTCGTGAAGGGAGTGGCGGCAGTGACGTTAACTTTTCCAGCACACTCCCAAAGCATGTGCCGCAGTGTGGCCCTTTCCCCGCGCACTTTACACGCGTCCGTCGTGTATAGGTGAGGATAACACAGGCATAGGATTGCCGGGCTGGGGTTCGTATTTGTCTGAAATAACCTCAGAGTTACGACCTGTCTTTTGTTCAATTTGTTGTGTGGTGGTGGGTATTTGTGTCTGTTTAGTCTGTAATGTTGTGCAATGTCGTTAAATGTGGCCAGGCGATCACCCCATGACCATTCCCTTTGTTGTTGTTGTGTGGATTTTTCTCCCACATCATCCGTTGCAATCAGCACAATGTTAAATCACTCATATCATGCTTAAGTCTTCGTAATCTTGATAAAAATGCTTTTACAATGCTTTCAAAGGGTCAATGTAGTGTTACAGTGGCGTTGTTTCGATCAGTTTTTTATGATGGCTCTGAATTTTTCTATTCCTGCAGACTTAAAGGCACATTAACCCTTTGTGCAAGTGCGGAACGCATACTTCCAACTTTTCTGTCAGCAAGAAACCTATCAATAAAAATGCTGCATGAGTTCCTCTTTTTTTGGTTTTTCAGAGAGGCTATGTTAGCTTCCAGTCATCATGAATTTTTGTAAAGTTGCATAACAACTTGACTGATAAATGCATAGGAACGATCCCCTGCGAAACTGTCCCACTCATTCCTCAGCGCGATTGCGGATATTGATGCTTCAAAATATTTTCTTGATATCGTATGCCTCTTGAAAGTTAGGCATATGTTCAGGGACATCTGTACTCAACAATTTCAACACCATAAGCAAAGACAGCCAAATGGACAAAAAAAGTGGTTGATGTATGCAGTGAAGTAAATGTAAGCCTTACAGGAACAGACCAGAGGGCTTTAAGGCAAGGTTGATAAGAGGCACAACTGTAGGTGGTGTTCTGTTTAAATGACCACACAACTTTACTCTTCACAACTTGAGAAGTGATATTCTTTGCCACTTGCTTCGGCCTTTTTATCCCAAAATACCCATTGACACAATCGCGAGATGGTGCCTTCATGAGACAGTGTTTTCCCACTTTTTGAAAACACTCTCACAAGTCACTGGGACATATATGTCCCACTTTTTTTTTCTGTGTAAGCTACTGGCATGATTTTGATGAAATGTTTAATATTTAATGAAGCAGATCAACGTCATTCTAAAAAGCAGAAGTTACCACTCTCGGACAGAATAGACGGCAACAATACTTTTCTTGTAATTTGTAGTTTATATCAATATACCGCATCGTGTCAGAACTATAGGAGTACTTATGTAGGGCTAAATTGACAGGGTGTAAGAGTAGACTTGTTGGTGGCGATACATCAATAAAACGTGTGGTGCACAAAAAGACTATAAGAAAGACGATGGGATGATGCGCTGTCCCCTGCACCGTCCTGTTGTCTTTCTTAGCCCACGTCTTTGTAATGCGCCACACGTTTTTCACAACTAAAGGGTTGAACATTTTTTTTTTTGTCCACCCTTTTGGGTATTTATCACTCTGTGTTTTTTTTTTTTTTTTGCAGGCTCTCTATGTGAAGTATGAAGAGAAAGCGATATGCACAGCAATCACAACACTTATGTTAAGCAAGGCGTCCAATGGATGTGGCCAAAGGAAACCCTACAGAATTCGTGCACTCAATCTGTGCTGCTATCTCCAGAGCAAAAAGTTCACCTTTGCTGAAGTGTGAGAAACTGAAGCAGCAGACAGCTCCAAGACATGATCTATGCAAGTCATGTTTAGAAGAGCTACAAATAACAAAAATAATAAAAAGTGTTGATGTACTTTTATTACACTATAGCACTATATATCTGAATTAACAATCTAAAACTTGATTTTATAAGCATCTTTAATTAGTCTGTCATTCGCGGGCGCCTAGCATAAACGCACAAAACACTTTTTCTGCGAGGGAACTAAGTTTATTACAGGGTAACATACTCCTAAGCTGAAGGTCCTGAGCTGAGCTGAAGGTGTGGAAGGAAGAGATCTTAGTCTCGAAACTTTTCACCTCCGCTGAGGTGTCATAACATTTCGATCTGTAGAAACCAGCCGTAGATTAATGAATAAATAAAAAGATCGTGTGATTATGTGACGCCATAATGGCTGTTGGGCAGTTGGGATTCGGCGCGAAGTTCAAAGGTTTGCTTTGGAACCTTTTTTTCTTTTCATTAATGAACTTGTGATTGCAAACACAAATAAAAGGCTCCACTCATAATTTACCCTCTTGTGAACCCTTAGCTGTTCTGCACAGTTTCCTTACGCAGAACTCTCTAAGCCACTTCTTGTCTGGTGGTCGACTTATCACTTGACATGATACTTCAATTTAGTTCCAGCTGTTGATGCTAGTGACCATATGAGAAGTGTCACTCTGATGCCTGAGGCCTCTTACTGCGAGCTATATGAAAAGTGCAGGAAGCAAACCAGGAAATTGACTGGTAAATACTTAGAAAACAGCAGGTGGCCAAACCAAAAAGAACTATCGGTTAAGAAGAAAGTGAAGGAAACGGAGACTGACATGTGGAGAATTGGTATGATTAAGAAGTCCGCACTAGAGATCTATCAAACTTTTAAGCAAAAAATTGCTAAGGAAAAGATCTATGATAATACTCGGGGTAGTTCTATACTGTTTGAGGCCAGGACGGGAGTATTGCGAACCAAGACATATCGGGCCAAATACGAAGGGGTAGCATGGTATGCAGTGCATGTGGACAGGAGGAGGAAACTGCCGAAAACTTGATAATGTTCTGCAAAGGGCTTCACCCTATAGTTCAGGATGATGGCACAGAGTTTTTCAAAGCACTGGGGTTTAGGGACAGGGAGGGCAAAATAGACTTTGAGCGGGTAGAATTAACTAGAAGAAGATTATCTGATTGGTGGCTAAAGTCAAAGCAGGAGTAAAAATTAAACCCTTCACTGCAAAGTACCCGTCCTCAGCTTCACTACTTAAAGGAAAAAAAAGAGATAAATCTACTGGTTAGTTCACTAAGTATTACGGCTAGGTGACGTTATCCGCCGCCCGATCTAAAGGGTACAGCCACATCCATTCATCCATACTTGGAAGCTTGATAGAATATTTGAAACAAAAACAAACGAAAAAAAAAAAGATTGTAAGAATTGACGTATTGTTGGTCACAGTTCTCTTTAGACCAGATGGCAGAATGCTGTTTTTGCAGTAAAGGAGTTGAGAGACTTATGCAGTGTTGAAATTTGCCATATTTCTTCATTGCCTCATCCATACGAATGAATCTTGTTTGCACTGCAGAAACAGTGGTATAGTGGGCCAAGCTGATTCCTTATCTTCCAATGGGGCTGCTGTGATGCATTTTTTTTAGAACAAGGTACCACTGTAACATTCACTGAAACTGCAAGATGCAAAAACAAAACTTAATTTTTAAGATCATGCAAGTATAATAGTGACACATGCAGCTTCCTTAAGCTATGAAATATCGCCCAGAGTTGTTTCTACTCGCTCCTTCCTTTTACCTTGTATAAAAACAATCTCACAACACAGGGGCACACAAACTTTATCGCATATGTTCTTTCATGGCATTACTATGAATATCCTTCAGTTGTCAACTACATCACTCAGGAGAGGAAATGATGATGAGCACACACTCTTTTTCTAAAAAAAAACTTGACTATTAAATGCAGACCAATAAATTAAAAGTAAAGAAAGGCTTGTCTTTGTTAGGTTCAGCTAGCTAATATGACATTGGAAGCGCTTTGCAGATGCCGATGTCATGTTTAACTCTCATACGCTTTCTACAGATGGAATAGCGTATGACAGTTAAATGCGTTTGTTTTACCACTTATTCACTCTAAAGAGACACTTATGTACCCTTCATAACATAAATGGTAAGACTCAAACACTTTGGCGATGGTGCTTGTCTGTGAATGTACTTGTGAAACAGTAATAAAAGTTTTGGTGCACTACAGTGCAGAAAGACACAATGGACAGAACACAAATGACAAGAACGAGCGCTGAATTTTCAACGATGTTTATTGAGAAATAGCACGTATACTTATACCACCCTGAGAAGACTGAGGATCTGGTGTACCCCACGCATGTAAGTCACAATGCAATGTGCACATCATCGGTGAAGTAACTTTGCCAGCCGGTCTATTCTGTGTTCTTTTCCTTGGACCGAAGTTTGCTGTGGCATTCAGGAAGTCGAAGCCAGCACAGCTTTCTTTTGTACGTAAGATTTTGCATGAAGCCCCTGCTGATTAGAGCGCATGTTGTCTTTCAGAAGGTTCTAACTTCCTCAACAGCTGCAAGAACCTAAACACAGCCCAGCCATTAGATGAGCAGCTTCTTTTCTCCGCGAACACTCCTCCACTTTCTGCTGGTCGAAAAGAAAGGGGGTTTCACGGTTCTACTGAAAAAATATTTTTTAATACAAAGTTGACTGAAGCAATTTCTGCAGTCGATTCTCACTGCGATTAATATTGAGTAAAGAGAAGTCTAATGCAAAAAGACTATGTGACAAGCTTAACATTTCTGATTAAGGCAATTGATGAGAGCAAGAACAATTTATTAAATGTCTTTTTTAGTGCAAAAATGCACCAGGTCAACACACCTTTTCGAGCCATTCTCAATGAATCTGAATCAGCGTAATCTCAAGCTTTTAAAGATAGGTGACCCTTTTATCGAGACTAATTCTAACTAGGCTTTAGACGTCTTCAACACTTTCGCTGACCAGTGATGTCAAGATTTATCAACTGACATTGAAGATCTTTTTTATTCCCTGCATCATAACCTAATTCTTGAGTGAGATGAGCATTCTATTGACAAACACCGTTTCGTTGCTTTCCGAAACTCCACGGGAATTTCTGCTGGTGATTTCTTAGAACGTTTAAGCTTTTACTAGCTGCCTACGTACGTAATGTTTGAAGGGATCCCACACCTGCAGAAACAAGGCGTATATCACTCGTTCCTGCATTGCTCGGTTCTCAGAGACCTATAGTTCTTGTTCACTGAATCGTCAGACCGACAAAAATGTTCTTAGCATAATCCGATATGTTGACGATTACCTTATTTACTTTGTAACCCGCACGACTCAGAACTACAAAGCAAAGTGCTACTTGATGTGTTTTTCCATGTGATGACCCCATTTAGCCTAACCCGTGAACTCCCGGTAAATGACCAAATTACATTTTCAGATGTCCGATTTTGTGTTACAGGTGTTAGCATCTGCTGAAGCTATTAACCATGCATTAACAAACCACTGCTACCTTTCAAATCCGCCCACTCTCTAAGCTCGTTAAACGAGTTATTTTGACATTATGCCTCAAGAGTGCTCCTGGCAAATCTTGCCCACACTGTACTTCTGAAGCATTTAAGCGTCAAGCTCAAAGGCTGACAGGTGCTGGACATATTGAGCCACTCCTCATTTCAGTTGCTGACAGCCTGCTCAAGAAGGCGCGCCATCACCTGCGAAATTGTGAAGCTATCGCACCGTGCAGGCAGAAGGTAGCGTTGATACCTTATATGCGCAAGCAGTCGCCCAGATTGAAAAATGTGGCCCAGCGGTAACACATGAAACTCGCATTTCCAGTACCAAACAGACCCTCTACGCTCTGCAGATTGATTGACCCGGAGGAAAAGACGTAACTAGGTCTGTGACACAAATCACAGGAGGCCCTTTGTTGATTGTGCAGAAGGGGTGGTGTACGAAATTTCTTTAAAGTGCGCTAAAGTGTACGATGGCCAAACGATATAGGCTAAGACAGCATGAAAACTGTGTGAAGAACGCCCATGACTGAAAAGATTTTGAAGGTTTCCTTCGATTGTACACCTCGCCAAGATTGCTCTCTAGATTTGTGTTCTGACTATTGTGTGTTTTCTGCACTGTAGTGCATCAGAATAATGTACCGACAAGCCCAACTCGCCACTTCATTGGTGAAAGGCTACATTGCAGCAGCTGTTCTATTTGCTTCTTGCTTGCAGTTTTGTTAAATCAAATGAGATGCTATATATTTTTTAAAATTTATTATAACAGTTTACTTGAACAGTTTTACTGAGTAGATGATAGTGAAGAATCAGATTGAAGCTAAAAGTAAACAAAACTTGAGCAACTAGGAAGAACAGCAAAACCAGGGCAAGTTTCTGAAAGAGAGTGAACTTTGGGTCGTGCCGTCAGATAAGGAAGGTGGTTTTGCTGTTCTTCCTAATTGCTTATACCTAGAAAAGGTGGTCACAGCTATTGGCTCTATTTTCAAATGTTGTACCGACATTCGTCTAGATAGAGTAAAAACGCAAGCCAAGGAAATGTGTCGTAAACTAGAGTTGAAACAGTTAGCACAGCATATAAACAAAAGTGACAAAAATGGGCTCAGCATGTTTTTTTTTTTTTTTCTGCCAAAACACACAAAGTCGACATGCCCTTCCGAGTCATTGTGACAGAATGTGCAACGTGTAAAAAGCAACTCGGTTTGTTTATTCAGACCCATTTAAGTGTCTAACGATTGGTCGCCCATTTCTGACGAAAAACTCACAGGCACAGTGATATAATTTTTCAAATAGTCGAATTAATCTAATGTTTTTGGTTTTCCAATTGACATAAAGGACCTATACTACTCACTGCCTCACGATGAGGTATTAGAATGTATAAGGGATAACATAGAAGCATTCGTCAATTGAACTTCCAATTAAAAACTGGCATCAGTGCGCGAGATTTTCTTGACCTTGATGTGCTGTACCTTACCTCTACTTTCGTTCAATAGAATGATTGCATTTATCTGCAGAAAAAAATGTGTTTCAATCGGCTCATGCATAGCACCTCTACTCAGTGATCTACTATTGGCAAAAATGGGCAAAAACTGCAGAAAAAGTTAGAAGGCACGCATGTCTTTAATGTATTCAGGTACGTTGATGATTTCTTGGTTCTTCTAAATTGTACCCCTTCTATGTTCCACTCGATTGCGGCTATGATATGGTCTATGTTCCACTCGATTGCGGCTATGATAAATATGGTATATGGTAACAGGCACGAATGATGCACAGTACAGCGTAAGTAAACTCGTGTTGCATACGCTGGCAGTTCTCGTCGGAGTTCACGCGTTCTGAGAAATAAATTATGGTGCACTATGCTTTGAAGAAGATTATTCCTTCATCACTAGTGAACCGATCACTCGAGATTTTGTGTGGTACGAGGCTGTTCCTGCTCGCGCCGGCGTAAGTGCTGCAAACATGAATGTATGAACTAGTTAGAACAGTGGAATATCTGCTGCTCGGTGAAATATTCAGTACAATTCTGAATCTGTTGACGTAAAGGAAAATGACGGCTGCACGCTTGCAAACAACGGAAGACGCCCTGTCGCAACGCTATCGTTTCAGGGGGCAGAGTGACGAAAGCTACAATAAACATTAAGTAAAACGAGAAAAGTATGCATTTTTGGGCGTATTTAAGTTTTCTAGCGCATATAGCCAGTGAACAAGACATTTCCATGTGTGTAGATATAGTCTCATGATTCATACCAGGAGCATTTTAGTTTGAGACTAACTGAACATTTCTCAACAATTATTACTTTGTCCTTGCAGATAGCATGATAAAACCTCTACGATTGGAAGTCTTCACTGCTATCAAAAGTGACAGTGCAACTGTAATGTCAACCAAGGTTGCGAGAAAGCCTGTCCAAAAAAATAAAGCGTGTGAAATCGTGCCGCCAACGTGCAGCATAACCTAATAAAAAAATTACGTATTGCGTAGTGCAGGCATGCTTGATGCGTGCATTAATAGATGGATGGAGGATGGATGAAAAACTTTTATTGGGGTCCTGAAGGATTCCACCCCCGTTTTATAGGGGTAGGATCGCGGGCCACTCCCACGTAGGGACGGGGAGGCCCAGCCTCACCGCCACATCGTGGGCCTTCTGGACAGCCTTGAGTTGTTGTATGAGAACCGGACTCGTGAGCATTAAATGAAATGAGTTTTTGGGAGATTCTTCATTTCTTTCTTTGTAAAGCGGGGCACCTCTGAAGCATGTGGTTAAAATCACTGTGATGGTGGCAGTCTGGACAAAGTTCTGAAATATCGGAGTAAAATATAGGTTACGAGGCTAGGGTATGCTACCACGTGCAGTAAAGTAAAAAAAAAAACGTTATCTAAAACCTATCACTGCGCCAGGGCTGCTTGACATTAGAGCTTAACATACAAATCATTCCCATACACATCTCACGAACATCGACACTAGTAAATTATTCGCTCAGCAAAGTAAAGAAAAAAGAAATGTATTTATGAATGTACAAGAACATGCTGCGTATACCTCTCATTCGTCGTTGTTAGCGGAGCCGTCCTTGACTTGAGTCTCATGACTTTGATATACATGTACACAATCTCCTCAAACTATCGCTGATAACTATACGTCACAGAGCAAAGCTGAGGTCTCTGTCACTCCCCCCCCTCCCCCTCCCCTCCCCCCATCGGGTCAGTGTGAACACCTCCCGAAAAAAATGTCTGGCTACGCCTCTGTCTGGGTCCCCCTAATAAAGCTGTGGCTTGACGACTCATCCTATTACCAACCTTCCTGCCCGTGGCACCGCTGTAATGAATGCCATCCTGTGCAAAGGGGCGAGCGCCGGGCTCGTACACGTCTTGGTTCACCTCCATTACGCTGTATCCGAGCTGCCGGCTAATACCCATGATGACACACATCTTCTTTTTAATTCGGAAGACTGATTTTTGGCATAACAATTTGGCATTACAAGCATAGATAAAAGCGACACAGGTTCATCATACATAAACAAGTTGCACTCGTGCATAAAGTTTAGCAAAGATCGGTGGAAAGGTCCTTTTTATCCACTCTTGTAAGTTCAGTGGGCGACCGGGGCGGTAACCCGCTTTTCTGATATGATGAGGGTGCGCTTGCTCTAGGCCCGGGCACGACCAGAGCGAGTGTGTCACGTTCAAGGCAGTTTGTGAGCGTCAAAAAAGGGGCAGGTGGTTAGCCTCCACTACCCTCCTTTCAATCCCACGAGACTGCACCCAGATCTCTGGGACCGTGCATGTGGTCATATAGGCCTCTCGGGGTTTATGCATCCCACCCTCTAACTGTCTCTGAAGGTTCTGAGTCTTTCCCTTCAGCACATCATTAAGGCCAGCATGAATAATGATGAGATTTTCGCCCTCCATGCTGTCCTCTACAGCCTCCTGAGCTTTGCCCAGTGCATCCACCATGCACTTCCCTGACTGGGCCTCCACTCTCACTCTCTAGTAAAAGTAAGTAAAAGTACTGTACGAATGATTGATTGATATAATAGGTTCGCAGTGATGCTACTGGCTTAGGCTTCTTTGAAGCAGCTTTTGGAGCAAACAAAAAATGCGTTTTGGAGCAGCTAAACTGGCTTTCATAGCAGATATTGCTAGAGTCAATATTAAGCCACTTATTGTGTCCACGAAAAAATTCGTAAAGAGGGGTTGTGTGAAGCTGACACTCCGACAAGCGGTTTTGTTTCCTCAGAACAAAACTGTTCTTGTCTAGCCTTGAGAAAGACGGCTTGTCGAAATGTCGGCCTGACACAACCCTTGTTTGCAATTTTTTTCGTCGCATCCACCCCTTGCTGCCGTTTTTTGAATACTGTGTTCATGACACACGAACGATAAAATTACAATCTGATAAATTACAAGCTGTACGCTATTCAAGCAAAATAGAGTTGAAAAGAAAAGAAAGTTATATCACCGACAGAGAACCTGACCACATTTATTACAGAAGGCTAATGATGAAATTTAAAACCATACCACTTCATTATAACGTAACTGAAGATCAGTTGAGTGCCGATTTTTCGCAAGCCAGATTTTTGAGACATGCTTGAAAATTCAGACGATTTCACGACAGCATCACAAGCCCTATCGACGCCTATGGACAAGCACATCTGAAATTTCCTACGCTCAAGCTCTGGGGCGTCCGGTTTTTTGGCTTTCTGCCAACATTCCAGGTATGTATTACTTAAAGGGGCCCTGCAGCACTTTTCGAACATGGTCAGAAAACGCTCCTGATCGGTAGTGGGGGCTCCCGAGAACACGCGAGCTAAATGTTTTAGCAAAGCACACGGCCTGGAATTCACAATAAATTGTCAAAGTCAGCTAGAAATTGATTTCTCTTCTCTCGAGAAATGACGGAAGACGCTCAAAAATCTCTGGTAGAAGGCCATCTCTCTGCTGTTGGCTGATTTGAACATGGCGCGCGCGTTAGTTACAGGACTCGCCGTGGGACGCCGCGTCTTGTTCACGCGTGCGCGCGCGATCACACCGAAAAAAACAGTGCTCAAGGTCACGAGGCGTGCGTGACGTTTTTTTCTTCATTTTTTTTGCCCCTGTCATCCCTTTCTGCTTAGCTTCCAGTGATTTCGTCGGGACGAGAGAAGAGATAATGTGTCTGCAGCATAGGACAAATGTTTGTAACTGCGCTCGTACTGCACGTATTCTTAAAATTTTTGCGGCGTTGAATTTTTGAAGCAATAGGTTTTTTCACTAAATCCAGTCCATGGTTACCTGAAAAAGTGTTTAAGGGTCCCTTTAAGGCTCGTACTTTTTGCCCCGCCGCGGTGGTCTAGTGGCTAAGGTACTCGGCTGCTGACCCGCAGGGCGCGGGTTCGAGTCCCGGCTGCGGCGGCTGCATTTCCGATGGAGGCGGAAATGTTGTAGGCCCGTGTGCTCAGATTTGGGTGCACGTTAAAGAACCCCAGGTGGTCTAAAGTTCCGGAGCCCTCCACTACGGCGTCTCTCATAATCATATAGTGGTTTTGGGACGTTAAACCCCACATATCAATCAAGGTTCGTACTTTTGCTACGTCTATGACCTGGTTGGATTGAATGAGCGCTATTCAAGAGTCGTTCAGCGTCACAGTAATGTTCGAAAATTGTGTTCCCGCAATGCAGAAGTGCTATAGGGTGCAGCAGATAAAAATTGGCCCCGTATCTGCATGTTTTTCAAGACCATCGCGTTAACCACTCGGCCACGACTGCGGCGACGTATCTGCATGTTACAGTGCAAATGTCGTCGGAAGACAATAGTCTTGCGTCTGGAGAGAGTGAACAAAATGTTTATTTGATGTTCTGAGCAATAAAATCGGCGAATGGTATTCTGGAGGTGCTGCGTTAGAGTGCCTCGAGCGTGCTGCGAAGGCAGACGAGCGCATCAAGTCACGTTACACGTGAAGCATGAGTGCTATCTTGCAGTTATCTTGAAAAACGAAGTGCGCGGCGTTCACGCCCGTCTCGGAGGTGATAAGGTGTAAAACGCAAGACGACGGGTAGGTGGCACCACCGTGACGTCTTAGCAAATCGTTGGAAACACTTGCCTTTTCGTGCAAACGTGGCATGGTCAGCGCAGCGTGATAAACGCTACGGTCCTTAGAAATACTTACGTATGCCTTTTCCAGTAAAAGACACACATACAGAATATTGACGTGTTGTTATGGTGCCTCAGATATGAGCAATAATTGTATTTTAATTGACAATCGCACGAGTATGAACGCTGAATGTTGAGCTATATTGGTGGGCGCTGCGGATGAGGTTGGCCGTTTGGGGAATCGTCTGGCGCCGTTTATGGTACCGTTAGGGCGGATAAACAGACAAATATGATGTGTTGTACTGGTTTTCTATATGTGATAGCAAGTGGTTTTGTTTATTTGTTAGGAAAGATACCTGTTCTGTGTGTTCCTGTGTTGGGATAAGCCAACAGAAAGCATTTGGTGCATAGTTTGTGATCGGTTTTGACAATAGGTGTTGTCTTATCTCTGGAAGTTTCCCGGTTCTTCAGTTGAAATGTACCTCTCTGAAATATTGTCTGTATGGTTTGGCAGAAAATTAATCCTTTCTATAATCTCTGGAAGTTTCCTGGTTCTTCAGCTGAAATGTACCTCTCTGAAATATTGTATGTACGGTTTGGCAGAAAATAAATCTTTTCTATAATCTCCAGACAGACCAAAACTTTTGCGTCGAGGTTCCCCAAGAAGTCTTTAAAGGCACACTTACCAGGCCCTATACCAAATTTTAGTTATACCGAGGAAGTTGTTGGGTGTCCGAAAAGGAACGTTTTTTAATCGGTTCATTACGACCTGAGAAAACTTTTTTGAAGCGGTGCGAAGCGGACGAGAGGAGGCGAGCTCGAAACCTTTGCCGCTCCTCCGCGTAGCCTTCACAAGCCAAATCTCTTCCCCACCCTCTCAGCCATCCGACCAAGAGGTCACGTACGCATGACGTGCTCGAACAAGCCCAACCTCCCTGCACGCGAGTGCAGTTTTTTTTTTTTTGTTCACCATGCAGCGTTATTTCGTGTCGTAGCCTACTGACTGTTTCTGCGGGACAATTCGGAAACGCTGGATTAGACGCGGTAGAAGAGATGAGCACCATGAGTGCGCATGCGGAACGCCGGCACATTGGCCCCGCATCTCGTTGCAATTCACGGGGAAAAAAAAAAAAAGAAAGCTCACATTCCCTTATTGCGCCTCACTATTTATCAAAAGATTTATTAATATCTTCAAGCAACAAATACATAAACGACGCATGTTGTGTTAAATAATTTTTGCCATTGCACGTGCCACTGATGGCAACGTCAGAGCATAGTCACCTACGTAGAGGACCAACGTCACTGCATTGCCGTGTACGTAGAACTATTCATGCGCGCACGTCATGCCCTCATTCTCTGGGCACGCGCCCACAAAAGGAAGGGGGAGCAGTATATTTTTCCACCTTTCTGTTCCTTACTTTCATGCCTTTTGCCACACTGCTGAACAATAAATACAGCTAACCACACTGTATTTCTCATTACGATGGTTTATGTTTATGACCACTATATTTTTATGTATCAGCCTTAGTTACATGATGAGTATTTTAGTAGGCCTTTCTAAGGCTGTAATTGGCCTGCACGTTTGCCTGTGTTACACCTTTGTCTCTAGACAACACTCCAGAGTGCCTTGGGCCGCTAGGGCATATAGTAAAAATATGTATAAATATATTGTACACTCGCAGTTAGCTGTATAAACCAAATATTCTGCCGCGCGCGCGCGCGCGTGTGTGTTTAGATATTAGCAGGACGTGCGAAGGTTCAATAGAGATGTTATTCTCTGGTGGCCTGAGTATATCTTAGCACACGTACGAATAGTCACCCTGTAATATGCTTTAACGAGGCCTATTAGACCTTGGAACTGTGCCTGGCTTTTTCCATTAAAATGAACCTCTGCCTATAACAAATTATCGTAGTCGTCGACTGGCGAGATCTGTACCGGTGGGTACAAGTATGGCCACCGCTTAAGCATTAATTAACCCCGTCGCCAAGCCAACTTAAAACACTAGTGGCCGGTATTTCTGCCTAAAATCTCACAGAGTGACAAAAGCCTTGAAGAACACCGCGACACGTGCGTTTTTCCTTATGCAGATATAATTCATTATTAGAGCGTCCAGGAATGATGATATTGTCATAGTAGCAGCGCTTAGCTTCTAAATCATGTCAGCACGAAGTGAGAAAAAAAAAAGTTGGGTAAGTGGCAAAGGGGGGGGGGGGGGGGGGGTGGACGAAAAATTTCGAAAGAAAGAGTTCGAACACCCCCCCCCCCCCCCCCCCTGGCTACGCCACTGGCGCCCTTGTTTGCTCCCCCTGTTTCTCTCTCGGCCGTGTGTCCTGTGTTCCTACCCTGCTCGAAGACTGCCGCGCCACAGAGCTGTATGTTCTCGGAGCCTCCATGCTGTTGCCAGACACAGCGGCCCCCTGATCTCTCTCCCCGCCTGTCACCTTATCCGCTACCCGCGCCTTCTACCTAGTTCACACCGCTCAGGGCAGGGCCAAAGCGCCCCTTTACCCACTCCTAGAGCTCGGCCTGCCCTTCCCGTTCTTTTCTAAGGTCATTTGCTCTAATAGGCTAATCTTATGCCCCTGTTCCGCCCTCAGCTCCCCCTGCAGCCCCTCAATGCTAGCCTCCACGCGCCGCACTGCCGCCTTCAGTGCCTGGCACAGCCAGCTCACGAAACTCGCCTTCTCCACGTCGGCCAAACTCGTGAAGGCTGTCTCGCCCAGGTAGCACCAGCGCTTGTATTCTTCTCACTGCACCAGCTCACTCTCGCCCGTTTTTTTTCCGGGTTTTTCTAGCCTGCTTAGCCATCGCCCGCCCGACCAATGGACCGAGTGCCCGACAGCCCCAAGTTCAACCCTAATCCCACTATCCAGCCACCTCCGCTTACTCTCCTACCTCAACAACTGTCTGAAGCTGCCGCCTACACCATACGCACTCGTGTTCAACGTTACTAGTAGCATCTCACGGAGTCACAATACACTTCGTGCGCAACGGGCGCACCGAACTTGTTCAAAACTGCCGCCTACCCCATTCACAAAGTTGCCTGTGGCCCACACCTACGTTGGCCCACCCCACACCCGCAGTACCCACAACGCAAGTCACCGAAGATTGATTAGAAAAAACAAAAATAATGATGTTTATAACAGTTATCTCAACCCATTTAACAACCGAAACAAGCAAAAACAAAACAAACAAAAGGAAAACTTATCTCTCGTTGTGCTGCTTCTGCACCAACTGGCTCCTCCGCCGATACCGTTGCACTGAGCACTGCGAAATTTAGTGCGCGACTTTAATTGTCTGCTAACACTGTAAAGGTTGTGCATGCGCGCACAAGCACGGAGCTATAACGGAGCTAACAGAGCGGATACATTTGCGATGTCACGAGTATTTTCAAGTTTCGTGCGGCGCTTGCAGGTTGATATTGTTTTATTTACTTGTTTAACAAATTGCAAAACGTTTTCATTAAAAAGAATTGGGTAATGAAGCTGGTCTATTCTGTTCGATCTAGGTCTTTAGGCATTTATCAAATGAAGCGCTTAAAACAAGTGGCGAGAAGAGTTTGTCCTGCATTCTTCAAAAGAAATTTCCAGAGGCGGAAGACATCCAAGTGAAAGATATTTCAGGTGATGCATTGCATTGTAAAACGAGTGGACATTATCGTGTATTTGCCAAGTGACTGGTTCGTTTCGTCAAGGGCAAAATGCGACTTCATCGTTCAGTCGACCTGGAATTACGCATCCGTAATGCTTTTTTTCGCCTTTCTCTCTCTTTTTGCAGGTGGCTGTGGTGCAATGTACGAAGTATATGTACAGTCGACCGTTTTTAAGAATCTTTCAAGGGTACAGCAACATAGGTTGGTAAACGAGGTGAGAAACTGATTAGTGTCACATTTGTCTTCCCCAATAGTCTCCTGTCGTCACATTGAACCGATTTTTAATAGGCTGCCATGTCTTACGCAGGCATTGAAAACAGAGATACAAGACATGCACGGGATCAGAATAACTACAGCGCTTCCCAGCAAAGGATAGATACGACAGTTTTTTTAATTGTTTGTTATGCGTAATTTGTTTGATTAAATACCGTAAAAATTAAATTGTGTACAGTGAGACCTTGCATTTTGATAAAATAAATAGTTTGTTCATCTGTGCCTGTAAATGCTTCTTTCAGTCGTTAAGCTTTGACAACTATTGAAGAATACACATTGTGAAAACCACATTTCTTTAGTGAAATCACAACTTGCACGGCTCCTGGGAAGTGTTTTTAAAATTGCCTGCAACAACAGTAGTTCCACGCTATTTCCAATAATTCTCAGTGAGGTGGAAGAAATCCAAGCCACAATATCTCACTCGTTATATTCTATTCGCAGAAAGGCGCATGATGCCATACTGGGTTTGATCTGTGTTTACATTCTACCACACTTGCATTCCTAGAAATACATTGAAGCAGTATGACATGTTGCATAGAAGACAACCAAGTGCGCATGCAACTGTACTAGCACTGTGGCACGAGCGCGAGCCTTGCGTCAAAAGCTGGCTTGTAGTGACTCCAACGCCCAAGCTACGCCTGTTAGCATGTTCATATTTCCTGTAGTTAAATAGATCGTCTACAGCTACAAGCAGCTGCACAGACGGTACAATTGGCAATGAGGAAGACTGGACTTATCGGCACTCCACCTACATCAAGGAAACAACATGGTGACGCCTGACTTTGGTCGGCTGCCCGTATTCAGCGGCAGCTCCGGTTTTTGGAGATCCTGATATGGGAGGCTACAGTTCTTCAAGGTTAGTGACGTTGCAGATGCTCCCAGGAAACGTGCTTATCTGCTAATGCTGTGTGGGAAACAGACTTTCGACATCGTCTGCACCCTTGTTCAACCCAAGCAGGCCAACCAAGTGAGCTATGAGGACATTGTCGATATGCTAAAGGCTCACTTTGACCCACAACCGTCGTTTAGTGCTTTGCGCATGGCACTAAACAAAGCTGTCATGGGCTAACGTTGCACTTGTTAAGGTAATTTTAGGATGAGTTAGATGGCTGGTGCCAATGCTATCAACGTGCTACATACACTGTGTTGCTGAGCAAGCACTCTCTTCGCGAAAGGGCGTCTGCTATGCAGAAGCAAGGCAGGTGGCGCCACATTTGAAAGGAGAGGATATCACTCTTTTTCATGCAGATTGCATAATCAGTTCAGCTTCATGCGCATGTACGGGTCAACTAATGCATTCAATTCATCGCCACTGCCTCGGGCCGTTCGTCTTTGGAATGACCTCCCTGATTGCATAGCCTCCATATCTAATCCCGATACATTTCGCCGTCAGCTACTCGCTCTGTTCACCATGTGACCCTGTTTCTGTATTCTGAGTGCGTTGCATAACGGTGATTTATATTCCCCTTGTCTTTTATTTTTATAATGTATCCCTCTGTCGCCATGTTCATATCAACAAGTGCTGTATTCCCTCAAATTTACCTCGCCCTGTATAGCCTAAAATGTGATTTCATTTATATATATATATATATAGTTTTTC
This sequence comes from Rhipicephalus microplus, assembly GCF_043290135.1. Taxonomy (NCBI): domain Eukaryota; kingdom Metazoa; phylum Arthropoda; class Arachnida; order Ixodida; family Ixodidae; genus Rhipicephalus; species Rhipicephalus microplus. The sequence continues at coordinate 51,186,937 of NC_134710.1, read as the reverse complement.
GTTGTTCTTGCACTGATCCTGCCTGTAAACTGTTCGTTACCTGTCTGTACCATTCCGATTCCTCCCCCCCTTACCCAATTCCCTGTTCTGGGGCCTGTAAGGTTTTTTCTGAATAAAGAATAAAGAGGAGACCGAGAATAAACGAGAGTGGAGGAGGAGAGTGTCACTACTTTGTAAAGTTTCAGAGACTATAGTTTAATTGCGTCATCAATCAATCTAGGGATAGGGCGGCCAGGGATCCAGGCGCTCAGACTCTAACCGTAAACCACTGTTAAGCCAGGACCTCGCGAAACGTGATCGATGAGATAAACTAACTACGTTGCACGCCCATCGGTCCACTGACCGCAGTGTATATTATCAGCAGGACGATGCAACTTCTCGACCAATATGCGTTGCCGTAGCCAGCAATACTTCGCGGGTCAGCAAATGTAGTTACGGCGTGTAAAACCAAAGCTGGAAGCGTATGCCACTGTTATTCCGCGTGAACAAACCAGGCGTGCTGCAAATGCCAGCTTTGCTGGGGACCACGTTAGTTGCCATAGCAACGAAACATATGACAGACATGTGGTGCCATCGCCGTGCCAATGGGCACGTTCTGGTATTAATTTGCCTAGTCAAACTTGCCTTGCAAGCATGTCAAGAAGTTGTGCTCTAAACTTGACTCTGTCATGAAAATAAAAGGGGGGGAAGGGCGGGGAAGTGTAGCAGTTCGAAAATTTCTTGGCCTTGTCCTAAATCGTGCAGAACGCCACTTACGCCACCTTTGCCGCAATACACCAGTATCCCAAGGAAAAGCATTTTAAGATTTGGAAGGGGCTGTTAGCACTAGTCACTGAACACAGCACAGTTTGTCCAATTACTCATGTGTGTAACGCCTCACAATTGTGAGTACTAATATGATCGCTGGCATCCATAAAAGTTACTGGAAATTTCTTAGACACGCACGGTATTACATTTCTGCAGCCCCACGAAATCAAAGAAAATTGTGCGCAACTTTTTTTTTTGCCACTTGTACACCCCACTTTTATGGATCCCCCAATTCTCAAGGTGACCAGCTTGACAAATCCACATTTCAGTCTTCAGAGTCTCTCAAAGGATTTCACAGGCGTGGCAAATGCCAATGTGCAATTTATGATTGTTTGCTAAGTGGTGTGGTTGAAAATACTAGTTTTATTGAAATAGCAGTGTTCATATTCACTCTGTAATATTTAGAGGTTGTAGAATGGTTTGTGCATTTTTTCAGATACTTCTTTTTCATACTGCTCCAAATCTGGCCTTTCGTGATAAATATGTTTTTCCCTGTAACCTGCTACAAATTTGAATTTTTGTGCCCCAAAAGTAAAATTTCGCTGCTCTAAAGATTGCTTAAAATTATATTTCGGCTGTTGCACCCCTGCTGTGGAGACTTCGACTAAGGGAGGAAGAGCTGACATGTTGACTTAGAAGACGACAATAACAAAGTGCGCGCGCAACTGTACTGGCGCTGTGGCACGAGTGCGAACCTTGTGTTGAAAGTCGGCATGTAGTGACTCCCAACGACTAAGCTACGCCTGTTAACTCTTTTGTTACTATGTGAAAATGGCTGTTTTTCATATGTCTCAAGAAGATCGTTTTTGACACTTTGAAAAGTACTCCAGCATTCATTGCAGCATACTAAATTTCGCACAATGAAATGATCTTTCGAAAAACCATGTGTTGTAGAGCAATGAAAATATTTTGGATTGTATAAAAATGTGAAAAGTGTGTAATTTTTGGTTAGCTGGTAAACAGAGCAATAAAGGCACTACATGTGCAAAAATATTTAAAACAAAGAAAATTCAGAATATACATTTCGAAAATAGATTACCCAGGAACAGCATAAAAATAATAAATGCTGTGCAGAATGTTTTTATTTATGTAGACAAAGAAAATCAGAACCGAGGTGCTGCTGCATTGCTCGTGTCATGCTGTGAAGTATTGCCTAGTTTTTCGCGAGACATAATTGAACTCGTACACTTTTCTTAGTAATAATTTTTTTTCTTGCGAAAACAGTTTCCAGGTGTTCCAATATAGATGGATACCTGTGATATGAATAATCCCTGTATAAATAGGATGTTTAATGAACTTCGCTCTTTCGTCTACCGTCACCTCTTTCCATGAGCCACCTCACTTTGCTTAGGTTGGCGTTCCTACGTATTCATCCAAGCATACTTCTTAGCATTTTGCACATCGTGTTACAAAAAAGAACAGTATAGCGGCAATTCTAGAACGTTTCGCACTGCTCCGTAGTCGGGGCCAAGATGTGCTTCGGTGGCCTTCTTGTCGTGAGGAGAAGCTCTGCAGCCTATGCCAGCACACTGCGCGCCAGCGACGTGTGGACCTTGCATATAACCAGAGTAGCTATAAGAACATGCACAAAGGTCAGCTACACACTTGCGGCAGAGGAGACAACTTGAGGCCGTAAACTAAACACCATGAACGTCTGTGCGTATCTCAGGCTGATGCAAAACATCGTCACCATATAACTTGAAGCTGAGGTGCTGTCATCCTCTAACTCTAAGCTCGTCCTCCCTCAATTTAGGTGGGATTGCAAGACAGTTTCAACGCTGGTGTGCACCCATGCGTGCTTGATGACAATGCCATATAGAGCGACTAGTGACACCAGATGCGAGTCTGATATAGCGGTACAAGTACAAAGCTGCTGGAAACTGGCTGAGAAGGATACCTCGATACTTTAAACATGTGGCGGACCTTCAGAAATATTTTTTTGTAGAATAAATTTTCCCTGATTCTAACAACAGCTTTCTCTTGAATAGCTGGCATAAATTTCTAGTAAATAATATTGCTCAACACTGTGAAATAGCAAAGCTGACTTTTTAATTTGATATTTAGCTTGCAAAGGTTCTGCTCATTACAGAACTTCAATGTTACTGTAGCATAATCACAAGGGGCACGCACTTTTGTCAATTTTGCTAGCCTAGCGCACTTGGCCAACAATACACACACATTGGTTCGCACAAAGGTCTGTCAAAAATCACTATGTCGCCGTAACGGGAACATTCAAATCGATTTTGAAAGTTGAGTGGATGAACTAACTACTAGAAAGTGCTGGGTGCATGAGAAACTCATTCAACATGCCAAAATTGATGATTCAAAGTGTCGATCACTGGTGATTGATTTGATTTGGCGTGGTAACAAAAAAGTAAAAGTGTTTATGTTTCCTGTTGTTAAATGCTAAATTGTCTACAGCCACAAGTGGATTTACAGATGTAAAACAGTCTAAATGCCTTCAGCTAGTGTCATGTCGGGAAAACAGTACAACTCTCCAATGGCAAACAAAGAGCAGACATGCACTGGTGTGTCTATGCTTTCTTCATTCTTGTAAAGTTGCTTTGTTTCTCTGCCATGTATCATTAGCTTGCTCAAATGCCAGCTCTTGCAGAAGTAGTCTCATTCAGAGTGAGCTAATAGAGATGAGCACTTTACGATGTTGCGAGTGTTGCAACTGATATCGAGCACGGTAGTACACACCGAAAAAACTTGTACCAGCATGTTATGTTTGTGCCTAGGTTTGTTAACTCTATAATAATTGCGATTTAAAATGTGCCAGGCTGCACACTCCTTCTCCATTTAGTATTTTAGGTACACAAGTTTTGATTGAAAATTAGTACTAACAAATGCAGGCAAACAATGCTCAGGATTTGACCCTGCTGAGACATAGCTGAAGAACTGGAGAGATGGGTCATAATTAAAGGGACCATATTTGAAATGGTAAGCCTACATGATTAAAGTGGTCAAGCAGAACTGCCGAATATTTGCCGATTGTTGTTTCATGACAAAGCAGTTTCAAGCTATGTGAAGCCACACGGAACGTAAAGTACAAAGATTAGGCAAATCCATGTGCTACCCACAATTCTCATGCTCACTGAAGTGCCGTGCATTGCAGCTTCCATAGACACTAGTGCCAGTCTTCCCTCTAGTGTACATATAGGAAACTCTATAAATGCAGGATAACATATGTGCTATGATAGGACACTCTCAAAATCATCCTAATGACGTCAGAGGTACCGCCTACAATTAATCACTAGTAATTGAACTAGCTGCACTAAATAAACAATTTTCCGTGCATCAAGAGATGTAATAAAACGCTGCTTGTTCGTTTCTGTTTAATTCATGGAAAAAAGAACCGCAGGATGTTACTATGGGAAATGGCGCGAGTGGTTCAAAGGTCCAATTTTCACCTGGTTAAACTGGACAGGTTGTGCCATCTAGCTGGGCGCAGTTGAACCAATAATGTCTGCCATCTCGGAGCCAGTGGCAGTAAATTGTTGAATTAATGTTGTTGCTGCTGCTTTCGTTCTGCTGCTACTTGTGTCAGCGGCCGCACATTAAAGCCGGACAGCATTGTGCACAGCAACAGTGACGTCAGACGTTCCGCTGAGGTGAGTAATTTGAAGTGCACTATTCCGATGTGAACCACTAAAACGTGATTTTATTTCATAATTACTTTCTTGGCACAAAAGTAACACTACAAGGTTTCTGACCGCTATTTCAACAATCAACGTTGACTTAATAGTTGCCTTTAGTGTCTCTTTAAAAAGGAAACTAAGAACAATATGCTACTATGGGAAATGTACTGGCTTGTACCTTGAACCTTTATTCATTGATAAATTTGAACAATTTAAAATTATAGCATGGTAATTGCCAACAATCTGCATGTATCCAGCAGAAGGATTTTGCCACACCTGGACTGCAAAATAGGGTACAGAGCTTTGCCCAAAACAAGGTCTCGCAACATGTAAAACTGAGCTCTCACTAGGCTTCATTTAGAGTGACTGATACTGCCAGCCTCTCTTTTTCCTGCCATGTTGGAATAGTCCCCTTGCATTTGTCTGGCCTCTTAAATGAACCATGGTGGACAAGTATAAGTAACACATGCACTCTAAAAAACTTTTGGGGTCGTATGGTAAAAATCGTAGCACCATTAAAGGGGCTCTGCAACGCTTTTTGAGCACGATCAGTAAACATTGCCGATCGGTAGTAGAGGCTCCCGAGAACACGCGAGACAAATATAGCGCAACGTGCGGCCTGGAATTCACAATAAATTATCAGTCTGCTATAAATTGCTTTCTCTTTCCTCGACGAATGACAGAGAAAACTCAAAAATCACTCATAGAAGGCCATCTATCAGCCATTGGCTGATTTGAACATAGCGTGCTCAATCGTTACAAGGATCGCTGGGAAAAGCCGCGACTTGTCCACGTGTGCGGGCGCAGTCAACCTGAGAAAGCTGCGTATTCGTAGAAAAAAAATAATAAAAAGTGCTCAAGGTCACGAGGCATGTGTGATGTATTTCCTTTGCCCATGTCATCTCTCCCTGCCTAGCTTCCAGCGCTTTCTTCAAGAAGAGAGATAGAATGCGATTACAGCGTGCGACAAATCTTTGTAACTTCATACTAGACAGAGTCTTGAAATTTTTGTGGCGTTGAATCCGTGAGGCAATGTGCTCTTTTAGTGAATCCATTTCATGGTTACTTGAAAAAGTGGTTCAGGACCCCTTTAAATTTTGTATATCTTGTATTTCAGTTTTTTTCTTGGAATCTCTATATTTATTACTTCCTGTGAAGAATGCTGTGCCATGATACAACAATTTACGATGATGCATACAATTTATGACCTGGGAGTGCCAAGTGATGAGAATTTAAAGGGAAGGCATGTAAAATAGGTAGTAATTCTTTTGGCACAAACATGTGTCCAACAGTGTGAACTGTTCATTTAGTACGGCAGCTAGTAGAAGGGGAATAAGTGGTTTGAGGGGTTTATAGGCTCATGTCTTCAACAGGTTACTTCTGTTAATGTGCTCTGTTTCAAATGCCAACGTGTAACTACATCAAGCTTGGGCCTTAGTCTGCACCTAATGCGCCTGTGTGAGCGCCTGCATTGTGGCAAGCCATGTTGTTTTGTGGTCAGCTGCACGTGAAAATGAGATATCTCAGCTTTTTTTCAATACGACCCTGAAATAGAATGATTTGCAGCAGCTGAAACTAGGGTAAACGATGGCTATGGTCCTTGCTGCTCATGACGTCACACGTGCCGTGGCAAAATGGCAGTAGCCGGTGGTAAGTGGGCTTTGCACCCGGTGACTTCTAAGGCTTGTTTTGCACTAATATACTTTCTTTTCTACCCCACTTTTATCTGTATAAGCATAATAGACCATCTACTTTTAGTTCTGACTGAAAACCACAAATTGTCGGGTGAATGTCGTGTTCCCTTTAATTTAACCCTTTAATGCCTGAAGCTGAAGAAAATAACAATTGTTTTCATTTTCCAGCTTTAAATAGCGACCTTTAAAGGGATCGACAACTGATTTTTTTCGACCTCATTTTTTCTGGCGCGACAGAAAGCTTACTCTTCGTACTGTTCATAGCTGCCGTAATTAATCCCAAAAGCACTTAGTCATTTTATAAGCAGTATTTTTCCATCGGAAAGGCTCTGAACACGAATGTACCCTTTTGTATAGCAACGCTGAGAATTGATAGCGATGCCGATAGCCCTTCTAGCGACCTGTGCACGCTGTCGTTCTGCTTTCGCAGGAGTTCCTGAACTATGCTTAACTACACTTATTCTGAGCCTTACAACTATTTTTGAAAATAACAAGCGATTACAATGAGACGATGTGGCTTTAATAAAGTTTAAAAACATTAACACTTGTATTATTTCTTTTGTGCCACGATTAACCAAAAAGAGAAAGCATAAAGATCCCTGGATTTATCGTAATACGCTTCAGTTGAAAAGACGGTTAAAACGAATTAAGAAAAAAAAAATAGGGATTTTGCTTGTGATGACAACGAAGTCCATGAACCTACGGTAAAACTTGAAAATCGTCAGTAGTGACAGGCAGCCCTATTGTGGTGACTTATTACCAAGTTACATCAAGACAGCCCCAGAAAAATTTTGGAGAAGTATTAGCCCCAAGTCTGAAGAGTGTGATGTGTTTGATGTAAATGGTGCATTGATTCATGAAACTAAAGAAATTGCAAACCTATTTAATGTACATTTCAAATCTGTTTTTACTAGAGATAATGGCATTTTACTAGTTTACGACGTCGCCCTGCCTCCTATTCTGACATTGAGATCACTGAATCGGGTGTTTTTAATATGTTACTAAATCTAGATATAAGAAAGTCTTTTGGCCCAAATGATATTCCAAGTTGTTTTCTTAAATGTTATGCAGAATGGGTATCCAAATATTTAAAGGTCTTGTTTATGAAATCCTTGGAATTTGGCTAAGTGCCGAGCGACTGGAAGACTGCCAGAGTCAAGTTACTCCACAAAACCGGAAATAAGCAACACATCAAAAATTATCGCCCTACTTCATTAACTTCAACTGCATGCGTAAACCTGGAGCACATCATTCACAAACACATTTTGGATTCCTCGAGAAACATAACTTTCTAACAATCCATCAGCATGGATTCCGTAAAGGCTATTCGACAATAACCCAATTGGTACAAACTGTACATGACTTCGCAAACAATATAAACAATAGGAAACAAACAGACGCCTTATTCATGGATTTTTCGAAACCTTTCGATAAAGTGTCATATCAGAAACTGCTCCATAAATTAAACATAATTCTTAATCTGCAGCTGATTAATTGGATTTCTGACTACCTTAGTGGACGTAGTCAATTTGTTACCTTTAAAAATCGTGACTTTGATAAACTTTCTGATGACTCTGGTGTTCCCCAAGATTCAGTTCTAGGCCCTTTTCTTTTTGCTGTATATAAATGATATGACAAATGACCTACCTGTTAAGGTTAAATTATATGCCGATGACTGTATTCTATACTCCACAATTGATAGTCATTTCGATCAAATGTTACTAAATGATGCATTTCAGCAAGTTGTTGCCTGGTGTAGAGATTGGGAAATGTCGGTTCATTTCGAGAGAATTGTTTTTATGTGCATTACTAACAAAAAAGACAAGCTAAGTTTCAATTACTCAGCTAACAATATTTTCCTCTTTGAGGTAACAGAATACAAGTACCTTGGCCTGCACATAACAAACACTCTAAAATGGAATCGACACATTGAAAAAGTGACCGTTAATGCCTACCGTAGATTGTTTATTCTTAGGAGGGCACTCAAACTGTCAACACCTCCCGTTCGCTTCTTAGCATACAAAACAGTTATACTTCCAGTACTTGATTATGCCGCAATTATTTGGGACCCTTTACTCAAACTAACATAAAGAGACTTGAACGGGTACAAGAGAAGGCAGTCCGCTTCATTTACCATTTACAATAGCTACTCCCATACCTCTGTAACAGAACTCCTAAAACAAGCCAATTTGCCCGCACTTACGAAACCCAATCGTGTTTCCCAATTAAAATTTTTATTTCAGCTTATAAATAAACATTATAATATTGATATTTCTCACATCATTACTTTTTATCTGGGTATGCAACAAGACAAAGGCATCACCTAACAATAACTCCATCCCGCGTAAAAAATAATTGTTTCAAATATTCTTTTTTTCCAAGGACTGTGATAGAATGGAATAACCTAACACTCAGGTTGCTCAACTTTCACTGTCTTCATTTGCTGCAAATATCTCTTAAATACTTTCCAATTTGTAATACGATCTTGTTCAAATACGTATTTTTTGTCGTTTTTATGTAGTTGGTGTTCCGCATGCGTGCACTGTGTTTATTTATTTATTTATTTATTTATTCAAAATACCTTACAGACCCAACAGGGCATTGTGTAAGGGGAGCATAAAAGGAATACATACATGAATTGGTACAATTTTCATAGAAACAATAACATGAACTAAATGTCAATTATTATACAAGTCCTAACAGGAATAACAATGAGAAAATATTAATAATAATTTTAATAGGAATAGAATGGCTATGAAAATCAGATGAGTAACGCGTGAGATAATGACGTAAAACAAGTTTAAAAAAACAAGCACAAATTGTGAAAAGACTTTCCATTATTCAAAAGAAAACATCACTGAATAAAACCAACAGAACTGAATGGCATGTTAGTATTCAAACCATCAAACAAAATAAGATAAAAGTCAAAGCAATGTTTGCTACCCTTTGTTGTTTTGCTGTCTAAATTTTTTTTTACCATGGCGATGCATATGCACCCTGCTAAAATCCCTTATGGGAATCGCAGTATCTGTAAATAAATAAATAATTAAATAGTACAGCTTCTCTGTATTTGTACGCTGTTGCTTGCGCCTGTGCCGAAGGTTGTTGCGCCTGCGTCGTGGATGACTTCTGCCGTTGTTGTCACTCTCTTGACACAGGAGGCAAGCAAAGTCACCGAAAACATCACTGTGAATATGCGCGGCTGTGCCGACTAGCAGTACACGTCATTTTTGAGATAAATTGTAAATAGAAAAAAACCACGTCGCTCAAAAATCTTAGCGACCCGAAAAATTCAAGGAGCGCGCAGAAAAGTTGCTCTAGATGGGCTGACAAGCATGGGATAATTATGTCATGCAAAGACAGCGTCACTTTAATGCGTACTTCTAATGCAGGCCTATATGTTCTGTAAAGAAGCAAATAATATTTCAATACCAACAGAAAAATTGTTGACTCCGTACACTAGTTGATGGTCACATGACAGGGCACATTTGATAATTGAAGTTTCTGCCACCAGGTGGTGCCACAGGCCATTTTTGCGATTTTCAATGAAGAAATAAAGATATAACTTCACTTTTCATGGGAAAAATGTGGTTGGTTGAAGTCACTATGAGGGACACTCTTTCCATCTGTGCAGCCATCTCATTTCATGTTCTGGGCAGTTGTCGGTCCCTTCAAATGATATCACTGTTAAATTGTCTAAAATGCACCTTTAATGCACACTTTTATGTGTGCCGCGAATTCTCCACCTGCCACAGAAGTGAGGACCTTCCAAGGAAAAATGTACTTCAGAAGTACGCAACTTGTAGTGTGCAACGTCTTGAGGGTATGCACACCAAATAAACAAAATTATTGAAGATAGGACTTGCGTCAGCCAGGCGAGAAAAAACGAATAAGTGAGTGCTGTTGCACGCGTTTCATGCTCTCGGCCATCGGCTACAAAACAATTGGCTCTAGCATAAAATACATTGCACGAGACAGCGCTAGATTTTTTATGCTGAAAGCTACGTTCCCCGTGAGTACTTGACAGCCGGTATCAAAAGCGGCACGCATTCCATGACTTGCTTGCTCGATATGCGAAGTAAACTATAGTTGTGACAAAATTAGGCTACTTTTTATGGATGTCACTGTTCTACCAATTGCACCTCGCCATTTTAAATGCACTTGCCTACCTAAAACCTGAAATTATCTCTAAAATTAATAATGCTATTTTTAAGAAGAGATTTTTGTGAAAATTTGTATAATGCAATTATGTATTTTGCAGCCATGGGCTTAATTTCGACTGATGACTGCAATACTTCATAGTTTTTAAAGGAGCCATAACACCCAATTTTCAATCAAGAGTTGCGTTATGTGTGTTAATCCTTCAGCATTCACAAATAAAGTGGCAAAATTTTAGCACATTTGGTCGAGCACTTAATTTACAATTGAATATTTTCACAAACACGTGAGTGGCCTGGGAGTCAGGTAACTCTGGTGCACTCGTGAGCCATGATGTAACACGCAGCTGGCTCTGCCAGTGTCTGCAATCTAGCAAACGATATTGTTCTGCAGGTGAAATCGAGGTATTTTATTATATTTGAGGTTTGCTTTGAAAGTGAACAATTTGCAGCAGCTGAAACTGTGCCTAAAGACGATGGCATCGCTTCTTGCGGCATGTGACGTCACAGATGCCATGGTAAAATGGCGGTAGCCTGGGTCTGTTTTGCTCTGAAATATTTTTTTACAGCCCTGTATTGATATTTGTATAGGCATAATGGACCCATTACTTTGCTTTCACTGAAAACCACAAATTGTTGGGGGACCGTGTGATGGCCGCTTTAGTATCCCACATAGAGTTTCATACACTATTACCCGGAGAAGAATCTGGTGCTGTGATTGTGTATTGCCATAGGAATTATGGGAAGTACAGGCTTCAGGTTGGATTGCATTAGCTAGTGAACTGTCAACGGATCTTTTTCTGCAGTTTCAGTTTCGTTCTTCATGTATTTTGGGTAGCGGGGTGCAGTGCGAAGCACTGAAGCAGTGCCTTTGTTGTTCAAAGAGGCTGTAGACTGCCAGTTTTGAAATTTGCTGCGACGTTGGAGCTTTACAAGCTGTATTTGATAGTTTAAGTGAAGCGTCGTCCACTCACAGCCACGCATAGATGTAGGGACTCATGCCAGTGCAGAATATTGCATCGAGTTCACGTTTTCTTTATTATCGTTTCTAGCCAAAACTCATTTAAATCGACTGCAAAACGATGGCGAAGCAAAGTAGACTCACCGTCACACGAAGCCCATGTCACACGAAGCCGGAGACATTATGCTAGGTGAGTCAGTTTAGAAAAAGAGCAAGAATAATGACTGAAAGTCTGAAAAAATGGGAAGTTCTTTGAAAGAACAGACGGCAGCTGCCAGACAACAAAAACAGCCCTTGTATTACTATCATAGAATATTGATTGTAAGGGTTGAAAATGAAAAAAAAAAAAAAAACTATTATATCACAAGCGCCAAACACAAGAAAAGCGCTGCTTCTTGCAACCGACTTGTACACTGACACGTACACCAGAGACACCTTTAATGAAAGTGCACTGGCAACTGGACCATCTTGTTAGCCATCTGTAAACTTGTCGTGCACTATAGTACAGAAAAATGTAGAAAAATAGAGCTGCAGAGTCTGCTAAGATCTCATGCAGCAAATGGCAGATGAGTCAGACTGGGTCATCAAAGCATTCCTAAATGAACACTAAAGAGAAGAATGATTTTTTATGTTTTAGTAATGTACAATGCCACGATCCCGAAAACACAACTTTTACCGCAATACGATGCTTGGTAAGCGAGAAAATGCGCGAAAAGATATGTGGGTAGATACCCCCCTTGAGATTGCTTCACCAAATACAGTGACACCACAGATTTTGAAGGCACCTACAGGGTCCCATGCGGGCAGCTTCTAATCAATAAAAATGAAGTACATTGTTATCTGTGGGTGCCAAAGACATAGCATACAAAGTTTCCTAAAATTTCATCAAGCCAATGTCGCAATGTATGCAAAGTACATTTAGTATGTGCAGAGATTTCAGTGCAAAGTTCGAATAAAAATTAAACTTCATTCTTGAGTGTCTTCAGTGATAATGAACTTACGACAGTGAAACTTGTGGCATTAGATTTCTCGGAGAGCAGTTTATCAATCTACAACAAGTCATTGTTGCTCTTTAGTGTCCCTTTGAGAAAGGAAGAAACGTGGTTACAACAAAATGTAGATGTTAGAGCCTATCACCAATACTTTCCTTCTTTGAACGTCTCAGTACATAAGTATTGAATAATAATGAAGGTTGCAAACATTTGAATTTCTTCAATATCTTATTAGCACCTATAAAAACGTAACATAATGCACGCCATGGAAAAAGACGCATGCTGCTCAAATGAAAGCTTTAAGGTTGAATATGCTGTATTCACAAGGGACTCTCTGTACCTTACATTAATATTCTGTCGCGTCTATGCCACATGGTACACAGCTTTGCTGGTCATCCATCTTTACAGAGTGTAATGGTTCACAAATCGTTTGCCATTAAAGGAAAGACACACAGCCATTAGCACATACCCAATGACCAAATTTGGCATCTGAGAGTTCATTCACAAGTGGCACTACCAGCAAGCCATGTAGGAGTAAATAAGGTTTCTTGAAAAGTATAACATTCCTTGCTAACCAGGTTGGCCAAATTGGTTGGTTTCAAACTTCATTTCGTCAGCACACTCACCCATTGATCTACTCGCTAGACTACGGACTATGGAGCAACACAAGTTGGTGGGAAAGCAGTTCCACGCAGATAGACACTTGGATACTGGGGAGAGGGTGTTTTTCAATAATAATGCCTATAACATTAAAAATTCACAGAAGCTTCAGCACCTAATGAAGTTTATCAGCACTGCCATTCAATGACATTAAGCTCTCTCAAATAGCAGCTTAAGCATGTTTATAGGTGCTAGGATAAAAGCATCAGGAGCAAGCAGGTTCTTGTTAGAACTTCATTGGATCATCCTTAATATAGTCACTAGGTGGAAACATCTTGCTATTTATAGGAGGAAGAAGCTGGTAATAAAGCCCATGTCTACCAGCTACAGATATGGGTGTTTCCATGTCGGTCAAAGTTTCTGATGGAGATTTGATAATAAATGCACAGATGCTACATGGTTACAATAATAACAATAAATCAGTGCATTTCCCAGAGAGCAATCTGTCATGTTTCTTTTCCAAGTGAGATACATTGCTATTAAAGCATGCTACTTCCATGTTCACTCCAGTGCAACAGATTTTATAAGGCACACAAAGGCTCTGCAATCATACAGCTCCACATGAGCTTCATCTATATACAAACAAAACAAAACTGTCTCAATGCTGAGTAAGCAGATTGGCTGTGTGATTGTCAAATTGGAGGAACAGTTATTGATATGTTTTGCTTAAATAATCATTTAACTTTCCAGTCTATTCAAAGCACGAGAACAGTAATAGCTCAAAAGACTTCATGAGTATTATGGGCCATAAATTGGCTCCAAGTTTATAAAATTCAGGGTGGGGTGGTTAGGACATCCGTATATTTTCCCGGGATCTGCTCATGACAACCATAAGCAGGTTCAGGGGCAATGTGAAGATCAGAATTTTCTAACCATCTTTATAACCAAATGTACCATGCTACTTTAGTGAGAAATATAGTTAACACAATCCTTGCCTTTTTTTGTGTGGCCACAATTTTTCTCCTGCTTTTCATTATTTAGAAAATACCTATGTCACAAGAAGCAGTACAAATATGAAACCAGCAGCTGGACTAGCATTTACAGTGCACAAAGTTCTAAACAGACATGCACTTCAAAAGCACAAATACAGAAGTCCATTTCTCTGCTACACAGCACTAGCACTTGAAAGAGATGAGCTTTGTATTACTGCACCCACAATGTTTGTTTCAAGTCAAAATTTGAATGTCAGCCATCCCTCTTCTGAGCACAGTTGGTAAAGCAGAACTACAATGGTTGCAAAAACAAGATGTCATAAAAAGCACAATTTTATTCCTTGAAACTCAGATCATACGAGTTCATAACTACATTATTTACTACAAGGCACAAATTTTTCAAACAATATTTATTCAAGATGCAGGCCTTTTCTATCACTGAAAATCTTCCTGAAAATGAAGAGATGCACAATTTCAAATGTGCCACTAGTCATCATGGAGCACACACCTATATTAAACTTTTTGTCTTCATACCTATGATGATCAGCCTAGCACCTGAATCTTTACAAAGAAGTTACTAATAACAATACCATTAACAATAGCCTCTGACGGTAGATGGGATTGCCATGTCAGTAATATTACCCCAACGGCACTTAAGCAGCTCTTTTTTCTGAAAGGGGCCCTGAAACACTTTTTCAACTAACCATGAGATGATTTCACCAATGAGCTTATTTGTTTACAAATTTAACGCCGCAAAAATTTTAAGAATCTGTCCAGTGCGTGTGAAGTTACAAAGATTTGTCGCATGCTGCAATTGTATTCTCTCTTCTCATGTCCCGACTAAAGCGCTGGAAGCTAAGCAGGAAAGGATGACAGAGGCAAAAAGAATACGTCACAAGTGGCTCGTGACCTTGAGCACTTTTTCTTTTTTTCTTCGAATGCGCGGCTAAGCGCGCACACGTGTAAACAAGTCGCAGCCTCCCGTGGCGATCTCTGTAACGACCGAGCGCACCATGTTCAAATCAGCCAATGGCTGATAGATGGGTTTGCTACGTGTGATTTTGGAGCTTCTTCTGTCATTTGTCGAAAGAAGAGAAAGCAATTTTTAGCTGACTTTGATAATTTATTGTGAATTACAGGTCGCGTGCTGCGCTATAATACTTGGCTCGCATGTTGTTGGGAGTCTCTACTACCGATCGGCAGCATTTTCTGACTGTGCTTAAAAAGTGTTGCAGGGCTCCTTTAAGCGACACCTTGATCAAGCACCCCGTGAGACTAAATTACTGGCATATATAACACTCATTAGATTAGTATTAGAATATGCTATTCCAGCATGGTTTCCGTCAACCAGTAAATTAATATTCATTATAGAGGGTGTACAAAGGAAAGCAGTTAGATTCATCTTCAATAAATATCAGCTCACAGACTTTCCTAGTGCTTTAATAAAATCGGCCGGATTACTTACGACTAAAAACCGCGATCCACTCACACGATTGAAATTGCTTCATCAACTAATTCATAACAAGCTAAATATTAACAGCTCTAAATACATCTCTATTGCAGACACAAGAATAAGTAGACTAAAGCATTCATACACCCTAAATGAATATCGCTTTTATACTAATTATTTTAAATACTCCTTCTTCCCGCTAGCCATAAGGCAGTGAAACAACTTACCTTCCACTATTACCAATTCCTACTCAGTAACAACTTTTCAATCACTACTTGAAAGTACTTACATGACACGCGAACATAAAGCTACCAACATTCTGCACCATTCCTAAACAATTCTAGCGCTTCTACTTCTACCGCTACCCACATGCCACTAACTACCATTGTAAAGTATGCCTTTTTTGTACTTTTTTTTGGTAAAGCTTACGCACGTGTGACTGATTGTATAACTTAATCTTAACTATATTGGTATGTTATGATGTGTCAGTGTTTTACAGTTCAGTTTCACAGTTGTGTGTAGATGTTTTGAATATGTAATTTTTTATATTGATTGTTACATTGCCATTAGCAAAAAAAAAAAAACTTTGTTACTTTGCATGAATTCTCCTTTGATTTTTAAAACCTTTATGTACTTATAAGCTGTGCCCTTCCTGTAATAATCCCTAATGGAATTGCCAGTGTGTACTAAATAAATAAAAATAAATAATAATAAACATATTTGTTTGCATCCGAAGATGATACAAAATATTCTCCTGGAAGTAAGTGAACACGGAAGAAGTAATAAACTTGTATGGAGCACAGCAAGACACAAGTCACACAAATTGGTTTTATACATTCACATTCTAGAGTAGGTTTTTGGTGTTTTCCACCATCATGCTGCTGCACTCAGAGTCAGCACACACTTTTAGTATTGTGGATATACCTGGAGAAGGGAAGAAATAAAAGGCAGAAGGCAGGAAGGTTAACCATAAAAGCTTCTGGTTATCTACCCTATGCTGGCAGAAGGGCAATAGATTACAGAGAGGAGGGAAAGGGATTGGCACAGAGTGGTTGGCAAAAGACTGGAACACGTAGTTGTCAGTTAAGGCCAACTGGCAATCAAGCCTTTCAAGCCAAGCTCGCCAAGCAAGACCTTGTATGAGCTGACTGTTTTGAAAAAGGGAAAGAGGATGGCACCATAAAGAATTCATTTGTTCATTTGCAAAGGCTAGCTACATGATTAAATGCTCCTTCCTAGTTTAATTCCTTCCCATCTACACTAATTGCTTATTCAAAACTTGTGTGTACATGTGTACACAAGGTACCTGTCATTGCTATACTGTCATCAACCCAATTTATTCAAGCGTATTTGATGAGCACAGCCACATCTCCATGACATGACATGTACAAAGTACATCAAGGTCTCCGTCTAGAATTGAAGTACTTCCAAATGAAGGAGCAGACCTTGTGCTATGACACTACAAGCACTACTTATACTGGCATACATGTGCAATGAGTGCACATATATTTGTAAAAAAAGAAAAAAAAGTGCCTGATCTTAGTTCGACCATCACTTTAAGTATATGTATTTGATGATGATGATATGTGGGGTTTAACGTCCCAAAACGACCATATGATTATGAGAGACACCGTAGTGTATATGTGTGCATGTGCATTTATATGTGTGCATATCAATATATGTGTGCATATCAATATATGTGTGCATGTGCATTTACATACTAATAAAGCCTTCTGCCATATGTGCAAGCAAACAAACGAGGAAAGACAATAACGGGAAACACTCATAAGCCATCGTTCCCTCTAAGATCTCTGTTCCAGAGACTGCCTCAAAGTGTAGCATATTGAAATAAACAAAAAATATATGTAGCATCACATACTTACTTCCCAGAGGAGAATGTTCTCAGGTAGCTCATTCCTGGGGCTGCCTAGTGCACATAGTGATTCTGACGTTCGTTGAGTTGGGAATGAACTTGGCACACGCTAGCTCACATGAATTCTCCTAGGAGAGTTCTCAGCCTAAGAGCTGTGAAATCATTTGCGCTTTGCCTTGTCTGCCTTGCGCTGGAGTTTCTCACGGGCCTTGCGCTCCTTGTCCAGCTGGGAACAAAGCTCCTTGATCTTTTTCTTCAGCAAAGATCGATCGCTTGTAGACACCACTCTCAGCTCCTATATCGCAAGTGAGACAGCTCAAATTCTTGCTCAGACAATAACAGTTTGTGTGTGCCTAAGCCAGTGCACATCATCATCAACATTCCCACTCCTCCACTTACCTACCGGTAATCTGCTCCAAATTAATTTCCTAGCTGTGCCTTAACCTCAGTAAAAAATCTGCAGTCCTCTATGAATGCAGAGCAGTCACAGCAACAGTCATGGCACTAACCAAACAATCAAACCTTGTGCTCTGTCATGTATGTTGTATTCAGCCAGTAATGACAGAAATAATATTAAACTGCAATATCAGTAAGGACCTTTCTTTCACACTGAAGCTTTCCTGAAACTTTTGCAACACATGCTGGAATGACTGTAATTCTATGTCAAAAAATATATTCCCCAAATAAATTCAAAAAAGAACCTGATATGAGTAATGACATAAAAAGTGCGATGTTCCTTCTTATTTCACCAATTTGCTTCAGCAGGTAGAATGGCACTGGAAACAAAACCCAGCTTGTCACTATTCATTTCACTTCTTGCAAGGTACTTTGGCAACCTTTCGAAGCAGGCACCTGATAAACATCATGACACAATGTAGTAAATAAGTGAATGATTACCATAATTTATGATACCTATCAGAGAAATAACCCTTACTTCAAGTATAATTCAATAATATACAACTCTGTCACTTGATTGCTTTTTAGAAAAAGCTGCACCATGTTCAGTTACACCAGATAGTATGTTTTTCCAGAAAGTGAGCATTTTTTCTCAAGGTCTTTTTGTTTTTTTTGTTTTTTCAAGCCATATGAATAAGATTCCACAGTTCGAAGCAATTCAGAGGTCAGAAGGACATGATTAAAAGTAGCTGTATTCTTAAATATTAAAAAAATTTGTATTAACATAGTCATATTTATTAAGCAATTACAGGTGCATGGTCCTCATTGACGACACAAATGCATTTGTATGCATGCTCTACCACTCAGGGCATCTGCATAAATCATATTGCATTAATTGAATTCCCTGACTTTTCCAGGTTTTTCCTGACTATTAAAGCTAAAATTCCCCGACCGATGCAATAGAGCATTACAATGTGCTTTAATACAACCCTTTGCTTTTTCTCGAACGTTTGTTGATCAGTGCTGATGTTTACTCTTCTTTCTCCAATCTTTGTTTCTCATCTGCCCTTTTCATTGTTTATAGCTGCTATATTAAACATTGTAGACTTGTTGGCTATTTCTGTTGGCAATTGCTAATTTTGTTGCAGCACGTGCCACCAGCTGTTAGAAGCCTTCGTCGTCAGCCAGATAGTGAATGCAAGTCCATACCTACGGTAGTTGCAAACAGCGGAAGAACTAAAGATAGAACACATCATCAAAAATAAAGATAAGCAAGCACTCGGCTTACCGATCACCACATCTAACGAAAATTTTGAAGCACTAAGTGTGCATTACAACCTAGATGAACTTATTAACCAATATGATATCACAATATGAATGACTCTTCCTAAGCAACACAGGAAGAACCTTCATGGACAAACTATGCATCACGTATGCTGGCCAAAGCGGGAATAAATATGTTATTCCAAACAAAACCACATTGCAGAGAGTGCATCATAATACTGCATGTCGTTACCCAGAAATTACATGCACCCCAATTGTCACCGGGAGCAGAGGAATGCCAAAGCACTACACAAAAAGTTTCAAAACGATACGTATGTGGTCTATATGTGGATGCGGCGCAGTGTCTGAACGGTCACCACATGGCATTGGTTGCTTCAAACCAAGCAGGCCACCTGCTTTCCAGCAGTGCCATCAAATCAAAAAAGTCTGAAATTGCGAAGAAGCGGCCATAGCATTGGCGTCCACAGCAGCCAGCGTCATAATTAGCGTCTCTAAAACCACAATTCGTAACTTTGCTCATGGTAGTGTCTTGAAAGAGGAAAGAAGAATCCTGACTAACTTTGGTGGAGGGCGCGACGTGTATGTCTTTTGCATGCCTGCTCTTCCCTCCCGGACAACAAAACCGAACACACCACAGAACACCCACGGCCGCTCGATCTCTCCCTTTGGAGGGGCCTGCCGAGTCGTTTTCCGAACAAAAGAGCGCGCGTGAAAGGAAAAGTTGACTGACCGGCCACGACGGGGGGTGAGGGCGCTGCCCATCGGAGAAGTAATCGCACTTGCACTTGCTTGCACCACGCCCGCAAAGGGGTAATCTCACTCATCCTTCCTATTTTGTGACAGTCGTATCCTACCGTTGTTCGGTCAGCATACGATGCCATTTCATTCTTCCATACTGCTGCTATGAAGAAGCTAGTGAGTATATTCCTGGCCAACAGGCTGTAGTTCGTAGCAGCTCGGTAGAAAACATACGCAGACATTTTTGGAAACCACTTTTCCGCAAAGCCCCCAGTTTGTCGCATCTTGCAATGTTTGAGTGATAAATAGTATATATGTGACAATTAACAAAGAATGATTACTTATAACTGTCTGATTCACTATATATATATATATATATATATATATATATATATATATATATATATATATATATATATATATATATATATATATATATATATATATATATATATATATATATATATATATATATATATATCTGTGTGTGTGTGTGTATTCTGTATACAAATAATCATCACTAATCATTCTCCAATTCACAATATACCAAGATATATATGTTACAGAAATAAATGCTTCCCGATGCGGAAAATAATACATACAGTATATATTTATAAATAACAAACACAGTAATCTCATCCATTTAGTTAAGACTGAATTTAGAGCCACTACGTTTTAAATAGTTGCAATAGCATTATTAATGCAGTGATGAGTTGTCGTAGGAGCGAGATCAAGACGAGGATCTTCTTCAACTTTAATTTCTTCAATCAGACAGCCAAACTCGTCACGTGCATATAATGGAGCGCCTGTGGGGAGAACCAATCTACCTTCAAAAAATTAACTATTGGGTATATTAGTTGTGTATGATTAACTGTGATGTATTACCGCAAGGTGGCACACCTGGACCGTGCCCCCCTTTCCCCCCCCCCCCCGACATTTTTTTCACCATGGCATACAGAGCAAAAAGTGATAATTTCAAGGGGATGCCCTCCCCGAAATCATGCCCTCCCTCCCGAAAAAATTTTCTGGTTACGCATCTTCCGCGAGCATATCAGATAGTACCTTACTTTTTGCATAACATCAGTCTAATGGCGTACATATACACAGGCGTTTTTTTTTTTTAGAAAAACAGATAAAAAAGTAGATTTTTTTACTGCCAATATCGTTAAGCTTGCTTCAATAATTTTTCGCCAGCGTGCCCATGTCTCCAAAATACCTCAGAATCTACTTATATAGCCCACTATCGTCCATATTCAAGGGTAGATTTGGATTTCACTGCGGCTTGAATTCGCCCGTAAAAAAGTAAAGAGCAGCGAATGAACGATATAGATACAACTCTTCAATCTTAATCATATGTGTGGTTTTACGTCCCAAAACAATGATAAGATTATGAGGGAAGCCGTAGTAGAGGGTTCCGGAAATTTAGACCATCTGGTGTTCTTTGATGAGCACTGACATTGCGCAGCAGACGGGCCTCAAGCTTCTCTGCGACCATCAAAATGCGCCCGCCGCAGCCGGGATCGAATCCGCAACCATGGGGTGAGCAGTCGAGCATAATAACCAATGTTGCACCGAGGCGGACCGTTGTTAATAATAACAATATCTTGGGTTTTGAATGCCAAAATGACAATATAATTATAAGCCAGGCGGGAGTGGATGCATGACTAGCATATTTTGAATCCTCTGGGGTTCTTTAACGTGCAGTGACGTCGCATAGTACACGGACCTTAGTCACGCGGCCGGAGTAATCTTGTTTCCTGTGTTCGTTGTATTGTTTGCGATAATGTGTGTCACTTATTCATAGACCATTAATCCAGCTAAAATAATGCGATCTGTTCACGTGACCAAGACAACGCACTGATCTGAAACAAGTGATACTACCAGCATAGAGAGCTCACAAGATACAGCTGAAGGGAGCTTAGGGAGAAACACCTGTATGAATGGACGGATGGATTGACATGGCTGTACCTTTTAGATCGGGTGGCGGCTAACGCCACCTAGCCGTAATACTTAGTGAACCAACAACTAGATTCATCTTTTTTTTTCTTTTTAAATATTGAAGTTAAGGACTGGTACTTTGCAGTGAATGGTTTAACTTTCACTCATGTTTTGACTTTAGCCACCAATCAAATAACCTCCTAGTTAATTCTACCCGCTTAATGTCTATTTTGCCCTCCGTGTCCCTAAACCCCAGTGCTTTGAAAAACTCTGCACCATCATACTGAATTATAAGGTGAAGCCCTTTACAGAACATTATCAAGTGTTCGGCAGTTTCCTCCTCCTCTCGGCAGGCACTGCATACCATGTCTACCCCTTCGTATTTTGCCCAATATCTCTTGGTTCGCAGTACTCCCGTCCTGGCTTCAAACAGTGGAGAACAACCCCGAGTATTATCATAGATCCTTTCCTTGGCAATTTCCTGCTTAAAGGTTCGATAGATCTCTAGTGCAGACTTCTTAATCATGCCTATTCTCCACATGTCAGTCTCCGTTTCCTTCACTTTCTTCTTAACCGATAGTTCTTTTTGGTTTGGCCACCTGCTGTTTTCTAAGTATTTATACCAGTCAATTTCCTGGTTCGCTTCCTCCATTTTGTATCGACATTCTTCACGTACAAGTAGCTGAAAACCTTCCTAGCCCAACACTCCTCCCCCATTTCTCTCAATCGCTTCTCAAATTTTATCTTGCTGCTAGCTTCCCTGCCCTCAAATGATGTCCATCCCATATCACCTTGTACTCCCTGATTTGGTGTATTCCCGTGAGCTCCTAAAGCAAGCCTACCTATTCCACATTGCTTAATTTCTAATCTTGCTTGACCTTTTGATCTCAAGCACAAGACCGCATTGTCGAACATCAACCCAGGAAACATGACCCCTTTCCATATTCCTCTCACAACATCATACGTATTGTAATTCCACAGTGCCCTATTTTTCATCACTGCTGCATTCTTGTTACCTTTAGTCGTCACGTATATTTCGTGTTCCCTTATGTACTCAGTCCCATTGCTTATCCATACACCCAGATATTTGTATTTATCTGTTATCTCTAGCGAGACCTCCTGTATTCTAAGCTCACTACCTTCGTTATCATTAAAAATAACGACTGCTGATTTTTCCTTACTGAATCTAAAATCTAACCTATCTTTCTCATTACCGCAGATGTCCATCAATCTCTGCAAATCTTCCTTGTTGTCTGCCATTAGCACTATATCATCTGCGTACATTAATGCTGGTAGTGCCTGATCAATGAGTTTTCCTTGTTTGTCTAAAGAAAGGTTGAAGCCAAGTCCACTTCCCTCTAATTTGGCCTCTAATCCTTGTAGGTATATCATGAATAACAAGGGTGACAGTGGACACCACAGCCTAAGTCCCCATTTCACCTCTGTTGGCTTGGATACCTGTTTTTCCCACTTTATAACTTCCTTGTTACTTTTATAAATTTCCTTTAAAAGATTAGTGACTCCATCTTCCACACCCAGTGTGTCTAGTATTCCCCACAAGTCCTCTTGAACCACGCTATCATACGCTCCCTTGATATCCAAAAGTGCTAGCCACAGGAGCCTGGGTTCCTTTTCTGCTATTTCGATGCACTGCGTCAGTGAGAACAGATTGTCTTCCAACCTCCTGTGTTTCGGAAACCCATTCTGCAGTTCCTCCAGCACCCCCTCATCCTCTATCCATGCCTGCAGTCTTTCCTTTATAATCTGCATCGCCAGCCTGTAGACCACTGATGTCACTGTTATAGGACGGTAGTTGTTTATGTCATCTTTGTACCCCTTTCGTTTACAGATCATGCTCATCTTGCTAAGTTTCCATTCGTCGGGGACTTCACCATCGATTATTATTTTGCTCACTGCCTCTTTCAAAGTCTGTTTTGACTTCAGAACCAATGTCTTTATCAGCATAATTGGAATGCCATCTGGCCCTGTTGATGTACTACTAGGAACCATTTTCTCAGCCCTTTCCCGCTCTCGTTGTGAAAATGGAGCCTTCGCACCACTTGATTCATCCTTGTCTATTGTGGTGCATAAGGCACTTCTTTGTTGAAAGTTTTCTGTCACCCTTGTTCTTATATATTCAATAGCTCTGTCCCCTCTAGCCTAGCACCTTAAGCTGTAGTTGTAAACCTCTGCTCTAGGTGTCTCTTTTTTTATGGAGTTTAGATGGTTACAAAATTCTGCAGCTGCCTTTCTATCCTTTTTATGTACTTCTGCCAGCCACTGACCCCCTTTCTTCTAATATTTTCATTGATCAGAAGGGATACTTCCCTTCTACAGCTTAGAAAGATGTGCCATTTTCTTTCAACATCATCTGTCGGTTCACCCCGCTGCTGAGCATGTCTGTGTTCCCTAGAGGCTTCCCGACGTTTTGCTATGGCTCTCCTAACTTCTTCATCCAACCAACTCTTGGGTTTGTGTCTTCTTTTCCGGGGTGACTTGTCACGTGTCTTAGCAAGCTCTAGCTCAAACAGTCTAATTAGATTCGTGTATGTCCACACTGTTTTATTATCCTCAGTGATTACTTTCTCAATTTGTTTAGTAGCTATTTCTATTTGCCTTTCTGAATAAAAATTTTCCTGTCGTCACTCATCTTGTCTCCTTCCCACTTTCACTGCTCTTCCAAAACTTAGCTTGATACGTTTGTGATCACTACCCAGACTTCTGGAGCCACATTCATCTATGTGCATTCCCCTGGGCCTATCATACATCCTATGTGACATCAGTGCGTAATCTATCGTCGACTTCAGCCTTCCTATCTCCCATGTTATTTGCCCTTCACACTTCTCAGTACTGTTGCAAATGCTCAAATACACATATCCTTTCACATATATCCATGATCATTTCGCCTGTTGGGTCGGTATACCCATCTATATCTTCTATGAGCGCATTCATATCTCCTAGTATAATTATCTCACACTCTCCTCCTAATTCATCAATGTCTTTTTATATACACTCCACCGTTGCCTGGTTTTCCTCTCTGGCCTTTGCTGCCGTCCACAAGTACACCAAACCAAGGAGTGTCATCTGCCCAGCTACTTTCCGTCTTAACCATAAATGTTCCATGCATCCCTGCTTGACTCTTTGCCTACCCATACTTTTATGTATGAATGCACCAATTCCACCCCCCTTTTCGCTGCCTTCTGTTCTATTGCAATATTCCCATACGTAGTCCGGATCGCAAGATGGTTGCTCCATGTCCCGAAGATGTGTCTCCACAACCCCATATACCATCAACTCCTCCTGCCTCAATTGCTCTTCTATCTCTTGCCACTTTAACCTATTCCTGCCACCCTGCATGTTAATACAGCCTATGTCTGACTTAGCTCGGCCCTTGTGCTTACGTCGATTTCGTCTCCCACGGACTCCGTGTGGCTTGAACATTTGTGGCCCTTTAGAACCGTCCTTGGCTACACTGTTAGCCTCAGGGCTCTGGGTCCCCCTAAAAAAGCTGTGGCTTGATGACCCATCCTATTACCGACCCTCCTGCCCGTCGCACCACTGTAGTGAATGCCATCCTGTGGATGGATGGATGGATGGATGTGGCTGTACCCTTTAGATCGGGTGGCGGCTAACGCCACCTAGCCGTAATACTTAGTGAACTAACCATTATATTTATCTTTCTTTCCCCTTCAAATAGTGAGGTTTAGGATCCGAACTTTGCAGTGAAGGGTTTAATTTTCACTCGTGCCTTGACTTTAGCCACCAATTAGATAACGTCCTTCTAGTTAAGGCTACCCGCTTAAAGTCTATCTCGCCCCCCCTGTCCCTAAACCCCAGTGCTTTGAAAAACTCTGCGCCATCATCCTGAACTATAGGGTGAAGCCCTTTAGAGAACATTATCAAGTGTTCGGCAGTTCCCGCCGCGGTGGTCTAGTGGCTAAGGTACTCGGCTGCTGACCCGCAGGTCGCGGGTTCGAATCCCGGCTGCGGCGGCTGCATTTCCGATGGAGGCGGAAATGTCGAGGCCCGTGTGCTCAGATTTGGGTGCACGTTAAAGAACCCCAGGTGGTCAAAATTTCCGGAGCCCTCCACTACGGCGTCTCTCATAATCATATGGTGGTTTTGGGACGTTAAACCCCACAAATCAATCAATCAAGTGTTCGGCAGTTTCTTCTTCCTCTCCACACGCACTGCATACTGTGTCTACCCCTTCGTATTTGGCGCGATATGTCTTGGTTCGCAATACTCCCGTCCTGGCCTCAAACAGTAGAGAACTACCCCGAGTATTATCATAGATCCTTTCCTTGGAAATTTCCTGTTTAAAAGTTCGATAGATCTCTAGTGCGGACTTCTTAATCATGCCCATTCTCCACATGTTAGTCTCCGTTTCCTTCACTTTCTTCTTAAAGGTCTTTTTGGTTTGGCCACCTGCTGTTTTCTAAGTATTTACCAGTCAACTTCCTGGTTCGCTTCCTCCATTTTGTATCGACATTCTTCATGTACAAGTAGCTGAAAACCTTCCTAGCCCAACGCTCCCCCCCCCCCCCCATTTCTCTCAATCGCTTCTCAAATTTTATCTTGCTGCTAGCTTCCCTGCCCTCAAATGATGTCCATCCCATATCACCTTGTACTCCCTGATTTGGTGTATTCCCGTGAGCTCCTAAAGCACGCCTACCTATTCCACGTTGCTTAATTTATTTCTAATCTTGCTTGAACTTTTGATCTCAAGCAAAAGACCGCATTGTCGAACGTCAGCCCAGGAACCATGACCCCTTTCTATATTCCTCTCACAACATCATACCTATTGTAATTCCACAGTGCCCTATTTTTCATCACTGCTGCATTCCTGTTACCTTTAGTCGTCACGTATATTTCGTGTTCCCTTAGGTACTCGGTCCCATTCCTTATCCATACGCCCAGATATTTGTATTTATCTGTTATCTCTAGCGTGACCTCCTGTATCCTAAGCTCACTACCTTCATTATTATTAAAAATCATGACTGCCGATTTTTGCTTACTGAATCTGAAATCTAACCTATCTCCCTCATTACCGCAGATGTCTCTCAATCTCTGCGAATCTTCCTTGTTGTCGGCCATCAGCACTATATCATCTGCGTACATTATTCTGGTAGTGCTTGATCAATGAGTTTTCCTTGTTTGACTAAAGAAAGGTTGAAGCCAAGTCCACTTCCCTCTAATTTGGCCTCTAATCCTTGTAGGTATATCATGAATAACAAGGGTGACAGTGGACACCACTGCCTAAGTCCCCATTTCACCTCTGTTGGCTTGGATACCTGTTTTTGCCACTTTATAACTTCCTTGTTACTTTTATAGATTTCCTTTAAAAGATTAGTGACTCCATCTTCCACAACCAGTGTGTCTAGTATTCCCCACAAATCCTCTTGAACCACGCTATCATACGCTCCCTTGATATCCAAAAGTGCTAGCCACAGGGGCCTGGGTTCCTTTTCTGCTATTTCGATGCACTGCGTCAGTGAGAACAGATTGTCTTCCAACCTCCTGTGTTTCGGAAACCCATTCTGCAGTTCCTCCAGCACCCCCTCATCCTCTATCCATGCCTGCAGTCTTTCCTTTATAATCTGCATCGCCAGCCTGTAGACCACTGATGTCTCTGTTATAGGACGGTAGTTGTCTATGTCATCTTTGTCCCCCTTTTCTTTATAGATAATGCTCATCCTGCTAAGTTTCCATCCATCAGGGACTTCACCATCGATTATTGTTCTGCTCACTGCCTCTCTCTCAAAGTCAGTTTAGACTTCGGACCCAATGTCTTTATCAGCATAATTGGAATGCCATCTGGGTCTGTTGATGTACTACTTGGAACCCTCTTATCAGCTTTTTCCCACTCTCGTTGTGAAAATGGAGCCATTGTGCCACTTGATCCTTCCCTGTCTATTGTGGTGCATAAGGCACTTCTTTGTTGAAATTTTTTTGTCACCCTTGTTCTTATACATTCAATAGCTTCGCCCCTTCTAGCCTAGCACCTTGAGCTGTAGTTATAAACCTCTGCTCTAGGTTTGTTTCATTTCTTAGGGAGTTTAGATGGTTCCAAAATTTCGCAGCTGCCTTTCTGTCCTTTTTATGTACTTCTGCCAGCCACTGAGCACCCTTTCTTCTAATTTTTCATTGATCAGGCTGTGTCGCCCATAGCTAGCGCCACAGCCGATGTGGCGGCTGGACAGGGAATTAGCGCTCTCACAGGCGAAGAGGAGCATTCGGCTAGCCGCACTATAGTGCACTAGAATATGGGCCATATTCTAGTACACTATAGCCGCACCTAAGGGTGAGATCGAGCGGCTGTAGAATGCCTATATAACACACCCTAGCTCGAGAGTTAGCGAGCCGAGCAGGTGCAGGAATGACGTGAAGACCCCGTGTGGAGAGAGAGCGTGCACGGTCACGTACAACAACACCACCAAGCACTACAGATTATGGAGGCAGCATTATACAACCATATTACTTATTCATACCTGCCAAGTTCAAGGATTCTGAATCCGGGAGATTTCCGCAGCGGGGGGGGGGGGGGGGGGGGGGTCTGAGTTATTTTCTACTATTTTTCTTTCAGCACAAAAAAAAAAAAACCAAGGGGTGGGGGTCTCAATCGCAAGCGCAAACATCAGCTTTGCGGTCGGCTTGGAGTAGCCGAACACACGAAGGTAGGGTTTTCCTCTAAGGGGTCTCAAAGGATCGAAACAACTAGCAGAATTTATTTCCTTCAAAACAGCTCATGTATGTCTTACTGGGACACACGTGAACGGATGGGACGGCGCAGCTGGCTGCCGCAAAAGCGCGGGTCGAAGCTTTACTCCCTACTAGATTCTTTTGACAGGAACGCCAAAACGTGCCTGGCCCCTTTGTTATTGACTGTCAAGGCTAGTTTTTTGCCGTCGCCGCCACCACTGTCATTTACCGTATATGTATGCTTATCTAGATATATTAACACCCTAGAAAAGAAAAAAAAAAAAGCCGCCCGCGCTCGGTCCCCAGCTCGTCGCAATGCGCCGACTTTGCCCCGGGAAAGGGGGGAGGTTGATGCTTGTGCGCGCGCGCTTATCTTTCGGTGGGGAGAATCGTGTGTCTTCGGCTTTCACTGGAACAATTGCGTTAGTTGCCGGGGCCCGCAAAGGTATCTTCAATCTATGCACAGGCCCCTTTTGGGAAAAGAGCGCGCTTTTCATACACAGCAAGGTATACTGGGACACTTGTTAGTTTGTACTCATCCGAACCTGTGATTATGTATCGAGCTTCGCTTTTTCTTTAACAACTCGTTACGTGTCGAGCGGTAAACGTTGTTCGTTCGCTTTCGTCTTGTGTGTATTGTTTTCGTGCGTCATTTCTGCATGAGCAGCGCGCTGCGCGTTTCGATCTGCTTACCGTTCTCAGTGTGACATTCCAAGTTGTTGCTGTATCTCAGTGCTTGATTGCATGGGATGCTTGTTTTGTTATGTTTGATGTGGCTCCTTTGAAAATGCAAATATCGGTGTTTGTCTGGGGGTTTTCTGTAAAGCTTTGTCGTTTGTTTGTTGTCAGACAAGCACACCATGACGTCAAGAAAGTTTATGCTGGAATGCGAGTACGCTCCCGAGAAGGAAATTGATGGATGGACCTCATTAAAGTCTGCGATGAAGGATAGAAGTTCAACCTCTCGATGCCACATGAGGAAGATGTCATCTATTCATCTATGAAGCGCAATATATATATATATATATATATATATATATATATATATATATATATATATATATATATATATATATATATATATATTGCGCTTCATATATATATATTGTTGCTGCCGCGTCCCTCTCGCCTTGAAAGATGTTTGCGAGAGTGAGAGGGAACTAAAAAAGGGGAAAAAAGGGGGAGAAAAAAGACGAAAAAGAAAAAGAAAGAGAAGAAAGAAACTAAGAAAGAGGAAGAACCACGGTCAACACTGAGAACGAAACCAACTCTCCGTGGACGTACACAGACAGTATATATATATATATATATATATATATATATATATATATAATTCAATGGGCCAGTTAGTCTTCGTGAAGGTATGGAATATGGCACAACGGAAGCGTTGTCAACAAGGATAAATATATTTATTTTCCAACAGTTTCGGGAGGAGTCCTCCCTTCGTCAGGGACTAACATAGACGTTCAAACTTCGTTGCTGTCGCGTCCCTCTTGCCTTGAAATATGTTTGCGAGAGTGAGAGAAAACTAAAGAAACAAAAAAAGAAACAAAACACTGTGAACGCTGAGCACGAAACCAGACTGTGCACATCCAAATGTCGATGTAAGTCCACATCCGGTTCTCATCCTGTGCTGGCCAGTTCCTTGCGCACGCCGTGCGCAAGGAAGTAGTTTCCCCTTAACGGGTCGGTCGGCTCTTTATCTTTCATCTTCGCCCGTTTCCCCTCAATGGCCGTCAAGTGGTTGGCGAGCGTAAGCACTTTGTATGTACACGTGACGAAAAGATGTATTAAAAAAGAAAAGAAAGAAAGAAAAGAAAAACAAGAAGGGACAGTGTATACGTACGAGTCAGTCAGAAAAAATAAGCATGGTCTCCAGCTATGAATATTTATCACCAATTTTCTCCTGGCTTACTTCTCGGAGGCAGTTGAGTTTTCCGGGGTCCTCGTTGATGCCTCGTGATGTTCGAAATTGGAAAATAAAATATGCCTCACGCTGTTCGCGCTCGCGCCTGTTTGAGAAACCGGACTGTTAAAGAGTTACGCTGATAGTTTCAAAACTGTGGTATGGCAGGCGCAGATGTCTAGATAAAGGTAGTTCGGCAGTGAAGTGGCGCGGTACCGGTGATTAACCGCAGCCGAAATGGCGCGTCTGGTTGGCCGATATATTCTTGTCCGCAGATGTTGCAATGTAGCATGTAGCATGACCCCAATAACGTAACACTTCGGCAAATCTGTTGAGTTTTTGTGGGATAACTTTCCTCAGTTGGGGTTTCACATGGTGGAGTTTGTTGTTGACGTGTTTGTCCCATTCAGGTTGCCAGTGGTTGCGTAGACCTCTACGTACAACAGGTTTTAGATCTACACCCGGAACAGAGGTTATATCTATGGTTTGCCGACCAGCGGCTTCTCGTGCATTCTTGTCCACTATTTCATTGCCCGCAATTCCAGAGTGACCTGGAACCCAGCAAATAACAATAGAAAGTTTTAGGTTATAGGCTGCATAGATTTTGTTAAGGAGCTTGTTGAAAGTGGGGTTCTTGCTGTACTTGCCACAAGACAGGGCCCTGACAACACTTAAAGAATCTGTGGACACTATAGACTTTTGTATCTTGTGTTGTTTAATGTGTTGTATAATAAGCAGGATACCATAGGCTTCCACCGTGAAAATGCTGATATGTGTATGCATGGTTTTGGTGTCTGAGAACTTTTGTCCGTAGGCTGCACAAGATACAGATGTTTGAGACTTTGAGCCATCAGAGAAGAATGCGGCTGAACGATATTTGTGTTCAAGAGCCAAGAAATGTTGCTCGATGAATGCACTTGGACAATTTTCCAATATGATGTCTTTGAAAGACCAGTCACAAGTGACTGGACAATGCTGCCAGGGAGGGATGTGTTCGGCATGGTCACTTTCCTCTAAGTCATTGAAAAAAATTGCAAGTTTTTCTACTGCAGGTCTTATTGCCAATGGAAATGGTGGGGCGATAGAAGGACGGTTTAGGTATAACTGGGTAGTTGACACATCGTTCATAAGTGTTTTGCATGGGTGCTGCTTCAGAGACGTGATCTTAACTGCATAGTTGACTCCTAGATACGTGCGCTGATAGTCCACTGGCCACTGATCTGATTCTGCATAAAGGCTGTGAATAGGACTGATACGGAAGGCACCAAGTGCCAGCCGGAGACCTAAGCGGTATACAGGGTCCAACATTTTCAGTGCTGTCCTTGAAGCTGACTGATATACTATGCATCCATAGTCTATGCGTGACAAAACCAGGCTTCAAAACAGAGATATGAGACAGTGCCTGTCTGTCCCCTACGACTGATGCAATAAAATCTTTAAAATGTTCATGATCTTGAAACATTTTAACTTAGCTGTTTTATGTGCTGGATGAAGGTGAGTTTCGAATAAAAAATTACACCAAGGATTTTTTGTTCCTTCGCGATGACTAAGTTTTGTCCATTCATTAGTATGCAGGGGTCAGGATGTACACCTCGTCGTCTGGAGAAAATCACACTAGTAGTCTTGTCAGTGTTAAACTTAAAACTATTCCCATCAGCCCATTTCGCAAGACGGTTAACACCTAACTGTATCTGGCGTTCGCATACAGTCAAGTTACACGATTTGAAACTAATTTGGATGTCGTCCACATATACGAAGTACGATATCGCAGGTAGAATAACAGAGCGAAGAGAGTTCATTTTAACTATATATAGTGTGCAGCTTAATACTCCTTCCTGTGGCACTCCATTTTTTTGAAGAAATGTGCGCGATAACACAGTACCTATTCTTACACGGAACTTCCTTTCAGACAGGTAATCTTTTAAGATGGTAATCAACCTGCCACATATTCCGAAAGACAATAGATCTTGCAGGATTCCGTATCGCCAGGCAGTATTATATGCCTTCTCAAGATCACAGAAAACAGACAGACAGTATTGATTGTGTACAAACGCGTCACATATATACGGCTCGAGGAGGACAAGATTGTCAGTTGTGGATCTAGCTGCATGGAAGCCAGACTGGCACGGGTCCAATATACCGTTGTATTATAAGTAATAGACCAAGCGGCGGTTAATCATTTTTTCAAACACTTTGAGTAGGCAGCCTGTGAGGGCGATAGGCCAGTAACTACTTACAGAAGAGGGATCTTTGCCCTGTTTAAGGATTGGTAGTACTATTGCCTCTTTCCAAGCAGAGGGTATTTTGCCGGTATTGAAAATCTTGTTGTAAAGTGCTAAAAGGCAGTTCAGGGTTTCATCAGGCAGATTTCTAACCATTTCATAGGTAATGGTATCAGAACCAGGAGCAGAACTTCCACAGGAACCAAGGGCAAACTTCAGTTCATATAGTGTTAGTGGTTTGTTGTATTCGTCTGATAAAGGCTTGTTCCAGCACAGAGGTACACTTTCAGCTATGGTTTTGTGGCGTAAGAACTTAGCAGTATAATTTTCTGAGCTTGATATTTTCTCGAAGTGTTCGCCAAGAGCGTTTGCCTATTCTTATATTGTATCAACACAGTCATTCAGCAAAGGGAAGAGATTTGGGCCTTGTCCTTTAAGTTTATGCACCCTATTATACACCTTGCTGACGTCTGTGTAGGAGTTTATTGAGGATATGTAGTGTGTCCAGCTTTCCCGTTTGGCTGTACGGCGATTACGCCTGCCGTTTGCTTTGCAACTTTTAAAATTTATCAAGTTTTCTGCTGTTGGGTAGTGAGAAAAAGTCCTTCATGCTTTGTTTTGCTGTTTTTTTAGTAATTTCACACTCACGATTCCACCATGGCTTTGTGTTAACCTTATCATTGCTTGACTGTGGTATGCACTTTTTGCACCAGTAAAAACATATTGGGAGATATAGTTGGCCATCTCTTCTACTTCCAAATGGTCTACCTCTTCGAGGCGTAGCCTCGCTGCGGTGGTCTAGTGGCTAAGGTACTCGGCTGCTGACCCGCAGGTCGCGGGATCG
This sequence comes from Rhipicephalus microplus, assembly GCF_043290135.1. Lineage (NCBI taxonomy): Eukaryota > Metazoa > Arthropoda > Arachnida > Ixodida > Ixodidae > Rhipicephalus > Rhipicephalus microplus. The sequence continues at coordinate 51,153,740 of NC_134710.1, read as the reverse complement.
AATCCCGGCTGCGGTGGTTGCATTTCCGATGGAGGCGGAAATGTTGTAGGCCCGTGTGCTCAGATTTGGGTGCACGTTAAAGAACCCCAGGTGGTCGAAATTTCCGGAGCCCTCCACTACGGCGTTTCTCATAATCATATGGTGGTTTAGGGATGAAACACCACAAATAAATCATCTTCGAGGCGTAGTGTACATAGCTCTCTAAATTTCACAAAGTTTGCAACATGAAAGTTCCACTTTTTAGGATAAGATGGCCGGTCATCCCGTTGTATTGTTACTAAAAGAGTTGGAAAATGGTCACTTCCATATGGATTAATAATAACTTTCCAATCTAAGTAAGGTAGGATTGACGGTGACCCAATGGCTAAATTTATGCATGAATATGTATTGTGTGTGGTGAAGTATATTTGCTCTGCCTTTTTGAGCAGACAGTCTCCAGATGTGAGATGAAAGTTTTATATTGCACGACCTTTCGCATCACATCTGGTATCACCCCATAACAAACTGTGAGTATTAAAATCTCCAATTAAAACATACGGTTCTGGGAGCTGAGCAATCAGCTTTTCAAACTCTACTTTATCGAACAATTCGTCTGGGGGTATCTAGATGGAACAAATAGTTATCAAATGATTCAATAAAATAGCGCGAACAGCCACAATCTCCAGAGAGCTTTGTAGCGGAATGTGCTGGCATGCTACGCTTCTTTGTGCAATGATGGCCACACCTCCAGACGAGAAATTGCCACCACTTCGATCTTTACGAAAAACCACATATTGATATAAGAAATTAACATGAGTTGACTTTAAATGAGTTTCTTGAACACAGAGCACTTTTGGCTGATAGTCATTTAGCAAGTCTTTGATATCATCTAGGTTATTAAGTAGGCCTCTGGCATTCCACTGTAGTATTTGTGTTGTCATATTGAGAAGAAATGTATGTGTCCTGTGTTCAGATGGATGTGCTAAAAATATGTGTTAGAGGGAGGCTACCCTCCAGGTTACCGACCCCTTTGATGGAGCGGTTACGGGATATTTCCCTTTCTTATTGCGCTCCAAGGAGCGCTGATCTTTGGGCGTCGACGACGCTGGTGTTCGTCCATTGATTTCCATTGCCTTCTCCGAGGCACTGGAAGGTCGAGGACGGGGCACAGAGACTTGCGTCTCCGGCCTTGGAATTCGATTCCGCTTCGGGGCCTGTTGAGCCGAAGCCTGCAGACCCACCTTTGATGTTGGTGGCGCGGCAATAGCAGCAGCCACCTGGGGGGTGGAAGAAGTAACTACTGGGCCACTGTTGGCGACCGCAGTAGACTGCCGAGGCACTTGTGGCACTACCCCCCGTCGCACCACCTCGGCGAAACTGGTGCGATCAAGGTATGACAGACGGTTCCTTTCTTCACGAAATGTTACGTTTTCTTTTACTTTTAGTGAGATGATCTCTTTTTCGATCTTCCATTTAGGACATGTTCTAGAGTAGGCTGGATGACTTCCATCACAGTTTACACAATGAGGAGACGATTCGTAATCGTCTGACTTGTGTTCATTGGAGCTGCATTTGGCACATGTCTGCTTTCCCCGGCATGTCTGCGATCCGTGCCCGTACCGCTGGCACTTATAGCACCGCCGAGGGTTCGAGATGTATGGCCTCACGCGAAGTTTGATGTAGCCTGCATCTAGTGTGGTAGGAAGCACACAGCTGCCAAAGGTTAGTATTATGTGCGTAGTACGGATCTGCTCATTTTTCCGGCGAATCAATATTCTTTCAACCTTTATAACATTTGATTCTGGAACCCATCAAAAAGTTCTTCATCACTAAGGTGCAAGAAGTCATCTTCTGATATTACACCACGGCTCATGTTAATTGTTCTATATATATGTGTAGACACTGTGACTGGTACGTCACAATGCATTTCAACTCATTCATTTTCTCAAATTGATCTTTGTTCATAAGTTCAAGTAGCAGATCACCGCTAGTCATTTTCGTGGCCTTGTAGTCTGGCCCAATGGTGTTTCCAAGGCATTTCGCCACCAGGAAAGAAGACAATTTGCGAGAAGTTAGGTTGCCCTCACTATGGATCGCATGATATTTTGGTATTATGTCATTGCTTCTCAAAAAAAATGGAAGGGTGCTTCGGTGCACCCTCTTTTTTTTAGGGCGATCAAGGAGTAAAGTAGCTTGTTTAGCCATAGGATTAGTGCGTGTGTTCGGCGACAGCGCCAACAGCCCACCACGGAGCCCAACAAGTGGACGCGACAAGACTTGAACCAAGTCTGCACAACGCCAGCTGTACGCTATCACTATAACCGGATATAGCGTACCCAAGGTTGGATACCTACACGAGGTTAACCCTTGCCGTCAGGAAACAATGAAGTAAATGGAAAATAGAAGAAGACAGGATAGATTTAAAGAGAAGAAAAGACGAAGATGTAGGGAGAGAGAGATAGGAAAAGGTGACTGCCTATTTCCCCTGGGTGGGTCAGCCCAGAGGTGCCGTCTACGTGAAGCCGGGGCCAAAGGGGTGTGTTGCCTCGGCCAGAGGGCCTTAAAGGTCCAATCACCCGGTGTCGGCTCAACCCCCAGGATCCCCTTTTCCCCGGACACGGCAAAGCCACGCACGGCTAGGCGTGGGAGGGAGTCGAAACCCCCCGTAAGCGCGTGTCCGTGGTGACGCTACTCACCAAACGCCTGCTCTCATATATATATATATATATATTAAGAGGACTTTCTTCAGACACAACTTGTCTGCGGAGAAAAGAGAAGCCATTAACGCATTACACGACCGCTCAGACATCATTATTAAGCCAGCCGACAAAGAAGGCGCTGTAGTAATAATGAATACCTCCGACTACATTGCTGAAGCGTCCAGACAATCGTCCGATAGCTCTTATTATAAAAGCTAGCCAATGACCCCACTGATGAATATAAACGTGTTGTAGCTGATGCACTTGAAGATCTTGTTCAAGATGGCTGCATTAGCGACAAGCTGAGACAGTCGCTGATACCGCTCAGCCATGTCACAGGAAGATTCTATTTACTTCCAAATACACATAAAATGAACAACACTCGCCGTCCTATAGTGTCCGCCATTGGCACCGCGACGGAGCTACTCTATGGCTACGTCGATGGCCTTATGAGAAGCATTCCTTCCTCATCTCCATCGTATCTTAAATGTACTAATGATGTTAACGGACATTGTGGACGAACGTACTTGACAACTCGATGCCTGTGACATTAGACGTGACTGCCCTCCACACGAACGTTCACCATTACGACGGAATTCGACCGGTTATAAGCGCTTATCATGAATCAGGCTTCGATAAACCTGTTGATAGCTAAACGCTTGGCACCATTCTTGAACTAATCCTACAACTAAACAACTTCGAACTTAAGTGCTTGGGCAAAATGAACTACCCTAGCTTTTTCAGGACTATCAATACTATTCAAAAACAGGTTTATCGCAGTGTGGTATAAAATGCACCGGAGTTCCCCCGAAGAAGGTGAAGGAAACGGAGAACGATGTGTGGAGAATAGGCGTGAATAAAGAATCGGCACTAGATAACTTATAAGCAGGAAATTACCAAGGAAACGACCTATTGGCATCTTCGACTGGCGGCACCGGTGGCGTTTTTTGTACGCTCGTGCGGTGCCGTACGTTGGTCTGGGCTCCACGCGTGCGATGCTGCATGTTCGGCTATGGTGTACTAAAATATGGAGTAGTGCGTTCAGGCACCCTCTCTCGCCATGCATCGCGTGAAGCGGCGCACGTGGACAAAAAAACCGATTCTTAAGACGGCTTTGCGGTAGCATGCATGGGCTGGCAGGATTGTCAGCTCCGCGCCGCTCTGCCGTCTCGGGTGCTGTTCAGTGTCTTGTTGCTTGTGTTCGCGCCCGCTTAACGAAAGCTTTTCTGGCAATGTTTTTGCTGGCCACGTGACAGTGAGGCAATGCTGAGTCATCGGCGGCAACGACACTGCTTTGCACCTATGTGCGAAACAGGGTATACCATTGGAGAAAAGGTGAGCAGCCGTCGCTTTTCGCTGCACCCAAAGACGCAGCATGGAGGTAGGTTTGGGAACAGAATTTACATCGAAAGGATGGGACCTTGAAAGAAAGATGCCCTGTATGTGGGCTACACTTCGAGCCTTCATGCGTTCTCGGAGACTACGTACACGTTATAAACGACGAAGAAGTTCGCGTACCACGTAGGAGACCAGAGCTAACACCGGACGCCGTGCCGATGTTACTGCTCAACGCTCCAAGCTACTTATCTTCATAGGAAGCCAACGCACGTTCATAGGATGCCAACGCACACTGGCCGCTACCTTTAATTCGATTCTTCCCACCCCGCCTGCCACAATACCTCAGCTGTGACCACGCTACTCGAGAGAGCTATAGGAACTTATGCTCTAATGACAACGAGCGAAAGAAAGAGGAGGCCTGCGTAATTGCTGACCTCAGAAAAAACGAATACCCAAAAAACTTTATTCGAGCCGCCACCCGCCGCGCAGAGCGACAGAGGATACGAAAACCCTAATCAACCTTAATTGGCAGCCCCACGAAACGCGTACCTGGTCCATACGTTCAGGAAACCAGGAAATGTTGGCGCGGATCTTCAAGAAGGAAGGAGTTCGCATCGCGCACGTGCCTTCGTGTACGCTGGGCCGCCTCTTCCCCCGCCCGAAAGACCGGCCAACAATCGACAGGAGCCCCGGTGTCGTTTACAAAATTCCGTGCGCCGAGTGCCCCTCGTCGTATATTGGCGAGACAAAAAACCTACCGGAACGACTGAAGCAACACGCCAACGATGTGCGGAAGTTCTACAAAGAGCGCAGCGCAGTTAGGTACCCTATATAGTGCAGTCGCCGAACATGCTGAGACGTTGGATCACAAAATAAATTTCGAAGCGCCGGCCATCCTTGAAAGCGAGCCGAACTGGAGGATAATGTTGTTACTCGAGTCGTGGCACATACAGAGGACAGCTCATAATATCAACCGCTTTCTCGGAACCCTTCCCCCAGTGTATTCACACGGACTGCGCTCCACGGCAAAACGAGAGAGAGAGAGAGGGGGGGGGGGGGCGTCATTAGCCACCCCGCGAGTGCTTTGAAGACGCCGCTGCTACGTAGCCTCCGCAGTCACCCCTGAGAAAGGAACCAAGTCGTTTCCGAAACGTCGGGTTTCTTCAGAACTTTGGTGGTTGGAGTCTGAATCATCTCCCAGTTTCATATCCAACCAGACAGACTTCTGTCGAATGTTTATATTCAAGTACTTATCGAAGAAAGCGCCGCATCCAAAACCTACGAGAAAGCGGAAGAATTCGGTGGTGGAATCTACCATCTCCAAGAAAACTGCAGCACCCAGCGTTGACGGTGAGACCACTGATTCAGGTTCATCGATGGACCTTCCTGCTGACTACGAACCCGAGGTGGTGAACACTACAGGGACTGCAGCTTCCCTGGAACACTTACTCAAGCTTTGTTTACCTTCAATTTATATGAGCTCGATCGCACCGCATCTCGTGTTAGAGAGCGTTAATTTACGTGCTGTCATGACTTCATTTTTTCGTGAAGGGTATCAACCAGTCTCGAAAGGCAAAACAAAAAAAAAAAAACGCTGCACGCAAAAATCAGTCATCAGTCGTTGTTCATAAAGGTGCCACCGTGATGAAGTGATCGTGAACTAGTAATTCCACAGAATAGCGTCGAATTTGATTGGTGTTACAGTTTACTGCAGTATGCGCGCTCGTAAATAAAGGGTTTATTTTTACAGTCTGACATGAGGTGCCAAGTGATGTTTCCTTTTGACTGTACAGTGCAATACCCCGGCCACAGCAGCAGTATTTCGGCGGGCGCGTAATCGTTTAAGGACCCAAAATTGTAAACTGCAGGCAGTTTCCCCTGGGGTGACTCCTTCACCGTCGTTTGTTAATACGAGCATTCGGACCATGCGTTGCAGCTTTAACATTTCGTTTTGAATGCAGTACGAACACACCAATTCAGACAGCTTTTCGCGGACGTGTCAGCAATTAAACAAAAGACGATTAAGCGCGACGTATGCAAGCGCATGTCATGGGATAAAATTCCGGCCACGGCGACTGCATTTTTGGCAGAGACGCCCCATATTCTAGTACACTATAGTTCAGCTTGGCTGGCCACGACACGAGTGCACGCCACCGCGGAGTTTGATGGTGGAGAGTGGTGCAATCCCGTCGTGCAGCGCGCTCTAGCAGATGACACTGTGGTAGCAGACGGTGTAGCCGAAGGGTGGCACCATTAGGAAACTATACGCGGAACAGTTCTGACGGAATTTTCAGCAAACTGTCGGAATAGATCCCACGCTTGCCACAACGCTATTGTTGCTTCTGGAATCTAGTAGCTCACCGGAAACCGAAGACGAAACAATCATCGCTACCATCTAAGATCATCGATGCGAGTGGCCAAAGGTGAATCATTTCTTCGCTGATGTTGTGGCATCATACGATGATGAAGAGGTACAAATCAGTTAGGTCAGGTTCGACGCTTGATCTTGTAACGTTTGTTCTTGTTGTTTCCTTACAGTTCAGAAGACACTTCAGGTTCGGTCGCAGTACCTGCGAAATGATGACAACGCAGTTTGCCGCTTCACCCCAGTACCCCACGAATCACTGACATGGCGGGACGCTACAGAATAGTGCCGAAAAGCACATTTTATCTTTTCTTTGATGAGAGGCCGCCTTCATTAGAATGCTGAAACATTGTCGAAAGCAATTATAATGAGCTATGAAAGAATGTACTGTCACGAGCATACTTTCAGTGGATATTGGATGTGAATAATTCCTGTAGGTACGCTGGGAACAAAGCCACGTTTAAATCATACGCCCAGCTATTTGGAATAGCTGAGAGCATGCTCCATGGAATGGTGGATCGGGTCGCGGACTTCCTTGGGGCTTGTGCTCCGGAGATGCCGCGTACAGAAGAGAAACGACAAGTTCTGAGGCGGTTTTTTGTTCATGAATGATTTCAGAAGAATTAGCATAAGGTCGGACTACGTGAAAGGTGCTACGCGCATGCCGATTTCAATATCCAAAAATTTAAGGGTGCATGGCGCTTTCATTAACTAAGGAAAATTAAAGAGCAGCGCTGGCCGCAACAGTTTTCACGTTGTACCAGGCACGCGTGATTGTCGCAGGCTTAACGCCGTCAGTTCAGCCGTGAGCGTAAAATAATATCTATGCGTATTAAGCCGCGAATGGTTACTGTTCTCTGTTGTCTTTTATTTCAAATACCAGGATTCCCCAACATCCATGGGGCAATGAACGGGACACACATATTGAACCTGGTGCTCTAACAAAAATTTAAGGCCAGCTTCATCGACAGACATGACACTCCGACGTAGACGCAGCTCGGGGAATCTGCACTGCAAATAGATTAATTGTGGCGCCTTTTGTGGACCGTCGGGTCGTTGTCATGACTCAAACGTTTTTGAGATACATCTTTTGTGAGCGCGGAGCTGCCTGTAATCTGCGAGGCTGGCCGCTTCCATATATACCATTGCAGATGCGGTGTACCCACTGCGTGAATTGATCATGACGCCATAACGCGATCATGGTCACATTACCAGCGAGAAAAAAAGCTTTAACGCCTTAGGTGTTTTAAAGAAAAGATTTCGGCAACTTTTCCTCTTTGAGTTTCACGCACCAGAGAGGTCAACAAAATTTATTCTTGCATGCTGCACAACATCTGTATCACTAATGAGGAACAGGATATGAATGATGAGTAGGGCGCCGACGACAGCTTTCACGAGAACACGAATGACACGAAAGAGAGCACCGCTCGGTTGCTGAGGCATCTCGGGGAAGCAAAAAGGCGTGTTTTCGCACGATCTTTCATTGAGAGTTACTCATATTTGTTCATTGCAGCAGACCATAGGGGACACGTTCACAACACAGTATAGGTGTATCTTGAATTAGATGGGGGAATAAAGGTCCAGTAAGGGCCGTGCCCTCTTCCTAAAAATTTCAGTGGTCAGGAAAACAGCAGGCAACAGCAAGCGCTACTAGGCGCTACAAACCAAGCGTGATACCGAAATCGTGATCTGCTAGGCAATACGAAAACCCTATAATAAATTAATGTGTTTTTTTTTCATTGAGTTTGCAAAGAGCTGACGCAGACCAACATATGCAAAAACATTTTATGGCGTTGTACTTCAACGATAAAAGAAATAAAAATACTTGGTAATAAAAAGACTTTTTGTTCTGAAAACAACTGGCTGATGGGGACCAACCTTTCCCGGTATCTTCTCTCCCTAGCCTTTTCTCTCTCCTTGTGGATCACCCACAGAACGTTCGCGAGTGGCAGTGAGGTTTTCTGACGCTTGGACGTTGAAGCTGCAACGTTGCCCTCTTGAGCAGCGCCCGACCCGTGTTCCCTGGCTGTCACTTGGCCAGAATAGGTGCTGGTTTGGCTCATTTGAGGCGGGTTCCGCACAACGGGCCCGACACCCCTCATTACTTCAGGGAACACGCTGTAATCAACTGCAGTGATACCGCCCAACGTTTCTAGAACGTATCTAGAACTAGGTAAGTTGCAAAACTAAGCCATGTTGTGCGACGCTGCCGCTGCCAGAGACAAATGTGGTGCTGCTGTCGCAACTGGATTCACTCACTGCATGCTCGCTCGTGTCACTCCCGTGCATGTTGCAGTGCGTCGCTATCCGTGGGGGCTTTTTTCTGCGTGAACAGTTTTGTGCTTCAGCGTGCCCTGTTCTGCTTTGTATGTGTTGCGTTGCGTGTTTTCATCATGCCCACACGTTGCGTTCCCGGCTGTACGAGTGGCTACAGGAAATGAGAGACATGTACCACATTTCTTTTGTGCCCCGCGTGTACCCGAGCATCGGACCACGTTATTCCTCGTGCGGATAAGAAACTGCCCAGTACATCACGTGTGTGTGATATACACTTTCATGAGGAGGACATCCTGAAGACTTTCACTCACGTCATCAATGGTAAGAAGGTACATATCCCCAGAGGAAAGTGGGACCTGGTGGAAGGATGTGTTCCATGGATATTCCCGAATTCGCCCGCTTACTTTCCAAAACCCGCGTCAAAGAAGCGAAAGCTGCCCGATAGAAGTGGGGTAATTTCCAGAATATCATCGGTGAAAAAGAATAGACTATCTCCGACCGCTGAGCTTGAAGACGGTGAAATAAGTCTCGACATGCCGCCAACGAGTGGCGTCAGTTCTCTTCAAGACATAGAAAACGTTTGTTTGCCTGCTGCATGCTGGCGGAACGTTGTTGAGAATGGCGAGACAAGATGTCTTGCGTTGTTTCTAGTGTTCAAAGAAAAAAAAAGCGCTGTTTGAGGAGAAATGCGTAGTCACCGCAGAAGACATGAGTCACCATTAGCAGCCGTCACCATCGTTTAGCCAAGTCAGCCGGCTATGCAGATACCATCACCCAATTAGCCGAACTTCTGGAGGACATAGAAAAACTGAAAGTGTGTTCGTGCTTTCCCAATGCGTCAGCAGGCAGCCTCGTGAGTAATGACTACGAAGTGCTCACCAATAACCCTAAGTGCGGTCCCTGCTCGAAGCTTTGGCTTCAGCTGTGTGAACAGGTTTCATTAGAGGAACTCAAGAAGTTGCAGAGAGAAGACATGCTCAAGAAAAGGGCCGCACGCGCAGCTTTTTCACTGTCTAAGTTGCTAAAAAATATGACTGACATGAAAAAAAAGAGCTGACTAGAGAACCTAACAAAAGCCAAGGGATTGCGCCAAATAGTTGTAATTTATCACGAAAAACGCAGTCGCAAGCGAGGACATAAGACATTGTAATTGGGGTTTTTTTATGCCTAAAAATCAATTGCGGACGTACAGCAACTATCAACCAACGGAAAGACTCGTATGTTATGCTATATATATACGGTATTTACCTCGCGCCACCCAAACCGGAAGCTGTGCTTGCACCGTGTGACGCGGGGAGTTTTGCAACGTACCTAGTTTTAGAAACGTTGATACCACCTGTGCTCTCGGATTAACTCGTGTCGTGCTTGACGTAACTTCCGGTGTACTGGCATGGTGCCCGTGTGGCTCAGCAGAAGGTGCCAATCACGGAGGAAGGAAAGGTAGGAGAGGTCCTGACGTCACTCGTTGTGAAGCCGTGATGAAGCCGGAAGTCGGCTATAATGACTGGGCAAATTCTCATTTCTTGTTTACATCCAAATGTAAAGCAAAAGGCACGAATCTCTTTCCGGCTCGGAAAGCACGTGAGCTGCGCAGCGTGCGTGTCGTGACGATCCGAAACTAATGGAACGGGGCTCAACACTCTTGGCCAGCGCGACACCTTCGGCGAAATCATTTCATCCGAGTATTAACAGTGAGTAACAGGCCACCGATAACGAAGCAAGTACAAGAGAACGCGGGCTAGATGCACTGACAACGGCGAGTGTTTTCACGTCGTAAAAAGCAACTGCACAGACAACACGATCGGTCGTGCACCTTCTATGGTTGCATTCCGTCACGCGGCCGACGCAGCGTCCGGCCACTGTGTCCGTGTTCCGCGTGAAACTCACCGGCGTCAGCATTCTGCGACCATGGTGACTTTGAGCACGGTGCAAGTGACACTTGAACGCGGTTGCTGTTACGTTGAGATAACATGCAATGCTGGGGGAGAGTATACGAAGCAGAACAGAAAAGGTGTTTTATTACGGACATTCAAGTTGTTGCTGCACACATAGAACACGAAATTACGTATGTGCACATGGTCCTCATTGCGTCTTGTTGGGCTCAAAAGCGTCGTCCGTTCTCACAAGCAGGAGCACTGCCCAATCGTCACTGACCTGCAAGGCGTTCGTCGTCGTTCCGCTTCGTCATGGTGCCTAACGCAATTTCGCTGAACACTAATTGCTTCATCCGCCGCACGACACATGGATATGCACTCGTCCTACGCAATGTTGAAACCCCGTGATGGACAAAAGGATTTGTAAACGTTGCTAAGAGTACAGTAACTGCCAGGAGAACACTGCGTAACCAACAACGCGGCGCAAAGCACGGATATTGTCTGCCACGGCTCAGCACGAGACCTGGGGAGGCACACAAGCCGCCGCCAGCCGCGGCCGCTCACTGCTAGACCGGCTCCACTGCGCAATACGTAACCATAGCAACGCTGCCATTGTGCCCAGTGAATATGACAGCTATGATGCCATTTCCTCCACACTTTTCACGTAGCGCGCCGGCTGGGCATGCCGTCTCCTACCTTTCCTTTCTCCGTGATGCCAATAGTATGCACGTGTAGTAGAGTGTACTAGAATACGTGTAGGGTGTCTCGATGGGCGCATCAAGGCACTCTATGCACGTGCGTTACGATGCGCCCCTTCATCAGTTCCGAATGCGCCACCGACATGCCCGGGTACCTACTGACTCCCTGCCGTGTTGTTTCCTCGTGCTTGCGCCCGTTCAGTTTTGCCTCACTATACAAGTTTGAGCAATTATCATTTGCTGGTGAGGCAAGTTGTTTTAGCAGTCCACGAAGAGGGAGCAGACCGTCGGGGTGTCCTCTCTGCCGAAAGTTATTACCCAAAAGTCAGAACGCACATCGCGATTTTCTGAAAAGCACTGGCGTGTTTTGCTGGCGCAGATTAACAAAAACCACTTGAAGAACCACGGTGTTATTTGCGTCTTGGGGTGTAACTTCATTACGGGTAAGTGCTATACCCAAGCACACACATGCAAACAGAGATAGCTTACCGTGACACTGTACATACGAGCTTGTCCGCGATCACGTCGCGCACAATCAGGGTGTCATGGAGGCGGTTGAAATCGTGACGGCGATCGCGGAAATCTGGGTATTGCATTGAAACAAACTGTGGAAATGGATGCGTGAAGCAATATTCATTCACTTGCAGTTTGAAGTATAGCCGATCGGTTCGAGTTGACGGGAGAAGAAGGGCGAGGTTTTTTTTTTTTAATTGGTCGATTGGTACCCTAAATCGGTCTCTATCTATTTCAACGACACCTGTACATTAGCGCACAACAACAGAAGTAAAATACAAGATGAAAAATGTGTCGAAACATACGCAAAAAAAGTGACCGGCAATAATGCGGCACGCATTACGCGAAGTCGCTACCTCGCACAATATTTTCGACGGCTCAACATCAGCACTGTTTAAAACACTTGGGGAGCCGCGCTGCTACTTTAGCGGCGTGGGCCGCCGCAATATATTGAACTTATTATTAATAATATATTTCTTGTAAACTTGCCTAGCTCTCCACGATGACTCGTTTTCGATGGGAGCTGCAGCGCTTCGCTCATCCACTCTTAAAATTGTGGCTCGAGGGACTTTGGGCTTTCAATTGTTCTTGGTTCACGCAATTAGTACTGAAAGCGAGGTAATGGGCCCTCGTAGGTCGTGGCTGGCCGCCGGTGTACGCGATGGCTGGTATACGTGTCACACATATCATTTCCGATGGAGGCGGAAATGTTGTAGGCCCGTGTGCTCAGATTTGGGTGCACGTTAAAGAACCCCAGGTGGTCGGATTGATTGATTGATTGATATGTGGGGTTTAACGTCCCAAAACCACTATATGATTATGAGAGACGCCGTAGTGGAGGGCTCCGGAAATTTAGACCACCTGGGGTTCTTTAACGTGCACCCAAATCTGAGCACACGGGCCTACAACATTTCCGCCTCCATCGGAAATGCAGCCGCCGCAGCCGGGATTCGAACCCGCGCCCTGCGGGTCAGCAGCCACCCCAGGTGGTCGGAATTTCCGGAGCCCTCCACTACGGCGTCTCTCATAATCATATGGTGGTTTTGGAACGTTAAACCCCACATATAAATCAATCAATCAATCAATCAATCAATCATTCAATCAACGAGTCCCACATATTGATTTTCTGGTCTTGTATCGGGTGAACAAGCGAGGGCTTCCTGATCCGATGAGCTCGCTAAAGTGCCGTTGTCAGATAGGAAGGAGACGCGGCGCTGAAGTGCTTTGTCCCAGAGTCACACTTAACTCATCAACCCATCATCATTCTACTTCTGTCCCGGTACTGCCTCTCCCCCAGGGTCGTGTGGGGGGGGGACGTTTTGTTTCGGGCAGACGGCCATGGCCTGGCAAGGGGGCCACCATTCGGCGCCAGGTGCCAAACAGACGCGGCCTGCCTCCCGGCGTACAAGCCAGGGAGGCCCTACAAAGGGACTACCCTTCGGCGACGCAACTTCGGTCGCAACACGCATAGTAAACGTACCCTGTCAAGGTGGGCTATCGCAGCGCGTGGGGTGCGCTGCGGTCATGACCAGTCTCCTGACCGCTAGGGCCCAACGAGACTTGACACAGGGGCTACCCTTCGGCACGGTGGCTCTTGACACCGCACGCAAAGCGGACGTACCCGAAAACGTGGCAGCGGGACTGCCCTCGGTCGCGGTAACTTCAGTCACCACAACCAAAGTGCCCGTGCCCTCACACTGTCGCGTGGCTGAGAGCCTGCGACGACACCCCCTCAGGACGGATGGGCTTGGCGCGAGGCGCTTTGTGGTCACGGCCCGTCTCCTCACCACAAGGGCGCAGTGAGACACAATCCGTCCTGTGGAGTCTACGGGACTACTATTTGGTGCAGAGGCCAATGCCGCTGCACGCAAACCAAACGCGCCCACGGAAACCGGCACGGCTGAAAGCCGGCTTGGTCCTTCTCGAGGAAGGGAGCCACCTTCCACCTCGACGAGTAGGGTCGCCGAGCCTGCAGAAGGGGCCAACACGGACCTTGCGGGTAAAGCCCGACAAGGCGACAGGATCACCTTAGCACATGCAAAGCTCGGGTGAAAGACCATACAGACCAAACTCGGGGGTGACCGGCTCACTAGGCCTAGTCGTGGAACCTTAGAGAAAGCCATCATTAAAAATTGATAGTTATCTGCTCTCCTGCCTCACTGAAAATCACTGTCGGACGGTGCCACATCTCATAAAACTTCTTTGCACCTAGGCGCTGCCACTCTCGGTGGAGAACGAACCAGACCTCCTTCCGCACTTTTGCAAGCACTTCGTGAAGCCCGGGTTGCTTGCCGTCAAAGACGGCACAGCACCGTGCCACCCACACTTTCTAGGAGCACTCATCAAGCAGAAGCACGTATTACTTAGCCGCTTGTCCCAACATGGGATGAAGAAAACGAACGGTGTTGAAAGGAACACCTGGGTGGCCAAACAAGCTAGCTATCTTTCGATGGAGAGCAGCTGGTAGTGCGCACTGGGAGAACATGTGAACCAGGTCCTCCATAGTGCCACAAAACGGGCATGCTCCTCGTTGAGGAATTCTCGTGAAGGGCCTGAACTTTAGATGCAGGCGCCCTCTTGCCAGGTGATACATGAATGTAGCACACTTGGTGTCCAGAAAACTGGCAGTAATTACCACGAATGTTGAAGATTGGGCGAGTTGGTTCGTCGTACTTGAACTGGTATAGCGCATTACGGGGAAGAAGAAACGGCAGAGCAGACCGACAAAAGAAGACAGAGCGCTAACTTCCAACTGACCAGTTGGAAGTTAGCGCTCTGTCTTGTGTCAGTCTGCTCGGCCGTTTCTTCTTCCCCGTAATGCGCTATACCAGTTCAAGTATGGCAGTAATTAACCGCAAGTTAGGACTATGGCGGGACAGGTCAAATGCTACACAGTTTGCAGGTAATTCTGGGGTAAGTCTATCGACTAACTCGTGAAGTTCTATCGAAACTAAATCTATCTCGGGATCGACCTCTTGAAGACGGGACAAAGTAGAAGCGGCCCCTGCATAGAAGACAGAAGGCGTTCCCGCCCGAGGCACCGAATTCGAAAATGCCCCAGGCGAGAACAACCTCAGCCGTGTGCTCAGAAAATACGACGCGAAGCTTCTAGTAATGAGCATATCTGAATCAAGAGCTACCCGTGTCCATTTATCGTGTAATGCCGTAGTCACAACGCTAAGGTCGGGAATACCTAGTCCTACTGCGTCCCTACGCAACTTCAACACGGGGCGCGACACAAAAGGAGAGGCACGACTCCTAAGAAAGTCGAAAAGTTTCTTTTCCAATATAACCTTGGTGTGGGGCTTAACTGGCATAACCGAACCTATGTACGCCCTACTGAAAAGTTCCGTATGAAATCTTACGGAAAATATATGGACTCCGTAACATTTCCTTATGCTACATACGGAAAACTAATAGAGTTTTATGGAAATATACGGAAGTTGTATGGCATTTACGGAAAGCTTCTTATGGAGTATATGGAAGGATAAGGAAATTGTATGGCGTATACGGAAAGCTTTTTATGGAGTATACAGAAAGATAAGGAAAATGTATGGCATATATGGAATGCTTTTCATAGAGTATATGGAAGGATAAGGAAGTTTTATGGCGTGGATGGAGTGAGTTTTATGGAAAATATGGAAAGATAAGGAGACTTATGGGGCATACGGAGAGTTCATTATGGAAGATATGGGAGGATAAGGAAAGTGTATTGAGTGTACAGAAGCTTTCATAAGGAAAATACAGAATGTAAGGTCTTATGGAAATATACAAATTTTGTAAGGTGCTTACGAAAATGTGCAATAGTGTATGAAAGGAATGTGGATTGTTGCAAAAATGTGGAAACTGTACAGTTGTTGTCACATTTTCAGCAGGAAATCCGAGCTCTATAAAGTTATAAATGAATGCACAGTGACATGTATAGTACAAAAGAATAACGCAGGCTTGTCTGTGTTGTTAGTCACCACTGTTCGCCCTTTTCCAGAATGAATACAACTTCTGCAGATGACCAGGTGCTAAATTCTGTCACATGGAAAATGTGTCATTCTCAAGGAATGACAATAACTGTCATTTTACTTGCATGCTGTCACACGAAAACAAATTAAGCAAGCAAAGCATATCTTCAAGGGCTTGTTTTTTGGTAGAAACAATAATAATGAGAACTAAATTCAATGTGAATGAACTTGTCAATATTAATGAAACTGTTCTCATTAACATTGGCAAAGAGAAACGTCATTTTACAATATCGACCATGAGCTTAGCTCTCCTGAGCACCGACAAAAGAAATGAAAATCTATGAAAACTAATTGCATGTAGCCTAAAAATAATTTTTTATTGATAGTATATGTGCTCCTACAATATAGATACAGCTATACATAACTTGCCACAGCTTCACGACAGAAACGAGGTAGGGGCAGAGGGAGTGGTCAGAAAAATAATTAAGTATGAGAGCACAACTGATATGTACAAACACATAATGGTGCTTATCATTGACGCACGGATGGTCGTGTATAGAGCTGGGTCGTTTTGAGATCTTCAAAAGCATTGTTTCAGACCACCATGCAGATTACGCTTCAATTGTAGTGCTACATAAGACACAACTTATGGGCCAGCTTTAATGAATAAGAAGGTTATAGGTTGAACAAATGCTTTAAAATATATCATATCATGGCTGCATGGACGCATACAAGCTATGTAAAGCGCAATAAAGTGAGGACGCATGAGCTTCTCTTGATGCTTCAGTTCTACATAGATGCTTCAACTGTGCTGCAAAGAAATTTAACCAATGTCTGTGTGTGCAACATTGTCCATTTTAAACTATCTATACGTATATATAAAATTCCTACTGCGAGTTAAGCTACGTAGCACTCCAGAACTCTTCCTTTTATTAAGGGCAATTTTTCAAACAATAAACATTATTTATTTTCTGTCTGATGACTTCGTGCCCGCAATTCTTGGTTTGCCTCGATCACAATTGTGCAGCCCTTATTTTAGAGGAATCAAAAAACATCAACCAAAATATATTTTGGAACTGCTTCTCGGTGATATTGCCTTCCCTCAACTGCCACAGCTTGAGAGGAGTCATATAGCAAGTCTCGCGCATACCTAGGGCCTACCCTTGAAGAAACTGGTCCGCCTGTGAAATGCTCAGTTTTTTCTCAAATAAATTTTTTAGTTTGAGTTTTCTCACTTCTCGAGTCCCTTCACAATCAAGCAGACCCATTGTTCCCCTTAGTCCTTAATTTTGTTATATTATGAAATAAATAAAACAATTAATAATGAAAATAAAAATACTAATAAATGTTGCGCAAAAAACACAGTCCCACATACGTATTTGAACGCAATATTGCTTTTATTTTGTTTTATAACCTAAGACATTAGAAAAGATAGCAGTACAATTAAAACGTTGAAAAAAAAAACAAAAAAAAAACATTAAAATTGGCGGGACTCGAACCTGCGCCACTTAGTTGTGCTCGTGCACGTAAACCGAGTGCGTTAACTTGCTAAGCTATTCGCGCTAAAGGTAGCGCTTGAGTTTAAGTTATGTATATAAATTTGCTCTTTACACGCTATGTCGGCATATTTCTGTATGATATGCGATCGTATCTATTGTTGTGTGCATATGTTTTGGGATTGTATATACGTCACATGCTTTTCGCATGTCTTTCAACTATAGATTGCTGCCCCGCCGCGGATGAAAACAAGTATTTTTACACCCACACACAAGCTTGAGCAGTTGAAGGTTGTTTCCCGGGGCTCTCTTGCGATTGAGTCGGCCACCACAGGGAATTAGAGTGATACGCCATTAATCCCTGCATCTAGCTGTATTCCACTAAGTAGCTCTATCGCTTGATGACAAATCGAGCGCGGGGCGCGACGTTATTGCGCACGACCATGCCTCGCGTAGTGGCGACATCAGCTGATTGCGCTGGCCCGCTTGCTTCGATTTGCTTCAGAGCAAAGAAATGTCATACCTTGAAAGATTGCGCACTGCACTATGTCAAAATGTTACTGCTTTGTAGCCATCCTATTATTCATTGAGAATTGATAATTCTGATATCACTACTGTAGAGCTTTGCGTCGGCGACACGCACCGAACGTGAAACTGCACTACGTCTGTCGTAGAAGCAGTAGGAGGCTGTCGTCTGCTAGAACAAAAACAAAACAAAAACCTGCGAAAATATTCATAAGTTGTAACTTGTTTTTTGAATAACCGTTTATCACTTTTAAAGTTATTTCGCCAGATAACATACAATTTTTTTCAGTTTATAGCAGCGACAGATGTTTTTTTTTTCCTCACACAGATATCCAAGCCAAATCCATTCACAGCTAAAGCCACATGTTGTTTGTCTTTGTCTCCGTGGGCAGCTCTCTCCTGTGTTCGCGCTGCTACACACGAGAGCACGAAATGTTAAATTTACGCAAGGAAGCGCCGTTTCGTGTGATGTGCTAAGATTGCGCCCTATTCCCGCGGTTGTGCGAGTGTGGATCAAGTGCGAGTCGTCCAAGGAATCGGCGGGTTTGGCGGGCGCTCGAAGGACTCCGAGGTGACGGCTGACGCATGTGGTTGCTTCCCTCAGGACAGTGTGAAAGAAACTAAAGGTAAGGGGGACACTTTTTTATGTGAACCAAATATGCCACTCAGTGCAAGTGTGTGTTGCTGCACTCGAACGAGGCGTCGTGAAACGGCAACCTTACGCGCCTTTGCGAGTGCGGTTGCCGATTCGCTTTGACAACGCTAACGCTAGCAGAGCCATGGCGCATCGGCGCGGCCTTACTGGAGCTCATTCGAGACAACTGCGGCAACATGCATGTGTATGGTGATCGATTTTTTCATATGTGCAGTGTAGTGAGGAAGACGCACACGGCGCTTGCTACGTTGTTGATTAAACGAAGCCTGCAGTGCCATTTGATGGAAAGCAGCATTTTGTTTACGTTCGCGGGCGATACAATTCGTAACTTGGCTCGATTCACCTAGCCAACCGCCTAAGTGGGTTGATTAGCATACGTTCACGGTAGAGCGTTATTATGCCCCTAAACAGTGGCGTGTGCTTGTTAAAAGATATAATGTGTGTGCCTAGTGTAGAGAGAGAGCTGTTCGTGCAATCTGCATATGTACCTGCAAGACGCTTTAGCTTGTAACTAATAATGTACCGGCCAGCACCTACATTGTACGCCTGACTTTGAAGAAAACTTGCATGCACAATGTGAGATTTTGTAATCTGCCAGAGTTGCTTTTTATAAAATAATACACTGCCAGCATGTTCAAAATATGTTTCGCTGCTGTGTGGCAGGGGTGCGGTTATCACGCTGTTGTGTAGTTGCTGATGCAAGCACTTATAGTTTTGATGCGTTAATATTTCTCATCTAACTCATCAGGTGTTTGGCTGTTTCAGCACAAACAAGGCAAAGAGAGAAGGAAGACGGGTAATGACAGGACGAGTGTCGATTTTTGTTTGCAGGAGAATACCCATGTTGGTGTATTTATTGTGACCGCCTTTCTGTGTTGCTTTTTTGCCCAATTTATGCAACAAAACAGTTGTCAGCAATATGAGAGAGAACACTGAAATTAGCTTTTAAAGATCATGGTGACTAAATGCCTAGTAATTCACAGCACAAAGTAACAACAAAAGACATCAGTATGATTAATGTGGACGAGTACAGTCGTGCATCTAGAAAATATATTGTGCAAAATGTTGCCTAAGTAAGAAACCTCTCTATGTTTGCAAATAGTGTGATGTCACTTCGAGCGCCGTGCCAGCCATTCCCTCCCTCTGTGCAAGGGCTGGTTGGCAAGGAAGTTGTTTGTGACGTTCCTAATAGACCACTGAGATGTATGCGATTCTAAACCTGTAGCCTAATATATACGTAATCTTTTGCGCAGTTACATCGCTGCATCTGACACCTACAACTTATTTGCATATTTACATTGCTCCCTTAGGACCTAACACACAAACTTGTTGTTTGCATTGTCACTTCATGAATATCGAGTGGTAAAGGTACTGAGCATATGTGAAACAAGAATCTCTGCTTATTACATGAAGACATATGAGGCCTTCGATAAAACGAGTTATACCTTTATTGGGCTTGCGTACTCATCGGGGCGATTCATACATGCAGCTTCAGCAAATGGTATCTTCTAGCCCGGTGACCATGCAATTTTTTTCTGCACATAGCGCAAACATCGAGATGTACCCACTCGCAGATGGTCGCGTCAAGTGCATATTTACCTTGACTAAAATGTCGAATCAAGTTTTTTCATCGACCGGTCCTTGCCATGAGTGCTAACGTCTTCGCAAACAAGACACATTGTTATTGACACTGCACACACCACACACAATATTCTCAGTTGAACCAATATTCTCAATACCTTTCAATGCACACTACATGCCGCAACCAACAGTGCACATTTTTGAAGACTATGCCACTGTTCCTCGCACAGGCCACCACGTGTGTTCACTTCTTCAAGATAAACAGACAGCGTGGCAAATATTTTACCACACAGCTAGATGTTTGCTGACACATACTACAGCTAATGTCGATATTGTAACGTGTAGTGTAAGCTTTGAAAAATTAAAACTTGCCCCAAACACCGCACGACTGTACCGGGCTGAGCCACCAGCGGGAGTGTTTTTCCAGCCACACTTTTTACATGTGCCAGTGACATCATGCTGTGACGTACCTCGGTAGGGGCCTATCGCTGCATACTTTATGTGAATGAGGGTCCTGTTAGTGAAAGCAGACATTGTTGATTTCGTAACTTGTTCATTCCCAACTGGACCTTCATTTGCACGAGTTGTCTGACTGATATTCAGGCGAACTTTTGTGCAATAAATTATACAGTTGGCAGTCTGTGCTTGCTCCATACTGTTGTTACTGGTGTTTCTTGTTGTTACTTTGCACTGCTCATTACTGCTCACCTACAGAAACTAGCCTATCTTGCTGCTGTTTTGGACAAGATGCAGCTGGCAAGTGCGATAGTGTTCGTAACTCTAAATTCTCAAGCAAAAATTATCGTTTCATATTCAGTTAGTTGCATTCATATCAGTACATTATAAGAAATCATTGATTAAACATTAATCCGTGTTCCTTCACATAATGCTCTCAACTTTTATATCAAATTGAATGGTGTTTATAAAAAACATGGGTTTTAGCTAAACTTCATGCTCTTTTCTTGAACAGCTGACAAACCGCTATTGGATGCTTACTTCCCATGAATTGGACTGCGTTTGAAATACATTGCAATTCTGCACCGGACTGCCAGTACACTTCACATTGGGGGAACATTTATTAACCATGGATTGATTAATTAAGAACGGAAAGAAAGAAGCGGCTGGCCGGGATACTTGATATTGGCATCCGTTTTGCTACCCAGCACATTATCATGCAAACTTCCTATAGAGTGGTTATGCGTCTTGCATGTGTGTCTGTAAACCAAGAACTTTGGGTAGAACTATATTTTTCTTACAAATGGTTGCAGGACTGTGGAGGCTGTAGGGCTGCTTAGGAATGGTGGAATCCCTGGACATGTGTTCAACCTTGCTGCATCAGCTCCTTGGTGTTTTCACGGCATCTTTACAGATGTGTTGGGTGAGTAAAGCAAGCAGGTTTCAACACAAGAAAAAGTATAATATGGCAGCACCTCTTGTGCGTGCCTTACATCCCAAGTATATCAAATATTTATCTTGCCCCTTGTGGCCTGTAATTTTTAAAGAGACACTTCTTTTTGCTTTATATTTGAGTCTTGATGCTTCGACAGCAATGTATTTGTGTTTGACAGCAAGTGTTCTTGAACAAATAACTGATCTCAATAATGACAAAACACCCTTCATACTTGGTCCTTAGCATAAGCTAGCACATACCTGTAGCGGATTCAATTATTCATTTTTTGCTGGGATGATAATGGGCAAGTAGCAAAGGCAAGTTCAGATTGGAGTGGTCGGTGACGTCTGTTTAGGCTCTGCCATATTGCTTTGTAACCAGAGTTACTTGTGGCCACATATACAATGAAGCCACATGACGTGCATTCTAAATGAGATTACCATATCACATTTCGCTGCATCTCATTGTGTGCCAAACAAATGCAGATATCATTAGCTTGCCACTATAAAGGGATACTAAACCAACACAAGGTTGAAATTTAGTCGTGGTGTTGCAGCTGTGTATGACTCTACAATGGATGCATAGCCGAGATAATTTGTCTATATGTTGTCGCAATAGTAATGTTACACACATTGTACGATACAAAAGAGGTCCTCGCTTATTTCGCTTTTTTTCGCAATGCTTCTTTCTTGTCTCTTCCTGCCATGTGCTCCTCCTCACTGTACAAGGAGCAAGAGTAGTGGGCACACAAACACGTATTTAAAAAAATTGTTGTAAGATGAGCACTGAGAAGCTGAACACTTCCGAAAGGCTCAAAGAGGTAAAGGTATTGTTTCTAGCTACTTTTTGGGAACCCACAGCTAGCTAGTTGTGCTGCTGCAGTTAAAAATTGAGTTAAATGTTAAAAATTAATTGGAGGTGGCTTGGCACCCATAATTGCAGTTACATACAGAACTAGGTTTCAATGCGTAAGCAAAATCTGTTCACTCTAAATCAATCCTAATGATATCTGAAATTCAGGAAATATTCACAGAAAAGCTCAGAAAAAGGCTAAAAGGTTGCCCCTTGAACGTGAAGGAGATACCCTTCTTCTGAAAGGTCAATAGACAGTCTAGTAGTCTCGATATTACATGCACTATAAAATATTTTGGTGTGGTGCTTTTCATGCATGTTGTAATGAGAGGGGTTTTTAATAGAACTGTTGTAACTTTGCCCTGCGTTGCTGAAATTGTTCACATAGTTATAATACTTGAATCACTTTATGCCTTTTGATTTTATGCAAATGGTTTGCTTACCCAGTCGGTTTAACTTGATTTTGATAAAAACATAAATGCTCTAAACTTTTTTTTATTATACAGCAGGTTTATTTTTAAAATACGCGACCATTGATGTGAACACAGTTGGTGGCGTGCTTGATTAATCCTTCACTATCACCACTCTAACTACACCTGCTACAGTGCATAGTGCGACAAAAGTAATGGTACTTAACATTACTGGCAGCATACACTTTTATGTCTCAAAATGTGTTAAAAAGCCTGGTAAAAATGTGTGTACGTTTTTTTTTTCGCTCCAACTTAATATTCTGGTCTACTCAAAATAGCTTCCGCTCTTTTAAGGTCCTCAAACTATTTGGTGTTCAAAAGAAGTATCAATGCCATATGCTTTCTTTGTCAGCCTACTCACCACTCTAATAATGAGAATTACCCGACAACATTACCCAGTAAAATATAGGGATGTTATAAAAAGTAATGTCAATTCAATTGTCAAGAAACGTTGCCAAGTTACGTTTTTGTTCACTTTTCTTTTCATAATTTTGTTAAAGTTATTTTTGATAACATCACCTAGAGTTTGTTTGGCATCATTTTCTACTAGTTCTCATTATAATGTGTTCAACAAAGACAACAAACCCTTAACTTTATAGTTCTTTCCTTTACTCATGAATCTGAAACAGTGAATCTCAGTAATCTTAGCGGTGTGTGACTTGTTTTTTTTTTTTTTTTTGATCAGTTGTGCATGTGTTCAAGTACATGCATTTAGGTGGGAGGGTGAACCATTGCCACCTCCTGTGACTAGCAGATTTTCTGAGAACTGACAGATGCGTAATGCTGCCAAAGAAGTATAGGGATATTGGAAGTAATCGTAACGTAATTGCAATCGTAATGTAATTGCCAGTAGGCAAAAAAAAAGGTGTTCCACTCTCGCCATAATGGTAACAAGCAGCGCTGACTTACTCTTCCATGTATAAATGCACATATATACCGTACAAAACGGAAGAGGGATAGCCGCCATGGTAGCTCAGTTGATAGAGCATCGGACATGTTATTCGAAGTTCGCAGGCTCGGTCCCTGTACAGGGCAGGTTATATTTTTTTCCTTCTACTTTTCTTTCTTCACAATTACAACACTTCTATTCTTCTTGAAGACTTTCTGGTGTAAAAAAGGTACCTTATAATCTGAAGAGGCAAACAGAATCTGCCAGTGCACGAGTTAGCTCTTGTAGTGGTTACAAGTAAGATATGTTTTGAAGAATAATTCATTCTGCCACTTGCCTAAAGAATGGCTACAGGACATGGCACTGGATGCACTTTGTTATTTTTTAATCAAGCTATCTTGTATTCTATTTTTATAAATTACATGGGATACACATGACGGTATCACACACTTTAATGCCACAAAGATTATGCAGCGAACAATGTTATAAATGCGAAATTGCATAAGGATAAGGTGAAAACTGCACCCTCAACGAGAGTGTACAGGGAGCACAGGGTGCAGGCGTCATTCCTTCAGCCCGTGCTTTTCAAGTGCGAGCTGTTTTCACCTCGTTCTGACCAACTAACTAAATTGAGATGTGTGTTTATAGTGCAAGAAGATGCTCCACGGGAAACTAGGTTTGTCTCAAACTCTGTGTGTGTCTTTCAACCTATATGGTGCCCGGTTCAAGAGTTCATGCAGACCAGATCGTGTAAAACAGGACCGTGTAAAATGGACCGTGTAAATAAAATAAAATGGACCATGTAAATAAACAGGATCGTGTAAAATGTCGTTTTCGTGTGCAACTGTAGTTGTGGTTGTGCTGAATGACCTTTCTTTATATACACTACATAACAAACTTGCTCCTTTAGAGTCGAGTGCATCTTCGGATCGATTGTAAATGTTTGCATATACGAGGCCTTAAGTTTTATAAGAAATTGCTCAGTGTGCCACGAGGAAATGTGTGTTCAGCGAAAATTTGCATATCATTATATACAACTCTTAAAGCCTCGTCTACAACTTTGTGCAGGTTGACCTTGAGCAGAAAACGAGGAGCAGCAGCAGCCCCCAGAAAAGAGCAAGCACCCTCCAAGCTCCCGAAGCTCTCTTCGACAGGAACATCATGGTCACTGTGTGGCATTGAAAGCCATTGCAAGGAGTGCCTTATCAGTACACTGTGCTGCTCTTTCATCGCAGAAGACGAAGTTGACCACTCCAGAGGAACTTCACGCTGTGTATTGTGAGTGCTTCAGTGGTTTTGTTTTTGTCCAGCCAGCAGTTAAGAAATCATGTGTCAGATTCAGCCGGGATGGCTAGAGGGAGTCGGGCAGGCATGTTTGGACATTTGTCTAGCCAAGTAGTGCCAATTTTCGCACTGGTCCTGTTGGAGTTACTGCCACAATCACAGAAGCTACGTCACCTCTCTAAATGTACAGATGTGTCGGGGAAGATTAGCTGCATTAGGTTTTTCTATAACTGATAGCTGCCAACATTCTTCATTATATAGGAGTTTTGTTCCTCACTTATGGGTGTAAAGTCCTCCACAGAAAAAATGCAACACGTCTACTTCCAGAAGGCTCCAAGGCCCTACTTGTAGGTTTTTTTGGCTTGTATCATAAGCACCTCGTTTGGATGTACATGAACATTTTATAAACATGTACAGCGAAAAATTTGGGTGGCCGGTCGTTTTGTCGTTATCATGTTCCTCGCAGTATTCTTAAGCATGTTGTGCATTACGTTGTCGATCTGGTTCATGTGCATAGAAGACATTACGAAGTTTTAGGCTACAGTATAAAAAGCCTGGAAGCAAGCTATCAATAATTTTTTAACAGAGTTGCTTAATCTCATACATGATACATCACTAAACTTTCGTGGGTATTCATCAATGTAAGCTCGTCTTAGTGTTATCCAAAATGAAGATGTGAGTCGACAGATAGAAACATCTAGTAATCACGGTGAACAGTGGAAGTGCCTCAGACAGGCTGGCCGATGTTGCGAAAGGAGGACCTAATTTTTAGAAGTCACCTTGTCATCCTTGGCGTGTTAGTTTAAATAAGGTCAGTAATGACATCATCTTTTGGTGTAGGCGTGTGTGCCTGTTGGAAATGTTTGTCTGAAAAAAAAAAAAACCTATAACGCAGAAGAGGGCAGCCCTTGCTTCTTTTCAAGTTAGGTTGCGCTGATACAAAGTATTCTCCTGTCGGAGGTTGGGGGTAAGGGAAGCAAAAAAAGATAAATGATAGAAAAGAAGAAAAAAAAAGAAAGAAAAGGGGGATGAAGTAAAAGTAGTGCTACACTGCTCCTACTTTGCATCCCCCCTTTTCTTCTTTTTTTCCCTTGTTTTCTTTTTTCACCCTTTTTGTTACATTTGCATTGTCCCATCTAATGCATGAATCAATGACACATGGCTTTGCTATAGCAAAGATGCCTATGTGGTGTTGGATTGAACAGTGCATTGTACTTCATTCAGTTAATTACAGACTGATCAGTCTTGCAATAAGTGCTTCCTGTCTATCACCACACATGTTCAAATGAAAAGTTTGTGCTTGGCTCTTAGTATGCTGGTGTATAGCTTGTGTCTTGGACTACTCAAAATGAATGTTGTTTTGCTGCTGTTTATGGTAATGAATTTATCCAACATGAAAATATCTTGCCTTGCAAACTTTGTCGGACCTGCCCTTCTTTTTCTTTCCTATGCAGGCATTGTATGTGAGGGAGGCAGTAACAGAGAGGTGATAGCTTGAGCTTCGGAAGAATAAATGCTGGCAGTGAAGCAATTACACATCAAACATCCCAGCCATTTTGCCAACCGTACTAAATGTGTTTTGAAAAAAAAAAATATTGTGCTCGGTTACTGTATTGAAAACAGCAAAATGCTAAAATATATCGCTGAGAACAAAATCTTAGGCCACGTTGGTGCGTTCTGGACTTCCCAGGATGTCGTCTGGGTGTTGTTTGTGAAAAGTAAAAAGTGTTTCAAAAATACTGCCTCTTTTATACCAAATTCGGTGTAGGTATTAAGTAAAGGTGATTGTGTGTAGTGCATGAAGCTCAGTAATATTAGTGCAATTTTTTCGCCACATCAAAAGCAAGGAAGCAGTTCTCTTTATATGGCAAGTTATATGATTACACTTTGTCTTAAAGTAGAAATGAATTTTTGAAGTTTTCTTGTGATGGCTGTTTTCTGCATTTTATATACGACAGCTTCCATTCCGAAGTTCTCCATGGCCCTCAATAGGAGACTTCAAAAATCATTTTCCTCATTTAAACAAAAATTGTAATGATAACACTTGCCATATAACAAGAACTGTTTATTTGCTTTCAACTTACACATAAAAGTAATATTCAATTAGACAAACACACAGCTCAAGTTGCATCTCAATGTGGACAAAAACGATTATATAGTGATATTTGTAATCTGGACCTAACATTATTTTTTTTCGTGAAATATAACTTCTGTGCAGTGAGTATTTGTGGCTCAAATATTCATACAAAGTGCATTTCTTGCCATACAAGAAATGCAAACGATAAACAGTTTGGCTGAATTCTTCAAAGCCTATGTAGCGGAAAAATTGCACTAATGTTACTCGGCTTCAAATACTTTAAGAACACCTTTACTTAATATGTAGATCAAATTTGATATGGCAAGAAAAAGCGGTACTTCGAAATTTTTCTCACAAATAACACCCGCACGACATTCTGCGAAATTCTGATGGTACCCACGTGACCACTACTTTTTCCTCTTCAAAACATTTCTGCAAATAGCTATTTTCAGAAGAGTAAATTACCATCATTTTTTTAAACTATACATCTGTGATGGTCGCCAGACAGTATGGTTTGTATGTTTGGTGTAGAATAGCCCAGTGCGAAAAACAACAAATGTCTGAGCATCCTTTGACGCTCCGGCAATTTCGAAAGCATTTGTTTGTTAGCAGCAATTCAGTTAAACCCTTGTCTTTATGCTTAGGCCCAGAAACAAAACACAAGTAACCAAAGTAGTCCTAAAAGTCATGCAGTCTCGCTGTTCCAAGGCTTGTGGAGCCTAATTTAGTGCAAGCTTCGCCATTTTTTAAAAATTCAGATTCAACCAACAGGTTTTGGAGGCACAGTGCATTTTCAGCTAACTTGTTTCACACCAGTTACTTCGATAAAAAGTGGGAAGTAGAGGTAAAAATACCATTTTAAAGGCATTGTAGATAATAACAAAAAGGACTGCTTTCTTTTTTTGTGTGGTGCTTTGCCTGAACGCTGTGCTTTTTCTGGTATATTTCGTTGTCTAGTGAACAGAGGCCTTAAAAACTAACATTAGCCATGTTGAGGTCGATTTCTTGGTTATAGTCATAGTAGCCATATTAAAAATATATGACTTCAAACATGATTGTTCTTTTGAAGATGTTTTCTTGCATAATGATATTTCAGAGTCTTAGTCAATTTTGTTATAAGAAAACGTGATGTCATAATAGGGTCACTTTTTTTAGGGTCGTTCAGTTCTACCTTACCTTTTATATTCCTAATAGAGCAGTTATTTTCAATATTGGTATTTAAAATGGAATGAGCATGCTGTATGTAGTAAGGTGTAAGCACTTACAGATAGCACATGCACCCAACTTTTCTGTTGGCAGTTTATTTCTGTTATTCTTGATTTATAAGTGGGGTGTCACGTCCGAAAACCACGATATGATTATGAGAGAGGCCGTAGTGGAGGGCACTGGAAACTTCGACCACTTGGGGTTCTTTAACGTACACCCAAATCAGCACACGTGCCTACAGCATTTCTGCCTCCATCGGAAATGGAGCCGGGATTTGATATCGCGACCTGTGGGTCAGCAGCCGAATTTCTGGTACTCTTGCTCCCCTATATGTGTGCAGTTCGGTTATAGTTATCTGGCTTGCACAGATCTTTAATGGCACCTGCCTTGTCCTGCTTGCTTTCATGGTGATTTTAACCTTCATAAGTTACATAGGTTTAACTCTCAAAATTGTTCAAGATGCCAATTTTGTGCACAAACTGTATAGTATAAAGGCAGCAGATATACATGCACACACTATTAAATGTACATTGAGAGCTTTCACTTGCAGTTTCTAAAGTTTTACTGTGCAGGAAGCATTTAAATCATAATTTCATAAGGACATATTAATCGAGTATCTCTACCATTGAAAAGCGTGACAACCTAGTTATTTTCACTGTGATAAGCATGCTGTTTTCTTTGATGTGGCAGAACTAATTTATACACTCATTCCTTCTATTATTCACATATGCATAACATGAAGGATTGTGTGCCTTACATTTTCAGTTTCATTCTGTGTATTATATTTCTTGTGCATGTGAACTAATGTGCTAACATGTGTCTCTGACATTATTTGTGCCAATTATTTTCATTTCCAGGTGCCTATGAAGGACACATAAGTTCTATGGCAGTGACCTTCCAAATTTACAGTGGTGCCGGAGCCTCAAGCAGCATTTCGCCGATCTCCACAAGGCGTTCATGATAAAAACACAGCGCCACACTTTCACAGTGCTATGAATATTATTTATGTTTAAACATTTCGTTCTAAAATTGCTGTTACATTGTGTTTTGTGCCACCATCCTGTGGCTTAGGTGGAGCTCGTGAAATTACGGTGTAGTCACCTCATTTGTGTACCATCAACACTGCAATGTCACCATTCTCAGCTGGAGCATACAGACAAATAAAAAAATATATTGATTGTAGCAGGGCTGGTGTGTATAATAATGCTTCTCTATTGATAATAATAACTTTATAAGCTCTTTAGGTCTTGCATAGAACACTGCATTAATGTGTTGCAATGTAACCACCATTTATGATCGCTAGCATGTTAATTTAGTAGTTTTGTAATCTATTTTATTTGAAAGGTAATTTTGCTTCTGCATCACAACAATTAAAAAGATGCCGATGATTCAATCCCTCATTAAGTAGCTTCTTAACACATTTGTTTCTTTCAAGCCTTTGTTTACTCATCAAGGCTGTTTCAGAGAGCAAACATATTTCACCTTCATGACACATATTAAAAATGAAATATTCATATATATTTCTACACAGTACTTGCTTTTGCAAACAACGTGAATGGCCAATTGCTTTTACTTGAGATCTAGGATGTCCATTTGATCTTTGCAAGATGCAGCAGATAGCTGCATAGTTTCTGCATTATGCTAATTTCCGTAAGCTGCTTATCGGGTAATTTAGCATGATATGGCACTTTCCGTAAGCTGCGGATGTCCGCAACTTTCTGCACGATATGGCGCTTTCCGTAAGCTGCGGATGTCCGCATCTTTTCGCATGATATGGCGCTTTCCGTAAGCTGCCGATGTTCGCATCTTTCCGCATGATGCGGCTTTCCGTAGTCCAATAATTGCGTATGTACGGATCCGTATATGCGGAACGTTTCAGTAGGGCGTAAGGAAACTAAACAACAGTGATCGAATTATCGTGGCCCTAGCAGTAAGTGGACAAGACAAGGCACCGAGTTCCTTAATCCTGTCGGTCAGCTTTTGCCTTGCTAACCGCCAGTTTTCGGTAGTCAGGCCATCTGGCTCGAAATGGAAACCTAATATACGCAGGCGCTTCTTTATGGGGAGGCCATGTACAGGACGTAGACTGGAGGGAGCGCAGTTCAGATACATGACTGCGCTCTTCGACTTATTTATCCTGGCGCCGCTCACCGAGCAGTACCCCTCCATAACGTCCAAGACGGTTCAAACAGTTGCCTCGTCCGGGACGACAATAAAAAGGTCATCTGCATAGGCAAACATTGCCCCCGGGGGGAACCTGGCGGAAGGGGAATCTATCTATGCTGGTGTCTTTAGAAAGCCTCTGCAAGAGCGGTTCAAATGCGAGCACGTAGAGAGCGGGCGACAGTGGGTCGCCCTGTCTGACTCCACGGCACACACTGAAATACTCCGAGACGCGATCTTGTATGACAACAGCAGAACTAGGACGAAAGTAGAGAGCCCTGACCATGCTGATGAACTTGGAACTGAAGCCCGCCTGCTTTAAAACTTTAAAGATGTACTTATGACTGATAATATCAAAAGCCTTTCCTTGATCAAAGGAACAAAGGATTCCATTTAGTTTGCGTGAATTTGACCATTCTATAAGGTCCCTGATAGCAAAACCATGAAGTTGGCACGATCTACCTTGGACACAACATGCCTGGTACGGACCCAAAACAGTACTGAGCACTGGAGTGAGTCGAACGGACAGGCACTTAGCTATGAGCTTGTAGTCACAGTTTGGAAGTGTGATGGGCCACCAGGCTCTCAGGTCGGTGCGTCTCGTCTCATCCTTGCACAGGAGAGTGATCCGCCGCTCCCTTTGAGTTGCCGACAGGGTCCCCTCACGGAGAAGCCTCTTTGAAAACGTGGTAAAAGCCCCCCCCCCCCCCCCCCCACCACCAAACCTTCCAAAACTTGACATAAAACTCGACTGTCAAACCATCTGAACCTGGGCTACGATTACGATTCATGGATGTAAGGGCTGCAAACACCTCCTCTTCGACGAGAGGAGTGTCACAAATACCAAAGTCCTCGTATGTTTTGGTGAAAGGAAACGAGTACGTAGTGGGAGGTGGTTCGGCGTAAAGGTTCTTGTAGAACTGTCTTGCTACCTCTAATACTTCGTCCTGCGTTTCCACTAAACTGCCTGTGTTTGGATTGACCAAAGAGGTTATCGCTGAGCTCTTCCTAGCTAAGTGTCTGCGAAAGACATTTCTGCTGCACCAAGCCTCCATTTCCCACTGCTCTGCGCGTGCCGTGGCCCGCAAGCGGTCCCAGCGTCGCTGGAGCAGGACTCTATATTCTTTGCGCAGTGAAGTAAGAGCCGCGGTTACTCCCGGGCCGCCGGACAATGGCTTTGAGAGCAGGAGAATCGCGTCAGAGACCGCTTTAATCTCGGCGCGCTCCTCCCGCGCCCGCCTCTTGCCCCAATCCCGAAAGTGCTCTGCGACTAAAGTACGACAACGAAGAACCGCACGGCTTCTCTTTCAACATCGCGCACAGCAACAAATGACGAGCCCTCAACAAACCGCGCTGCAGCACGCCAACAATATGGCCGCGAGATTGAGCACAGTCGCCGCCTGGAGGCAACTAGCCGAAATGGTGAAGTGTGGATTGCTCCATGTGTCGTCTGCTAGCCACGTCATGTTTCTATGTGCGCGTACGTCATGCACATTCTCAAATTGTGGTCTCTCCGAGCATAGATCAGCGTGATTGGAACTGTTTATGCGTATGTCTACGTCGTTTTAGACATACGCAGAAACAGTTCCAATCCGCTGATCTATGCTCAGCGCAGAAACAGTTCCGCACTCATTGCGCTCATCTATTCCACTGCTTGGCTGCTAATGCATGTAATAAGATTGTCGTCGTGCCCTTCATTCACCAGAATAATTTCAAAGTGGGTGGCGCTTTCTTTTTCAAGCACATCGCAAAATGCTCTCATCCTCCCAAACATGAGGGCAATTAAATGCCGTTTGAATGCGGCGTTTTATATAGCGACTTAGTTGTAAAAAAATAATAACTGGCTCAAGGCCACGCATTTGCGCGGAGTTGGTAGGTGTACAACTACGGCACTGTAGTTTATCGATCATGCTAGGAGCCTTAGTTGTGTTAATCTGGCCGTGGTACCAATACATAGAAATAATACTATCACATAAACTTTGCGACTTCGGTCTTACAATGTACTTAGAACAGAGTTACCGTGCGCAAACGTACGCTAAGATTTAAGAAAGCTTTGAAGGGCCACTCACTAGACCCCATATCAAATTTTAGTTAGACAGCGAAAGTTGTTGCGTGTCTGATGAAGAACATTTTGCCACAAAAATTTTTTTTGAATCGGTTCATCACGAGCGGAGAAAACAGGTTTTTTGAAGCGGCGCGAAACGAGGATGAGAGGAGGCGATCTCGAAACCCTTGCCGCTCCTCCGCGTAGCCTTCGCAAGCCAAACCTCTTCCCCACCCTCTCGGCATCCGACTAAGAGGTAACGTGCGCATGACGGGCCCACACAAGTCCAACCCCCGAGCACGCGAGCGGCGTTGCTTTATTGACCAGCGTTATTTTGTGGTCTTCTGCCTGTTTCTGCGAGATGGTTTGGAAACGCTGGCTTAGACGCGGTAGAATAGATGAGCACAATGAGTTCGCGAACGCGTAGGAGCGTTCCACGGCGGTCGTCTGTTCCATGCGCTGACCACGGGGGCACGAACGCATGCGAAACGTCGGCACATTCACGTTGCAATTCGCGGGAGAAAAATGGAGAAAAAGACGCTCACATTTATTTCCTTACTGCGTCTCATTATTTATCTAGAGTTTGGTCTCTTCAAGGAACAAATTACATAAACTACGCATGCCCTGTTGAATCATTTTCGCCATGTCACGTGCCACTGTTTCCAACGTCAGAGCAGAGTCGTCTACGTAGAAGACCAACGACACTGCATTGTCGTGTGTCATTCATACGCGTACGTCATGCCCTCATTCTCTAGGCGCACGCCGGCAGAAGGGAGGGGGAGCAGCGTTGATCTTGAAATTGGACCCATTTCCGCGGCGCGTAGCGTTGCAAATTTTGGCAGACGTGATCATGAACGCCTCGTCTACGTATTGCGCTTGTCAGCTCAAAATCGTCAAACCTGGTGAGTGGCCCTTTAAAGAGCCCAGACGTTGAAAATTAATTCAGACGGCATGGCTTATAAATAACGTATAATTTCACTGAAACTTTCATCTTCTTTACATTGTTTTCAACGTTTGTGTGGCATTGTTGGTGACCGACGGAACGCAGAGGTAAGTTTTTGTCTGAAAAAAAAAACATTCTTGTCCCGATAATCAGTACTTTGTTGTAGTACCGTCATGCACGTGATTCATTGATGAAAGCTTTCTGCTGAATTCTTATATAAGGTTTTTACTGGTGAAACAATATGTGCGTGCACGTGGTAAATGCAGTTTAGTGCAAGGCGCCGTCAGCCACTAAGCTTTCATCACTTCACTTATCGACTCTTTCACATTTTATGGTGAACAGAATGAGGGAAAAAATCATATCCGTAAAGGTGTGAACGGTGGCACTGAACGAGTCGCATAGATATGCGGGCTTTCCACGATCTTTCTCTCTTTCTTCTTCTATGCAGATGACAAGGGTGTAAATAAGTAGCTCAGTCACGCTACCGCAGTGCGTAACAGGCGGAACACAAGCTAACCACGTACAAACAGAGAAAATGCGTGATTTAGTGCGAAAGCGTGAAGAGAGTCACTCAGGGCAAGTATCCATATTAAAGCCAGCATGCGCTGTACTCGCGGGTAATTTTAATGTTGCATAAGCGAAGTGCAGCG
This sequence comes from Rhipicephalus microplus, assembly GCF_043290135.1. Lineage (NCBI taxonomy): Eukaryota > Metazoa > Arthropoda > Arachnida > Ixodida > Ixodidae > Rhipicephalus > Rhipicephalus microplus. The sequence continues at coordinate 51,119,816 of NC_134710.1, read as the reverse complement.
ATTCAGTAGAGAAGATCTTAGATATTAACAGTAAACTGCAGTCAACGCATTTTATCCACCTACAATCGGCGCAGACCACAAACAAGTGCCGCTGCGTGTATTTGTATACGCGCCACCGACAGCCTATCCGTACTCGCGCGGAAACGATGCTGCCACCCATAGCCCGATCTCGCCTCGATATTGCCCACGGACAACGTTTATATATATATTAGAGTGTCTAGAAATATACTGCCTAGTGTGCTGAGCGCGGGTTAGGAGATGGCCCCGCAGCTGATGACTGCCGGCAACACCCGCATGGTGCGCTGCTGTGCGAGTGGGTGCATTTGCGTTCAATCCTTGCACTCTGCAAGCGTGCGAAGCCTGCAGGAAGCTGAGCCGTGCGAGGTCAACTATTATTCTCCTGCATTTTCGGAGTGTTTTTTTTACATAATGCTTTATTGTATAAGAACTACTCGATTGCTTTCACAATACTGGCGCTTTGCAATACCAAATGAAGATCCTTTCGTGGCAACATTTCGCCATCCACTACTGCCCGCAAAAAAAAAGAAGAAAAAAAAGACGCAGATTCCACGTAACTTGGAAATCAATGCTATGCAAGGTGACTCCATTGTAATTTTTTATTAAGTGAAACAATATGAAGTGGCCCTAAATATATGCAAGAAATTGAATATTCAGCACTGGAACCAGCATTGGCGTTTCACGAACATTTGGCTCTTCTTGCTAAGTATTTCGAAGACCCTAAGTTAAGGGGGTGATCGTGAGGGCACACAGACGTAGGCGATTCGATAGATAGATAGATAGATAGATAGATAGATAGATAGATAGATAGATAGATAGATAGATAGATAGATAGATAGATAGATAGACGGACGGACGAACGGATAGACAGACGGACGGACAGATGAACAGACAGACAGACGGATAGATGGACAGACGGACGGACAGGCAGGCAGACGGACGGACGGACGGATTGACGCACGGATAGACAGACGGATGGACGGACAGACAGACAGACGGATGGACAGATGGACGGACGGACAGGTAGGTAGGTAGATAGATAGATAGATAGATAGATAGATAGATAGATAGATAGATAGATAGATAGATAGATAGATAGATAGATAGATAGATAGATAGATAGATAGATAGATGCTCAAAGTGGTTGCAGTGCGCAAAAAAAATGAATTTTAAAAACCATTGACAGTATAACGACCAGAGGTAATTTTTAAAATGTGCTTTGTTCTTGAGAGCAAAAATTGTCACAGAAGAGCCTAAAACCTTTACCTCTTAGCCTGCATTCCAATGGGATTCGAGTGAAAACAAAGAATGATAACATGCCAATGAATAATCTGACACCCGCCGCATGATACTCAAAACGTTGTTGGAAAGGGAGTCCGACGTTGACATGGGATAAAAACTGCGTGAATGAATTTCGAAAGGGTATTTTCGATTTTTTAGATAAATATTAATAATTGAAATTTTTTCTAACGGCGATTTCATTCCCGACACCGTTCACCCTAATCCGAAAAGATAGTTCGGTGGAGTCACTCAGGATGCTTTTCTCACACGACAGCCTTCGGATTCAGCCTTTTGTCTGCCCTCTTGATCCTACTTTTTCATTCAGGAAACCGTGCTGGATTCGTTAGTGCGGGGAACAAGACACCTTTTCCTTGTTCGACCGATAACTTCGACACAGCGGCACAATACACGTCCTTTCTTTGCATTGCCGCTTAGCTTTTGACATCTCAGGGTGTTGCAGTGTACATATAGCGCCGTCGAACTTCACAGTAAATCAGATGGCAGCTGTCACACACTGATTTTAAACGTGGCGAGGCTCCGGCAGCAACAGGACGAGAGGAATTTCGCGCGTTCCTGCACCCTCTCGACACGCAGCGCCGCTTGTGGCATCGGAGTGCAGTCATCACATGCACGGGCACCCACTCTCGTACCGAATGCGTGCGCTCAGCACACTAGGCAGTATATTTCTAGACACTGTAGATATATAAACGTTGCCCAGGGAAGTATCCGGGCATGGCAGGAGAGGGCGACAACGGCGGAAGTGACATAACATGAACACTGTGTAAACGGGTCAGCTCCATAAAAGCGTGATGCGGTGAGTAGCATGTTAGCTAAGGTTGACTTGAGTCATATTAAGTTAGGTCTGTGAATACGGGGGTAATGGACTTTCCCAATTTGAGACTCTCTTTCTCTTTTTGTATTCTCATATTTCTCGCTCAATCTCGCGTTGCAGATGTTCGATATAACATTTTTGTTCAGCATCGCGCTCCTCAAGAAACTCGGCTACACGGAACATTCTTACCATGGTGACTCTGTAGAAATATCAGCGAGTTTTCGAGAGCTTATAACGGTCACTGAAATTCCCAGAAATGTTCACCCGGAACACAATTACCCAAGACGCCGAGCACCACCACTATCCTCAGAAATCATTAACACGACAGTAAAGCCTGTATCGTAGACGCCGCCCTTATCGAAAGGGTCTCAAATTCACCGCGGTTATTAAGCACAAAGGAGAGCTGACAAAATGTACCTCGTTCTACACCAAGGACCCGCTCGTGGTCGAGCAGGTTGCTATTGCACTGGGTATAGTTGACGACAATGTAGAAGTCATTTTTAGTGACTCTAGATCTGCCATCCGGTCCCTCGCTAAGGGCAGAATTTCGCCGCAGGCCTTACGCATTCTCCAGAACAGTTCTAAAAAACTCGTAGGTTTTCGCAAGGGAGGCGCCACTGTCTAGGGAGCCAAGTAGGTCGTGCTCTACATGGGCTCCGTACGTTTTCACGCGCATCCCCGGAAATTCTCATCTTAGCGAATTCTCACCAATACCAGCTGATTCCTGCGTCTCCAGGAATCTCCGGAAACGTACGTCGACGTAAGTAAACCCATTTCAAGTTTTTTTTTTGCAAGTTTTTTGTCTCGTCACGTCCCCGGCTACTTAAGCCTAACGCGCCCTGCTGCACTCGTTCTCTCTCGACGCGGCTTCGCCGCCCGCTTCGCTGGTGGGCGTCGAGCGTGCTCGCGCGCTGCCGGTGTGCCATGAAGGTCATCGTCGCGGGCACAGAAATTACCCCGAATGAATTCGTAGGGCTTACGCAAGTGAACAAGAGCCGTGAAGACCGTACATCAACAGAGACCACCATCCCCCTGGCTTCCGACACCCAGGTCGGACGATCTTCGTCCTATAAAACCTCAAATGCCACGAATGATGATACTGCAGCGACCGATCGTTCGCTCACACCACGCCAACGTGGGTGGCGACTAGCCCTCAACTCGGTGGCTTCTAAGCAGCCTCGGCTGCCCAGCGATGCCTTCAAGCTCATCGTCCGCCCCAGGGGAGGACTCCATATACTCTCCAAGATTACCAACTTTTAACTGTTCGAAGCGGTTTGCGCTGCAGCAAACTTCCCCAAGGCCTCGATTCACGGAACACATTAGCCTATTGCACCCTGGCTATCAAACGAGTCGAACAGGTACTGCGACTTAAAGAATTGGTGATTGGCACCCGCCAATATGAAATTTCGGCGTACTGTGCACTCGATGAGAGTCAAGGACGCGGTGTGATCCGAGGCGTTGATCTCCGCCTAGACCGCCGAAGTATACAAGAAGAATTACTAGATCCTCGTAACCCTCCCATCGCCGACTTTCGCCGTCTGGAAAACACCACCGCCGTGCTGTTGACCTTCAAGGAACATCGTGTCCCCACGTGGATATATGCCCGTCACCGTTGCAACCTGTACAAAAAGAAGCTCGAAGTGTGTTACCGGTGCAGTGAACTAGGCCACTGAGCTGATGTGTGTGCCAGTACAGTGATCAAGTGTCGCGGCTGCGCCATCGCCAACTCACCCGGTGATCACAAATGCGTTCCGACGTGCCGCCTTTGCGGAAAACAGCATATTACCGGAGACAGCCGTTGTAAGGAAATCTACAGGAACCCGTATATCATAAAGCGGCGCTAACGGGAGGCCCTCTGGCAGGAGGAAGACTCCAAGCAACAAGTTCAAGCGACTCAACGGTGGGTCACCCTTAAACGCTCCAGTCGCGGGGCCCGTCACCGGTCTGGTAGTACTCAGCGCATAGGGACCGCTCTTCCTCGTTCCCACCACTTGGGGCCGATTCTTCCCACAAGTCACTACGGCCATCGTCCAGCTTGAGGGCGCCTACCCCTGCTACTACTCCGCCAGGTCTACTGGCAGGGAAGATACGTGGACCTGCAGTTTCTGGACCTGCAGTTTCCGCAGGGAAAGACTACCAACACTACACTTGAGAAAGCCATTACTCAGCTCACACAGCTTGTGCACAGAGTTACAACAATAGAACAACGCATAGGATCTCGTGCTTTTTCACATCCACCTACCATTAGAGAAACCCCTACATCCACCCCCACGGAGACTTACCCATCGGCAAGCATAGCCGCAAAACGAAAGGCCTACGAGGTGGGCGGGACACAACAGGGTGATACGCAGGCACAAATTGAGCGCCTTACGTCATCTTTGACTATGAGTTAAACACGCACAGAGCAACGTTTCGCGGCTCTAGAAACCAGTATGGAGAAATATTTTCAAACACTCACAGCGCATGCAGTTCACCGAGCAACTCGACTCGTTGAGTAAAGCATTAGACGCCCGGTGCAAATCTTACGACGCAGCCCTAGGCCCAATTTCTTCCTCGGTCCCAGGCGGCACAAATTCTCATCTTAACAATGGCGGGCCACTCGCGTAACACCGCCATCTGCCAGTGTAACTATCGGGGCTTCACACGTAAGCGTCTCGTGCTCCAGCCAGTGGCGTAGCCAGGGGGGGGGGGTAGGAGGGTTCAAACTTATCCCGAAATATTTTGTCCCCCCCCCCCCCCCCTGCCACTTACCCAACTTATTTTTGTTTTTCTGTTTCTTCACTTTGCACTGACATAACTTAGAAAGTAAGCGTGGCTACTATCACAATATCATTCATTGGCGCTTTAACAATGAATAATGTCTGCATACAGAAAAACGTGTCGCGGTGTATCTGTGAGATCTTGGGCAGGAATCTCGGCCGCGAGTTTTTTTAAGTTGGCTGGGCGATGGGGCTAATGCTTAAGCGGTGTTCATACTCGTACCCGCCAGAACAGAACTCGCCGTAGTCGATCACTACGATAATTGTCAATCGGCAGAGGTTTGTTTTAATGGAAGAAGCCAGACACAGTTACAAGGTCTGATAATCCACGTTACAGCATACTACAGGGTGACTCTTCGTACGTGTACTAAGATATACTCAGGCCAAAGAATAACATTTTTATTGAACTTTCACACGTTCTGCTAACATTTAAACACACACACACACACACACACACACACACACACACACACACACACACACACACACACACACACACACACACACACACACACACACACACACACACACACACACACACACACACACACACACACACACACACACACACACACACACACACACACACACACACACACACACACACACACACACACACACACACACACACGCGCGCGCGCGCGCGCGCGCGCGCGCGTTAAAATATTTGGTTTATACACCTAACTTGGCTTGTATGCGCGTGTACAATATATTTATACATATCTTTACTATGCCCTAACGGCTAAAGGCACTCCGAAGTGTTGTCTAGTGACGAAGGTGCAACACAGGTAAACACGCAGGCCGATCACAGCCTTCGAAAGACCTCATCATGTAACTTAGGCTGATAAATAAAATATATGCTGGTCATAAACCTAAAGCAGCGTAATGAGAAATGCAGTGTGGGCAGCTGTTGTGAGCCCAAGCTTTATTGTTCTGCACTGTGGCAAACAGTGCAAAAGTAAGGAACATAAAGCTGAAAAAAAATATACGACAATACAAAAATATTTATATTGGTTCGCTTCATCTGTTCGTCTCTTCACGTTGACATGACTAGAAGGGCACATCGAGAGATTTCTGCAAATAGCGACATAACGCACAACAAGAAATTAACAGAATGAAGAAACATAAGTCGACATGTTATCATGTAAAACTAAGAACAATATACATAACCATTACTTTTAGAAGAATTTAAATAAACTCTGTGCAAGCAATTTTGCACGCAGCAAACAGGTACATTACACTGTTTATTACCTTTCTGTCTCTGACACTGTTTATTATCACTGTTTATTTTCAATTGACATGAAGGTTATCCTGCCCATTACATGTGCTATTATATGCCACATATGTTACCCAATCTTTACGAGAGTTCTTTCATGAAACTTGGGTTGTTGCATTATCGTTCACATATCCGCGAACCACGTCTTCAAGTGAAACGTGCCACCAAAAACCAAGGAATAGGCAACAAGAGAGAACGGAATAACTCTGCCATGCTGTCAGAGTGATTTTTGGCAATATGCTTCATACACTTGAACTTTTGCTTCCTTACAGCCAGACGAAAAGTACACCGCATACTAATTTTACCAAAACCATAATTTTTACTACCCGCCAGGGTGATCCAGTGCCTATTGCTGACCCACAGGTAGCGGGATCGAATCCCTGTTGTGTTTCGGATTTAGGCGCAAAGGCTTGAGGCCCGTGCATTTCGATTTAGGTGCATGTTAAAGAACCAAATCGGTCAAATTTCCGCAGCAGCCAACTACGGCGTCTCTCGTTATCATATCGTGGTTTCGGGATGTTAAAAACTATCAATTTATCAATAACAACTTTATTTTTACTGTGTTTGAAAAAATTTCAATCAAAGAATAACTTCAGTTAACTTTCTTCCTTGATTTTTAGCAGGCGCTTATGGTTGATACTAAACACACATTCAGCTTGAGCCGTCTACGTTCCCGGTAAAGAACAGAGAGAATATTCTGGGCGGACTTGTATTTCACCGTGGATGTTCAGAGAATGATGCATAACAATTTTTCACTTGTTGTTGTAGATATCAGGTACAACTTTATGCGCCTCAGCGACGAAAAAGAGCATTCTGCTTCAGCTGTGCTCACCAGCAAAGTTGCCAGAATTTTTAGAAGGAGCTGCACGTTTGGGAAGAATACTTCTGTGAAATTAGCAACCGCTTCTATGGCAGAAACGCTTAGCGTTTCTCGCTTCTCACGCTGCCATTTCGCAGCCCGTACTGCTAACTCTTCTGGCAATGCTGAAGTTGAAATAATGTTAGAGTACATGTCAGCGAACTTCTCGGTAGTGGGAAGAGTGGCAGATTTGGGAATATTTTGTGGCAGAAGGGAAGAAATGATCTTCAAGGTGTGCCGATGCCTTTTAAAGCGCCCATTAAACTGGTGTATTAAATAGTCCCCAAAAGGCCAGCGATACTGAAAGCATAAAGTGCTCTTCAATGCTAGCCACTGGCATGCCACTTCGATGAAGTTGCCTACCTGTGACAAGCGGTATCCTCGTTTTCGCCGTTGTCAAGTGTGCACTCGGAGCAGCGTCATCTTTTGGGAAATAAACATCAAGCGTTATACCATACGGCGTTTCGGCGCGACCATCGAGTCTCATAAAATGGCACTGATTAACCCAGGACACGAACTACCCAGCAATACAATGTAATGTGGATATATATGAGCGCACAAGGTTTAAGCACTTGACCGGAAAGACGCTCAACTTACAACTGAACTTTCATTAGAAACATTCATTGCCCGAGAACACAGAAACGCGCAGGCGGAACCAATTATCACTTCAAGGTGCCACCCTCCCCCCCTCCCCCCGCCAAAAAAGAAAGAAGGTATGTTTATCTACTTCAACAGCTCAAAAAAGACACCTCTTTTTCACTTAGTGCTACCAAAGCAACACTGATACACGTGCTTGCGTTCGCCCTAATCTGTTCTGCTTCCATGATTCCTCTGGTCAATCCGAGTTTAGATTTGCCCAGAAGCCTCGTGCTGCCAAACTACGAATTGCACCCACAATCCCTACAGTGCATTGCAAGTGCGTGCCACCTGCGAGAACCTTCAAGCACGTCGCATGTTCTCGGTGTCGATAATTTAAACAATGACCCGTCTGGCCAATGAACACTTTTCCGCAGCTCAGGGGTATTATGTAGACAACCCTTGAAGTACCCAGTACAAACAGCGTGGCATGTTTTTAGTGCAACTGCTCTTGTTCACCCTTGCTCTCCCACAATTTCCTATCATGGGACACAATTTTGCCAGTTTGCAGGGAGCCGTGAGAACAACGTGCACTCTGTGCTCGCACCTAATCTTCAGCAAAATGTACATCTTTTGCACATAAGGCATGGCTACAATCGTTTTTGTTGACCTTGTTTCCCCCGTGTTGGTGACACTCAACCTCTTTAACTTCTTTACTTGGTACTGCCTACTGCCACAAGCAAGCTGTCCGGGTAACCCGAACAGAGTAGGCGTCTTACTTGATTCCGAAACTGCGTTCCATATTATATGGACATGATTTGCTGAGTGATGAACTAAGGCAGGAATTAGCTATCGCCCTTTTCACTAGCTTGCTGTGAGAAGAGTCGAAAAGTAACAGGCCCTTTGACCGCGGGGAAAACTCCCAGCAGACGTGACCAACTTCAATAAAATCAATGTTTAGATCTAATAACTGCAAAGCCTCTCTGGCTGGTTGTTCATGGGTGAATGACAATTAACTTGTGCATTGTTTAAAGCAATCTAAAATATTGACTGCTAATGAAATGGGTGAACAGTTATCTTTTATGTTCAACGTCACTAGGAATTAAATCGTGAACATATCTGTAGACATTAAGTAAAGGTTATCCCCCCAGCTTATGTTGTAGCTTCTGGTCAAGTTTTCTAAGAATATTTCACAAAGCACAGGGGCCACACAGGACCCAATGCATATGCCCTTCCTTTGGACAACTGTGAAATCATCAAATTTTACCATAGTCGCTCACAGGTAACACACTATCAGGTCCGGCTGTTTCTTCAACTGCATCTATAAGGTCATCAAGAGACACGTAGTTATCGGGGGCGGTGAACAGAAAACAGTTCTCCCTCACCGGGAGGGTGCTTCGGCTTGCCATGTATGAAGGGGGCGTGTCCGCCGGTCTCGCGGGCGCTCAGCCGGGAGGACTAGGGGGGAGTCGACTTGTTGGTCTGGTAGTGTGAAGGTTTCTCCGCACTCTCGTGCTCAGGGCTGCTCAGAGACCACTCAGCGTCAGGTGGCACCAGGGCAGAAGGCTTCCGGGGCAGCAGGCGGCGTCCGGGGACCTTGCGATGCCTGGCATGGGGGTGGGGCTCTGGGCGGGAGTCCCGAGTCTAGGGGGCGGCGGCCGCTCGCGGTAGGGCGCGACGACTCTGCCACAGGTTGCTTCCTTTTTCCTTGAATGGGACCGGTGGGGCAACGTCCGTGTGATGTGGCCCCGGGTCCGGCTGTGCGACTCGCGCGGCGAAACGGCTTGCTCGAGCTTTGATCTTAGTCAAAAAAGACTTTGATCTTAGCGGCACCCGCTCGTCCCTCGTAGTCGTAGTAGTAGTATTGTGTAACCAGTCTTACATTTTGACCTCCAAGGTGGTGCCAGTGGGAGATTTCTTCATTGCGTTGTTGAACAATAAAAAATTCGCAGCGTGCGCGTTAACTAAAAGCCGAATTCTCCTGTCTGTCATTCCCCCTTAGCAGACATTGGCACGTATATTGAGAACTATCTGACAAGAAAGAGTTGCTACGTTGTACTCGCTGGACGTAACCTCCTTGGTTTCAGAAAGGTTTAGCGAGCGTTGGGCCGCAGTGCCATGAATACAGTAAACTCGAGGTGGTTAAAGGTGGGAAGTAGACCCGAAGCGCAAGCCGTAAAAAAGTGTGCGTGTGCCTCCTCTCGTTCAGTCCTTGGATTGTCCGCTGGATGGCAGTGGTTCTATATGAGGAATGTATAGAAGCACCGCCATGCAATGCATAGAAGCTTCTATATTGCAATGAATGTTGAATAGGTGGACGAACGTACACACAGACAAATGCATGGACGGACGCACGAATGGCTGCACGGACGGATGAACGCATGAATGGACGCAGGAGCGGTAAAATGGACGAGCTCAGGGACGGACGCACGAACCGACGCACGGGTGACCACACCGTCGCACGCATGGACGGACGGAAGCAAGAACGAATGGACGGACGGATGCTTCACCCCACTCGCCATCATTCACTCCGTGGATATGCTGCCATTTTTTTTCTTTTGAAGTCTGGCATGTAGTTACCCATCTGCGTCTACTGCCTCGCGGTGGCGTCTGATGCCGCAAGGGGTAACTGGGGATCCAGATCACACCCGCCCCCCACCTTTCTTTTTTTCTCTTTCTCATTTCACATCACCAGTGTGTAATGAAAGAGGCAACTTTATCGACACACATTCAATAATTTGGAACTTGCCGAAGTGCATTCCCATACACACGTCAAGAAGGCACAGCTGCCAGTCCTTTAAATCATATAGCCCCTGCTTTCTCTGTAGAATAAGAAGTTGTATGGAAAACAGTTAGGCGTTAGCGTGCGTTTTCGTATCACTGTGCCTTTATTTACATGAGTTTAGAACACTGAGACGTAGTACAAAATATGATAGTCGTTCATAGATTGTATATACATAGAAGAAGCGGCTAGTACATTACGCCAACTGCTTTCAAGTGACTCAGAATAAAGACCTAAAGCTCATACGGTGTCAATCTCATAGCAGGAAAAGCTCGGTATTATAAGTAGGTTTCCTTTCTTTGGAATATTAGGGCTGTATTTTTATTTATTAAATACTTGTGTTCTTGGAAGCCATGGCGGGAATGGGTACATCATTTTCATTGGTACAATCACTCAGGTCACCACAATTGATAACAGCGGTTATATTACGGAGCAGTTTTGCGTGCATGCTGGGAAAGCAGATGCGATGATAGACGAGGAAGACACGAACACAATCAGCAGTGCTGAAAACCTCTCTTACTCTTACGAAATCAGGTAGTTTCTCCGAAGCGATAACGCAATAACAGGAGCCCGAAATAAATATTCACGAAATTCAATGATTTGTATGCACTAAGCCAAGACTTGCAGGGAGTGATATAGTGAAGACTTAAGCGCTAAAGAGAGTCCATTACAGTGTGCGCCATCTCTTTATGGGTCGTACCAATAAAACTACACGCAACACGTCCGAAGCTATCTGAAATCGTCGAGAAAATCAACTCGTAGAAATGGCAAACGAATAACAGTTGTTCGGAAGCTGATGCATAGGAGTACAGGGCTAAATGTGCAGAACATTTCCGTTGGCAGGAACATCAACGCAAAAATAACAAAACGCCAAGAAAATATTAGGCACACATATATGGAAGTTACAAGTACAATGCACGTTTTCTCGTATATAAGCATACCGCAAATATAACCAAATACTGTCTAGTAAATACACAGGAGTAAGAAGCTATAGTGATGCCAGCTATATGCACATCAGGCCATTAACAAGAAAAAGTGTCCTAGCCCCCCCCCCCCCCTCCCTCCTTCTTTATATACAGGTAGAAAGGGGGGAGGGTTCATCGAGGACAAATAATGAAAATCGGTGCTTTTCAAAGCCCGAAAAAACGACACGTCCCACCTTCCTCAGCATGGTGCACATGCAAAGAATACGTATAGGATTAGCATCTTATATAAAGTTTCTAGGGCAGATGTGAAGCGGGTTTGTGATAACTCAGTTATGTTTCTTCCATGGAAGCGCGTTGCATTATTAAAAAAAAAGGGGGGGGGGACCTCGCGAAAGTAGTCTTCTTGCTGTCGTTCCATCTCGTTGGCCTTTATCGGTTGTACTGCGCGCAATAAAAGAAATCTATATTTGCTCTGCCGTTTCCTATATTTAAAATCATTTGCACCTGGTGTAGTTTTCTACGTGATTCTATATATAGAGACAACTTCTTATATAGGACAACTTTCTTACCTTAGGTTAGCAACTGACACGTGCATTCTGCAGGCGTTGTAGATGAATCACGGTGTTTTTGAACACATTGTTCAACATTATCATCATCATTATGGTGATGATGTAGCTTCAAGTTCTACGGCTTCTAAGCAATAACAACAGCCGCGTAACGAATGTAACTTTCATCACTTGTACTATGCATTGATGTACATCCCAAACAAGCAAAGTATACAAACGCACTCCTGTTACAATTTGTCTAAATTATTTATTGGAACCGCAACTGCGCGTTATATTCTCAGTCAAGGTAGAAACCGTGCCTAGGCTATGGTAGAAACGACGTATTTATGAGAATAATTTACCAGTATATTTTGTGCATTAAGGCATAACCGATATCTAAAGGAATGTAAAGGGCTGGAATCGTCAAGAAAGGGCATGAAAAATGCTGGCACAGAATTTACTACGACGGAAGTTGGCGAAAGGAGAGGTAGAAATATTGCGACCAATCAATTGAATTACTAATCAATTACGGGATGACAAAGCAGGGCCTAATTCAAACAACCCTCGTACATCAGAGGTTAACGGTTTACAGTATCTGAGGGCATGGCTATTATATAGCCTTGCTGTTGTCTGGAATTAACAACCTTTTATAGTAAATATTTTGCAGCATGGAGTGTTTGAGTGGTACCGAGAGAGAAAGCGTTCTAGACAACCATAATTTCATCCGATATAGCACCGAACATTTCGCTCAAGTAAGCAAGGTAAGAAATGGTTCCTAATTGTAACACAGAAAATTTGTCTCTTCCTAAGTTGCCTGCAAACTCTGGCAATCTCACTTGTTTTATGGTGAAATGGTGCCACCGTTATCAAACAAGTGAAAAAATCAGCTATGCCATAATTGATTGCCGTTGCTGTGCTTGATTTAACGTCCCAAAACCACGATATGATTATATGAGACGCCGTGTTTGAGAGCTCCAGAAATTTTGACCACCTGGGCTTCTTTAACGTGCACCCAAATCGGAGCACATGGGCCGACAACATTTCCGCCTCCATCGAAACTGCAGCCGGGATTCGATCCCATGATCGTGCGTGTCAGCAGCCGAGTACCACGGCGGGGCACAGCTATGCCACAATAAATTGAACGCGCACTTGTTAGACTGGAGTGCTAAAATGGAGTTGGGGAATGGCATCTTCGGACATCGTCAGATACTGCATAATATCATCTTACTATTCAGGGATCTCTAAAAGACACTAGGAAAATAAATGATTTGTTTCTTTTTTTCGTATGGTCCGTCTAATTGTATCTTTTTATTGCAATAGAAACATTTTTACTTATAATGCGTGCAAAACTGATGCGCTGAGACAAACCCAGGCAAAGAAAGTAAAAGCTGTAACGATTTCCTTATTGCAGCTGATATTGCACCTGGTACCCCTCGAGCAAGGCTAAAAAAAGATAGCTTTGGTGGTGGATTTTCCACGTGTGATTGTATGGGTGGGCGCAGTGCTTGACTGCAGGCACATCTCATTCATTTACTTTGTGACTTTCTGCACGCGTTCAGCATACGCCCGTCTGCATGCGTTTTAGTATCTGTTGCTGGTCTGGAAAAGGCTGCCAAGTGTTGCTCAGGAGGAGTTTTTGCGCTGACGACGGTGGTTTCCCTTATAAAGTATATAGCGTTGCAAGGAGTCCGATGTGATCACGTGAAAAGCTCGGCATTACAGCTGGATGTCCGTTATCGAGTAGTGAAGGCTTCAAACGCAGGAACACGTACCACTGATGAGTTTTGCATGCGGGGCATTTCTCGGTCGGGCCATGTCGCGGCTCCGGCGTCGGCAGCGCCGTCCACTCCCTCAATGCGCATGCTCTCGTCTCATGCTCACGTCTCGTGCCAACTGCCGCTTCCCTTCCCCTCTCTCACCACGGAAGGTGTACGTAGACAGCGTCTTCTTGTTAAAAAAAAAAGAACGACTGCCCGTGCTGCACAACTATGCATTCACTGGCCACTTCTTATATAGGCATAGGATCGCGCGTTCGGAATTCAGTCAAGGGCGTCATTACTTCGCTTTCGCTTGACCCGAGTAGACGTGATGGAAGTAACAGTACGCCAAAGCAGTAGTCGGGCATCACCCAACATCAGCGTCCCACCAGTCGTTGAAGGAAACGCTTCTGCTTCACTCGATAAATAAGCATAATAAAGACGAAATAACAGTTAAGCATTCCCAAAATTTACCATTTCACTTCTCTTCACTTCACTTTACTTTATTACCTTAAAGACCCCCTAAAGGGGGTATTACATAAGGGGTGGGAAACATACAACAAATGTAATACATATGCAGGATGGGTACAAGTATGAACAGGGGTAACCAATACAGAAATAAAATAATACATGTGCAGGATCAGTATACATATTAACAGGCGTAACACCTTGCCAAAAAAGAAGACAAAGTGAGAACCAGTGGCACAAAAAGGAACAATGTAATGTATTCAAATTGAAAAGAAACGAGTGGCATTTTGTGTAATTGTTGAGTGGCACATTATGGTGGCGAGATCAGTGGAAAGGTCATTCCAGTCGGAAGCTGCACGAAAAAAGAAGGAGGCGGAAAATGTCGTGGTACGGGCGCTTGGCTGGCCGACATGAAAGGAATGAGTGGTGCGGTGAGATGTGCGGGCAGGAGGCAAGGTATAGGGCGGGTGGCCGAGTTCACTGTGATAAAGCTTGTGGAACAAAATGAGGCTAGCGACTAGGCGACGAATGTTAAGGTTTGAAAGATTAGATTCTTGTTTAAGAGATGAAACACTCACGTTATACGAATACGAGCCCTGAATGAATCTAGCTGCTCTATTCTGGAGTGATTCTAGTGCGTCGGTTAAGTATGCTTGATGAGGGCTCCAGATAGGCGACGCGTATTCAAGTTGGGTGCGAATTAAAGATTTATAAGCTTGTAGTTTTACAGGAGGGGGAGCATGACGTAAGTGCCGCTTTAAGAACCCAAGCGATCTGTTAGCTTCACTTCACTTCACTTTTATTTCCTTAAAGACCCCCTGTAGGGGTATTACATAAGGGGTGGTGCATAACAAAAAAAAAAAAAGAGAACTATACAACGGTGTTTTTAATGGCTTCTGCAAACATAGATGGGTTAGTGATGGCACAGGTGGCGTGAGGAAGGCCATTCCAGTCTTTTGCTGCTCTTACGAAAAAGGAGGCTTGGAATACAGTGGTCCGGGTACGTGGTAATGCGACTTGTAACGGATGACCAGTGCGATGGGATATGTGCGGAGGGGGCGTGATGTACGGTGGATGATTCAGTGAACTGAAATAAAACATATGAAAAAGAGAGAGGGTGGCACACCGTCGGCGTGAAGCAAGGGTTTCTAGACCTGATTCCGCCTTTAGAGATGAGATGCTGATATCGTATGAATATGCAGAATGAATGAACCTGGTAGCCCGATTTTGAAGTGATTCGAGTTCACTTATGATGTATGATTGATGAGGGCTCCAGATGGAAGATGCATACTCGAGTTTGGACCTGATAAATGATTTGTATGCAAGCGTCTTGACGTGAGGCGGAGTATGGCGTAAGTGTCGTCTGAGAAACCCGAGTGATTTATTAGCAGACGAGATGATGTTAGTAGTGTGATGACGCCAAGACAGGTCATGAGCCAAGGTGATGCCGAGGTATTTGAATGATTGAACTGATTGTATGGGAACATTAGTGATGGAATAGGTAAACTCAAAAGGGTTACGGTGGCGAGAAAAAGAAACGAGCTTACATTTATTAGGATTTAAGTTCATTAACCAACGATCACACCATGTTTGTATGTTGTTAAGATCATGCTGAATTAGTGTTTGGTCATGAATGTTGGTTACTGATCGGTAGATTACGCAGTCATCGGCAAACATACGAAAGTTACATGATACATGCAATGGTAGGTCGTTAATGTAAATTAAAAAGAGTAGAGGCCCTAAGACAGACCCTTGCGGGACACCTGAGGTTACAGGTAGTCGGTTAGATGAGTGATTATTAACAAACACAAATTGGGAACGATTAGTCAGGAAAGATGTTATCCATGCAAGTACATTAGGATCTAGATTTAACAGAGATAATTTAAGAATTAGGCGTTTGTGAGGGACAGTGTCAAATGCTTTGGCGAAATCCAGGAAAAGAGCATCGGTCTGAATGTTGCAGTCAAGGTTAGAATGTAAGTCGTGAATGAAAATGGCCAGCTGCGTTTCACAAGAATAACCCCTTCGGAACCCGTGTTGAGAAGGATGAAAAAAGTGCATTGAGTCCAAGAAGTTGATGATATGGGAGTAGATGACATGTTCCATGATTTTGCAGGGGATACTTGTTAAGGATATGGGACGGTAATTTAGTGGAGAATCTCTGTTACCTGATTTGTAGACTGGAACGACCTTGCCTACTTTCCAGTCTGCTGGCAGAATGCTTGATGATAATGACTGCGAAAATAACAATGTAAGGTATGCGGCACACACATGTTTAACATTTATGAGAAGTTTTGAATTAATGTCATCCACACCTGCAGAAGAAGAAAGCTTAATCTTTTCTATAATCGAAATGATGCCGTCCGTAGAAAATGCAATCGGGGGCATAGACTCGGTGCTGCGCGCAGGTGAAGAAAAATCGGGAACTGAACTCTCATTCGTAAAAACAGAGAAAAAGGCCTCGTTAAAAAGGTTCGCGCATTCATTGTTGTCGACTATATCGCCATGCGCATTTGAAAGACTAGTGGTGCGCATCTCCTGAGGGTTTATCACCTCCCAGAATTTGCGAGGGCTGGTTGCAAGCATTTTGGGCAGCTCTTCATGAAAGAACACGTGCTTGGCGTTTCGAATGGTTCTAAGATAATCATCTTCCGCGGCGTAATATTTTTCCCATAAGGACAGAAGTTTAGACTGTTTGGCTGATCGGAAGAGGCGTTTTTTCTTGTTTCTTAGTTTGTGAAGTGTACGTGAAAACCATGGCTTGTTTCGGTTTGCGGTAAACGTTATTTTTGGGATAAATTTCTCGACAAGAGTGGCTAACTTATCTCTAAATATAATCCAATTCTCATCCACAGAGCGTGTATGGCTTATTCTCTCGAAATCAGGAAGAAAAGATATCAATTCATTATTGATGGCACTATAATTGCCCTTGTCGTAAAGACGGATTGTTTTGGTGACAAGATCGCGTTTTACAGGTCGAAACGCAAAGGCCGCATGGATTACCTTGTGGTCACTGACGGCACGCAGATATGTAATTGATGATAAGCTCTCTTGATGACTAGTTAGTATTAGATCTAAGATGCTGGAATTGCTCTCTGTAACGCGCGTTGGTTGGGATACAAGTTGGGTTAGATTGCAATTCAGGCAGAAATCTATGAAGTCCTTTGCGGGCTCACTGCCCACAGCTGACGGGACGCTACTACTCCAATCTATTTGAGGGAAATTAAAATCGCCGAAAAGCAGTATCTCTGCTTGCGGATACTGTTTCCCAAGGTCACTCAGGTTGTTGTTGAGCTTATATGCGAAATCTGGGTCACTGTTCGGGGGTCTATAACAAACGCCTACAAGGACAGTATGAGGGCGAGCACGGCAAACGACCCAAAGAATTTCAAGTTCAGGAGAGTTGGTCCTGGCCACCGAGCACGATAACTGTTGGTGCACAGCTATCAGAACCCCGCCTCCACGTGCGCCTGTACGGTCCTTACGATAAAGTTGAAATCCAGGTAGGTGATCTAGCACTTCTGCATCGGTTATATCATTTGTCAGCCAAGTCTCGGTTATCACCAATACGTTACTGCTTGATGACAAAGCAAGCTCAGAAAAAGTTATGCGTTTCGGAAAAAAACTGCGCGCGTTAGCAAAGACTACCGAAAGTGACAGGCCAGATTGAGGTGTGGGGGTGTGCCCGGCAGATTTGCGCCGAGGAAATTGCTACGACGCTTCCCTTACAGTTTGCGATTGCTCATCGTAGACGTAGCGCTTGTGACCCATTGGCAGTGTCTTGTACGTGATGGAAAAAGGCAGCGACTTGGTTTTAGCAAAGGCAATCAATTGCCGACGGACGTTTTGCACACGACGTGAAAAATCTTCACCAACACTAAAAGTGGTTCCTTTAAATTTCCGTCCATTAGAAAGAATCTCTCCTTTTGTTTTATGGAATGCGAATTTAACTATTATGGGGCGATGGTGGTTAGTACCCTTGCGGCGACCCAGACGATGCGCGCGCTCAATTTCCTTCGGATCGATGGAAATACCTAGACGATCACGGCAGTGCTTGATGACAAGTTGTTCAACTTGGACAAGTGCTTCCGATCCAGTTGATTCAGGAAGGCCATAAAATATGAGGTTATTGCGCCGAGAATGATTCTCGGCTTCATCCACGCGTGCTTCAAGCTTGCGCAGAAGGTCACTCGCGCGAGCGGTGTCTCTTCTGAGCGCTTCCACATCAGTACGTAAGGAAATAATATTTTGGCAGTGCCCTTCCAGATCAGTCATGCGTCTACTGAGATCTGCTATAGATTTATCTGTTGATAGCAAATGGGACTTAAGGTCCTGTACCTGACTGATTAATTCCGTCTGACCGGCAGACAATTTCTGCAGTTCAGTTAGTACAGCATTAGAAGCAGGACCCGGATTGCTTTCAATATCGCCCGACATCATCAACAAGGCACGAATAACACGAGAACACTCAAGTGCAACAAGAACGCAGCAGTGTGGGCTCGGCAGCTGAAACAGCAGGTAATTACTAGACTTCTTAGCGAGAAGACTGTAAGTTTTACTAACCTGCATGACAAGAGTGAAAGGATTAGCGGTCTGCGTTGGTGCACAGCCGCCGAGCCCACACAGCGCCGCCGGCAAAGGCCGCTCTTTTGTAGTCGACACAGGCATCGATGCCGATGCTGATAGCGTCGACCAGGTTTTGTCGAGGACCATGTAGCTGACCGGTGGCGCCGGAAGGGATCCAGATCTGTTGCGTGAGGTGAAATCCAGTGGTTCCAAGTACGTTGCGGTTGATAAGCTTGTGTCGAAGACCAAGAGGGCGTGACAGGTAAGCGTGCCACTTTCGCTGGAACGATGTTGATACTGCAACGGTGTGGTCAAGGAAGCTGGCAGGAAAACGGAAAGCAGTATGCGCAGGAATGCGCACTGAAACACCTGCATGACAAGAGTGAAAGGATTAGCGGTCTGCGTTGGTGCACAGCCGCCGAGCCCACACAGCGCCGCCGGCAAAGGCCGCTCTTTTGTAGTCGACACAGGCATCGATGCCGATGCTGATAGCGTCGACCAGGTTTTGTCGAGGACCATGTAGCTGACCGGTGGCGCCGGAAGGGATCCAGATCTGTTGCGTGAGGTGAAATCCAGTGGTTCCAAGTACGTTGCGGTTGATAAGCTTGTGTCGAAGACCAAGAGGGCGTGACAGGTAAGCGTGCCACTTTCGCTGGAACGATGTTGATACTGCAACGGTGTGGTCAAGGAAGCTGGCAGGAAAACGGAAAGCAGTATGCGCAGGAATGCGCACTGAAACACCTGCATGACAAGAGTGAAAGGATTAGCGGTCTGCGTTGGTGCACAGCCGCCGAGCCCACAGCTGATGATATAATATTGGTAATGTGGACGCGCCATGATAAATCGTTACTCAAAGTGACTCCCAAGTACTTGTATGTGATGACATTTTCTAATGCAACTTTACCGATTTGATAAGAATAGGTGAGGGGGCTGCTCTGACGGTGAAACGAGAGGGACTTGCATTTATTAGGGTTTAGTGTCATTAGCCAACGATTGCACCAGTTGAGCACATGGTTAATGTCATCTTGCAATGAAACTTGGGCTGATGTGTTAGTAATAGTACGGTATATTACACAATCGTCTGCAAACATACGAATATTGCTGGATACATGAAAAGGTAGATCGTTAATGTATATTGGGAATAATAGGGGTCCAAGAACAGATCCTTGCGGGACGGCTGATGTTACTGCCAGAGGGTAAGAGTTATGTCCATTAACGGTAACGAATTGGTAACGATTAGTCAAAAATTCTCGAATCCAAGTTAAAATTTTAGGGTCTAAGTTTAATTTCAAAAGTTTTAACATCAAGCGGTTGTGGGGTACTTTGTCGAATGCCTTTGCAAAGTCAAGAAAGATAGATTCAGTTTGTATGTTATTGTCCAGGTTAGTGTAGATAGATATGTGGGGTTTAACGTCCCAAAACCACCATATGATTATGAGGGACGCCGTAGTGGAGGGCTCTGGAAATTTTGACCACCTGGGGTTCTTTAACGTGCGCCCAAAACTGAGCACACGGGCCTACAACATTTCCGCCTCTATCGGAAATGCAGCCACCGCAGCCGGGATTCGATCCCGCGACCTGCGGGTCCAGGTTAGTGTGCAGATCATGAAAGAAAAGGGCAAGTTGGGTTTGACAGGAAAAATTTTTTTCGAAATCTATGCTGTGCGGAATGAAAAAAGTTATTAGAGTCCAAGAAGTGCATGATTTCGGTGTAAATGACGTGCTCCATGAGCTTGCAAGGCACACTTGTTAAGGAAATGGGGCGATAATTGAGAGGACATGATCTATCGCCTGACTTGAAGACTGGAATGACCTTTCCTATTTTCCAGTTTATTTTCCAGTTTACGCAACATTCGTACGATACCCCCAGCACTCTGCGCTGCATATACTAGAGTTGCCCCCGTGGGAAGATGCAGACAGCTTTGTTTTTCCATAGCCCCTCTTTCCCCCTTCGCATGCAAGCAGAATGCACTCGTGCCTTCTTTCAGGTCCACTGGCTGCTTGGGCGATGCGGCACTTTTTGATCGTGTTTTTTCAAGAGGCCAAATGAAGAGGAAACTCGATCGTCACAAATAAAATGAACTTTTTGTATTTCGGGTTTTGTATAAAAAAAAACTAAACAGACATTCACGTTGTCTGAAAGCGTCAGGCCATAAAAGCAGCTTCAACTTACAACTGACATATAGACATAGTGAGCAAACGTTGAACCCAGAATATCCCAACCAATGCGGAAATTATCACGAGTAGAACGTGCCATATTTAACTGAATAACGTTTTTTATGGCGGCGCGAATAGTTTTCTTAGAGAACTTGAGTACCAAACAAGACTGAAATTCAGAAGCATGCACGGAGAGGCTTGAAGCGATCAGAAGTTTTTCGAGAAAGAACGTCAGTGTTTCGGTGAGTTGACTTTCTTCGTCAGAGCGACAGCGTTGCCTTGACGAAGAAAAGTTCACTTGTCAAAAGGTTGGCTCCATCTACATTCTCTGTAATAATTCTTGGAAGCATTAGTCTATCACGTGTCCTTGACTCCCAGTTTTAAAGTAAAGACTCACAAATTTTCAAGCCACGGCTACAAGCATTTGATGAGCAGTAAGCAATCTGTAACTGTTTCACGTCATTTTAGCTACACGCCAAAAGTAAGAGAGCCTCGCCAACTCGAATTCAAGTCTTTCAATGAACGCATTTTCGCGACAGGAGCTTGGCTGCCGTGTTGACCAATCAGTCAAGCGACACTGCACCAGGCCACGGAAACTCATCGCCAGTTTCGATGTTATGGAACATGCAAGCTAGTTGTGGTTGCCAGGCATCGTAAAATCCAATTGAACCGAGTGAGGTTGATGTGAGTGTTTGTATTTATTGGTTTTCACAAGTTTTTTACGAAAAATTCTACACTCCTTTAAAGAACTGGCCTTTATTTATATGCTTGTTCCTTAATACTTATTTTGTGAATTTTAAATATGTCGAAGCGGTGAAGTGATTGGCGTAAGAAGTGGCGGCAATAAACTTATGAGCAACATTATAAGAAGACCCACAAAAGAGTACGGCATGAAGTGCGCACAACTACACATACAGCACAGTGCGCTACATGGCAGTAGTTCCCGCAGTACTTGACTTCGGCATAAGCTGAACGAAGAAAATAAAAGTGTTGGATAGGCTTTGTTTGTCGCCTTTAGCCCAATTTTCTTCTACGCAATCACATCGTTCTTTCATGGAAAAGTCACAAGCAGTCACCGCAGCAAAAACAAAGCAATTTTAGGTACAATGCTAGCTGTTAACGAGGCAGGAGTGTTTACTCAAAGAACATGTTCTAGCTATCGCTAACAACATTTTTTTTCCAGATTCATCACTTCTCTCTTCTTGCGCTTGTTGGAAATTTGCACAATTTACGAACACCATACATACCGATACTAAGCACAACTGCACCTTTCAGAAATTATCCCTCATGCAGTGAATTCGAATCCACATACCACCCCTTCCGCTCAAAAAAAACAAAAAAAAACTAACACCCGAGTGGCACTCACCTTATTGAGCCAAGAAACGTTTTTTTTTTTTTTTTTCACAAACGTGCGGGGCAGAATTCCATACAGTTGCTTATTTTTTTCTATTTTTTTTTCGTGTGAAGCAATTCATGAAAACAATATGCGAAGTAAAGAGCACAAAAAAAAAAACCTTCGAGGAGAGCAGCATGGTGCGAGAAATGTTAGTTGAAGGTTTCAATGACGAACGCATTACACACTTTACAAAGTAATGATGGCGTTCGCACCTAGCAATAGCCAAGCTGAGAAGAAGACAATGCAAGTGAAGACCACGACGCATGCCGGGCACGTTATAGCACATCTTTTATCGCGTCTCCCTGCTGCTGTACGCCCTCCTTCATTGCCTTAAATGCCCATCAACGCGGAGCTCGTCGTGCCACCGTTGCCGTCGAGTCGATGCACGTGCACTTCTCTAGCATCCCACTCATGCCAGATCGACCATGCATGTAAGCGAGGCGTTAAAGGCAGATAAGAAAGCCACAATCGCATGACGATAGTTATAGCGCGAGAACAAAACGACGACACAGAGACAAGAAGGACACGAAAGACACGAAAGACACAACATGTCTCTGTGTCGTCGTTTTGTTCTCGCGCTATAACTATACTTAATTGTTATGTTACTCTTTGGTAGCTTCATGTAGCTCACAGCGGCTTCCGTTCTCTGCCCGCCACAACTTGCTGTCTTCATCTTTCTCGTAGTTCACACGCAAACTAAGCGAGATAACTGAGCGCGATCAAACTTCTGATATTGCTGAGCGAGGGGCGAAAAGGAGCGGTGGCAAGCGCTACGAACGAATGGCAATCACTTTCCGCACTTAGCCTGATTTAAAATTCACAAAATAAGGAATAAAAACATATAAACGAAAGAGAAGATCTTTACATGGGTATCGAAATTTTTTATGTGTAAAAACTTGTTAAAGACAATCAATGCGACCATTCACATCAACTTCACTCTGTCCAACCGGATCTTAGGATTCCCGGCAACCGCTACGAGCGTGCATGTTCCTTGAAACCAAAACTAGCGATGATTATCCGGCATTCCCTTCAAGCGCCATCGTGGCTCAGAAAACATGAAGGAAGCCTGAAAATTCTATGCGGAAGTTCTCGTTACCTTCAATTTTATGGCAGCGTCTCCTGCGCAGCGCAGGCTGCAGCCAGCCCCACACAAGATTCGCTCCTGCGCCAAGCAGAAGTGACGTCACTTAAAAAGCAGGTGTTTAACGAGCCAATCAGGCTATATTGGTTAATTAAACAGATATTACAAGTATTCTAAATGCAGGGAGCACCATGGGCGCTGAAGCTGCGATGTGTGTTGGTGGTAAAATCTCTAGCAAAATCATTGCCTGGGCCGCCCCCAAATAGGACCAAAGACCGTGTGTCGTCACCGCTTCATGTGATTGCTGGATGCCCAGTTAAATCTGGAGGTTGTTGCTAGCGCGACCATCCACCGTGCCGCAGCTTCATCGGGGTGTGTGCGCCATAAAGTTTCTCAGTATGAAGTGCGGATTATTGTTGTTTGACGTACTGCATTTTCTAGATTGCAATGCCAAGCGTGGTGTTGTCAAAGGTGAAAGTGTCCTTGCTGCCGAGTTTTGCTTGTCGCGAAGGGCAATGTCGACGATGAAATAAATGCTTTTGCATAGTTCACGTGTGACTGACCGGACGCACATGCATGAAAGCACAGTCCGTCTGCAAAGTGTTCTTACGATGGATGGATACAACTTTATTGTAGTGTTCTTAGGAATCCTGTGATCTCCGAAGGCCAAAGCTACTGCATTACCAGCTGTTTTGTTAAGCGCGAACACGTACGGCCGTTCCCACCCATTGCTACGTAAATGCCCCAGTGTTGTCACAGGCCGTGCGTGTTATTCAGCAAGGCAGACAAGCTGTTTTGTAGTTAGATGGGCTAACGGCGTCGGCACTTGCCCTTGGCCATTGTTTATTAGGTGCTGATCACCTAGACCATTGCGGTGGCACGTCAGTATTTTGAAGCGCCCTGCCAGATACTTCGTCATGCAGGGGATGGTACTCTGAGTGACATAAAAAAGGTTCCTCTACGTTGCAGTGCGCCTTTCTGTAATCAAAACTTAGATAAAGCGTGGAAATCAACATTCCTGACGCGTGTGCCGGAGAAACCAATGCAGCCAGCTGCGTTTTTTTTTTTCGTGTCCTTTTGCGTCTCGCTGATTAAGAGCATTAATTCGCAAACCACTTTCACATAACAAATATCGCCAATTCTGTGAGAGTCATCAAACATTCAATAATAAAGGGCCTGTGGACAGGACCACCACCAGCAGCAAGTCAGGCTGACGGGAAGCCGATGAGCAAGCGCAAATGTTAAAATAATGCATGCGCGAGCAAAAAAACAAACAAAAGAAGAGTAACAAAGATTGCGATAATGTTCATAATGTGCCGCTCTAACCAACTAAGCCACAGCTACTAATTGGGTTGCAGCAGTCAACAAGCCCGTTTTGTATTGTCACGCTGGAGATAACTAACATTTCTTTTTATTTTAACATTTGAACGTAACTTTTGCTGCTTCCATTGTTACGTCTAGACGTACCACTGAACACTCCGACTATTCAAACAAAGCGCCTAACCGGGAAAGTGCATGACGTCATTTCCGTGCGGCGCAGCAGCCAGTCTGCGTAGGGGTGGCTTGTGCACCGTGCGGCGCAGCCGTCTCTGCCTAATTTTATCGCTTTTTTGCAGCTTTTTTATATAATTTGAATAAAAACGTTTTGTTACATACACTTTCCCAAACGTTCCTTTGCGTTTGAAGTTTTCAGTTTGTTTGTACTTGCGTTGTTTTTATCAAATATTTTTTGAAAACTGGTGCACCTAGGGTCGTTTCACGAGGTTGCAAAGAGAAAAAAAAGTTGTGCAAGGATGCGCCGGCAGTATTCCGTTATTTGCAACGGTTTCGGAGTCATGTAAGGGGACGGCTTCCTGCTCTCCCATAGTAGAGTGCGACGTACTCTTAATCGTTAAACACAGCTTTAGTTGTGTAGATTATTGCAAAATGGAAGAGTTCAGTGGGGTTGGCAAGGCTTTCCCCTGCAGAGGAATGCCGAAGTGGCATCTCATCACTGCCAGCTTTCTCGACGCCAAGCGTGCTTAGTTTACGTGCCGCCTGCAAAAGGGTGTCTGCCAATAATGGACAGACCCTTCACACCAAACAGCCAGCGAGGTGTTTGTCCTTTTTGTCACAGTCGAGAGGACGCGGTTCACATCTTTCTCGAGTGCGCCCTTCAGAAAGAACTATTCCGAAAGATAGCCGACTTATTTCATTCAGCTCCCGGGAGTTCCATATCCAACGGTCCGGCATTTAAATCCGCTCGCTTCTCACGCGGTCAACCAGTCCGTGCTTCTTCTCGTTGAGTGCCTATACCAAGTTTGGTTGGCGCGATGCAGGTCGTTTACCGGGGGAGGCTACCGGGCCTTCACGAAGTGCTTGCAAAAGTGCGGAAGGATGTCTGGGTTCATCTCTTTCGTGAGCGGCATTGCCTAGGCGCGAAGAGGTTTCTCGAAACCTGGCGCCGACCGACAGTGATCTATAGTGAGTCTAAAGGCAACTTACTATCCAAGCTAAGATGGCGGAACATCTAGCAGCGATTTGGCGAGGCATCACTCGCCTGCATGCCTTGTTTAAGCCCGTCGCCACGTTTATTCCGCGCTAGGACAAGCGACCATGCCTGGCGGTTTGTTTACTTAGAAGTGTGGCAGCTTGCGCTAGTTGGAATGGCATGACGGTAGTTATGCTCGTGTTCTGCGATGTAAACTCAGTTGGAAGTTAGCGATCGTGTCTTTCGTGTCCTTCTTGTCTCTGTGTCGTCGTTTTGTTCTCGCGCTATAACTGTCGTCAGGTTTGTTTAGATTCTGCTCGGTTGCGCCCTCCTACCTTCTCCGGGGAAAGCGTTTTCTTTCAGGCGGCGCGCCCTTCGGCGGGCGCTCTCTTCTCCTTTCCAGCTCCTCCTCGAGCGAGAGAAAGCATGCGCTCTTTTCCTCTCCGAGCGAAACTCGTTTCTCTCGATAGTTATAGCGCGAGAACAAAACGACGACACAGAGACAAGAAGGACACAAAAGACACGTTTTGTTCTCGCGCTATAACTATCGTCATGCCATACCAACTAGCCCAAGCTGCCACACTTCGTTTCTCTCGCTAGCCCCGCCCTCGGCGTGTGTACATGGTCTGATGCGCGCGCAACTGCTACGTCGCGCGCGTAATTCAAACCGCTCGCTGGCAGGTAGCCAGCGGGCACAAGCCTGCTACGTGTTTCTCCCGACCGCCGATCGTCTTCGTCGCGCCGCGGGGGCGTAGCGCAACCGCTCGCTTTGAGCGGGGACCACGGGGGTCTTCGACCTCCGGTCGCTATGGAGAGGCCACATCTCCGTGTGCCCTGACCTCGTCAGCTGCACTAAAGAGTGGCCCCCTTGCCTGGGAAAGGTACCGGCCATCTCGCATGGGGCCTCGAGATACGTCGCGTCCGCACGGTGCTTTGCGCGCCGCGCGGATGCGGCTCCCTTGTCCGGGTAGGGCCGTTCAACCAAAATAAAAAAAGGACCCGTCCTCTAACCAGGGGTGGGACCCCTACCGGGGTGAAGGTAACTGGATGATGAGGGTTTCATGAGTGACATGTACTCTGGGACGCGGCGCTTTCGGGTGCCAACTCCCCTTCCTTTCTGACAACGGTTGGCCTTTCTCCGCAAAAGAGTGGACAGAATGCTGTTATCCTTAGAGGCGTAAGTTTAGTAGATGGCACTCTGGCGCCGCTATCGTTCAGTGACCTTGCATGGTAATGATGGGGAGTAAACAAATTTGCGTACTCTTAGTATAGAGAAATGTACTTTCATAATGAGTGGCCACTCCAGCCTTTTCGTGGCCGAGTAAGAAAGGGTCTGACCAACCGCTAGATTGCGTACTATTGCTCGCCTTTAGCCGCTATTTTGCCAAAATAGGAAAACACGTTGAACATTCATTACTAGCATTGATGTGTGCAGATTTTTTAGTATTAATAGCTGGCAACAAGGAGGATCTGCAATAGTGTAGCGTAGTGTTCTGGTCGCTACTTGGTCGCCGCCGGAGAGATGACACGTACACACAGCAGATCCATAGAGTTGCTCCTAAACCGATTTATTTGGCTTGGTGTTCATAATAGACGTCGTAAACACTTGTACGCTGCATAACTCTAACAACTCGGAGCAGCACCCGCTGCAACCTGCTCTCGTGGCGTCTCCGGTGCGACTCTCTCTCGGCTCCCCTGTAAGCGTCCCGAAGCTACCCCCGAGACAAACAAAAAGGACCACTCAGAAGTATCCGTTCACCACACCCAATCGGGTGTCACGAATTTAAACAGGTACACCCAATAGCGGGCGGTCTCCGCCGAGTTTGAACTCGATGACCGCCGTCCGCCTAAATACAAAATGACCTGAACTAAAGTAAAAACATACAACGAGCTACCGCGACATCCGTTAGGCTTCTATCATACAACTCACCCCGCATACCTTCGGGCGCCGCGGAAGCAAAGCCGTCTGCGGTCCCCTAAATTGGAAACAGACCCTCGCAGGAAGGGAGATAACGCGCTCGTACAACAAAGCCGGTGAGCCACTCAAGGACACCACCGCAAACCCTGCTCCTAGGCAGACCCGCGACATTGAAACGAGCCAAAAGTTGAAAGAAAATAGCTACATCTATATCTACGCGACAATAGACATGTGCGGTAATGTGGGAGATATGTTGAATTTGAAGTTCAGTAGGGAAAAATTGCCAATAATTATTTTTAAAGAAAACGAAGGCAGTGAGCATAAGATACAGGAAGTCAGGCTTTAGATAGTGGATAAATACAGATATCAGGGCATATGGATAAACAACGTGACTGAGTACCTAAGGGAACACGAAAGATATGTAATGACGAATGGCAACAGGAATGCAGCTGTAATCAAAAATAGGGCACTGTGGAACTACATTAGGTGTGACATTGTGAGAGGGATTACGAAAAGTGTCACGATCCCAGGTCGATTGTTGAGTAGCCAGTTTGAAATCCTATTTGTCATCTGGTTGATTGAATTCTAATGATTTCTTTATTCTGTTCGCAATAACCTTTGTAAATAGCTTTTATACGACGGAGAGCAAGCTGATATCCGCCTGTAATTCTTGAAATTCTTGTCACATTCTTTTTATGTATTAAAATAATGTTAGCATTCTTCCAATATTCTGCGACCTTCCCCGTCAACAGACACTTCGTAAGCAGGGTGGCTAGTTTTTCTAACACAATCTGTCCTCCGTCTTCCAGAAGATCTGGTGTTAACTGATTCTCACCAGTAGCTTTGCTTGCAACCACAATACATAGCCTTGATAGATTACGAGGAGTCATTCGATTCAGTAGAAATATCAGCAGTGATGCAGACATTGCGGAATCAGGGCGTCGACGAAGCATATGTAAACACCCTGGAAGACGTCCATAGCGATTCCATAACCATCATAGTGCTCCGTAAAGAAAGCTACAGAATATCAATCAAGAAGGGTGTATTTCAAGGGGTACAATCTCCCATATGCTGTCTACCGCGTGCCCACAGGAGGTTTTCCGAGGCCTCGAATGGGGGGAGTGAGGGATAAGTGTTAATGGAGACTACATTAGTAACCTGCGCTTCGACGAATTCACAGTATATCTGAGTTAATAACTGAACGAATTGCAACTCATGATTACTTATTTAAACAAGAAGAGCAGAAAGGTAGGCCTTGAAATTATTTTGAGGAAACGAAAGTACAGCACAACACACCGGTAGAGAACAGAACTTCGAGATATGTAATAATGCACTTGAAGTTGTAAAAGAATACTTCTACTTAGGGCAGGCAATAATCGCGGACCCAAACCATGATATTGAAATAACTAGAAGGATAATAATGGCGTGGAGCACATTTGGCAAGCATTGTCAAATCATGACTGGTAGAGGGCCACTATCCCCCAAGAGGAAGGTGTATAGCAGCTACATCTTGCCGATACTTACTTACTAAGAAGAAACCTGGAGGTTTACAAAGAGGGTTCTTGCTTAAAAGGAGTACGATGCAGCGAGAGATGGAAAGGAAAATGATAGGTTTAACCTTGAGAGACAAAAGGAGAGCAGAGTAGATCGGGGGACTTCAGAACAATCCAGGCAGAACATACCATCAGCTATGTACTAAACCTGCTTCTGGTGTGATTGCAGGCTCCTTCCCATTAAGCTTCTGACGGCGCATCGGAGCGGCCTATCTACAAAAGGCTGATTGCAAAGGGCGTGATAACCAGGTGCGCGACTCAACCGGTGTACTTCGGCGGAACTACCGCTCTTACGAATGATCAAGCTCTAACCGCTGCTGCATGGCATGGCTGTTCTGGCAAATGACGCATCTCGTTCATGCTACACATGCCCGGTTTATTCGGAGCCGTAATAGCCTCAGAGCGATCCAGGCAGAAGAAAGCATCAGCTTAAGTACTAAAGCCACTTCTTGTGTGATTTCAGGTACGTAAGAGCTTTTACGTTTATAGTAACGTCAATTTATAGCTCGTGAATCGCTCTGCAATGTTACATTGTTACCTTGTTGAATGAATCTTGCAACGGGTAGAAACCCAATGAAACTAATTGGACTAAGTCTCGGCGACAAACCATCAAGCACCTTTGAGGAACTAGCCAAAGTTTTGGTCGACATGACTTCGAAGCTAGAAAGTATAACAACAATCATTTCATCGCACATTCAGTGCTTAGTAGAAGACAACAAACAGTCTCAGATAGACATGCAGGAGATCAAGAGTTCCATGGATGTCATGAACAGGACATTTGAAACCTTAGGACTAATGTACACAATGTGCACCATGAACCAGCAGAAATGAAACACCAGCAGGCTGGCATTATTGGGGATGTTTGCCAGCGACAGGGCGAAGCAAAAGAAATGCGACTAGAAATAAATCAAGCTCAAACAATACAGTCGTCGGAACAACTTGAAATTAGAAATGTTCCTTTGTCAGCAAATGAATCATTACCAGACATGATGCACAAATTGGCAACTTCCTTGAAAATGAAACTTCGTTCTGAAGACATCGATGTAGTGCTCCGTGTTCCGACAAAAAATAAAGCTAAGCAGAACATTGTGGTTAGATTCATCACTACTGCAGTCCGAGACAAAATGATCAGGAATGTCAAGAAAGTTAGATTATCTACATCCATACTTGGCTTTCAAAATAATGAGCCTATATTCATCAAAGAACATCTCTGCCAAGAGAATAAGATTCTTCTCGCACATGCACGCCAGATGAGAAAAGAGAAAAATTGGAAGTATGTTTGGGTATCACAGGCCAAAATTCTAATGCGGAAACCCGACAATTCTCGTGTACATTACATCACCTCTGAGGACGATCTCCGAAAGGTGGTTTGGCGGACTCTCGAATTTCAGATCACTCCACCAAGTATGGCGCTTTCAATTAGTGAAGTCGAACGCGAATTTCGCGACACAGAGTGCATATCCGAACTTCATTGTGACATTCGAAGTTTTTGTAGAAACAAATATGTGTTGTGTTCGTTTTTAGCACAGCACAATTTTGCTTTTGATGTTATTGGTTTAACCGAACTTGGCCCAAAGAAGATGAGTACATCTTCATCCCCGGATACAGTTTTATTTATAAGCAATCCCAGGGATGCTAAATCACGTGGTGGTGGAGTGGCTTTACTAATGAAGCAGGCGTTCTCTTATAGGGTACTCTCAGGTGTTGAAATCAGTAACAGCTCAGTTGAATCTCTCTTTATTCGTTTAAATTCAAGTGTGGATGTTGGTATAATATACCGACCGCTAAGCTCGAGTCCACCCACTTTCAACGATCGTTGGAATCTATCCTTTCCACCCTTAGTACTAAGGGCTATGACACTGTTGCTGGTGATATTAACGTTGGCGTCGGCAAATACCTAAATTCTGAATATTGTAAGATGGCGTCCAGTACCCTCAAGACTCTTCTTTATTGTCTCGAGTATGTGCCCCACAACCTAAGCTTGACTAGTGATGATGAGTATGTAAAGATGAAAAGATGGGACGCATAAACAATGCTCACACTTATTTTCCCCGCGCACTATGATTTACACTTAAGCATGTGTACGAAGACATTTCCTTCATGTCGATGTTATATTTACTGAAACATGGTCGAAAAATCTATGGAAATACAAACTGTTTAGTGTTTTAGATTTCCGAAAGGCAACATGTACGTGAATGTCGAGATCAGCAAGTAATTGAATTAGACTTAGGTGCACGTTAAGAAATCATAATCGTCGAAATTTCTGAAGCACTCTGCTACGGCGTTCTTCATTATCATATAGCGGTTTTGGGATCTAGAATTCCCGTGATTATTACATATAGTAGTAAGAAATTGAGTTTTTGTTGGCTCTAAAAGATTAACGAAAATGTTTTTCATTGTGATGTGTTTGGACATTAGGACACGCAGTGGAAAGTCTGCGTACTTTGATCATCAGAAATTCTGGTGCATGTTGTCATCTGAGTCTCTATTGCACACCTGATGCTAAGAAACATTAGGCTTTGCAGGTCTAATGTCAATCTAGTGACTCATTAGGTGTGCATTAGCTGCACATTAGACTCTCAAAATTCATTTTCATAAGGGATAGCACTGAAGTAGCTCCTTAAAATTTTCTACATAAATAATGCATTGTTTTGAAAGTTTACTACGCCGAAAAATTCAATGGCTTCCCGTAGTGCTACAAACAGTTCGTCGTGCGGGACAAAATAAAACAACTCTTCGACATCAACCGAAAAACCGTAATTACCACTGCACGTGCCTGACAACAGGTCTTTCACCAGCACGTCCGAACACTTAAGCTCGAAAGGGCTATCAGGAGCCAATAGGTTCAGGTGTCATTGCAGGTAGGAGCTCACGAGATGCTGCCAAAGTCCCTGTTCGGTGACAATGGCTCGTAGGGGACACATGACTTTGTGTGTCTTCGCCGAAAAGAATACTTCTAGAACATCATCTTTGCAAGATTTCACGGTTTTCGAAAGACTTTCCAGTCCCACCTCTGATAGGAGAACAACTCCTATCCTTTTAACTTTGGGACCCTCGTCTGTATATTAATATTACTGTACTACTTTTTTGAAATGAATAATAAACTGAAACTGAAACTGAACTGAAACCGCTCTTGATTTGACCTTGGAAGGCGTCCCACTGAACGGTTCGAAGTTCTTTTCTATAGCTGTTTTTGCTTTTTTTAATGGAGTTCAGGTAGGACAGCAAATCCGCCATCTGTATCCCTTTGTAAGAAAATCAAACCGAAATTGTTGACGCACTCCGCTATCTTGCGCAGAACAATTCGGCTGCTAACCTTGCTACGTGGCGTACGACCTAATGCCTCGACTGTTGCTGAGAAGCTACTGTCTTTGTTTTCAGCGGGCGCCAAGTCAGCCAACTTGTACATACATGGAGCCCGCATATTTCAAGAGGGTGCCTTCACAACGCGCTCCGCGATCTTCGGTCAGTGATTCTGAATGCGAGAAACGAGAACTTAAGCGACGATACATGTCGGCTGGTAACGTTCCGCCTTAAACACTAGCGCACGTATCTCGCCTGGCGAAAAGATATGTAGGTATATTTTTCCTCCGCTTCCCTTTAGATGCCGAAGGTCGCGCTCGCCCAGTACCTTAGTCTGCGCGCGAGATGTCTCACGTTTTTGATTACACCCATACGGAAGGCTGGTAGTTTCTGTCGCGTTGTAATGAAATACCACAAATGTGAATGAATGCGAAGGAGTTGACGGCAGCACTGAAATTCTAGCGACTCGCATCAAAATGCCCGAAACAGACAACCAACAGGCATGGACAGTGCACACTAGAGCGTAAGTATACTCGTGTTGCATGCGCTGGCAGCTCTAGTCGAAGTTCACGCGTTCTGAAAAATGGATTATGGTGCACCATGATCTGAACAACACCGGAGTTCATTCTTTCATCACTGGTAAACTGATCACTGAAGATTTTGTGTGGTTCGAGGCTCTCCTGTTCGCGCCGGTATAAGTGCTGGAAACATGAATGCACGTATGCTGCCCAGTGAAATACTCTGTACAGTTCTGAATCTGTTGATATAAAGGCAAATGTCGGCTGCACACTTGCGAAAAACGGAATGCACCTTGGCGCAACGCTGTTGTTTCGGGGAGCCAAGAGACAAAAGCTATGAAAACAAAAAACAAAAAGAAAACATTCCGGGTTTTTGCACGTATTTAAGTGTTTAGCAAATATACGCAGTGAACGAGCTAGTTTTATGTGAGTAGGTATAATCCAGTCACAAGCGCACTTTCGATTGAGACCAAGTGATGATTTCGAGTCAATGACTATTTGCTCCCGCAGTTAGCACGACAAAACCTCTGCGTTTGACTTACTTGCGGTCAAAAGTCACAGTGCAACTGAAAGTCTGCCCGAAAAATAACCCATGAAAAATCGTGTTGCTAATGTGCAGAATTTCTTTAAAAAATCACTTATTGCGTATCGCATGCAAGCTTCCATGCGCACAGTAAAGTAAAAAAAAAAGTTGACTAAAAGCTACCACTGCGTCAGGGCTGCTTGACATGTAGAGATTAACATAAAAATACTTCTCATAGGCATACCATCACAGATATTGCCAGCAAGAAATTTGCTCAGCAAAGTAAGCAAAACCAAAATGTAATTAAGAATCTAAAAAAAAAAACATGCTGCGTATACCTCTCATTCCTTGCTGTAAGCGGAACCGTTCTTGACCTGGGAAACGTACTTCACCCCGACAAGGATTACGCCATCTAAGCTTAACAGAGATTAACGATTAACGATGTCTTCTCCAACTGGGTGGGTCGTCGCAATAATGCATTTTCAAGTACTAGTCCATTAAATTTTGCGACGAGAGGGCATTGCTCCAAACGGTCACTGTATACCTGTCGTTTACTGTATTTTACAGTACTTCTTACAGCACTGCCCCGCTGCCGTGGTCTAGTGCCGAAAGTACTCGGCTGCTGATTCGCAGGTCTCGGGATCGAATTCCGGCTGCGGTGGCTGCATTTTCGATGGAAGCGAAAACGCTGTAAGCCCGTGTGCTAAGATTTTGATGCACGTTAAAGAAGCCTAGGTGGTTGAAATTTCCGGAGTCCTCCACTATGGCGTCTCTCATAATCATATGGTCGTTTTGCGACGTTAAACCCCAAATATCCATCAATCATTCTTACAGTACTTTTACTTACTCTCTTTACAACCATGAGCATGGGACAGGGGGAATCTCATGACTTTATATTTATATACTCCATCTCTTTAAACTATCGCCGAAAGTGACTTCACAAAACAAAAGTGATGTCTGTGCCCCCCCCCCCCCCCCTAAGTAAGGTCGTTCTAAACCCCTCCCGAAAAAAATTTCTGGCTACGCCCCTGGCTGTAGCAGTTTCTTGCCTCCCGCAATCGTCCAGAAATCATCGAGCTTCAAAAGGGTGGCAAGTTCGCTCAATGGCTGGACACAAGACATACACGTCCTGGCGGGCCAACTCTTAAGTGGCAACTCTAGTGAAACGCAACAGGAATGTCCCCCCATGATATTGGCTCCAATTTTTCCGATAACGTACTTTTAGAAATTCTGCCCCACTATTCTCGTAAACCTAGTCACCTTTTTGTGCTTAACGTCTGTAGCCAACTCCGGGACCGCCGGGTCAAATTCGACCCCCTATTCCTCTGCATTCATCAACTATAGCCCAGCACCAGCCGCATACTTTAGTGGGGAACTTTAACGCTCCCCATCCATCATGGTGTTACACTACAACTCCCCCAAAGGGCTTCCTGTGTGGCGAGTGGCATGATGACTACACCTGAATCTTCTTACTGACCCAGCACATCCCACGCGTAGAGGGGTAAGAGTGGCGCGTGACACCACACCGGATCTCACCTTCGTGGGGCCTGGAGTAAATGCCAGCTGGTGCAATACACAAGAAACTTTCGGCAGTGACCATTATGTTCTGGAAATAGTCATCCAGGAGCCCTCGCGTGAGCGTTTTCGTTCAGCCAGATGGATTGACTGGGACCACTTTCGCATTTAACGCGAAGAATCTGGAACCTCGAAGCGTATTACTGATATTTCCACGTGGTCCGCTGCCCTCCCCCAGCACGTCACGGACGCCACAACGGACGTCGAAGCCGAGGAGTCGGTGTCTGGCTGTGACAGATTCTACGCCAAACTTTGGGCACAACGCAAACATGAGACCCTTCTGCAGGCCCGAAAATGGGATAAAGGCATCCGCCGCTGGTTGGCTCGAGTGCACACAAACATTGATAACTGCCATGTAATTCACCCGTCTGAACTGGAATGACATCCGTTCCCAAATGAAACGACGCACGAACACCCGTTAATCGTTCTTGCGGAATGGCGCACCACGAACCGCAGTCGGAGCCGAAAGCGCTCACCGTTGTTGTCTCGAGTTCATGAAGCCCTACAAACTATTCGCCGATCAAATGCATGCGCAAACAAATGCATATGGCACAAATAAAGTTCTAAGTTTCGCCGACGATTTGCAAAAAGCAATTAGGTAGATATATATCCCGCAAAAAAAAACAAAAAAAAAACTCGCCTACACGCGGTGGCGCTGTTGTGCAATGGTGAAGACATCTGCTTAACGTGTATGAAATTCCAAGTTCGATTCCAGTGCTGGGGTGGTCTGCAGACGTGGGTAACTGCACCAATTATGGTTTTCTAATTACCTAGGTTCATAATAGCTACCGCATTATTGGGGAGAAGCCGCTGTCGAGTGCGAAAAGTGTTTTATTTTTCTTATTGATAAACCATGGATGGATTTCAATTGAAAGTCATGGGCCAATTTTCAATGCTTGTCAACAATTGCCTTTGTGATATTTAAATTGATCCACAACGTATTTTGTACCGCCATTTCATTTTCTGTCAATCATGAATCTATATCGCGTTCATTGATGGCTTTCAATCAAAAGTCATGGGCCAATTTTCAATGCTTGTCAACAATTTCTTCAATAGTATTTTAATTGAACTGCCATGTATTTTCGATCCCATCTGTTGTCATTGCTCAATAACTTCTCTTTGTTCTTTTTAATAAGAATTTTTGTAAGGGTTTGCACGTTCCGCTAACTTTTTAAGCACACACACTCGCACACACACGCGCGCTCGACTGAATATTCGTGTCATCCACCGAACTTCACTTGCATGCTTTTGTACAAAATATTGATACATATATTTACTATGTCCTAATGGCTAAAAGCACTATACGAAGTGTTGTGTAGGGACCAAAGTGCCACACAGGCAAACGTGCAGGCTAATAACAATCTTAGAAAGGCCTACTAAAATGCTCATCATGTAACTTAAAAAGAGAAATGAAAAGATGGTGGTCATAAACTTGATTGATTGATATGTGAGGTTTGACGTCCCAAAACCACCATATGATTATGAGAGACGCCGTAGTGGAGGGCTCCGGAAATTTTGACCACCTCGGGTTCTTTAACGTGCACCCAAATCTGAGCACACGGGCCTATACAGCATTTGCACTTCCATCATAAATGCAGCCGCCGCCGCCGGGATTCGACTCCGCGACCTGCGGGTCAGCAACCGAGTACCTTAGCCACTAGACCACCGCGGCGGGGCAACATAAAGCTGAAAAAATCTACGACAAACTTAAACTATATATATTTATTCACTTAATATGTACATCCCTTTACATTGACATAAGAAGGGAACACCGACCGATTTCTGATACTAGCGACATAACGACAAGGAGAAGCACCATTTTTTATAAGAAATAAAACAAGATTGGTGCAAGCAATGTTTCACGCAGCAAACAGACACAAGACCTAGCGGAATACCGTTGATTATTTTTTTTCACTTGGCATGAATATTATCTTGTGCATTACATGTCAGATTATAGGCCACTAATGTTACTCTAAAATTGCAAGAATTGTTAAATGCCAATATGGCTTGTTGCATGGCCCTTTCCGCTTTTCGAATCAGCGAAGCACGTGTGCAAGTGAAAGGTGCCTCCAAAAATTAAGGAGTAGGCAACTGGATAGAACGGATCCACTCTGCCGTGGTGTGAAAGCGATTCTCCGCAATATATCTCAATAAGTTGAACGTGTGCTCTTACAGCTGGACGCAAAGTAGCGCCTAGTGATTTTGCCCAAACCGTCTCTTTTTATTACCCGCCACGATGGTCCAGTAGTTACGGTGCTCCATTGCTGACCCTGAGAACGCTAAATGAAATCCCTGTGAAATTTTCGATGTATGCGAAAACGCTCGAGGCCCGTGAAATTCGATTTAGCTGCACGTTAAAAACCCAAAGTGGTGGAATTTCCAGAGCGCCCCACTACATCGTCTCTCATAACCCTATTGTGGTTCTCATAATCATCTTGTCACCCAGAGAACATCTCAGTGTCTATGAGTGTCACAAACAACTGCAATTTTCGTATCGTCCGCAGGCCCCATCGTCCATGGAAGGGCGCTTTTGTGTTGGGGGACTACATCCGGCGACTAACGACCCAGCGATGGCGCCGCCTCGTCTTCCCTAGACCTGCACCAAAGGGGCACGTGCGGTCTAAAAAAAGGAAATGACCTCCAGATGGGACGGGAGCACGCGTACGCCCCTGAAAAAGTTTGGACTGCATCGGGATGGGCAAATGACGTACAGACAGCAAGAAGTGCGGTCGTCGGTGTCGCGAGTCTCGCGTAGGCGGGGAGCACGGAGTGACCCGCGCAACGTATTGAGACGGCTGCGATTCCGGGCACCCTCGTCGTCTACCAAGCCGGCGAGATCTTCAGCGGCACCCTTCAACTCCCCTACGTGTACCAAGAGCTGGTCTGGTCCGTATAGAACTTTTTATTGTGACTTTTTTTAAAAACTGTTAATTTATTATAATGAGCCTTTTTTTAAATATTTGTAGTTGTGTGCGCTGCGTCGCACGTCGAAGCTCAGAAGCGCAAGCCTGAGCTTTTTTTCTTTTTTTTTCTCGTAAATATTCCTTGTCTCTCTTGAAGTTTCATCCTGTTGTTGTTTTATGAATATTCCGCGTATTTGTCTTCAGTCTGCATCTCTTGTAGTGTTTTTTTGCATATTTTGTTATATAGCTGTTCTTTCCATCACGCGTATCAGTTTTTCTCCTGTGTTATTTTTGTAATAT
Organism: Rhipicephalus microplus; assembly: GCF_043290135.1. NCBI lineage: Eukaryota > Metazoa > Arthropoda > Arachnida > Ixodida > Ixodidae > Rhipicephalus > Rhipicephalus microplus. Next base: position 51,081,474 of record NC_134710.1, on the reverse strand, counting down.
CCTGCCTTTGCCCTGTTTTGTGTGTAATGAAATCTCCGTGACTGCTCAATGAGTGCGTCGGTCAGGCCTATACACATCACCACACGTGCAACTCCACACGGGTCGACAGACCCGATAATAAATTTGAGATGTGCCTCTTCGAGCCCTTCAGGCGTCGCAGGCCGAAGCGTAAAGTGGAAGCCTGTGAGTCTGCCGCACGTCGATGTTAGATCGGCGGGGCCTCACCAGAAGTGTGTGACAATGAGGAAATCCAGTTTTTTTTTTCAGTTTAATTCCTTAAGTGCTTGAGCTGATGACTCCATTTTTCGGCGATTGACTCGCCTTTGAGTGTTTCTAGAAAATTTGTCGCGTATAGAGCCGCAGTCTTGTGGTATAGTAACACTCGTTTTGGCTTCTGAAATTTTCGAGTGCGTTCTTACAACATGTGAACGGAGAGGGGACCAAGCTTGCACCAAAAACTTGGTGAGCCCCCTTGCATGAACTTTATTTTCAAAAATAAGCATACATGTCTGGCAGACACTAAGTCATGATTTTTAGAATACACAAGACAGGAAAAGAATTCTTCCTAGTGGGGTTGGAATTTCAGTTTGCGGTTACTGAGGGAAAGCTCTATAGTTCGCGTCTGCTTTCCGTGGCGTCATTAGCAAATGTTGTCTAGTCTTGTCGTTCTGCAACTCCTGGCGTCTTGGCCCGTTGAACACGGTAAGGATGAATGCCGTCGTTAGGAATCGCGGTTTCCGTGCATGCATCATATGCTTCGATCGGTTTTCAAGTGGTCTTTCGGCACACGTGTCGTATTCAGGCAATGGGGTGGGGGGGGGGGGGGGGCGTTTCTTTGGCTGCTGTAGCTTTTTCGCCAGTTATCGATGTGCACGTAGAGCAGCATCGCCTTTCAAAAAATAATCAGCAAGTGTTACCTCACGGCCATCGCGTATCGTATAGAAGGGCGTTGAGTGAGACAGAACACGAACTGCCCAGCAGTTCGTGTAGGCAGCGTAATTCAAGACGGGTTACTTCTCATATTAGGAAGAAACGCGCTCAGCAAAGCTCGGGCAGTGACACTGAATACGAGAAATGCAAACTTTAGCGACGGTACTTGTCGGCTGGTAAAGTTCCGCCTTCAACACTAGCACTCGTTTCTCTACGCGCGGGAAGATTCGCGGGTATGAATTTCCCCTATACTTTCCTTCCCGTATACTGGTAAAGGCACCCCGGCCTCTCTGCGCGCTAAACTTACTCTGCGCGCTAAACGTTCCGCGTTTGTGATTGCGTCCCTACGGAAGGCTGGTAGTTTCTGTTGGGTTGTAATGCCGTATACCAGGGACGTGAATGGATGCGAAGTAGTTGATGCCAGCACTGAAATTCCAGCGACTCGCATCAGATTGCCCAAGACAGACAACCGACAGGCATGGAAGTTGCACAGTACAGTATAAGTAAACTCGTGTTGCATGCGCAGGCGGTCCTTGTCGGAGTTCACGCGTTAGGAGAAATTGATTGTGGTGTTTCGTGTTGCCAATGAGATCGGAGTTAATTACTTCATTACTAGTGAACCAATCACACGAGATTTTATGTGGTGAGGCTGCTCCTATTCGCGGCGGCGTAAATGCTTAATAAAATGATTGTGGCGCAACAGATATTAGTAAGGAAAAAAGAAGAGACAGGATGGAGCGCCAGACTTTCAACTCGTTTATTTTCTTCGCATCACTCAAAAAAATATGCTTCCAGAATGCACACAAGGAGGGGGCGCAGCACAAGCGTCTATCACGTTGCACACATGAAAACTTAACCGACAGAAAGCTTTCGCACAGCGCTATCTAGAAACAGGTATTCCTTCTTGTGCAAAGTGATCGACGGAGCATTGACACATTCGTTCCCCTTCCTTTGTATGTGGCATGCCTCCCATACTTCACGTGCTAACGTTTCCCTGCTTCGTCCTAACACACGTGTCTCTCACAATAGTGGTGTGCAGCCCGCACGAAGCACAATGTAACGGCAAGTGTGGACTCACGCCATTCCTTGATAATATCTGTTGCATCACCATCATTTTATCAAGCTATGCACCAACCCGCCCAACCTCACACTCTGATAAAGCGTAAGTGCTGCAAATATGAATGGACGTACTAGTTCGAACAGTGTATACAAGACATATATATGCTGCGCGGTGAAATATTATGTACAGTTCTGAATCTGTTGACGTAAGGGAAAATGCCGGCTGCACATTTGCAAACAACGGAATACCCTTTGCCGCAAAGCCGTCGTTTCAGAGAGAAGAGCGACGAAAGCTACGAAAAGAAGGGGGAAAAATCGAGAACATTACGCGTTTTTGCGCGTATTTAAGTTTTCTAGCATATATACGCAGCGAACAAGCTATTTATATGTCACTAGTATAGCCTGGTCCAGGGTGCATTTTCGATTGACACAAGTGAACACTTCTCAACTATTACCTTGCTCTTGCAGATAGCACGAAAAAATCTCTACGATTAGAGTATTTCATTGCTATCAAAAGTCACAGGGAAACTTTGATGCCAACCTAGGTTGCGGGAAAGTTTGCCCGAAAAATAACGCATGCGAAATCGTGCTGCTAATGCGCAGCATAACTTACAAAAAAAAAATTACTTATTGCGTAGGGCAAGCATGCTTGGCTGCGCGCAGTAAAGTAAAAACTGTTGACTAAAAGCTATCACTGCGTCAGGGCTGCTTGACATGTAGAGCTTAAAATAAAAATCATTTTCATAGACATGCAATCACAAACATCGAGAGTAAGAAATTCGCTCAGCATAGTAAGCACAACAAAAATGCAATTGTGAATGTACAAAAACATGCTGCGTATATATGCGTCTCATTCTCCGTTGTAAGCGGAGCCGTCCTTGACTTGTGAAACGCACTTCGCCTCGGCGAGGACTCGCCATCTACGCTTAACGGAGATCAACGATTAACAATGTCTGCTCTGATCAGGCGGGTGGTCGCAATGATGTGTTTCTGAAGACTATTCTATTCAATAGTGTGATGAGAGGCCATTGCTTTAAACGGCCACTGTACCTGTAGTTTACTGCGATTGCTTCATATTTATTTACTCTCTTCACAATCTTCACAAGCATATGCATGGGCAGGGACGGGGGGATCGTTTCATGACCTAATTATTACACACACACACACACACACACACACACACACACACACACACACACACACACACACACACAATATATATATATATATATATATATATATATATATATATATATATATATATATATATATATATATATATATATATTACACCACACTCTGCTAAAACTACCGCCGACAGTAACGTCATAGAAAAAATGTGACACCTGTACCCCCCTCCCCCCCCCCCCCCCCGAAAAAAGAAAAACATTCCTGGCTACGCCCTTGCACTCGAATATCGGAGGTCTTATATTTCCCCAATGCACATTCCTCCTGTTCAAAGATAGGTACCGAAGATAAGGCAGTGGACATGCCACAGCCATTTGCAACACATAGCAGACATGCTCGACGCTAGCCATTTTGAAATATATAGCCATCGCGATAGCTCAGTTGATAGAGCACCGAATGCGTTATTTGAAGGTCGCAAATTCGATCCCTGCCCCCCTCCCCCTTAACCAGCAAGTTGCCATGTACGTTTGGCCTCAGGCACTTTCAAGTGGTTTTTTAACCGCTTTTTGCCTGAGAGATCCCCCAACTGGTTGTAAAAGACTTGTTGGAAATAAAGAATGAAATGAAATGAAAGTTATATTTTCATCCACTTTTATTTTTTGACATTTACATTACAGTTACTTGTACTAACATCCCCTATACTTTCCTTGGCATGATTGTCTGCTAGATCTTATTAATAAAGTGTACACAGAAATATCAATATAGTTCACCTTCCAGTCACCTTAGGCAATTCAAGGAGAACTTAGAATATTGCTGGAGTAAAGGGTATGCCTAGAAAATGAATGCCAGACTCCGTCATCTTACCAGTGGTAAGATACCATTTTAATATGGTTAACTCATGTGCCTTCGTGTTAAAGGCTCCTTTGAGAAGCCTCAACATTTTAGTTGAGATCAATTCATGAATACTCTTCTTAATAGGTTATTTTCACCATAAACAGCGATCTCTTACGTTATAATTAGCCTACACCTATGTTGAAGTCTATTGTAAAACCTTTTTTTTGTGTCTCACATGTTTTGAGCATAGTAATGCTTCTATACCGTGACCACAATGGAAGACAAGGTCAGGTTTTAAGGACCTGAACACACCTTGGACCTGAATGATTAACCAATCGCCTTTATGAAAATACTGTTACGAGCAATGTTTCTCGAGTCAATTATGTCACAGTAGTTAGCCTGAATATAGGTATGCCAACGCCTCCTCTAGAAAGATGCCTGCGACGTAACATGCTTTTCTATGGGGACAAGGGTTCCTGGTAGTTCAGTGATTTCTCCATAAGGAGCGCTCGAAGCCGAAACTACTACTTTTGCTGGATTCAGAAATGACGCCATTGCTGAGACATGACCGTGTTGCCTCAGACATGGCAGTAGACATTGCTCTAATCTCAGAGGCTGCGATGTTTAAAGCGGCTGCCGCAGTGAGCGCTTGCAGCCAACACTGTTTGGGGAGCGGAGGAGGAAAGAACAGAAGAGGGCCGAGAACCAGCTGTTCTGTTCAAGTCGCAGGCATCTTTCTAGAGGAGGCGCTGGGTGTGTGCATAGACACCCATTAACACCCATTAACAGATGATGGGCGGCAATATCTACTCATGAGCATATTTGGATGAGTTTGTACTACAATACACAAAAAAAAACATTTCAGTGTGGAAAAAAAACACGTGAAGAGAGGCTACAGAGACAACTACCAACTTGAAACTGAGACTTGGATATTTGGGAAAATGCATATTCAAGTGACAACGATTTTAAATTTGTGCAAGAGAAAGAACAACACAATCACTGTACATTGGAACAATCTGGTGACAAAATTGAACTTACATAAATCAGCACTTGTATATGTGACCTCCCTTTGCTCATTTATTTCCACGCTGTAAAATTTTTCCTTGTACAATATCTACATGGGACATCCTCCACCAAACCCCTATCAATCTTTCACATCTGATATTTTTGACGCATTTACAGGCTCCATCTAGCTCCTAGCTGGTTGCAAAGGATTTTGAAGGGAAGATTTAAAAAACAGCGTAGCTAATTTTTACTCTTCTATCCATGCAACTCTTTCAGACTTTGTTTTTCATTGTCGTATCTACGCTGAGGTTGATGCATGTTGACACAACTTCATGCAACCATCAATGGGCTTTGGGTATCGCCGACTCACATAACTTTTTGTTGCTACAGTCCTGTCTGCTCTACATTAAGTGCCACATTAGAAGGGTACGTGATAATCAAGTTTCAGTCCTGTGATGGGTAAAGTAGTTTACAATTGTGACGGTTTGGACGTGTTGGTATGACATGATAAATAAATACTAAGCACACAAACAGGCGAGGATTATGTCATGCGTGCTTATGGATCCTTGTCTGTTTGTGCACTTAGAATTTATTGATCAAGAGCAAAGTTATTTGTCATCAAAATTTTAGTCAAACAGTAAGTGTTTTTTCATTAGGCCTTCCCTCCAGGAAACATTCTACCGAAATTGTTTGAAAAAAAAAAAACTATCACTGTGCTGCCTGTAGGGCCACAGTCAAAAGAGACACTTTTGACATTAGTTGCAGCTAGTGCTCACAAGCACCACGCCTTTCCTGTGGTCTCCCATGGGCTGGAGGCTAACTAGCGTGTGGTGTTCGTCTGATTTCTACCTTGCATCACCGAGGGTTGCAGTGACAGCGAGAACTGAAGTCACATGTCATAGTCAGTGGTGCTTGAAGCAGCCATGCAACCTTAGCACTCGCTCTTAGTGTAGCCTTTTTCAACATGAAGTGCATGCACCCTTATGTCAGATATTTAGACTGTTTTCATTCTATGGATCAGATTGATGCATTACAGACATGATCTCTAGTACTCTGTCTGTGTGCCACCACCCTTATTTACTTGCAATGCTCAAACCAAGTAAGGTGGACTTCGTGTGTATGGACTTTGTCATCACTGCGGCCATCTGCTTGGTGCTAAAAACACAGCAGCCACTGTGACACAAAAGCAAGTAAACATGCTACTAGCGATGAAAAATGGGATATGATGTGAAATTTTGCAGCAGCTATGAATAACTGCCAAAAAACTTAGTTGCAACTTAAAGAGAAAACTAGAACATGGCTTCTGCTTACTGCAGCTGAAAGGCATGTTAGAGACTTGTATATTCTTCGGACTGCACATAGATAATCAAGAACAAATGCTTGTTTGCTATTGCATAACTGTGTCCATGTACAAGTGTTATGCCGCTCAAAGACCTTGTAATTCTAGCTACAATATGAGCTCAAGTATGAAAAAGTAGTTTGCGAAGGAAAAGGAAAGATCCACTCTAAGGATCTAGGTGCACCACCATCATGAGCAAAGTGTGCTCGTTCAAATCCATAGGTTGTAAATGGGACATATAGTGGGTAGACAGAAGGCATTCAAAGTGTGAAACATTTCACTTCAGGGTGCCTACTCTTTGAACCAGAAATTCATAGACTGGAGTCGGGCATCACAAAAAACATCACTCTAACCCACATGAGTGTATCTTGAAAAAAGGTAGTCGGCAAAAACTACCAAGTAACACAAACTAAGCGGGCCCATGCTGCCGTACAAACCCTCATGATGACAATTGCTTGTTGGAGGAGTTGGAGAATGAGAAAGTGGTTGAAGAAATTGAGCTTAGAGCTAATTTGCATTCTTATAAGATCAGAATACCAAACATGTATTTCTAATTAGGTACAGTTATAATAAGCAGTAATACATATTTTATCAAACCTTATCGTGTCACTAAAAGAGCATATTTTTATTGCAATTTTAGAGCATCTCCTCAACTTTAATCAGAATTTACCTTTTTTTTTATTCTAAACACTGCGCTTTGGCATAAGAAACACATATAAGAACACCAGAGGCTCATCAAATATAAACAAACTAGTTACACTTGTGCATAAAGTTTAACACTTGTCAGCATGCACAATGTCTTTGTATAAGCTTTCATTCTTTTCTGCATCACTTGCTAGATAGTTAGGGGACATGATTGTTCAATTATATGGTGTGTAGGTGAAGCAAACCTCATTCTGCTGCTAAATTAGTAAGATTTGCACGAAGCCTACCCTGGGAACTAGGGAGCAAGTTCACTACCTGCTTTGTTAAGTTCTGTGGGCAGTGCTGCATAATACTGTAGCCTTCCACTCAAGCCTCACCTCTTTACCATCACCCTCTGCACATGCTTGCGGTCAAGAGATAAAGAAGAGCACTGAATTATAAAAAAAATGTACATCTTCTGGCTTCTTGATGTGTATCTTCAACTTTGCTTGCTACACTATTTTATTTAAATCGTGCTTACTACTTTCCTGTCCAAAATGACATGTTATGCTGATATATTTGTGACCAGGCAGCTTTGGGCATGCTATAGTAGAGAAAGAATAGCCACAAATGAGAAGTAGTGTCTATTGTTAGGGACAAGAGAAGCTGCAGAAGTATAGCTGCGTGATTCACGCAAGATCTAACAAAGCATAGCCGGTCGACCTCTTAAATTTCTTTCAAAATACTATATATTGTTGCCTGATCAGTGGAAAAAAGAGATCCGCAATTGGTTATACTGGCAAAAATTTTTTAGAAGCACAGAAAATCAATAATGACAACGAGGTGGAGTGTCACGCATGCCTGCTCTGCTGTTTTTCTTCGAATTCGGTGATGAATTACACAAAATATATTGAAGCTATGTACCTCACTTTTGTTTAGCTAGATATAGGTATACTTGCACTTACGATCAATTATATTTCAATTCTTGGCATAGTGTAGACTTTTTAATTAAAATTCTCAAATTCGACCCATAAAGCTTTTTTTTTTTTGCCTATAGTTGTGGGCCTTTATTTCAAAAAGGGGCAATGACAAAGCTGTAAAAATTCTCCATTACTTTCTTAGAATGTTTATTTATAAAACTGCCAGAGCTTTAATAATAACACTTTTATATAAAAAAGATATTGTGCTCATGTCAAGAAAAGAGCATGCAAGGAAAACTTCTGACTACAATTAAAAAATAATTTTTAATATTTTTAATACTTACCTCACTTATTCTTTTGCATATCAGCTTTCACAATCAATAAAAATGTGTTGCATTATATGGTTTCACTTGCAGTTACGGCCCGTCAAAAAGGGCCCTTGCGTGGTAGACCGGACTTCCTGCCTGCTAAGTATGAAATGCAGGCCTTCAGTTTCTTAGAAGGCAAGCAGCACTGAAATACCTGTCAACTGCACAGAAGAAGTCAATTTCGAAATAGTCTGATAAAGGGTGCGACTATTGTAAGCGCAAGTACACCTATATGTAGCTAAACAAATGTGAGGTACGTAGCTTCAATATATTTTGTGTAATTCGTCACCAAATTAAAAAAAAAACAGCAGGACAGGTAGGTGTGGCACTCCACCTCTTCATCATTATTGATTTACTGTGCTTCAAAAACATTTTTTACAGCAAAACCAATTGCAGATCTATTCTTTCCACTCATCAGGCAACGATATATAAAATTTTGAAAGAAATTCAAGAGGTCGACGAGCCATGCTTTATTCGATCTTACGTAGAATCACCCAGTTTACAAATACCTGCAATGCAATGTGCCACAAAGCAGTAGATGCATTGAAAGTTTAATTTAAAGTAGGAATGCAGTTTGGAACAGCAATGAACATAGAATAGCTTCACCTGTGGGTGTTACCTCCTACATGATGCAGTCATAAGAAAACAGCGCTTTGGTGGCGGGGGTTTGCCCCAGAGACAGCAGTGACGAACGATGATCCTGTGAAACAAAAGTAAAGTTATCGAATGCCTAAAGCAACTAAATTATCAAACTGCAAAAACTGACATACAGGTATACACTTGCACTACAGTATGCTCGTTTTCATTGTTCATCCAAACATACATGCAGTGTGCAATTAACATGTTTGCTCCTTTTCCCTGCTGTTTCAGTAACACTGAGACTCTGATGGACTATAATGCTCCTCTGTGGCAAGTCAAGTACTAGGAGCTATGCCAGTCAATGATCAGCAATGTGAGTGTGCCATTTTATCAGCTGCTGAATTTCAAAGTCGCTGCTATTATTGTATTTTACTTGTTAAAAGCCTGGCCGTCTACACCACTGCCATTATGTTGGCTTTGAAAGACTTTGAAGTTGCTTTGCCTCAGAGACACTCCGATTCTAGTTGAAAACAAAGATAAACAAAGATAAGTTTAAAGTACATGTAATGAAAATATTGCACATATTTTAAACTTTCCCTTTTATTTTGTGTGGTGAGAAAGTTGAACCTATTTGCTTAATAATAAACGACTGGCATACTGGAAGCGCATTTCTATGTCTTCAGCGGTTTACAGTTCAGTAGCGATATGTGTGAGTTACGAATGAGCGGCCTAAATTTGACGCGGACCCGAACTGTTGTTGTAAGTCAGCGCTGCTGTATGTGTCCTCTGCCTGGTCTTTCGTCTTTCGCGCTGTTTCTACAAACGTGCCCAAGCAACCACTTTTGACGGTAAAAAATAGCGGAATACAACGGTGACATCCTCAGTCTGCACCAGTGCTTGTAACTCAGAAATCCCTAGTGCGTTCGGGGAGCATTGCTTTCATCGGTCTCGGGACCCTGACAATGCTGCGCCAAGAGATCTCTCTACCTCCCAAAACAGGAGCAAACCGCACTATTCCCCTGTAGTTGAAACCTCAGATAAGTGTCAAAAGCTATTATGTGCGGCGCTATCGACCCTGCGCCATATGCGACCGCCGTTTCGCGAAGGAAACCAAGGATCGCCGTTCACGTAGCTCTCCAAAGCCGCTCACTACTGGACTCTACAAGTGTCCGGTTGAGGCCGTGGTCTGGTGGACTAGATCGAGTATTAACACCGTCACTTTTTCGACGCTGAAGTTGGCGCGTCTACACCTTAGCTAAGTCGCCCCTAGATTCACACTTCGCGTTTTTAGCTGTTATCCGAAATTCCCTGGAACAAACTCAGCCGTTTCGATCCGTGCACTACAAGTGAAGGAGCACTTGGTTCCCTATTTACATAAAGTTGCCTTTTTATGTGATACTGGAAAGCGCTGCATCGAACTTTCCGCTATCACTTGAGGATTTCGGTGTCACGTCGCCTTAACTGTCACTGGCAAGCTCGCGGGCTGGCGTGTACGGCGTTGGCGGTGTACGTAATGGTACAGTGCCTAGAATATAATTACTAGTGCGCGGTGGCAGGGAGAAGGATGCCTATCACCGGCGGCCACCAGACGGCGATAGCCGCAGGGACCGTGCTATGCCGAGCCAATGGCCAAGCGGCCCGAGCCAGAGCCCGAGCGGAGTGGTGTCGGCGACGTCTCTACCACGGCCGTGGCCGTGGTAGAGACACACAAACACACACGTGAGCCCACACGTGAGCGCCCACACGTGAGCGCCCACACGTGAGCGCCCACACGTGAGCGTTTTCGTTCAGCCAGATTGATTGACTGGGACCGCTTTTGCATTTAACGCGAAGAATATGGAACCTCGCAGCGTATTACTGATATTTCCACGTGGTTCGCTGCCCTCCCCCAGCACGTCGCGGACGCCACAACGGACGTCGAAGCCGAGGAGTCGGTGCCTGGCTGTGACAGATTCTACGCCAAACTTGGGGCACAACGCAAACATGAGACCCTTCTGCAGGCCCGAAAATGGGATAAAGGCATCCGCCGCTGGTTGGCTCGAGTGCACACAAACATTGATCACTGCCATGTAATTCACCCGTCAGAACCGGAATGACATCCGTTCTCAAATGAAACGATGCACGAACACACGTTAATCGTTCTTGCGGAACGGCGCACCACGAACCGCAGTCAAAACCGAGAGCGCTCACCGTTGTTGTCTCGAGTTCATGAAGCCCTACAAACTATTTGCTGATCAAATGCATGCGCAAACAAATGCATATGGCACAAATAAAGTTCTAAGTTTCGCCGACGATTTGCAAAAAGCCCATTTGGTAGATATATACCCAATGGTGAAGACATCTGCTTCACGTGCATGAAATCCCAAGTTCGATTCCAGTGCTGGGGTGGTCTGCAGATGTAGGTAACTGCACCAATTATGGTTTTCTAATTATGTATGTTCATAATAGCTACAGCATTATTGGGGAGAAGCCGCTGTCGAGTGCGTAAAGTGTTTTATTTTTCTTATTGATAAACCATTGATAGATTTCAATTGAAAGTCATGGACCAATTTTCAATGCTTGTCAACAACTTATTCAATGGTATTTTAATTGAACTGCCATGTATTTTCGATCCCGTCTGTTGTCATTGCACAATAACTTCTTTTTGTTCTTTTTAATAAGAATTTTTGTCAGGCTTTGCACGTTCCGCTAACTTTTTAAGCACACACACTCGCACACACACGCGCGCGCGACTGAATATTCGAATCATCCACCGAACTTCCCTTGCTTGCTTCTGTACAAAATATTGATAGATATCTTTACTATGTCCGAATTGCTTAAAACACTACGAAGTATTGTGTAGTGACCGAAGTGCCATACAGGCAAACGTGCAGGCCAATCACAATCTTAGAAAGGCCTAATAAAATGCTCATCTTGTAACTTAAGAAGATAAATGAAAAGATGGTGGTGATAAACTTGATTGATTGATATGTGAGGTTTGACGTCCAAAACCACCATATGATTATGATAGATGCCGTAGTGGAGGGCTCAGGAAATTTCGACCACATGGGGTTCTTTAACGTGCACCCAAATCTGAGCACATGAGCCTACAACATTTCCGCCTCATCGGAAATGCAGCTACCGCAGCCGGGATTTGAACCCGCGACCTTCGGGTCAGCTGCCGAGTACCTTAGCCACTAGACCACCGCGGTGGGGCTGGTGGTCATAAACTTAAAGAAGCATAATGAGAAATGCAGTGTGGGCAGTGGTAGTGAGCACAAGGCTTATTGTTCAGCGGTGTGGTAAACACCGCAAGAATAAGGAACATAAAGCTGATTGATGATTGACATGTGGGGTTTAACGTCCCCAAACCGACCGAAGGCTAGATGAGGGACGGATGACTTCCCGTTTAAGCATGTCCGCAACGTTTTCTTCTATAATTTTTCTTTCAGTTAGATACACGCGGTAGGGTCGGCGGTGTACGATAGATGTCCCAACAGTTTGAATTCGATGTGCTGTAGTATTAGTGCGGCTCAACTTAGACGAGCAAATATCGAAAGAATTTGCATGTTTCTGTAACAATGCGAGCAGCTGCTGCCTCTGTGAATATGTCAATTCACTGCTGATAGCGGTGGTAAAGGCGGAGGAAGAAACATGCTCACCGAGGCAAGGTTCTTTGGATGTGATGGCCTGAAGTGGCGTGACAAATACAGGCTTGAAGTCAGCAACACGGGCCACTGTAATGCCCTGTGACAGTAAGATCTTCTCCGGTGTAGAGTTGACAGCGGTGACAAGTGCCGAGCCATTGCAAAAACGAACGACACCGGACGGAAGAACTATACCTTTGCGAACGCAAAGTGGTGACGGTGAGACCAATACATCCCCGTGATAGATGTCGTTGGACGTAATGCTGACAATTTGCTCTTGTAGTGGCGGCAGTTCGATGTCTTTTGCAGCGACCGGACGAAGTGGCTTCTGATTGTCGTCGTCAAGCATGTAGTCGGTGTCAGTGAGGTGAACGACGCGTTGTCCGCAACAAATCGTCGCGGAAGCAGATGATGGAAAATCCCACCCTAAAATTAGTTGGTGAGAGCAGCGGGACAGGACAGCAAACTGTACATGATGGCGGATGCCGTCAATGAAAACACGCACAGTACAAAACGCGGAAGGGCGAATGACGTTCCCCTGGGCAGCAACTAACGTGGGGCCATCGTAAGGCGTCTTTACTTTCCTTAAATGTTCACACAAATCAGCACGTATCACAGACAATGTCGCACCTGTGTCCACCAAAGCATCGACTCGCACTCCTTCCACTTCCACAGAAACCATGTTACACGGGCCTGATGGAGGAATTTCAGTTCTAATTCAGAATACAGTTTTTCATCCACATACTGCATCACTTAGTTTTCCGAATGAATATCAGAGGTGAATGAGGCGGGCCGAAGTGGAGAAGTGGAACGGCGGAAGGGCGAAGGCGAGCGGCGTCTCGTGTTTCAGCTGTTTCGTGGTGCAGTCGATGCAGGAGGAGATGGAGACCGGTGCGGGGGAGACGAATAACGCCGACCTTGACCCCGTTTACGCACGTCGTTCCGATGCTCATCTTGCTGGCGCTTTCGGCAGAAACGAGATATGCGGCCACGATAGCCACAGTAGTAGCATACAGGGCGAGACGGGCGCCACGGTGGGGAATAGAAGGCATTCGGGGCACCTGGAGATAGCGCGGTCAGGTGGGCCGAAGGGTCAGGGGGCACGGAATGGTAGTTCACCGGGGGAGCGGCAGCAACTGACGCGTAGGATGGACGCGGCAATGTCACGTGGGCGTCGCTGGGAGGCACGGCAGCAACTTGAGGGTACGTGGATAAAGGGTGACAAGCAGGTGGCTGTACGGGCGCAGAGCCAGTCAGGGATGTAAGTTCCTCCCTGATGATGTCACGTAAGGGCATTCCCGAAGGCTGTGTAGGTCGCGGTGTAGGAGGTGTGAAGCCCATGAACCGCAATTCTTCGCGTATAATGTCCCCGATGAGGTCACGCAGATGGCCATAAGACGTAGAGTGGTGGTCGTCAATGTCTGGTTGGAGGCAAACAGAGTCCAGCGTATCAAGGCGCTGGCATGTTGTCACGACATCAGCGATGGTAGCTGGGTTTTGCATAGCAAGTGCATTAAAGGCAACAGGCCCAATGCCTTTCAATATGTGGCGCACTTTGTCCGATTCCGGCATGGATAGATTGACACGCCGGCACAGTGCGAGGACATCCTCGATGTATGAAGTGTACGATTCACCGGGATGTTGTCGGCGAGTATCAAGTGTCCTCTTCGCAACGGTGGATCGAATGCCCGGTGTCCCAAAAACGTGTCGCAGCTGCTGCTGGAAGGTATCTTAATCGGGTAAGTCAATGACGTGGTTAAAATACCATGTCTTTGCGACTCCGGTCAGATAAAAAGGGACGTAACGCAGTTTGGTGGCCTCGTCCCACCGATTAGTGATACTTACGCGGTCGTAGTCGTCGAGCTAGTCTTCTACGTCTTCTCCACAAAGACCAGCGAAGAGCAGGGGTTCCCGCTGATGCCCGTGTATGTAAATAGGAGGGGCAGCTTGCGTCGGTGAGTGGTTGATGACATCAGCGCTGGCAGGCTCGGTCTGGGACATGCTGCCTGACAGTGGGCGCAATCGGCGGCCTGAACGAAGCTCCAGGGGGTAGAGCGGGCTGCGGGAGGTTAGAGGACCGAAAATCCACCTCCACCACGAATGAAGTCTTGGTAGTCTTGGTTGCGACAGCGTTTAATTGAGGAAAGACCTCGCAAAACGAACGGACAGAGCCAGTACACAGCCGATGACGATGATGATGACGCAGAGTGGCAATGAGGACAAAGAGACAAGCTGATGATGGTGATTGTGATCATGCAGGGATGATGACGATGTAACAAATGCCCACAATATATATATATATATATATATATATATATATATATATATATATATATATATATATATATATATATATATATATATATATATATATATATATATATATATATATATATATATATATATATATAAGGAATACTTAAGGGCTCGTTTTTCGTGTTTTACACACTATTAATGAGATCTAACAGACAATAATGCCAAGGAAGGTATAGGGGAAGTTATTAGGCCAATTGTAATGTAAATGAGAAGAAAGAAAAGTGGTTGAAAAGATAACTTGCCGTGGGCAGGAACCGAACCTGCGACCTTCGAATAACGCGTTCGATGCTCTACCACTCAGCTACCATGACAGCTATCCTCCCAGCCACTTTATTGGGTATCTATGTCAATTTAAACGTGGTAGTGTCAGTCAGCGCCACTAGTAGCCATGGCGGCGGCGAGTGTGGCACACTCTTTTATAGCTTGTTTGGCGTCACGTAGCACGTGAACTTATTACTAACTTGCAGTTGACCATATATATATATATATATATATATATATATATATATATATATATATATATATATATATATATATATATATATATATATATATATATATATATATATATATATATATATATATATATATATATATATATATATATATATATATTATATGACGCTACTATGAATTGGAGACGTGGCCTAGCTCATACGCCATGTTTTTTTTTCTAAATCACTTCTTCCTCCTCAGCTTCTACCAACCATCGCTACCTTCTTACATCAAAGGATTCCCCCTCACCCCGGCCGGAAGAATTCGCGTCAGACACTTAAGAAAACAGCAAGAACGCAGAGTGTTAAAGCGAAAATGTCAAAATGCACCGTAGTTTCATTTCAGAGGGGAGTTCCTCTCGCACAAAATTCCACAGCAGAGGGAAGCGGTCCGGCCTTAACTAAGAGAACTCGGGTGGACGAGGCTGGCTGTTGCGTCCTGGATGGCATAACCACACCCTGGATATCTTCACTGGTGATGGCATCGGTTGAGTTCTTGTGAGGAACGAACGAGGTTGGATGTTCTTGTAGCACTTGTAGTTCGTATGTTGAAGGCGTCGAGTTGTGTGTCGTGGCGGGAACAGACGGTGTGCTTCCAGTTTTCGTTTGCGATGGTCGCAGCTGATGAAATCAGAATGATGTCTTGGTCTCTGCGTTGTGCAGATGGTGCCTTCTCGTCTCTTTCGTCGTTTGCTGTGGTTTGGAAGCTGTAATCGTAGGCGCAGTCTTGATCTCTTGCGTCAAATGCGTTTCTGCCGCCAATTCCTTATGCTAAGATGCCTCACGTCTTGAATTTGTTTTAAAAGGCTTACTTTGCGTCGTCGTCCTTGTCGGTGTATCTGTTTGAGTGTCAGCGATTCTTGGACTTGATTTTGCTGGCGTTGCTGATGCTGCTGTGGAACGCACGTCGGTGGGATCTCTTTTTGAACATCGCGTTGGTTTTCTTGACAACTTAATGTGGTGTCCAGTCGGCAGCTGGTAGTCTGTGGGCTGTTGTCATGCAGTTCAGGCAATGAAGATAATGCTTCAGAGTTGGTAGAAAGTTCTTGAGAAGCTTCTTCTACCCTGTTCACTACGAGATGCTCTTGCGCATTGCAGCGTGCGACGTTCGATGCGTCTGAGCCTTCGGTGTTGCTTTGACTGTCGAGTGTGTACGCACCGAATGGTGATGCATGAACCCGTGCGGAAGGAGCATGGATTGACAGGGTATTTTTCCGGTGCGTCAGCGAGCGTCAGGAGCACTTGAAGAGCCGCGTGATTGAAACCCGGGTGGTGGATCACGTACGAGAGACGAAGAATGAAGTGCATTAGGTGGGTAAGCAACGCCTCGTGTGGTGTTCTGGAGTGACTACTTTGAAAACACCGGCTTTCGCGAAAAGAAACCTGGTGGAAAGCTATGTTCCTTGAGAAATGAGCGTAGACTGTGACGGTGGAGTGCGGTTGTCTGTGGATGGTTGATTGTAAGAAGTGTATTCTTTAAACCAAACGATCATTTCTTGTTTGATATTTTTTCATGACTCGTCGTTTTGAAATATGTGGGTGAAGTAGAATTTGAAGGCCTCACCGGAGACGTAGTCGCTGAAGTTCGTAACCATCTCCCGTTCCGACCAAGATGCAGCGGTAGCGTGGAGATCGAACAGGTTGAACCAGTCTTGTACGGGTTCATCGTCTGCTGCTCCGGTGTACTTGGGGATGGGAAGGTCAGTAAATGCTTCTGACATGATGCTGGTCGGTGCGTAATGCTAGGCGCTTGTACGGTAGTCCATGTATGCTCAGGGTGTCATGCGGATCGAGAACTGCGTAGATGAAGAGCGACTAATGAAGGGGCTGGCAGATCTTCATCCTGTCGACTCGTGTGACGCTATGATGAATTGGAGACGTGGCCTGGCTCATACGCTATGTTTTCTTCTCAGCTTCTACCAACCATCGCTACCTTCTTACGTTATATATATATATATATATATATATATATGTATATATATATATATATATATATATATATATATATATATATATATATATATATATATATATATATATATATATATATATATATATATATATATATATATATATATATGTATATATATATATACATGGGCCTGGCTCACACCTCATGTTTATTCCATTCTCACTTCTTCCTCATCTACTTCTCCTAACCATCTCTGCCTTCTTACGTCACAGGATTCCCCCTACCCCCGAAAGAAGTCGCGTCAGACAAACAGAAATTAAAAACTGGAAATGCACGGCTTAAAAGTGAACACTGCCAAAAAGGGGAACATTGTTCCATGTCCCACGAAGTTTCCGTAAGCACACTTTTTCTTCACAGGAGAGTCCAGCAGTCCGGTAAGTGCTGGAGTTCTGGTTGCGTACTGGAAAACACAAGTACACCTTGAACGTGGAAACTGCAGATGAAACTGAATGTATACTTGCAAAGAATGAACGTGGGGTGAAGGCTTTAGAGAACCAGCAGCATGATTTGTGTAGGCGTCGTGCTCTTTGCCTTGATTGGTACACACGCAGTGCCACCCGTCTGTGTGTTTGTTGGCCAAGACTGATATATATATATATATATATATATATATATATATATATATATATATATATATATATATATATATATATATATATATATATATATATATATATATATATTGTAACGAATAAATGGAACGCCGGAAGCTAAAACAGCCATTTATTTATGGCGAACTTGTGCCGTCAACTAAATAAAATACACAATGGTTGACCTGAGCTCGCTAGAGAAATCCTCGTCAACCTCTTCTTTTTGCGTCTCGCCGCGTGCCGCTCCTTCGAAAAACCACCAGCCTTCTTTTTCCAGCGCGTGGTGTCGTAACACGTGCAGCCAGCGTTGCATGGCGCGTTTCGCTTGTCAGTTGTTCTGGCAGAATTCATAGGAGCAGGAAGCGGCGCAAGACTTCAGTAGGTGCCTAACAACATGCGGCATTAGTCCCCCTCCCGAAACGCATCGTCCCGATGTGTAAGCTGAAGTCGAACAGTTTTGTACAGCAGTATTGATGTGATGCTTGAGCACATTTCTCAGTTAGCTCGTTTAGTGCCTATCGTAGTACGGTTTCATTCGTACTACATGTACGACTTCTGGGTAATTACTGCGTCGGGTTGAGCACACTTGGCCTTAGGAATTACTTCGTAGTTTAGCGTGCCTAACCGGCGAAGTACTTTGTAAGGGCCGAAATAGCGCCGAATCAGTTTTTCCGATTGGCCAGGTGCGCGTACAGGCGTCCACACCCACACTTTGTCTCCGGGGTTGTACTGTACGTCTCTCGGCTTGAAATTATAGCGACTTGCGTCGGAGCTTTGCTGTAAAATGATACGATGTCTTGCCAATTGCCGTGCCTCTTCTGCCCTTTCTATGAAGTCGCCGATGTGTGGGTCACTCTCATTCGAATCCTTGACAGGTAACATCGCGTCTAAGGTCGTTGTGACCGCCCGACCGTAAACAAGTTGAAATGGCGTGAAGTGTGTCATTTCTTGTACTGCGGTATTGTACACAAACGTAGCATAAGCCAAAATACTGTCCCATGTCTGTTGCTCAACGTCCACATACATCGAGATCTTGTCGGCGAGAGTTCTGTTGAGTCTTTCGGTTAATCCGTTTGTTTGCGGATGGTATGCTGTAGTGTTTCTATGGTTGGTGCGGGTGAGCTTCATAACAGACTGCATCAAACGGGCAGTAAATGCTGTTCCTTTGTCTGTAATGACAACCTGTGGTGCGCATTGTCGTAGTACATACTGAGTGACGAAAAACTGGGCTACTTCGTTTGCCGTTCCTTTTGCGAGAGGTGTCTCAGCATATCGAGTCATGTAGTCTGTTGCTACAACAATCCAGCGCTTTCCCGATGAATAGAGAGGAAATGGACCACGCGAATCCATTCCCACTTGCTGAAATGGCCCTTTTGGTGGCTCTATCAGTTGCAACAGACCCGCTGGTTTCGATGGTGGTATTTTGCGTCTTTGGCAATCCCGGCATAACTTGACATAATGGTGCACCGAATCCCTTAATTTTGGCCAATAATACTTCCGGCAAATTCTGGCCAAAGTGCGACTACTGCCCATATGGCAAGCCGATGGGTCGTCATGACACGCTTCTAAGATTTCTGCTCGCAGTGATGATGGTGCAAGAAGCAGAAACGTCTCACCGCTGTTTCCGAAGTTGCGCTTGTATAGGACGTCATTCCGGAGGACATAGGATGTTAATCCACGGGCGAAAACTTGTGGTACCTTAATTTGGTGACCCTCCAAGTATTGGATGAGCGGGCGTAGTTCCGGGTCCATTCGCTGAAGACGAGCCATCTCCGACACATTCAGAACTCCGAGAAGTGGGATGTCTTGTTCTTGGTCAGATGATGGAGACTCAACAGGTGCGCGAGACAGGCAATCCACGTCATTGTGCTTGAGACCGGACTTGTAGACCACAGTGATGTCATGTTCCTGCAGACGCAGGCTCCATCTAGCAAGTCTTCCGGAAGGGTCCTTGATATTTGCCAGCCAACACAATGAATGGTGATCACTGATTGCTCGAAACGGTCTCCCGTAGAGGTATGGGCGAAACTTGCTGATGGCCCATATAACTGCGAGACACTCTTTCTCTGTCGCTGAGTAATTGGACTCGGCATTCGATAGAGTACAGCTTGCGTAAGCGATGACCTTTTCTTCTCCATTCTGCCACTGAACGAGGATGGCACCCAGACCAACGTTACTCGCGTCGGTATGTATGTCTGTATCGGCCTCTTCATCAAAATGGGCAAGTATTGGAGGAGAGTGCAAACGGCGTCGCAACTCTGAGAAACCTGCTTCTTGTTCTTCCCGCCAAGAGAATGCTACACTTTCTTTCGTTAGCCGTGTCAAAGGCTCAGCGACCTTAGCAAAGTTTTCAACAAAGCGTCTGTAGTAGGCACATAGCTTCAGGAATTGTCTGACAGCCTTTTTGTCTTGCAGTTTCGAAAAATTTTCAACTGCTGCAATCTTTTCCGGGTCCGGGCGGACGCCTTTCGCACTAACTATGTGCCCGTGGAACCAAAGCTGACGAAATCCAAAGTGACACTTTTCCGGTTTGATGGTCAGTGCTGCCACGCTAATAGCATCCAGCACCATTCTCAGTCGATGGATGTGCTGCTCAAAGGTAGAAGAAAAAACCACTGCATCGTCGAGGTAGACGAGACACGATTGCCATTTGAGTCTAGAGAGCACAGTGTCCGTCATCCACTGGAAGGTAGCGGGAGAAGAGCACAAACCGAAAGGGAGCCCTTTGAACTCGTATAGTCCGTCTGGGGTCACAAACGCCGTCTTCTCGCGATCTCGTTCATCAACCTCGATCTGCCAATATCTACTTTTTAAGCCCAATGGTGAAAAGAAGTGAGCATTGCGTAACTTATCCAAGGCATCATCGATCCGCGGAAGTGGGTAAACATCACACTTTGTGACTTCGTTCAGCTTTCAGTAGTCAACGCAAAATCGCAGAGTGTTGTCCTTCTTTTTGACTAGCACTACCGGCGATGCCCACGGACTGTTGGATGGCTGGATTACGTCATCGTTGAGCATCTCCTGCACTTGGTTCTTGATGGCTTCCCTTTCTTTTGGCGCTACTCGGTATGGGTGCTGATGCACAGGTCTCACGTGTTCTTCGACCACGATGCGGTGTTTTGCGACGGTAGTACGTCCGACTTTCGACGAGGTCGAGAAGCACTCGGCAAACTCTCTGATGAGGTTAGTAATCTGTTGTTTCTGAGATGACGAGAGCTCTCTGTCAATGTCTACTGATTGTAGTACGTTATCTACTGTCTCTGAGGCTTTATCAAGAGTGCAAACATCTGAGACTTGCACACACTCATGCAGCGATGCTACGGATGTTCCTTTCGCGATATGCTGCAGCTAATTTCCAAAGTTAGTTAATAGGACATACGCACATCCATCACGAAGGCTCACCAGGCCCCTTGCCACGCATAGTCCTTTTTCCAGTAGCAGTCCGATGTTTCCGTCCGCTAATCCGTCACAGTCACGGAGAACTTCACTCCTCGCAAGAACGGTCACACTGGAACGTGGCGGCACGGTTACGTCTTCGTCCACAATGCGGAGAGGAAGAACGATTGGTTTCTCCGCATGACAGACGGCGACGGCATTCTCTGTAGAAAACAAAACCTGGGACTCTTGCATGTCGATGACTGCATTGTTTGTTTGCAAGAAGTCCATGCCTATAATCAGTTCACGGGAGCATTCAGGAAGCACTATAAAGCTGCCAACATACACGAATCCTCTTATTCCTATTCTTGCGGTGCATAACCCCACGGGACTAACTAAGTGCCCTCCAGCGGTACGTATCTGAGGTCCGGTCCATTCAGCCATCACTTTCTTCAGCTTGTTTGCGAGAGCATGACTGACAACGGAATAGTCTGCACCAGTGCCTATTAGCACAATGGCCTCGACGTCGTCGATCGTGACTAATATCTCGGAGGTAACGTCGCTACTACTGCACTTGTCCGTCGTTGCGTAACTGCGGCCGTCCTGTCGGGCTAACAATGGAGGGTCTTCAGTTGTCAGCATATCAGCAGCCTTACCTCCAGAGGTCACTGGCTCTAGTTTTCCCGCCGCGGGCTAGGCGACCGTGGTCTTCGGAGATTTGATGACGGACGAGGACTCGGTGACCGATAGCGCATCGGTGCTGTCGAACGTGACTCCCGTTGTTGCGTGTCTTGAGGTGAATAGCGTGAAGACAAGTACTCTTCGATTTCGTAGGGCCGTTCACCATTCCGCGGGCACGGTGCATTGACTGGAAAACCACGCAGTCCTGCTCGACGATACTGGCACGCCCGGTAAAGGTGACCTGCTTCTCCGCAGTGGTAGCAGAGGGGCCGCCGGTATACAGTGCGCCATACATCGCTCTTACGTGGTCTTGCTTCCGGCATTGGTGGCGACGTACTCGGAGAAAACGTCGGAGGCATACAGCAGTCATAGCCGTCCGATCCATGCGTCCGAGATCCTGTCGTACAACTTGCGCCTACGACAACTGAGGTGGAGGCTCCGGTTGTGCGCGCTGTAGTACCTGAGGTTGTGGATGAAGAACCGCTTGTCACACTTCTTCATGCACAACGTCGACAAGTGAGGACATCGCTGGATGACCTTGAGTCATTTGTATTCTCTGAAGTTCTTCCCTTACGACAGCCCTCACCATTTCACGCAAGAGGTCAATGTTACTAGTGAGGGTTGTCGAAGGCGCGCTAACAGATGAGACGCTTACGTCCCTGTTGTATTGGCGCGCGTGCTGCTGCAGGGTCTTTTCCATCATTGTCGCCTCTGATCTGAACTCAGCAAGAGAACGGGGTGGATTACGCACCAGGCCTGGAAAAAGCTCCTCCTTCACTCCACGCATCAGGTGCCGCAACTTCTTTTCCTCATCCATGTTCGGGTCGGCCCGGCAGAACACTCGGGACATGTCTTCAATGTACATGGCGACGCTCTCGTTGTTCGATGGTTTCGCATCTGAAGAGCGGCCTCTGCCTTTTCTTTGCGGTCCGTGTTTGGGTACGTGGCAAGAAACTCTCTTCGAAAGTCGTTCCATGTCAATAAGGACGCTTCGTGGTTTTCGAACCACGTACGGGCAGAATCTTGCAGTGCCACGTAGACGTAGTGAAGTTTCCTGTCTTCGATCCAACCGTTCAGTCTGGCGACGCGTTCGCAACCGTCGAGCCAGTCCTCGGAATCCTCAAAAATATCACCGTGGAACACCTCTGGTATTCAGGGCGAGTCCATGACGATGTGAGATGGAAATGAAGTCGCTTGGGCGGCCATTGCAGGGGCTCCAGAACTTACGTCCTCCACTGGTCTCGAAGAATCGAAGAGGGAACCAAACTCGGGCTGCTCACCTCGTAGGCGCCGACTCGTGCGTTGGTGTACGGGAGTCAACTGTGCTGGTTCCAACCTTCAGGGTTCTGAGCTATGTTCTCTAACCTGAGATGGGCTTGGAATCATACCCAGCTCCTCCACCAGTTTGTAACGAACAAATACAACGCCGGAAGCTAAAACAGCTATTTATTTATAGCGAACTTGTGCCGTCAACTAAATACACGAGGGTTGACCTGAGCTCGCTAGAGAAATCCTCGTCAACCTCTTCTTTTTGCGTCTCGCCGCGTGCCGCTCCTTCGAAAAACCACCAGCCTTCATTTTCCAGCGCGTGGTGTCGTGACACGTGCAGCCAGCGTTGCATGGCGCGTTTCGCTTGTCAGTTGGTCTGGCAGAATTCATAGAAGCAGGAAGCGGCGCAAGACTTTAGTAGGTGCCTAACAACATGCGGCAATATATATATATATATATATATATATATATATATATATATATATATATATATATATATATATATATATATATTGAGTGGCTGCCAAAGCGGAAAAGTCAACCTGTAGTGTGGTGGGCATGACGGCGTTCACAGAATTCCATGAGAGGGTGCCCGCTACCTCTTTGTCGCCTCCTTTGACGAGGCAGATATGGAACTTGAACTCTAATATATAGGACATTTGGCGCCGTTCATGTACGTGCTGTGTGCGTTCCACTGTCGGAGCTTAGCGAGCGAAATTCCTAAGTAAGTGGCTCGTGGTTGGTGAAGACGAAAAACTATACACCTTCCAGGAAATGGAGAACATGTCGTATGGCAGCGTACACGGACAGCAGTTCTCTCCTGAAGTTGCTGCAGCAGCGCTCGGTAGGTGTTAGCTTCCTCGAAAAGAAGGAAATAGGGCCTCAGATTCCCCCAGCGAGCTGCTGTAATACAGCCGCGAAAGCTGTATCAGATGCATCCACTATTACGCTCTGCGGGACACCGGCCGTGGAGTATTCAAGAAGTGCACCATTTACCAAGGCATATTTGACCTCGCAGAAAGCTTCCTTTGCTTCTTGAGACCAGGTGAAGGTGTCTGAGCCACTCCGTGAAGTGGCCAGCAGGTCGTGAAGAGGTGGAAGGATCTGGGCACAGTGTGGAATGAAACAGCGGTGGAAGCTTACTAAACCCTGAAATTCGCGAAGCTTGCGCTTGGAGGTGTTGAGGAAATCTCGCACGGCTTCAACCTTGGTGGGTTGAGGAAGACCTCCTGAGGCGGGGATGAGGCGTCCAAGAAACGACAGCTGTCCTATACCAAGCCCGCATTTGGCCATGTTCACGACCACGCCATGATCCACTGGGCGCTGGAAAACAGTGCGCAGATGAATCACGTGTTCTTCTGTAGTGCTGCTGGCGACTAACAAGTCGTTAAGATAGGCGTGGCAGACTTTGAGGCCTGGTATAACACCGTCCATGAACCGCTGGAATCGTCTAACCAGCACTTCGGAGTTCGAATGACATTTAGAGGAATTCGAAAAGTCGGAAAGGCGTTGCGATGACAATTTTCTGGACGTCCTCCGGAGCAACGGGAATTTGATAAACCTCACATATCAGTCAATCAATTACACTCTGGCTAAAAAAAGCACCAAACTTCTTCGCCGGTAACACGTCGGCTTCCCGCGCGCAGCTGCTGCAAAGCGTCTTCGCTCGCTCGCGGTAGACACACTCTTCTTCTGCTGGTAGCACCAGCATTCACCCTTCAGGCGGGAACTCTCTTTATCACCTGCTTTGTCACTGAGGACAAAGTGACCCTATGCACACTTGCGCAAAGCTTTCTTAATCTCCTGCCTACACACACGGGCGTAAGCTTCCTCCTTCTCCTAGTCTCCCTTCTCCGCTGCTCGCTTAAATACCTTTCGCGCTATATTTCAGAAAATTCTAATCGTTTCGTCGGCGCGATGCACAGCCAAGGCTGGGGAAAAAGAGACGCGTTTTTAGGACCGTCCACGACTCGTGATGCAACTCTACATCACCATGCCCCTTTCTATCCCGATGGCTCGCTCGGCGGCCGATGTGAGGAGGTGGTTGGTCAGCGAAACTACGCTTCCGGTGGACAGCGTGCCCGGGGAGTCTTTAGATGCTTGTTTTCTTCCTTAGTGTTCACCTTGAGACACCCTTCCACCACCCGGCACCGTCACGGCCGCCAGAACTTGGCGGATATATATATATATATATATATATATATATATATATATATATATATGCTAATAAATAAACATTGATTGGTTGATTTATTGATTGGTTGATACAGATTAGTATGATCCACGCATGGACCGACAAGTCAGACAAGTGCACACACGTTGACAAGTCACGGTCTCCCGCGGCAATCTCTGTAACGAACGAGTGCGCTATGTTCAAATCAGCCAGTGGCTGATAGATGGGCTTTCTACGAGTGATTTTCGAGCGATTTCCGTCATCTGTCGAGAGAAGAGAAAGAAATTTTTGGCTGACTTTATAATTTGAATTTAGGGCCGCTTGCTGAGCTATAATATTTCGCTCGCGTGTTGTCGGGAGCCTCTACTACCGATCGGCAGCGTTTTCTGACCATGCTCAGCAAGTGTTGCAGGGCCCCTTTAAGCGCACACTTATGTCACCAATAAAATAACCGATCACGCTCTCTTATTGCTTTTTAACGAAGCACCCCATTCATTTTTGAATTTCTGCAATCGTGTTTTATATTTAATTTGGTACATTCAGGATCTCATGTACGCAGCCTATTTCCACCAATGTATAATTTTTTGTTAGACACAGAGTAATGAGTGCTTCTTTAAGTGTCATAGTACCTCTGAAGGACTTTTGAAGGCGTTGCATGAATACTGTTGTTGATTTTGAAGAGTTGTACAGGACTGTAGGAAACAACAGAACATGAAATATTGCCCTAATAAAGCGTGGTACTTGCATATATTGTCATCGGGCGTCAAAACATAGGAATGTTACAATTCCTTTTATAGTTTAAAGCTAGTCACCCACTACAATGCGCACACATGACCCACAAAGCCAATCACCCACTACAAAATGCACACACGACCCACCCCAAAGGCAAACACGCTACTTCACTCATAAGGCCACGTAGTTGGTGCATAGCAAGTTAGAAAAGATTTCATACCCGAAGTGTGAAGCACCCACTAGGAACCGAATAGCGCTATTGCGTTCCACTCATAAAGACGAATCTTTAAGGTCCCCCAATATTTGTTACATTATTAATTACCCACTACGGGCAAATGACCCGTAGTGGGTAAGCGCCAAGAATCAAGACACAGCAAGCAAGGCATGCGCAGTCACATCGAAACCAACATCAACATGTCCCGAAGGGTTAGTCAGCACTACTGCGTGCCATGGTCACGATAGAACCGGAACAGACCAACGTCGTACAGAGAGAACGACCACCTATTTCCTGCAGCGTAATTCGGAGCAGAGAACAAGACGTCGACGAGCTATGGGACGCCGTAAGTCGCGAACAAAAGCTTTGTGCGTGACCGTGCAACGATAGGGTGGAGGAGACAGTTGTGCACGCGCTGGCCTCCGAACTCAGTGTGATGGTGGAACTCGAGCCCGCTGGCACTCTCGCCTCACCAGTTCGGAAACAAGAGCAACATGTCAATAGTTGTAGTGATGTGATCCCGAGTGGCTGCGCGGTGCACCGCGTTAGATCTCCGAAGGATGTCCTGACATGTTCGAAGCAACAATCAGCAGTGAGGTGCCAATATTTTCCATGTGCTGACCTATGGGCCCCGCGTGTAGTGTCGGCGGGTGACACCGAACGACCTGTGGCCGGCCTGGAGCAAGAATCGACAGGCGCCGGCAGGGCCCGCGAGCGAAACAGCGAGTCCTGTTTCCACCGACACTGCAACATGACCATGAGGATGGGATGCCAAGGCCGATCCACTGCCGCCGCGACTTCACGACTCACCACCACCTCCGCCATAGCTCGGAGCTCCTTCGTCGGCTCTACCCCCGAACCTTACTTTATTCAGGAGCCAGTCGGCACCTCTTGTTGACTCTCAGACGAGATCTTCCGAAGTGCGGACGCGAATCCACTGCTGGAGTCACTGCCGTAGAAGCTCGTCGCGTTACGTAGGTTTCCTTCACGGCCAGTATGTCCCACACGGTGCACATGCTCGTCGATTGACTTTGGCATGGCGCACATCCTTGATGTCTAAGCCTCGGGCAGCCACTGCAGTAACCACAATGACCGAGCAGGTGCCCGGTCGTTGCCAAGAATTGATTGGAAAGCACCACAACTACAACAGATTCCTGGGCTGTGGTGCGGGGGACAGTCCAACGGTGCACCGGCAGAGTCTAGTTGGGGCAACGCCAATGGTGCAGCCAGCTCTGCCTGGAACAACAAAGGTGCGGATGACAAAAACAATGGTGCAGGCACGGTGGCTTCGTACGACCCCTGGTAGGAAGAGTGCTGTCCCTCGATGGTGCCAAGCTCGCGTTTCGCGAAAGCACTTTTGATGACGGCCAGTGGAGGCTAAAATTCTCAATATTCAGTTCAATATTTATTGTATGATTGGTGCATAATGGGACGCGGACGCAATCTATACGCGTATTCGTAAATAATGTACGAATTTTCTGAATGCGCTGTTTATGCGCTTATAAGATTTTTTAACGTATTGACGCATATTTATAGTTTCAGGTTCCAACTATACACCTAATAACCCAAGTTCCACGATGTGTAGGATGTTTTCAATATTAATAAAATAAGAATTATCATGCGGAACATGCGAAAGAAAGGTGACTGTGTTGTAATTTTTTTATTGAGCGAAGTGTTAAGAAATGACGCTTGAGATATCTACAGAGCCGTCCACTTCTACCGTGAACACCGCGCCGTGTGTCGGCGCTCCGCGGAGCTCCTCGGTCGGGTGCTTCGGAAACTAACGCGCAAACGCAAAGACAGCTGTAGGCGGGGCCTACGGTGTAGGAATATTCCTACACCATGGCGGGGCCTTCGCCACGTCGTCTGCTAGAGGGCGGCTGCTCAACCGCATTGCGCCTGCTTTGCGGTGAAGCAAGCATCTCTTGTTATGTGCGCACACAAATTGAGAAGCCGGCACAGTCCTCGAGAAGCGAAGCGACTGTGCGTTTTCTGCAAGCAATCGTACAAGTAATAAACCTCGCCCCATACATGAGCAAAACTTTCAAGCCGCGCTGCCACTGATAAAGCTAGGTTATTCACCGGAACCGTAAGAATATTCCCACACCTCGCACGACTTTTATGATCAGCCCAAATGTGGGCACTGCAAAAAGCACAATAAAAATAAACTGGGTGTATCATGCCAGGTATTAAGTGTGAATGCTGCAGCAATGCACCAGCTGCAATGCACTGTTATTGAAAAGAACTCATAGAAGAGTGCATAATCAGGATTTAGTCTGATCTTGTCTTGTCTTGTCTTGTCTCCTAGATCTTGGCTCATACCCACATGGGGAATTGGCCACACTGTACCTCTTGATAGATCATTTTTTACAACGTTTGCTAAAAGATAAAGAGAAATTAGATAGAAACAATAATAATGTTCCTTTGAATAAACGTGAAAAAATTGCAGAAGAATACGATAAACCAGAATATATAAAACAAACTAACAAGAATGAGGAAGGGGAAGAAAGAATTGGATATATCTGGCAGTACCACTGGCAGCGTATCCTTCTGGTTGCCTGAATGAATTTATGTAGCGCTGACAGAATAAAACTGTGGCCCACACCCAACTGACTGGCTCCAAACGATAATAGGGTGGATGTATTGACTGGCAATCCGAGCATACCAATCGGTCTTTCAAGAATTATTCGGCGCCCCGCCGCGGTGGTCTAGTGGCTAAGGTACTCGGCTGCTGACACGCAGGTCGCGGGTTCAAATCCCGGCTGCGGCGGCTGCATTTCCGATGGAGGCGGAAATGTCGAGGCCCGTGTGCTCAGATTTGGGTGCACGTTAAAGAACCCCAGGTGGTCAAAATTTCCGGAGCCCTCCACTACGGCGTCTCTCATAATCATATGGTGGTTTTGGGACGTTAAACCCCACAAATCAATCAAGAATTATTCGGCGCAGTGAGGCGAAGCGGCGGCATGTGAGAAGAAAGTGATCTATTGTTTCCGGTTCATTGCAAACTACACATAGGTTAGTTAATGAAAATCCTGATTTGTTGAGATAAAAATTTAACAGAGGAACTTTACAGCGAAAGCTTGTGAGGGTCACCTCACATACACAGGAAAGGCATTTTGCGGTGTTCCATGTGAATTGCAAGTGCCAAAATTCTTCAGATTGTAGAAGCGACGTTTCGTTCATTTTTAAGATTAACAGGCGTTTGAATCGTTCGGCAGTAATAAAAGGAAACTGTGGAGCTACTAGCACCACCGGGAAATTTAAAGATGCCGAAGCGAGCGAATCAGCAATTTCCTTTAGTTCAATTCCAGCATGCCCGGGGACCCAAATAAACCGAACTGCTGATAGGCTATGTGGTACGAGAGACCAAAATATCCTGAGAAGAGGAGACTTCTTTACGGACGTTAGATGTGTACATACAGACAAAGCATCCGAAATAATAATAGCTTTTGATTACTGATAATTTAGTTTTCGAAGAGCCAATGTAATAGCCAGGAATTCTGCGAGATAAATCGGTGTGAAGTCAGGCAATCGGAGCGCAAAAGACCAATTAAGCTGATGAGAAAAAATACCTACTCCAGCCTTCTGAAGATTTTGCGTTGTGCCCGTCGAAATTACAACGTATTTAGGAAAATGACTTAGATTGTCTTGAAGGAGGCCCTCCAGAACATGCTTTGGAAGTAACTTAGCATTTTTCGGAAAAATATTATCGAAAATTAAGTCAACTGGCACCGAGCATTGGGTTTGGGGAGTTAAATGCCGGAGGGAAACGTGAAGATTTGATAGCAGAGACTCGACGAAAATGACTTGGGGTCTTTGATAACGAGACCACGGGCGCTGAAAGAAAGAAACTGGATGTTTGATGAAAACTGTCTGAGAACAGAAGAGGGGTACATCGTAAAGTTTTAAAAATGTTTGCACAGTAAGCTGTCGAAATCTAGCATCAAGTGGAATGATTCTAGCTTCCAAATAAAGCACGCTATTCGCGACACACCTAGGTAGCCCGAGACACAGCCGCAGAGCTTGCCTTTCTAGCAATATAAGAGGTCTTAATTTGTACTCAGCACTTCCAGAAAACAGAACGCAGCCAAACTCCAGAATTGGGCGTACGTAAAGTTTGTATATCATAAGTAACGTATCCCTGCGCATCCCTGAATTTTTATTGCAAAACCAGCGGAGCAATCCTACGGCGCTTTCTGCTTTACGGGTGTTTGATTCTATTTGTTGCTGCCAATTTAAATTGTCCACGTAAACAATACCAAGATATTTTAGCGCTGTTACTTGTGAAATCGGATCATTTCGATAATGCAGTGAAAGAAATACGGGAACGGATAGAGGGAATACAAGCAGAGCACATTTACTAACATTAAGTGAAAAAGACAGCCCGCCAAGCCATACCTCAAGCTCACTCAAATATGACTGCAAGATTTGATATAAACTATTGATATCTCGGGATGACGAGAAAAAAGCAATATCATCGGCGTAGACATAAAGAGGAACATTTTTATGAACGGGAATAGATGATAATAATATATTAAATAAAAGAGGTGACAGGACTGATCCTTGCGGAACACCTCCTGTTTGCTTATATGAGGCAGAAGTAATTCCCTCGTGGCAACAAAAGAATTGTCTCTCAAAGAGAAACTCCTGAACCCAAGATATAATGTACTTGGGAACCTCACAGTCCACTAATCTTGAAATTAATGTACTGTATTCCACACTATCGTAGGCTTTTGCGATATCTAACGTGACTAATGCAGAAAGCTCACCAGATACTTTTGCAAGGCGAATTCGGCTTTCCAAATCAACATGAGCCGACCATATAGAGCACCCCTGTCTAAATCCTACTTGCCTTGGTGAAAGAATGTCCTGACGAGCGATGAATTCACTGAGCCTTCTATGAAGAATTCTTTCAATTATTTTAACTAGGTTTGAAGTAAGCGAAATTGGCCGAATGTTATCCAGGACATATCCGAGGCTTGAATTTTTTCGCAGCAACACAACTTTAGCAATTTTCCATGCGCTTGGAATCCATGTGTGCTGTAAGGAGCAGTTAACAATATTCAAAAGCTCCTCGGGATGGGAATTAAATATCAATTTAATCATAGAGTTTGTAATCTGATCTGGACCGGGAGCTGCTTGCTTTACAGTTAGTATGACATCTGCCAGTTCAGCCATAGTGACTTCCCGAAAGTCCGAGGTTGCGCTTTTGAATGTCACAGGTCTCAAGCATGACGAAGCGAAACGCGCTTCAAGTCCTTTCATGATGCCCTCTAACAAATCTGTTGTCTCTTTAGGAGACAGCACTACTGAATGCGAATATGCTGGTACCTTCGTCGATTTTTTGTTCCGTAGAAACCTGTACAGGGCAGATCTTTTATCAGGTTTTGATAAACGCGAATGTAAGTCAGAATTGTGTTTATCTTTAGCTATCGCAACCGTACGTTTAAACAGCGCTGCGTGGAATTTATAGTCAACCCAATTTTTCGGAGTATGGTTGTGGCGTAAACGTTTCCAAGCAGCCTTACGTCGCCTATACGCAAGCGTACAATCTTCATTCCACCAAGCTGAATTTGACGGTGTGCTGCGGTACTTAACAGAAAACTCTGCCGGCTGGATAGAGTCACTTAGACACGCTACGACTGAAGCAGCTCGTTGCTGTCCGACGCGTCCTCTGAATGACGAGAGCGCGGAATTTAAAACCGTTTCATAAATTTTATAGTTAGTGAACCGTTGTTGCCGGATAGCAGAGGTAAGTTGTGGTAGCATTATTTCATAGGTAATTGGTACATGATCACTACTCGTCCCATTATCAAACGTTTCCCACGATGAAATCATAAACTGGCCACACGAAAATGTTAGGTCTAATGTTGATGAGCTTATCCCGCGTAGAAAGGTAACTTGTCCGAAGTTATGACAGCGAAAATTATTATCCTGCAACCAATTCCACAATCTTTTGCCACAGCCATCTGTTTTAAGCCCCCAAGAAGTGTGATGCGATTTAAAATCCCCAGCCAATAAAATTGAATTTGACGAAGAATTCTTGATAACATAATCTAGGTGATCTGTGGATTTTACTTCATTCGGAAAGT
This sequence comes from Rhipicephalus microplus, assembly GCF_043290135.1. Taxonomy (NCBI): domain Eukaryota; kingdom Metazoa; phylum Arthropoda; class Arachnida; order Ixodida; family Ixodidae; genus Rhipicephalus; species Rhipicephalus microplus. Next base: position 51,049,154 of record NC_134710.1, on the reverse strand, counting down.
ACGCATTAATCACTGTAATCCTGTTGGAGTTAGGTAACAAACAATCTATTCCTAACAATTCACAATCCGGACAAATATGTTCAAAAGTTACAGTAACATGATGACACATTTTTGAAGATATTAGAACCAATAATCCACCTCCTCTACCTGGCCGATCCAGTCTAAATGTTCGAAAATATTTCAGAGTAAATGTTTGGTTTACTGAAAGCCAAGACTCTTGAAGTAAAATTATATTAGGATTTGTTTGCTGTATGAGATAAATAAGATCTATGTAAGCGGAAGATACGGAGTGACAATTCCACTGAAGAACTTTTACAGGCGCTATGATGGACTTAATATAGTTGACTCTACTGCAGAACGCAAAACGTCCTGCTCATTGTTGGTATCAGTAATAACTTTTTTTGGTTTTGACATTGGCAAATTGGTTGGAGACAATGGAGCATTGCGTCGTTTATGAGTGATATTAGCAAGCCTCATGTCCCCAAACGACCCACTGGGCCCCACAGGGGTCGGCGACTGAGTGCTGACGAGCGTTTCACGGGTAACATCTTCTTGACGCCGATTATTTTGTTTATTGTCGAGGTGCTCAGCTTCACCCTGGACCGTGAAATTGTATGCAGCAAAGGAGGGAATAAGGCTGTTTAACCTGGCGGCGAGCATCTCGGTCAGACCTTCAGCAAAGGTGTTGAAAAGCCGTTCCATAATCATCGGCAGAAGCGACCGTCGCTTCAATTGACCCGCACTGGCGTGACGTAGCAGCAGCATACCCCACTTCGCGCTCTTTAATGAAGGAAGTTGCCTCAGACCGAGAACAACGGCGTTTCTCCATTACATCTAAAATTTGTGTTTCACATTCTCGAGCAGGGCAGCTATTGTCCGTGGCTGTGTGTGTGCTCCATCACATAGGCAACACCTGCAGTTGTCTACCTGACAATTTGATGCGGCATGTGCCCCACCGCAATTCGCACATCTCAATGAGGACCTGCAAGCATTAGCGCTATGTCCAAATCGCCAGCAGTTACGGCATTGCAGTGGGCGAGGTGTCAATGCCTCTACACGGAATAGATAAGGCCAGGCCTTCAGCTCAGAGGGGCGTGTGAGACCAGCAAAGGTAACGATGACGCTTTCAGTAGGGACTCGCGTATCACCTACAGGTCTGGTGCATCTGTAGACAGATGTCACGCCACCCGGAGAGACCATCTTTAAGAATGCTTCAGGACTAATGTTAGTTGGAACACCACGAACAATGCCCTTCACGCAAGCAAGATGAGGGGGGATAAAAGCGCGAACAGCAATGAACGCAAATCTTGTGGCGGCCAGTAAGTCTGTTAAGCATTGAATATTTGAAGACCTGCATAGTATGCCAGTCTTGCCGAAACGCCTCACCTCCGAGATGTCCAGAAAATGACCACTTATGTTGCGAAGTTCTTCTTGGAACACCTCCGTTTCACTCAACCGAATGTTCCACCATCAGTGGGCACAAGCGCGACAGGCAAACTGCTTACGCCGTTCTTGAAGAAACACTCCAGTGGTACAGATTCAGCAGGGTGACTGGCCAGCCCTGGCCGGGGCCGGAGACCGGCATTGATGGCTCCTGAAAAAATCAGCAAAAAGAAATTCTACCGCTAATAAAGAACCAAAGGTGATGACTGTGGCCAATCCCCTCCCACAGGCCGTGCAATAGAAAGCGCCACCTACTGCAGGAACGATCGCCTTCTTCGCTCAGGCTACCTCATCTGCCATCCCTTCTTCTTCACCGTTCTCGGTGCGCGTTCTGCCAGTCTGATCTGGTCAAAAAGTAAAAAAAAAAGAGAAGTTCTGTTCAAGCTTATGTGAAATTAAAAATAAAAAGTTGGGACATTTAGAAATGCCTTTCAGATAGCTCAACTGTTGTACTTATATAATTATATTAGATTATTTAGAAGCGGGTGGCATCACCATGAGATTCGATCACCGCCCTCATCCTATTAAGAAGAGAGGCATACAAGGCGTCGAATGTGTGAACGTTCGCCCTGACTTCCTCCCACTAGTCTTGTACTGTTGACCACGGGTTGTTCGAAGACAAGCCATGCAGGCTGTGGGTGCACAACGCTGCCTTAATGTTTCCTCTTATGTTCTCAATGATGTTCATGTCTGCGGATTGTGATGGCCAGTCCAGCACAGCAACTCCACGATCTTGCAGGAAAGAAGAAGTCAGTTTGGACACGTGTACTGGGGAGCGGTCTTGTTGAATGATGCAGTCTCCATCTAGAAACACTTCTCCCAAAAGGAATGACAACGCCCCGTCGTCAGATTGGAGCAGTAGCTCTCAGCCGTGAAACAGCCATGCACCCTGACGAGAGGACCAAGGCCATCCTTCGTGATTGCCCCCCAGACAGTCACCGAACTTCAGCCACTCGCGGCTACTCGCTGTATCTATCGCGCCATATATCTGCAGGAAATGAACAAGTATAGGTCATGATAGAAGAGACTCCGAGCGCAAAACCAGGTTCCCATAAAAATAGAGACAGTGAGCTTTAGCAGACTAGGCATGAGATGCCATAGCCGCCGACCATTTGGCCTGCCGGTCGTTTACAGAGGTTTCCGGGCGTGCTTCCCGATATCTGTGAGTCACTCGTGCATCAACTTTCAAATTGAAAGTCGCCTTCACGGGTTACCTCATCAGTTGAAATAGAGTTACGAAGAATTTTCAATAAAACGTTCCTTAATATACATACACTTTTCGTCACTTGTACCAGCAAAAAGCAATTAGTTGGGAGTTTTAGATAACATTGTTTATTGTTCTAGATATCAACGAAATGTTAGAGGGGCTCTTTTCAGTGTCTAATGAACTCCAATAAATTACCTTCCTGTCAAATATCACTCGCACCATGCATTAACTAATAGAGAGAAGATTTCTGACAATATTTAGCTGCTAACTTGGAATCAATAAAGTATTACCAGAAACTGCACAGTCATATACCAGGTAACTAAAGCGCTGCTAAAAGTTGCGAGTGAAATTCACACAAACACGACTGCTCCTTGAAAGTTTAAGAACACTGCTTTACATACCGCGTGTTCATGGGGTGCCAAACTCGTGTTCTCTGATCCCACCGAGTCCTGAAAGCGGACTGGTCCGTGAATACTACGCGTTTCCAGTGAGATGCAGACCAGTTGGCGCGATATTCAGCAAACTGGAGCCGCTTCGCCTTGTTCTCAGCTCGCATGAGCGGCTTCCGTTCGGCTTTTAAGTCACGCTTCGTAGAGGTGGCGCTTAATGGTTGTAGCCAAAACGTGGTTCAGTCCGAGCTCAGCCTATACTTCTCGGACTGTAGTTTTCGGCAGTTCTACCACGGCTGCCACAATTCGCAGGTCTTCGTCCCTTGTAGTCACCCGGTGACAAGGCCGCTGAGGGGCGTCTCCAGTGCGTCCTTTATTCCATTACGCTAGAATGATCTGGTTGACAGTTGCAGGAGGGCGGTTTCTCATCGCAGATATAGCACGTTGAGAATATTATCGCAGGCATAAATCTACGATGTGTCGTCTTTCGTCTTCCGGCATGGTTCTTCAATTATAAGGCAATTCTGGAATGAAGTACTACCGAACATAAGGAGCCCTTTTATCACGGGGCGATGAAAAAAAGGAAAGTTTGACAGTGCTATGATTTAAAAGGTCAAAAGAAATTACTGCAGTTGACTAACGTTTCGAGCTAAGAAAGATACGAAGCGATAAGCGGGCCTTGTGTCGCCCAGAGACAAAAAAGTATGAAGCTTTATTTTGCACCAGCTCACAGCAGTAAAAATTTGTTATCGGCGCTTCTTTGGTGCACTGATTTCCCCGTACGAGTTCCGCTGAACCAGAACGTTTTTATATTATCTGCATGAATGGCACGAAGAAACACGGCTGCTGGTGAGCAGTGAATAAGAGTGGATTATTAGCGAGATAAATTCGGTAGCACATGAGAGCAGTGCTATTGGTAACATGCATACTTTATAATAACAGTTCTCTAAGATTAACGGACTAGTCACATTCTTTTGTTTACAGGTTACTAACTAATCAAAATTTTCATACATTGAAATATGTTATGTCAGGCTTTGCACGATATATTCATCACTAATTTCGCAGCACTCATCTTTGGGCTGATCCGTCTTGTGCGCTGCGGGATATTATTTCTGTTACACTGAATAGCTTAGTGTGGGAGGGATCGGGAGTTTTTACAAAGAAATTTTGTTCAGCGTAAGATTTTCGCTGTACGTTTTTCACGAGAGCATCAATCTGGCTATTGTTAGAAGAAAATAACTTTACTTTGCTTTATTCGATATGAATTTCCCATGCCAATGTACCGATCATTATTCAGTGGAGACCCAGGTAACGATGTTTTAAAGAGAGTAAAAAGGATGCAAGTCACACCGGGAGCCAAAACATTTTTATTTAAGCTGCATAGTGGGATATTGCCTGTTAAAGCGTTTTTGGAGAAAAAGGACTGCTTTCTGCCTTGGGGTACGTGTTGTTTTATTTGTAAGCTGCCAGAAACAGCTAACCACGTTTTTTTACATTGTTAGGAGGGGGTCTATTTTCGGGATGTGTTGCACAGATCAGTGAAAAAAGAATTTCCACGGGACCCGCGTGGCATTAGATTTCAAACTGTAAAGAACGAAGACGGGGCTCTTTTTGATGCAGTTATGCTCATGGGCCTCCACTGCATATGGAGAGCGAGAATGCCAGGTTGCCATTGTGATAAGGATGCACGGCCGGCACGGGCCTATTTTAGAGACAACATTCACTGGTTTCTTGAGATTTACAAAGCGGTACCGGAGCCACCAGTATGGCTTCCTCGACTGGAGCCGTTGGTGAACTTGCGCGATTTTTAGCTTAACGAAACCAGCATCATGCTGGTTGATTGGTAAGCCATCATGTAAATATTGTACATTGCATACTGTGTTTCCAGTGTTGCTTGTATTTTGTGTTCTGTACCAAATCCAGGTAATAAAGAAAAAAAGAATAGCTTAGTTGTGGCAGTGCCAGCGCGGCTTGAAAGTTGTTCTCATGTATGGGTCCCAGGTTTATTACTTGTACGATTGCTTGCAAAAAGTCCACATTCTCTGTCCTTCTCGGGAACCGAGCCAATTTCTCAATTTGCGTGCGCACTTAACAAGAGTGATGCTGGCTCCACCGCACAGCGGACGCAATTCAGTCGAGTGGCCGCGCTCTAGCAGATGACGCGGTGAAGGCCCTCCTACAGATGTCACTACGCTTGCGCGCTATAGTTTCTGAAGCACCCGGCAGAGGCTTTCCGCGAAGTGCCGGCCGCACGGCGTGGTGTTCAGGGTAGAAGTGGACGGCTCTGTACATATGTTGTTGAACAGATATATTGTTGCGCACATGCGTGAAGACAACGAAGCGTATAAGGTGAACGCACTTGTCGCCCAGAGTGAGAAAGGAAGAAGATCAGGAGGATCTCTATTCAGTCGGCCGCTTCTGAGCTGCCCCTCACGACCTAATAAACGACCCCTTTCAACCTCTACCGGTCTCTTTCAAACGTAACAGAGTGGTGGAGGTGCTTGGTAAGCACTTCAACTACGGAACGATCACTGCCACAGCTCCGACGAAGCCGTCGACCTCCGGTCTCCCACTATCTGCCGTGAGTGACTTTGACATGCCCGAAGAAGCAGGAATTCCCAGGACAGCACCGTCTGGTCCTCTTCCATACTACCGAGTTCCACTGCCCTTGGGGGAAAAGCCGGAGAACATGTCGACGCCTGGCTAACCAAGTACAAACGTGTGGGCAAGTTTAACGGTTGGGATGCAGCCGCTATGCTAGACAAGGTAGTGTTCTCCCTGACCGCCACCGCACTGGTATGGTACGAGAACCACGAGGACGCACTCACGACGTGGGACCTTTTTGTTGAAGAGCTCAGGGCGTGTTTCGGTGACTCGGTTGCTAGAAAGAAGCGGGCTGAGCAAACACTGTCGCAATGGGCACAGCTACCAGGTGAGACATGCACCACTTACATAGAAGAAGTGTGCTAGGTGGTCTGTGCTACCATGTCGGAAGAGGACAAAGTTGGTCATCTGCTCAAAGGGATTGCTGAGGACGTGTATAATTTTCTAATTGGAAAAGAAAGCCTCAGTTCTGTGTCCGACGTCATTCAGCATTGCCGAACGTTTGAAACGCTCAAGATGCGTCGAATCGCGCCCAAGTTTGGTCGACTGGCTAACGTTACAACTGTTGCCAGTGTGGAAACGAATCCTGACTTCGACCTCTTTTCTACCATTCGACAGATTGTTCACGAGGAACTGTCCCACCGAGAAATGTCGTATTCGACAGCTGACTCTTCCGAGTTGTGTCTGCCACGTGAAGCTATGGATGTGCCTCCTTTGACCCCATGGCAACCAACGATAAGCGCGGCAACTGTGAAGTACAGCCCCACCCCACAGTCAAGGATGACAACCCGATTTCCCGCGTTGCGGTATGACCGACGCTCTCAGCGCATGCCTGCTCGACACCCGACGTCTCGTTACGACGTACCCGACCAGTACATCCGTTACAAAAGAACAAATGATGACGCTCTCGATTCATCGACGAGCGACCAACGTTTCGAATTCGGCCGGTGTGCTATTCCTGCGGTGTGCCAGGCCACATATCGCGGTTTTGCAACCGTCGGGTGACTTCTCGGTACCACCAACCATCCGACTTTTCACGACCCTTCGAACAGTCTCATGGTATCCGGCGGCCGGCCCACATACCACCTGATGACAACCATTAGCCCAGCAACTTCCGCAACCACTCCCCGGCATCTGACAGGAGTTTAACGCCCCCACCGCGACCTCGTGCTCATCGTTTTCCTTCACCGCTGCGTCGCAAAACACCCTCTTCGCCACCGGAAAACTAGCCAGCGTGGCCAATGGGGGTGAGGTCGCTGGAAACGTGCTACTGACAGAAATACCTCGTGTGTATGTTTAAAAACAAAGTGCGTGTTTTGGTGGATTATGTGCCTATGATGGCCTTGGTGGACACAGGTGCAACGATTTCCGTGATGAGTGCTTCCTTTAAAGACGTGTTAAGGTGGAAAGTTGTTTTTACCTGGGATTAAACTTCGACGTTCTGTGGAGTGAGTGGAGAGCCGTGTCGCCCTATTGGTGTGTGTAGTGCTGAAGTATTTTTGGGATTCCATTATCATAACGACAGAGTTTGTGATTATTCCTCGGTCGACACGTGACGTCATTCTCGGCATGGACTTCTTGCGAGAATGTGGTGCCACTGTAGACTGTCGCACGGGGAAAGTCTTTGTGAGTGGCCAGATGCCGCCAGAACTTCTGGAAACTCCAGCGGACAACCAAACTACGCTGTGTGTCTGTGGCGATACGTTCATACCTGCGTTGTCTACTGTACGTGTTCCTGTTGTTTGTCGTGGCGCGGATTCTGACAGCTTCGGTGTGAGCGTAGAGCCAATGCACATAAACTGCGTGAAGAAGAATGTGTTGGTTCCCCATTGTGTGGTGTCGATCAATGGCGGACGAACTGGCCCATGGACTGTAAACTGTTCCTCTGAGCCCGTGACATTACACAATTGTTTGAAATGTGCTTCAGTCAGCAAAGAACACGCGACCTTATCAGTGGTTGAGCTCACAGACGTGCTGGAAGAACGTGAAGGAACTGGTTGTCACAATTTGGACGGGGCGCTTATAACGATAAATAAGTCGCTTAGCTCAAGCGAGCGCCGAACTTTAATGAATGTGCTGTTGAAGCACGTTTCGGTATTTTACTTTGCGCTGAAGGGCAAAGTAATCCCTATCCCCCTGTTTTGAACGCGCCATACCATCAACACTGGTGCGGCAAGTCCGATTCGCCAAAAACCATATCGTGTTTCCCCGTCCGAAAGGCAAATTATCAACGACCAAGTGCGGAAAATGATGCAAAAGGGAGTGGTACAAGAGTCAGCCAGTCCGTGGGTATCACCGGTAATCCTTGTTAATAAGAAAGATGGATCTTGGATATTTTGTGTCGACTATCGCCGACTCAATGCCGTGACTAAAGAGGACGTATACTCGCTGCCCCGTATAGAGAATGCAATAGACTGCATACATTCAGTTTCTTATTTTTCCTCCGTAGACTTACGATCTGGTTATTGCCAAATTCTGATGCACCCAGAGGACAAGGAAAAGACTGCCTTTGTAACCCCTGATGGGCTCTTTGAATTCAACGTGATGCCATTTGGACTATGCAATGCACCGGCGACGTTCGAGAGGTTTATAGACACCATTCTGCGTGGCTTGAAATGGAACATCTGCATGTGCTACCTCGATGACGTCGTCATCTTTGGCCGCACGTTCAGTGAACACAACTCTCGTCTGCATACTGTTTTGAACTGCATCCGAAACGCTGGCCTAATTTTAAACTCGCAGAAATGCCACTTCGGAGACAGCCAGACGCTTGTGCTCGGGCATCTCGTTGACAAGGATGGCACCCGCCCTGACCCCCAGAAGACAGCAGCCGTGGAGGCGTTCAATGCACCGCGTTCCGTCAAGGAGCTTCATAGTTTCCTGGGGCCTTGTTCGTACTTTCGCCGCTTTATTCCGAAGTTTACCGACGTTGCGTATCCTCTCGCATGCCTCTTACGAAAGGACAATTCCTTTAAGTAGACTCCGGAGTGCGATTCTTCATTCCGTCAATTGAATTTTTTGCTGACGTCATGACCCGTCCTTCAGCACTTCAGTCCTTCTGCTCCGACAGAGCTTCATACGAATGCTAGCGGCATAGGTATTGGAGCCGTCCTAGTACAACGTTGCGGTGACCGCGAACACGTTATCGCATACGCAAGTCGCTCCCTAAGCAGGCCGGAACGAAACTATACTGTCATTAAACAAGAATGCCTGGCGGTAATATTTGCAATTCAGTGGTTTAGGTCTTACCTGTACGGACACCCATTCACAGTCGTAACCGACCACCACTCGTTGTGTTGGCTTGTAAACCTTCGTGACCCTTGTGGCCGTCTTGCACGCTGGGCACTCCAGCTACAAGAATACAGTTTTACCGTCGCTTACAAGAGTGGTCGTCGACATGCTGACGCGGACTGTCTTTCACGTATGCCACTTAGCACAACAGACTGTGAATCCGATGACCTTGACCAGCTTGTAGCGTCTGTATCGCCTACATTCCCGGACTACCCCAGTTTCAGAGAAGAACAACGGAAGGACGCTAAACTAGCACCACTATTCGCCGCTGCATCCGCTTCCACTATAGCACGCCGTTTTTGTATGCGTGATGGACTGTTGTTCAAAAGGAACCTCTCCAGCAGTGGCACGCGTTTCCTTCCAGTGGCCCTGGAGAGCCTGCGAACAGTTATTATGAGTGTCATGCACGACGACCCTACATCTGGACATTAAGGTTTGGCGCGGACGCTTCACCGGACTAAAGAGCGCTTTTATTGGCCCGGTATGCAGAAGTCCGTGGAGAGTTATATGGCAAGCTGCATGCAATGTCAGCGTCACAAACGTCCATCAACTGGTCCAGCTGGTCTTCTACAGCCGATGCCAACTCCAAGCGCACCTTTCGAACAAGTGGAGATTGACTTTCTGGGCCCCTTTCCGAAATCGGCTAAGGGCAATCGATGGATAATTGTTTGCGTCGACTACCGCACACGCTACTTCGAGACCGCGGCCGTCCCCTCCGCAACTGCCAGTGAAGTCTCGACGTTCTTGCTACAGTACGTCATCCTCCGACACGACCCACCTCGCCTGATTATCAGCGATCGTGGGCGACAATTCACAGCGGATGTCGTGGAGGAGCTACTTAGTTTGTGTGAATCCCGACTGCGTCACTCGACACCATCATCATCATCATCATCATCAGCCTGACTACGTCCACTGCAGGACAAAGGCCTCTCCCATGTTCCGCCAGTTAACCCGGTCCTGTGCTTGCTGCTGCCAATTTATACCCGCAAACTTCTTCTACTTCTTTATACCCGCACTCGACACCATACCACCCCAAACTGATGGGCTGACGGACCATACCAACCGCACCATTATCAACATGTTGTCTATGTATGTCTCATGCGACCACAAGAACTGGGATGACGTACTCCCATTCACTACTTACGCGTTCAACACCGCGAAGCATGAGATTACAGGTTATAGCCCTTTTTGCTTTATGTACGCTAGACCCGGCACACAATCGACACAATCTTACCTTTCTGTGAACACGACAACGTCACTGTCGCCGAGACTCTCTGCCTTGCTGAAGAGGCGCGTCGCATAGCTCGACTAAGCACATTGGCATCGCAAGACAAAGCGAAAGCACGCTATGACATTCACCGTCGACCAGCGATTTATCGCCGTGGTGATCTGGTGTGGTTGTGGACTCCGATGCGCAAGCGCGGGTTATGCCAAAAGTTTTTGGCTACTTACGATGGAGCTTTTGTCATTGTCGACATATTCACAGAGATCAACTATGTAATAGCTCGTCCCACGGCGAGTGGTCGACGAGCTGACAAAACTCAAGTAATTCATGTTGCCCACCTGAAACTGTACACGCCACAACGACTCGTATGACTCGTCCGGCGTCCTTCGTCTGCGTGGAGAGGAATGTTGCGCACATGCACAAAGACAACGAAGCGGATATGGTGAACGCACTTGTCGCCCGGAGTGAGAAAGGAAGAAGAGGATCAGGAGGATCTCTTACCAGTCGGCCTCTTCTGAGCTGCCCCTCACGACCTAATGACCGACCCCTGTCAACCACTACCAGTCTCTTGTAAATGTAACAATATGCTAAAACAGTGGTATGTTTACTGTTGCGTAATGATACCAATAGGAACATAGGTATTAGCGAAACCAGAAGCAGTAAGCTAATATGCTGCACTTGTGCCAGGGAGGATGGCGGCCCTGGACACTGCTGGATAAATGAGCTTCAGTAGATGGCGCTTCACTACACTTGTGGTTAACCTGACGTGACGGCTGTATGATAGTAGTACGTATGTACATTTATGAGATTGTATAGTCAGCGCTGCAACCTCACGAATATTACGATCTACTTGAAAAGCAGCTCTGAGACCTAGCGTTGCTCTGTGGTAGTATGCTTGATTGGCACGCAGAAGGTTACCTGCTGGGACCATGATAATTGTTCTTTGCACTCGTTTGGTCAACGCTGCCGATGCCAGATTTTAGGGGCGAAGCTCCTTACGTCCCACAAAACCGAAACTGAACGCCTTCACAACAAAAATGAAAACATATGTGTAAATGACCAAGTCTATGTTTAATCAACTATACGACAGCACAATACATGATCACCGGCGCCGCCAGTTTGTGCGTCCCGTCCACCTGTTCCTGCGTCCGTCCGTCCGTTCGTCCGTCAGTTCGTCCGTTCATCCGTCTATCCGTCCGTCCTTTATATTATTCGGCGACTTCAACGTAGAGATAACGGATCTTATGACCTATAGCTTCGCCCACTCATCGTCATTCACTTCGTGAAGGTGCACTGATCTTTCTTAACGCCCTCGCGCTGTTCCTTGGTTGATATGAACTGTCAATTACCTTCATTGCATTGCACTTAACTGCAGTTGATCTTGACCCGACGTGACAGCTGTATCGCAGGAATACATATGTAATGTTTATAAAATTGAATAGCTATCCCTGCATCACCAATTAAAACGTCACGAACATTATGGTATATTTCAAAAACAGCTGCGAGATCTGGCGTGGCTCTGTGGTACAATACTTGGTTGCCACGCATGCAGAGTACTGGGATTCGATTCCTGCTGGCACCCTGACATTATTTCTTTACATTCGGCGGGTCAAAGCGGCCGATGCCAGCTTTTTCTTAACGCTCACGCGTTAAAGTTACCCATGTGTCTTCTCGCCGTTCCTGGGCAGGTATTAATTTTCGAATTCTGAATATGGAATGCAGCGCAATCGACTCGTATTTTTTTCCATTATTGTTTTTGAAGTGACTCTAGGCGGTGCCGCCATTTAGCGGGACGTTTAGTGGTGGCGCTAGGTACAACCCAGTTTGAAGCAATTACTCTACTTTAGTCTCCACCACTGTTAAAATTCAAACGACGTGACTTCGAAGCCGTTGGCTCAGTCGAGCGAAAATAATGGCGGAGGGAACCTCCACCGGTAGCCAAAAAGAGCTTCTCCTCCACGTTTCTACATCTCCAGCTCGCAGCGAAAGTAATCGAGCTGGGGCACGGCTCCACTGTGGCCGACCGGCGGCGGCTGTGGCAGGAGCCCAGAGAAGAAAAAAAAACACAGCATATTCACGGAGTGGATATTGATGAATGGGGCGAAGCTTGAAAGGGTTTCATCGGTAAACCATGAATCCTCCACCCCTCCGTCCATCCGTCCTTCCGTCCGTCCATCCGTCTGTCTGTCTGTCTGTCTGTCTGTCTGTCTGTCTGTCTGTCTGTCTGTCTGTCTGTCTGTCTGTCTGTCTACGACAACGGACATGGACAGACAGACGGGCTGGCTTCGACGACGTATACAGGAGGGACTGAGCCACAACACAATTGCATGAGGCCTGCGTGCGACGCCGCTGCAATCAAAGAGGCAAACGTGAGTGACCATCAAATGGTCTGGGCGATTTGTTTTCTTACATTGTTGTATATTTCCAGGCCACTGGCTCGTTGGCGTTTGATGATAGGGTCAAGTTCGTCGCACAAGTTACGTACCGTTCGTTTTGACAGACGGAAACATTATCGGAACTCTTTTGTTCGGTCAACTATTCAAATGCATCATTTACCTCGCTTCGTCGTCTCTGCTTGGATGGATGGATGGATGGATGGATGGATGGATGGATGGATGGATGGATGGATGGATGGATGGATGGATGGATGGATGGATGGATGGATGGATGGATGGATGGATGGATGGACGGACGGACGGACGGACGGACGGAGGGACGGCAAAAGTGCTTGTAGTACGCAAAGAAATTATTCGCGTTTACTATTAAGAATAATTTCCATGGTTTTGAGATGCTGCAGTACTATAGCTCTCTATTGTGTCACAACAGAAGTCGAATGCGCAGTAGAGAAGTGTGTCGTCTCAACATGAATCTACGGTAACAATAGAAAAATAGTGTTGCCGCAGTAGAAACTTCTGGTTCATTTTCAACTGGGGCTCCGTTTTTTGTGGAAGTGTGCCCGATATCTAATAGTGCGCGACATATGGAAGTTCGCCCAAGTGTCTGGATTGACGTTTGCAAACGCAATAGTGTGCATGTCAGCGGTCACTCGGGAATGGTTGGAGCGGGAAGTGGGACGCATCGCTTTTGGCTGTCATGCATGGCATGGTGGCGAACGAAGGCGGTCCATGGGGACATCGGACGTCGAGCCTTGATGCGCTTGACGCGGATGACGTTCCACCGCCGCCTGCTCTTCACGGATCGCGAGAGGTGGGCTCGACGAATATTAGATGCGGAAGCATCTTATACTCGCGCCTTGTAGTGCGCCGTCCGCGCCGTCCGCGCCGTCCGCACCGCTTCTCGAACATTCGACAGCTGACGCGCGCGCATGCGCCGTCGCGCCGTCGCCCACTCTTCCACCATCTGTGCATCCCTTCCTCCTCTACACACCGCGCGCGCTTCACTCCTCCACCATCTGTGCACCCTTCCTCCTCTACACACCGCGTTCGACATCTACAATTCTCCTGATTCTCCAGTGGACGCGCATGTGGCGTCGCGCTTCGAGAACATTCAACAGCTGACAGTGCATGCGCCGTCGAGCTGTATATATACTCAAGGTCGGCGCTCGCTCGCTCAGTTGCCGCTCGTCGGTTGGTTTGTACGGCGCGTCGACGTCCAAGGTCGCGGTGAAATGAATTCCAACGAATCCACAAACACAATGATCGACGTCCCTTCGACCAGCGCCGCCCTTTCGCATACGTGTGTACGTGTTCACTCATTTAACACCCCCTCCTACAACCACGTTAACCAATTTAGCCATCGACCCAAGTAAGTCGCAATTTAACACCCCATTTCACAACCACGTTAACCAATTTAGCCATCGACCCAAGTAAGTCGCACTTTAACACCCCGTTAACCAATTATATGCTCCGCATCCTCCTCAGTGTTCCCCCGAGGGAAGCTGCGGGCAATTTTTTTGTTTACCTAATGGCGACATACATGCGCACTAAGTGTGTACGGCGAGTTTACCAACTCGAGAAAAAAACATGGGCCCATCCAGGCGCAACCTGCGGCCGAAAACAAATGAGGGCACGAAGGAAATTTGCCAGCGTATCAAGTAGGTGGAGGAAAACAAGTGGGGGCAGGTGCAAGTGAACAAGCCAACTCTCCTGTTGTCCCGGCAGCACAAGAACAGGATTGCTCCAATCCCACTGTACAACAATGGCATTGGAAGTGTGCTGCTGCTTGAGGTGACAGTAGGGGCCCTTCGTACTCTCATTCGTAAAGGAACCTACGACAGTGAACTCGTCAGCGCGGTGTGTCTTGCGTGTGGTAGGGCGGACGAAATCACCGAACACATTGTGAATGAGTGCACTCTACTGAACCATCCCAATGCAAACACAGCTCTCACTGTCGCACTGGGCTTTGGAAACACATAAGGGCGGTGGACTACCACGTTGTGAGGAGCAAGATGCGCCTGGAACACTAATGGACGATAACTCTCGAGAGACGTCGGATGGTTCCAAACTAACACCCCTCTCTACTCTGTCAACCTCTGGGGCCACTTTGGTGTTTTACCTATGTCCATTTGATGTCGGCTTGTGTTCTTTGTGTTTGTGTGTTTTAGGCGCCCCATCCCTCCAACTTACTATTTATGTATCGTGACATCGTTATCAAGTGCCCGCTACTGATGCCGCGGTCAACAGAGGGCACCAGGCTTCCGCTGGAATTGCTGACATTCTGCCGTAAAAAGGCAGAGAACTGGGCTATGAATTTGCGTTTTTTTTCTATATATATTTAATTGAAATATGCATGGTATAAGGCCAGCTTAAAAAAGGAAATTGTTTTTTATCATTTGTCGAGCTTGGTGACACACTTGTCAGAGCCCCGTTATAATGGGGAAGCTCATAGCATCCATCCGTCTATCTGTCCATTGTGATTTCAGTCACTTTGAGTCTGCTGAGGCTATGGGCTGAGGGCCAGCGTAACGATGCAATATCGGTTATGAATGTGGTGGATAGTGAGACGATGACTGCGATTTCCACCCCACACTACCTCCTGCATTGTTTAATTGTTTTTTTACGCTTTTTTTCCTCCGGCTAGGTTTAAGTAATGTGTCCACCAGATCTAAAGGGTACGGCCATAACTTATCATCATGATCTCCAGAGTCTGTCGTCTATAGACCGACAGAAATGCTCAAAATGCCTCTGGTTCGCAATAAAATACGTCGCTTTTCGCAACTAGTCTCTAACCTACTGATTAAGGACAACTGCCGCATAATTGAGTGGAACATCGGTGATAGAATCATGGCTCGTACGAATTTCGGGGCGAGACGAATTTCGCAGTGCTTCCGGCCTGGACCCATGATCCTTCAACGTAACAGAGCTAGTACAGTTGCTAAGAACCGTTTTCGGCCCATGATGCTTGATACGAACTTACGCTATCCCGTGCAAGTTCGAATAGCCTTTGTTGCCGCTGACGACACGTCCATCACGCGCGGTTCTGGAATACCCAAGTGTGGACGATTCGTACCGCGCTGTCAGTTTGTTAGATAAGCAGCGTGTGGTATCCTCCGAGATGGTTTTGCGGAAATTTCAACGCCATTGCCATCGGTTTTTTTAAACTCTCAAAGCGTCGACGTGTGTTGCTGTGCTCGAGGCAGCGACATTGTACTATGATCCATCGTTTAATGTTTTCTGATTTTGTACTATGTCCCAACGTGCAATGTAGTTCCAACGTTGCTGTGTTCACATTTGCTTGCAACGTCCTCGCAATCAGATGCCCTATGAGAGGTGGCCGAGGACTAAAAGAGAAAGGGGATGGTCTTATAGAAGAATCTAAGTCTCGCAACGTCATCCTGCACGGCTGTCGAAGACGCGCCCACCTGCAGCTCCAGATTTGTACGGGACAGTCTAATGTTCAGAAACCCTTCCGATAGTGTGCGCATGGCTCTAAATCACTTGGAAAAAAAAATTCCCCGTGCCACTGCGATAAGACTATAACAACAAAGGGCAGTGGTTCTAAAATTTTCTCTCAGTCTATCATGTGCAAAGCGCTCCTTAAGACACTTTCACGCAGCCAGAGCCAGAGAATCTGTAGTCCAAATGTAGCTAAAGACAAAAAAGAGCAAAAATATTTGCAAACAAATATTCAATTTGGACTTGCGTTTTCACATTCACGGGGTATTATAATCATTTTTGTACAACACGTCGTTATTGTATGAAACAGCTCATGTTGAAGAACGGGAAAGTATTGACATGTCGATATTCAGGCGCTTCCTTAAGAAATCATCGCATTTTAATTAAAAAAAAAACAGATCCCCCTCTACCCTGCCATGCCCTCAATTCTGCCAGCTGCATATCACTAGTCCGTCGCTATTGGGGTAATCTTCCGATGCGAAGTCTTTGCAACTCTGCAGTATTTTACGAATGAAGCGAAACAGTGTCAAGGACTTCTTTTTTTTAGCTTTCGTAGAGAAATTCTATGACAATAGCCACCGGCCTTCGCCTCCTCACCTGCGAATATTCAGATCACGCGTCGAATTAAGTCAAAAGAAAAACAGAAAAAAAATTGAAGATTCCGCAAAGTTGTGCAAGCTTTGAAACAGAAATTGGCGACGCCTACACTGAGCCCCGTAAGCCTTGGAACTACGAAACTGGACGATTCTGAGGATTAATCTGGTCGCTACTATGTTAAGATAGGCGATGCCGTGTTGTTTCCACGTTTATTCTCAGCGCAAAGAGATTCGAGTTGAACCGGGCACATGGGCACACCGTCGCTCGAGTAGGCGTTCCATCGCGTCTCAGTCTTTTCGCAATCGCCGTTGTCTTTCCTTTTAGCTAGTGTTCTCTCGTTGTACGTGATTATCTTCGGCTTTTTGTTGGGCTTTGCCTCCTTCTTTTTTTAGTAGACCAGTGATGGGTAGTGGGATCTAGCCCATTTCGGTGGCGCATACCCGCTTATGATAGTTTCTTAATACCTTCTCACAGGAGGGAAAAATAAAACACCGCCATGATGGGCTGCGCGAGGGAGTACAACGGCTAAGGGCGCAGCCTTGTCAGTGCATTTTTGAGAGGTCTTGCTAATTTGCGGAGCCCAAAGATGACTAAGGCGGCGCCCATGGAGGCGTTTTTGAAAAGGTCTATACGGGGTGAACAAATTTCTAAACAACCTGACTATTGAAAAAAAAAACGCCCACTTGAACATTTAAAAGTAATATGCCGGTAGTAAAAAATAATGCGGTGGAAGAGGTACACAGTAATAATGGTCGAGTTTGTCATCCCAAACAATATGTTTCTAAGTGACGCCGTGCTGGAGCGTTCCGGAAATAACGACCACCTGTGGTTCTTCATTTATAGAACCCTTAACACCAAATTCGGAAACTCGAGATGATTCTGTTGTTTGACAGTCCTGCATGCCGGGGCACTTTTGACCAATTATTAGCGACGAGCATCGTTACAAGATTGTTCAATTTGGTTTTAAAGTAAGGGCGAGGGATCGCCCGAATATTCAGGTCCAATCAATATTTTCTGAGGTTTGACGTAGACAGGGACCTCCGCGTGACGTTGCAGAGGTCAAGCAAGTATTATCGACTTCAGGGAAGATTTGCGGGGTGCTCACAAACCCCGACTGTAGAGTTACTGTATATGCTACCTTTAGTAGTAGTGGTTGGAAGAGGAAAAAGGCACCTAATTTCTGCAGCCTGGTAGGGAGCGCGGCGCAGTGCCTCTACCTTTACCTAAAGGTAGCATATATATAGTAGCTCTACCCGACTGGCTCCCGGCGAAGACTATTGTTCGATCGTCACCCCTCTCGCTCTCTTGTCTGGCGGCTCAATTTTTTAGGCGGGCGTTTCGAACTCACGCAAACTCGTCCTGAATTAACGGCGCTAGACGAGCAAGAAAAACGAAACTTTTGTGCTGACAATGACCAAACGTGCTGCCATAAAGGAGCTTGTGGGGTGCATGTGTGCCATTCACAGCCTCATTACGGCTCATATTGTGAATCTACAATAAGCTTGCAGCTTTGCACTTCGTGTGTAATCTGCTGAATGCAAGAGAGCTACGGCGCGAATCGGCCGGATAACCGCCGAGACAGGCTGTTTTATTCTGCAGATACGGCAAGTTCAGGGCACGGAACATAGTGTAACAGTGGAATGTCATTTAATTTATCTTGATATTTGTTCAGATGAAGTATACCTCCGAGTCATTATTTGCCATGTGTGACACGATATAGGTATGCACGAGTATCGTTCTCAGCAGCGTGCGGGTCGAAAAAAAAGCCATATCCATGACAATATCGAAAAAAAAAATTGGCTTTCCTTTATGGCACATTGAAATGGACGAAAAAGCGTACCAGCCAAAGTTGTTCTGTCGGCGTCGTATGGGGGCACAGTCACGCAGAGAGACCTCGGGTTCACGCAAGTGCGTGAATGCTCACTCCACGACCGAGGCAGGCGACGGAGCAGTTTCAACCGTGGGGGATATTTTTCCTTCCTCCATGGTTGCCACCAGTAGAAACCGCGTTGTGCAGCTAGCGTCCCCACAGCTACAGTGGCTAGAATAGGAAAGTGTGATGAGCGGCAAGCGTCGCTTATGGAGCGCACTAAAGCCTCCTAGGAGGAACCGCATGGAGGCGCGCGCAATCGTTTATACGTTGTTTGCACGTTTCCGACAGTTTCGTCGGGCGCGTTGGTCCTCTTTTTTTTAATTGCGGTGGCACTCTAACACCAATGCATCCGTATGCACTCTCATGACGCGAAAACCAAGCCATTGATTCGTACCGGGGTTCACTACAGGCTACAAGTCAGCTCAAAAGAAGCATGCGTTGTTCGGTGTTCCGAAGGACGAAGCTCTGTTAACGCAGTGGCGTAGAGTGATCCCGCGCGCTGAGAAGCTGGTTCAAGAAAACTAGGCTGTGTGCGAGCTGCACTTAAGCGAGAGGTACATCTCCCGGCACTTTGAGCACATTGTGATAGGCGAAATTGTCCGCATTGAAAGGGACCGGTAGACCCATGGGCGCGCTTGCCGTTCAGGGGGGGGGGGGGGCGAAGGTTCGTTGCAGGGTGCCTCCTTCCTATTAAATCAGTGTATGAGGCAGATTTTACGCGCCCCTCTTAGATGACTAAAAGAGTGCCCCGCTGCCTAGTCAACGTATAGAACAGATTCAGTGCCCCCCTCCCAGGTGGCCAACCACTTTTGCCCCTCTCGTGCGGGCATCTATGGGTAGGCCTTTAGAAGAAGCTGTTCGCATTTGTAGACGCCTTTGAAATCACTTTTTCAAAGTGGTTTAGCTACAACCAGCTTCACAGTGACAGCTTGCAAAAGCTTGTTTTCTGCTTGAAAAAAAAAATGTCGCACTGGGCTGTGCACAACATAGTCCGAGATCGCCAATCAAGTAAACAAGTTTTATTCTGCTCACCCATTTGCGTTTTTACACAAAGGCACTCCCCAAGGAGCGAGCATCTTCCCGTGAAAAGAGAACGTACCTGAAGCTCAGATGGATCACCTAGGCTTGCAGCCCAATGTTCTGTGAGGCGCTTGTGCACTATAAAACATTTTTTTTCTTGGAGATGAAAAAGGACGTGCGACAAATTATTGAGAATGCATTGTTGTAAACAGATAGCGAGTCACTACTCGGAAATGCGTTGTATGACGTGCGTGCAGAAATTTCATCCAAACACCGCTCGTGGTTCTCGTCTGAGTTTGCCGTTTTGAATTATGGGTTTATTTACAGATTGATGCTTGAGGAAATGTTAGTTTGCCGTGGAAAGTGTTGTAAGCAATGGCTCACAACTGAGTTCATCATTCCACTCTTCTACCACTGCACATCGACAAAACGTTTCAGTGCCGTCACACGCTCGCTTTCGGCAACTTGTCGACCTGACGATATTTCAGTTCAGTCGCGCTCCGTAAGCATCCTGTTTTCCAGAAGCTAATTAGTATATTTTCTCGGTCACCATTTGAGGCCATGCACGAGCAAAAAATATATTTTAAATGTTTCAGATTGGCCGCGCGTGTGGTTGATTGCCGTCTCTGTGCAGCCCATCGCCGCCTTGGGTGACGTGGATGGATGGATGGATGAATATGGCTGTACCCTTTAGATCGGGCGGTGGCTAGCGCCACCAAGCCGTAATACCTAATGAACCAAAAACTATATTTATTTATTTTTCCTTAAAAAGTGAGTTTGAGGATTCGTACTTTGCAGTGAAGAGTTTCATTTTCACTCGTACTTTGACTTCAGCCACCAATCAGATAACCTCCTTCTAGTTAAGTCTACCCGCTTAAAGTTTAT
Source organism: Rhipicephalus microplus (assembly GCF_043290135.1). Taxonomy (NCBI): domain Eukaryota; kingdom Metazoa; phylum Arthropoda; class Arachnida; order Ixodida; family Ixodidae; genus Rhipicephalus; species Rhipicephalus microplus. The sequence goes on along the minus strand of NC_134710.1, from coordinate 51,028,765 downwards.
TTTGCCCTCCCTGTCCCTAAACCCCAGTGCTTTGAAAAACTCTGCGCCATTTTCCTGAACTATAGGGTGAAGCCCTTTACAGAACATTATCAAGTGTTCGGCAATTTCTTCTTCCTCTCCACACGCACTGCATACTGTGTCTACCCCTTCGTATTTGGCCCGATATGTCTTGGTTCGCAGTACTCCCGTCCTGGCCTCAAACAGTAGAGAACTACCCCGAGTATTATCATAGATCCTTTCCTTGGCAATTTCCTGCTTAAAAGTTCGATAGATCTCTAGTGCGGACTTCTTAATCATGCCCATTCTCCACATGTCAGTCTCCGTTTCCTTCACTTTCTGCTTAACCGATAGTTCTTTTTGGTTTGGCAACCTGCTGTTTTCTAGGTATTTACCAGTCAACTTCCTGGTTCGCTTCCTCCATTTTGTATCGACATTCTTCATGTACAAGTAGCTGAAAACCTTCCTAGCCCGACGCTCTTCCCCCATTTCTCTCAATCGCTTCTCAAATTTTATCTTGCTGCTAGCTTCCCTGCCCTCAAATGATGTCCATCCCATATCACCTTGTACTCCCTGATTGGGTGTATTCCCGTGAGCTCCTAAAGCAAGCCTACCTATTCCACGTTGCTTAATTTCTAATCTTGCTTGAACTTCTGATCTCATGCACAAGACCGCATTGCCGAACGTCCGCCCAGGAACCATGGCCCCTTTCCATATTCCTCTCACAACATCATACCTATTGTAATTCCACAGTGCCCTATTTTTCATGACTGCTGCATTCCTGTTACCTTTAGTCGTCACGTATATTGCGTGTTCCCTCAGATACTCGGTCCCATTGCTTATCTATACGCCCAGATATTTTTATTTATCTGTTATCTCTAGCGTGACCTCCTGTATTCTAAGCTCACTACCTTCGTTGTCATTGAAAATCATGACTGCTGATTTTTCCTTACTGAATCTAAAATCTAACCTATCTCCCTCATTACCGCAGATGTCCATCAATCTCTGCAAATCTTCCTTGTTGTTGTCCATTAGCACTATATCATCTGCGTACATTAATGCTGGTAGTGCCTGATGAATAAGTTTTCCTTGTTTGACTAAAGAGAGGTTAAAGCCCAGTCCACTTCCCTCTAATTTTGCCTCTAATCCTTGTAGGTACATCATGAATAATAAGGGTGACAGGGGACACCCTTGCCTAAGCCCCCGTTTTACCTCTGCAGGCTTGGATACCTGTTTTTCCCACTTTATAACTACCTTGTTACCTTTATAGATACCCTTTAAAAGATTAGTGACCACATGTTCCACGCCTAGTGTGTCCAGTATTCCCCACAATTCCTCTTTAACCACGCTATCGTACGCTCCCTTGATATCCAAAAATGCTAGCCACAGGGGCCTGTGTTCCTTTTCTGCTATTTCGATGCACTGCGTCAGTGAGAACAGATTGTCTTCCAACCTCCTGTGTTTCCGAAACCCATTCTGCAGTTCCCCCGACACCCCCTCATCCTCTATCCACGCCTGGCACACGTGCAAACGTGTGCCAGCGCCATCTGGTAATTTCCTCCCAAGGCGTTACGCACTAGCCGGCACGCTCATAACACTTCCCTATTCTAGCCACTGTACCACAGCTCCAAAGCCGACATCAGCCACATCGAACTTGGAAGAATGCCCGTAATAGTGACTACATTGTGAAAAAAAAATTGAGTGAGTCAGCCTCCGGTCAAACTTCAATGAAGATGGTCATTCTTAAAGCAACTCATTTTTATACCTAAAAAACAAAAAAAGTATCAAAATAAAATTTTTAAACAAATGAACGAACATTTGGCCACAATGTTCAAAAATTGTCACAAAAAACAGGCAACACTGAAAAACATAATATTGCTTAGAAAAATGTAAACTAAGAACATAATATTAAAACATTTTTTGTCATAAAAACTGTTATAACATTTTTTTAAATTTTGTTAATGAACATATTAGTATTTCATGTGCTCAATAGAAATCTGGCAACCTAAACATTTTGAAAATCTGGCCACTCAAAAAATATTTTACAATGTTTTTTTTTGTATGCTTACTAGTATCTTGCTTGTTTATTTAACGCGTTTTTTTTTTCTTTTTTTAAAACGTTGAAAGTATTCACATATTTTGAGTCATATCTATGGTTGCGACGACGGCCACGAGGTGTTCGCTCGTTAGCGTATCGGTTGCGGTACAGGTACATGGTAGTGTATAGGTGTTCTGTGCAGGTACTGTCGCAGAACAACAGTGGAAGTTGGCACCAACATTATCTTTGTCTGTGTACTGGCTCGCTCCTTGTGTGATAGCTTGAACGCATGTATGCGGAATACAGGCTGTTGTGCAGTGGACAGTGGAAGTTTTGTCAGCTCGTGGTTGGTGGCGCGTCTCTGTTGGATGCAGGCTAAGTAATAAGTAGCCTGTGAATTTCTTCCAAAAACATCAGCGTCATAGGTGGCCGTACATTGTAGCTGCCGATACGCGCGGTTTCTGTAGATTAAACTACGCCATGCGCTTTCCGTTCTGCAGCGGAAGTTCCGCACTTTAGTGCAAACTTGCTTGTCTTTCGCATTGTACGTGTCATTCCCTAATATTGACTCGTGCAAGTGAACTCGCACAGGTGCCAGCACCCGAGCTGTAATGCTACATTTTCAATCAGCGCACAGTGACGCTAAAGCAATTGGCGAGTCGTTCTGTGCAATTGTGATTCCGCGGCTGCTTTTGTGCGTAGTTATATCGACGCGGCATTATATCGACCGTGATTTACATCACACGCGTGTCATGATTTTCATGTTATGGCCCGTCGCAGGTCATAGTACATCTACTGAGGGGAAACAATAATAAATAAACCTTTGTGTTTATCAGCTTCAGGAAGCTTTCCACTAGGGATTGCTGTGTAAATACGTGTTTCGCTCAAAAATCTTTTGTGTGTGTGTGTGTGTGTGTGTGTGTGTGTGTGTGTGTGTGTGTGTGTGTGTGTGTGTGTGTTAATTTTGCGTACATCCAAGCATATCTGCTATTTTTTTGCCTTCGTAACATGCCGTTTCCGATAGTACACCCTCATTCCGCTACACCGAAAAACCAGCGAAAAGACAGTTTGCATTCAAACTTATGTCAAAAACTTATGCATGGCGCAGCGCTATCAGCAATAAATTTAAATAAATTAAAAAGTCAGTTTTGCGTAAGGGCGAACCAATGATCGGGTAGCAACAACTTAGCGGCGAGAGCAAAGCACGCACGCAGGCTGATCTTGGAGATGGCAAGCGCGACCACACCCTTTTGATCTACGTTAGCAGTTTCTGCCCGAGCGGACGCCCAATGCCGATGAAGCCCTGGACGTAGGGCCCCAGCCATAGAGAATCCCATTTTCCTTTAATAGAGTTCTCCCCCTCCAGCAAAATTTCCCCTTTCTGCCATTGTGTGCTGTTTCGCGTCTTCACAAGTGTAGGCATGTGGTAAAGTAAAACGCAATGGCAGGGGGATGGTATCATCTGATGGGAATATAAAACCTCTGATCAAGTTGCACCGTTCATAACTATTTTAAATGCGGGGCATCTCTTGCTGGGGTCTATGTCCCGCGGTGTGGGCGTCTGCACACTTCCCATGTGCAACTCTCCTCCTGCCCCCTCTCTTACTCTCCGCCCTCTCGCCTCGCAACGCCGATTGCAGGGAGCGTCTGCTGACCTATGCCATGCTCGCTCCCCCCTCTCCTCAAGGCATTCCTCCCCGCGGTGTTTACACCGCCATTGCGCGTGCGCGCCCAACCCTCTCTCCTCTCTTACACTCCCCCCCTCTCTCGACTCGCAACACCGATGTAGGCAGCGTCTGCTAGCGATTTTCTTGTTTGAAAAAAACTGGCTGCTCCCGCTGCATAATCCTTCACTGGTAACCCTTTATATATAGGCACTGGATGTTAATTAACCTCCAAGGTAGTGCTGGTGGGAGCTTTCTCCTCTGCATTGTTAAACAATAAAAATTCACAGCATAAGCGTTAACTAAAAGCGGACTGTAGGTCTCTGTGTTCAAACGGGGTCCTCTGTCTCTCACTGGCTATTAAGCAGCAATTGGCATGTTCTAGTAGGAAACACCGGTTCATCACTGCGTGCTCTCCGCCTCTTCAGGTTTCTCTCCTGCACAACACTGCGTCGAGCAGTGTTGTGCAGGAGAGAAACCTGAGAGAAACCTGAAACCTTTTTTTTTTCTTGACTGAATAAAGTTTCATCTCTCTGCCTGCCAGGGTGAGATTTAAACCATGTATGCACAAGCCAAAGGTGAGCATAGCAAGGGGATCGGAAAGGGACCGTAAGGGAGCAGAGGATCAAAAGAAGGCGAGAATAATAAGAGTGATAAAGAGAAAATTAGGAAGAAAATAATGAAGTCAGAGGTAGAGATATAAACAGAGAAAAAAAAAGATGGAAAAGAAATGGGATCAAGCATATAGTACAGGAAAGTGTTGTAAGAGAAAGGTGACAGGGTAGAAGCATAATCAAGCCAACATCAGCAAGGTACTCGCCAGCTAAGCTGTGTTATGAATCGCCTTGCACAACTTTTTGCAAGCAGCGCTAACTTTTTAACTTAATTTTGAAGTGAACAAAATTTCAGTGATGAATGCAGTACTACAGAACTGAAAATGTACAGTAATATACTATTTATTTATTTATTTTATTTAGCAGTACTGTAGGCCTTTGTACAGGTCCATACAGGAAGTGGTTAGAAAAAGTATACATGAGCATGGACATATTAAAATCACAAACGAAAGCAGAACACAGAATGCCTCAGTAGATAATGCTTCAGTAATAGATCAAGAACAACACAAAAAAAAGAAGAAATGGGAAAACACATCAAGAAGCACCATACATTTGACAAGCTTCTGCAAACATTTATCTCATGAAGTACATGCCTATATACAATCGAGAAAGAATTCCAGTTTGGCAAGAAATTCATCCACAGATCGGCATTCAACAATTTCACTTGGTAAAGCATTCCAAGTTTCAATAACCCATGGAAAAATAGAATATTTAAACGTGTCTAAGTTGGCCCAATAAGACCTGCTGTGTTTGTTGTGACAAGTTCTGATGGAGTGACGATGCGGTCTCTGCACGTAATCTTGCTTGTTTATGTCTATGCCGTTGTGATAGAGCATAAAAAGAAACTTCATTGTGGCCACAACACGCCAACAGCCAAGGGTAGGCAATGCTGCCTGATTTCTAAAGGCACTTACGCTTTGATGTCAAGAGCTCTACTTCGAATATATAAATCCTAATGCTTTATTTTCTATACTTTCTAGTTTTTGTATAAGTTTTTTCTGGTCTGTGTTCCACACAATATTACCATACTCAATCAGCGGCCTCACTACTATTTTATATGCGGTTGATTTCACATTTCATGGAGCTAAAGACAGTTTTCTTCACAAGAATCCTAATGTTCTGAAAGCCTTTGTGCAGATCTTTTTAATGTGAATATTGGTCTTCATGTCTCTTGTAAAGGTCCCGCCCAGATATTTAACTGAACCTGTCACTACGAAATCGTTACCCATTAGCCTGTATTTGAAACTAAGAATTGTCTTTTTATGTGTTATAATCATGCATGTAGTTTTCTTAACATTAATTTCCATGCTCCATCTGTCACACCAATGAGCTATCTTGTTAAGTTTATTGTTCAATTAGAGTTGATCATCGACTCTCTGTACGCAGTGTAAATAACCAAGTCATCGGCGAAGAGCCGTAACTTTACTCCTTCTTCTGCGCAATCAGCGATGTCATTAATGTAAATAAGGAAATATGTGGGGTTTACTCTCTTGAAACGACTATACGATAAGGAGAGATGCCATAGTGGAGAGCTACAAAAATTTTGATTATCTGGTGTTCTTCACGGTGCGCTGGCATGGCACAGTACACAGGCCTATACCATTTTGCCTTTATCGAAATTCGACTGCCACGGCCGGAATCATGCCTACAACCTCCAGGTCAGCAGCGAAGCACACTAGCCACTGTTCCACCGAGGCGGACGGAACTGAAAATTTGAGCTTGGCTGTTTAGCCATTTTGATTTTGCTATATCTGTATATGATGGCAAAAAATGTATGCCTCAGTGGTGGGGATGACCTTCCACTTTTTGCACGAACAGCTTGTTCAGCAGTAGACTAATAACCTTCAGTGGTTTTGTCACTCAACTTTCAGAGGGAACTGGCACAAAAGAATGATTTACTGGCGTGGAAATTCTGTTGTGTGGCACATTGCATTGCAATTGGCAACTGTGTGCAACTCAAGCTACAACTTCCACTTGTAAAGGCCATCAGAAATGCCTACTCGTTCCTGATTGGAATGGCTGACAATCATAAATGTGACAATTGTAGCTGCAATGAAGGTGTTGCAGTGTCCCCAAAAGAGAGCAGTTAATGGCCTTTGGTTGAAAGAGAGGGTTCACAGATGCTTGCCTAGACCATCCTCAGCTCTGGAGGTGATAAAAGAATTTTGTTTCTTATATAAATTCAGGCTTAGAATACTGTAGTATTCTCCTTTTCACTTACTTTTACAGTAAAAGCTCGTTAATTTGACACTTGTCAATTCAGCAAATCAGATAATTCGGACAAGTACTTTTGTCCCAGCACAGATATGCACTGTTTAATGATATCAAATTCTCATTAATTTGGTTGTGTTTAGTCGAATTCGTACTTCGGTCCTCAGAGTGCACTAAAGAAAGAAAACTGGCTTTCATGGACAGGTGAAATGGCCATGGACTTTAAGAAGAAGTGGTTGCCATCCATAATTTGGTTGTTGGTATGTAGTAAGGTAGGGGTTCAGAGCAACACTCAAAATGCGTCATGGTGCTAACCTTTTTGTCTTTTAATCTGTTTCTTTCTCCTCCTTCCGCTCGTGCAATACTAAATAGCTGTGTTCCTTCGATCGCTGCTCTCGTTCTCTGCCGCCTTTATCATGCTTCTTCTGTTGCTTTTCCTCTTTCTCCTCTCATTCTCACTGCTGCCACTGTCAGTCATTCTACACTGTGCTTCATATCCACTTTCTTCCTTCGTGCTACTTATACACTCGATGACACAAAACACATTATAATAGGTTGAATCTAACAGACAATTAAGCATAATCGACTGCTGGATTGATTAGGTTGTTCCAAACAAAAGAATTGAGCTATTGACCCCAAAAGCCGTCGTGCCATATCTTTGATGCTTAATAAGCTCTATATAAAGTGCACATTTGTGGGGCCATGCTGTTTTGTTTTGTTTGAGCTTAACGTCACTGGACCATGACATAGATAGCTTGATATAGATTGAATCTACCCATAATATAGATGAGTGGGTGCACAATGAAAATGTTCAGGTTTTTATTAAAACTTTCCAGAATGTTGGTTCAAATTTTTTACTTCTTACTTAAGGCAAAACTTCCTCACGTCTTGTACCTTCTGTAAATAGATGGTCAATGCATGTTCTAGAACATGCATTGACCATATCTCTCTGTGTCCCACAGTGTCGCAGTTGCTAAAAATAAAGCCGACAATAAACAAAGAATAGAGCTTATTTGCACTACATTAAAGCACTTAATTATCGAAGCCACCTTTTTAGGGCTTAGCTGCTTTTCACTGTATAATCTGAGCTTTTGTAATCTTTTGGTGTTAATTTTCCACCATGCATCCTATTTTCAAGAACCTTTAGCTCCATATGGCTTGAGCATTGTCCATTTCTCTTGAAGGTAGCTTCTTAGTTTCGTGGCATTATTTTCTGGGCTTGCTAGCTGATTATAAAAAAATCCATTTGCCACCTTGTACTGTTGAAGGAAAAAAATATAAACACCAAGGGGGGTGGGGGGAGATTGTATTTGAACATGCACAATCACTACCAATATTGGTGAAGGCCTTGTGAGTGGCATCCTTGTGAGTGAATTCAGTGGCTGGTGCAAATCAAGAAAAATCACAAAGCGGGGTGGGTGGCAACTTTGTGACAAGGTGGGGGGGGGGGGGGGGGACACACACGCACATCTTGCCATGGTGTCCATATTGTTTTAATAGATGTTGTAGCTTGGAATTTTTTTTTACTTATAAAGCTGAACCTCTTTAAAAGAGGCATGCACCGGGTGGGGAGTGACTCTTGTCTTTTATAAAAGATGTCTTGTATAAGCAAGGCACCCCATATGCGTTTTATTATTTCCTCCTATTTTAATGTAGGCAGTCTGGTGTCTCTCATACGCTTGTATCTCTTACATCAGTGTCGCTTAGAAAGGGGTTTGACTGTATCAAAACTGAAATCATGCCTTGAAATCAAATTGAAAAACAAGTATGGCTTCGGAACTTGCATAATTATATTGTTCGTTTCAGTCATTTCTGAAACTGGTCGACCGGCATTTGTGATTCTAATAGTGTCACGCAGCTGATGGTTATTGAACACCAGTGCATGCTAGGGGCTAAAAAAAGGCAAAGGAGAAGTTGAACACACTATGCTTAACTGTCAAGCCATTCCAATATATGATGTTTGAAGAGAAAGCTCAAGGGGTGACATTTGCTAGGGTCGTCCCCTCAGCGAGAGCCCAAGTGTTGTCATGAGGCCGCTGACTTAATCCCCCATGATTTATGCTACTGAATTCAACTCACAAAGAAAAACAAAAAGAGACGTCATATGGCAGTCAGCACTGGACCTGCTGTACACGTCTCTTTTGTTTTTGTCCGTAATGCTGTTGGATCTTGCAGATGTCAAGTGGCAGTTCACTTATTGGGCATCAAATTCTTTATAGCTGAAACACTTCCTGATAAACAGTTGTCTGGAGAGCTCATGATAACTTTAATGGCCTGTAAATTGGCATTTTTGCATTCCATTTACAACAGGATGCAGCTGATGAAGGCATGTAGCATATTATCTGAACGCAGTAGCTGCTTAGCCACCACAGAAGGCCTCTCATAAATAAATAATTTGACCTTTACTTATGGGCAGTGGCTCTGCAGCAAAACTTGCGTTGGGTCTAGTTGGTACATAGCACAAAAAAAGAAGTTAACTTCTTTGGCGCAAACAATACGGAAAAAAGGAAAAAAGAAGGCGAGGAAAGAAACAGATTGACGCCAAACTAACAACTACTTTATTCTTCACACAGCAACGCATATATATGCCGAAACCACATACATTGCATGCGCACGCACAGCTTCGTATCGTATACGTAAAAACGAAAAATTCCTAAACCTCAACACATCACACCACACACCTGAATGTACACGCGTGTTGTCATATTACACTTGTAGACCACGATATCTTAACCAAGATGTGTACGCAAAAATTCATATTCGATGGCATGCAAAGAAACGGAAGTATCACTGATACAGTCAGCTCCGCTTTTCTTAATATGATAAGCCTCCAAAGCAGGATCTATGTGGCAAAGCAGGAGTATGTGGCAGGATCTACATCGGGCAAACGGGACGTTGCATAAACGAGCGTCTTAGGGAACATGCGCAAAAGATAGTTAACAAGGTAGACAAAGGGGCACATCTTGTTGCTCACTTGCAATCCTGCATTGGATGTTCGCCACGGTTTCATGATACGATGATTCTGGGCAGGAGCAGGAATGAAGATGCAAGACTTGCTTTGGAGGCTTATCATATTAAGAAAAGCGGAGCTGACTGTATCAGTGATACTTCCGTTTCTTTGCATGCCATCGAATATGAATTTTTGCGTACACATCTTGGTTAAGATATCGTGTTCTACAAGTGTAATATGACAACACGCGTGTACATTCAGGTGTGTGGTGTGATGTGTTGAGGTTTAGGAATTTTTCGTTTTTACGTATACGATACGAAGCTGTGCGTGCGCATGCAATGTATGTGGTTTCGGCATATATATGCGTTGCTGTGTGAAGAATAAAGTAGTTGTTAGTTTGGCGTCAATCTGTTTCTTTCCTCGCCTTCTTTTTTCCTTTTTTCCGTATTGTTTGCGCCAAAGAAGTTAACTTCTTTTTTTGGGCTCTGCAGCGGACTGCTCGTCAAGTCATCACTTGTGATTCAATCTGGGCATGGTGGGGGGGGGAGTTCATCAGCCAAGGGGATTTTCAGACGCTTCAGTGGCAGAATACTCCTTAAAAAGATTTTATTGAAAGAGGCAATTACCTACCACTGAGAAAGATCTTGCAGGCAATCAGACTGAGAAAATAGAACACGCTTCGAAATGCAATACTGGTGCCATACATACGTTACCTATAGTACATTAAGGAGCACCATGGATATAAAGAGGTCACTGGTAAGTGTTGTTGTTTAAACTCTAAAGAGGATAATTGCTTTTTTTTTAAACATTGTTACCACATGAAGATGTGTTGTGGTAAGAACAGACATACGTATAGGTATAAAAAATTTGTCAAGTTAATGGGAATTATATACAGATAATAGAACAATATCACAACAAACATAAACATCAAATGATGGCTATATAAAGCAGTCTAAGCAACTTTTGACGTATTGAAATTATACAGATAATATCGGTTTTGGCAGGTGATTGATGGCAGACATGCACTGTTACCATAAGCGGAGAGTGTAGGGGGGCTGGGGGCTCGAGTTCCCCCTCCGGGCTGCTTTATCGAATGAGGGGGAAAGGCAGAGCCCCCTCCCATCTTTATATTTTTAAAAATATTGACTGCTAAGACTCTCATCCACTGCCAAGGTTCTGTAGGCCATCCTGTCTTGCAGTTATTTTACGAGGAACAATTTATGCCCATTCCTTTTCTTTTGAGGAGTTTAGAAGTCGGATTTTGGGGCAGTGACAAGCAGGGAGTGTGGCACTGTGGTCGCATTGAGAAAGAAACAACAGAACTGCGAAAATTGTGGCATTTGCACCGCTCTTGTGCAAAACAAGTAAAGAATGTTTCCAAACGCAAATGCAAGTGTCTTTATTTAACAGACATGTGTTTATTATCATCATAATACATACTTTTGATAAGTCTTTCTCTGTCTGTCGCTATATATATATATATATATATATATATATATATGATATTGTTCTATTATCTGTATATAATTCCCATTAACTTGACAAATTTTTTATACCTATATATATATATATATATATATATATATATATATATATATATATATATATATATATATATATATATATATATATATATATATATATATATATATCATCAGCCTGACTACATCTACTGCAGCTGAGACAAAGTCCTCTCCCATGTTCCGCCAGTCAAGTCGGTCCAGTCCTTGCTCATATACCCGAAACTTCTTAATCACATCTGCCCACCTAACTTCCTGTCCTCCCCTAACCCGCTGGCCTTCTCTGGGAAGTCAGTTACCCTTGATAACCAGCGGTTATCTTGCCTACGCGCTACATGTCCGGCTCATGTCCATTTCCTCTTCTTGATTTCAACTATGATATCCTTAACCGTTTTTTTTTTTTCAACATTGTTCACTGTACAAGAAACACGGCAGAGGCGACGTTTGCTACAGGTGTATCGCAGGGTCATCTGCTGAAGGGGGGGGGGGGATGTGCCCCTGAATATGATCATTGATACGGGATCACCATTTTCAATAATACGGCAAGAAAAGTATCTGAAGCATTGCCTGAGCTGGCCACGCTTATCAGAATGCAAACAGACGCTCAGCTGCTACCTGGGCAAGCTGCCCATTGTCAGTGAACTGCAACTTCAACTGAATCAGGAACAGCGCAACCTAGAAGTAGTCACTTTATAACTACAGAAGCGAAAAAACACAAGGATAGAAAAGAGCGCTGTTTTCTATCCTTGTGTTTTTTCGCTTCCGTAGTTACGAAGGAACTACTTCTAGGTTGCGCTATTCCTGCATGCAGTTATGTCCTACCAACTTGCCCAAGCTTTCACGCTTCATAACTGTAACTTCAAGCTAAGATGTCAGACAAAGCTGTCCCTAGCTGCCACCCTGACTGTTGTAGGGTATTCTGGTCCTAGCCTTTATGGAAGGGATTAAACCCAAGCATTGTCAATACTTCCGAGCGAGTGCCTCGGAACAGTGCAATTCATGTCAGTTGCTCGCGACAGCCTCTGCACAGAGTTTCATGCACTTTTTGAATCGGGGCTTGGAAGAATTCAGGGGCCCCTGGTGAAATTCCACCTTCGAGCAGACGCCCACGCAAAGTTCCACAAGGCACGGCCTATCCCGTACACTCTTCATGAGAAAGTGGAAACGGGGCTGGAACGCTTGAGTGAAGGCATATTATCGCCTATAGCACATTCAGAGTAGGCGGCCTTAATAGTGCCGGTACTAAAGAAAGACGGGTCCCTTTGCACCTGCGGTAACATTAAAACCACAATTAGTGCTGCATACGTTACTGAGCAGTACGTGTCCCTTACCTAACATCGAGGATAACTTTGTGTCACTTCGTGAGGAACCTCTTTTCACTACATAGGATCTGAAGGACGCGTATAAGAAGCTCCTCTTGGATGAGAAAGCAAAGAAGCTGGCCATCATAAATATGCACAAGGGGCTGTCTTGTATAACCATCTTCTGTTGTTGCCACGGTTCGCACAATTTTTCAACGCCACATGGAAACCGTCTTAGCTGGCGTCCAGCTGTGCAGGTATGCTTGGACGATCGATGTACCAATAGGCCAGCGTAAAGACGGTAACAACGCTGTTCTCCGGGATGTTTTGCACTGGCTGGAGAAAAACAGTGTCAAGCTAAAGTAAAAAAAAAAATGTCACTTCTGAAAAGACTCTATCATCTACTTGGGGCACCGGATCAACAAAGACGGTTTGCACCCGTTGGAAAAGAACGCCACAGCAATACGTGATTCACCATGGCCTATAAAAATAAGCAAACTGCGCTCACTTTTGGGTCTGCTGTCGTATTATATCACCGGTTCCTACCATACATGTCGGTTATCTTGGGCCCCGTGTATAAGCTGCTCGAAAAAAAGCATAAGCGGAAAAAGCGTGCGACTCAAGAAAATTCTTATCTAAAAGCAAAACGAACGCTTCTCAGCTCATTCGTGCTGACATATTTTCAGCCCGACCAATCAATGCAGTTGGAATGTGATGCATCACCATCGGGTTTAGGTGCCGTGATTTCGCATCCTCATGAGCAACGTCGATGAGCCCATCGCTTTCCGTTCACGCACACTGCCACGCGCCGAGAAAAATTATTCGCAGCTCGAGTAGGAAGCTCTGGCGCTGATGTTTGGAGTCTCAAAGCTTCGAGACTACCTATTGGGCCGCGAGTTCGTGCTGTTGACAGACAACCAACCACTCGTGGGTCTGCTACAAGAAAATTGACCGGTGCCTTCAACAACGTCGGCGCGTATCCAGAGGTGGGCTCTGTTTCTAAGTCAATACGGCACCGCATTGGGTACAGGGCCGGGAAACAAATCCCCAATGCAGATGCACTTAGCTGTCTGCCACTGCTAAAACAAGAGGTTGTTCGTTCCGAAACCTGGCCAGAATACGTGCTGTCCACAGAGCAGCTTGACAGTTTATTTGTGGCAGCGGGTGCTTTAAGGGCTTTGACCAGTGCGGACAAAGATCTAAGTGTTGTCTAGAACTTCATACGTAATGGATTGCCTAAACACCTCTCATCATGGCAGTTTTCTCCAACCTTATTTTTGCAGAAGACTAAAACTGTCGTGCGCAGAAAGCCTGCTCTACTGGGGTCATCGATTTATCATACCCAGCAAGGCGCGGGGGCCCATGCTATCCAAGCTACATCGGTCACCCCAGGGAGCATCAGCGATAAAAAGACTCGCTTGGACGTTGTTCTGGTGGCACGGGTTAAATGGTGAGATCAAAAGTCTTGCTCGTTCATGCATGCCTTCTGTACAAGCTCAAGCAATGCTGAATCGTCAGGAACCTATCAGTTGGCCAGTAACAGGGATGAAGTGGTCACGGCATCAGATTGATTACGCCGGGCCAATAGAGAAACACATGCTTCCAATAGTCGTTGACTCACACACGAAGTGGATTGAGGCCCTCCTGGTCAGATCAGCCGCCACTAAAGTTACAATTACACGGCTTCGCAAATAATTCGCACGTTTGGCTTGCCACAAACTGTAGTGTCGAATAATGGACCCCAGTTGGCAAGTCAGCAGTTTGCCCAGTTCATGACAGATAACAACATAACACATCTGAACAATGCCCCATACCACTCACAACCTAATGGTCTTGCGGAACGTACAGTTTGTGCTATCAAGGACGGTCTAGTTAAACATTCGATGGTGAACGACCTCCAAGTTAAACTAGCATGAGTATTGCTATGTGCTACCGACACATGCCTCTACCGTGCAGAAAGTCTCTTTCAGAACTACTGCTTAATTATCAAGATTGGTCACGCATTGATACTTGTGTGCCATCTTTACCTCGGAGTCATTCGCAGCCTTCCAGATTCCAGCCCTGAGACCCAATGTGGGTATGCAACTTTAAACACGGGAGGCGGTGATGCCCATGCGTCATCAAAGGCACCAAAGGTTCACGCCTTGTGAAAGTCGACACATCACAAAGGCCAGCCCGGCCTTACTTAGACCAGATTCGTCCGGCAATGTCACCTGGGGCTCCAGAGGTGGACATTCCTGAATCAGTACCGCCCAGCGGTGACAACACGGAGTAGCAAGTGTCACCATGGGAGGAGCGATTAAGCCCGGGTAACTCCAGCATGCATGAACGCTGTTCCCCTTCCTTCTGCAACGCCCTCAATATCTCTTCCACCTGTGGTAGCTTCCCCAACTCCTCCAGTATTACGAAGGTCTGCCCTATGAAAAAAAAAAAGAAGTGATTAGAAATGCAGTGCCAACACGTGTCCAACATTATCCACGCCGCTATCTTGTGCTACGTCATAGGCACGTATAAATACTCAATCGTCTGCAAAATAAACTCGTTCTGCATTGATTCCCAGCCCCGCACAGTCATTCTGGGTTAGTTACTACACTTACCTGATCCACTCTGCTCCTTCTTATCTCTCAAGGTTACACCGATTATTTTACTTTCCATCGCTCGCTGCGTCGTCCTCAATTTTAGGCACTGAACCCTCTTTGTAAGCCTCCAGGTTTCTGCTTCATTGGTAATTACCATCGTTATGCAGCTGTTATATACCTTCCTTTTGAGCAATAGTTGGAATCTTCCAATCATGATTTGATAGTGCTTGCCGAATGTGCTCCACTTCATTTTTACTCTTCTAGTTACTTCAATCTCGTGGTTTGGCTTCTCGGTTATTACCTGTCCTAAATATACATGTCTTGTACAACTTCAAGTGCACAATTATCTCTCTCGAAGCACTGTTCTCTTCCGAGGCTGTTTATATTACTTTCGTTTTCTGCAGATTAAGTTTAAGACCCACCTTTCTGCTCTCCTTGTCTAATTCAGTAATCATGAATTGCAGTTCGTTGTATGAGTTACTCAGCAATGCAATGGCATCGGCGAAGCGCAGGTTACTAAGGTACTCGCCATTATCTCTTATTTCTAACTCTTCTCAATCTAGGCTTCTGAAAACCTCCTGTAAGCAAGCAATAAATAGAATTGGGGAGGTTGTATTCCCCTGTCTTACACCTTTCTTAATTGGTATTCTGTCGGTTTCCTTATGGAGCACTATGGTGGCAGGTGATTCGCTGTAAATTTCTTCCAGGATGTTTATATATGCTTCCTCGGCACCCTGATTCCATAGTGTCTGTATGATTGGCAATATTTATACTTTCAAATGCCTTCTCCTAATCTATATGAAGGCCATATGTATAGTGGTTGGCTGTATTCTGAGCATTTCTCTATTACCTGATTGATAGTATGAATGCGGTCGATTGTTGAGTAGCCTGTTCGAAATCTTGCTTGTTCCTTTGTTGATTGAATTCTAATGTTGTCATAATTCTTTTAGCAATTACTTCTGTAACTAGATTGTATACAACAGAGAGCAAGCTTATCAGCCTATAATTCTTCAAGTCCTTGTCATCTCCTTTATTATCCATTAAGATGATTCTTACAAGACTCTGATACTCTCCCCGTCAGAGGACACTTCGTAATCAGGGTGGCTAGTTTTTCTAACACAATCTGTCCACCGTGTTTCAGCAGATCTGATGTTACCTGATCCTCATCAGCAGCTTTGTTTCTTCAGAAAAGGGGCAGTTGCTCCCCCCCCCCCAAAGCAGCACCAGCTCGCCCCCCCCCCCCCCCCGAAGACCATTTTTTATTCTCCTGTGGACATCGGGGACCAGAGACTTTTCAGAATGGTCCTTTCAATCACGATGTCAAAAAAAAAAAACAGAAACAGTCAAGGAACCTTTGTACTGATCTTTCTTCTGTAAGAACCCAAGTACAGCCAGGCACCTACACAGCCAAATTCAAGCCATCCACCTGTGAAAGCCTTTTCCTCTGCGAATTCTGCCCCTGGCATTTTTCCGGTTGGTAACTGAAATTTTCTCTTCAGATGAGCTTTGACCTGACGTGAGCCAAAGGTTTTTTTCACCAGAGTGACGTAAAGCCCCTCCATCATGTCTACGGCCCCTTTTTTAAGTAGCACCAATCATTGTTCTGCCGCCGCTGCCTAGATCTGGTTTTAGAGCTTCTAAGAAAAAGTTATTAAGCCACATCCTTCTGCTTTTTTCTTCCATCTTTTTCTGCACACACGAGAAAGTAAATATTTTTTTCTTCATACCACAAGCGTTGTCTTGAGTTTTATTAACGCTTTCGAGGAACGCCACCTCGCTGCTGCACACCAGGCTGCCGGACGAGGTCGACAGCCGAGCGGTGGGACAGCATGAACGAGGCAGAGTGGGCGTGTCGGGTGATGCGAGCTTTCTTTACTTCACCCTTTTCATGAGGTGCATAGCCTATTAGGTGGGTCCATGAACCGGGAAAGCTGCAGAAGCATCATGGTGGCCACCTCTGTTTCCGCTGGTTGAAAGACTGTTGTAAGGAAGAGGGGGAGAACGAGTTGGCATTACTTAATTAACCTAGCCAGTGCAAAACACATGGAGGTGCTTAACATTAGCTTAAGGAAGAGCCTCATTTACAGACCAGATATATGAAGTACACTTTTACCATTTAGCAATCGATCCTGCCTTTCTTTTCTTTGGTTTCTCCCTGGTTTTTTCACCATGAGGCTTAGCAGAGAGTTGCCACTTTGCTCGGGTGCAGCTGCTCAACAGCAGAAACATGGGAAGAGCACCAAAGTTTCATTTATGGATATGAATTAGATTTCAATAAATTATTTAGTGACCTGAGATGAGGTGAAGGAATTGAAGAAACATAGGGCTGTGTGCAAAAAAAGAGAACAGCAGTAACTTTATTTCATCCTTTATGGTATTAATTCTAATAAACATGCATGTATTTCTGCATAAATAGATATTGCTACAGTTTGCACCACTGTAACAATATTGAGCTTAGAGACAAATAGTTGCATTAAAAATATGTGGCTGGTAAGTGAAGTTTTCTGAGCAGACTAAAGCGTTTTTGTGTGTCAATCTTTTTGGGCACAGGAGATTAATTTTTGCGCGATGACGTGCTTCTTATTAGCTTTTTGTGATTAATTATTAAGTGGGCATTTTGAGAATAAACATTAACTTGAAGTTAGCACTCATGCCATCTCCTGTATGCATTCCTTTGTTGATGTTTTATTGAATGCTCCTTGTCAAGCTCATGATGGAGTGAACATTCTAATGTTGTTGATATTTGCCATTATATTTAGCAGCTTACCTACGATCTACTGTCCTCATGCAGTTAGAATACAAAAAAATTTAATTTTATGTGCGAACTAGAGTGAGGAGTCCTAATTACAGTTTCAGACTGGGCTTCTATTAGTGAATAGCTCCCGTGCAATACTTTTAACTGCAGAGCTGTTGAAGTTGTAATACTACTTTGGTTTGTCGGAGTTGGTCTAAACTACAAGAAAATTAG
This sequence comes from Rhipicephalus microplus, assembly GCF_043290135.1. Taxonomy (NCBI): domain Eukaryota; kingdom Metazoa; phylum Arthropoda; class Arachnida; order Ixodida; family Ixodidae; genus Rhipicephalus; species Rhipicephalus microplus. The sequence goes on along the minus strand of NC_134710.1, from coordinate 51,010,923 downwards.
ATGACACCACTGGGAAAAAATGGCGCTCTTTCCTTTCACCTAGTCTTTCTCCGTGGTTTGCGTAGTCTAATATTCTTGTAGTTATTGAAGCTTGTCGTAATTTGTCAGTCGGAAACCAAAATGATCATTATGCTTGATGAACTGTCACGCACATTCTTCATCCTCTTTATAGTTGTCCGCATCATTTGCTTCGCTTCAAAACACGTGCGATGATTTCTTCATTGTGGGATACAGTAATTTGGTTGGTGAGAGAATCAGTACAGAGAAAGAAACAAAACAAGAGAGAAAGAAAAAGAAAAAGAAGAGAAACAGGAAAAGTTTTCTAATAGAGAGATTCGAACCAGCAATCGTACAATCCAACGACGAGCATCATAACCACTCGGCTTTCCATGTACACTAGCACAACACAGCGTAGCCTTGTATAGTATAGTATAGCTAGAGGGTGAGATAGGTAACCAAGGGTGATAAAGAGAGATATGAGGGTGAAGAGGAGGGAAAGGAGGAAAGAAGAGAGTAAAGCATAGTGCAGAAAAGGAGGAGAGAAATAGAGAAAAAGTCAGAAAGTGCAAGAAAGAAAAATGCAAAAGAACAGAAAAATAGAGAGAGGAAGAAAGATAAAAACAAAATAAAGCAAGTAAATGAGAAAAAAAGAAAAGCAGAAAGAGAAAGATACAAAGTGGCAAACTGAAATTGAGAGAGAGTGAAAAAAAAGGTAGTAAGGAAGGGGGAGAGAGGCAAGGGGGAAGAGGGAAAAAAAGGAGGATAGGAAAGTGTGAAGCATATTGTAGACAGAATGAGAGAGAAAAGAATAGCAACAAGTATAGAAAGAGTGAAAGATAGTGAATTGAAGAAAGAAAAAGATAAACAGAAAAGATAGAAAGCAAGTGGGAGCGAGTGAGAGATTGGGTGAGAGAGAAACAAAAAAAAAGCAAGAGATATTGAAATGAAGAATTAAATAGAAAAAAAGAAAGAAACATAGAAGGCTGCCTAGCTCCGCACTTCCTTCAGGCTTACCACAACTAGTGTAAAGTCGTCTTAATTTTTTATTGCAGCTTAATTATGAATGCAAATATGTCGTTCGTATATAAACAAGGGACATTTGATCACTCAGGGGACAGCTGTACTAGCACGAGGCTAATATTCAATTCAGTGTATAAACAAGCGATATTTGATCATTCAGTGGACAGCCATACTGAGATGAATCTAATATCCAATTCCCTGCATATATTATCTAAAAAAATGGAAGAATCTTGATCACTCTATGAAGTCTAAAAAGCAATAAAGGATCAAGTCATGAACATGAGGAAGAAAAAAATTTTTGACAACTTTTTTCCGTTTTCACTGCTTTTACCAGATTTCACCAGAAAAATTCTTTATTTATTCTTTATTCAAAGGTTACCCCACATTGCCCAAAGGCGTTACAGCAGGAGGGTTACAGAAACGACATAAACAATTCTTCTTTCTACAGCACACTTGCATGGCAGACAATTCATTCCACTCTTTAACAGTTCTAACAAAAAATGAATTCGCGAACAGGTTCGTCCGGGTGCGTAATCCTCTTATTTTAAAAACATGGTCAGTTCTAGATGAACGGTAATGAGGTTCCTTAAAGTATTTTTCTTTATTAATTCTTGTTTTATCATTATATATCTGAAAAAAGAACTTCAGTCACACCTTTTGCCGGTGGGAGGAAAGCAGTTCCCACCCAAGCTCACTTTTCATCTGAGTGCAGCTCTCCCCTCTCTTGTACCGTCCCAAGACGAACCTGGCCGCCCGGTTTCGAATTTTTTCAATTTTATCAATCAATGTGGCTTGCGAAGGATCCCATATGGCACAAGCGTATTCCAGTATAGGTCGTATGCATGTTAAATAGGCTGTCTTTTTTAAGCTCGGTTTCGAAGTCTTTAAATTACGTTGGATAAAGTTTAGCGCCTTTCCAGCTTTACAAACCACATCATCTACATGCGCATTCCACGAGCAGTCGGATGACAAGACTACCCCTAGGTATTTATAACTATCTGCTCTTTTTAGACGTTCATTGTTTAAAGTATACTCTGTTTCCATAGGTTTCAGCTTCTTTGTAAAAGAGACATGGACACACTTTTTATTATTTATGTTCATTTTTCACGTATAGCACCAACCTTGAACACGTTCCGAATCAGTTTGCAGTTGGGTAAGGTCTCCGTTATTCTTTACTTGTCTATACACAACACAATCGTCTGCAAGCAATCTAATATGTGATGAAATACCTGCTGAAATATCATTTATGTAAACTAAAAATAAAAGTGGCCCTAAAACTCAACCCTGTGGGACTCCCGATGTCACATCAACATAATCAGAGCTTTTGCCGTTTAAGATGACGCATTGCCGGCGCTGGCACAAATAATTTTCAATCCAATTTAGGACAGCAGAATCTATATTTAGTAATTTAAGTTTGTTGCAAACGAGTGAATGTGTTACCGTGTCGAATGCCTTGCGAAAATCTAAGAAGATGCAGTCAGTTTGCCCCCCTGAATCAATGGTGGATACCAGATCATGATAAAATTCAACTAGTTGCTGGTGCACGACAACCCCTTTCGGAACCCATGTTGAACATTAGTTAATATATTGTTTTCAGTGAGGTGTTTCATTATTCCAGAGTAGAGAATGTGTTCCATTACCTTGCACACTATTGATGTTAAAGAGATTGGTCTGTAATTCCCAGCATCCTTTTTCGATCCCCCCTTGTGGATTGGAACAACATGGGCAGTTTTCCAATCAACTGGTAGGAGGCCTGATTTCAAAGATTGTTTATAAATTATGTGCAAGTAAAGAGAGATTGGTTCGGCGCACCGTCTCAGAATACGCGGAGAAATCGCATATGGGCCAGTTGAATTCAGAAGATCCCACTCCTTGTGAGAGTCACTTTCATAAAAATCATCCCGTGAGTAATTGTCTATACAATTTTTTTTTGTTTTTTTATAGGTGCAGTAGTTTTAGGAACATCTAGAAAGTACCAAGAACATTGTCTACACTGTCATTTACAGTGTAACTTATGATCCGACATGTTGTCAGCACTGACGTTAGAGTGTTATATTGAAATGAAGTGACCTTTACGCTGTGATGATCTAAATTTATTACGGAACTTTGATTTGCATAGTTTTCTGGGGTTGAGCAATACTTGAATGTAAATTGCTGAATGATAGGAATGTTTATGAGACAACCATAGAAGTGGAGCTAACATTGAAACCTAAATTGTCATGAATATTTCTAAGTGTTTTTTTTTTCATATTTTGGCCATAGCAGCCTATCAAAATTTATTGAAATTTGGCATGGAAAGGTTTCAGGTTCCTTAGAGGACGACATAATTTATTTTGCCTTGCAAAGAATCCTGCGAGTAATCGTCCAGGCAGAATTGTTTTGGCTTTAAGCCAGGTGTGATGAAGTGAATTGACGTATTTTTGTAAGTGCAGTAGTTTTGGGCACAACGTGACCTTACTAGGAACATCGACTACACCGGCATTTACGGGGTAACTTATGGTCTGACATAACGTCAGAACTCTCGTTGGTATTTACCCATACCAATTTTAGTCTACAGCAAGCTATAAGGAGGTAGCTTTGATTTTGAATTGCTTGTTCCAATTGTTTTGAATGGGTCTGACCAATATAACAAAATATTTATTACAATCAAAATACTGATGCTTTCACCATTTCTCCTCCACAAATTCTTTGTAATTTCATGAGCTATGAACACTGTCTATGAAGAATGTTTGTTGTGGGGCTGTTCATTACAATAACAAATGTGTCTGTATTAAAGAGGAATATTGTTTTTCATACTATTAAATTTTACAATCTCATTATACAAAATACAAAGCACTTGTCATATTCTTGGTGATTGAAAAAACATGAAAAAAAAAATGATGGCAACACCACCTTAAAAATTATGGAACATTCTGCTGAGGTGTTATAGATTTGGGTGGCATCTGCTATGGCTGCCATAACATTTAAAATCGGAATTATTTATTTTTGTATTAAACAAAGGAATAGACACATCGTAAGAATATATAGAATGGGGGCCTGTAGTCACAGAGTGAACTCGGATTTCAAAATAGTAATGCAAAAGAAGTATGTTGACCTCGAAGAGACCTAGATGCTTTGAGTGAGAAATTTCAGAAAATTTTGATAGGCTGCTGTGGCCAAAATACAAAAAACTTAGAAGAATCCATGGTGCTGTGGGCTGGTCAATAGTTTGCAAGACACAGTCACATGTATATTTAAGGTGGCGGGGCATTGTAACTTTTGACCCTCCTATGCATCATGACAAGATTTGTGTGCTGAGGCAGCGGTATAAAATTTGGAAATTAAACAGTGACTTTCATATTCTCTTTACTTATGCCTATGGTGGTACATTTAGCTATGGTAATATACTGCATTCAAAAAGATAATTGATTAGTCTAAGTTTAATATTTCATTTAGTGCCCCTTTAAGCACACATAATAAAAATGCCAGTAAGCATTCACAAGCTGACACAATGTTTATATTTGAGTTTTGCAGACGACTTGATCGAAGGTCAACAAAATTCAACATTGTAACCCAAGTGCCAGCTTTGTTGTTAGAAGAGTCATTGTATTCTACTGAATTCGTGTGCAGCAAGCTGATATTAGTGGCCAAATTTTTATAAGAATACAGGGCATGCTATATAGAAAGTTAGATTAGCCCATCCTGCAAGGACCACAATGTGATCTGTAGAATGTACTAAGTAAAAGTATATAAATAACAGAATTGCATCACGACTTCTTGATAAGCAGACAGTGTTCATGCATGAAATGCAAAACCATGAAATTTTTATTGTTGAGTTTATCCACCTGCTTTTACTAGTGTACACAATTGTGCAGAACAAAATTTCTACTATCTCCCATTCAATTTCTGATGATAAGTCTGTCAGTCAAGTCTTTGCCCGTACAGTTAAAAGCACATGCATGCATGTTATTCAAAGAATATGAACCATGGCCATGATGGTCTGACCTTTAGCCGTCCGTAAAGAATTGACTGAATGAAGCTATATACATATTTTAAAATGAAAATAAAAATGTAATCATTCAATGACAATATCCTATTTATGCAGGGTTGCTGGTTAATTTAAGTAATTATTGATTAGCTGATACTGGTGGCTTGTTTTAGATTTCGTACTGAACACCTAGACTTCTTAGTAGCCAGGTTCTAAAGCAGTTAGTGAAAGGGCCTAAACCAGCAGCACTTTAATATAGTTTAATATAGTTTATTTTCTTTTTTTTTATTTTGTGCCTTGTGTTCCGTATTTTGAGTTTACTTATCTTTATTACTTATCTTGAGAATGCCGACTTGCGCGGAACTAGCAAAGGAATTACAGGCTCTTCAGCAGGAGGTCGTAGAGATGAAAACAAGCTTTGTGATGTTTAACGACCTCTATGAATGTGTAAAGAATGACAATGAAGCACTAACTAAAGAAAACAAGGTCCCGAGGGATGAGAATAAGAAACAAATGTGCGATCTCGAGTAATACTCACGACTTAATAATGTTGAACTGAAGGGAATCCCTGAGACAAAGGGCGAAGACTGCTTGGCAGTCGTCCAGGTTATCTGTGAGAAGATTGGTTGTCCAATTGCCGATACAGACATAGACATCGCGCATCGGGTGCCTGCAAACAATGGAAGCAACATTATTGCGTGATTCTATTCGAGAAACAAAAAGGCTGAATTCGCTAAGAAGGCAAGAAAGGCACGCCTGTCTGCCACAGATATAGGGTTTTCTCAGAGCACAGGCCCTAAACCTGTGTATGTGAATGACCATCTCACACCAGAGCGAAAGCACCTTTTTGCACAGGCACTTGCGCTTAAGAAAGTCAATCAGTGGAAGCATCTCTGGACTGACAATTGTACAATCAAAGCCAGAAAGTCGGATGACAGTCGCGTGTTTCGAATTGCATGTGCAGAAGATCTCCGAGTATTCTCTTAGATATCTTATCAGTCCCCATTTTAAACCGACCTTAGATCAACATGGCTGCGTTGTCGTGCCAGCAAACATCAGAATTGCTACTCGAGAAGTCACCAGCCCTATCACTACTTCACTTAAACATTCGCAGTCTTAGAAAGCACCAGGATGATCTTGTTGCGTTGATTTCCTTGCTTAAACATTCATTCTCTGTCATATGTTGATCTGAAACTTGGTTGTCTGGTAATGAGGGTAACTTGTACAAATTGCCAGGTTATTAATCTGAATACTGTAATCAGGAGCTCTGTCGTGATGGCAGTAGTGCCATACTTGTCAACTCATCCTTAACCTACACACACCGTAGTGACATAACCTTCAACAATATTTTATGTGAATCTGTTTGGCTTGAATTCAACCATAGTGTCACACCATTGAATAGCCGTAGTACTATTATAGCTTTCATTTATCGGTCACCTTCATCATCGTATTTCGATTTTTTTAATCAGTTAAGCATAATTCTTTGTAACCTAGTGAGGAAAAATAAAAACGCCGTCTTATGTGGTGATTTTAATATAAATATTATTGATCCTGATAGTGCATCGTGCTTAGAATATATAAACTGTTTATACTGCTTTGGCTTTACATTGCATATTTCAGCACCAACTAAAAACGATTTACTAGGTTTGAATACGCTAATAGATCATATCATCTTCAACATTTCCACTGAACACGTTGCAGGTGTAATGGATCATAGCATTACACATCATAATCCTGTAGTTTTTATTCTGGGCTCCGAAAATACCAAGGCCAGTAACATCTTTACGAAACGCCAATTCGACGCAGACGAGTTTGTGCAAATAATTAGCACAGTAGACTGGACATCGGTGACTAATCTAAACTGCGCAGAAAAGGCTTTTGAGTCTTTCTCAGAAGTAATAGCCTCAGGTATAGAAGCATGCACCACTTCCACTACTGTCACGAAGTGGTATCATTTCCCTAGAAATCCATAGATAAGCAACTCGTTGTTGAAGTTCATTAATAAAAAGAATAACCTTCATAAGAAACTAAAGTCGAAGCCTTATAACCTCACATTAAAATCCCGCTTTCACAAATACTCAGCAACATTATCTTCCTTACTTAGTGCAATTACTACCGGAATCTCATTGTAAAAAACACAGGTAATACGAGACGCTGCTGGCAAATCATTAAAAAATTTTTGAACATGAAGAACTGCTCTGAGCTCACAATAAAAATAAAGCAAGGCGACGAAATGTATAATGACCCTGTAAGAGTGGCCGCCACGTTCAGTGAGCATTTCTGCGCATCTGCGAATACGCAGCAATCACCAGGTCATTTAGGCGATATACCACGGTGTACTCATTCTTTTTATCTTCATTATACGTCTCCAGATGAAGTCCTTCAGGTCATCACATCACTAAAGACCACAAGTGCTGGTTTAGATCATATTGATCCTTTTAAAGTAAAACTAGTTTCAAACTTAATATCACCACCTTTGGCAGTAATTATTAACAACCTGTTTTCAGTGGGTGTGTTTCCGAGCTGCCTTAAGGCTGGTAAAATAGTTCCAGTTTTTAAGAAGATGATAGACTTTTGTGCAGAATTATAGGCCAATCTGTATCCTGCCTTTCTTCGGTAAGGTAATTGAAAAGTTATTCCACATTAGGTTAATGCATTATCTGAAAAAATTTAATCTTTTATCTCCACAACAATTCGGATTTCGTCAAGGATATTCAACTGAGCTGGCACTAATTACCCCTATGGAGGAAATTAAACAAGCTATTGATAGAGGGTTACTTGTGGGATCTGTGTTTATCAATTTGACGAAGGCTTTTGACACTATAAATCATTACGTACTACTTGCTAAACTCGAATCATTTGGTATGTCTGGTCCGCCACTGAACTTTATTAAGAGCTACCTCAGTAACCGGTCTCAAATGGTTCATGTTAATGGCTATCTTTCAACGCACAAGTTAATTAACGTTGGTGTTCCACAGGGATCAATTTTAGACCCACTTTTATTTTTGATGTTTATTAATGACTTACTTACCATTCTTACAAGGACCAAGTGCATACTTTACGCTGACGACACAACCATCTTTCAGTCATCTAAATCAGTTTCTTCACTCCAGTTTGACCTCAACACAGATTTACATAACATAACTTTATGGTGCCAGGCTAATTATCTTCAAATCAATGCTACTAAAACCGTGTTTATGTTGTTTCATTCCCCGCACATTTCACTTGTCATACAACCTTCCCTTCACATATACCGTCATAAACATTTCCAGTGAAGCGCGGTTTCTTGGCGCCATCTTAGATAGCGAACTAAAATTTCATAAACATGCAGCATCACTCGTTAAAAAGATTGCATTTAGTATTCATGTTATCATCAATACACGAACTTATTTTCTGCCTCACATCATACATACTTTGTATTTTGCTTATATTCATAGCCATATTTCGTATTGCGTATCATCTTGGGCCAACACATATTTCACGCACATCGAACATTTGCAGCGACTTAAGAATCAAGCAGTTAGATTAATGACTTTCAGCCCATTTTATTTCTCCTGTAGCTCGTTGTTCCCTCAGCTTAACATACTCCCATTGAGACAATTATTCTGTCATAGAATGTCCATTGTCGCCTTTAGACTCATCATGCATGACATTTTTGTCGCATGTATTGAGCATCGTCACTTAACTATAGTACCATCACCCGGTTTTCCAAGTGCAACAACCTTCTTTTGCCGGCTGTAAGGACAAACTACGGCAAGTTCTTAACCTTATTTACTAGCACAGCCATTTGGAATTCATTGCCTTTTGAATTAAAATTATCGCATAACATTCATATTATAACTTTGCGCAGCAAGAAATATTACATTCAGGAATTGATCAACTCATCCGATTTGTGTAATTAACTGTTAATAGCTCCTCAAATTTCTGTGCTATTTTACTACTTCAATTTGCCTTTGTATAATTGATAATACTGATAATGAAACGTGTTGCATTTGTCATGTTGAGTTGTTCATTAATATTGCTTTTTGTCTTCACTTGTTTTTGACTATTTCTTTGTTATTATGTTATTATTCAATAGTGAGTATTACCATTATGTTGTGTATTGATCGTATTTTTATTGTTAATCAAGCTTATTCATTATGACTCACATGTCCGTATACTATTGCTGTATATTCTGTAATTACCCCATCCATGTAGCCATAGGAGGTCCCTCTGTCAGTTTCTCTGAAACTTTGGGACCTCCTGCTGTAAAACGCTAACCATGTAACTCAACTGAACTATTTAATAAACTTGACTTGACTTGGCTTGACTTGGAAGTTTCCCTGGCTATCTGTAAAAACAGAGTTATATATCACGTCTTTTCCGCCATTTTTTTCACGGAGACGTTAAATGAAGAGTGCGAAACAAATTTTGGCACTGTGGCTGAGTGCCAACTTTGAAGAAAGATTGAGGCAACAAGCTAGAGTTTCTGGCAGGAATAATTAAGAGTTTATTGGCAGTAAATGTAGGCAATCATGATCCAAGTCAATGGAATCTTTGAAGTATATAAATGCAGAAATTACTGCATACATAACAATATACAAAATAGTTTAACCTTCTATTTATAGCAATAAGTATATGAATAATTTAACATTGAGCAAAACAGAGTTCAAATATGAAATGATTTTTAACAATGGCACTATTGGGAAACAGAGTACAACATAATATAGCCATTTGCTGGTGTTACACTGACTTTTTAGCCTTAATTGGTTGAAATAGTAGATTAAGTACAATTGCGTACAGTCTAAAAATATAAGCTCTGCCCACAGCCATTGCTTTCCCTAATTTCACAGAGAATTTGTATAAATACTCTGATCAGTAGTGCTCAATGGCTTATTTTTGTGACCTCAAGCACTTCCAAGAATTTTTATATAGCTGGCTTTCCGCTTGTGTTAGGTCCGAAATGTGAATGTCATGGTGAACTTCATCTGGGGTACCAGTATATAACACTAACCCAGACCAACATAAGTTACCCAGACAGGTTGGAAAATACCAACTGTGTTTTGAGACACCAATTAGAAAATTTCGGTGTCTAGATCGATAATGATTTTTTAGGTTTTGTGTCCCTTAACAGCAATATGATTGTGAGGGACGCCGAAATGAAGTACTCTGGAAAGTTGCACCACCCTGTGTTGAGAGAGACCCACCCATGTGCACGTGTGTGCGTACATGCACACACACACACATTACGTGTTATTATGTGTAAAAGTCAATTTCATCACAGCCCGCAGGCCACAGAAGTTGCATTTCGGACAATCATAGGGTGGTAAAGCTAAATGTCTCTGAAATTTAAAAAAAGTGTGTCAATGAAATGAATATATTATTCCAAATGCATTTTCGGCATTTGGTCAATGCATCGATCAGAACAAGCACTAAAGGTATCATGTAGGATATGATTTTTAAAGATAACTCCGGATGTAAAGGGTTGAAGATGTGTGAGCTCAAAGCAAATAACTCTAGCAAGAGCTCAAAACATTCATTAGTTGACTCACTGCATTGAGAACCTTAGGCTTGACAATTTTATCATTTATTTTCGGGTCCAAAACGGTGTTGATGGAGCCCACATCTCTGCCACATCTATCATCTCCACGTTATAACTGCTTTTTTTTTTTAATAAGTACATTTGCGACTGTAGAAAAGCATAAAAAGCAGCTTTGCTGTAATACAGGAATCCGGTGAGGCGAAGCAATTGAAAAATATGATGGAGCTACTTTTCATCAGATGCGTACTGTCTGAGAAATTTGACTATAGTGGAACGTGAAATGTCATGTTGTCTTCATTTGTTGGAATATATATTTGCCAGTGCATGTGTAATGTGACAATTGCAATATTTATTTTGATGATCACTCAAAAATTATTATCTGCTGGAAAGCTGAAAATAAGTCTAAATAAATGCGACGATCAACTGAAGAATTCTGCAAAAGACTCGGTGAAAAAAAGAAGCCCAAATTCGCTCATTACGAGTGGGTCTGACAACTCTGGGTCAGGGCAATTTATTTCTATTGTGCATAGAAAATATATTCTAGGCACTTTACAATTAGATTGGCTCTAAGGGTCTGACTTGTTAATCTCATTAGAGACGAAAGCTTTGAGATGTTTCACCATCACGATATCAGAAACCATGTTGTTGAATTGCATGAACTTCACGTTAATAAAGATTACCTGTGGACAAATACATAAAATGAAAAATTGCTCCACATTCATTTCACTAAATGCAAATCATGCTCACCATGCTGGCAATTTTGGCCTAGTAACATGTACCAGGTCTTGACAACAAACAGGTAGTTTTTGTAGCAGTCTATAATGCAAAGATGAAATCAATGCTTAATTTCAGAGATCATTACAATACAAGAATATCTTATCTTGAAAGCCATCGTGTAATTGTAAATATATATTTTGATGCATTGTTATCTTATTTCACAGCTTTACCAAGTTCTGTGGTGTTCAATTCAAACCATGGTATATCAGCAAATCTAATTTGTGTAATTTGTTTGAATTACCATAATAATCACTCTGTCTGGAGTTCCTATCAATAAATTTTATCATGAAATGATCGGTTGATCAGTCAATCAACCTGATCCCCTGATACATATCTGTTGAATGAGGCACAAAATGGGACAGATACCAATTGGGCATGTAATGAGGCCCAACTGGAGCTTTCTTATAAAGCACTGATGCAACGCTCCCCGATCGGTCTCATATAACAATGTCAACTTGAATGCCTGATATATTAACTAGACTTGTAGTAATGTTCAAACATTCCGATCAAAAGAGCAAAGTTCCAATATTAGTTGACCCTGATTGCCTAGTGAAACACAAATAGCGCGTATACATTAAGGTACATTTTTCGTGGAAATTAGTAACGTCTCTTAGATATCCATAGAAAACCAAATTGTCAATGTTACATGTACCTGCAACTATGAAAAGCTCCACCATGTTAGGTTGTACGTACGGTGTACAAGGACACTGTGGACATGTAATAGTAATACATAGACATTGTCGTTTAGTAAATGAAAACATTTTCTGTGTACTGCGCAGGCTCTCTGCATGTTGGTGTGTCACACCTGCAGCCACACTGTAATTTTGCTCACTGCCCATGTAATACATTACAGATAGCATCAATAAAGTGAGGCTCCATTCCCACTGATTACTGTAGTGATTGTATTATATGACAACAGCAATTAGTAACATCACATCTTTGATACTTTCTATAATGTATAGCACAGCAGCAATGACGAAGACTGCAGTGGGTCTGCTGGTCTATATCTAATAGACCAACTCCATGCAGCAAGAATGAGAAGTGCATGGGAAAAAGTTCTCATTCACAAAATTTTAGCAATGTTTGGCATGCGAGTCCCAAACATCTTGATATTATCATCACATGCAAGCTGCTGTTCAACCGGCATTTTTATGCAGAATCAGTAAGATCTACAAGATTTATCGCAGCATATAGAATATTGTTTTAAAACACATTTATTAAACATAAATTCAGTCAGTCTTCGAATGTTGAGGCAATGTAACTGAAGTTATGGGAATAAAGTAATGCTGAACAGAAGTGTTCAATGCAGTTTCCTTTCAAAGCTTCAAGCTGCAGCATAGCTACTCATCAAAGCCACTTGCCCCTGGAAACACAGCAACAAGAGAGTCAGTGTAAGCTGCAGAAAAGCAGTCTGAAGAAATACTATAACACTTTCCCAGCAAGAGCGGTACTGTACTCATGTTTACTATGGAGGAAAAAATGCTTGGCTTAGGTAATATACTCGCTGCTCAACATAGTAGAAGAAATTAAGAAATGTGGCGATCCATATTACAAAAAAAAACACTGTAAATGCAGCTGACTAATGCATCGTAAGCAATAGCCACATTACTAATTTCAGTATACCTTAGTATGGCTATTCTTAAAAGCTAAAGAGCACCATGGAAACAAAATCCTCAGATAAAATACAAAAGCAGGAATGTTTACTCCTAAGTCTAAAGCACGGTGTTAGAATTGGTGGTCTAAAGAAAGAAAAAGCGTGTATGATAATTCAGTACACTCTGTAAGCAAAGAAAATTTAACCAAGTGTCAGTAAAAAATTTTACTTATATTAGTTTTTCACTCTGTCATTTTCTTGTGCTTTGAGGGTATCAGTTATTAAATACATAAAAAATTCGTGCTTCGCTCTAAATTTTTGCTTCGTGACATCACACTACAAAGCGTAATGATTTCATACCAAAGTGCTACAGACAAATGGGCTCGGCCAACTACACTGTAAACACATGTGTTTCCAGTTTATGCCTAATTGTCTGCCACATTGTGCCATATTGTTATGGGTACCAATAAACTTGCTGAGCAGTACACAGAGGCGAATTAATGTTCAAGTATAACTTCAGACAACACTATACTAAAGGGACCAACAATAATTCGGCACGTGTCACAAGATTTCAGCAAAAAGGGAAGGACAATGAATTATTCTGAATATCTTATTTATGTTGCTTTTCATTAGGCAGAAACTATATCTTTAAATTGCCACAGAAGTTTTAAAAAAAAGCACTTCATGGCTTCTGCTCAGAGGGCTAAGTAGTATGTGATAGAAAAGTGAGATCACTATCTGAGGTAATCTCGTCAATTAGTACACCATATTTCTTAAAAGCTGCAATCTTTAAGCTAGGAAGCCATCTGTACTTTATTTTATAAACATCAAGAGGTATAAATATATTACGAGACGCAAAGCTGCTGTTATGGCAATGAGTGGAACAGCACACGTGTTGCAAACTGTGGTGTTTCTCATTATATATAAATGCGCTTGAGTGCTTCAATATATAGATTTATGAGCGAGCTTGCATAGTTCTGTGTTCCCTCTAGAAAACACCAAAGGCCAATTCATTTTTTTCTCTTGAATGGGTGCTAGCACTATATTAGCACCACTGCTGATTGATGTATGCTACCATATTCCACAAACACTGGCACATAATTGCCATCACTCACATGCCAGTTTCACTGATGCTACCAAGGTCTTCTGATTTTGGAGCAAGTTTTGTCACAGAAAAATGTCCCGCATGGAGCACTTTGAAGCAAGTAATTTTGCATCTGGGAGCACTCTGGAACAGGTAAAACTAAACTCACATCATAAAGTACAGTGGAAAAGCTATAGTTGCATTCGCATTCAAGAACAAGAAAAATTATTTTGAAGCTCTCGTGAAAGGATTAGAATTATTTTCATTCATTAAACATATTGCTACGTGCCAGTGCATGGAGTTGAAGAAGACAAAGCAGATAGACTGACTCGAGCTAACCTGTGGGGCTGGCGCAGCTCGCTTAACCGGCTGTAAATACATCAGTGACTACCCCTCCGAGTCGGTCTCCTTCTCGAAACTTATTTGGTGGAGTTGTGCGATCTCCGTCCTTGCCACAGAACTCTGAAGCGGACGCTACCTCGCGGCTTTCAACATGACCACTCAAGACTTGGCTACATCCTCTCCGGTCGCCCGCCCTTCTGCCCGGCCTGTCAACCCAGCGCCCGTGACAACTTTCGTGACACTGTCCGTGCTCAAAGACCCCGGCATGTTCTCGAACGCGAGGGTTCCGACGTCGACCAGTGGCTACGCCTGTACGAACGCGTCAGCGCCACTTACAGGTGGGATCCCACTTATGCTCGCAAATGTCATCTTTTATCCCGACGGAACCCCTCTTGTTTGGTTTGACAACCACGAGCATGACATAACAAGCTGGGACAGCTTCAAGAAAAAGATCCATGAGCTTTTTCGCAACACCTCTGGTCGACGTGAAGCTGCGAAAAATTAGTTGTCGACTCGGTATTACATTATCGCACACCATTTCGTCCATCGCAGGAAATTCTACATGTCTCCCAGTTGTCAACTTTAGCTTGACACCTCAAGTGCTGCCACAAGGGATCTCTTTGGACGATGTCATCGCTTTTTCACCAACATTTGAAACTCATATAGAGCGCCTCTCAGCTATCTTGGGAATCTTCCCTCGTGCTGGCCTGCAGCCCAACTCATCCAAATGTCACTTTGAATGCCATAAAATCACAGTACTTGGCCATTTAGTAGACACCAATGGTGTACAACCAGACCCGGCAAAAATCAGTGCCGTGAAAAACTTTCCTCTGCCACAATCTGCGAAGGATTTACGCAGCTTTATTGGACTATGTTCCTACTTCCGACGCTTCGTAAAAAATTTTTCGCACATAGCGAGGCCGCTTACACAGCTCCTCAGGAAAGACGTCTCGTTTTCATGGGGCTCTTAAAAGGCTTCTGCATTCTCGACTCTCATCGCTCTTCTCACTACTCCTCCGATTATGGCACACTTCACCCCTGCTGTTCCTATGGAAATCCGTACAGATGCAAGTGGACATGGCATTGGTGCAGTGCTGGCTCAGAAACAACATGGCCATGATTGCGTTATTGCATATGCCAGCCGCCTCCTATCCGCCCCTGACCGTAACTATTCGATCACAGAGCGTGAGTGCTTGGTTCTTGTATGGGCAGTGGCGAAATTTCGACCTTATCTATACGGACGCCCATTTTCGGTAGTTACCGACCAGCACACGCTCTGCTGGCTCAACTCTCTGAAAGATCTATCAGGCCGCCTTGGTCGCTGAGCTTTGCTCCTGCGAGAGTTTTCCTATTCGGTGGTCTACAAATCTGGCCGCCTACACCATGGTGCTAATTGCCTCTCCCGGTACCCTTTCGACGATCCTGAGGACACTGACAAGCCCACGGAGAACTCTATTTTGTCATTGTCCGACTTCCTTAATATTGGGGAAGAACAGAAGCGAAATCCAGTGCTGCTTGACATCATCAGCCGTATGGAACCCTCCCCAAATTATGCTTCCGTTCGTTACTTTGTCATTTAAAAGGGTTTGCTATACCGTCGCAATTTCCGACCAGAGGGGCCCGACCTTCTCATTGTTGTGTCTAAGCATTTGCGCCGCTGTGTTCTCACGGAACATCACGACGCTCCCATGGCTGGACACCTTGGCGTATCCTGCACGAATGAGCGTGTCCGGCGCCGTTTCTTCTGGCCAGGCGTTGCTCGCTCGGTACGCCGATACGTCGCCACGTGTGACCTACGCCAACGTCGTAAAACACTGTCGCTGCTACCCGCTGGCCATCTTCAACCAATCGACATACCAGTGGAACCATTTTACCGTGTTTGGTTTGACCTGCTTGGCCTTTTTCCCACATCAACATTGGGAAACAAATGGATAGCCGTTATTACAGACTACGCTACACGCTACGCTATTTCGCGAGCTCTACCGACCAGCTGTGCAATCGACGTCGCTGACTTTTTGTTACGGGACGTTATATTGATTCACGGTGCTCCGAGACAGCTTTTCACAGACCGTGGCCGTACATTTCTACCCCAAGTTATGGCTGACATTTTGCGTTCTTGTTCCATGCAACAGACACTGACAACCGTTTACCACCCTCAAACAAATGGCGGCCTCACAGAATGATTTAACCGCACTCTAACAATTATGCTCGCTATGTACGTGTCGCCCGACCACCGAGACTGCAACTCTGCCTTACCCTACGCAACTTTCACGTACAATTCATCCCATCACGACACAGCGGGCTTTTCGCCGTTCTACTTATTGTACGCAAGAGAGCTGACTTTACACTGGACACAGTAATCTCAGCTCACACCTCGTCCACCAGCGAGCATGCCCGCTACGCGATTGCGCGAGCCGATCATGCCCGTAAGCTCGCTCACGCTCGGCTGATGGCGTCGCAAACCAACCGATGCCGTCGGTACGATGCGGAACATAGAGACGTACATTTCACCCCCGGTACCCTCGTTTTACTCTGGTCCCCTCATCGTCGGCTGGGCCTATCAAAAAAACTTCTGTCTCATTACACGGGACCTTACCGTATATTGCGTCAAGTAACACCTGTGACCTACGAGATATTGAGATATTGTACACATCTCACGGATCAAGCCCTACAAGAATACGTCAGATAACTACCTTTAAAGCACCGGGATGGTGCCTCCGCCGCCGGGGGTGATGCTACGTGCCAGTGCAAGGAGGTGAAGAAGACAACGCAGATAGACTGGCGCGAGCTAATCAGAGAAGACCTCCGAGTCGGTCTCCTTCTCGTAACAATATTATGGAGTCAGTCATCTTAAGATCACTTAGTATTTCACTCGATGGTGGAAAAATAAGGGCTTTACGCAGCTCAGCGTTCCCGAATCACTTGTTCAGTGATTGTTTTTGTTGCAAGTAAACAAAATGCTGCTTTAATGAAATTGTACTTTATAAAGCAATGTTCTAAATGCATCAATGTGGTTATCAGTCAACATGGCAGAACAAACATTGCGACGTACAACAATGCATCAATGCTAAAAACTCACACTATCCTAAATGCATTTTTCGACGATGACTTTAAGGAGAAAGAGATGGTTCTTTAACTTCATGATCAATTATATTGCTCGGTGTAATACAACATCACTTAGCTACCCCTATAAAGTCAACCTTCTCCAATACCTCCTTCTCTTTTTCTCTCTCTCCTTGCTGGAAAAAGAGCATTGTCCCAGTGCTTCCACACTTATTATCGTTAGCGATATTATTGGGTTGCCCAGATATGGAGAGCTGCTTCCAGGAAAAAGTCAGAAAGTGCGTTTGATGGTGAACTAAAAGATTTAAGAAACTATGTTTTCCTTTTGCAGCGAAGCTGTATGGGGCCCAGGCATTCTGCCTGCAGCCGAAAACCCCCTAGCATTGGGGGGGGGGGGGGGGGGGGGGGAGAGAGAACCTACCGGCAAGAACTATTAAACTATTATGCTTTTTTGTAAGAGCAGTAAAATTAGAGTAAGTGTATATTATTATCCAGCACCGCTCAATTTTGTGCTGCTCATGACGTAAAAGGAGTAGAACCATGAAAAACAACACTGCCCTCGTGGTCATCAGTGGACCAAACCGAGCTGTGACACATGCGAGGTAAACCATCGTGCTTTAACATAAACCACCCGCGTGCTCACTGTTTGAAGCATGAGAGCATACGACTTCATATTCGCTGCAGATAGAAAAACTCAGATTACACATGGTTTACAGCATTTTACACTTTACCATGCCAGGATCAGATTCACGGACGGGTAAGATTTCCTTCACGTTAAAAAAATGTAGGCATCATAAAAAATGGCTGTTGGTCCCATTGTCATTAACAGACTGTAAAAGTGCTTCTCTTCCTATAGCGGCCATATAGGAGGTATGCACTGAACCTTGATCACAAAATGGCCACACTACTGGCACGCCAATTTGGAGGTTCATTCGTGTGTGCCGTGCGTGCTGTACGTAAATCGGCCTGCAAGAGGGGCTCTGGGGGAGACGCTCCCAAGTGCAATTTTGGTACACTTGTCGTTGGCATTATCAGAATGGCTCAGTAAATCTGATTTGGTGCACTTTCGCACAGGAGTAGAATAGCTTCGGTTTCCAGCATGCTTTTTAAGCACAACTTCGTCCTCACTGCAGAAAGGAAAGTTCTGATAAATATTCCGTGATGCTTTCTTTTACAAAACACAGTTCCATTGTATACTCTGATTAGTGAGCTTCAATCATAACAGGAAAAAAAAAACCAGGCACTGCAGCAACCAGCTTTCAGGTCCTTCAAGGTCATTGCCAAATTAACCAACTTTTATTACTGTTTGTGGCATTTCTGTGCCTTTCCGGGGCATCATGCTGCCATTTTCAAATTGCTGCTTCCATGGCAGTCATCGGCAGCATGAAATTTTTGCATAGCACCTTCAAGAAAGTAAAAGCAGTAATCAACACACAACCGATGACAATTATATCACCAGCTGATCAAATTTATAGCCTGGTTTTCTTCACACTGACAACACGCAAAGACGGATACAAAATTTTGTCCACGAAAGGAGGGTCAGCTTATGTTATGAGAAGTGCAGTACCTAAAGCATGAGGTTTGCAATAAATATCAATATGTGAGCGACTAATTTAATAATATTTTGTGCACTGTGATCACTGTAAATTCTGGAACAAGCACCCCCATTTACAATGAAAGATAATTCGACAAGATTGGGAAGGGAGGCCTTTTCTCATTCTGGATGAATACTCGATATGGGGGACAAATAGCCATTATGAATGTAAAAATGCACACCCATGCTTCTAAAGAAGTACCCTGTTAAGTACACACGCAATAACTGTTTCAAAAGCAATGAAACAGTGGAAATGATGGTAGGGGGAAGTTGAAGGGTGCTTGCTTTGTCATGTGCATATATTTCAAATTTCTCGAAAAGAGAAAGCGGGGGCAGCACTTGCTGGGTATTTGAAGGTATATTCCCTATCTTGCTCCTGTATTGATATCATTTCTACATGTTCAAAACTATGTACCCAATAATATTATTGATAAGTTGTTTAATAACTGGTATTAAATATGCAGTCATGTCTGTGCAATTGCGAACCCATGTGATAGGGGCAGTGGGCTCATCAAGTCAAAAAACAGCTTTTTTGTTTTTTATCTGTCTGTAGTTGAAATAGACAAAACGAAGCTGATCAGTTGACCGATTCATATAATGGGATGGCAACACTCATATTCTGCTTTTAACACTGATGGAGAGGAAGAGAGAGAGAGAAATAAATAAAAAAAAGAGACAGGGAGGTTAACCTAGACGAACTGGTTTGCTACCCCGTACGGGAGTGGGGAAAAACGGTCGGAAAGAGGATAGATATAGAGAGATATGAAATAAACTAGAAAAAAAACCACATGCACACACATTCAGGGAGTTCCGATCACAGTCGTTTGGACAGGCCGGTCGAACGCAAAAAGCGCAGGAGCGCCTTCACAGCCTTCTTCTGCGACATAAAGTCTTGTCGGCAGCGCAGGATTCTTTCTTCCGAAAGAGGCTGGTTGTCCAGATCATCTAGTGCATTACAGAGTGACTGTCTCTGCAAGCAGTATTGTAGGCATTCACACAGAATGTGCCAAGTTGTTTCATCACTGCCACAATGGTTGCATGCAGCAGTGTCAGCCATTCCTATGCAAAACATGTACGCATTGGTAAATACGACGCCCAACCATAATCTGCACAGCACAGTAGCGTCTCGTCGGCGTAATTCCGGAGGAATTCGAAGACTGAGAGTTGGGTCTAAAGTACCTAATTGTGCATGAATGAAATGTGACTCGTTTCATTGTGACGTGATGCACTTGCGAGCAAGCATGCGGAGTTTCCGTGCAGCGTCAGTTCTGGAAATTGGAATTGATATTTCATCGCTTTCAGTATGGGCAGAACGGGCAGCTCGATCGGCTCGTTCATTGTCAATTATTCCACAATGACTTGGAAGCCATTGAAAGGCTATTTTATGTCCTTTCTCAATGAATTGGCGAGTCTTTTCTGCAATCTCAAATACCAGCTATTCGTACGGGCCGTGAGGTAAAGGTGATAGAAGGGATTGCAGCACCGCCTTTGAGTCACTGAAAATTGTCCATTTTTATGGCTGTTGATCGCTGATGAATCGCAATGCGGCACGAAGAGCTGTGAGATCTGCTTCCGTTGATGTCGTAAGGTGGGAGGTCTTGAAATTTCTTGTCGTGTCTTTTATCGGTATAACAAATGATGCCGTTGAACTCTTCTGTAAAGCAGAGTCGTCGGTGTATACATGTATACAGCCTTGATGCGTCTCGTATAACAAGAGCAGAGCAAACTGTTTAAGAGCAGGTGACGACATATTTGCTTTTTTCTGGATGCCAGGTATAGTAAGCCTGATGTTAGCCTGAGTCAGGCACCAGGGAGGAGTCGGAGGACAGGCGGCGGGTGTGAAGCATGTTGGCAAAGAATCGCGAGATGTGGTGACCGTTTGGCAAAAGGACGAACGTGGCCTGTCTGCTGGTAAAAAGGCTAGGTGGTGGCAGGGTTTTTTGAGCAATATGCCTTATACGTGTCCTGAGTGCCTCAACGTCGATATGTGTCGTGATGAGGTGGTCACCGGCGATAGCTATAGTAGCCATTGTTGACGCACTACGAGGCAAGCCGAGGCAAATCCGGAGTGCCTGGGACTCAACACTCTGTAGGGTTCGAAGGCTTGTTTTGCTTGCATTGGTCAATGCCGGTAAACTGTACTGCAGGAAACCGAGAAAAAGTACAGCTGTAGCATTGCACTGGCAGACATTCCCCAAGTCTTCCCTGCAAACAACTTCAGTATATAACAGATGTCCATTAACCATTTCTTCAAGTACGAAACGTGATCGCTCCATGATAGATTCCTGTCAATTATGACGCCTAAAAACTTCTGCGATCGAACGTATGGTACAGTTTGACCATAGATGCTTATAGTGTACTTATCCATAGGCTTTCATGTAAAAGCGACGAGGGCGCATTTCTCGGAAGAAATTTCCAAGCCTCGATTTCGGAGGTAGCGTAATGTTTCAGTGGCAGTGTTTTGAATTCTCCCTCGTGACTGCAGGCGTGTTACAGCCGATGCCCAAATGCAGATATCATCTGCGTACATTGATAGCCTGACCGTGCTTGGCAGATGCTCCGTGAGAGCAATCAACGCAAGATTGAACAGCACAGGGCTGAGTATGCCACCCTGGGGGACGCCACGGTGGCTGTAATGTGGAGAGGTTGGACCGTCTTCAGTGCTCACAAATAACGATCGCATTGACAAATAACTACGTATCTAGCGATACATCCGACCACCTACTCCTATATATTCGAGAGCGGTGAGAACAGCTTCATGCGTAACGTTGTCATATGCCTATTTGACGTCTAGGAACAAAGATGCGCAGAGACCCTTACGGCCTTTCTCGTGTTGGACGTAAGTAACCAGGTTGACTACGTTGTCAATCGATGCTCGACCATGCCGAAATCCTGCCATGACATCTGGGTAGATGTTGTTACACTCCAAGAACCACTCCAGACGTCCCAGGATCATCCTCTCCATAACTTTGCCTAATCAACTGGCCAATGCGATCGGACGATAAGATGAGAGCTCTAATGGTGACTTGCCTGGCTTCAGAAGTGGAACTAGGCGACTTGTCTTCCAGCTTGTCGGGAGCGTTCTATCTTGCCAGGCTTTGTTGTACAATTCCAAAAGGAGAATTCTCGCGCATTCACTCAGATGACACAAGGCCCTGTAAGAAATTCTATCTTCAGAAGTGGAACTAGGCGACTTGTCTTCCAGCTTGTCGGGAGCGTTCTATCTTGCCAGGCTTTGTTGTACAATTCCAAAAGGAGGATTCTCGCGCATTCACTCAGATGACACAAGGCCCTGTAAGAAATTCTATCGGGCCCTGGTGCCGACGTGCGTCCACACAAAGCTAGTGCGGCTCTGAGCTCCACGATGGAAAAAGGCATATCCATGCGGGAATCCATTGTTTGTGGACAGTTAGTCGAGGGCAATAGGCTATTGGGCACTGCGAGTGGCCCAGATACTCTGGCTCTGGCACAGAAGTCTTCTGCCATGTCAATGCCGCGTCTCTGTTCAGAAAGTGTGAGAGCCCTGAATGCTGACCACTGAGTAGGTTTTGTGCGGAGACCTCGTACTGTCTTCCACAATTGGGATAAAGGTTTTTGTGGGTCTAGTGACTCACAAAAAGCAGTCTAACATGTGACTCGAGTTTATTTATCCGGCGCTAAATCTTCTTTTGTAAACGTCGAGCAATCTGTAAGTCTTCCATTGCCTCCGTGCGTCGCTATCTTCGTTCAGCACGCCGTCAGATTGCTCGAAGTCGTTCTAGCTCGATGTCAAATTCCGTTACTTTGGGAGAGCAGGTGAGAGTACATGTATTGTCGTGTATTGTGCTTTTAATTATCTCTTCTATGTCGAGGGATATGTTTGCTTCACATTTCTCTTCCATGCGAGACTGGAATTTCAACCAGTCCACTCTCTGAACACTATCGCGTATCTTAGCATGGGACAATCCTTCGATTTTGACGTAAGTGGGAATGTGGTCACTTCCATGCATTTCTAAGTCTGGAAACCACTCAGCATGCCTGACGAGGCCTCGTGAGACAAAGGCCAGGTCAAGGCAGCTTCTATACCTTGAACCACGTAGGAACGTTGGACTGCCATCATTTCGCAAGAAAAGTTGGTTGTCGGAGGCGAAGGACACCAACTTTCTCCCTTTAACATTGGTCTTCGTATTTCCCCAGATTGTATGATGGCCGCCGAAGTCGCCAATTATAATGCATGGGTGAGAAGTTGCTGACAGGATACCTTGTAGTCTTGTATGGTCGAAACGGCTTTACGGAGAGAGGTAGGTACCCACAACCGTGATGGTAGGTCTCCTTTTCACTGTCATTATTATATATTGATTGTCGTCGTTGGGTGACACCGAATGATGAATGTAGGTGAGGTCGCGGCAAATAAACATCAGAACTTTGCTATTGTCCGCAGTTGTAGACGACATGAATGACTCATAACCAGAAAGTCTGATTTCTTTCTGCGAATTTGGCTCGCAGACGATAATGATGAAGAACTTATTGGTGTACACGAACCGACGAAAATCGGCGATGCGTGACCTCAGTCCTTGGGTATTCCATTGAATAATCGCTGCCTTTCGGACCTTTTCTCTGAAAGACAGTGGCAGGTGAGCCATTATTTACTCAAGCGCTGCGAGTACTGGACAAAGCGTCCAGTAATTGCAATGCACTTCTTGCTGACGTTGTGTGCATGTTGCTTAACAACAAGCGAATGGTGTTAATTAAGGATCGCAAAAGAGCTATCACTTGCTGATCTGTGTTCCGCAAGCCCTCCATTGCAGCAGCTTGCTCTGAAGAAGACGGCTCATGCTGCGGATCTTTTGAGCGTTGTGTACACGTAAGTGGAGGCCACTATTCTGTAGAGGCTGGTCTGCCCCTTTGCTCTTTTCCAACGACTGTGTTTGCCATGCTGGAAACTGCAGCTGGCGATCTTTCCTGATGCGTCGACTTATTGCCTGAAGTTGGCACTGTCCGACGTGAAGACTTTCGACGGCGACGTCGTCTTTGCCGGATTTTCTCAGCAGCTTTTTCGTGGGTTGAGCTGTCTCGTACCATTTGCTTCAGAATAGAAAATTCTTTCTTTGTGTGCGGGCATTCTTTCGAAGAAGCCTTGTGAGCACCGTGACAGTTATGACACTTCAGTGTGGTAGCGCTACAGTTGGCTTCTGCGTGTGGTTCGGCGCACCGGGGGCACACTGTGGAGCTCCTGCAAACACCCTTTACATGGCCGATCTTCTGACAATTGAAGCATTGCACGGGTTTAGGAGTAAATGGTCGAACCTATTGATGAAAGTGGCCAACCTTAATTATGCAACTATAATTATAGTATACTGCGTAGTTCACCCGATGCTGGCGGAGATAGAGACCGATGCGGCGGTGACGAATAACGGCGGCCCTGGTACAAGGCTCCTGCGGTATAGTCCTTCTGTCATTGGTGTGTCATTGGTGTGTCTGTCAATTCTGTCATTGGTGTGTCAAGACGGCGGCAAAGTGAAAAAACATCCTCGATGTAGGATGTATACGACTCCCCGATGTGCTGTTTCCGAGTCGCGAGAGCTTTCTTTGCGAGAGCCGAACGAACAGCTGGTGAGCCAAAGACATGGCGAAGCTGATCTTTGAAGGCTGACCAGTCAGGGATGTCGATGAAGTAGTTGAGGAACCACGTCTTCATGACACGCGTGAGGTAGAATGACACATAAGCGAGCTTGTAGGTGTTATCCCACCGGTTAGCAGTACAGACACGTTCAAAATCGTCCAGCCCTTCCTCCACATCTTCTCCACGCATACCAGTGAAGGGACGGGGCTCACACCGGAGGCTGTCGATGACGTTAGAAGGCACGGCACGCAGTGGTGGAGTGGGAACGGCTGCAGCACCAACCTCATCTTGGTGCGACATATTTCCGGACAATTGGCCCAAGCGGCGACTTGAACGTAGCTCCTGGGGGTAGAGTGGTCGAGAGGATGGCGGGGGATCTAACAGCACGCTCCACCACGTATGAAGTCTTGGTTTGGAAGACCTTTATTAGACCTGAGGAACCGGCAGCTGACAGCTACGATGAATGAACGAAGATGATGATGCTACGCGACAATGATGAGGATGCATGAGCCAAACGTGACAATGATGATAATGTACCGGTGAAGAGGATACGTATACTAAATGCCCACAATATTTTTACTATGCCCTAACAATTAAAGGCACTCCGAACTGTTGTATAGTGACAAAGGTGCAACGCAGGCACATGTGCAGGCCTATTACAACCTTATAAATGCCTACTTAAATACTCATCATGTAAATTAGGCTGATAAGTAAAAATATGGTGGTGATAAACCTAAACTAGCGTCATGAGAAATGCAGTGTGGGCAGCTCTGGTGAGCACAAGATGCAGGGTGGGCAGCTGTAGTGAGCACAAGCTTTATTGTTCGGCGCTGTGGCAAACAGCACAAGAATAAGGAACCTAAAAGTGAAAAAATATACGACAGTATAAAATATTTATATTGATTCGCTTCATCTGTTCATCCCTTCACATCGACATGAAAATAAGGGCACATCGAGCGATTTCTGCAAATAGCGACATAACGCACAGCAAAAAATTAACAGAATGAAGAAATATTGATGGACATGTTATATTGTAAAATTAAGAACAATATACATCGTAACCATAATTTTTAGAATAAATTAAATAAACTGTGTGTAAGCAACTTTTCACACAGCAAACAGGAACTGACACAGCGCATTACTGTTTATTATCTTTCTCAATTGACACGAAGGTTATCCTGCCCATTACATGTCCTATTACATGCCAAATATTTTACTCAATCTTTACGAGAGTTTTTTCATGAAACTTGGGTTGTTGCATTGCCGTTCAAACCTTTCGTATCCGTGAACCACGTCCTCAAGTGAAACGTGCCACCGAAAACCAAGGAATAGGCAACAACAGAGAACGGAATAACTCTACCATGCTGTCAAAGTGATTTTTGGCAATATGTCTTATACAGTTAAACTTGCTTCCTTACAGCCAGACGAAAAGTATACTGCGTACTGATTTTACCAAAACCATAATTTTTACAACCCGCCAGGGTAATTTAGTGCCTATTGCTGACCCACAGGTAGCGGGATCGAATCCCTGTTGTGTTTCAGATTTAGCCGCAAAGGCTTGAGGCCCGTGCATTTCAATTTAGGTGCATGTTAAAGAACCAAAGCGGTCAAATTTTCGGAGCAGCGAACTACGGCATCTCTCGTAATCATATGTTAAACCCTATCAATTGATCATGAACTTTCTTCCTTGATTTTTAGCAGGCGCTTATGGTTGATACTAAACACACATTCAGCTTGAGCCGTCTACGTTCCCAGTAAAGAACAGAGAGAATGTTCCGGGGGGACTTGTATTTTGCAGCGGATGTTCAGTGAACAATGCATAACAATCTTTCACTTGTTGTAGATATCAGGTACAACTTCATGCGTCTCAGCGACAAAAAAGAGCATTCTGCTTCAGCTGTGCTCACCAACAAAGTTGCCAGAATTTTTAGAAGAAGCTGCACGTTTGGGAAAAATACTTCTGTGAAATTGGCAACCGCTTCTATAGCGGAAACGCTCAGCGTTTCTCGCGTCTCACGCTGCCATTTCGCAGCCCGTACTGCTAACTCTTCTGGCAATGCTGAAGTTGAAATAATGTTTGAGTACACGTCAGCGAATTTCTCGGCAGTGAGAAGAGTGGCAGATTTGGGAATATTCTATGGCAGAAGGAAAGAAAGAATCCTCAAGGTGTGCCGATGCCATTCAAAGCGCCCATTAAATTGGTGTATTAATAGTCCAGAAAAGGCCAGCAATACTGAAAGCCTAAGTGCTCTTCAATACTAGCCACTGGCATGCCACTTGGATGAAGTTGCCTACCTGTGACAAGCGGTATCCTCGTTTTCGCCGTTGTCAAGTGTGCACTCGGAACAGTGTCATCTTTTGGGAAATAAACATCAAGCGTTATACCATACGGCGTTTCGGCGCGACCATCGAGTCTCACAGAAGGGCGCTGATCAACCCAGGACACGAACTACCCAGCAATACAATGTAATGTGGATATATATGAACGCACAAGGTTTAAGCACTTGACCGGAAATACGCTCAACTTACAACTGAACTTTCATTAGAAAACATTCATTGCACGAGAACACAGAAATGCGCAGGCGGAACTAACTATCACTTCAAGGTGCCACCCTCCCCCCGCCAAAAAAAGAAGGTATGTTTATCTACTTCAACAGCTCAAAAAGACACCTCTTTTTCTCTTAGTGCTACCAAAGCAACACTGATACACGTGCTTGCGTTCGCCCTAATCTGTTCTGCTTCCATGATTCCTCTGGTCAATTTGAGTTTAAATTTACCCTGAAGTCTTGTGCTGCCAAACTGCAGATTGCACCCACAATCCCTACAGTGCATTGACAAGTGCGTGCGACCTGCGAGAACCTTCAAGGGCATCACATGTTCTCGGTGTCGATCATTTAAACAATGATTTGTCTGGCCAATGAACACTTTTCCGCAGCTCAAGCTATGTACACAACCCTTGCAGTACCCAGTACAAACAGCGTGGCATGTTTTTAGTGCAACTGCTCTTGTTCCCCCTTGCTCTTTCACGATTTCCTATCATGGGACACAATTTTGCCAGTTTGCAGGGAGCCGTGAGAACAACGTGCACTCTGTGCTCGCGCCCAATCTTCAGCAAAGTGTGCGACATCTTTTGCACATAGGGCATGGCTACAATCGTTTTTGTTGACCTTGTTTCCACCGTGTTGGTGGCACTCAACCTCTTTACCTTCTTGAACATGGTACTGCCTGCTGCCACAAACAAGCTGTCTGGGTAACCTGAACTGAGTAGGCGTCTTCATTTATTCCAGAAACTGTGTTCGATATTATGTGTACATAATTCGCTGAGTGATGAATTAAGGCAGGAATTACCTATCACCCTTTTCAATAGCTTGCTGTGAGAAGAGCCAAGGGGTAACAGGCCCTTCTTTCACCACGGGGAAGACTCCCAGCAAATGTGACCAACTTCAATAAAATCAAATCAATGTTTAGATAGAAAAAAGACAAAGCCTCTCTGGCTGGTTGTTCATAGATGAATGACTATGAACTTGTGCATTGTTTAAAACAATCCAAAATGTTGGCTACTAATAAAATGGTTGAACAGTTATCTTTTATGTTCAACATCACTAGGAAGTAGTCAACATATCTGTAGACATTAACTACAGGTTGTCCCCCGAGCTCATGTTGTAGCGTCTGGTCAAGTTTTGCTAAGAATATTTCACAAAGCACAGGGGCCACACAGGACCCAATGCATATGCCCTTCCTTTGGACAACTGTGAAATCATCAAATTTTACCATAGTCGCTCACAGGTATAGCACTGAAGTAGCTCCATGAAATTTTCTACATAAATTAATGCATTGTTTTGAAAGTTTACTACGCCGAAAAATTCAATGGCTTCATGTAGAGCTACAAACAATTCATCGTGCGGGACAAAATGAAACAGCTCTTCGACATCAACCGAAAAACCGTAATTAGCACTGCACGTGCCTGACAACAGGTCTTTCACCAGCACGTTTGAACACTTAAGCTTGAAGGGACCATCAGAAGCCAATAGGTTCAGGTGTCATTGCAGGTAGGAGCTCACGAGATGCTGCCGAAGTTCCTGTTCGGTGACAATGGCTCGTAGGGGACACATGACTTTATGTGTCTTCGCTGAAAAGAATACTTCTAGAACATAATCTTTGCAATATTTAACGGTTTTCGAAAGACTTTCCAGTCCCACCTCTGATAGGAGAACAACCGCTCTTGATTTGACCTTGGAAGGCGTCCCACTGAACGGTTTGAAGTTCTTTTCTATAGCTGTTTTTGCTTTTTTTTAAATGGAGTTCAGGTAGGACAGCAAACCCGCCATCCGTACCACACTATCAGAAAACCAAACCCAAATTGTTGATGCACTCCGCTGTCTTGCGTAGAACCATTCGGCTGCTAACTTTGCTACGTGGCGCACAACCTAATGCTTCGACTGTTGCTGAGAGGCAACTGTCTTTGTTTTCAGCGGGCGCCAAGTCAGCCAACTTGTACATACATGGAGTCCGCATATTTCAAGAGGGTGCCTTCACATTGCTAGCAACGCGCTCCGCGATCTTCGGTCAGTGACCCTGAATGCGAGAAACGAGAACTTTAGCGACGATACATGTCGGCTGGTGAAGTTCCTCCTCAAATACTAGCACTCGTTTCGCACCTGGCGGAAAGATTCGCGGGTATACATTTCCTTCACTTTCCTTAAGGTGCTGGTAAGGTCACGCTCTACCAGTAGCTTACTCTGTGCGCGAGACATGTCACGTTTGTGATTGCCCCCATATGGAAGAGTGGTTTAGTTTCTGACGCGTTGTGGTGAAATATCACACACTTGATTGATATGTGGGGTTTAACGTCCCAAAACCACCATATGATTATGAGAGACGCAAATATCACACACTTTAATGAACGCGAAGGAGTTGAGGGCAATAGTGAAATTTCAGTGACTCGCATCAGAATGCCCAAAACAGACAACCAACAGGCATGGACAGTGCACACTAGAGCGTAAGTATACTCGTGTTGCATGCGCTGGCAGCTCTCGTCGAAGTTCACGCGTTCTGAAAAATGGAATATGGTGCACCATGATCTGAACAACACCGGAGTTCATTCTTTCATCACTGGTAAACTGATCACTGAAGATTTTGTGTGGTTCAAGGCTCTCCTGTTCATGCCGGTGTAATTGCTGGAAACATGAATGCACGTATGCTGCCCAGTGAAATACTCTGTACAGTCCTGAATCTGTTGATGTAAAGGCAAATGTCGGCTGCACACTTGCGAAAAACGGAATGCACCTTGGCGCAACGCTGTTGTTTCGGGGAGCCAAGAGACAAAAGCTATGAAAACAAAAAACAAAAAGAAAACATTCCGGGTTTTTGCACGTATTTAAGTGTTTAGCAAATATACGCAGTGAACGAGCTAGTTTTATGTGAGTAGGTATAATCCAGTCACACGCACACTTTCGATTGAGACCAAGTGATGATTTCGAGTCAATGACTATTTGCTCCCGCAGTTAGCACGACAAAACCTCTGCGTTTGACTTACTTGCGGTCAAAAATCACAGTGCAACTGAAAGTCTGCCCGAAAAATAACCCATGAAAAATCGTGTTGCTAATGTGCAGAATTTCTTTAAAAAATCACTTATTGCGTATCGCATGCAAGCTTCGATGCGCACAGTAAAGTAAAAAAAAAGTTGACTAAAAGCTACCACTGCGTCAGGGCTGCTTGGCATGTAGAGATTAACATAAAAATACTTCTCATAGGCATGCCATCACAGAAATCGACAGTAAGAAATTTGCTCAGCAAAATAAGCAAAACCAAAATGTAATTATGAACCTACAAAAACATGCTGCGTATACCTTTCATTTCTTGTTGTAAGCGGAACCATCCTTGACCTGTAAAACGCACTTCACCTCGACTACGACTACGCCATCTAAGCTTAACAGAGATTAACGATTAACTATGTTTTCTCCGATTGGGTGGGTCATCGCAATAATGCGTTTTCAAGGACTAGTCCATTCAATTTTTTGACGAGAGACCGTTGCACCAAACGGTCACTGTACTTATCATTTACTGTATTTTACAATTTTCTTACAGCACTGCCTTGCCGCCGTGATCTGGGGATAAAGGTACTTGGTTGCCGATTCGCAGGTCTCGGGATCAAATCCTGGCTGCGGCGGCTGCATTTTCGATGGAGGCGAAGATGCTGTAAGCCTGTGTGCTAAGATTTCGGTGCACGTTAAAGAACCCCACGTAGTTGAAATTTCCAGAGCCCTCCACTATGCCGTCTCTCATAATCATATGGTGGTTTTGCGACGTTAAACACAAAATATCAATCAATCATTCGTACAGTACTTTTACTTACTCTCTTTACAGCCATATGCAAGGGGGGAGCGGGAATCTCATGACTTGATATCCATGTACGCCATCTCTTTAAACTACCACCGATAGTGACGTCACAAAAGAAAAGTAATGCCTGTGCCCCCCCACCCACTGGCCTGCCGATTCCCGGCGTAACTTGGCTCGTCATGGTGGTGGTGTCACTTGTCTCCGTCACAGATGTCCTTGACACAGAAGGAAGTAGTCCGAATTCTGGCGATTCTCCTCGGATACGGCGGCTGACTCATTGGTGTACCGGTTTAAACTCCACAGAATGCAGCTGGTCAGTGCTTGGACTTCGCTCTCATATGGGGCTCGGGATCATTTACCCAGCACCTCCACCAGAAAATGAAGCAGATATAACAACCTCACAACAAGGATATTCTATTTACAAGTTTTAATAAGGGCGACCTTGTGCCCAAAGCCAAAGCAATGATACAGCAGCTGGAAAAGGAACCGAACGTCCATAGTCCTCGCGAACCTCTGCCTCAAGCACCGTCGTTTTCGTCTTCATGTGTGCTGGCCGCTCAGTCGAAGCTCGTGTGCATACAGGGCCCCCTCGCCCTTCGCGGCTGGCTTCGTCAGTCTCTTGTAGCGGTGCCGTCAGCGCTTTTCTTGTTCGCGATGTCTGCCTTACACTGAGTGTTGGCAGTTTCCCGTGGCAATATATATATATATATATATATATACATATATATATATATATATATATATATATATATATATATATATATATATATAAGGGAAAGAGGTATATACGTAAGGGCTCATTTTTCCGCGTTTTGACACAATATCAATGAGATCTAACAGACAATAATGCCAAGGAGTGCATAGAGGAAAATATTAGAACCAATGTAATGTAAATAAGAAGACAGAAAAGTGGGTGAAAAAATAACTTGCCGTTAGCAGGAATCGAACCTACGACCTTTGAATATATATATATATATATATATATATATATATATATATATATATATATATATATATATATATATCCCTGCCCACAAACGTCACCCCTACACTTTAGATAAACTTCCGCAGCTCATAATTCTAGCCAACTGTGTCAATTTTAAGGCACTTGCATGTGAGACTACGTTTGACTGCCCAAGCATGTGGCTTCCTTACACCCTGTAGCTTCGGTTGTGCAGAACCAAAGTGGTTAAACAGAGTGTAGCTGCCAGGAGGCAATCTGGAAGAATAAAGTGGAAGACAGTAGACTGGAAGGTGGGAGAACATTAGAGTATGTGCTTGGGCTATGCTTGATCATGGTGGGCTTCAGGGTCCATAGAAGTTGGATAAAGCAGAATGTGTTCACCCACACCAGTGGATTGCTTCTAAAATGGAGACTTTGCGAGATGAGCACTGATCTACCATCGAAAGCAGGTCACATATAATAATTGTTAGACTTGATTGGTTGAGAAATTCGAGAGTTTTCAAGAAAAATATCTAGTATGCCCGAAAGCCTTTAATACGAACTTTTGAGTTTTAAAGGCTTTCAATGGATTCAAGGAGTTGTATGTGTTGTGAGCATATCCATGGCACAAAACAAGCAATTGAAAAATCAGCATAAATTTTTCTGTATGCTTCCAATAGGTTAGAAAAAAAAATATTCCGTAGAGATTCCGATATTCATGCAGGAATTACCCTTCCAAGAAACACTGAAGGCATATTTCAGTACCCTTACGTTGTTTATGTGTATATCTTCTACATAGCAACTTAAGTTTCACAGGCAAGGCTGAGAAATACTGATCAGGCAAATGGTCAAGCCAGACAACTTCTGTAGTGATATTCACAGCACGTTTAGAAGTATTGTAGCGATAAGTCTAGCTGGGATGGACTTTAATCAGATAGCAACAATTGACTATTGAGCAACCTACAGTTTACACAGATGCCGTCATTTTAGAGCTCCGATTGACTGGCAAATAAGTCAGCGCTCAAGCAGACAAAGTGCTAGAGAGATGGCTAACAGACAAGAATTCTTAACAGTCAGCCTTTAGGATCTATGCGGGAGTATACTTGTCCAGTGGTCATACATTTATAAGATAATTCTAATGATCAAAATTTTGCTGAATGAGGAATGTGGTTGCAAAAGATATGGTGGCCATTACAAAATCACGTCTGGCAGCTTACCACTATTCTTGACAAAAAGCAAAGTGTGAAATAATTGAACTGATTTCACACATGGAACACATATTTCAAGGCTGATAAACAGACTAGGAATAGGTCATGCAGTGAGCCATAAAAAACAAAAAATATTAGGACTGAAGTTAAGAGACTAAAAAAAAAGCAGCAGTGTAGATTGAAAGGTGAAAGTGTAAACCAATATTTCAGATAGTGTGGAAAGGCAAAAATTAAATTGGGCTGACAGTGTGATGTGTGGAGGCAGAATAGTAGATATGGTGATAAATTGATAAATTTTGCAAGAATAACATGGAATCAGCTTCTTCAACACATGTAGTATAATTGGAGAATGTTGGGTGAGCCTTAATTTATCACTGAGCATAAAGTTACACTGGCGATAACCAGGACTACACCCAAGATTTTTTTTTTTGGGGGGGGGGGGGGGGGTATATGTGTGGAATGGCCAACTTAGGCAACCAGTGGTTGATGTGAGGGTGTGTAAATACTTTAGTATTACCCAAAAAGTTGAAAGCATGAAAAAAATTTGCAAGGTGTCAGAACCTCCTCAACTTCCTCCTAGTTATGGCCCTAGCGATGATGACAAAACTGGCTGCATGATTGCACAGGGATACCAATATAATGAATCCATACACCTCGATGTAATCTTGTAATCTTCAGAGCTTTTTGGTGTCATTTTTTTTCTCGTAAAAGCACGTGAGCTCTGGCATGCTACAAGATGAGGTTTCAAAGATGAGAATTTTGAGACAACTTGCTACCGGCAGGTTCAGCCTCTGCCAGTGGCAAGTTGTTTTTCAACTTCAAATCATCAATTTTTGAAGGCGTCTACTAGGCTCAACGTAGCTTCTAATTGAAAAAATTTAAGTACATTGTAATCTGCGGTGCCATAGAATACAAAGTTCTATGGAGCCAATGTCACAAGAGTACGAAAAGTACATTGTGTAATTTCTTTCATCGTGGACGGAGATTACGCCGGGGAATTGAAAAATGATATTTCAACCGCAATTTTCTTCACTAATATTGAACTTATGACAATCAAACTTATGACATTTGAGTTCTCGGAGTGAAAATTATCAATTTAAACCAACTTATTAGTTCTCTCTTGGTGTTCCTTTAAGCTGCACTCCTCAAACATGGAACCTTTTTGGAATTTGTGCAGAGTGGGTGTAGACGGGGGCTCAAACAATATGCTATAACATGCCAGTGTCTTTGACACGATAAAGCGTCATCTCAGCACAGTATCTGCCTCTTTTCGTTGCTTGCAAAATTAGCCTCAATGTGTCCTTCAGGTGCCTTTAACATGAAACTTTAAAACTGCCACTGATTACTAACGCCACACTGATATCATTAGAATGGTGTACTGAAAATTTGTACTGATCCTGCTGATTATATGGTACAGACACAGGACACGCAAAAAGTATCTGGCATAGTTTATAATATACATAATACTGCCTGACCCTTCAACTTAGGAGGATGCGGTATAAGCACTTTGGTGCAAAACCAAAGTACAACAGTTAAAAAAGAGCTATTGACACCAATCAGAAAAACCAGTCAGTTTCAATTGGCCCCAGCTGGTGTGATCGATTAACCAACAAGTTTGAAATATATTATATGAAATATCCAATTGGAATGCTAAAGTACTGGCTCTGTTCCAGTTGGTTCTCTAACACAGTAAAACAAGTCAGTTGGTTCAACTGGCCATACCTACTGGGCCCCAATTTGAATGAGCTAAAACCGATTGCAACCACACACTTCAACTGGATCACCCAATTGGCATTGATAGTTTCAAATGGTCATGACAATTGGTGTAAGGTTTCCCTTTCAACACAACATTAGAATTTTGTATATTTTAAACTATCGTGCAATTTCAATTTGGGTTGACCCATATTGGATAGAACATTGCTCTTCCAATCAAAATGTTTGGATTCTTGTACAGTCGAAAACCGCAATAGCGAAACCCCGCGAGTACGAAATCCCCGCGGCAATGACATATTTCCAGATCCCCGGCGAACGTTCATAGAAGCCCATGTATTGCGTAACTCGCGGCAACAAAATGTTTTTGCACAGCGATCCCGCATTAACGAATTTTCTACCATGGTGCGGGCCTTATTTTACCCTCCGGCCGAAGGTTAACTGTTGAAAATATGCTCCTATGCGTGTTATGCGCACTCAAAGAGTGTAAACGTCTCCTTTTGCGGTGCCAGCATGGTACCACCATTTTTTTTACTTAGATCAACGATGGGGTCTTGTGTCTAGCAACATGACTGGCCACACTGCAGCAGGCAATGGCAAATGATCATGCTGGAGTGCAGATGGCACCGTCGGACGAGCTCAACAGGCCGAAGCAACACCAACAGTTGGAATCAATCAAAACGACGAAGATAAGACTGGAACTGGTGGCGAAATCGAGATGAAGTTACAATAGCGCCTGAGAAAAGCTTGACGGTGGAAGCCGATTCCCCGTTGATAGCGGAAAAAGAAACGAACGGCAACAATATCATCACCATGTTAAGCAGCCTTGCAGTGACACCATTACGGGGCGACACAATTCCATCCTGCATTGCTTCCGTCATTTTGTCACTTTCGTAGCCGCACACACGTTAGCGCCGCGAATTGTGTTGTGTGTGGCTGTTTCCATTGACATCCCAGATGAACTCATCATTGGTGCAATTGTTTGCGCTGATGACGACGTAGTCGTGTGCGAAAAAGTGACCGACAAGGCCATTATAGAAAGCGTGTGCGAAGCTGACAACACCGAGGACCAGGAAGAGATGCACGGGGAGAAACCCAACCCGCGGGTTGTCTTGGATGCGCTGGACACCTTCTACGTCGTCATGTGCTCCTTCTTCGGCGCACATGACGTGCGATGTAGCAATGGACCACTTTTTTCAGTGCGAAGGGAGAGCTTTGAAGTTGTTGCATGGCAAGGGTCGGCAAAGTAAGTTGACCGACTTCTGGCAATAAATATTTGTTCTGCTGGCTGTATCACTGTTTTTATGTCTCATACTCGTGGCAACGAAATTCTCGCGAAAATGAAATTTTTCGGTTTCCCCTGCGATCGATCTCGTTATTACGAGTTTCGACTGTACAATGTCCCTGTGGTATTAGACATTTGATTCTATAAGGTCATATCGAAGCAATTGGACATTGTTAAGGGTCCAATTGCTGCTCAGTTCTAGGTAGGCCTTCTTAAATACCTAATTATAGTAATTATAATTCATATCCAGTCGCTTAAATATGTTTTAGTGCTACATTGATCAAATGATCAATCTAGTGTTTTTATAATGAAATTTCAATATAGCAACTGCCAAAGAAGAAGCCTTCACACCTCATGGTTCTAATGAGAATTCTACCAGTTTGTTCCAATTGGATATTACTAATATACCAATTGGTTTCAACTGGACATTGCAGAAATTAGAAATTTATGAAACAAGAAAATAGTTCATAGAAATGTTTGTCATAACTCCAGAAATGAAATATCTTTGTATGAGATGTCATTTATTTCATCTGTGCACTTTACAACCACCCACAATATTGCCATATTATTCACGGCACCTGCACAACTTACTAGGCTGATATTTCTGTCATGTTGAGCCAGCTTATGTTTAGTCTAATGAGTGTGATATCAGTGAAGCAATTTTTCTTTTTTCATTTGTTTCCAGGAAGTCTTTATCATGCTAAGTTCATCCGATACAACAGCATGGTTTTTCATAGTGAAGTATTTCATGGCTTGTTGACGTGTCCCGAATGAGATCAACAGGTCAGACCAATAATCCAGAGCTACTCGTGTTTCCAATCGCTTAGATTGGCCTGACCAGTCAACCTAATTGGTCAAGTCATCCGAACTTAATAGTGCTACAGGTTGTTTAAGTGTCTTAGGCATATTGACACCATTGAGAAATCCGAATAGAACTGTACGCTTTTTCCAATAGATTAATTGGGCTCACCTGCTAGTTTAATTTTAACACACCTGGTTATATTGGCTAGCTCCATTCACGCATACGGGCGACCCATTGAAGCCACATGAATTTTCAGTGAGTGTCCCAAAACACAATTGGAAATTTAAAATTTTTATGAGCAACTGTTTTCTTTTCTCATTGGGATATATACTAATATAACATATGTAAAACTATGGTAATAAGGTCTTATTCTCTGCTTGCACTATTGAATGCTCCTGAATAGTTTTATTTAGTAGCAACATCAATCTTCTCTATAGCAGCCCCGTTTTCAAACAATTATATTGAATTGTCAGGTAAATGTATGAGCCACCATTTTGTATAGTTTCTGTCATCACTGCCAATAAAGTCAGTTAGTTTCTCTGAATTTTTCATTTATTTGTCATATGCTTCAAATGCAATAAAAAAGAGGCATCACAGAGCTGCTATTGCTGCATTTTGGACGGTATAGAATGTAATAACATGTGCATAACTGCTTATTTGTGAAGACTAATATTTAAATTTTTTTTGTAAAGATACTCTTTGAAACATATATGATATTTGTGTGCCTTAGTGAGACACCGAACTACAATCTGAAAACCAAAATGTGTTGTACCATTATGAAAATTATTTTGTTTGACATGCTGGTCTAGCGGTTATGAATATTCTCTCTTTCCGATGCTAGGGATTATATTCCTTCTCGCATAAGAAAACTTTGTTCCAAAATAGTTAATACTTGCTAAATAATAATAATAATAATAATAATAATAATAATAATAATAATAATAATAATAATTATTATTATTATTATTATTATTATTATTATTATTATTATTATTATTATTATTATTATTATTATCCATTTATTTCTATCAATCCACAGTTGATGGAGGGGGTGAGAAAAAAAGCGACTATTCGCTTGACTAAGTTCTCAACCCCCTGATAACATAAGGCAGTAGTGGTGGCGGCACCAGAGCTTCACAGCTAACGAAAGTACACAACACAAACAAAATTACGAATTATAAAACTTTAAAATTCACTACATACGGTTGCGCCGACAAAAAAACAAAAAACATACACAGTGTGCATTAAATATATGCAGAAATACGACTCAAATGTCTTAACTGGTTAACCACAAATACACTCAACATATGATTTACGTGCAGCGGTGATTGCAATTTTTTTTGTTCTGTTTTTGTTTAGAGTTTATCTTAAATTTTGCTATGAACTTTGAAAATAAATCTTCATTGTCAAAAGCATTAATAAGATGTTGGCGAACTTGAGCAAAGGTGATAGTATGAGCAATGTTAACACCTAATGAACATAACCCGTTTATTGGAACGGTAGCTGATAAGTAATTTTTTGTTGTCCATAGTTACTTTTTGTACAAGTGGCTGATGTCGGAGCGGGTATCTTGGTTGGCAACGTTTCATAGAAGCAATATCTGTAATAGCAAATAAAAGTTGTTTTTCGATTTTACAGCGGCGTAGAAGCATGCAAATGTATAGGTTGTAAATATTCATGATTTCATGTTCAATGAACAAGTGACCTGTTGTATGTCTGCAAAGAAGGTTATAAATTAGGCAAAAGATTTCATTATGAAGCGATGAGATTTTTCGTACATTAGTTTTAGTCGTTGTTGCCCACACTAAGGTGCAGTAGCTTAAAGGAGCACTGACATCAAATTTACTCAAGCCAAGATTTTTCGTCATCGAGTAGCTATAGACCCCGTAGCAGCGATTCACGACCTAAAACGCAACTGAGGGATGAATAACTACCACTTTTATTGATTTATATTACTGTGATCTAGCACTATTCAAAAACAGCCGGCAATCCTGCCATTTTCAGCGCTGGGAGCACCAGCAGTAGCCCTACCTCGCGGCCACCTCCAGATCACGCCACAACTGACCACTTCTCCACAGAAAAGAGTGACGTCACGCTCAGCTGCTCCGCAAACATTTCGTCTGCTAGGCGGACACATTTATTCATGCCTTGTCACCTTCATTGCTGTCGTCGCTGTACAAAGTGTCGACTCGGGTTCAATACGATAGTCTGGAGCTTGGAATCCCCGCGATTCGAGACGTTGCGAATTATTTTTGCTTCGATCGAACTTTTGCAGAACAGTGATTCTGAAATGGGCGCCGTTCTAAGCAGCACTGCAGGGGTGCCCGAGGATGCACACTTCAGCCATGTTTGCTCGTGTGTCTCAGCTATATTGGTGTGTTTTGGCGTGCAAAACATTCAGGTATACACAGAGGGGTCAATGCAATATAGCTATCGCGAATGAGCATTAGCGGAAAAGTAGAATACGTTTCCTGCTTGCCAGGTTCTTTTTTGCGCCTCCATATGGCCCCACCTATCCAGCCTCTCGCGGTTAATGCGGTATTACCATTTTTACGTGGACACAAAGAGTACAGAAGAACTAAAATTCAACGATACCTGCATGTTACTTGTTAGCAATGATATCTGACAACACGCTCTTCCACTTTTGATAGCTTGTGGTCGAGTTATGTGTACCACATACGTGATGCGAAAAGACACCCTCACTTCGCTTTTTTCGTGCTTTGAACAAGACGACTGCAACTGACCTGCAACTCGTAACGATTCCCCGTCATGCTGACCGACAAGCACAGGTTTAATCATGGTCGTTTCTTACGCCATTATTTTAAAGGTGGTTTTTATTTTGATAATTTTTTGAAATCATTCAAACCGAACCGATGAAAATCAGACGCGACGAGCCACGACACGGCCGGGCTCGTCGCGACAAGCTCGGTCCTAGCCCGGCCGTGGACGAGCAAGTGCGTTTCTGCACTTCGGCGCCACGATAAGAACACTCGGATCGTACACGTCATCGCTACTAGGGCATCGTAACTGAGGATGGTATTTGTGGAATGTATCACACAGAACACGTAGCACTAGTGTCGATGTTGCAGGGCAGTCTATTTTTCGTTTTTTCTCCTTAGCTTTTTTATGCTGTTTGACATCGAATTAAAAAAGCTTGCATGCGACGAATGCCGTTCAAATTTGGCCAAGAAGACCTATGCATACCAAGAGGTCGAATGATGGGCACGTCTCGATCTTGAAATTTGATGTCAGTGCTCCTTTAAATGTGAAAGAAATAAAGCGTTGTATATAGCAAGCTTTGTTTTTAAAGGTAAAACAGATTTATTTCTTCAAAGTATGCCAACTGCTCTCGATGCTTTTAATAAAATGTTGTGGACATGATCAGTTGATTGCAAATGCGGTGTGAAATAAACTCCTAGTAATTTTATTGACCTGACAATTTTAATTGGCTGTAATTTATACTGCAAATGTACTAAAGAGTCACAATTTTTCATTTATGAACTTAAAAATTACAGCATTAGTTTTATTTACATTATCTTGCAGTGCATTTTCCTTTGTCCAAAGTTCCAGCTTACATAAAACATTATTACCACGGGAAAATAGGCCAGTGTGTGTATCAGTTCTCAGAAGAAGTGTAGTGTCATCCGCATAAATAACTAATTGGATTGATCATAAATGTTTGCAATATCATTAATATAAATGTTAAAGAGAAGAGGCCCAAGTATACAATGCTAAGTTATTCTAGTCAACGACGGAAAATTTGGGCTGCACACCGACCCAACAACTTGAGGACACTTTTCAGGACTAAGTTGTTTTCAGCATCGAGGTCTTCTGGGGACTTTGCACTCGCTACTCGGCACTTCATACTTCTGAGCATGCAGAAATTAATGAAGCAGTCTGAAAAAGAAAACTGAAGAAGAAGAGAAATGGAACGCACAGAAGGAAGAAGTTGGAGAAAAGTATTAAATGACGCACGGCACCCGCCTGTCCTAGGTTATTCGATGGTGCTGTTTATTTAACTTAGGACTGCTACAATTAATAAAACAACGCACATCGTTTGCATGAGAGGGGCTACACACACGGGAATTCTTCTTGCCACTCTGTCTGCGCCATAGAGGTACATGGTCTGCGCAAACTCGAGAAGAGGCGCAAGATCTTTCCAAACGAGTATGTGACCTGCAACAAACGAAGACATTCCAGCCATTCCGGTGACCAACGTTTTGGACTGAAGCACATTTTGTTTAATATTAGCAAACAAAAGAAGAAATTTAACTGTAGGAGGAAGAAAATGCGAATTTAACAATTTCTATTGCATAAATACTTTTATTAAAATTAATAAAATTATTATTATTAATAATATTAGCAATAATATATATAGAAGACACAGGTCTCAGCCGAATTCTCTATAAACATTTTTCATGATGCTTCCTGGTTATTTCCAAAGTCTATATAATTTTTTATATATATATTTTTTATATACTGTGCACTAGTATTAAAGAGACACTACAGAGAAACAATCGGCTTCCTCTAAATTGACAAAGTGCCCTCTGAGAACTCTATTATCATATATTTCGCTAGAATAAGTTCATTATTAGCAGATAATATCACGGCTTAAGTTTTATTTTAAAATTTCGTGCGAAAATCATTGCAAGGGCGAAACAAATTTCAACATCTATCTGTAGTATTTACATGGCTTTGACTCGATCAAATTTTCCGAAACTTCGTACACTTAGTCTATGCCAACCACAGATTACAATGTACTTCATTTTTATCGACAGAAATCTGAGAGTACACGGTATATACCTTTAAATTTTCCTACATCATGATGTTTGGTGCTAGAATCTCAAGGTGGCGTCGCCACCTACATTTTCTTTTCGCGCCTTTTCTCATTTACTATAAGCATCAAGACACAGAAAGAGTGCTAATACTTGAAAAACCATTTTGCTCGTTAGTGTCCCTTTAAGCAATGGTGGCCATGTGTTAGACTTGTGTTGCTGACTGCAAGACCATATATGCAAGACCATATATGACGACTGCAAGACAACGTATGGCAGTGGATGGACAACAAACGGGGCCCTTTTAAAGTGTTACGCACTTAGGACAAATAATTCTAGGCTTCATACCCAAAGCGCTTAACTTCTTTATCCTAGCAGCATCTCACACGACACAAACTAAAACATGATAAGTTGAAAATTGCAACAGAACAAAGTTCGTTTGACAAAACAGCGCTGTGTTCACATTAAGAGAAG
The DNA here is from genome assembly GCF_043290135.1 of Rhipicephalus microplus. Taxonomy (NCBI): domain Eukaryota; kingdom Metazoa; phylum Arthropoda; class Arachnida; order Ixodida; family Ixodidae; genus Rhipicephalus; species Rhipicephalus microplus. The sequence continues at coordinate 50,968,822 of NC_134710.1, read as the reverse complement.
TGCGACTATAAAGGAATTTTAAACGTCACAGCCACATAAAAAAACGCGTTAATAAATTGCCTTTCCATACTTAGTTTGCTTTTTATGCTATGTTTTAAGTTAGGAGCCATGAGCAGGCCAAATATTTCTTCCGTTTCAGGCAAAAGTGCGGTGGCGCTCACGTTTTCGGTTTCCTTGCAAAATTAATACAGAAATGAGGTGTGGGCAACTGAAGTTCCTATTTAGTTCGTTGTAACAACTAATTCACTACGAGTGTTTGTTATGCAGTTCAGTTGTGTGCTCGGCAACATCTTGTGACAATACTCGGCAAAAACCTGTTCTCGCTGACAACACGATAATTCAGCACGAGCTCCGCCAACAAAGCCAGCACTAATCTGGCCTACTTCTCCAAAGAGAGCTGTGCAACCAAGAGTCCACATTAACTTTATGCCCTGCTGAACAGAAGTTAGGCTTATTAGAAAACACAGGTTTGCTGTTTTTAGGCTGCAATATCTATGACGTAATTGGAATTGGCTGCAAAATTTGGCGAATGTTCAAGTTTCCATTCTTAAAGTAAAATTTCATGACTGTTCAAGCATCCTGCACAGACTATTTTACAGAGGGGTTTCAGTGTCGCCATGTAGGGCTATTAAACTTTGTGTTTTATATCTTTCACAACTTAACTAAAAGCGTTATAGTGGACACACACACATGAAAACGGTTTAGTTGTTGCATACATTGTTTCCCAGCCTTATTGACATCGCAGTCTACAAAAAACAAGAAAACATCAACTTATCAGCCCAAGATAGCGGCACCCGCATGTCCTAGGTATAACAGTCAATCCAGAATTTAAAACATGCCGTCTCAGCATTTGCAGTCACATATAGCTCATCTGGTGTACAGCATCATGCACATCTGACACCCATGTCAAACCATCTAATGCCCATGGCAGAACCAATCGACAAAACCAACCCGGTAGAGGACTTGCAAAGATCTTTTGCTGCCCTTGGTAATCGAGACGGGAGTGCAGGGGCAAAATCCATTCGTGAAACTTGGCTGGCGCTCGCTTGCACCGCAAGCCTGCACGTTGATCTCGTTCTAGCTGGGCTTATCTCCATGAGGTACACCAAAACGTCGGGCACTATTTTGACCGGGTCGTCACGGCTCTGGAGGAAACATACCAAAAGCACCAACAGTTACAGTATAATGCCGACAAGTCCTGAAAGGCAACAACACATGCATAAAACGTTCATCACTGATAACATCATGTATGTGTTTATGATGTACACTATAGTATCTAATATTATTCACTTTGTGCTGAAAAATTTTCCTAAAGTGTCCCTAAATAATAGAGACAGCTTTGTCTACTTCCTGAAGTATGGTAGTTGACCTCAAAGATGAATTCATGCATATAGTGTGTTTGATACCAGCCCAAAACTAAAAAATTCCACTTAGTTTTATCAGATTTACCCACAAAATAAAGAAAACACCTCAGCCTACATACCTCTGCAGGGAAGTATACATATATTTCATAGAAAACTTTTTACTAGTGCTACACGCAACAATATCAGCTTTCCAGGGATCATGCATTTCTTTTCCCTGGTACCCTTTACTATTCAACAATGATGTTCGACGATACACCACCCTAGAGAAAGAGAAGTGATGAAGAGACAGCACCATTTTAGTGATTCTGAGAAGTTTAGCACTTGCAGTCACTCACGATGTTGCTTGCAGGATGTTTTAGCTTTGCCTACGCAATGATGTGAAAAATGTTCAGTCGCCTCTCTTGATATTCTAAGCACTCATAATAGACAAGACCCAGCACATTGAACTAGGACCACGCCTTCGCTTGGAGCACGACAGGTGCGGCCATTACTTGCCCAAATAAGTAGTGAAGAAAAGTGCACTTGAAATTACGAAAAGGGCCCATTCATGAACGTTTTGCATGAAAACGGAACGCCCACATAACTGTACATGCCATACCTTTTCTAACGAAGCTTTGGTAATGATTTTCTCTGCAATGAGGTCTTCCAGAAAGACCTGGGTGATTGGATGCGTTCTTCCTGAAATCCTGATGATGGGGGCGTCGTGGAAGTACTTGGAGAACTTTTCAGTGACAGTTGCATTCATGAGAATCACCAGCAGGAGGGAAAGAAAAAACTAAAATTGATATAAATTTCCTTCATGAATTTGTTAACGATACCTTAACGGCCTTTTTTCATGATAGTTTTGAAGACAGCACTGCATTACAGGACGTTTTGAAGATTAAAATATGAAAAAAAATGGCACCAAATTCTAAATTGAATGAAAATGCAATAATGTTGGCACTTGAAAGAGCACTGCAGCGCTAGCGACGCATGAAAAAGAAACGCCTGAGAAAATGCATCGGGACCTGGCCAGAAGGTACATGGGCAGTACAGTGATCAATGCACAGTGTGAAATGCATACCGCATGCAAGAAACATCATACGAGAAATTTTGCACTGAAAAGTGCCTTCTGATAGCTGGTATGCTGGCAGTGCCCGACAAAATAACCACAGTGTCAATCGAGCTTGACAAAGCATTACAAATGATTACACGATCCCCCAAAGCGGAAGTTGACCTTGTTAGATCGGAACTTGTTAAAACACCGCCTAAAAATGATCAATATTTGTTAGGATGAATCGGATTCCTGGGCTTCAGCACGGCACAGCGTTCGATATAGCGGATGTTCCGCTGCGTCCGATTTTCATATACTTGTGCAGCAGCCTCACACTTTTGCATGAGAAATTCGAGGGAATTTCTCAACAGTTTGATATAACCAATAATGCGATATATTTAAGTTTGAAATATCAAAGATCAACTGTACTACTACTACTATGACAACGAGGCTTGTGTGAATAGTTGAGGTGCGATTTCAAAACAAACAGCAATTTTGGTCACAGTTTGTAATCGAACAGTATATATACTGCATAATATGAAAAAAATGGGCAGATTTGTTGTGACCTGTCTAACCTGGACAATATTTTGAAAAAATGTAACAAAGCCTGTTAAAATGCCATTTCGTGTCACCAAAGAAAGCCGAAACAGTTTTGAAAATAAGCAAAATTCTACTTTCGATCGATTCGGTTTATATGTGGGGTTTAGTGTCCCAAAACCACTATATGATTATGGAAGACGCCGTAGTGGAGGGCTCCGGAAATTTTGACCACATGGGGTTCTTTAACGTGAATTCAAATCTGAGCGCACGGACCTACAGCATTTCCACCTCCATCGGAAATGCAGCCGCTGCAGCCGGTTGATCCCGGGACCTGCGGGTCAGCAGCCGAGTACCTTAGCCACTAGACCACCGCAGTGGGGCGGTGTTCTACTTTCAGTACAATGCAAGTCATAGCCGGTAAGTTAAGTTTTAAAAAAATATTTCCTGTACTTGGAGTCACAAGTTGGTATCACAAGCTTTTAAACTACAAAAAAAAATTATCAATCGATGCGAAAGTAACATTCTCACTTGACGTTGAAGAGGGGTTTCATGGTAAAGCCAATTTCTCCTTATTGTGTGTTCTCACGGTTTGGCACCACTTTAGTGCAGTGTAACACTTAAATAAGTGCCTTCACGGCTTAACACCCCTCCGCTGCAGAGAAACCACCTTTACAGAAATTTGCAACCAGGTTAATGTGCACCTGTTTCGATAACCGAAGCCTTCAAGTATTCGCACAAGCCTAATGACAACAGCACAGGGCAGACTAAGGCAGCCTTGTTGTAAAAAAAAAAATTTGAAAAGCCTACCTTGAGAGTGGCGTTTTTGAAGAGCAGCCCACATAGGAGAGCCAGTAGGAAGACTGTGCGAACGTCGCGCTCGTGCAGCTCCTCAACAATCCCGCGAGAGATTCCCAGCAGGTTGCTGTTGTGCTGCAAGTGGCGCAGCAGGATGCCCACCGTGCAGAAGAGCATGCCACCGCGGAGGCTCAGGAGCTGCTTTGAAAAGTGCACCTGCTCTCCAACGGTGTCGCTCAACTGTGAAATTGCAAGAACTCTAGTTGTTGGGGGAGGGGGGGTAACAGGTGGCGTTATTAACATGTGTTTGCATTTGAGTGCCAACACATAGTCAAAACTAAGAAAATGGCAGAGGCTCAAAACAGTGACCACTGCAAAAAGGTTTTAAGCTTGGTTTATTTTGCCACGCAAGGTACGAAAACTTCAGATGTGGTTTGAAAGATGAGAGGAGGAGGATTGAAAGAGGAAGGACAGGGAGGTTAGCCAGTTCTGAAAGGTGAGAAAAAGGCTACATATATGTAGCGTGACTGGCCCCACCTCGCATTACCCAGCAATGGACACTTTAGCAGAAGCAAATTAAAGCATATACAGAAAGTGTTTTTGAATCACAAAACAAAGCTATTAAAATATACATATATATATATAGCAGACACTTTAAGGGAAGTAAACAAAATATGTGCACAAAAGATAACAAACGTAAAAATTTGTTATAATTACAAGTAAAACAGTGGGTACATGCAAAATTACAACTAAAAAGCAAAACACCAGGGAATAACAGGCAATTATACGTGAAGCAAGAGCAATTTATTATTTGAAAGTACACGCAAAATTTTCATTATAAGAGTAAATTTATTTAACATTTGAGAGACGCTGGACTGCAACACCTGCAAACCATTGTTTGTTCGCGGTCGTGGTACATGCCAGAGTTCTGCGTCCCTCAAGGCACATATGAGAAAGTGTTTGGCTGCAAGTTTGAAAGAGTTATCAAGTCATTTCTGTTCTTACGTGTATCAGATCTTGTGGAAGATAGTAGCTTAAGTTCATATATCTTGCCTAGCTTTAAAATTTCAAGTTTAGTGAATAACTGAGATGTGTGCGCACCATATGGCTGATTGGCAATCGCTCGTACTGCATTTTTCTGCATTATAATAACTTTATACAAAGCTTTCTTAGAACAATTTCCCCACACAAGATGACAGTAGCGCAAGTGCGATTCGAATAAAGCAGTGTGCTGCGATAGACGAAGAAAATGCATACACATTTTCAGCACCACCTAAAGCTTTCCAAAGTTGAGTGCAAAGGTAGTCGGTGTGGTAGCCCCAAAGCATAAATTCCTTAAAAACTACTTCTAGTGATTTAGCTGTAGAATATAATTCAATGACAGAGTGATTAAAGTGTAAGACGTCTCCGTAAGTTACTTGATATCGATTTTGGGCAGAATAAAACAGCTTTTGCTTTTAAAGGGTTCATTATTAGGGAGTTTATGACAGAGCACTCATTTATTTTTCCAGTATATGATTCCCACGCTCTGTTATGGGATTAGGATCCATTCAAGCTCAAAAGATACTGGTGTTGTCTGTATACATGATGTAATTACGCTGTGCTTTCGAACCTTTGTAAGATCATTTATATAGATAATGAATAAGAGTGGCCCCAAGATAGTGCCTTGTGGAATGTCACATTTAATTTCGCGGGCTATTAACAATTCTTGGTCTATACCGACTGACTAAAAACTAAGGAGCCACACCAGGGAAACTACACTCAAAACCCATTACTTTAGACCTTCAATAAAGGAAACATAAAGAGACCAGCAAAATATGTTAATGTTTTATTTACTGGAAGATGAACAGGGATGTGGCATACAAGTATGCAACCAATCACATCAGAGGCAATTGTTCCATTTAAGGATCAGCTCCGTTTAACAGATTTCGGTTCCCTGAAAGTCGACTGTATAACGGAGTCACATCTGACAAAAAAAAAAAAAGCTTGCAGGATGTTTTAGCTTTGCCGTCAAGAGTACAACACAATAGCATAGTTGTGTTGTATTCGCATCTGCTCATTGGCTAGCATAGCTTTGCTTTTGGCTGAACATCTGAAAGGGACACTAAATTGGAACAACGGCAAGGTCTCCACTGACACACGGGGCTCTGAGAACTCTAATGCCCTATGTTTCACTATCATAGGTTCATTACTAGCCTGGAAAATCGTGGTTGAAGATTCTCTTGAAGATTTCACACTAAAATTTCCCCGTGAGACGTCGGAAATTTCAAAATGAATGCATGGTGTTTTCGTAGCATTGACTCGACGAGACTTTCTAAAGCTCTGTAAGCTAAGTCTATGGCACCCACAGATTGCAATGTCCAATAGACTCTCAATAATTCAAACTATGTTAATTTATTCTTTTGGCTGACTCCAACAAAATTCAATTTTTTGGTTGGACCTCTATTCTTTCAATGTATTTAAAAGCCTGTTAGTTCAAACTCCATCTTTTGGTTAATTCATACTTTTTGCAGTTTCATACAAGAAATTATCAGCTGCTTTCTCACTACTATTTGAAAATTAACATGCTTATATAATCTTAACAGCCTACAAATAAAAACAAGCACACAAGGGCTTCAAGGAAAACGGCTTTGCTAGTAAACAAATGTTTGAGACAAAGCGCACAGTTGGTAAACCGTGATGCTTCTTATCTGGTATAGAGAGCTTTCTCCTGAAGGCACACACCTCTAGCAAAGAAGCAGTTGGTGATTCCCAATTTCTTTAACAAGGTTTCATCAGCCGTAAATGGCCAATAAACATGTGGACCTTACACCTCTGCTATTTGTTCATTGTGTGCAGTTAGGGTTTAATAATACTTAAAAATTTTTTATATGTGATAAAATAAATGCCTAATCATAATTTGTGACATCGCCTCACCAAGAGTCATCTATCTGAGAACTTCTAATAATTCAAACTTTTTGATTCAGATGCCCTTTCGAGTTTGAATGAGTGAGAGTTGACTACACTTCATTCTTATTGACTGCAAGCTAATTAGGACCAAGTAGACGCCTTCGAAATTTTTTATGCCATGGTGTTTGGTGTAGAAATCTCATCACCACCCAAATTTCCTTTTCACGCGTTTACTCACTAAGTTCCGTGTCGTGGTAAGAGTGTGTATTTGCGATTGTGACCTTGTACTTCACTAATAAGCGAAAAATCGGTTTGCTCTTAGTATTCCTTCAAACATGGCATGAGGAAAGGTACCTCTGTGCATGTAGTACTCATCGTTTACAACTATTCTAGACCGATTACAGCAAGTAGAGCTGCAAAGAACCAACTACACCCAAGCCCCCCCCCCTCCTTTTTTTTTCCGAATCCTTGAAGCACCCACTATTTGCCCAGAAGGCAACATACACACCAGAACACTGTTGACGCTATTGTTAATGATAATTACTTGATTGATTGATTGATATGAGGGGTTTAATGTCCCAAAACCACCATATGATCAAAAGAGATGCCGTAGTGGAGCGCTCCCGAAATTTCAACCACCTGGGGTTCTTTAACCAGCACGCAAATCTAGCACACGGGCCTACAACATTTCCGCGTCCATCAAAAATACAGCTGCAGCAGCCGGGATTCGATCCCGCGACTTGCGGGTCCGCAGCCGAGTACCTTAGCCACTGGACTATCGCAGCGGGAGATAATTACTTACACTGAAGCCTCATCATAGGAAAATTGCATCTTCCTCAAAAATAGGTTTGTTATATCCAAAAATTCATTATAAAGGTATATTCATGACACTATATCTAGCGCAAGACCAGTCTTCATTTACTATGTTATAAACAATATGTCGTTATATCCGGAATTCATTCTATCGACGTTTTAGTGTATCTTTAGGTGCATTTAATAGATAGGCAGCCAGAAAATTATTGCCACGAAATCATTGCGCAATTAGCATGCTTTCAAACCTTGAGCGAATTTACTCTTCTGCCATGCAATATTACATGTGCTAGAAAAATTCCTCACACTCTACAACATTCGTATTATAATGTTTATTTTTTTTTTTTTTGCCCTTCCAAGACGGCTTCAAGCCCTGGCATGGCTCTATGGTGTAACACATGCTAGCCAAGCAGGAGACCTGGGTTCGATTCCCTGTAGGGCAAAGTTCTTTGTATATTTGTATCTATCTCGATTTTTCGGTCACCACCAACGAAGCCAAAACCAGAATTTCTGCAAAACGATATCTTTAAAACTTTTGCCAGTTAGTCTGAAAATATGGCATAAATGTATGTCCAAAAATATGCCATACATGTGTATTTGTACCACTAAATCTTCAAGAGGACAACTTTTATTTACTTAGATTAAATAGATCATACTGAATTTTTACATTCGTTATACTTAGGTCTGAGCGATAACACAAAGGGCAACAATTGTTTGTTAATATGTTGCACTGCCTTGTTAAAACGTCATCGATATTTACACCACCTAATACAATCTTTTTAAACCTGAAAGTTTCCTAATTGAGGTTCACTCATATGCACCAGATCATGCCTGCACTTTACGTCAAATGCCACTTATTTGTACGGGCATCCTGTAACACTAATCGGCAAGAAATATTATAAACCCGGGACCAATGCTTTCCCACTGTGGCCGCTCTGCTACCTCAGCCAAACAGGACGCTTAAACATTGAAGCGAGATTCAACAGCCTGAAGTAGGCTATGCTGAATATGGCAATCTTAATTTAAAGTTGAGCTCGTTAAACAGCACATTTGTAACGACATGAAGCAGAACTCTGATAGAGAACCTGAAATCCTGAGCATTAGCGTGCAAGTAGTTCCACATTTGTGTAAAACAAGTTACTGATATTTCTTGTAAGCACATCCTTGTATTTTTGTCATCTAGAATTTTATTGAAAAGTATTTGATCGTGAAGATGAGCGAAGGAAACGCCCCAGAGGATGCACTGCCAGAGTGAATGATTGATTACTGCAAACTACACAGCTTAAAGGTATCCAATGAATAGCTTGTATGGTCGCACTGCCCATCACACATATTCAGTAGGGATGATCGTATACAGATATTTATAACTTGACTGCCAACTTTTTGCGCGCATTACTGTACTTGTGCACAGCTCAGTCCATTGAAGGTTTTTTGCGAATATGAATCGCTCCTTACCTGCAAAACTGCAAGCACGATTATTAACATTGCAAAACTATAAAAAAAAAGATTAACTTTGTGATAAACCCTTATAGCACAGTCTTGCGAAAAGAAACGCAATCAACCAAGAAGACTTCCCAAATGCAGTTTTTCTTTTAAAGTTTAGCACATTAACAAAATCCTACCTGCCGAACGGAGCACACACAGACACTGGCCTTCTTGACAGAGTCCTTTTTATTCGATGTTATTGCATTGACTGAGAATTTTCGCCATGGTACTGACACTTCTGCTTTCCATAACAGCTGGCCATCTGCGAAAAGGAGATAAGATTTCAGAGATCGATTCCATCACGAGCATATATATGCGAAAGTCCCACGCACGCCTCCGTCAAACGGCTTACGAAAGCCTTCGGGTAACGCCTCAAGAAACGACCAGAATATCGATAAAATCGTTCGATAAATTGATATTCGAGTGCTGCTGCCGAAGCTTTACATAGTAAATTTTCAAAGCTCACCCAAGACGACCTTGCAAACAGAAAGACAGTGGCCGGATCCGCAATGCTTCGTCATCATGGGATCCGAGGCCGCCAGAATATTGGTCGGATTCATGGCGTCTGGAAGAGATGAACAATTAAACCGTTCAATCAGTGGCCGCGAAACTGCAGCACAAAATTCTTACCGGTGTTTTCGCCCTGCGGTAGCTCGGCATCTCCCATACTTCTCAGCGCATCGCCTGAGCTAAGCGTCGTGCTTTCTTCGCATGGGATCATCGAGCCTCTCCTACCTGCCCTGACATGGCGCATGCTCGCAGTCGAACTGTTGTTGTTAGTGGTTCATGAGGAAAAGGAAGAAGGCACCTAATTTCTGTCTGCCTACAGGCGACACGGCGCAGTGCCTTTGGGGTGGGGTAGAGGGGGATGAAAGAGGATAGGAGAAATAGTGTGTGGTGTGTAGGAGGGATGTCCGGTCCGCTTCAGCGCAGGCAGCAGGCCGTCGGCAAGGGCAAGGGCACCAGGGCTCCTGGGGTCAGCGGTAGGCAGCAATTCCTGACTCCTCCACAAACTCCGCCAGGCTGCGAGTGCTGCTGGATGTGGATGAGACGGGAACAGCAGGTTTTCCAGGGTGGAGACGGGCAGACCCTGTCTCCTGTAGGCCGCGTAGGCCCACAAGCGTTCCTGTGCTAAGCCAGGGCAGGCACAGAGGAGGTGTTCGATGGTCTCTGGGTCTCCGCAACGACTGCAGGCCGGGGAGGGGCAGAGTCCCTTGGCGTGGCGGCGGGCCGCCGTCCACACGCAGCCAGTCCGCAGTCGCAACAGGGAGGCCCGTTCTCTCCTGGTGAGGCCCGTCTCTGGGAGAGGCTTTGGTCCTCGCCCGCTGGCCACCCTCGGGTCTGGGTGGACTGTGATGAGGAGCCTCTTGAGACGGGCCTGTGAATAGTCCCTGGCCGCCACGGCACAGGAGTAGGGAGTACCAGGCTGGTGGGCAGCCTTGGCGAGGGTGTCCGCCTTCTCGTTTCCAGCGATGCCCACGTGGGAGGGCAGCCAGTGGAAGGAAACGGACACCCCGGCGTCGGTGAGGGCGCGAACCTTGGCTCTCAGGAGGCAGGCCGTCAGTCCGGCACGGCGGGAGTTGGCCAGGGTCTGCAGGGCCGCCTTGCTGTCGCATAGAACCGCGGCCGGCTGAAGGGGGATGTCCTCAGCCAGCAGGTCTACTGCGAGATGCAGTCCAGCCAGTTCCGCAGCCGTGGAGCTCGCCGGGAAGGGAAGCCTGCACTGCCGGCTGTTGGTTCTGGACGGGATTACGCATGCGGCCGCTGCGGTCCCGTCTGGCATCACAGATCTGTCCGTGAACACCTGCAGCCGTCCCTCCAGTTGTTCCTGGAGCTTGCAGAAGGCCGCCTGTTGCAGTGCGGCTGCAGGCGTTCGTCGCTTGGTTGCCCCTTCCAAGCAGAGGTGGACCTCTGGTGGCTGGTGGTGAGGCGGTGGAGAGGCAACCAGAACTGGCGGATCTGGGACCATTTGGTGGTACAGCAGGCAGAGGCCTCCCATCCGTGATCCTGGCTGGCTGCGGAGACGCTCCAGGAGGGCCCTGCCGTCGGTGGCGCGGTGAAGGCGGTCAATGTGGCCCAGCGCTCGTTGCAGCATACGTAACGACAGGGGCCACTCTCCTGCCTCTGCGAGAGTTGCTGCCACCGGCGAGCTTTTGGGAAGCCCCAGGATGGCCCTCAGTGCACCCCTGTGGAGTCCCTCCAGCAGGCATCTCCTGGCCGGTGTCAGGCTCACCAGCGGGAAGGCGTACAGGAGGACCGAGGACGCCGCAGCCTGGTTGAGCCGGAGGGCCCACTTGGTGGAGCAGCTGCGGCCACGCAGCTGCAGCCTGCTGATGGCGCCCTGGACGCGCCGCACCTTGGTGGCAGCAGCCTTGGCAGCCGGGATCCAGGTGAGTCGGTGGTCGATGGTGAGGCCTAGGTACTTCACCACCAACCTCCAAGGCAGGCTGCGATTGCCAATCCTCAGCCGTCTCACGTGGGTGCGTGCTGCCGCCAGCGGGTGAATCAGCAGGGCCTCGGTCTTTGTGGCAGAGACCTTGAGCCCGATGCCTCCGAGGTAGGCTACCACTGCATCGAGGACCGCCTGCAGTGATCTCCTGATGGCGGGGATGGACCGCCTTGGTCCCCGGACCCAGAGTGCCACGTCATCTGCGTAGATAGAGCAGCGGGCCGGGAACCTGGTGTCTGTTGGGAGGGACGCCGGAAGTCCTGCCAGTGCGATGTTGAAGAGGAAGGGGCTCAGTACTGAACCCTGTGGGACACCAGCAGTGATGGCCCTGGGTTGGCTGGTTGCCCCTCCAACGCGGACGCGGAAGGTCCTCCCGGACAGGAAGGCGGTCACGAAGCCTCGGAGGCTACCGCTGACACCGAGGCGGTCCAGGGCCGCCTCGACCGCCACGTGTGGGAGTCCGTCGAAGGCGCTCTCCACGTCCAGCAGCAGCAGCATGGCCACGTCCCCGCTGCTCCTGGCGTCCTCGAGGGTAGTGACGACGTCCGAGATGGAATCTGCCGTGCACCGGTGCCGCCTGAAGCCCGTCTGCTGCTCCGGAAAGAAGCCCAGGTGATCGGCAATCCACTCCAGTCTTTCCAGAGCCACCCTCTCCATCACCTTGCAGGGCGCAGAGGTGAGAGACACTGGCCGGTATGAGGAGAGAGCCGTGGCCTTCCTCCGGGGCTTCAGGATTGGCGCCACCACCGCAGTTTGCCAGGACTCGGGTAAGGCTCCGGTGCACCAGACGTCATTGTAGTATTCCAGGAGTCGTTGACGGCCACCTCCATCCAGGTTGCGGAGCATTTGGAAGGTGATGCCGTCGGCCCCTGGAGCACTTCGTCGCTTGGTCCTCTCGAGGGCTGCCACCAGCTCATGTATCGCTATGGGCTCTTCGCACAGCTCCCGCACCTGCGCGGACACCCATCTGGGATGGTGACAAGAGGTAGGGCAAGGGAGGGCAGCAGGCGGTGGTGCAGCAGGCAGTGGAGCTCTATCTCTGGCAGCAAACTGGTCAGCCAGCCGTTCTGCCAGGTTCGCAGCCGTGGTCGACAGGTGAACAGCCAGGAACAGTCCCTGGTTCAAAGCCCGGGGCGCCATCAGCAGGCACTTCAGCAGGCGCCAGGCCTTCGTCCCATCCCGCGAGCCGTTGATCGAGGCGCACACGCCCTGCCAGCCCTGGTTCCGGCACCTGCGTGCGTGGCGTCTGCAGACGGCATCGATTCGCCGGAAGACCGTCCAGAGCTCCGGTTGGCGTTTGTTCAGGGCTTGCCGCTCTGCACGTCGCCGTGCCGCCCTCAGAGCCAGGTGCCGGATGTCTGGGACGGGCTGTCCCTGCTGAACCTTGGCAGTGACCGTTGCTGCCCTCGCACTGTGGGCCACCAGTTGCAGCAGGTCCCCGCTGCTCGTGTCCTGCTGGAGTAGTCGCTCGTAGACCTGCCAGTCCACCACGCGGTACTCGCGGTCCCGCGGAGCCCTACCTCTGAAGGGAGACAGCAGGATGGGCAGGTGGTCCGAGCCCCAAGTGTCCGGGAATGGCGACCAGGCATACTGGCAACCCTCCGTGGCAACGCTGAGGTCTATGGCAGTGCTGGTGACCTGCTGCCCACGACGGAGGAAGGTGTTGGCACCCGAGTTGAGGATCGCCAGCCCCAGCTGCTGGAGGACATCACGCAGCTCTCTGCCTCGAGCGTCAGTCCTGCGGCCGCCCCATGCTGGGTGTTTCGCATTGACGTCCCCGCAAAGCAGGAACTCCTTGCCCAGGCGATGCGCCAGCTGACGAAGGCATCTGGGGTCCCAGGGCTGGCCCGGCCGAACGTAGATGCTGGCCACAGTGGTGTCCTGCCCCCCGATGTGGATGCGGACGGCACAGCATTCAAAGGGGCCTCCAGCCAGGTCAGCCACCTTCACCTCTGCCTGCGGGAGCTCGCGCCTGGCGTAGATAGCACACCGGGAACGTCCTTGCTGGTGGCTGTCGTTCAGGCAGGGGGCATCAGGGCAGGTCGCCAGAGTGCAGCCAGTCCTGCTGCTGTATCCGACGTACCCTGGCAGGCGAAGGTCCTCCGCCTGGGCATACACCTCCTGTAGTGCAAGCACGTCGTAGTCGCTCCGCAGGAGGTGCTCTGCCAGGTCGTCTCTTCGCCGCCCCAGCCAGTTTACGTTCCACTGCAGAACGCTAGGGCGTCGGCCTCGGCTCGTTCCGGGTGGGGAGCTAGCCATGATTGGTTGTGGGGAGTGGAGAGCCTCCCGTCTGTAAGCAGATGGCTCGAAGAGGGTGGTCCAGGGGAAGAGACTCTCCCACAGACCGCAGGGTGTTCAGCAGGGTGGCGACGATTTGGTAGGCCGGGTCAGCTGGAGGCAACTCTACTGTTGCAGCAGGCGGGGCCGCAGGAGCCATGGGCACAGCAGGCCGGCCTCCGGGGGCAATAGCTGCAAACTGGGCCGCGAGAGTGGCAGCTGCAGCAGGAGGGGCCTCAGGAACAGCAGTGGCCACTGGCAGGGCCATAGGGGCAGCAGCGCTGGTGGACTGCAGTCCCTGGAGTGGCTGGCGGCGAGATTTTCGAGGCGCCGGGATGGGTCTGGCCGGAGGGGGGGGCGGCGCGGGGTGGCCCTTCACCACGCTTGCAAAGGTCCGCGCCTCCCGAATCTCTTCTCGCACCGCTGCTGCCACTGTGCGCCTCGAGAGGATGGTTGGGGAGGATGCCATGATTGTGGCAATCTTCCGCTGCTCCTGCCACCGAGGGCACTCTGGGGTGTCTGCAGAGTGAGGGCCCCCGCAGTTGACACACCGGGTCTGCTTGCAGCTCTCTCCAGGGTGGGTCCGGCCGCATCTGATGCAGCTGCCTGGCCAGCTGCAGCTCTCCTTCACATGGCCGAACCGACCGCATTGCCGGCACTGCAGAGGGCGGGGTCTGGCTGGCCGCACTGGGAAACGGACCAAGAAGAGAGACACGTGCTCCGGCGGCACAGGGCCGGCGAAGCGGAGCGTCACGGTTCGCCCCTCCCTGGCAGCAGAGAGCACCGGAACGGCCGACTGGATCCCAGGCAGCAGGCTGTCCACCGCAGGCTCCCCGTCGACACCATGTAGGTACCCAATGCTGGTCTTGTGGTCAGCGGGTTCCTTGGCAGATACGGGGATCCCCTTTAGCTCCCTGATGTTCAGGAGCTGCTCCAGGCACTCTCGCGTGGTAGCGTCAGCAGCCACAATGTTGCGTTTTTGGTTTACGCGAATTGCGGCCACCCCGGGCCTCGCAGAGAGCGCCTGTGCGAGGATGAGGCGTGGGGATCCACTGAAGGTACCTCCGGGGGCTGACGGCCGGAACGGAACTGTGCCCACAATGGCAGGGTCGACCGGGAGGGCCGCAGCAGCAGCAAGGTCCCTGGCACGGCGTCGGGCACTTCTGGTGGTGACCACCTGGAAGCCCTCTGTGTCTGGGGGACTCCCCGCTGCATTGCTGTGCTTCCTTGTGTCCACTGCAGTGGGGGCCTTGCTGAAAGGTTGGGGAAGGTTGGCAGCTGTGCCCTCCAATGCAGTAACCGGGGGTTGCTTCCTGGTGGGCTTCTTCTTCCCCTTCTTTCTGCGGTTGGTATGTGTGGCCCCCGCTGACGATGTGAGGAGGAAGTCTTTCGCAGTATAAGGGGCTTCCTTTCGGGTGGTGCCCCCTGTAGCGGTACGAGTGATAACCTCTTCGACCACCTCCATGGCAGCTGAAGCGTCAGAGGGTGGGTTGTCGGGGGATTCGGTGGTCCCTCCTGTTGCAGGCGGTAGGTCGACCGTTGAGGCGGTAGTGGGGTGTTGGCGAGTGCCTGCACCATCCGAGCTCGTTGGGTCCGGGCCGCCTGTTGGGGCAGATGTTGTCATGTCCCCTGTGGAGGACGCCCCTTCGGAATTCACCACGGTTCTGAACTCGCTCCCGGACATCTCCTCTGAGCCCTGTGAAGCGTGTGATTCCTCGTCGGGGGAGGTAGTGGCCGTTTGCTTTCGGGGAGCGTGGTCGTCCTCGTCCCCACTCTCTTCCCGCAGCCTCTCCCGTGAGTTGAAGAAGTCCATCGACTCGTCGTCCTCATCGGAGCTCAGAGGTAGGGGAACACCAGCAGGCCCCTGTGTCTGCCCAGGAGCTTCGCTCTGCGTTGGGCTTTGTGGTGGCTCCTCTGCAGTTCTGGTGGCTATGATGGCAGGTGCGGCCCCGCTGGCGCACTGAGAGGCCGGCATGGGGGCCTGTGTGGGGGCGACAGGGTTGGCCTGCAGCCACTTCTCCACTATGGCTTGGATTTTTTCGGTCGCTATCTTCTCGAAGAAGAGGTGGCGGTGTGCCTGTACCTTGTTGGTTGGGAGGCTCTCCGATCTTCGGTGAGAATAGCGACGCCTTGTGGGCTCTTCAGGAGTTCGGGCAGCAACTAAAGCGCTGTCTGCCGATGGGGGGGATGCCACGATGGGCGAGCGGGCGTCGGGGGCGGTGTTGCGCCTAGGCGAATGCATGGTTACACTCGCGCACGAGTTCCCAGGGATGCGCGACACCGCTCAGGGAAAACAACACGTCACAATTAGTGCAAGAGAGAGAAAAGAAGAAAAACGGTTGCACTAAGGAGGACTGCGAAGCATCACTGTCAATGTTCGAAAAAAAAAAACGCACACTGCACAGGAATGGTTGCCCAATAGCGTGGTCGCGCGTAATGGACACTAGTTGTTCGTTATGACTCAAGCGCCTGTGCACCGCACACACAGGCGCGGCGAAAGCGCGTCTAAGCTACGTGCAATGAGCCGTGGCCCTACACCACGACATACGCCGGTCGGCCGGGTACAACACGCGAAGTGAAAAGAAATTAATTCACTAACCGGCAGTGTAAGGTGTGGGGGGTTCCGGGCAGTCCATGGCAGGCTATTCCATAGCAGTTGCGACCGCAGATCAGTGTAGATGTCCGTCACTGTCGCAGGAGTGCGAACGCATTGCTGCGGAGGAGCCGTACTCCTGACGAGCGCGGCCCGCGAGCGACCGCACTCAGCGGGAGTTGGGGAGCGACCCAGTTAAGTGATTGCAGCCTCGACTCAGTCGAACTAACCTCGCGAACGTAAAATTAATTCTAAACCACGCGCCCGCGAGCGCTCCAGCACAGCTACCACGCGCAACAACACGTCCCCCCCCCCCCCCCCCGCCATGACAGCGTTTCTCACGTGACCATAAACACTCTTACCTGCCGGATACAGTGTACTAGAATAGAGGCAGTGTGCTCACAGGCGGCGGTGGGTGACCCACTTCGTGTCGACGCCGAGAGGCGGCGCGGTTCGCAGCGTCACCTGAAACTCCTTTGCGCGCCGAAGTAGAGAGCCACAGCGCAATTGTTGAAATGCCAGAAATTATGCAACGTTCGCGACATGCAATGCACGACACTTCTTTTGGGGCATCTTATCAGTGTGCAGGGCGTGAAGCAACTGAAATCGTATTATTTTCCGGCCGTTTAAATGTTCAAAGTGGTTTCGCTAATGCAGCGGTCATGTCGACTGCGGTTCCGAGGTGCGAAAAACACTACGCACTTTTTTTTTTCGCAATATCAGAATTAAAAATTTGGAGTTTAACGGGCCGAAGCCACACTTCCGCTATGAGGTGCGCCATAGCGGAGGGCTGCAGGTTAATTTAGATCCCTTTAGAATTTTTAACGTCAGCCGAAATGCCGACACACGGCTTGTTTCGTTTTTCTCCTCCGTCAGGAGAACAGCCACCGCGGCTAGGATCGAACACAGGTCCTTGGGTTCAACAGTGCAACGCCTTAGAAAGCCTCCACGCCGGGTTTTTCTTGATTACGTGCCTGCTGCAGGAATGCGCGCCCTAAACCCAAACTTTAACCACCATGACAACCACGCACGACGTTTAACATTCTAGCATCGCTGCTTCGAGACTTTAGGTGATGATTGGTGTGTGGCGTGATTCTTGCTGTAAACAAGACGTAGCATCATTATTATCAACAGCCTGTTAGGTCCTGCAGGACGGAGACATCTTTCATTGATTTACACCCGCTCCTGTCCTTCACTGCCAGAGTCCATTCCATTCATTGCCTCTGAATTTTCATATTTCGTGTATCCATCAAGTTAATGACGTAGCAAATTAAAAATAAATGATAAAAATCCATGTAAATTGACGAAATAATGTTTATTTACAAATAAGTGATGAAAGAATTTGCACAAGAAATATTAGTGTAAAAAAAAGGCTGAATAATGGCAAATCGAGACATTTACACATTGATATGCACCATTACTTGGAAGGAGTCTTTAAACAATAACAAAACGACAAGCAATGCTCGGGCTCCGCTGGAACGTCATCCTGTGTGAAGTCGCAGTCCTCCCCTGAATCACCAATACCAGCCCGTGGAAATTCACTACAGTCAGTCTCGAGAGCACTTCGGCTCTTTTTCTTTGCGGCTGCATGGTCATTTTTGCACATCTTCCTTTTAGCTCTCGCTTTTGGCATCTTCTTCGTGAGGTACTGCGGCAAATTTGGAAGAATCGTGGGGACGGCGTTTTCCGACAGTATCGGTTTATCACGAGGAATGCGTACCTCTTTGTCATCTATATGGTACACGAACTCCTTGATAACGAACCTCGGTTAGAAATGCAGTTCGCAGACCGCAGAAAACTCATCCAGTTTCTTATCTGCACGGTGGAGATTTCTTTCCCACTCCTTCCGCCGTTCTTCATCACGCGGGACGCTGAACAAAGACGCCTATGGTGCATCCTGCACACGACTGTACCCGGTTCGACAACCGGGCGCAAAACAGTAATTTCGACGGCGGTTAGGCATCTTCACGAACACATACTACACAATGATCCAAGCATAAAGCACAGAACACGCACACGGGGTACCCACGTTGATCCAATCGAAGTGAACTGAGCGAACCAGCCCCGTCAGCCAACACGGCCAACACGAACCAAGAGAAGTTTTTCAGGTGCGTCAAGCGTCAGCGCCCCTGGTGGGCATCGTGAAAGTCGACACAGAGTGCGCTACGGCGGAGCGCCGCAAGGATAGGGCAGTGAGCACACTGCCTCTATTCTAGTACACTGTACTGCCGAATTATCGGTGGCACTTTTCCTTCCTCCGTGATCGGTGGTTACATGGGAAGCGGCCGTCGTCGAAACTTTGGTGATGACGTCACTTAAGTAGAGGTGTCATAAAGTAAGTTTTTGCGTTTTTGGAGCTTATATGCAGCAAAAATAACGTTAAAATGTTTTTTAAAAAAACGTACACGTAATTATAATTACTCTACGTAAATGCCGCCCTTATAGATGACAGGCGTTTTGCGCTAACTCAACAGGCAACCCTTCAGTACAAGGCATAGCCTCCAAAATCTGTGCCAAATTTGCCAATATTAAAGGCTAAGTACAAAGACTGTTACCCTTACCAGAGTCCCTTAATACCGTTCTGGTCACGAAACTTCTCCGTCACTCTATGGGAGAGCTTGATATGGTGCCAAGAGCGGCCGCTACGCGGCGCAAGCCGTCCTAGGGGTGCCATCGCCCCGCTGCGCCCGGCGGAACGCACTGGCCGCGGCGGCATCCCGAAGGCGTTGTGTGGTGGCAGCTCGCGGTTTCTGCATCAGCGAAACGCGAACTTCATGTGCCAGTGCACCGTGCTCAAGGTGGACGGCATGAAAATTCGAATGAACAATGCCTAAGACGTGCTGTGTGATGGTTGCAGCTCCGGATACCGAAGCAACAAAGAAAAGGCGTCGCTCTTCTGTTTCCCAAGTAGCGCCGAACTCCGAGAGAAATGGAAGCGAGCTATACCGCGGTTGGAAGCTGGCGGTTTCAGCTTCGAAAGTAAGAACGGCTAGCACTGGCCAAGCGGCTAGCCCTGGCATCAAAAGGAACTTCCAAATTAGGCTGCTGTACTTCCGTTCCCGGAGAAATCATGGGTTGTCGGCCGGTAAATAATAATGCCCTAAACAGTAAACACAAGGAAACGTCAAGCGGCGGGTGTCCCATGTAAACTGCGTGGAAAGAAGTGATCAATCAAATGTTGGGCACGTTTAGAGCGGTCGCGAAAGCCCTCGGCATCGAAAGTCCCCGCGTCAAAAAAGTGATCGGCGCTCACAAACGTGTGTCCAAAACAACTGCGCATTTGGGTATAAACTCAATTGAAAGGTCTAGAATAAAACTTCTGGGTCAACCATTCAGTGCATTTGAATACTTGGGTAGTAGCGCGCGAGAGGCGAGCCGGATATAAACCAATGTGATTGCTCCTGTACTACCCAGTCGTGTTTCATTTCGTTCACCTTTCTCCCCCTATTAGCGGCCCTACCAGAATATAAAGCTCACCTACAGCATAAACATAATCGCCCTTTGGCCGGGCGCAAATACAAACATGTTGTCGAGCAGATCAAGCAGTAGCTGCTCGCATCAAGAGCATGGAGCATAAGCATCGTCTTTCAACACTTGCGAGCTATAGCTCGCAAGTACCGCTTCGAGGCATCGTAAGTATGCATATAATTGGGCTATGAGACAATTATTGACACAATGCGTTATCGCGCGATGTGAGAACACTTTTAATGCGCTGCTGTTTATAAGGTGGGCCCGCACTTCCAAGTAAACTACGCGTGCGTTCCAAAGTAAACAGCTCTCATTCGTCGTCGACACTCGATCCCGTTTCAACTTATTTATCTGGTGACATTGATGCATTCAGAGACGTTTAAAAAAAGGTAACAGGAAGAACAGCACGCACATAATCGCGTCGAAACGTCGGCCGCAGTGCGCATACAAGCCCAGCAGTGGCGGCGGCTTGTGGCCCCCATACGACGGGTGGCGCCTCTAGCGACAGATTTTGTCCCTATATCAACCTTCGGGCGGAGTTTCGTGACCAGTAAAGCGTTGAAGGACTCTGCCCTTACGTAGGTAGCGTCGCCATAGATGATGGGCGTTTCGCGCTCATCCGGCAGGCAAGGGAAATCTAGAAGGGTATGACATATTACCGTGCTGCCAATAGAGGTTTGCGCCGAGGGGTCCACCTAGAACATTCTAGGAGGCGCTGGGTCGCCGCGCCGCCGCCGACGTGTTTAGTCGGAGCGCCATTTAAATGAGTTCTTTTTTTTTTCTTCAGCTTGCCTACGTTTATTTTGCACCTTCTGTCACCAGTCTGGCCTTAATTCTGTCCACTTCGCAAATGCATCAAAATTGTTTCACCTGCCATTTCAACTTAAATGGGTGGACTATTAAAAAAAAAAAAGAAAACTTGTCGAGTGCTCTTAATAATGTTGGATTATATTTAAACGTGAATTTTAAGATACTTTTGAGTTCACTATATTTCAGCAAATCCCGTTCAGTGACATCGCCAACGGTGGTGTTTTGCGATTACTGTCGACATATTCTAGCTGACGAGGATATGTAATGTGTGAGGTGGGCTTTGAACAATGATGAAGGGTGGGAAAGTCGGTAGTGGAATATTCATAATTATCACTGTGCAAGCGAGTCGAAGAACAAAGGCAGTTCAAATGCGAAGGGTGGGGCCCAGAACTGCGGACGCGCAAGGTAGAAGCGCGATGTGTATGGAAGATATTGTTATAACTGAGGAAGGACTAGCTGTTTAGGGCATATTTACGGGAAAAAAAATCAGTTAAGGAACTGGACTACATGCATGGCCTTTAATGAACAAAGAGGGGAAAATGAAAATTAATATACGAAATGCTCCATCAAACAGAAACGATCTCACTGTATCGGCAGGTTGAGCAAGATCAACAATTGAATGAAATGGTGATCACCACAAATTAAGTTTGTGTAAACTGTGAAGTAACCCACAGAAGACGAATGCGGACAAAACACTGAAGCGTGGGCTTGTATTTTCAACGTGCTTTGTCCTGCACACCGTTCGGCCTCCACGCCGCGTTATCAAATCAAGTAATCTGCGTTTCCTTCAGTTATTATCTCGGACCTAAATGAACTAACTATAGATGCTGATTTGTCACAACCTTGTTTCAAAAAGGACACCACATACGTAGCTTGCTCGGCGAGTTGGTTTATAATATTTTTGGAAGAACAAACTAAGGAGCTCCAGCTGACAGGGCATCAAGCGAAATGTTTATGGCGGAAAGTCTACAAAGCCATGTACCAGAAGCGCATTCAAGAAAAATAGGCTGAGGCGTTCCACAGCTGCACACCTAACACTACAAAAACAAGAAGCATGTCAAAATGGTACAAACAGCACACTTCCATGATCAACGCCACGTGCACCCGCTATCTAGCAACGCGAATCCCTTATATAGCTGTAAGGACAACTGAAGGATCACTTATACATGCGTTGCACTTTGCCCTTTTTTGTTCTTTTTAGGTTTCAAAATCTTCGCGTTCAATCTTTTTCTTCCTTTGCCAATAACACTGATATATTGGGGACGCAGAGACTAGCGGAGAGGTCAGTTTTCTGCCAGAAGGATGTTCACACTACAGGCGTCGACCTGTCTGATCTCTGTAGACATGGCCGCATGACAAATGAATTTCTTTCGAATCATTGTATGTCATTGACAAAGTAAAAAAAAAAAGATTGAACGCGAAACTTGTGAAGCCTTCGAAATAAAAACAGAGATAAGTGTCATGTGCGATTGATCCCACAGCTTTCCTCTGAGATAAACTTGATTTGATATTTTGGTGTTCCATGGATATCGGCTGCTTCATACCACCACCTTGAGACATTTGTTGGGCAACTGTGATTAAGATAGCCTTCTCAAGCATGTGCTTCTGGTTAATTTTTGCAGGCGCTTTCTGTATTAAAATTTAGTTTTAAGTCCAGCACTTGCCTTTTCTGGTTTCTATGCTGCATTCATGTTTTTCGTTGATTTCTTCTTGCGTAAATTGGGAAATATCATCCCTATTATCGTCATGTGGGCATAGCAACCACCTTTCCACTTTTTCTCATTCTCCCATATTTCAGCATCGTGAACGCACACAAAAGGTCTTCATCAAGGAGAACGAGAGATGTATTCCCATTATAAATCGGCAAACTCTCTGATGAGTCTATCAGAGGAATTCAGAGACTCTGATTGAGGCGTGAGTCGGAGTCTGAGTGAGTCCTCCTTAGTTATACTTAGGTAAGCCTCAGTCCGAGTGAGCCAGGCTGGGTTTTACCACGGTGAGTCTGAGTTTGAGCGAGTTCCTAGTTCGATTCAGCAAATTTTGGTTAGTCTGGGTCCTTGCGAGTCCTAGGCGAAAAAAAAAACTTATTTAATAGGGCGGCATCTTTTTATTTTGCTGATCTATGGTTACAAATATTTATAGTCTCTCTTTATGACGTGCCTTGTAATTGTGTATGCGCCGGCTTGTAAAGCCACAGAATTATTTTCCAAATTGTAAATCTGTCTCATTCCCCACACCCTTGAAACTTGTTCCAGTGAAGGTCCTCAATAAAAGCCACTTGCTCATATCTTCGAATAAAATTGCTAACCTCAACTTAAATGCACGGAATGAAATGGTGACACAAAATGCACCACTGAGATTAGATTTCAACATCATAAAATGCTAACGTGATTAAGAAGCTAATGTATATTGCCTATTTCTAAAGTGCATAGCTATTTGTAAATTTGTTTGCAGTGTATTTGGTCACGGAGCCATTGCCGTTCGCGCCGCGGCGTGATTTCACAATTTGAAATTAGAATTTCCAACAAGACGTTAGGAGTATCTCCTAAAAAACTCATAATTTTGGTGATGTAATACTCATTTTATGCATCGCACTGGCTTCAACTTTATTGCCAATAGGTAATGCGTTTATAGAGTACACCGTTCACAGACTCTGACAAAGTATAATGATCAATGTATGGTCATGCATGCTACGAAACTCGTATGATCTTTTCTCAGAGAATAGCGCATATCAGATTGCGATGATAACGAGAGGGAAAACTGAATAATTATCCGTAACTTCATTATTATGTATCTAGTGTAATTCACAACTGTACGGAATAAATGAACATGGCTTTAAGAGGGCATGAAAGTGGGTTGTGCAGAATGTTCTGGCTCATGTGCAACTCCCAGGAATTTCATTACGCAACATCGTGACTTACATTGAGGTTGATCTGCAATTATGTCCCCAAACCAATGGAGAATGAACACTGTATTCCACCTTCCCAAATCATGGGGCTTCCAAGGCGACAGAGCAGCACGATTCGCGAGCATCGAGTACCCCTACGCTCTCCCCTGCATTGAACTGCTTGTCCTCAGACGCGGCTTCCGCTTTTGTATTCATAAATGTGGCGATTCAAAAAGTACGGAGCGCAAAACAAAATATTCACAAGAACGAAAGAGACGGGACGGGCTCTTGTGAAGGCCCTTTCGATGTATTGTTTTGCGCTAAAAAAGTTTACATCTCGAAGAATTTCAAGTTTTTTTAATGTAGTGACAACACATGCTGTCTGTTTTATATCATTTCCTGCCATGTGCTACGTTGAAAGCTTTCCGAGTGGATTCCAAGGAGGAAGGGGGCAGGAATTAACACATCGCTCCTGCTGTGCGCGACGCTTAGTCACTGGAGAAAACAAATTCCTTCCAACTGTAATGCTGTCAAAGATTTTGTGACCCCTTGAGGAATGGAGCAGCTTTTAAACATTTCGCCACAACACCTGCTGTTCTGGACTCCGTATTGACACAGCATAGCAGCGCCGTTTTTTTTTTCTTTTGTATTTTTTTCTTACTCAAACTCTCTTCCATTCACAGTCAGGTTTGACACGTGGAAGCAATTTCGGCGGTTCCTCACCTGCCATTGTGTTCGCCCAGTCTACTCTGAGAAAAGCTTGGTGACACGGGCTTTTTTCTAATGCTCAAGTTACTCATACCTGAGCTTTTGCGTTCTTTGTACGCCCCAAGGAATGCAGACAGGCTATATAACGCAGCAACGAGCTCTACTCTCCGGGTTTAGGGCCTGCAGCATAGATATCTGTATTATTTCAAAATTGAGCATTCGGCAGAAGCCTCTACTTGGTTGGGATAAAAAATATTTAAAAAACCAGAAAACATTAGCCAATATTCATATTAAGAAACCCGATGTTTTGAAGCCTGACCGGCTTTTCTCTTCAGGGGTGAGTAGGCCCAAGATGTTTACCACCACTCCTTGCAAGCGCTGGAAGTAGAGAAGGACAGTGTCCCCAGTGGTGAAGTTGTTGTCTCCCACTATCTGATGACTGCGCCAAGATTCAAAGCGGTGTCGCCGGCGAAGGTTTCTTTCCGTTTAGATCACCGCGGTGTCGGGACTGGTATGGCGGCCAACCCGCTTACAAGTTCTGCCTCTGCGCTCGGTCCACTGCTCATTTGACCGATGTCATTCCTGTGCTGCCACATTTTTTCAAGCTGTAGGACCACTTGATGTCTCCTGCAGCCCCACACTTCCAAGTCTTACGACTCGGGTTACCCTTCCATCGGCCCCTATCCGCTTTCCCTCTACCAGACATGGCTGTCAGATTCTTCCAAACCTTCTCCTTTAACCTACTTCGAATCCCCCCCCCCCCCAACACGCTGAGCTGTGCTCCCGCAAGGGCTTCAACCACACACATACATTCAATTTTTTCATGGAAGTTCTTGGTTTAGTTGGTGCACGCGATCCTGCACACGACAACTTGCGCTTTTCCCGCAGGTCTTTGAATCAGCGGATGGAACTGCCGATGGTGGTGGAAAGCTTGTTGGAACGTCGACTCCTCCCTTTTTAACTTCTATGGCGCCCAAGATGTAGGGGATCCACACGTGGCGTTGTTGCGGCGCGGTGGTGTCACATTTTCCCCTTTTCTCTTACGGAGGGCTCTGCGAATAAACGCCTTTCGAAATAACCGTTAGTGCCGAGGTCACGGATTATTTTCTCCCTTCCTCCGCTATGGTGACGAGTGGTGATTGGATGATTGGTTATTTTGATTGGAGTTTTCACGTTTGTTCAATTTTTTTATTCTTGCCCGAGAAAGGTTATTTCGAAAATTTTTGTACGGGTATGGTTGCTTTTCATGGGAAGCCAGCAGTAACTGGTCTGTGAGGCTGGTCATCATCATCATCATCATCATCATCATCATCATCATCAGCCTGACTACGTCCACTGCAGGACAAAGGCCTCTCCCATGTTCCGGCAGTTAAACCGGTCCTGTGCTTGCTGCTGCCAATTTATACCCGCAAACTTCTTGATCCCATCTGCCCACCTAACCTTCTGTCTCCCCCTAACCCGCTTCCCTTCTCTGGGAATCCAGTTAGTTACCCTTAATGACCAGCGATTATCCTGTCTACGCGCTACATGCCCGGCCCATGTCCATTTCCTCTTCTTTATTTCAACTATGATATCCTTAACCCCCGTTTGTCCCCTAATCCACTCTGCTCTCTTCTTGTCTCTTAAGGTTACGCCTACCATTTTTCTTTCCATTGCTCGCTGCGTCTTGCTCAATTTAAGCTGAACCCTCTTTGTAAGCCTCCAGGTTTTTGCTCCGTAGCTAAGTACCGGCAACATACAGCTGTTATATACCTTCCTCTTGAGGGATAGTGGCAATCTACCTGTCATTATTTGAGAGTGCTTGCCGAATGTGCTCCACCCGATTCTTATTCTTCTAGTTACTTCAATATCGTGGCTCGGCTCTGCGGTTATTACCTGCCCTAAGTAGACATAGTGTTTTACAACTTCAAGTGCACTATTACCTATCTCGAAGCGCTGCTCCTTTCCGAGGTTGTTGTACATTACTTTCGTTTTCTGCAGATTAATTTTATGACCCACTTTTCTGCTCTCCTTGTCTAACTACGTAATCATGAGTTGCAATTCGTCCCCTGAGTTACTCAGCAATGCAATGTCATCGGCGAAGCGTAGGTTACTAAGGTATTCTCCATTAACTCTATCCCTAACTGTTCCCATTCTAGGCTTCTGAAAACCTCCTGTAAGCACGCGGTAAATAGCATTGGGGAGATTGTGTCCCCCTGCCTTACACCCTTCTTGATTGGTATTCTGTTGCTTTCTTTATGAAGCACTATGGTAGCAGTTGATCCCCTGTAGATTTCTTCCAGAATGTTTATATATACTTCATCTACGCCCTGATTCCGCAGTGTCTGCATGACGGCTGATATTTCTACTGAATCAAACGCCTTCTCGTAATCTATGAAGGCTATGTATACTGGTTGGTTATACTCTGAGCATTTCTTTATTACCTGATTGATAGTATGAATGTGGTCAATTGTTGAGTAGCCTGTTCGAAATCCTGCTTGTTCCTTTGGTTGATTGAATTCTAATGTTTTCTTTACTCTGTTAGCAATTACCTTTGTAAATAGCTTGTATACTAAAGAGAGCAAGCTGATCGGCCTGTAATTCTTCAAGTCCATGTTATCTCCTTTCTTAGGTATTAAGATGATGTTAGCGTTCTTCCAAGTCTCTGGTATTCTTCCCGTCAGGAGACACCTCGTAAACAGGGTGGCTAGTTTTTCTAACACAATCTGTCCTCCATCTTTCAGCAGATCTGATGTTACCTGATCCTCACCAGCAGCTTTGCCTCTTTGCATGCTCTCCAAAGCTTTTCTGACTTCTTCTATCATTACTGGTGCGGTGTCATCTGGGTTACTGCTAGTTCTTATAGTACTGAGGTTGTGGTTGTCTCGGCTACTGTACAGATCTCTGTAAAACTCCTCCGCTATTTTAACTATCCTATCCATATTGGTATACCAATAACTATAGTTATTTTGCCTTCTTTGTCCCTTAGTGCATACATCCGACTTTCGCCTATCCCAAGTTTCCTCTTCACTGCTTTGACGCTTCCTCCGTTTTTCAGAGCGTGTTCAATTTTCTCCATGTTATACCTTCTTACATCGCATACCTTACGTCTATTAATCAACTTCGAAAGCTCTGCCAGCTCTATTTTGTCTGTTGTACTTGATACTTTCAGGATTTGACGCTTCTTAATTAGGTTCTTCGTTTCCTGCGAAATCTTGCCAGTGTCCTGTCTAACTACCCTGCCTCTAACTTCCACTGCACACTCCGTAATGATACTCGTCAGATTATCATTCATTGTATCTACGCTAAGGTTGGTTTCCTCACTAAGAGCCGAGTACCTGTTCTGAAGCGACACTCTGAATTCCTGTACTTTCCCTCTCAGTGCTAGCTCATTGATTGGCTTCTTGCGTATCAGTTTCTGTCGTTCCTTCTTCAAGTCTAGGCGAATTCGAGACCGTACCATTCTATGGTCACTGCATCGTACCTTGCCAACAACTTCCACATCCTGCACGATTCCTGGGAGTGCACTCATTATGAAGTCTATTTCGTTCTTATTTTCGCCATTATGGCTCCATGTCCACTTGCGGTTTTCTCGTTTTCGGTAGAAGGTATTCAAAATCCGCAAATTATTGCGTTCTGCGAATTCTACTAGTAGCTCTCCTCTGGCGTTTCTAGTACCGATGCCATAATCTCCTACTGCCTGGTCTCCAGCCTGCTTCTTCCCTACCTTTGCATTAAAGTCGCCCATCACTATAGTATACTGTGTTTTAACCTTACTCATTGCCGATTCCACATCTTCATAGAAGCTTTCAACTGAAGCGTCATCATGGCTGGATGTAGGCGCGTAAGCCTGTACTACCTTCAGCTTGTATCTTTTATTCAGTTTAATTACGATACCTACCACACTTTCATTAATGCTATAGTATTCCTCTATGTTGACAGCTATATTTCTGTGAATTAGGAACCCCGCTCCCAGTTCTCTTCTGTCTGCCAAGCCCCGATAGCAAATGACGTGCCCATCCTGCTGCACCGTATAGGCCTCATCTGTCCTCCTAACCTCACTGAGCCCTATTATATCCCATTTAACACCCTCTAGCTCCTCGAATAGTACAGCTAGACTTCCCTCACTAGGTAAGGGTCTAGCGTTAAACGTTGCCAAGTACAGGTTCCAATGGCGGCCTGTCCGGATCCAGAGATTCTTAGCACCCTCTGCTGCGTTGCAGATCTGACCGCCGCCGTGGTCAGTTGCTTCGCAGCTGCTGGGGACTGAGGGCCATGAGTTATTTGACGTATGCATGTGGGAGGTAGTGGCCAGATACTGCACCAGGGTGGCCAATCCAGGGTGAGGCTGGTGGCATCAGCCAAAACTCGCCTCAGCCACAGCTGGCAAGCACAGAACAAAACTGAGCGGCGGGTTATGAGAAGGCATGGAGATAGCATAGGAAGATGAAAAGACGGGATCTTTTGCGCAATGAAACGTTGCTAAAGCGTTTGCGGCAGACATTTAATTTACAACCACCCCCACTTTTAGCTGTACATTACGCCCACTCCCCCGCCCCTTGTCCCCAACACATTGTGATAGGAGATAAGACTGGTGCGCGTCATAAATAGCCCCTATTTTTTGGACTATAAGGCAAAAGGCACTTACGCAAAAAATGTCGCTTTTTTTTTTGCAATGCACGGCAAGAAAACTCGTTTGCTTGAGCGCGCGGTGTTTATCGTTGAATTCTTGGTTTCACAGAGCGAGGTTCCACAGGCGGGACCCTGAGGGATTTTCGCCTAGAGGAAAGGAATCCTGGGTGTTCGTGCAAAGCTAACTGGCTAGGTGGACGCACAAAACAACGTGCAAGTGAATCACCGCGTCGACAAGTCTTTTCAACTAAGGTTTTGTTGCCGCTCCTGTGATCTCCTCTCTGGCGATGTAAATGTGCGTGACCCGTTCAAAGAACGTCGCTGAAGCTCGAACACCAGCCTGTACAAGTCTGCCCCTTTTTTCGCTGAAACGGGACTCACTCGCTAGAATCCGTACCGCCCGGTTGTGCCTTCGCGATCTCAGACGACAGCGCAGCTCTGCCCGACTGGGCTGGTCCTACGTCACCTCCTGCCGCCGGTCCCTTACGACGACGTCAGCGAAGCTCTTTCCGACTGGATGAGCCCTACGCCACCTCCTGTCGCCGACAAGAGCTCTCGCAAGTGATGCCCCGTCCTCGGACTCCCGTGACCGTGTTCCCATCTTTTCTGTCTCTCCTATCTCTCATATGTCGCCACTCGCTGGCCTTGCGCATCTTTCCCTCTCGCTATACGTTTAATCCTATCCTTTCAATCCCTCCTCCCCCCATCCCTTGTGAGCTATTGTTGAGGTGTCGCACGCTGAGGCAGGCAATTACGGGGCTCACATTTCTCTTATTTTCCCTCTTATAACCACAATGTCGTTGAAATGGTTCGTCAGAACCAGCCATCACAATACTAGTGACGCGGGGGTTGGTTGTTTGTTTACCCGGATGACGAAGGCATAATTAGTATACCGTTGGGCGACACGCGATTCAAAATTAATTTTGTATACGTTCTGGGTGAAAAGTTTTGTTTACATTTCGTAGATGATGTGTGTATCTACACAAATCTATTTGACAGGTTATCTCGCTTTCAAAATTTTGTTGCAGTGCTCCTTTTAAGAGAAAGAAAGGGGGAAGGCGTATGGGCTGGTATGTAGATAAAGAGGGGTCTCAGAATCAAACGAGACTCAAGCACCGCTTCCCCTCTGCCGCTCCTCCTTGCGTCTTACAAGAATGGAGTCTTTTTTGAAAATGGAAACGAATAAAAAGCGCATGTAGTCCCATATTAATTTCGCTCTTTTTGCATTTGTTGCTTTGTAGCACTTGCATGATAAGTCGCTGAGCAGTGTCCCCTTATGGGAGACGAATTAGCGCCTTTCTCTTGTGTTTCATGAATATGCCACTGTGACCTACATAAATTCCCCACTTGTCTGTTAAAAAAAAAAGCAGTACATTACACACGAAAACTGCGAACTCCACTTGCCCCTATATACCCGTAGAAAAATATGTCGTCGCTCTCTGACTTACCACATCATGCCTCTTTTTCTCTCTCTCTACACCTTTATGCCTATCCTTTTAATCCCTCCTGCCCCTTTCATCCCTTGTGAGCTACTGTTGAGGAGTCGCTCGCTGAAGCAGACAGTTACGGGGCTCACTCTTCTCTTCCTTTCTCTCTTAGAGCCACTTTGTGAGGCTCAATCATTAATAATTTATGCATTTGTAGCCTCAAAGCCGGAAGGCATTACAGAGGCAAGTGGCACATTTGATAATAAATATAAGATTAGCAGTTACTTAAAAGTAAAAAACAATATAAAGTACAAGTAGCTAAGAAAAACTACCTAGCAGATATAATAGCATCGCTGTGATAGTAATAAAAATGGAATTTCTCGTGATACAGTGTTACCTATGTGAATAAATGGGGCGCACTGAAAGAACATATTTAATATGTGTGCTCAAAAACAAAACATTTACGGAACGTTTGCCAGTTCTCTTGCATCTTCAAGGTGTTCTGTCAGGGATTACTGTTAAAAGTAGTGAGTTTCAGCTAAATAAGCAGAACAAACACAGTAAAGTTGCTTTTTTTTGAAATTGTAGTTTCAGTTTCCACGCCGCCGCCGCCGCCACCGCCGACGAAAAGTGGCCGTGCCCCGCCGCCGATCACTTTGCACGGCATGCGCCGCCGCCGCCGCCGCCGACTCGGAACGACCTCCACGCCGCCGCTGGTCGA
Source organism: Rhipicephalus microplus (assembly GCF_043290135.1). Classification (NCBI taxonomy): domain Eukaryota; kingdom Metazoa; phylum Arthropoda; class Arachnida; order Ixodida; family Ixodidae; genus Rhipicephalus; species Rhipicephalus microplus. The sequence continues at coordinate 50,937,955 of NC_134710.1, read as the reverse complement.
AACCGCCTTGGCCCACACCTCTAGCTACCAACCTGCGGAGTTCCCTCTCTGGAGAAACCTTGGATGAATGGATGGATTGATGTGACTGTACCCTTCTGATCGGGCGGCGGCTAACGCCAGCTAGCCGTAATACTTAGTGAACCAACAACTAGATTTATCTTTTTTTATAATAGTGAAGTATAGGACTTTTACTTTGCAGTAAATGCATCGTTCAATTTTCACTTGTGTCTTGACTTTAGCCACCAATCAGATAACCTCCTTCTAGTTAATTCTACCCGCTTAAAGTCTATTTTGCCCTCCTTGTCTTAAACCCCAGTGCTTTGAAAAACTCTGCGCCATCATCCTGAACTATAGAAGGAAACCCTTTACAAAACATCATAAGTGTTCGGCAGTTTCCTCCTCTCCGCATGCACTGCATACCGAGTCTACCCCTTCGTATTTGGCCCGATATATTTTGGTTCGCAATACTCCTGTCCCGACCTCAAACAGTAGAGAACTACCCCGAGTATTATCATAAAACCTTATCTTGGCAATTTCCTGCTTAAAAGTTCGATAGATCTCTAGTGCGGACTTCTTAATCATGCCCATTCTCCACATGTCAGTCTCCGTTTCCTTCACTTTCTGCTTAACCGATAGTTCTTTTTGGTTTGGCCACCTGCTGTTTTCTAGGTATTTACCAGTCAACTTCCTGGTTCGCTTCCTCCATTTTGTATCGACATTCTTCATGTACAAGTAGCTGAAAACCTTCCTAGCCCAACGCTCTTCCCCCATTTCTCTCAATCGCTTCTCAAATTTTATCTTGCTGCTAGCTTCCCTGCCCTCAAATGATGTCCATCCCATATCACCTTGTACTCCCTGATTTGGTGTATTCCCGTGAGCTCCTAAAGCAAGCCTACCAATTCCACGTTGCTTAATTTCTAATCTTGCTTGAACTTCTGATCTCATGCACAAGACCGCATTGCCGAACGTCAGCCCAGGGACCATGACCCCTTTCCATATTCCTCTCACAACATCATACCTATTGTAATTCCACAGTGCCCTATTTTTCATGACTGCTGCATTCCTGTTACCTTTAGTCGTCACGTATATTTCGTGTTCCCTCAGATACTCGGTCCCATTGCTTATCCATACGCCCAGATATTTGTATTTATCTGTTATCTCTAGCGTGACCTCCTGTATTCTAAGCTCACTACCTTCGTTGTCATTGAAAATCATGACTGCTGATTTTTCCTTACTGAATCTAAAATCTAACTTATCTCCCTCATTACCGCAGATGTCCATCAATCTCTGCAAATCTTCCTTGTTGTTGGCCATTAGCACTATATCATCTGCGTACATTAATGCTGGTAGTGCCTGATCAATAAGTTTTCCTTGTTTGACTAAAGAGAGGTTGAAGCCCTGTCCACTTCCCTCTAATTTTGCCTCTAATCCTTGTAGGTACATCATAAATAATAAGGGTGACAGGGGGCACCCCTGCCTAAGCCGCCGTTTTACCTCTGCAGGCTTGGATACCTGTTTTTCCCACTTTATAACTACCTTGTTACCTTTATAGATACCCTTTAAAAGATTAGTGACCACATGCTCCACGCCTAGTGTGTCCAGTATTCCCCACAATTCCTCTTTAACCACGCTATCGTACGCTCCCTTGATATCCAAAAATGCTAGCCACAGGGGCCTGTGTTCCTTTTCTGCTTTTTCGATGCACTGCGTCAGTGAGAACAGATTGTCTTCCAACCTCCTGTGTTTCCGAAACCCATTCTGCAGTTCCCCCAGCACCCCCTCATCCTCTATCCACGCCTGGCACACGTGCAAACGTGTGCCAGCGCCATCTGATAATTTCCTCCCAAGGCGTTACGCGCTAGTCGGCGCGCTCATCACACTTCTCTATTCTAGCCACTGTACCACAGCTCCAAAGCCGACATCAGCCACATCGAACTTCAAAGAATGCCCGTAACAGTAACTACATTGTGAAAAAAAAAAATTGAGTGTGTCAGCCTCCGGTCAAACTTCAATGAAGATGGTCATTCTTAAAGCAACTCATTTTTATACTTAAAAAACAAAAACAAACGTATCAAAATAAAATTTTAAACAAATAAATAAACATCTGGCCACAATGTTCAAAAATTGTCACAAAAAACAGGCAACACTGAAAAACATATTATTGTTCAGAAGAATGTAAAATAACAACACAATATTAAAACAATTTTTGTTATAAAAACTGTTTTAACGTTTTTTTAAAATTTTGTTAATAAACATATTAGTATTTCATGTGCTCAATAGAAATCTGGCAACCAACAAATTTTGAAAATCTGGCTACATTGAACATATTTTACAATGTTTTTTTTGTATGCTTACTATTATCTTGCCTAGTTATTTAACGCGTTTTCTTTTTTTAAAACGTTGAAACTATTCACATATTTTGAGTCATATCTATATTTGCGACGACGGCCACGAGGTGTTCGCTCGTTAGCGTATAGGTTGCGGTACAGGTACATGGTAGTGTATAGGTGTTCTGTGCAGAACAACAGTGGAAGTTGGCACCAACATGATCTTCGTCTGTGTACTGGCTCGCTCCTTGTGTGAAAACTTGAACGCATGTATGTGGAATACAGGCTGTTGTGCAGTGGACAGTGGAAGTTTTGTCAGCTCGTGGTTGGTGGCGCGTCTCTGTTGGATGCAGACTAGGTAATAGGCCTGTGAATTTCTTCCAAAAACATCAGCGTCATAGGTGGCCGTACATTGTAGCTGCCGATACGCGCGGTTTCTGTAGCTTAAACTACGCCATGCGCTTTCCGTTCTGTATCGGAAGTTCCCGCACTTTAGTGCAAACTTGCTTGTCTTTCGCATTGTACGTGTCATTCCCTAATATTGACTCGTGCAAGAGAACTCGCACAGGTGCCAGCACCCGAGCTGTAATGCTACATTATCAATCAGCGCACAGTGACGCTAAAGCAATTGACGAATCGTTCTGTGCAATTGTGATTCTGCGGCTGCTTCTGTGCGAAGTGATATCGACGCGGCATTATATCGACCGTGATTTACATCACACACGTGTCATGATTTTCATGCTATGGCCCGTCGCAGGTCATAGTACATGAACTGAGGAGTAAAAATAATAAATAAACCTTTGTGTTTATCAGCTTCAGGAAGGTTTCCACTAGAGATTGCTGGGAAAATACCGGTTGCACACAAAAAGCTTTGTGTGTGTGTGTGTGTGTGTGTACCTGTTATTTTTGCGTACATCCAGTAATATCTGCTATTTTTTTGCCTTCGTAACTGTGCCGTTTCTGATAGTACACCCTCATTCCGCTACACCGAAAAACCAGCGAAAAGACAGTTTGCATTCAAACTTACGTCAAAAAGCGGAAGTTCCCGCACTTTAGTGCAAACTTGCTTGTCTTTCGCATTGTACGTGTCATTCCCTAATATTGACTCGTGCAAGGGAACTCGCACAGGTGCCAGCACCCGAGCTGTAATGCTACATTATCAATCAGCGCACAGTGACGCTAAAGCAATTGACGAATCGTTCTGTGCAATTGTGATTCTGCGGCTGCTTCTGTGCGTAGTGATATCGACGCGGCATTATATCGACCGTGATTTACATCACACACGTGTCATGATTTTCATGTTATGGCCCGTCGCAGGTCTTAGTACACGAACTGAGGAGAAAAAATAATAAATAAACCTTTGTGTTTATCAGCTTCAGGAAGGTTTCCACTAGAGATTGCTGTGTAAAAACGTGCTTCACACAAAAAGCTTTGTGTGTGTGTGTGTGTGTATGTGTGTGTGTGTGCGTGTGTGTGTTAATTTTGCGTACATCCAGGCATATCTGCTATTTTTTTGCTTTCGTAACTGTGCCGTTTCTGATAGTACACCCTCATTCCGCTACACCGAAAAACCAGCGAAAAGACAGTTTGCATTCAAATTTATGTCAAAAACTTATGCATAGCGCAGCGCTATCAACAATAAATTTAAATAAATTAAAAAGTCAGTTTTGCGTAAGGGCGAACCAATGATCGGGTAGCAACAGCTTTGCGACGACAGCAAAGCACGCACGCCTGCTGATCTTGGAGATGGCACGCTGACCACGACCTTTTGATCTACGTTTGCAGTTTCTGCCCGAGCGGACGCCCAATGCCGATGAAGCCCTGGACGTAGGTCCCCAGCCATAGAGATTCCCATTTTCTTTTAATAGAGTTTCCACCCTCCAGCGAAATTTCCCCTTTCTGCCATTGCGTGCTGTTTCGCGTCTTGACAAGTGTAGGCATGTGGTAAAGTAAAACGCAACGGCAGGGGTATGGTATCATCTGATGAGAATATCTAACCTCTGATTAATTTGCACCATTCATAACTATTTTAGATGCGGGGCATCTCTTGCTCGGGTCTATGTCCCGCGGCGTCGGCGTCAGCACTCTCACTTCCCATGAGCAACTCTCCTCCTGCCCCCTCTCCTACGCTCTCGCCTCGCAACGCCGATGCAGGGAGCGTCTGCTGACCTATGCTCGCTCCCCCCTCACCTCAAGGCATTCCTCCCCACGGTGTTTACACCGCCATTGCGCAAGCGCGTCCCCCCTTTCTCCTCTCTTACGCTCCCCCTCTCGCCTCGCAACACCAACGTAGGCAGCATCTGCTAGCGATTTTCTTGTTTGAAAAAACCGACTGCTCCCGCTGCATAATCCTTCACTGGTAACCCAATATATATATATAGGCACTGGATGTTAATTAACCTCCATGGTAGTGCTGGTGGGAGCTTTCTCCTCTGCGTTGTTAAACAATAAAAATTCACAGCATAAGCGTTAACTAAAAGCGGACTGTAGGTCTCTGTGCTCAAACGGGGTCCTCTGTCTCTCACTGGCTATTAACCCATTATTGCCCCTTGTTGCATATCTGCAACACCCATGTCCGTGCCCTGCCGATTGCAAGGATCCTAATGCACCGGTATAAGTTGTTCATACTATGTTATTTTGAGGGTTCTTCGTTCCACGCAGTACAATTTTCAGCCGCTTGGGGGCCACATTCGTCGTATCTGCAGTTTTCAAAATGGCAGCATCCATGTCGTCGTCGAGCTCCGCAAACAAGGTACTGTAAATGTTTTTTTATGAGCCCTCAAGTTAACCTGCGCTGCTTTTTTCACTGAATGTGTGTTCGAAACACTCTTGACAGTAATCTAGAATCCAAAAGTTAGTTTTTTGCTTGCTCTGTTCGAGAAAATATTTTTTGCACGTGGTGTGTTGCACATATGCAACAGTTGGCACTAAATGCCACAATTTTCTTTGTTGCAAATATGCAACATGACTTTTCTGGTTAAAACGCGTCTTACATATCGTGACACGCATTCGTTTGGAGTGTGTGAACGGATGTTTGTTTGCTAATTTTGCTGTTTTAACAATTTTTCAGGGACATACTGCAATTTCAACCTCAACATTCTATTCTGTTCTAAAAGAGAGGCCGAAGCGTTTTGTTCATGCAAACCTGCTGGATGTTATCGACGCTAATGAGAGCGATTTTTCCGCTGATGAAAAAAAAGTGACGAAGAAGTGTCTGGAGACAGCAGTGATGAAGGAGATGCCATCCAAACTGAGGTAAAAGAAGCTGAGGAAGAGGTTGCTACCTCGACGAATGCGCCTTCTGTAGATCGGACACCGCGGAACATGAAAAGGCGGTACACATGGGTGAAAAAGGATTTTGATATCGAGGCAGGTAGTTTCGAGAACAACTTTCCGCTGGCACCTGCAGAGCCGCTGAGTGCAGTGGAATACTTTGACGTGTTTGTTTCTCGATCCACGCTAAAGGCTGTCGTTGATGAAAGCAATAAGTACTACTTTCAAAAACATGGAACCACTCTAAACCTCACCGTAGAAAAACTTACACCTGTGCTGGGCATGTTTTTCAGGATGGGACTTGTAAACATGCACAGGGTTCGTGCGCATTGGGAAAATGAAAGTAGATATGAATTAGTAGCCCAGGTAATGTCCCATAACAGATTCGAAAAGATCACAAGCCACCTGCATTTTTTCGATAATGAAGCGGCCAATGACAAAGTAAAAGAAGACAAATGCTGGAAAGTGCGCCCATGGCTCAGTTCCTTGCGCAGCAACATGGTTGTCTTGCCTCAAGAAAAAAAATCTGCAGTGGACGAAATCTTGATCCCTTTCTGTGGGCGGTGTTACGTTCGTCAGTACATGCCTAATAAACCAAAGAGTAAATGGGGTCTAAAACTTTGAGCACGTTCCGGGGAATCAGGTCTGTGTTAGGATTTTGATGTCTACCAGCGCTGCAACAAAGGTTTTTATGGCAGCCAGGGTGGCTACCAGCTTGGGTTGGGAGCTGCTGTCGTGCTCCAGCTGTGTTCCAGCCTACCGAAGCGCGACGACAACCTAGTCGTCGCTGATAACTTCTTCACAGGCCCTCAGCTTGTAGAGGAGCTTTCAAGAATGGGAATTTTCTATATTGGTACAGTTCGTGAAAACAGACTGAGCTGCAGCAAGTTGATGGAGGAGAAATTGATGAAAAAGCAAGGTCGGGGCACCTGTGATACTTCAGTCACTTTGTGTGACCAAAAGACAATGGCGGCAGCGAAGTGGCATGACAACCGCACTGTTACTCTTCTTTCGAACTGCATTGGTGCTGACTCGCTTACATCAGTCAAAAGGTGGGACAGCAAGGAGAAAAAGCACATTTTTGTCGATTGTCCAGCGATCACTTCTTCCTACAACAGATCAATGGGTGGCGTGGATCTTCTTGACAAAATGGGCTTCTCCTATCGCTTTTCTAACAGGTCTAAACGCTGGTATGTATATTTGTTTTGGCACACGCTCAAAATATCAGCTGTTAATGCATGGTTCATGCACAAGAAAATTCTCCAGCAGCACAAACGGCCGCCTACATCCTTGAGAGAATTCCTCTCCGAGCTCGAAACAAGTCTGATCTTACTCAACAAACGACCACCAGGGCGCCCTTCGATTCAGAATGTCACACCATTCAAGATAGTGTGCCTAAATGTCCCCCGGGATGTCAGAAGAGACAGCAAGGAGCACTGGCCCACATGGAATGCAAAACAGAACCGCTGTAAGGCATGCCCAGGAGGGTACACTTATGTTTCGTGTGCCAAGTGTAAGGTGATGTTGTGTTTCAACAAAGACCGTAACTGTTTTGTTAGTTTTCACCAGTAGGCACCAAACAGCTATGCTTCAGTTTTGTGCTTTCTTCAATTTGAAAATTCGCCAAAATAATTGGTGGCAATAAAAAGTTTTTTTTCACTTGGCTTGGCCTCCATTTTATACACTACTGCCCATTGTTGCACATATGCAACATCCCATTAATAATTTACAGACTATATCTTCAAGTTTTTTATTGAACATTTGTACTCCTAGTGACTCTAAGAGCATGGCCAAGAAATATTTTGAAGTTTGAAGAAATGTTTCTCATACTGGGAATTATTGGGTTAAGCAGCAATTGGCATGTTCTAGTAGGAAACACCGGTTCATCACTGCGTGCTCTCCGCCTCTTCAGGTTTTTCTCCTGCACAACACTGCGTCGAGCGCCACGGTCAGCGTTGCTGCCAGTGTAAACGTTAGCACCCGCTGCTTTGCATCTACGCATGGTTCCTTGTAGCAGGAGATGGTATAATTTTTTGGCTGTTGCAATGCTCGACCGAGTGATGTAATACTTATCGTGACCATCATGAATTGGCGTACATACATACACAAAAAGCAATAGAGCAATTCTTTTAAAAAAGTATTTTTTTTTTTGCCAAACGGAGATGCAGCCTTGAACCGAACGCGCTGGAAGAATGCACTGCTCAGCCATGCCCTCGAAGACCAACTGTGGGCCGTCCAGCGGGCCGAGGCCGCCGCCAGAGCTCAAGGGCTCGTGGCCGATACCTAGGTGATGATATATGCCCAGATTCCTGAATAACTCGCCGGACTTTTTTTTTTTTCTTGACTGAATAAAGTTTCATCTCTCTGCCTGCCAGGGTGAGATTTAAACCATGTATGCACAAGCCAAAGGTGAGCATAGCAAGGGGATCGGAAAGGGACCGTAAGGGAGCAGAGGATCAAAAGAAGGCGAGAATAATAAGAGTGATAAATATAGAATTAGGAAGAAAATAACGAAGTCAGAGGTAGAGATATAAACAGAGAAAAAAAAGATGGAAAAGAAATGGGATCAAGCATATAGTACAGGAAAGTGTTGTAAGAGAAAGGTGACAGGGTAGAAGCATAATCAAGCCAACATCAGCAAGGTGCTCGCCAGCTAAGCTGTGTTATGAATCGCCTTGCACAACTTTTTGCATGCAGCGCTAACTTTTTAACTTGATTTTGAAGTGAACAAAATTTCAGTGGTGAATGCAGTACTACAGAACTGAAAATGTACATAATATACTATTTATTTATTTATTTTATTTAGCAGTACTGTAGGCCTTTGTACAGGTCCATACAGGAAGTGGTTAGAAAAAGTATACAAGAGCATGTACATATTAAAATCACAAACGAAAGCAGAACACAGAATGCCTCAGTAGATAATGCTACAGTAATAGATCAAGAACAACACACAAAAAAAATGAAGAAATGGGAAAACACATCAAGAAGCACCATACATTTGACAAGCTTCTGCAAACATTTATCTCATGAAGTACGTGCCTATATACAATCGAGAAAGAATTCCAGTTTGGCAAGAAATTCATCCACAGATCGGCATTCAACAATTTCACATGGTAAAGCATTCCAAGTTTCAATAACCCATGGAAAAATAGAATATTTAAACGTGTCTAATTTGGCCCTATAAGACCTGCTGTGTTTGTTGTGACAAGTTCTGATGGAGTGACGATGCGGTCTCTGCACGTAATCTTGCTTGTTTATGTCTATGCCGTTGTGATAGAGCATAAAAAGAAACTTCATTGCGGCCACAACACGCCGACAGCCAATGGTAGGCAATGCTGCCTGATTTCTAAAGGCACTTACGCTTTGATGTCAAAAGCTCTACTTCGAATATATAAAGCCTAATGCTTTATTTTCTATACTTTCTAGTTTTTGTATAAGTTTTTTCTGGTCTGTGTTCCACACAATATTACCATACTCAATCAGCGGCCTCACTACTATTTTATATGCGGTTGATTTCACATTTGATAGAGCTAAAGACAGTTTTCTTCGCAAGAATCCTAATGTTCTGAAAGCCTTTGTGCACATCTTTTTAATGTGAATATTGGTCTTCATGTCTCTTGTAAAGGTCCCGCCCAGATATTTAACTGAACCTGTCATTACTAAATCGTTACCCATTAGCCTGTATTTGAAACTAAGAATTGTCTTTTTATGTCATATAATCATGCATGTAGTTTTCTTAACATTAATTTCCATGCTCCATCTGTCACACCAATGAGCTATCTTGTTAAGTTTATTGTTCAATTAGAGTTGATCATCGACTCTCTGTACGCAGTGTAAATAACCAAGTCATCGGTGAAGAGCCGTATCTTTACTCCTTCTTCTGCGCAATCAGCGATGTCATTAATGTAAATGTCGTGACACCACGGACAATCGTGCCCATACAAAGTTGGGTGACTTAGAAGTGTGGCAGGTTGGGCTAGTTGGTATGGCATGACGATAGTTATAGCGCGAGAACAAAACGACGACACAGAGACAAGAAGGACACGAAAGACACGAGCGCTAACTTCCAACTGAGTTTATTGTGCAGAGCACGAAAATATATAGAGGAGACAGTAACCATGTGATAAAAACCATATGACACAAAGAGCAGAACATGAGTAAAAAAAACAAAAACAAACAACGCAAAAACAAAAGCACTGAAAAACAGCAAAGAAAAATCTAGAAGAAATCGAAACTGAAAGGTAAAGATAATATAACTACCTGCCCGCACCGAAACCTTCGAGGAACCTGCGTTCCTTCTCGGACAAAGCCACGGAGGGCTTGCTAATACAAGGCACCTGTTCGCGTGCCATCTGCGCGGCCTCAACAATGACTCGGGTGCTTTCATCTCTGTGTTTGTACAGCGTCGCTGTGTCCTTGAAGAGGGGAACACAATTGCACTCAGTGCAGTGCTGAGCAAGAAAACCATCTTTCCCGTTTCTAATATTGTTCGCGTGTTCTCTCAGCCGATCGTTCAGACACCTTCCGGTCGTTCCGACATAACAAGCACCGCATGAAAGGGGGGTCCTATAGACAACTTCCCGGGAGCAGGCCGCATACCTGTTTCGATGTTGAACTCTGCATTCAGTTGATGATTGCGTTTTCAGGGGGTTTGTAGATTTGGTGAGGCTGATTAATTTGAACGGTGCCGAGAACAGGACACGAACTCCAACACATTTTCCAATTTTTTTTTTGAGCCTGTGTGATATCTGGTGTATGTATGGAATCACGGCTATCCTTTCACGTTCTGTATTCGTGTTGCTCAGATTCTGTCGCTTCCTCTGTTCTGCCTTATTAGTCCGCAGGATCGTCTCAGCAACAGACGCGATAAACGCCTCGGGGAAACCTGAAGCCTTAAGCCGGGAAACTTGAGCTTTGAAGCTCGCAGAGATATTGTGGGCGCACGACCTATTTAAAGCATTCTCCTTGCTGTGAGCGGAAGAAAAGGGAAGTAGAGGTTTCTGCGCACGTGGTTCATAACACCACTAGATGTGCTGTGAGCTAAAAACCAGATTTAAATCCAAAAAGCGTAACTTGTCATTATCGGGCATTTCATGTGTCAACACAAGAGGCTTTAAACAATCTTCAAACACACCTATAGTTTGAGTCGCAAACGAGTGAAACATAGAAGAATTACAATTTAGAAGAACCAAGAAATCATCCACGTATCTGAATATTTTGACGACATGCGAGCCTTCTAACTTTTCGAGCAGTTTTTTGCCCATTTTCGCCAACAGAACATCACTGAGGAGAGGTGCTATGCATGAACCAATTGAAACACCCTTTTTCTGCGGATAAATGCAACCATTCCATTGAACGAAAGTAGACGTAAGGTACAGCAAAACCAGGTCAAGAAAATTTCGCGAACTAATGCCAGTTTTTAATTGGAAGTTCAATTCCCCGAAAATTTCTATGTTATCCCTTATACATTCTAATACCTCATCGTGAGGCAGAGAGTAGTATAGGTCCTTTATGTCAATTGAAAAACCGAAAAGATTAGATTGATTTGACTGTTTGAAAAATTCTATCAGAGCCTGCGAGTTTTTGATCACAAATGGGTCATCAATTTTTAGACACTTTAGATGGGTCTGAATAAACAAGCCGAGTTGCTTTTGCCACGTACCACTTTCTGTCACAATGACACGGAAGGGCATGTCAACCTTATGTGTTTTGGCAGAAAAAAACATGCTGAGCCCATTTTTGTCACTTTTGCTAATGTGCTGCGCTAACTGTTTTAAGTCTAGTTTGGTGGTAAACTACATCTGGGGTACCAGTATATAACACTAACCCAGACCAACATAAGTTACCCAGACAGGTTGGAAATTACCAATTGTGTTTTGAGAAACCAATTAGAAAATTTCGGTGTCTAGATCTATAATGATTTTTTAGGTTTTGTGTCCCTCAACCGCAATATGATTGTGAGGGACACCGAAGTGAAGTACTCTGGAAAGTTGCACCACCCTGTGTTGAGAGGGACCCACCCATGTGCATGTGTGTGCGTACACGCACAAACACACACATTACGCGTTATTATGCGTAAAAGTCAATTTCATCACAATCCGCAGGCCACAGAAGTTGCATTTCGGACAATCATAGGGTCGTAAAGCTAACTGTCTTTGAAATTTAAAAAAAGTGTGTCAATGAAATGAATATATTCATCCAAGTGCATTTTCGGCATTTGGTCAATGCATCGATCCAATCAAGCACTAAAAAGTATCATGTATGATATAACTTTTTTAAAATAACTCCAGATGTAGAGGGTTGAAGATGTGTGAGCTCAAAGCAAATAACTCTAGGAGAAGCTCAGAACATTCATTAGTTGACTCACTGCATTGAGAACCTTAGGCACGGCAATTCTATAATTTATTTTCGGGTCCAAAACGGTGTTAATGGAGCCCACATCTCTGCCACATCTATCATCTCCACGTTGGAACTGCTGTTTTTTTTAATCAGTACATTTGCGACTGTAGAAAAGCGTAAAAAGCAGCTTTGCTGTAATCCAGGAATCCAGTGAGATGAAGCAAGTGAAAAATATAATGGAGCTACTTTTCATTAGATGTGTACTGTCTGAGAAATTTGACTATAGTGGGGCGTGAAATGCCACGTTGTCTTCATTTGTTGGAATGTATGTTTACCAGTGCATGTATAATATGACAATTGCAATATTTAATTTGATGATCACTCAAATGATAATATTTGCTGGAAAGCTGCAAGTAACTCTAAATAAATGCGACAATCAAGTGAAGAATTCTACAAGGGACTCGGTGAAAAAGAAAGCCCAAATTCGCTCATTACGAGTGGAACTAACAACTCTGGGTCAGGGCAATTTATTTCTATTGTGCATAGAAAATATATTCTAGGCACTTTACAATTACATTGCCATTAAGAGTCCGACTTGTTAATCTCATTAGAGATGAAAGCTTTGAGATGTTTCACCATCACGATACCAGAAACCATGTTGTTGAATTGCATGAACTTCACGTTAATAAAGATTACCTGTGGACAAATACATAAAATGAAAAATTGCTCCATGGATGCCACATTCATTTCACTAAATGCAAATCATGCTCACCATGCTGGCAATTTTGGCCTAGTAACATGTACCAGGTCTTGACAACAAACAGGTAGTGTTTGCAGCAGTCTATAATGCAAAGATGAAACCAATGCTACATTTCAGAGATCATTACAGTACAAGAATATCTTATCTTGAAAGCTATTGTGTAATTGTAAATATATATTTTGATGCGTTATTATCTTTACCAATTTCTTAGCCTTACCAAGTTCTGTGGTGTTCAATTCAAACCATGGTATATCAGCAAATCTAATTTGTGTAATTTGTTTGAATTACCATAATAATCACTCTGTGTGGAGTTCATATCAATAAATTTTATCATGAAATGATCGATTGATCAGTCAATCAACCTGACCCCCTCATACATATCTGTTGAATGGGGCACCAGATGGGACAGATACCAATTGGGCATGTAATGAGGCCCAACTGGAGTTTTCTTATAAAGCACTGATGCAATGTTCCCCAATTGGTCTCATATAACAATGTCAAACTTGAATGCCTGATGTATTAACTAGACTCGTAATAATGTTCAAACATTCCGATCGAAAGAGCAAAGTTCCAATATTAGTTGACCCTGATTGCCTAGTGAAACACAAAAAGCGTGCATACATTTAGGGTAAATTTTTCGTGGAAGTTAGTAACGTCTCTTAGATATCCATAGAAATCTAAATTGTCAATGTTACATGTACCTGCAACTATAAAAAGCTCCACCATGTTAGGTTGTACGTACGGTGTACAAGGACACTGTGGACATGTAATAGTCATACATAGACATTGTCGTTGAGTAAATGAAAATATTTTCTGTGCACTTCGCAGCCTCTCTGCATGTTGGTGTGTCACACCTGCGGCCACACTGTAATTTTGCTCACTGCCCATGTAATACATTACAGATAGCATCAATAGTGCGAGGCTACATTCCCACTGATTACTGTAGTGATTATATTATATGACAACAGCAATTAGTAACATCACATCTTTGATACTTTCTATAATGTATAGCACAGCAGCAATGAGAAAGACTGCAGTGGGTCTGCTGGTCTATATCTAATAGACCAACTCCATGCAGCAAGAATGAGAAGTGCATGGGAAAACCCTCTCATTCACAAAATTTTAGCAATGTTTGGCATGTGCGTCCCAAACATCTTGATATTATCATCACATGCAAGCTTCTGTTCAACCGGCATGCTTATGCAGAATCAATAAGATCTACAAGATTTATTGCAGCGTATAGAATATTGTTTTCAAACACATTTATTAAACATAAATTCAGTCAGTCTTCGAATGTTGAGGCAATGTAACTGAAGTTATAGGAATGAAATAATGCTGAACAGAAGTGTTCAATGCAGTTTCCTTTGAAAGCTTCAAGCTGCAGCATAGCTACTCATCAAAGCCACTTGCCCCTGGAAACACAGCAACAAGAGAGTCAGTGTAAGCTGCAGAAAAACAGTCTAAAGAAATACTATAATACTTTCCCAGCAAGAGCGGTACTGTACTCATGTTTACTATGGAGGAACTTAGGTAATATACTCACTGCTCAACATAATAGAAGAAATTAAGAAAGGTGGCGATCCATATTACAAAAAAACACTGTAAATGCAGCTGACTAATGCATCGAAAGCAATATCAACATTACTAATTTCAGCATACTTTAGTATGGCTATTCTTAAAAGCTAAAGAGCACCATGGAAACAAAATCCTCAGATAAAGTACAAAAACATTAATGTTTACTTCTATGTCTAAGTAAAGAAAAAGCGTGTATGATAATTCAGCCCCATCAGTAAGCAAAGAAAAATTTAACGAAGTGTCAGTAAAACTTTTTACTTATATTAGCATTTCACTCTGTCATATTCTTGTGCTTTGAGGGTATTAGTTAATAAATACATAAAAAATTCGTGCTTCGCTCTAAATTTTAGCTTCGTGACATCACACTACAAAGCGTAATGATTTCATACCAAAGTGCTACAGACAAATGGGCTCGGCCAACTACACTATACACACGTGTGTTTCCAGTTTATGCCTAATTGTCTGCCCCATTGTGCCATATCGTTATGGGTAACAATTAACTTGCTGAACAGTACCCAGAGGCGAATTATTGTTCAAGTATAACTTGAGACAACACTATACTAAAGGGACCAACAATCATTCGGCACGTGTCACAAGATTCTAGCAAAAATGGGAGGACAATAAATTATTCTGAATATATTATTTATGTTGCTTTTCATTAGGTAGAAACTATATGTTTAAATTGCCACAGAAGTTTAAAAAAAAGCACTTCATGGCTTCTGTTCAGAGGGCTAAGTAGTATGTGATAGAAAAGTAAGATCACTATGTGAGGTAATCTCGTCATTTAGTACAACATATTTCTTAAAAGCTGCAATCTTTAAGCTATGAAGCCATCTGTACTTTATTTTATAAACATCAAAAGGTGTAAACATACTACGAGACGCGAAGCTGCTATGGCAGTGAGTGGAACAGCACACATGTTGCAAACTGTGGTGTTTCTCATTATATAGAAATGCACTTGAATGCTTGAATAGGTAGGTTTATGAGCGAGTTTGCATAGTTCTGTGTTCTTTCTAGAAAACACCAAAGACCATTTCATTTTTGTGTGAATGGGTGCTAGCACTAAATTAGCACCACTGCTGATTGATGTATGCTACCATATTCCACAAACACTGGCACATGATCGTCATCACTCACATGCCTGTTTCACTGATCCTACCAAGGTCTTCTGATTTTGGAGCAAATTTTGTCACAGAAAAATGTCCCGCATGGAGCACTTTGAAGCAAGTAATTTTGCATCTAGGAGCACTCTGGTACAGGTAAACGCACATCATAAAGTACAGAGGAGCAGCTATAGTTGCATTCACATTCAAGAACATGAAAAAATATTTTGAAGCTCTTGTGAAAGGATTAGAATTATTTTCATTCATTAAACATATTGCTACAAGCCAGTGCATGGAGTTGAACAAGACAAAGCAGATAGACTGGAGCGAGCTAATATGTGTGGCTGGCACAGCTCGCTTAACCGGCTGTAAATACATCAGTGACTACCCCTCCGAGTCGGTCTCCTTCTCGTAACATATTTGGTGGAGTTGTGCGGTCCCCGTCCTTGCCACGAAACTTTGAAGCGGACGCTCTCTCGTGGCTTTCAACATGACCACTCAAGACTCGGCTACACCCTCTCCAGTCGCCCGCCCTTCTGCCCTCCTGTCAACCCAGCGCCCGCAACAACTTTCGTGACGCTGTCCGTGCTCAAAGACCCCGGCGTGTTCTCGAACGCGAGGGTAGCAACGTCGACCAGTGGCTACACCTCTACGAACGTGTCAGCGCCACTTACAGGTGGGATCCCACTTATGCTCGCAAATGTCATAATTTATTTCGACGGAACCCCTCTTGTTTAGTTCGACAACCACGAGCATGACATAACAAGCTGGGACAGCTTCAAGGAAAAGATCCATGACCTTTTTGGCAACACCTCTGGTCGACGTGAAGCTGCGAAAAATGAGTTGTCGATTCGGTATTACATTAACGCACACCATTCCGTCCATCGCAGGAAATTCTACATGTCTCCCAGTTGTCAACTTTAGCTTGACACCTCAAGTGCTGCCACAAGGGATCTCTTTGCTGTTGCTCTGCACCTTAGAAGACAATGCGGTAGATGTTTTCACGATGGCCGCTCCTTTTGACCCCCACGCTCAACATCAATCTGCTACTTGCTCCAACAGCGCTATTACATCGATGATCGCTTCCAGCTTAACGCCGCAGCAGACTGATGAGCTCCACTGGGTTCTGTTGTCCTACATCAAGTTTTTGACCTCAGCGGCTGTCATGTTGGGGAAAGCTACTGATATGACCCACCGCACAAACACTGGTAATGAGCATCCTATTCATAGGTGTCCATATCGGGTGTCGGCGGCCGAGCGTTACATTATCCAAAGTGAGGTCGACAAAATGCTCGCCAAGGACATCATTGAGCCATCCTGCAGTCCTTGGGCTTCTCCTGTAGTGCTAGTCTGCAAGAAAAACGGTGCATGGCGTTTCTGCATTGATTATCGACACCTCAACAAAATTACCAAAAAAGACGTGTACCCTCTGCCACGAATAGATGATGCGCTTGATTGCCTCTATGTGTGCCACTATTTTTCCTCCATAGACCTTTGTTCTGGCTACAGGCAGATAGAAGTAGATGAAATGGACCGTGAAAAGACGGGATTCATCACCCCCGATGGCCTATATCAGTTCAATTGTGATGCCCTTCGGCCTTTGTAATGCTCCAGCCACCTTCGAACGAATGATGGACTCCCTGCTCAGAGGATTGTACAGAAGAGAGCCGACTTTACCACTGGACACAGTCATCTCAGCTCACACCTTGTCCACCAGTGAGTATGCCCCCGACGCGATTGCGCGAGCCGATCATGCCTCTCAGCTCGCTCACGCTCGGCTGATGGCGTCGCAAAGCAACCAATGAAGTCGGTACGATGCGGAACATAGAGACGTACATTTCGCTCTTGGTACCCTCGTTTTACTCTGGTACCCTCATCGTCGGCTGGGCCTATCAGAAAAACTTCTGTCTCATTACACGGGACTCTACCGTATATTGCGTCAAGTTACACCTGTCACCTACGAGATCAGCCCCAGCAGTAAAATTAGAGTAAGTGTATATTATCATCCAGCACCGCTCAATTTTCTGCTGCTCATGACGTAAAAGGAGTAGAACCGTGAAAAACAACACTGCGCTTGCGGTCATCAGTGAGCCAAGCCGAGCTGTGGTACATGCGCGGTAATCCATCGTGCTCTAACACAAACCACCTGCATGCTCACTGTTTGAAGCATGTGAGCATACGACTTTATATTCACTGCAGATAGAAAAACTCAGATTACATGTGGTTTAAGCATTTTACACTTTACCATGCCAGGATCAGATTCACCACCATGCCACGATCAGATGCCAGGTAAGATTTCCTTCCCGTTAAAAAAATATAGGCACAATGAAAAATGGCTGTTGGTCCCATTGCCATTAGCAGACTGTAAAAGTGCTTCTGTTCCTATAAGCGGCCATATAGGGGGTATGCACTGAACCTTGATCACAAAATGGCCACACAACCGTCATGCCAATTCGGAGGTTCATTCGTGTGTGCCGTGCGTGCTTTACCTAAGTCAGCCTGCAAGAGGTACTCTGGAGGAGACGCTCCCAAGTGCAATTTTGGCGCACTTGTCGTTGGCATTATCAGAATGGCTCAGTAAATCTGATTTGGTGCACTTTCGCACAGGATTAGAATAGCTTCGGTTTACAGCATGCTTTTTAAGCACAAGTTCGTCCTCACCGCAGAAAGGAAAGTTCTGATAAATATTCTATGATGCTTTCTTTTACAAAGCACAGTTCCATTGTATACTCTGATTAGTGAGCTTCAATCATAACAGGAAAAAAAAAAAAACAGGCACTGCAGTAACCAGCTTTCAGGTCCTTCAAGGTCATTGCCAAATTAACCAACGTTTATTACTGTTTGTGGCATTTCTGTGCCGTTCCGGGGCATCATGCTGCCATTTTCAAATTGCTGCTTCCATGGCAGTAATCGGCAGCATGAAATTTTTGCATAGCACCTTCAAGAAAGAAAAAAGCAGTAATCAACACATAACAGATGATACCGATATCACCAGTTGATCAAATTCATAGCCTGGTTTTCTTCACACTGACAACACCCAAAGACTGATACAAAATTTTGTCCACGAAAGAAGAGGTCAGCTTATGAGAAGTGTAGTACCTAAAGCATGAGGTCTGCAATGAATTTTAATATGTGAGCGACTAATTTAATAATATTTTGTGCACTGTGATCACTGTAAAATCTGAAACAAGCACCCCCTTTACAATGAAAGATAATTTGACAAGATCGGGAAGGGAGGCCTTTTCTCATTCTGGATGAATACTCGATATGGGGGACAAATAGCCATTATGAATGTAAAAATGCACACCCATGCTTCTAAAGAAGTACCCTGTTAAGTACACACGCAATAACTGTTTCAAAAGCAATCAATGGAACAGTGGAAATGGTGGTAGGGGAAGGTTGAAGGGTGCTTGCTTTGTCATGTGCATATAGTTCAAATTTCTCTAAAAGAGAAAACGGGGGCGGCACTTACTCGGTATTTGACGGTATATTCTCTATCTTGCTCCTGTATTGATATCATTTCTACATGTTCAAAACTATGTACCCAATAATATTGTTACGTCTACGAGGGGTTTATTCGAAGCAGACGAAACGGTCGACTCGATGGTATACCGCGGTGAACGCGAAGCAGCGAGCTCTTGCCACCAACCGAACGTCCTCTTCTTCTGCTACCACCATGTTCCCCGCTACACAGGTGCACATACCTAAATTACACATGTGGTAACACTTCCCTCCGCGCAGACGAAGCCCGCTGGGCGAGTCAAACAGTCTCTCGAGGAATAAAGCGCTCCAAACGTGCAACATGGACAAGTTCAGTTTTTGCAGACCGTCGGCCGTTTGAATGGAGGCGCGCTATGCGGTAAACTAAATCACTGATACGGTCTACAACAAGATAAGGTCCCGCATAGTGCGCTAGCAGTTTCTCGCTCAAACCACGTTTTCTAGTTGGTGTCCAGAGCAACACTAGGTCGCCGCAATTGTACGTCACGTGTCGACGTCGGCGGTCAAAATGTGCCTTCGAGCGATCTTGCGAAGCAAGAGAGCGCGAATAAGCAAGGCGTCTAGCTTCTTCTGCCCGATAGATGATCTCGGATATGCAGGGATCATGGTGGTCCAAACACGGGAAGATGGTATTCAGGGTATGACGAGGTGGTCGAGCATATAGAAGAAAGAAAGGACTGTAGCCGGTAGTTTCATGCTGAGCGGTGATGAATGCATATGTGATAAAGGGTAGAATACTATCCCAGTCCTTGTGATCGGATGCTACATACATAGACAACATGTTCGAGACAGTTCTGTTCGTTCGTTCAGTTAGACCGTTCGTTTGGGGATGGTATGGCGTAGAGTGCCGAAACCTTGAAGCACAGACACGAAGCATCTCTTCCATCACGTCTGCTGTGAATTGTCGGCCACGGTCACTGATTACGATTTTTGGAGGTCCACGTCGAAGAATTACAAAACGTAGCATGAAGGAAGACACATCGGCTGCAGTTGCCAATGATATGGCAGCTGTCTCGCAGTACCGTGTTAAATGGTCGGTGCAAACGACTATCCAGCGATTTCCATAAGAAGACCGGGGAAAGGGTCCAAGGAGGTCAATCCCGACTTGCTCGAATGGAGTTCTAGGGGGCGGCACCGGATGTATTCACCCTAAAGGAGCACTTTATGGGCGCTTATGACGTTGGCACTCGTTACAGCTAGACACGTACTGTTCCGTCGTCTGGCGCATTTTGGGCCAGTAGAATCTTTCTTGAAGACGGCACAGAGTTTTCGCTGTGCTTAGATGACCGGATGTTGGGTCATCATGCATAGCCTGCAAAACATAAACGCGAAGACTCTTCGGAACAACCAGAAGATATCGTGAGCCGGTGTTGGTGTAGTTCTTTTTGTAAACTAGCCCGTCTCGGATGCAGAAGCGCGTAGGCGATGATTTTGGTTTGGTAGCAAGAAGCTGTTGTATGGTGCTGTCCCTTTGTTGCTCATCCTTAAAGGTCTTGTTATCGGGAAAAGGTTGGTCGAGTGATGCAATGTAGGTATCGAAGGTGTCCGCGTCACATTCCATTGTTGGAAGCGGTAGTCGCGAAAGACAATCTGCGTCAGCGTGACGTCGGCCGCTCTTATAGGAAACCATGAAGTCATATTCTTGTAGACGAAGTGCCCAGCGCGCCAGCCGACCAGATGGGTCACGCAGGTTGACCAACCAGCAGAGAGAATGATGGTCTGTCACGACGGTAAAGGGGCGTCCGTACAGGTAGGACCGGAAGCGCTGCACTGCGAAGACTACTGCAAGGCATTCTTGCTCTGTGACAGTGTAGTTACGCTCGGACTTGCATACGCTACGACGTGTTCTTGATTATCCAAGCGTTGAACTAGGACAGCACCTACACCAATACCGCTGGCGTCTGTGTGAATCTCAGTGGGAGCGAGAGGATTGAAGTGTCGAAGAATCGGATGGGACGTCAAAATAAACTTCAACTCCGAAAAAGCAGACTCGCATTCCGGGGTCCAGTCAAACTGCGCCCCTTTCTGAAGCAGACACGTGAGCGGGTATGCGATATTGGCAAAGCCAGGAATGAATCGGCGAAAGTATGAACAAAGCCCCAAAAAGCTGCGCAGTTCTTTCACCGAGCTTGGCTGCTTAAATGCCTCCACTGCGGCCGTCTTGGCGGGATCCGGTCGTATGCCTTCTTTGTTTACTAAGTGTCCAAGGACAAGTGTTTGGCGCTCTCCAAAACGACATTTCTTTGAGTTGAGCACCAAGCGTGCTTTGCTTAGGCAGTCCAGTACGAGGTCAAGGCGTGTGTTGTGCTCACAAAAAGTGCGCCCAAAAATTACAACGCCGTCCAAGTAACACATACACACTTCCCACTTCAGTCCACGCAGAATGTTGTCCATGAATCGCTCAAAAGTTGCGGGCGCGTTGCAGAGTCTGAACGGCATCACATTGAATTCAAATAGTCCATCTGTTGTAACAAATGCCGTTTACTCCTTGTCTTCCTCGTGTATTGGAATCTGCCAGTAGCCTGACCTCAGATCCACAGACACAAAGAGGCCGATGATAGACAGTCGATAGCATCACCAATCCACGGGAGTGGGTATACGTCTTTTTTAGTGATGGCATTGAGACGGCGGTAGTCAACACAAAATCGCCATGTCACATCCTTCTACTTCACTAGAATTACTGGAGCGGCCCACGGACTACATGATTCTTGAATTACATTTTGCTTGAGCATCTCGCAAACCTGTTCGTTGATCACTGCGCGTTCCGAAGGCGATACACGATATGGTTTCTGTCGGAGAGGTCTGTGAGATGTCGTGTCGATTCGATGCTTTATACGAGAAGCAGGGAATGACGGTGAATCATGCTGAGCGAAATCAAAAATACCGGCATGTTTGCGCAGAATACTCGCCAGTTCATTACGTTCCTTGGTGCTGAGTGACTTATCAATCATAGCCATAATGGTGGTGTCCCTGGCGTGCAGATTATCGCAACGGGTCTTATACGGGGAATCGTTGCTTTCTGCGAGAATGGCAAGCGAGAAGACTTGGTGTTCACGAATCTCTGCAAATTTCAGACCCTTCGGCAGCACTGTAGGTTCATTAGAGCAGTTAATCGCTCATAAACCAGTATGCCCTTGCACAACCGATAATGTACAGTAGGGTATTAAAACTGTCTTCTTTATGCAACTGAGATGCACGGGCTCCACAGTTGCGTCAAATGTTTTCTCGCTTGCAGGTGAACAGGCAACAGGGACACATTTTGCAGACAACGGCGGCACAGTTGTGTCCACAGACACGCAAAGAGCACTTTCTTGAGAGGGCGAGTTTTCCAAAACGAAACTGGGATATCAGAATCTACTGTAATTTGTCCTGTGCGGCAATCTACAGTAGCACCACATAGCTTCAAGAAATCGAGTCCCAGAATGACGTCATGCGTAGTATGAGGGAGAACAGCAAACTCTGCGACAAAGTTCTGGCATGCCAAACTAACAGTCACAGTGCAGACACCAACAGGTTGTAACACCTCTCCGCTCACTCCACGAAACGTATCAGGACGGTCCCAACGAAACATAACCTTTCGTCCGAGAAGGCGGGTGAAAACTAAACTCATCACTGACACGCTTGCACCTGTGTCCACCAACGCCATCGTCGGTACACCATCGATAAGCACTCGAACCTTATTTCTAAACATGGAAGCTAACGGAGGTATATCTGTTGAAATCGAAGACTGTCCGGCGACCTCACCTCCAACGGCCGCGCCGGCTAGTTTTCCGTAGGAGGCGAGAAGTGGCGGCGCCGAGGAGACGGTGATCGGTTGGCGCGAGGGGCAGGTGGCAGTGTCAGACTGCGGTCAGAGGCCGGAGATTGGTTTCGTAGCGGTCCTGGGATCTCGTAAGACGCGCTTCCCGGGAATGTCGGTGCTCGGGTAACGCCAGAACGGTTAAATCTCGGTAATCGGTCGTACCTTGGCGGCTGCCGGTAGTTGCAATACCTGGCAATGTGTTCTTCGAAGCCACAGTTGTAGCAGACTGGTACAGGATGCTCGCTGAACCAATGCTGAGACTGCTCAGCTGTGAAGGGTCGGTGACGAGCTTGCTGAGCGGGGGCTGCCCACCTCTGTGTGGCGGGGCCGTGCCGAAGGCGTTGGCCATATCGCTGGTCGGCCGCGAATGAGTCACGACGTGGCCTCGGATTTCCAGTTTCGCTGATGTCTGCCACACATACCGATGGTGGCAAAGGAGCTGATGGTGCCGCCGTGTAGTAGCGTGGATTGGTAGGTGGATGAGGAATGGTTTCGTCAACCCTACCACCTTGTCGCTGCAGTTCTTCATGCACAATTGCCCGAATAGTAGCCGCAAGGTCGGTGGGCGGGCTCACGTCGACGCTGGCAACCGTTGTCACATTTGCCAGCCTACCAAATTTTGGGGCGATGCGACGAGTCTTCAATTTTTCAAACGTGCGGCAGTGATGTTGGACGTCGGATGCAGAGGTGAGGTCATCTCTGCCTATCAGAAAATTGTAAACGTCTTCCGCTATGCCTTTCAATAGGTGTCCAACCTTGTCTTCTTCAGACATCTGCGGGTTTATAATCTTGCAAAGCTTAAGGACGTCCTTTATATAAGCAGTGCAGGTTTCTCCAGGAGTCTGGGCTCTTCCAGCAAGAGTCCGCTCCGCGCTTTTCTTTTTTGAGTCGGAGTCACCAAAACACTTCTTGAGTTCTTGAGCAAAAAGAGCCCATGTTGTCAAGGACTCTTCGTGGTTTTCATACCACGAGTGCAGTGTCCGTGAGAAACAGCGCGACGTTTTCTAGCTGATCGATAGAGTTCCAGTGGTTGTACCGGCTCACCCTTTTGTAGTGCGTTAGCCACGCGTCCACATCTTCTCCTGCCATTCCCGCGAACGGGCGGGGTTCCATGTAGATGCCTAGGTGTAGCCAGTGTGGATTGGCGCGAAGTCGATGCGGTTGATTCCTGACCTTCGCTCTGGGCCATGACGACTGTTGTCGGCGGCAGACCGGCAAGACGACGGCTCCGGCGAACTCCGAACAGCTGTGGCGCCGTGGTACGTCGACGTGTCTTACCCCGGCACCTCCACCACTCTGTTACATCTGCGAGGGGTTTATTCGAAGCAGACGTAACGGTCGACTCGACGGTCTACCGCGGTGAACGCGAAGCAGCGAGCTCTTGCCACCAACCGAACGTCCTCTTCTTCTGCTACCACCATGTTCCCCGCTACACAGGTGCACATACCTAAATTACACATGTGGTAACAACATTGTAGGCATCTATAATGCGCTTCATCCTCATCTGAACAGCAGTTAATCATCATCATCTGTTCTGGCTGACAATCATCATCGCCTTTGAATGTGCGCTTCATCTCCGGGTCCCTTGCGCTTGTTCGTTCCAGAGTTCACGGCCAATAAACCTCGTTGCAACCGAGTCGTCATACGTGGTGGAGGTTCATTGACGATCCCAGTACCTCTCCTCACAACGCCTACTCGCTGGAGCTCCGTTCAGGCCGCCGCTTGGACCCTCAGTCCACCAACATGTCTCGGAGTGAGTGGGTGAATGCCCTTTCTGCTCCCGTCTCTGCGCCGCAAGCCCCTCCTCTTTACATCGTGAACCACCAGCGTGACCCTCCGATCTTCGCTGGTCTCCGCGGCAAAGATATGGAGGACTGGCTCGATAACTACGAGCGAGTAAGCGCAACTAATCACTGGGACGACTCTAACAAGCTCCGCCGAGTATCGCTTTATCTCACGGTCGTTGCCAAGACATGGTTCTTGAACCATGAGACCGAGCTCACCGACAGGCCTGCTTTCAAGTAGCAGCTTCGCCAAGTATTCAGCACACCAGCCGTTCGATTCGCTCTAGCGAGGAGGGCCCTAGATACTCGCCAACAACATCCCGGCGAGTCATACACATCTTACATCGAGGATGTCCTTGCGCTTTGCCGGCGCGTCAATTCTTCGATGTCCGAGTCGGACAAACTGCACCACATCCTGAAGGGCATCGGAAGCATTGCATACAATGCCCTTGTTGCCTAGAATCCTTCTACTGTCGCTGACGTCGTCAACGCCTTCTACTGTCGCTGACGAATCCTTCTAGAAGAATCCTTCTACTGTCGCTGACGTGGTCAATGCCGGTAAACTGTGCCGCAGTATTTGTAGTATTTACATGGCTTTGACTCGATCAAATTTTCCGAAACTTCGTACACTTAGTCTATGCCAACCACAGATTACAATGTACTTCATTTTTATCGACAGAAATCTGAGAGTACACGGTATATACCTTTAAATTTTCCTACATCATGGTGTTTGGTGCTAGAATCTCAAGGTGGCGTCGCCACCTACATTTTCTCCCGCGCCTTTTCTCACTTACTATAAGCATCAAGACACAATAAGAGTACTAATACTTGAAAAACCATTTTGCTCGTTAGTGTCCCTTTAAGGGGGGACGTGGCAAGTAAAACTAATTTTTTTATTAATGTACTGTTTGTGATGAAATTTGGTGTGTGTATGTGGATGATTGTGAGGATTCCAAATATGAAAACCGTTTTCAAATACCTCTTGTACTTTTTGAGTTACAAGCATAATTATACTAATTAATGCTCTTCACACTTAAAGAGATAATTATTGCTAAATGAAATTATTTTTTCATATTATTATGTTCCCAAAGCATCAACTTGTGCAAAGAAGCTATTAGTTGATTTTTCTAGTTCTTGTAACCATAAATAAAATTTCCAAAACATGGATGTTGTTTTGCGCACACATCGCAGTAATTATAAAATGTGTTCTAAAAATTTTAAATGATGAGTAAGAAGAGAGATAAAGCTTTATTGCACTGCTAAAGGCCTCCTGAGCCTAGTGCAAAAAACGGAACGACTCTATCAGTCTTTGTTAAAAAATGACAGATGTTCTAGCGAAGGCACATAGGCGAAAATCAAGAGTTGAGAAAACTGACTTTGAAAGTTCACTCTTGTTTGGAAGTTCACAACATGCCTAAAACACTCAGAATCCTCCTGGGCAGTAATCCTGAGATGCTGTGGCCTTGGCCTCTGTAGAGCGCAACCCAGTTTTGCGCTTCTTTGTCGTGGAACAATGCGCCTTTTGAGCCCTCTTCACCCTTTTGGCATCCTTTTCGGCTGCTCGCCGCAAAGAGCAGTCTCCTGGATTGAAGCCCAGTTGAGCAGTGATCTCTTGCAGCGCACTCTTGCAGCCACCATTGAAACGGCAGACTGCATCTGCAACTGCACTTTCCACACTTCGAAGGGAGGCGAACTGGCTCTTGGACTGGAGTGACCAAATGAGGCTGTTCATACTCTCCACAGCGTTCTGGGTTTTTCCCTGCGCACACCTTTCAAGGAGCTCTTTGTTCGAGAGGCGCTTGTAGATTGGCAGCAGTGCCACTCGCACGTGAGGGGGCAGTTTATGTTTGTGAGGCGGCAGCGGCTCTCCCTTGGCCAATGCCTGATTGTGCGGGCACCAGGAGTCAGTCCCACTTGGGCACAGGTCGTGGTGCGGATCATGGTCTGTGGATGTTACATGGTAATAAGTGGCCACGATGGCCCTCTCCATGCCAGGAACATCGTTGGGGTGGCTCTTAATGGCCCAGCCATAATAATTCGTCAACTTCTTTATAAGGCCCTGCGTCAGCCGGCCTTTGCCACCCATGCTCAGTCCTCGGCCTTTGGATTTGTGCTCATCAAGAAGGTTGCGCAAGGAAGTGCCCATTCTTTTTTTCACATGGTTCACACACTCCTGTTTCTTAATCAACATGTAGCCATACACCTTGTCTTGCGTGAGGGCAAGGTACGTACGGCTGTCACCGTCGCAGAGCACATTGATGTATCGAAGCTTGTACTTGGTAAACGATCTTTCAAACATGATCCTCGCTGCTTCTACTTCCATTTGGCCTGCATTAGCATCGGTGTTCTTTTGGCACTGTGGCTTGTGTTTCTCAAGCCACTCCTCATAGTTGTCGTCACCAGGCTTGGGGCCAACAGCACAGCCTTGGCAGTAGTTGGACAGGACACAGTGGTCCAAGACCAAGCCTGTGTACAGCTCGATTACACAGCCCACGCCAATATGACTTCTGTGCCCCCTCGTCATCCACGTGCCGTCGTAAATGACGTCAATGTTGCCTGGCACTCCTCCTAGGTCCTTGTAAATGTCATGCACCTTCTGTGCACTTTCTGCTTCAATGCGGGTGGCAGCTGATGTGGTGGCAGGGTGGCTGTACTTCCTTTGCAGTCTCTGGTAGGACTTGTGGTGCAGTGCTCGATGCGAAATGTCCATCGCAGAAAAAATGTCATTTATGGCAGATTGTTTTCTGCCAACTGACTGCACAGCCCTCAAAACACGCACGTTTACCTCAAAGGGGTTCGTTTTTTGTTGCCCGGAGCACCTCGGGGACGACCACGCACTGTTCACTCTGCCACAATTGTCACAAAAAAGTTCCATCCTCGCCGCGAGTCCAAGGCAGTGCGTAGTCTCGAGGCGTATCGACCCTTCGTCGCACTTGTTGCACTTTACTGACGAAAGCAGACCGTTCAGCATCTTCTTATTTACAATGAAGAATGTGGAGTCCTTACCGCCGTCATTTTCGTCGCAGCCTTCGTTCAGAAGCTCGAGCTTCCGCTTTGAAGCGGATTTCGATGCTACGGCATCCAAAACATCCCGCCTTGTCTGCGCCCGCTGCGCGATTTCTTCACTGCTCGGAATCTGGGCCGAAACTCGCGATAGAATGTTCGACGCGCGCACGCCCGGAGTTGCAACGGCTGCCGACGCGGTGCCACCGCAATCGGGTTCGCGAGAGCGTCCATTACGGTCGACGGCATCCGGCGGTCTGACATACGACGATGTGGCACCTTCCACACTCTCGGCCTCACAACAATCAGCGAAGGGTCTGAGTAGAGGCTCCGTGACGCTTGAAGAGCATGCTCCGTCCGGAACTGCGACTGGGACGGCAGCCGCAGTCGTCTGCCCTTTGTTCCAAGCTTTCCGACGCTTGCCGTACTTGTGGACGCTCCGGAACTTTTTTTGCGACAACATAGCACCGCAGTATGAGCAAGCACTCAGAAGAGACCACCGATGTAAACAAAGCTTGGTAAAAAAAGCACGCGAACTATCACAAAAACAGCCAACTGGCAAAAAACGAAGCGCACGCCGGATGATTCTCGACTCGGCGGCCGCAGATGCGCTCGCGCTTCCAAGGTTGCCAAGGTGCGCGGCGCAGCTTTGACCAGTAAGAGGTCGCGCCTGCTACCACGTGACCCGCGCAGCCAATTGCCGTTCTTCGTTTTCGTTTTTTTACTTGCTCCTCGCGCTTTTATTTTCACTCGGCGAAATACGAGACCGCGACCATCGGGAAGCCGGCTTTCTCCTCTTTCCAAAGCTACCAAAATGGCGGCCCACGGTCAACAACTTGGCGCGTTTGTGCGGCGTGAACAACACCGTTTCAGGGGCTTTTTTTTCGCACTTTTCGGCGACTAGCCTCGGCAAAAACACTATTTGCGGGATTTGTAGCGCACGTTTCGCTGTAATATTTTAGAACAAGGAAGTTGAAGGTCTGAAGATTACGAAAAAAAATAAATCAGAAAATCGCATATTTTGACCAAAATCGGCACTTTACTTGCCGCGCCCCCCCTTAAGCAATGGTGGCCTTGTGTTAGACTTGTGTTGACGACTGCAAGACCATGCAACGTATGGCAGTGGATGGGCAACAAACGGGGCCCTTTTAAAGTGTTACGCACTTAGGACAAATAATTCTAGGCTTCACACCCAAAAACTTATCCTCTTTATCATAGCAGCATCTCACACGACACAAACTAAATTATGATAAGTTGAAAATCGCAACAGAACAAAGTTCTTTTGAGAAAACAGCGGTGTGTTCACATTAAGATAAGTGCGACTATAAGTGAAGTTTGAACGTCACAGCCACATAAAAAAAACATGTTAATAAATTGCCTTTCCATACTTATTTTGCTTTTTATGCTATGTTTTAGATTACGAGCCATGAGCAGGCCAAATATTTCTTCCATTTCTGGCAAAAGCGCGGTGGCGCTCACGTTTTCGGTTTCCTTGCAAAATTAATACAGACATGAGGTGTGGGCAACTGAAGTTCCTGTTTAGTTCGTTGTAACAACTAATTCACTACGAGTGTTTGTTATGCAGTTCAGTTGTGTGCTCGGCAACATCTTGTGACAATACTCAGCAACAACCTGTTCTCGATGACAACACGATAATTCAGTACGAGCTTTGCCAACAAAGCCAACACTAATCTGGCCTACTTCTGCCAAGAGAGCTGTGCAACCAAGAGTCCACATTACCTTTATGCCCTGCTGAACAGAAGTTAGACTTATTAGAAAACACAGGTTTGCTGTTTTATGGCTGAAATATCTATGACGTAATTGAAATTGGCTGCAAAATTTGGCAGAACGTTCAAGTTTCCATTCTTAAAGTAAAAATTTCATGACTGTTCAAGCATCCTGCACAGACTATTTTAGAAAGGGGTTTCAGTGTCGCCATGTAGGGCTATTAAACTTTGTGTTTTATATCTTTCACAACTTAACTAAAAGCGTTATGGTAGACACACACACATGAAAGCGGTTGAGTTGTTGCATACAACGTTTCCCAGCCTTATTGACATCGCAGTCTATGAAAACAAGAAAACATCAACTTATCAGCCCAAGATAGAAGCACCCACATGTCCTAGGTATAACAGTCAATCCAGAATTTAAAACATTCCGTCTCAGCATTTGCAGTCACATATAGCTCATCTGGTGTACAGCGTCATGCACATCTGACACCCATGTCAAACCATCTAATGCCCATGGCAGAACTAATCGACAAAACCAACCCGGTGGAGGACTTGCAAAGATCTTTTACTGCCCTTGGTAATCGAGACGGGAGTGCAGGGGTGAAATTCATTCGTGAAACTTGGCCGGCGCTCGCTTGCTTCGCAAGCGTGCACATTGATCTCGTTCCAGCTGGGCTTATCTCCATGAGGTACACCAAAACGTCGGGCACAATTTTGACCGGGTTGTTACGGCTCTGGAGGGGACATACCAAAAGCACCAACAGTTAGAGTATAATGCCGACAAGTCCCGAAAGGCAACAACACATGTATAAAACGTTCATCACTGATAACATAATGTATGTGTTTTTGATGTACATTATAGTATCTAATAATATTCACGTTGTGCTGAAAACTTTTCCTAAAGTGTGCCTAAATAACAGAGAGACAGCTTTGTCTACTACCTGAAGTATGGTAGTTGACCTCAAAGATGAATTCATGCATATAGTGTAATTGAAATCAGCCCAAAAACTAAAAAACTCCACTTAGTTTTATCAGATTTACCCACAAAATAAAGAAAACACCTCAGCCTACATACCTCTGCAGGGAAGTATACATATATTTCATAGAAAACTTTTTACTAGTGCTACACGCAACAATATCAGCTTTCCAGGGATCATGCATTTCTTTTCCCTGGTACCCTTTACTATTCAACAATGATGTTCGACGATACACCACCCTAGAGAAGGAAGAAGTGATGAAGAGACAGCACCATTTTAATGATTCGAAGAAGTTTAGCACTTACAGTCACTCACGGTGTTGCTTGCAGGATGTTTTAGCTTTGCCTACGCAATGATGTGAAAAAATGTTCAGTCGCCTCTCTTGATATTCTAAGCACTCATAATAGACAAGCCCCAGCACATTGAACTAGGACCACGCCTCCGCTTGGAGCAAGACAGGTGCAGCCATTACTTGTCCAAATAAGCAGTGAAGAGAAGTGCACTTGCAAATTACGAAAAAGGCCCGTTCATGAACGTTTTGCATGAAAACAGAACGTCCACCCAACTGTATGCGCTGCGCCATACCTTTTCTGATGAAGCTTTGGTAATGATTTTCCCTGCAAGGAGGTCTTCCAGAAAGACCTGGTTGATCGGATGCATTCTTCCTGAAATCCTGATGATGGGGGCATCGTCGAAGTAATCGGAAAACTTTTCAGTGACAGTTGCATTCATAAGAATCACCTGCAGGAGGGAAAGAAAAAACTAAAAACAATATAAATTTCCTTCATGAATTTATTAACGATACCTTAACGGCCTTTTTTCATGATAGTTTTGAAGACAGCACTGCATTATAGGACATTTTGAAGATTACAAGATGAAAAAATAGCACCAAATTCAAAAATTAATGAAAATGCAATATTGTAGGCACTTGAAACAGCACTGCATCGCTAGCGACGCATGAAAAAGAAACGCCTGAGAAAATGCATCAGGACCTGGCCAGAAGGTACATGGGCAGTACAGTGATCAATGCACAGTGTGAAATGTATACCGCATGCAAGAAACATCATACGAGAAATTTTGCATTGAAAAGTACCTTCTGATAGCTGGTATGCTGGCAGTGCCCGACAAAATAACCACAGTGTAAATCGAGCTTGGCAAGCCCCGCCGCAGTGGTCTAGTGGCTAAGGTACTCGGCTGCTGACCCGCAGGTCGCGGCTTCGAATCCCGGCTGCGGCGGCTGCATTTCCGATGGAGGCGGAAATGTCGTAGGCCCGTGTGCTCAGATTTGGGTGCACGTTAAAGAACACCAGGTGGTCGAAATTTCCGGAGCCCTCCACTACGGCGTCTCTCATAATCATATGGTGGTTTTGGGACGTTAAACCCCACAAATCAATCATTACATCCATCCATAGCTAGTGCAGCATATCAGTGCTGGCAACCTAGCAAACATATTGTTAACGTCGCTCTCAGCGTGTAATGGTGTACGGCGACGCATCAGGTCAGTCAAACGGAGTCCGAATAATCAAATGGCGCACAGCGGGGCGTCCGAATTTTCGGTCGTTAGTTTACATTAGGATCAATGGGAAGTGTGGCGGTGCCATGAATATGTCCGAATAAACGGTCGACGACTGTACATGCTGCTGGAGGCACCGCTCCTATTCTACATTTAGTTTTTTTTTTTACCTGAATCAATAAAGTAGTGCTGATGCGAATGCATATTGGCATTTTGAGCGGTCTCAAATATTCATCCGTCACTATTAAAAGGGGCCCTGCCACACATTTTCAGGATGGTCAGACAACACTGTAAATTGGTAGTTGTAGCTCTTGAGAATGCGCGAGCCAAACAGTAGAATGCTCACACGACCCGGAATAGCTATTCAATTTTCAAAGTCAGCTATAAATCCCTCCCTCCTTCTTTCTACAAATGACGCCATATGCCCAAATTCATGGCCATAGGATGATTTGAGCATCGCGAGATGCGTAGTTCTTGAGGCCGCCACAGGAGGCTGCCATGTGGCCATGCCCGCACTTGCAATTGCAGTAAGTGAGTCGCGTGTTCGCAAAAAAAAAAAGGAAGGAAAGAAAAAACGTGCGCGACGTACCTTCCTTCCTTCGCGCCACCTATTTTCATTTAGCCTCCGGCACACTTGTCGGAAAGTGGAAGGAAAAAGAGCTATTGCAGCGTGCTACGAATCTCTGCGACTCCGCCCGTACACAACGGATTCTAAAAATTTTTGCAGCAGTAAAATTGTTGGGCAATGAACTTCTTTAATAAAGCGTTACAACGGTTACTTGATACATGTAGAAGGGCCCCTTTAGAGGAATCACGAACTACTTGTCCAGGTAATCATCAAATGAACTGAGTATTGGAGTTTACTGCTTAGCCAATACACTACTACGAAAATTTCTTGAATCCGTGAAAAATGGGTAGAGTTAAGAGGACTTGTTGCACCCTTTGAGTGCTCTCTTCTCATTCCGACGAGTGTCCAGGAAGCTACCAAGGGAGGGATGACACAGGGGAAAGGTGTCATGACTTGAGTGCATCATCGTGAAACTTGACCTATTCGTAGCACTGTCTGCTATCCGCAAAATTTGTTTCCCCACTAAGCTGGAAGGGTGGTTAATGACTCCTTCAAATTATATTTGCCTTTGGTTCTCATTTCAAGAAGTTTTTAAAGAGAGCCATGAGGCAGCGAAACCTGTGCTCATTATAGGCCATTATGACACCGAACATCACTCACAGCAGTACTTGGTGTTCCTCAGCTCTGAATGTGACATCTTCAGTTTTGGCGCTCTGTCCCTGGTCCAGCTTGGCCTTCTTGCTTTGCAAACTCGCATCCAGCTCTGTCACTGCAGAGATAAAACAAAGAGCAATATGACTATACACACCCTAACTGCCCTAAGACGTACAACACATTAAAGTAATAATACGTAGAAGGATTCTGCATCATCACTCAGACAAAAACCTTCAAAAGGCCTAAAATATGCCCAATTTCACATCACCTAAAAAGCCACTTGTCTTCAACAATGAATATTCCCTTCAGGCGTGAATGCACTGTTTACGAATATGTCGAATTGCACCATTATTCCAAGGCACTCAATATTACATTTCAAGAAAGAAAACAAAGCAATGTGTTTTTCTGTGCGAGTTTCAGCCATTATTTATAATTATTATATAATTGTTTATTTTTTGTAAGTCAGTCACATTCCATAGTGACAAGAATGAAAGCATAGGTTCCAAATGTGTGTGCAAGTAGTTTTTGGTTACACTCATTGCGGAAAAAAAAAGTACTTATGACTTCAGTTTTGAAACTTAGCACGTTGAATGACCCATCAAACATCGCAGCACCTTCACCAAAGCAGTTGATTACAGTGAGACACAGCGCACTGAAGTCAAGCCGAGACATACTGTGCAAAAGGTTCAGTTCATTCAATGAGCAATGTATGTTGCTCTCTTTTGGTCACAAGTTGACACAACTTGCAGGAAAAAAAAAAGAAAACAAGTTGCGTAAACAGACTTAGCCATCGCCGCTGGAGGGAATACTATCTCACATCCTGCCTTTTTTAACGCATTACTAAGGCTATCAGTCCCTTCAACATCACCGTGCCAATAGTACCATGGAAGGAGAGAGCTAAACAGCCCATAAGCAGTTGCTCAAGGAAGACCCCTGTTCAATTTTGTCATACGCAACACTTAATCCACAGTTTCCTTTAGGCGCACTTTTCATCACTTTTTAACGTGCAGTATTGATCTGGAATCTGAAAACATTCACCAGCTACGTAAGCAAGACAGAAAGTTACCGAGGGCAACTAACTGGCCAGCACAGTCTGCAAATACTTGTCTTACTCCTTCTTTTCTCCTTTTCTCCATTTCTCACACAACAAGATCAGCTATAAGGTACTTCTCTCATTGCATACACTAGCTCATGGCCATAAAACTGAGCATCACATGAGACATAAGTACCATCAAACTCAGTGCAACTTGCTACAGTGGAGATAATGGTTAACAAGCTCCCATTTTGGACAGAATTATCATGAAAATGAGGGCAACTGAGCACCATGCACAATCTAGGACCAATACTCCATCCAACAACTACCTCGCAGCACTGTCGAAGCTACAAGGAGCGCAGAGGCAATATCCTTGCAAAGCATGCAACATAGTACAGAGCAGGGTTGCCACTGGTGGATAATTTTCACTAGATTGGCGAATTCGAAAGGCGCGTGGCAACCTAATCAGAATTGGCGGCATGGCAATTTTTCGGCAATTTTCGCCTTAGGTCTCAACTGAGTTATGTTTTCTATTTTCAGCGTCTTCAAAACAAATGAGACACAACATTTCCTCTATTTTTCGTAGTTTTAGACTCCCTGGTATAGGAGGTGCACTTGACGAGTAATTCAGTACGTCTGTCTTGTTTCTCGTGTGTAACTCCTCAATTGACCAAGATCCTGGAGGCACTGTCGCACTGGTGCTTCCACCAGCAACCTCCAAGCACTGTTTATGTAGGGACTTTTCCCATGCCGCGAGGTGGTGGTGTGTACCAAGTTCTTTACAGGCTTCAAGCGCTTTATTGCTTTTAAAGTTTGGCGTCTGAATGGCTAGGTGAGTTTAAGTCGTGTGTTCCAACCACAGCTCCAACTGTTCTAAATATATTGTCGACTTATTCCCCGCTGTAGTACCCCATAATTTTTTATGTAACGTTTCAATTTTTTATTAACATTCTTTTCAGGTTGGCTAAGAAGTCGCCTTTTTCGGACAGCCTTCAGAAACTGCACTGAGGTGAATGTTTAGCGTAAGAATGACCGCACAAAAAACATGGTGCGTGCATTGTGACGGTGCAGGTCAGGTTTTGAATTTATTACCAAATATCAATCCCCAGATTCCACTCAATGAAATTCTCGAAATTTGCAAGACGGCTACGCACGCTATTCCTCTCTTTTCGTAGCGACTGCTTCATCCTGGATTCACTACAACTAATACAGTCGCAACCTTTCCTTATGAGGCAATACCATTCAGAGACGTTGATGGTGCATGCGTGCCCTTTCCAAGTGCTATTATGATGAAGGGGGCGATGCAACTGGCATTAAAGAATGTCAATATAATCAAGGGGTTATGGGCAGTATTGTTCTTCACGGGGCTATACATAAACAGCAATATTTATTACTAGGCACGCCTCACATATATAGATTGACGACTTTTCTGGCGAAATACGATGGTTTTTGGCGACTTCTCGCTCGTTGTTTAGCGAATTTCACTCGAAAGTCAGTGGCCCTAGTACACAGCATAACTCCTTCATTATCAACGAGATACAAGTGTTTCAGCAGTGCTTTTTGCATGACACGTTACAGCAATCCGTGGTACATAAGGCTTTCCGTGAGTGCACTTCGCATTTTCCAATTATTGTAGCGATTACCTGCTGGTAACCATAATGGTCCCCTTAACTGTGATGACGCACACCAATATAGCAGCCGCAGTGACAATTGGGCGAGTAAGTATGGGTTCATAGTTAAGAACGGCGTAGGAACACGAGACAAACAAACAAAGAAAGCGAAAGGACGGACATTGGACTCGCAACTAATCTTTCTTCACGTTGACTCACAAATACATACAGGCATATAGTCACACCTGGAAAACCTGGAAAATAACGAGAAAATAGCTGTAGCACCGTATGTGCATAATATGTCACATGGATTGAAAAACATGGCGGGCTGATTTCGTGTGAAGGCAGTTTTTTCAGAGCCTAACCAGCATCAAACAATATGTGCACGTGTAGTCAAAAAAAGTAAAGGAAAGAAATGAGAAGACGGCAGGATGAGGCATCAACCAGTGATTCGAAGCTGTTGATTCCGCCACAGAGATGGTGTACAAGTTTCCTTTATCTTGCAGCGCTGTATACATAGGACAAACTGATAGGTGTGTCAATCTAAGAATGAGGGCACATGAGGCCAATAGTTGCACCTACGCTTTCTCAGATATCGGTGCACATTGCAATGTGTGTAGGTGCGTTCCTCAATTTGAAAAATTTGGCATCATTGCCAAGAGTAATAAACAGACAACTCGAGAGATAATGGAGGCTCTGCACATTTCTAACAGTAACTCATGTATTAGCGTTGTGTCTCTCGCCCTGCAACAAAAAGAGGTATCGTATTTGAGCAGGCAGGCATGACAAAACTTCGCGTGACGTATTACCCTTTTTTTTTTTTTTGTGACCACACGCCTGTATATATTTGCGAGTCGACGGTAATATAGGTAAGTTCCTAGTCCGGCGTTCCTCCTTGTACGTTTTTTGTTTGGCGTGTCATGTTCTTGCGCTGTTCTTAACGAAAAATATAGCAGCCCCCATACAGCCCTGACCATTTATTTTCATCTAAATGCGTGCCTATTACTGGTTTGTCTGCTCTAACAGCAAGAAGTAAGAAATATAATCCGCCATTGCTTAGTCTCATCTAAAGCTGCGGACTCTTGCTATTATTTAAATCCCTTGTTTGCCTTCATAATACTATGGTGGTGCCAAACAGTAAAAGTGGTCTCATGCCAACTGAGCATATGGAGCCACAACACTAGTATCAGTGATGCATTGATTGATGTGAAATGCCTTGAATGCCTATATTGTTTCCTGTGCCAACAATTTGCTAGTCCTCTCAAGAACAGTATGTTACGGCTAGTAAAAGCGCACTGATAATCTCTGAAACACTGTAGATCAACAACAAGTATTTTACTAAAGAAGCGAAGTGAATAACATGAAATTCATTTGGTGCTGTCAAGAAAAAAAAAAAAAAAAACTGAAAGCGGCAGTATGAATGCTGTTATAAAAAGAACTGCCTTCCTCACAAATGCTAGCAAACACACCCTGTACAAGTGAAAATTGCAAGCGGAAATCTGAACACTAAAGAAACTGAGAGATGGCCTTCTCAAAAGGGCTTCCGCATAAAGGATGGTTGGAGAAAGTACTGACACTGCAGGAGAGCTAATGCCGGCCAGAGAGATGACGAGCAGACAACGCGATATGGATGAACACATTTCGAGGGTGTTTTCACCTTTTCTATGGCCTGGCTGTTTCTACATTGCTGCAAGGTACTACACACATGTAGTGTAGTTCAAGCACATGCTGCCATGTTGAAAATGCATACTGAGCGCAACAGTACATGCTGTACAGTTAGATATTTAATCCAATTGCAGTATACAGAATATGGTGCAATTATGACATCCAAGACATCGCAAATCTCAACTTATTTACCACAGAATGACCAGTGTACTGAAGCCTACTCATCACAATGCTTATTGAGCACAACAGTACATGATGCGTAGTTATATATTAAACCTAACTTGCAGTATACGAAATATGGTGCAATTACATCTAAAACATCGCAAATCTCAACTTAGTTACCAGAGAATGGCCAGTGTACTGAAGCCTACTCAGCACAATGCTTACTGAGCACAACAGTACATGATGCGTAGTTATATATTGAACCTAACTTGCAGTATACGAAATATGGTGCAATTACATCTAAGACATCGCAAATCTCTACTTAGTTACCAGAGAATGGCCAGTGTACTGCATTTCTGCTATCACCAGCTGAAATGCACTGCTTGTGCTCATGACTAAACCAAAACACGCCTAATCTGGGAAATGCAAATGTGGATATACAATAGCCTGTTTTGTGTGGCTTTACACCAAAATCAGCAACTTGAAAAAGCTATTCCTCAAAAATCACAGCAAATAAAAGAAAAAGTACTAGCAGAAAAATGAGTACGGTTGGACATTTACAGCAACTTAATTTGTTCGGCTTCTCAACCTTTATCAGTAATAAAATTGAAGAGCCATTCCACTTTGAAGGTGGGCGACCAGAACAGCTGTTTTGCACATGACATAGAGGTGACACAGAACTTTGAATCGTATGCAATCATTCACCTCGTAGCTGAATCCGAAATCTACCAAGAATGAAGGGAACACACGGGCAGCAAATGCTATCGCGCACAATATTCTAAGCATACGCAGCAAGTCACACAAGACTATGCATGTGGAGAAACAGTCAACGTGGTTAAAAGGCCTACGCTACTCGAATAGCTCCTCAAAATTGTACACAAACGCCAAGTGCATGCAGCAAGCCAGACAAGACAATGTATGTCGTGATAGAACGATGCATGCTACCCAAATTAAAAAACTTTAAATGGATTTAGTAGTGAGGTATGCGATTGACTGTTCGAAATTTTCCATCACCTGTGTTTTGTGCTCACCAGCTCTACTGGTCATCTACCTTCCCAGAGTGGGACAACGCTTCCATTTTTATTCCGCATTTGAAAAATATGAAGCTCCAAATTAAATTGCTGTGAAGTTTGTTTATCCACCCTCATCCTTCTCTATCTTGTATGTTGCCCATTGCACAAGAAATGTATAAAAATGGTCAGCACAGTTACCAATACATGCTACAGCGCTGCTCTAGTGTTGCTTCCAAGCTTTCCATCTCTTCTGGATTCTGTGAACATGAACAAAGAAAAGGTAGTGTCACAAGTGAATTCAGCATTTTCGCAACAAGCAAGAAAAGCATACAGCTCGGTTATGTTAGACAAGGTTACACTTTCTCACCCCATCAATTCTCCGCAAAGCTGCACGAACTCCACTCAGGTACTGCAGGAGGCCATGGCTCTGCGTAGCGCTGGCACTGAAATGGGAGAGAAAAAATCTACGCGTTACCGTACCAATCGGAAGAATGGAAGCAAGATAAACCTCACTATCTCTCTAGCCTCGAAATTTTTTCGTCGCAAATTTTCGTGGTGAGCTCTGAAATCTTCGCGGTCAACTCGTCATACTCTTTTGCGAACCTGCAACGTGAGAATCAGACATTGGTGTATTATGTTATGATGTGGACGCGTTCTCAAAACGTACAGCAAACTTACTGAACGCATTGAGCGCGCGCACTGCTCGCAGCACCTTGGACCTCGCTAAGCTTTTCTGAAATTTTAAAAGACACAACACCTCGATCAGAACAAGACTAACAGGGCACACTATGAAAGAATTTTAAAAATGTAGCATTACCTGAAGCACACTTTCTAAGAGCACATATTTCTTTTTTAGCTGCGGAAAGTAAAAGAAAAAAAACAATAGTAATAAACTGTATCAAGTATGCAGTAAAATCTTCGCAGCATGCTATTCCAAGAATAAAACTATACCGTTGATGACATCTTCCCTCAGTTGACTCGAATTTCTCCGCGGCGCCCGCGATTCCCGATCCATGGCCGCAGATTCTTAAGGTAAAAGTGATCCGACAACACGTCAAACAATGCGAGCGACGCACAATAGACGTTTTGAAGGCGCGCCATCTAACAGAGACAACCAAGTCGAGCGTTGAACGCACCGGATTCAGCTGGTTGCAGATGACTAGGCTTGCTCTCCCTCATGTCTGTGGTTTAAATGGGCGCAAGTCAAGCTCCACAATCGGCCACTTAAGCTAGTACATATTTAAAACTTTATCCCACAGGACTTTGCCGCAGAACACCTTGCACTGGACCTCGTCAGAGAACGGCCACACTATAGTGTACTAGAAGGGTACAGTGGAGTGAACGAGGTGCCCGCCCCGCATCTCAGCTGATTCTCCGGCGGGTGACAGTAGCGGCAGCGCTGCTGTCCCATGGTACTAAAAATCTCGAGAACATCTGCATTGGGAGTGCGCGCGCCCGAGCCTGCGAAAGCATGTAATTGCTCGTTTTTAGCACGTTCAATGCGTTTCTGAGCCTTTATCAGTGGACAAACCTGCTACTCGCCATAGCGCTCGAGTGAATATGCAGGCATGCCAAAATTGCGTCGATACATTCACCGTTTCAAGAGCCTGCCGACCCCCCCCCCCACACACACACAAATGTGTCAATCGGAATTCGCCCGGATCTGCCTAGCTTCTTACTCAATCGGCGCTTTGAGCTGCGCTACTGGCGAACTACAAAGAGAGAAGTGTAAAAACCGTGATTAAATCATACGCTCGTTTTGTCGGCAGTCTCTACGATATACAGAGTACAGTGTTACTTATATGAGCCTACATGCACTCGATTGTTTGACGAGAAACCCGAGTGTAAGTAACGTTGTCACAACGTTTATATCGCTGACGACTCTGTTTTATCATGCCAGTTTTGTGGTAGATAATAATTATTGCTTTTCCGAAAGACTAAATACATGATAAACTTATTAAAACAACACACAAACATATTAAGAAAGGCCAATTGCATATATAGCCTGTCTGTTAATCTGCGTAAATTCATTGTAACCAGTTCTCATTTTGTATTGACAGCTTAAATTGTGCTGCTTTCGAAATATTGTATTGGGGTAACGCCATTGCAAGCGAGCAAATTTATGACAATGTTTTGTATTATAAGCGTAGTTCTAATATTAAGTATCAAAAGTGTAGGCAGGCAGTGGTGCATCTTGTTTTGAGAAATTTACCTTCTTTGTATATGTACACAGTAAACACACACACATAATATATATATATATATATATATATTGCCGCTTAGTTAGTACAGCTACCATTTTTAGGCGGTGCATTCCTCGTCCGACTACGTTAGACTTGGATTAGTTTTGACACCTCATACTGTCGAAAAGGTGAAATATACAATATACAGTGCGCATTTATAGAGACACGCTATATGAAGCTTGGCCAACTGTGACCTATTGGCGCAGGCTACCCATGGCAGATGTTTTTTTTTTTTTTTGGGGGGGGGGAGGTGGGGAGTGCAGCAAAGCTTTGGCACTTGGTGGTCGCTGTGAATGCGTGCAAATATTTTACTACACCCTGAAAAGTTAAATTACGAAAACATTTCGCAGTGTAGAAGGTTCAGATTCCCTTCCTCTCCTCTCTTTACTTATGCCTTACTGGTTCTGCGTGCGTGTTACACAGTATATGTTTTTTAATCTCACAGCTTTCTGAGCACAGCTAACTTCCAATAAATCGGCTCAGTTATTCTGAATATTGTAGATGCCTAATCAACGAAGAAAGAGTTGTGTGAGAAGAAATCAGTATAAGACACATCCTTTCTGAATTATTTTCGATCTCTCATAAAGGCTTTTATGGAGCTCGAAATCAGTAGGTTGGCTTGTCGTACTTCCAAGGCGATAGCATCATGTGATAGACATGAATAATGGGCAGGTACGAAGAAATTTGCATCAAGAAAGCACGATGGAGGAGCCGGAGCACCTAGCAGTTCATGCACGCATCGCGCAGCTCCTTTAGTACTTTTCGACTGCAGCGCCGCCACTGCAGGCAACACGGAAGTAGAGGTGTGCGCCGAGCGGCCGAGGTGATTTCGACCGGCGGCGGCGTGGGGGTCGTACAGAATCGGTGGCGGCGGCGTTGTCGGCGCACGCCGGTTAATTCATCGGCGGCGGCGGCGCCGGCGGCGCGGAAACCGAAACTGAAAGTTCTAAAGGTTCTTCTGCCAGAGGTTGCTGAGTTAGTTGAAATTCAGGGATTTTCATCCAAATAGCACTAATGACACTACAAAGATGTGTCGATATCACGATGAAGGCAAAGTTTTTTGTAAAATAGTTTTTATTTTGCTTTCATAATAAAAAACGCGTATTTCAATTTATGTTCATGTTCTACCACGAATGTGCAGCACTTTGCTTGTTTTTTTTTTTAATTTACGATGCGGCAGTTTGTTTCTATTGTTGGCTACGTCATACTTCATGAAAATTTCTTTCATTGAACATTGAGCAAGCACCGACGCACGTCACTCAGTTCGCTTTTTCCGAATTGGATCTCACTTTTACATTGTACGCTGCACGAAAAAAGAAGCACCTCTGCTACGAGTTTTCTTAATGCGATTGCAGGAAACCACTCTTTTGAGTATCTGTCATGCCTTGAAGTTTACTCTCCTTCAAACGAATCGAAATACCTACTTTTCACAATATGAGAATGTTTTATGAAGCGGTATAAGATGCGGAAGAAAACAAATCTGCGAATTTAGTCAACTAGTCCTCACCGTTGTGTTCAATGAATGAAGTGTAGACATAAGCGTGGTGCAAAAGGGGCACTTAACCCCTTCAAGCTGCACCAGCACTTGCTACCCACTCTAGCGACAGCAACACGACCCCCTCCCTCAGCCATGATACAAGTTGCAAGAAGGGTTTCCTTACCCCAAGGACAAAAACCTGTCGATAGCCATATGTGAAGATGAGAGCAAATGCAATATTTTCTCAGATGCACAGTCCATACTGGTCATGACCTGGACGCCCGTTGACCACGCCTGCAGAGAACGTTGACTCCCCGACCCCTTTGTGCTTGGTCAGGGGAGGGGGACACCCCTTGCAAGTGGACCCCATCAAAATTTCTCTTAAAAACGTCACAAATAAGAATGCTTGATAAGTATGTATAAAACATTCAACTCTTTTGTGCTTTTTTGTAACGTGTACACGTGCTCAATACCCATCAGGTGTGTGAGACAATTGAAATCGCAACTGCCACTCTCGACTGGTTCCGGAAAAGACTCAATAGAAGAATGCAATTACGAGTGCTAGGAACCTACGTTCGTTTGTCAATTTGAATTTCAGGCATGATTTTAATTCTTATATAAACAAAAATAAAACCTGCAAAATATTAAAACAAAATGGCTGTTATTGCAAGATGTGTGTCCCCCTTCGTGATTTTTCTAGACTTACGCGTCTGCAAGCCACATTTGGTGTCACAAGCTTGCAAGTGTCCCCTCTCTTCCCCAAGACATCTCGCAATACTCCCCCCTCCCCAATAAAAAGGCACCAATGTAGTCCTCCGTGATTGCCTACTGGCGCGTGGCGGGCCATTTCGGTTGCTAGGAGCAACAGTACCGATTTCGACATGCTTTATTGAAGGTGCTGAAAGATCAAGAAAAGGCCGATTGTTGTAAATTTCTTCAATGATAGCTTCTTTACTCAATGATAGTTCAATGATAGCTTCTTTGTGAATACCATAGATTATCGAACCTCACTTTGTGTATAATGCTCCAATGAAAAAAAAAAATGGTTTCACCCTGGGTCACTGCAGAGTAAGAAGCCATCACATTGGCAGGCGTCATTACGCCTCTATATAACATTGATAAGGTTCAGCACATTTGTACAAATAATTCTTGTTAATTGAACATTGAGTATAATCCTTCCTGAGGTTAGTATGTGTGAAACATAACTTTGAAATTTAAAAATTCTCATTGTGGGTTTCTGCAGCAAAGATACGTTGATTAAAACTGATGATTCCGGAGCTACGGCAGAGGTAACATTCGTTATGTTTTTTTCGGTTACGGTAATTGTAATGCGTTACCTTTTTTATGTATATATAAAACGTGGAGCCGTAAAACGTTCCCCCTTTTTATTAAAGTAACGAGTAACGTATTTAGTTACTTTTTACTGTAACGGATACACCCCTAAATATATAGACTTACAGGAGTGATGTCGGCCCACACCGTCAGTTGCGGTCTATAGGTTGGCTGTAAACATTACATAGATATATTCCTTTCATACAGCACGTTATAGTGAAGGTTCGCTCGACCATTGATGTTCTCAACCTTTGAGGAATACACAACAGCTTCTTAATAATATGCATATCATCCAACCGAAGCGTGCACTTCGTTTCGCTAAAATTTGCAGTCAACGTGAGTGCTGTCGTCACGCCGTATGTTTTAGGTAGCCTACTCGAAATACCCAAAGACGTCGATCCACCTAGCAACGCGTGGCTACCCGCTGACGGTTCTGTATGAAAATGGCATCCACAGTGGAGCCTGTCGCATCTTCTGAAATTTTATCGAACATTATTATACTGCCACTTCACTTGTATTTTTATGTGACTGTCTTGCACAAAGACACCAACATTGTGGTTCAGTAGCTAAGGTACTCGGCTGCTGACCCGCAGGTCGCGCGATCGAATCCCGCCTTTGGCGGCTGCATTTTCGATAGAGGCGAAAATGCTGTAGGCCCACGTGTTCAGATTTGGGTGCATGTTAAAGAACCCCAGGTTGTCATAACTTCTCGAGTCCTCCACTTCGGCATCTTTCATAATCATAAGGTGGTTTTGAAACGTTAAACACCTCATATTAATCAACTGCTTTGCGCAAAGCACGCTTGGCAGTTTGCGAAAATTCTAGATTATTTTAGAATCTTCTGATAAGCTTGAGACACCTGCAATATGGATGATGTTCGATGCCACGGGTATATATGGCGACGTACCTTCGCGCAAACCATATTACCGACGACCAAAGATCTGGTCACCGCTATCATCGTAAAGCGTGAATTTGTAGCACTTTGTACTTTTCTAGGCACATGTTCACGAAATAAAAAGTGTCGTCTTGAGCAACCCAAGTACCATATTTTTTGCCGTCGCAACCACGTGGCAATAAGGTAAGTAAGATGAGAACGGTGAAATGATTGATACAAAACAGTGAGATGGGGCGTAAGTGCACGGCCAAGTTTTATTTAAGATGTGTATACCACAAGCTATTTTCTTCTATAGAACCAATATAATGTGGATTTGTTAAATTACTGTGAAGTTGAATGTCAAGAAAGGAAGAACACGAACTTGGAAAGAGACAGTGGAGACGAAAAGTGATAGGTATCGACGTAAAGTTTGATCAGTCATTCCACGCCAAACGTCCAAGGCGTTTTGACGGCTATCTTTGGTGTATTAGAAAAATGTCACGATGATTTACTCCATTGAAAGCAGTCGATTGCGGAAATGTTTTGCAGAGAAAAATATTTTTGGTCACCTATATGTGACCGAAATACCGGCTAT
Source organism: Rhipicephalus microplus (assembly GCF_043290135.1). Lineage (NCBI taxonomy): Eukaryota > Metazoa > Arthropoda > Arachnida > Ixodida > Ixodidae > Rhipicephalus > Rhipicephalus microplus. Next base: position 50,893,042 of record NC_134710.1, on the reverse strand, counting down.
AGGCTGGGCCCTATATCGAGTCCTAAGATAAAAGCACATTTACTGAGCGAGTCTATGTAGGCTCCATTTATTTTGCCGACCCATGGTTCCGAATATTTAAAACCTCCTACTATGGCGTGCATTGTTGTCGTATTGACATTCCGGTTCATAAAGCCGAAAACTTTATTTTTCAAATGATGAAACTGTTCATATCTCTCCCTCCCCGGAACTCATTCTAGGTTATTTGATAAACACCAGTCATATATATTTAAAAAAATGCTTGGATATCAACTATTCATAACTCTAATTTAAGGATGTGGAAATGAAATGACCGTCACTAAATGACCGATGAGGTGAAATATTAACACTAAAAAGCATAGTAAACGTGACTAAAAAGCTAATTTTACGCTAAAACAATGTAACCTGAACTAATGATGTCACCACACATCTAAAACCTCATTCAATTTATATTGCATACCTGGAAGGTGCAGTTATTCAAGCGCTTTTTGCAGTGAAATTCGGCCATAGAGTCAATCCCGTTCATGGTGGTGCTATTTTTAAATTTGACGTTTGAATATATAACGATGCATTAGGAAATTTTTTTCCGTGAAACCCCTATTTTCTTTTTGGCGATGTAATTGAGGATTGTATGCATTGTGCTGGCACGAAGTTTAATGTAGGTGATGTGTTTGTAGAGTACACCATTCGCTGACTGTGGTGAAATAGAAACAGCACTTTATGTTAATTCATCACGTGATCTGCTCCCAAAGAACAGAATACATAACGAAGTGCGTTACTAACGAACGGAGGAATTGAATATTTCTCGGTCTTTTAATGTTGTTTCTGTAATCCAATCTACAAACGTTTGTATTAAACGAGCATGACGGTACGAAGGGATGGGTCTGCAGCTTGTTGTGACACATGTGCCACTCCAGGTCACCTTTATTACGTGACATCGGAATCTACACTGAGCTTGATCTATGATTATGTACCTAATCAACGGAGAAGAAGTGCTAAGCTCCAGATTCATTAATAATGTGGCTTCAAAGACGAGAAAGCAGCACGATTCGTGAGCAATCAGCACCCGTTCTCTCTCTCTATTGCGTTGAACTGCTTGTGCCCTCAGATGCCACTTCAGTTTTTTCTTGAAGAAATGTGGCAATTGGGAAAGTTGTGAGCGCTAAACAAGACGTTAAGAAGAACGAGAAAGACAGGATGGGTGCTTGTGAACGTCGTGAGGAAGCATTAGTCTGCGCTAAAAATTTCCCGATAGCAATGCACCATCTGGCTGGATTTCAAGTTTTGTTAAAATGTACGTTGACACAGATCATGGGCTTTTGTCATGTCATTTGCTACCGATTAAACAGCGGCTGCGTAATTTAGGGTACCACGAAAATTCTCACGGCCATATTTCAAGAAGGAAAGAGACAGAAACGCACCGTTCATACCGTACCTGATCCTTCATCACTCGCGGAAATAAATTTATTCAAGCTGAAACGTAGTCGAAGAATTCTTTTACCTCTCGGCAATCAGAGAGGTTTTATAATTCTCGAGTCTCTTTATCAGATATTGCTGCCATCTTTTTCCAACAGGTCTGCAGTTCTGCTGTACCGACACAACACAGCAACGCCCGTGTTTTTGTAGATTTTTTTTTCATTCCCATTTAAACACTTTTCCATTCATATTCATCTTTGAAGCGCGTAGGAACTTCCTGTCGTCCCTCACTCATCATTGCGTTTTTCCAGTAAACACTGCAAAAAGCTTGATGGCAAGGTCGTTTTCCACGCTCAAGTTTCTCGTACCCAATCTTTCGCGCTCTTTGTGCTCTTCAAGGAATGCAGAAAGACTACAAGTTGCAACGAGCTCTACACCGTGCCTTCGGGACTGGTATGGGGCAAACATGTTGCGAGTGGTGTCACAGTGTTCTGCCATTGTGCTCCGTTCGCTGTTCCCTGCGCTCAAGTTGGGTCGACATGGGGCGTCGTTGCAGTGCCATTGGTGTCGTGTTTCCCGTGTCTTTTCTTATACACAGTGTTCTGCGAATAAATGGCTCTGTGTAGCCGCTGGTGCCGAGGTCACGGATTACGTTTTTCCTTCCTTCCGCAGCTGTGGTGACAATCAGTGGTTGGATTATCGGTTGTTTATTTATTTTAGTTTTCTCGTTTAGCTAGTTTTCTGTATTCTTGCCCAAGAAAGGTGATTTAGGACATTTTTTTTTCTTGTGGGAATGGCCATAGGTATGTGCGTACGTGGTTGCAGCTCCACATTTCCAAGTCGTAGGACTCGGACGGCCCTGCCAACGGCCCCTATTCTCTTTCTGCTCTGGCAGCCATGGCCGTCACGTTCTTCCAAACCTTCTCCTCCTTCCTACTTCTAAACTCTTTTCTCCACTCCCCCCCCCCCCCCTCCCTTCAAGCCACTGAGCCCTGTTCTCGCAAGGAAAGACATCGTCTTTTTCCTGTTCTTCAACCACAGATTCACCCATTCAGGGGAAGCTTGCATGCAGTAACTGGTTTGGAATGCAGGTAAGGTTCGCGGAAACTCACCTCACCCTGAGCTACCGAGCACAAAACAAAGCTTAGCCGAGAGTCATGAGAAGGCTATAGGAGATTACACAGCAAGATGAAAAGAGAAGATATTTTGCCTAATGAAGTATTGCGAAAGCCACTGGGGTCATCCTTTCCTTTACCACCATCCCCACTTGTATTCGTACATTGAAGTAATGAGAAAAGTCCAACCAAAACATATTAAAAAAAACGACGTTTTGAAGCCAATCTCTCACCCCTGAAGAAGAAGCCGGGCCAGCTTCGAAACATCTGTTTTTTTTTCCTTAAATATATTTTGGTTGGAGTTCTCATTCCTTCAGTTTCTATCCAAAACAGACAGGCTTATGTCGAGTGCTCACCTTTGATTCCTGTCGTACATTATATTCTCGCTGCTCCGATAACTCCCTCCCACCGAAACATTTAAAGAAGCAATGACAGGTGCGCAACCGTAAACAGCCCCTCTTCCTTCTTGGACGCTTATAGCTCTGGTGTGCGTGTGTGTGCGGGGGGTGGGGGGCACAAAGAGAAGTACTGAAACAAAAAAATGTTGCATCTTGTTTTTTTTTATTTGTTGCAGCAGGTAGCTAACGACCTAGTCATTATTTTCCTTTTGAGGAAGCAGCATACAATACAATAAAATCATGCCCACCTAAAAAGACGCAAACACAGGCGCTGTATTGCAACTGATGAGTTATTGTAGAAAGACTCAGCCTATGTAGGATAACACGTACATGTGCACTAATCACAGGTCCTTCCAATGAAGACAAGTTTTTCTTGCAGTGTTTTGCAGGAAGACTTGATGAATAATGAACCATGAATGCACCTTAACAGACTTTTTAAAGAACGCGACTCTGTCAAGTCATGGTTCTCAGATTTTCTGCTGACAAAAATTTTATATTACAGCATTCCACACAATGACGATATTACAAGCGTGGGCGAATGTATATATACCAGCATAGTATCACCAAATTTCAAAATAGCACAGGTATTTACAGCAGTCAATTCATATGGTACTTATTGTATCTGGTACTAATGGTACTTCATGGTACTAATGCTATCAGCGCGCATGTGCCTATCGCGGAAATTGCATGTATTGTGAACTTTCTCTTCAATACTATTATTTAGAGGAAGTAGAAATAACTTGTTTTTGTATGTAGAAAGCTAATATATATATATATATATATATATATATATATATATATATATATATATATATATATATATATATATATATAGGTTGCTTGGCCATTGCAATTCTTTCACATGTGTTTTTCAATGGTGCTCCTTCGACGTTTCTTGTATGAGCCGGACCAAGTCAAATATCGCTCATTTTCAGTCCAAGTGAGCCCGCTGGAGGAACGTTTTGATCAGTCTGAGTATGAGTGGGTATATTTAAGGAAAGTATTAGTGGATCCGGCTGACAAAAACATCGGTGGGTCTGAGTCTGAGTGAGTTCAAATAGAGAGAAATTTCGTTAGTCTCAGTCCGAGTGAGTCCAAAGCAAAATATTTTTATATATGGTTTCGTTACACCAGCCGTACAGACAACAGCATAGAGGCTTTCACTTGCCGTCTTCGCGCTCGCGATGATCAAGAGTTGCAATTTGGAACATCTGTGGACCGGGCCACAGTGCATAAACCGGGTCTTCTGCAGAACACCACAGTCTATATGGTGATGGTCTACAAGTCTTTCAATTAGCAGAAGTGGTCTCTTACAATGTGTTTTACTTTTCCAAGTGTGTCAGGCGTATAGTCTTCTATGCAACCCCCTAGCATAGGTCTAATTGAAGGACTCATTGAAGAAGCGATCCAAACTAGTTTTCTTTTTGTACCAGCACCAAATAGCACATCGGCACTACTGCTGCGTGCTCCACATAGCACATGTCAGTTAATAGACAAACGCCATGATGAAAAATAGCAATGGTCAAAGTGCATGATTAACCCAGCACCCTCAAGACTGGAGGGTTTCGTTACACTGGCCGTACAGACAACAGCATGGTGTTTTTTTTTTTTTGCTGTCTTTGCTCTCGCGATGATCAAGAGTTGCAATTTGGAACATCTGTGCACCGGGCCCCAGTGCATAAACCGGGTTTTCAGCAAAAATATGGCACTTCTTTCAATCAAAACATGTCGGAGGGAAAATTCTTGGTAATCGAATGCTTGGTAGTCTGTAGGAAATCCTGTCACTGCGTTGATATTGCTTATTGTACACTATTCTATAGAAGCAGCAGCGGGGCTTAACATTCATGAACCATGGAAAAGAGCAGAGAACAAGTACTCCCACGTGCGAACTTAGTTTAAAAAATATTGGAGCGATTTACTTTTTTTGGAGTATCATTTCCAGAAGTAATGCGTGGCGAATAAATATTTGTAGTACTTTAACCCAAATATAAGCAACTAACAACCGCCCCATACTTCAGCTATATAATGAAAATATACTAGAATTCCAAGACTTTCAAAGAAAAGAAGCTATGGCATACACTGCACGCCTTTTTTTAGAAGGTGCACGTTACCTACGTCATTGCGACCAATTCCCTCTCGGAGTAAAACTGTGCGTGCTTATGTGCGTGTGTCTGTAGAAGATGTTAAGATTGGCCTCCCTGGCTGGGCGCCGCTTGGACGCGGGGGACGATTTCAGCTAAGCCTACCCTGATTTTTTCCGGATCAACGCTCTCGAGGTGCGCCAAAAGCAGCGACAACACGAAAGTCATACTTCGAATTCTTTAAGGCTGTTGGCTCCCCTCGTCAAAAACTCTTTGGACACGCCTGGCTGACTAACGGCCTAGGAAGAGCTGTTTGAAATCGAGGCTGCTTGTTTTGTTCGACGTGCCAAGAGACGCGCTGAACAATTAGCCGAGAGCTTGGGATCCCTCGTCAGGTATGTTTCCCGCACTCTGTGGTGCTTGCAAGTCTTCCATTCTCACAAACCCTAGCCTGCCTAGCGCTCCAGACTCTATTCTGCACATGCGATGCAATGTTATTGCACTGTGATGTGTTGTGCGTATTATTGCACTGTGACCTACGTTATGTTTCTCTCTCGCCGTGTGACAAACTGAACGTCCACCTTTTCTCTTTCCTGGGTTGAAAAGAAAGCAGTGTTTGACGTTCTCTCTCTTTCTCCCTCTCTCGTTTTTTAATCCTTATTCGCTGCTCCCTGCTGGGCTGCAGAAATTAGGCACCTTCTTATAACCACTACACCACCCGCCCCCCCCCCCCCCCCCCGTTTGGCGGATGGAGATGAAGACGACAATTTGTTCGGACTGCCCCGAACTGAATTGACATGCAGACTGTCAGTTTACAGTGATCTGCAAGGCGGCTTTCCTGTAAGGTTTGTTTTTCAACCAAAAACTCTCGTTCACAGACTGCTTTTATTTCTCATTTCGAGCACGTGAGTACAACAAAATGTCACCTCTCCAAATTCCAGCGAAGGCACGCGAGCACAACAAGATCTCAAAAAAAAAAAAAAAAAAAGGATTGGCAAAAACTAAATGAGCGTGAAAAGCAGCCTGTGAACGTGAGTTCTTGGTTGAAAAACTAACCTTACAGAAAAGCTCCCTAGCAGATTATTGCAAACTCTCCACTGTTTTCTCCTGCAGATAATTTTAGGAAGACCAGGGCGTAAAGCGTGAGCAGCAAGACGCTCTGAACCATCCCTGAGAAGCTCCCATCACGCTTCCATGATGCTACCATCAACATATAGCTACCTTTAGTGTGTATATAGTGTATATAAACGTTCCTCTTATCAGCCCCGGCTACTCTGCTCGACTTCTATCTGAGACTTGGCTAGCTCCTTCGAATACATCACGAGCAAGCAAAAGGGCACGGAGTTGTACAGGCGAATATGTGCGTGCACATCGCTTTTATTACGTGACATATTCGTTCTCCGCTGCATTCGCCCGCTCGTGTCCGCAGATAACGTTCTAGTTTTATAGCGACGACACACCGTTGATTGCAGTCACGTCATTGAATATCAAATAAATAGAGGTTGCATTATTTATTTGCAAATTACTTCACCATAAAGTATGGTGAAGTAATTTATTATATAGCCACTTGAGGAGCTTTCTAACTTGACTAACTTTTTTATCAAGACCTGAATATAAAGTTAATATTTATTTGGTTAATTTTGAGCATTACCTTCGCAACAGAAGTACATCACCACTGTCCGCAACAATTATTATTCATCTTTCACAGTGCCAGTAGGTCCGTTCAAGGTACGTGATGAAAACATGTTTGCTGGAGTACGTCATGTATGACATGTCTCCCAAGTGTCTGTCTCCGCATTATTGACAAATCCAGCCGTCTTTTGTAAACTTTTTGCTGGCAAGTTTTTTAAAATTTTATTTTGTTTTTTTTTAACTGATGGCCTCAGACAAGCTTATTACGCCTCTGCTCACCACTTATATAGCGTTACGCGGCGCTTGGGCCGACGGGGGAGAGTGGCGTTCTTTGTTCGTCAAACAATTCACCGAAGGGCTGCCAGCCATGTTTTGTCCATCTTAGCAGGGAAGTGAGGTGGCATTCCGACACCATAAGACGTTCGACGTGACGACCACAGTGGTTTCTTGGTGTCACACGTGCAGCGTGGTGGCCGCGCCCCAATCAAAGACGTTGACTTGAGCGAGTGTGAGCGGCACCGTCAGAAATGGTGTGCATGTCTCGTGATTCAACAGCGCATTCTGGACCCATTCCCTGATTTAGTCAAAACGCACACTTTATAATGAGCCACCCAGTTCATTCCCAAGAGATCTCTCGCCCTGTCTGTACAGAATGTAATAAATCCTCTGTTAAATTTGCCATCCAACTCCTGCACATGCGTCTTCTTTTCTGTCTCTCAACACCCCCTTTCTTGCCCCTATTTCTCAACCCCCAGTGCTAGGCAGCAAACCGGATGCCAAGATCTGGTCAATCCCCCAGCCTTCCTTTCTCTCTCTTGCCATCTTACTGCCTTGGCATTTTCTTCCCGCATATCTGATGCCTGAATTAAAAGACATCAAATATTTTCTGCAGCATGTTAAGACGCTGCATATAAGTGGTCATTCTCGAACATTATCAACTTCAACACCACAGACAGGTGATGATATACCCTGAGTAGGTTCGAGCATGTATTATGCCTGGACGCTTCTAATCTCCATTAAACTTCTCCCTTTCGATTTCATCCTTCGGGGCTTTGTGTAGTTCTTCACCTAACGCGCTGCATTCGTGCTGTACTGCTACCATTTTATATATAAGCGGAAAAGACTTCATCATAGAGGATTTTAACAAATGCCACCCGTTAATAAAATTCACGCACAAAATTTCCAAAACTAGCATTAACTTTTTGGACGTCACTGTCACGGTCGAAAATGACCGCTTGTCAACAAACCTTTACAAAAAGCCTACAGACCGTCAAATGTACCTACATTTCAACAGCAGCCACCCAAAGCATTGCAAAACGGGTATTCCATATTCTCAGGCCTACCGGTACCGAAGAATATGCACCGATATGCGGGAATTTGACAGACACGCGGAACACCTAAAGCATTCCTTATTGAAACAAAATTATCTGGAAGACATTATTGACGATGCCATACTACGTGCTCGCAACGTGAACAGGAATGATATAATTAAGGGACCAAACAGAGTATCTAAAACGACTTCCCAAACGAACCTTGTACTAACTTACTCCTCATCAGCGCCACGAATCAACAACATACTTTCCCGCCATTTCAACATAATCAGGCAAAGCAAACGACTAACTTCTATTTTCGCGAAGCCACCTCACGTGGTGTACCGCCGGGATAAAAATCTGAAGGACATTCTTGTCAGAGCAAAAACAAACACCCCCAAAATTCAATCAGGGTGCCATCCCTGCGGAAAAGCTTGATGCAAGGTATGCCCACAGATGGTCACAACACGTGAATCCAAAGCGAACTTCTCGAATTTCAAATTCTGCATAACTAAAAGATTTAATTGTGACTCCAATAACGTAATATACATGCTACATTGCAACATCGGCGGACAAGAATATATCGGCCAAACAGACACGCCATTTCGGCTGCGGTTCAATAATCACCGGTACCACGCCACTTCACTGCTGAAGCTACCTTTATCTAGACATCTGCGCCTGCCAAACCACAGTTTTGAAAATATCAGCGTAACTCTTTTGCAGTCCGGTTTCTCAAACAGACGCGAGCGCGACCAGCGTGAGGCATATTTTATTTTCAAATTTCGTACAGTAGTAGCCGGCATCAACGAGGACCCCGGAAAACTCAACTGCCTCCGAGAAGTAAGCCAGGAGAAAATTGGTGACAAAGATTGATAGCTGGAGACCATGCTTTTTTCTGACTGACTCGTACGTGTACACTGTCCTTTCTTGTTTTTTTTTCCACATGCACATACAAAGTGTTTACGTTCGCCTACCACTTCATGACCATTGAAGGGAAACGGACGAAGATTAAAGGTAAATAGCCGACCGATCCATTAACGAGAAACCTTTCCTTTACACACGCCGCCCGCCGCCCGCCGAACGACCCATTACGGGGAAACCCCTTTCTTTACGCGCGCCGTCACGGACCCTCCCGGCACCGCGGCGACAATCTTGGGTGGCCCGACACACGTCAAGAACTGAACAGCACGTGATATGAACCGTATGTGGATGTAGACGGACAGTTGGCTTCGTTCTCAGTGTTGACAGTGGTTCTTCTTATTTTTTACTTTCTTTCTTTTCTTTCTTTTTTTCGTCTTTTTTCTCCCCTTTTTTGTTTTTTTCCCCTTTTTTCCTTTTTCTAGTTCCCTCTCACTCTCGCAAACGTCTTTCAAGGCGAGAGGGACGCGGCAGCAACGAAGTTTGGAAGCTCATGTCAGTATAACTCATCCCCTGATGAAGGGAGGACCCCTCCCGAAACTGTTGGGAAATAAATATATTTATCCTTGTTGACAACGCTCCCGTTGTGCCATATCCCATACCTTCACGAAGACTAACTGGCCCAATGAATCATTACTCCCACTATATATATATATATATATATATATATATATATATATATATATATATATATATATATATATATATATATATATATATATATATATATATATATATATATATATATATATATAGTGGGAGTAATAATTCAATGGGCCAGTTAGTCTTCGTGAAGGTATGGGATATGGCACAACGGGAGCGTTGTCAACAAGGATAAATATATTTATTTCCCAACAGTTTCGGGAGGGGACCTCCCTTCATCAGGGGATGAGTTATTCCCTGATGAAGGGAGGTCCCCTCCCGAAACTGTTGGGAAATAAATATATTTATCCTTGTTGACAACGCTCCCGTTGTGCCATATATATATATATATATATATATATATATATATATATATATATATATATATATATATATATATATATATATATATATATATATATATATATATATATATATATATATATATATATATATATATAACGCCGTGCAGTCAATTCTGGCGTTCGCCGCACGTCGCATTTTTCGGTCGCGAGCACGGTCGCGAGAAACGCGGTATGCGTTCTTTGCTCTAGTTGCTAGCGCGCACGCTTAAAAAAATGCAATGAGGTAAAAAAAATTGAAGAAAAACGTGCGTTCGCCTCGTCGCAATAGGTTTCTTGATGAATGGATGAATGGGTGGATTGATATGGCTGTAGCATTTAGTGCGGCGGCTAACGCCACCTAGCCAAAATACTTAGTGAACTAAAAACTAGATTTATTTCTTTTCCCTTTAAATAATGAAGTTGAGGACTGGTACTTTGCAGTGAAAGGTTTAATTTTCACTCGTCGAGTGCGACTAGGTGCTGTGCAGTTCAATGCTAGCGAAACAGCTAGGATAGCTGTAGACAAGCTGGTACAGACCTCAATTGAGGTTGTCGCGACGGTGGATCGTGCAAATGAGGGTGAAGGGATCAAGAACACTGGAGAAAGCTCAGGAGAAGCAGCCAAAATAGAGAGTGAGGGCAACAGCGCAGTTGCAGGCAGCTCCCAGGAATGCGAGCGAGATTGTTCAAGGAGCTGCATTGTTCCTTATTGTATTAACCTGTCCGCCAGTGCAGAGTGTGAGAAGAAAAATGATTCGGTTGAAAATCATTTAGACTGCGCGGGTGAGACAGCTGACGGAAGCTGTGAGAGGGTTCGCGAGCTTGAGATGTGATCGGGAAGCTCAGGAACGATCCGCAAGAAGCGGCGCAGACGCAAGAGACGTCGGAGAGCCGCGAGCGAGACAAATGACACTACGCGTGTTGAAGAAAGCTCGCAACATTTGAGCGTAGCAGGCAAAACGAGGCGTCTCGCATCGGCGTGAAAGTTGCTCTGCATGCGCCCGATCCGCTGGACGAAAAGAAAAAAGAAAAGCGGGCTCTTTGCGAATGCATTCCCGTGTAAGGTCCTTTAGTTCTATCGCCAACCCGTTTCAGGAAGCGCGTGAGTGCAGATTTAGCGCAAGTGAATTCACCTTTTCATAAACGCCTCCCTGGGTGCCGCCATAGCCCTCCTTAGGCTGTGCAAATTGGCGCGTCCCCTCGAAAATGCACTGACAACGCTGCGCCCTTAGCCTTTGTACTCCCGCGCGCAGCCCATCATGGCGGTGTTTTTTTCCTTCCTGTGTCGTGTCGAGAACACCGAGAAATGCTGTTTCCTCATCGTCGGGTAGGGTTGCCGACTCAATGGGTGAACGGGACAGACAGTCAGCATTCATATGTCGCTTGCCTGACTTATGTATGACTACCATATCGAACTCTTGCAGCCTGAGACTCCAGTGCGCTAATCGCCCTGTAGGGTCTTTAAGGCTTGTTAACCAACACAGTGAGTGGTGCTGGCTAATTACTTTAAAGGGGTGGCCATATAAATACGAGCGAAGTTTTGTAACCGCCCATACCACGGCGAGACATTCCTTCTCGGTCGTGGAGTAATTAGCCTCAGCACGTGTTAACGTTCTGCTTGCGTAAGTGATTACCCTTTCTCCTTTCTGCGCCCTCTTGCTGCTGCACAAGCACAGCTCCCAGACCGACATTGCTATCATCAGTATGCAGCATCGTAGGGGCTCTCTCATCAAAGTGGGTAAGGACTGGAGGTGTTTGTAGTCGCTGACGAAGAGTGTTAAAAGTAGCTTCCTCTTCGTTCTTCCACTCAAAAGTGACGTCTTCTCTCGTGAGGCGAGTTAATTGTGATGCTATGCATGCGAAGTACGCGATAAATCGTCGATAATGCACAGAGGCCAAGAAAGCGTCTGACAGCCTTTTTATCGGTTGGCACAGGGAACTGTGCAACGGCTGCAATTTTCTCAGGATCGGGACGAACACCTGCATGACTGACGACGTGACCAAGGAATTGCAGCTCTTCGTAGCAAAAGTGGCACTTCTCAGGCTTCGACGTCAAGCCCGCGGACCGTATGGCTCGTAAGACCACTTCAAGCCTTTCAAGGTGCTCTTCAAACGTTGCGGAGAACACTATGACATCGTCCAGTTATACTAAGCAGGTTTTCCACTTCAACCCGGAAAGTACGGTATCCATGAGTCTTTGAAAGGTAGCAGGCGCTGAACACAAACCGAATGGCAAGACCTTAAATTCATATAATCCATCTGGTGTCACAAAAGCGGTCTTCTCGCGGTCTCTCGGATCCACCTCGATTTGCCAATAACCACTGCGCAAGTCCATTGAAGAAAAGTATCGAGCATGTCGAAGTCTGTCGATAGAGTCATCTATACGAGGTAGTGGATATACGTCTTTCTTGGTCACCTGATTTAGCTTCCGGTAATCCACACAGAAGCGCAGGCTTCCGTCCTTTTTCTTAACGAGGACCACAGGCGACGCCCAGGAGCTCTGTGAAGGCTGAATGACGTCATCTTCAAGCATTCTGTCTACCTGCTGTTTTATCACTTCGCGTTCTTTTGGAGCCACGCGATAAGGGTTCTGATGAATAGGTCTCGCCATTTCCTCGGTAATTATCTGATGCTTGGTTAAAGGCGTGCGGCCAACTCTTGATGTTGTCGAAAAGCAATCTTGGTATTCGGACAATAGCTCAAGGAGTCTGCGTCGCTCGTCTTCCGGCAAGGTAATGCTAAGGTCTAGAACAGGTGCAGAATCGAGTTTTAGCGCCTCATCGACATCCGCCAAGCAGCCTTCGGCATCTATGACATCGTCGAAGTAAGCGACAGCCATGCCTTTTGGAAGGTGCCGGCGCTCAACGCTAAAATTGGTCAGCAGTAGGTCCGTGCGTCCAGGAGCAACTCTTACGATACCTCGTGCGACAGAAATACCGTGGGTGAAGAGAAGTGAGCTTATTTGGTCTGCAAATCCTTCGGCGTCAAACTGGACCGTGGCGGCCACAGAAACAAGCGTGCATGACCTAGGAGGGAGGACCACGTCGTCATCAGTAAGACGCAGTTGGTTTGCTCGCGCCTCTGGAAAATCGTGTAAGCCCGTACTGCTGCAGAAAGTAATCAAGCTCTTTGGGATGTCAATGACGGCGCCATATTCTCGTAAAAAAGCCATGCCAAGGATTACATCTCTGCAGCATGCGGCGATAACGACGAACGATGGAGTGAAAGGAGAACCTCGATGTCTGATGCACAGGAGTTGCAATTGGTGACCATGCGTTTGGACTGGAACGGCTCCCAGCGGGAGTGTGGAGCATCAGGAAGGGTTGCGATCCAGCACCTCCACCAGTGTCGCGGTACAACGCGAACAAAGCACAGGTACGCCTTGAGACAGCGAAAGCAGCGTGTCCTGAACAGCTGAGCCGCAAGATTGTCCTCTTCGCTTTCGAATCAAGCCAGAGGCCCACTACTTAGTGTCCGCCAAATCATCCCATCGTCGTTTTCGTTTACATGTAGACACGGGTCAATACGCAAACATACATGCTTCCAAGAAAATTCCTGCGTCGGACTCTCCGGCTTACAGCTGTCCTTAACTGTTCAATCGTACACGCAGCGGTCGCGGTCTTGGCGGATTCTGAAAACGCCCGAGACCACAACGTGCACGTTCTACATACGCGACCGCGCAGTCACGCCTCATTCACGATTTCAGCCTGCCTACGAGAGTTTGACGAAGGGGACCCGAGCAATGCTTGGGAAAGAGTGTCATTGCCCTCTATGAGCTTGGACCCGCGCGGTGCTTGGTTACTGTGGCCTTTCTTCTAAGACCCCTTCGACGCTCCCGTGCACGCAAAGCTGTAAATCTCCGGCGTGCATTCCATCGCGAGGATGCACGCTGCGGTCTACTTTTTCCCCGCTGGCACCTTACTTCACCCCACAAAATCCTCATCGTTGAACTGGCCGATGAGCCACCCTTCTCTCTTTCGTCATGCTGCTTGCCACCTCTGTCACCCCTTTGTTTTGTCTTTTACGGCGGCGTTTGCGACCGACCCTTTCCCCGCTACTAGGAAATTCCCCTCAGGTTGCGACAGCTCAAGGGTTCTTCTGCACCATCTTCCATAGCACTTCTGCGGTTCGATTTCTTAGCACCATGTTGGTCGAGTTAAGGAAACATAGGAATTCAATCAACCAAGGCAACAAGCAGGATTTCGAACAGGCTACTCAACAATCGACCACATTCATACCATCAATCGGGTAATAGAGAAATTCTCAGCAAACAGCCAACCACTATACATAGCCTTCATCGATTACGAGAAGGCGTTTGTTCAGTAGAAATATCAGCAGTCATGCAAACACTGCAGAATCAGGGCGTCGATGAAGCATACATAAACATCCACGAAGAAATCTACAGGGGATCAACTGTTACCATAGTGCTTCATAAAGAAAACAACAGAATTCCAATCAAGAAGGGTGTAAGGCAGGGGAATACAATCTCCCCAATGCTATTTACCGCGTGCTTACAGGATGTTTTCAGAGGCCTAGAATGGGAACAGTTAGGGGTAATAGTTAATGGAGAGTACCTTAATAACCTGTGCTTCGCCGATGACATTGCATTGCTAAGTAACTCAGGGGACGAATAGCAACTCATGATTACGGTTGAAACAAGGAGAACAGAAAGGTGGGTCTTAAAATTAGTCTGCAGAAAACGAAAGTAATGTACAACAACCTTAGAAGGGAGCGGTGCTTCGAGATAGGTAATAGTGTACTTCTAGTTGTAAAAGATTGTATGTCTACTTAGGGCAGGTAATTACCGCGGAGCCGAGCCACGAGATTGAAGTAACTAAAAGAATAATGATGGAGCACACTTTGCAAGCACTTTCAAATTATGACAGGCAGATTGCAAATATCCCTCAAGAGGAAGGTATATAACAGCTGTATGTTGCCGGTACTTAGCTACGGAGCAAAAACCTGGAGGCTTACAAAGAGGGTTCAGCTTAAATTGAGCAAGACGCAGCGAGCAATCGAAAGAAAAATGGTAGGTGTAACATTAAGAGACAATAAGAGGGCAGAGTAGATAAAAGAATAAACGGGGGTTAAGGATATCATAGTTGAAATCAAAAAGACGAAGTGGATAATCACTGGGCGTGAGCTTCCTAGCGCTGCTGTTTTTTCGACAATTTTGTAATTTTTCTTACTCGTCTTCTGCATCTTACTGCCAAGATTTGGCCACCACCTTCGCGGTGCACCAAGCGCCACGTCTCCAAGGCGCTGAAGCCTTATGTTAGGCTGCCACGACGTCCGAAAGCTTCGTCTACTGGTGGCGGCTATTCTTCTCAGCGCCCATAAGATGAAGACGAAGTGGCGAGTGCGTCCGAACAGCAAGATAATCCCGTGTTTCGCGGACCCGAGGAGGTCTGTGACGGCCCCTCGACGACATCCAACGCCAACGATGAGTGTGTTACTCCGAAGAAGGCGCGAACTGAAAATCAAAAGGATTACAACAACGAAACGATCATCGACTCCGCGAAAATGAACTGTGATATAGAAGTAGAAGACAGGCCTTTTACAACACACGTACAAGAAAGCCCGACCAGCGGGGATACCCGTAATTTTCAAGCTGACAGACCCTAGCGCCTCATTCTGGAAAGTGAATCCGAACAAACTGGCCAGTGAAGTACTATCTGCTGCTAAAGAGAAAGTGCAGTCGTTCTGTGTCAGCAGAGATGGCGAATTCTCCGTAAGTGTCTGTACAGTTACTGCATTCTCCAGACTTCTTGAGTTAACACATTTTGCTGGTCTTGAAGTGGCACCGTATATTCCGCAGTTGTATGTGAGTAACCTATGAAAGATTAGACAAGTACCAGTGCAATATAGAGAGACATCGGTGTAATCTCAGTCAGGAGACAGACTAAATGGCTCCGTCGTGAAGATGGTTCAGCAGAGCCACATTTACTCGCCAGTGTAATGCTTGAGTTCTCCCCCGAGAAGCCACTGCCGCCTAGTACAGGCTTCACAAGTCATCCGGTGGAAGAGTACCTAGAGCCCGCTACACGATGTTACAACTGTCAACGATTTGGACATGTTGCCAAATCGTGCCATGGACAACTTCGCTGCAAAATCTGTGCAGGAGCACATGATTACAAGGAATATACAAGAAGGAATCATCTCAAATGTGCCAATTGCAATAGAAACCATGTAGCGTCATATGCTGGTTGTCCGAAACACCAGGCGGCTACTCGACTAAAGTGACAAGAAATTTGGTTGGAAGAGCTCCAAAAAAGAGATCGCCTTGTCCAAATCCTGAAACAGTATATCCACTCCCTATGACTTCAAAATCAAAGAAGAGTACATCACCACTGTCGTATGCGACAGTATAGCGAAGCGTGCTTAAGCTCAGAAAAACGAAAGTACAGCTAAAACGGACAGTAGAGGACGATCACCAAGCGTTGAAAGGCAGACAAGCGACAGCAGGACACCGAAACTATCAGCAACTCAGGTTAACCAAGCGTCTACCCCTTTCATCTCGCCAAAGCCAAAGGCACAAGAGCAACGTGCACCGAAAACAAGTGATGTGGATATGGTTATATCGATGCTCTTCCTTGCTTTGAAGGCAATCCTACGTGTATTTTTAGGGGGCAAATGACCTTCCAGAAGTGAGCGCAGTCCTTTCATTAGAGCCTCTAGCATCACAACAAAAAATTGTTGTATAGCAAAATGGCTCTACAAATGAACAACTGTTTCCGCAACACAGCTGTGTTTCAGTGGAATGCCAATGGTCTTATGTCCAAAAGCGCGGACTTTAGGAAGCTGGTTGCTCAGTATAGCTTCCCCGTTCTGTGTCTAAATAAAACCAACATTGGCCCTGACTTTAGGATTTCTAATTACGCCACATATGCATCAAGAAGAAATTCAGGCTTGAGCAGGGCACTGTTATGCGTACGGTGCGACATACCCTCTTTTGTTTTATACTTGTCGGACTCGGACGTGTCAGAATTTTCAGGGTGCAAAATTCAATCCCAGAAATTTACCATCACCGTAATTTGTGTTTATTTGCAACCATCGACACGCATCTCCGAATCAGCCCTAGTTCATTTTTGGGTAAAGCACAGGGACCTGCTCGCATCTGTGGAGATTTTAATGCGCACAATACCATGTGGGGCAGTACTCATACCGATTCACGTGGGAGGACACTTTAAAAAGCAATTGATTGATTTGGTCTTGTACTGAATGATGGATCAGTAACGTTTTTAAGAGGTAATAATTACGCCAGCTGTCTAGATTTGCCTATAGCCTCCCCTGACATTGCGCGAGATATGAACTGGTGTACAGACCTCGAAACACGAGGGAGTGACCATTACCCAGTTCTCATGCAACACCCAAGTATGCAAGTGCAAACGACCGCATTGATTTCAAAGCTAACTGACAGGAAACTATTTCGTGAACGTACTGGAAGTGACTTGATGGGAGTTAACGAACTGGATACATTTATGTCCTGCATTAAAAGCAGTTACTGCCGTGCGACAAGGTTTACAGCTGTCTCAGCAGGCCACTCCAGTGTAGATGCAGACTATGAGCGCCTACGAGCAATTAGAAGACGAGCAGAACGTCGCTATCGCCGCACTGGGAGGCCAGAAGAATACAAGAAGAGTCAGGCCACACACATTCAATCTAACCGATACATGCAAAAGTTAGGTCGAAAAAAAAATAACATGATTTTTGCAATTCATTCACCCCATTCACTCCACTTCCACAAATCTGGCAAACAATCACTGCTCTAAGTCATCCAATATCCCAGCGAAACCCATTCAGAGCATGGGCCATATCTCTTGGATTACCCGAACGTGATGTTTCTAATAAGTTTTGCACAATGCTGACTGGAACTGCGCAATCGGTTCACAACACTACTGCACTGCCTAGTTCTGTAGAGCAGCAAATCCAAGATGCATACACTTTATCACATGCTCAACTGGATAACACGTATTCTCTACTAGAGTTGCGTACTGCTCTATCACTAACCCGCGCAAGAACGGCAACAGGTCCCGACAACGTATCTTACAGTGTTCTGAAAAATCTAGGACCCACCGGCATGCCAGTTCTTCTACAGATATATAACGACATGTGGACGAAGGCGTACGTTCCGATGTGTTGGAAGGTCGCGAGAATCATCCCACTGCTGAAGCCCGGTAAATCACCGCTTTCTCTTGACTCATTCCGACCAGCCAGCCTCACTAGTTGTATATCTAAAGTCATGGAAAAAATGGTTCACAAAAGATTACAGTGCTGGATTGAAGCTCACAACTCTCTTCCAGAACAGATGGCTGGCTTCAGACGACGGCGATGCACAATGGACTGCGTCTTCGACCTCTTTACATTTTTAAAACATGAGACGAGCTGTGAAAACATGGCTGTTGCGACGTTCATAGATTGTTGCGGCGTTCACAAGGCGTTCGACTTTGTGAGCCACCTTTTTTGTGCTGCACGGGCTTACGTCATAGGGGTTCATGGTCGTATCCTTGAATGGATATGCTTACTTTGTTGATAAAAATGGAATGAATGCTGTTGCATTACTTAGCGTATCGGTTTTGTGCGTAGTATTTTCTTGCCGGTGTTCCTACCACTTCATGGCGGTATTATAATCTTGCGCCAGTCTCGTCAGCACCTTAGCCTGATATGTTTCCTTGAAATATGGATGCGTGTAGACACTTGCAGTAAAACGCTTTCCTAAATGATTTACAAGTGTGTGGGCGCTACTTCAAGCTAGAATATTTAGGAACCACGAGCAAACATATTGATCCAAGAACCGGCAGTGCAGTAGAAGCGCCCACGGTGGCTTCTACTGTACTGCCGTCACAAGATCTTTTTGTGAAACGAAATATTTTGTTTTCTCTTATGATGGTCATCGTCCTGATATTGTGCTAAATAATATATATATATATATATATATATATATATATATATATATTATTTGCTACAAGTACGAGCTGCTGCTACAAGTATATATATATATACTTGTAGCAGCAGCTCGCACTCTATAACTTCGTGTCAAGAAGACTTGTTCGAAAGAGTACAAGTAGAGCTGCAGAGACTTTGCAAATGAGTAGGAACTGTTTCTTTGCATGTTTTAGATATTTTAGAAGATACTACTGCGAGGTGGCAACGTGACGCAATCATCGACTACGCGTAAGGCCACGCCACGATGTTCGTTCTCGATGTCGGAATCTGGAGAAACACAGTTAACAAAACTGACGAACAAATCACGCAGATTAATTATCGCTCCATACTCTTGCAGAAAATCCATGCCCAAAATGACCGGCCGAGAACAATTGGGCAGTACAAGGAATGATGCTACAAAAGCCGACGCACAAATCTCAAGCCTGGCGGTGCACCTTCCTATTGGGGATACGAGGTGTCCTCCAGCGGTGATTAGTTGAGGGCCGTCCCACGTTGTCAGCACCTTGTGTAGACGGGTGGCCAATGAAGCACTCATCACCGAGTAATCAGCTCCCGTGTCGACAAGCGCAGTCACCGGATAACAGTCGACGGAAACAGTAATGGCAGCGGACGTTCTGTTGGCGGTTTCACAAACAGGCTTTAACGGCACGTCGTAAGGCAGCGGCGGAGGGTATTTGTCGGTTCGCGTGACAGCGGCCTCACCTCCGGAGGTCGCCGTTTTCAGTTTCCCCGGCGTGGGCTTGCGCCACTGACACCAGGGGACCCAAAGGTGGGTCGGGCGCGGTGCGTTGATGTGGACGGACGAGGTGATGGTGACCGTGACTGTCGTCGCGGCGGGACAGGGGCGTGATGACTACCCTCCAAGTAATCCGCAATTTCCTGTGGGCGCTCACCATAGCGTGGACAACGAGCATCTGGGTGGAATCCGCGTAGGCCTATTCGTCGGTAGTAACAGTCGCGGTACATGTGTCCAACTTCGCCACAATGGTAGCACAAAGGACGATTGTCGGGTGCACGCCAGACGGTGGACTTCCGCGGGCCAGGACGAAAATCGGTCTGAGAAGGCAGGCGACGGGCTGGACTTTGAAAGCGTCTGGGGGTCCCGGTAGGTGCATGAACAAAATGTGCCGTCGGTGGCGTAGAGACGCGTAGGGCATCCGCGTAGGAAAGCGTGGGGGGTTCGACTTGCGATGGTGGTGCAGAGTGAACGAACTGCCTGATTTCGTTTCGAACGACGTCCGTAAGAGCAGCGCTACTGGGAGGGGACGCTGCATAAAATTTCCGAAGTTCTTCTCGTACAACTTGCCGTACGAGTTCTGTGAGGACCTCCCTGTTATCACCTCCTGGTATAAGCGAGCACGCAGCGGACATGGCCGTCTGACGCTCATACTGCGACACCCGCTGCCGAAGCATGCGCTCCATAATTGTGGCCTCACGTATGAACTCGGACACGGTCGTAGGAGGGTTGCGCACAAGGCCCACAAAAAGTTGCTCCTTTACGCCTCGCATTAGCAGGCGCACTTTCTTGTCCTCTGGCATGTGGGGGTCAGCCCGTCGAAACAATCGCGACATTTCTTTGACAAACATGGCGACGCTCTCGTTCGGCATTTGAAATCGCGAAGAGAGTGCCTGCTCCGCTCTCTCTTTCCGTTCGGGGTTACTGAACGCCTCGCGAAGCTGCCGATGGAACTCCTGCCAACTTGTGAATGAGGTTTCGTGGTTCTCATACCACACTCTTGCCGCGTCTAAGAGGGAGATATACACGTTCTTCAACTTACGGCGATTGTCCCAGTCGTTGATGGCAGCGACCCGGTCGAAATGGTCAAGCCAGACTTCGACATCCTCACCGGCATCCCCGTGGAATGGGTTGGGTGTGCGAGGCGTGTTGATGACACAGGGTACGCTAGCGAGTGGGTCATGCTCGGTTTGGGTTGCGGATGTGGCAAACATTGTCCTCACGGAACTTGCCAAGGGGCTGTACTGTGGTGGTAGTCCTTGAAGGCGGCGGCTGCTTCGATAGATATCAGCAGATCCTGGTGCACTGGTGGTGGTTGCTTCTGGTTCAGGACCAGCAGGCATAAGACGTTGCAGTACAGTACCCAGCACCTCCACCAGTCTGTCGCGAGAGGAAACGATAGGCAGGAACTCGAAGTGGAGGACTGTTTACTCAGCCAGAGCTGCCATTGACTTCTTCGCTCTCGTCTTCTGCCACCAACACAGCGTGGCAATATTGTGTGTGTGCGTGCGTGTGGGTGAATAAATAAAGAATGAATAAAATTTACCTTTTTTATTTCGTCACTTTGTTGGTCCATCAAATTTTGCTCATATTCATCGACCACACGTTCGATAACGCAGAGTCTGTCACTTTAGCATGAACGAAATGGCCCACAGTCTACAAACGCTTTCAACCGTAATACATTACTGAAACCAGCGCCTTTTTTTGACGCAAAAGATCGAATAGAGCTATTAAGCATGCAAAA
This sequence comes from Rhipicephalus microplus, assembly GCF_043290135.1. Classification (NCBI taxonomy): domain Eukaryota; kingdom Metazoa; phylum Arthropoda; class Arachnida; order Ixodida; family Ixodidae; genus Rhipicephalus; species Rhipicephalus microplus. Next base: position 50,871,763 of record NC_134710.1, on the reverse strand, counting down.
CTCGCCGCGGACGGTAAGGTTTTTTTAATGGGAGACGATGGTGGCAATGGATTAATCCCGTACGCGCGCTCGCTCGGGCAAAACCAGTGACGTCACTGTGGTAGTGAGCAGCCCTGAAAATATTTTTTTTTTATAGATGGCATTGGAAGGGCGCCTTCGCACTTGTAACATCAACCAAGGCGGCGTCCTCTTCTTCAGCTGTTTTGCGGACACAATTTCTAATGCTGCGTCGCCTATGCGATCTTCGCCTCTGAACGCGTGCAGGATTCTGTTAACAGTGGTTTATGCGTTATACCGAACGTTTTTGCAGTGTCCCTCTGTGTCACCCCTTGCAACAACATACGCGTTAATCTCTTTTTGATTTCTTTACACACCCGAGGAAGCATATGGCATGTCATTAGCGCACCTAGGATTTCTCTCTGGGAAGGGGTGGGGTTGAAACTTAAGAGAGAGCTAAAGAACTACATACTAAATAATTAGAGGTTATATAACCTCAATAACAATATATTATTATTATTATTATTATTATTATTATTATTATTATTATTATTATTATTATTATTATTATTATTATTATTATATACAATGAGATGACGATGACAACAATCTCTAAGTGTTTTTACCAGGAGACCACAAAAAACCTTGAGAAAGCCAACAAACCGTTCGATGAAGCAGTGCACGTACAAGATAAACGAGAAGTCGAATAAAACAAGGCTTAATATAGTTCTCAACAGAGATGTTTGCCAAATACATATCTTTTCTAGCTTTTCAGCTCCGTTTATTGATTCTGGTGGTGACGTGTCGGTGGGCTGGCGGTCAAACAATGCTGTTTAAAAAGAATATGACTTCTATGGTAGAGAAAAAAAAAGAACCGCAAAAAAGACACACGGCGACACCTGGCATACCAATTATTGTGTATTTTTTTCTTTTTAACTGAATAATCAGTAAAGGCAATACAAGCAAGCCCCATTGGCAACCTAATCAGTCAAAAAACTGCAACTGGGGATTTTTGCAATAATGCGAACAAAATATCCTCTATATTTAACTTCATTTGAGCCTTGTCAGACTGCAAGCATGAAAGTGCAACGTAAATATTGAATATAAGCTTTGTGTTATTGATAATAAGGAATATGTACAGCCCAACGCAGCGCACGTGTAGTAAAATTCTCAGCTTACGGATCAACTGCATTGTAACTACGCTTACCGATTCCCAATGTCATTCGGGTGCTCAAGTTTGGCGACTGAAGCATCCTCAGTGATAACTAATCGATGACCGCATCTGACGGCGGTATGTGCCGAGTAATCGCTTCCTTTTTGGCTGTAACCGAGGATTCCGGTGCTGTCGCTGCGTGTCTTGAATCTCAATGCGGAATCTTTTTCAAGAAGTCGGTGAGAATCGTGTTCGACTGGCACTTCAGCGACGCCTGTGGTCTGTTCGGAAGCGGACTACCGAGGCACCTTCGCGCAGCAGACGCAGAGCACAAGTTGTGTCTTTCGTCCGATGTACCACGTGCAAGAAAGAAGGGGTAAAAGAAAAGAGCGTGACACATAGCTTCTGAAAAAAAAGACAGCAAGAAAAGGTGAACTCCACCAATATACCTTTCGCAAGTTCCCAAAGCCATTTTTCCTCATTATACCACGGCGTCTTACTGCTCCCTTCTTCGCAACTGTAGGTTTTGCATGGCAGTCGTGCTTGCTTGGAGTCCCTGCATGTGTGTTGTTTGGTTGGTGGCTGGCGACCATGCTGGCGGCGCACACGCAATAAGGCTTGCTCAGAAATGCAGGAACCACAGCGTACGTATGTGCTTAAACTCCGCGATTCACGGTCGCTTTGACGAAAGAGCCACGCGCAAGGCGGTCTTTCTTCTCGCCACTCCAGTGCTCATTGTACGCCCGCTATTTAGGAGAAAATGCACGACCACCCTCTGGAGACACCATTTGCCAGCGCAAGCCCCGAATAAAACAGAAAACACGTGTTTCGAAGCACCTTCTTATCTGTAGAACTTTGAGTAGGCATTGTCTCGACGTTTCGGTATGCATACGTTTTTTTTTTTTTGTAGAGTTCAAAGAGGGAAGGCACGAACCACCCACCTGCATCTTTGGCTGTAGGCAACGCCTTTGGAGTGTGAGAAGTCAGCGAGACTTTTCATGCTTTTTTCTTTTTGTTCACTAGCTGAGTACGTAATCAGGTCTTCGAACATGTGGGTTCACTTTGAAGTCGCCTGCGCAGCATCGTTTGCGGTTTAGAACTGGCCCTAGCTTGGCCATCATCCCTCCTGTTTCGGAGTGCGAATGTGTGTGGCCGTAGCGAAAGTGGACGGACCATTAGCGTTCTTACTATCACCCGACTCAGCCTTCCACGAATGGCACGTCGCCTGAGTTCGCTTCAAACGGGCGATTGTTTGCTGGCGCCTCGGACAACGGAGAGTAATATGTTTCTGTCGTGGTGTTGATAAGGGGAATACTGTTGCTGTATTTCTAATATTGCATCGTTGTGTTTTTCGTTTGAATAAACAATCTTGTGTAGCCGTTTTTTGACGAGATTGCTAAATATATTGTGTTTTTTTCTCTATTTTTTAGTTGTGTGTTGCACTAGATTGCGGCTCTTCGCATTACTGTCTTTAATACTGATGTATCGCGGATTTTCGGGTGGTCTGGAGTGAATTGAGGATATCAGTTAGGGTAGGTGTGTTTGCAGTTTTATTTTCAGGTTGCAAAAACATTCAGAAACGTTAATGATCCTTTGTTTCAAGGAGGAACTGAATACTTGGCCAATAAATTCAGATGAGAGAATAAATGCTGATGAGAGAATAAAAGATGAGAGAATAAAGATGAGAGAATAAAAGATCTCATGAAACGACATTCCTTCAGATGAATCTGGTCCTTGAAAAGATACGGCTACGGTTGAAATGGATTAAAAGAATGTTCCTTGGCGTGTTTCATTGTTATATTTGCCGCGGTGACATGCAGACATGGGCTCAGAGTTCCTGAGAAAGTTTGCGTATTTAAGAAACAATGCATTCTGTTGAGGTAAGCAAAACAAGAGTCGCACAATTTATCTGGGAAGGCAAGGGTGCCTGAAATACTTCTTTCCTTTTTTTTTCAGAGGGTCGATAGTTAACTTGATTTCATCCTGCCAATTTGAAATATACACTGTCTGCACGTCAACAGTGACGCTAATTTGAAAGACTTTAAATCTAAAGAGCATTGTAGCGGCGAAACGCGTTTCCCTTTGTTTTTACTTCGTGTTTTGAGGAGCTCACTTAGCATGCAAAAAGAGTGTTTTTCGGCAAGTAGGGTGTTTATTGTTGACTATTCAAAGGAAACCAAGCTACATGAAGGACACACTTCATGTTCACTATAATGTAAAGTATTTGGGAAAAAGTATCGAAACTGCTACTGGCATCGCAACTGTAAATGGACACCACGTGTTTCACTTCTATAGCGAGTAAAGTCATTGAATGAACTTACCTGTTATTTTTATATTATTAGCTTCATGACTTTTTATTTGAAGAAAGTTGCACATTTAAAGCAACTTGAGCGTAATGTTATTACTTTTCTGCTTCCTCACATCACATTTTAGGGCCATTAAACTAAGCCTGTGAGGCTGATAATTTAGTGGTATCTAGGCACTTGAGATCTTAATATCTAATTGCATTAGGAGTGTCCAAGTGGTCCGGGTATTTGCATGTACGCAAGTCGGTGCAGTAGATTTGCCCGTGTGAACCAGATAATGTTATAAACGGTGAACAACACTGCGAACTCTTGTTCTGAACATACATGTATGAAAGGGAAATAAAACAACTACCACTCGAAGCACATGGACACAAGTATTACAGATGTATGTTGCAAATGTTGCTCATTTGCAACATAGATGTAAGTAGCATTGCATACACAGCTGGTTGAACTGCTAGATGTAATACGTTTTGAAGTTACATGCACTGTGCACCGAAGCCAAGTCACGCAGGGAATTGTCATTGTACACACTCCTCTTCCACCAAGAGTAAAATAAAAGCGGTCAGACTGATGACTCGTGAAAGCACCTTTTTTTTTGTGTGTGTGCAAAGCTGCTTCACTGCAAGTGAATTCAGCTCGAGCCGCAGAGCATGCGGCTTCTGCTATTTCAGTACACGAGTAGATATGTGAATATGACATAATTAATAGAATAAATCAGGCAATTTCTCTCTCTGAGCAGCTCCTTGGATTGAAATGACAACTTGAAAACAAGGCTGCACTTACGGAAAGGGGGGGGGGGGTCGACCTTTGGTGGGAGAAATAAAGACCCCTGATTCCCGCCTCCTTCGGTGCAGCACTGACGTAGGTGACTCGGCGACAAGGACATAGAGACTTATAAGAGGGGGTATAAGAGGGGGTATAAGAGGGGGGATTAGGTCAGCCTCTGGGGGGGGGGGGAATTATGACCCCCTAACCCATCCACCCCTGTCGGTGCGCCAATGTGGCATATCCAGCGTATACATAGCTTGAACATTTTGATGAACCGAGGTCAGGCAATTGTTCCGCCGCGTCTCGTTGGACCTACGAGTGTCTTCTTCCGCAATGGTTATATGCGCAATTGTAGGCTGCTCTAATCGTAGCGACAGTTGCGAAAAGAAGCATCCCACTACTACGAGCTTCTTTTGAGTACCGACGAAGGTTATTAAAGACCAGTGCGAGCGTACGAAAATGTTCAGCGCGAACCGTCGGCGGACCTGGCTGGCACGCATAAACGACAATGCAGGGGGTTTGGAGCTTACTTCGTAGAAGGTAAGTGACTGAGAGTGGAAGCATAAAGACAATAACGTGGATGATTTTTCGCTCGTAGGAAAGCCGTCCGCGTTGTTTGACGAGACGAACCCAGATTGGGTGCGCCGTCTCTGCAACTCTGCTATACGGCTCCAAGCATACCGGCGCTCCGTGGCATTAGCGCGAGGAAAGCGGCGTCACGGTAAGTGGCAAGCAAAGTTAGAACGGCGCTGACGACATTCCGACGCGGTGATCGTGGACTCTGCAGCTTAAGGTCCCTATAGATGAACCTTACAGCAGCTGTGCCGGCGTCGCAGACATGTGTTGCCACCGCTGCCCCTGCGTCGCCGCTGTCCGTTCACATTAGCAAGAAACACTGCATTACGAACCCTTCTGATCTAGCAAATCCTCCATGACCTACGCGAATGAGTACATTGCACTTTCATCCTTCATTTCCCCCTGTGCCACTTAGAAATTTCATCGCGCGTATCTGCTGCTGAACAACATCAAGGCATCCGTTCGTGTAGATGAATCCGTATGCGGCTCCACCTCGATGACAGTGCACATCCAGTGACTAAATTTTAAGTATTACGTTCCCGCACATGTACATGTTCATGACAAAAGAAACGGCAACACGCAAACGGCGAGGCGCATCAAAAAAACGCGCCGCCGCGTGAGCAACTCGCTGTGCTCGCCAAAGAACTGAGCGCAAACATCAGCATTCGTGCAAGATGATTTAGACTCCAACCAAAAGTTTTGAAGAAACCCGACGTTTCGAAACCTAGAAGTGTGGCAGCTTGGGCTAATTGGTATGACATGACGATAGTTATATAGCGCGAGAACAGAACGACGACACAGAGACAAAAAGCACACGAAGGACATGAGCGCTAACTTCCAACTGAGTTTATTGCACAGAGCGTGCAAATATATAGAGGAGACAGTAAACCATGTGACAAAAACTATTTGTCACAAAGAGCAATACATGAGTAAGGGAAAAAAACAAAAGCACAGAAAAAGGCAAAGAAAAGTCTATAAGGAAACGAAACAGAAAAGTAAAGGTAATATAACTATATTTGTGCGCACCGAAACCTTCGAGGAACCTTAGTTCCTAGACGATAGTTATAGCGCGAGAACAAACGACGACAAAGAGACAAGAAGGTCGTCGTTTTGTTCTTGCGCTATAACTCTCGTCATGCCATACCAACAAGCCCAAGCTGCCACACTTCTTAGTTCCTTCTCGGACAGAGACACGGAGGGCGTGCTAATGCATGACACCTGTTCGCGTGCTATCTGCGTGGCCTCGATGATGACATGACGATAGTTATAGCGTGAGAACAAAACGACGACAGAGACAAGAAGGACACGAAAGACACGAGAAGACACGTCTCTGTGTCGTCGTTTTGTTCTCGCGCTATAACTATCGTCATGCCATACCAACTAACCCAAGCTGCCACACTCGATGATGACTCGGGTGCGCTCATCCCTGTGCTTTTACAGCGTCACCGTGTCCTTGAAAAGGGGCACACAGTCGCACTCAGTGCAGGGGTGAGCAAAAAAACCATCTTTCCTGTTTCTGACATTGTTAGCGTATGGCATGACGTCATGCCATACCAACTAGCCCAAGCTGCCACATTGTTAGCGTGTTTCGAAACCGACTTGATTCCTTCCTCAGGGGTGGTGGTGGTTGGGATTAGAGGAAAGAAAAGACGCCTAATTTCTGCAGCCCAATGATAGTTATAGCGCGAGAACAAAAACGGCGACACAGACACAAGAAGGAGACGAAGGATGCTATAACTATATCGTCATGCCATACCAACTAGCCCAAGCTGTCACACTTCTGCAGCCCGTTTTAGGGAGCATGGCGAGCGTCTTGTGGGGGGTGAGAAGAGGGTAGCAAAGAGAGGGGAGATAGAAAGGTAGAAGCACTCAGTCGGCGGAAGGAGTAACAGTCACAGGAAACACAGTAGCCAGTAGTGTACGAGAGGCCAGTGGAACAACAGGGGTGACTGCGGGGACTATAGTGCATACGTAGCAGCGGCGTCTTCAAAGCACTCGTGGGGCGGATAATGACCCTCTCTCTCTCTCTCTCTCTCTCTCTCATTTTGCCGTGGAGCGCAGTCCATGTGTATACACTGGGGAAAGGGTTCCGAGAGAGCGGTTGATGTTATGGGCTGTCTTCTGTATGTGCCACGACTCGAGTAATAACCTTCTCTCCTTCGTGTACTTGTCTCTGTGTCGTCGTTCTGTTCTCGCGCTATAACTATTGTCTTCCCCTTCAGTTCAGCTCGCTTTCAAGGATGGCAGTCGCTTCGAAATTTATCCGGGGATTCCACGTCTCAGCATGTTCGGCGACTGCGCTGCACTCTTTGTAGAGCTTCCGCACATCGTTGGCGTGTTGCTTCAGTCGTTCCGGTAGGTTTTTGTCTAGATGATATACGAAGTGGGTCACTCCGTGCACGGAATTTTGTAAACGACATCTGGGGCCATGTCCATTGTTGGCCGGTCTTTCGGGCGGGGGAGGAGGCGGCCCAGCGTACACGAAGGCACGTGCGCGATGCGATCCCCTTTCTTTTTGAAGATTCGCGCCAACATTTGGCTGATTTTCTGAACGTATGGGACCGGTACGCGTTTCGGGGGGCTGCCAATAAAGGTTGATTGGAGTTTTCGTATCCTCTGTTGCTCTGCGCGGCGGGTGGTGGCTCGAATGAAGTTTTTTTGGGTATCCGTTTTCTCTGAGGTCTAATATTACGCGGGCCTCTTTCTTTCGTTCTGTGTCATTAGAGCATAAGTTCTTAGCTTTCTGGAGTAGCGTAGTCACAACCGAGACCTTGTGGCAGGTGGGGTGGAAAGAATCAAATTGAAGGTAGTGGCCAGTGTGCGTTAGCTTCCTGTGAACGGAGAACTCCAGGCCGTTGCGCTTTCTTGCCACCTGGACGTCGAGAAAGGGCAGGCAGTGGTCGCTTTCACACTCAGTCGTGAATTGTATGGCTGGGTGCACGGAATGTAGGTGCTGTCTAAAGTTTTCAACTTCAGACGCCTTCATGATGCAAAAGCAATCGTCCATATAACAGAGAAAAAGCTTGGGTCGTGGCAGAAGGAGCTGAGTGCTTTCTCTTCTATGTACTCCATGGCCAGGTTTGCCATCGTGACGGAGCCTATGGAAGCTCCCATCGCGGTTCCACAGTTCTGCCTGAAAATAGTTCCTTTGTAAAAGTACGTACTGGACAGGTAGAATGCCAGTAGACGGCAGAACTCGTCAACTGCCAAAGGAGTCCTTTCACTCAGGCTTGCGTCCCCCTCAAGCGCAGAACGGGCAGAGGAGATAGCTAAGGGAACTGGCACATTGGTGAAAAATGAAACGACGTCCACTGAAACCAGGCTCTCGTCATCGTCGATGCTCACGTCTGACAAATCCTGACAGATTCAGAGCCTGAATGTCCAACGAGCCTGGATGTCAAACCGAGACTGAATGTCCAACGAGACTGTATGTCCAACGAGCCTGAATGTCAAACCGAGACTGAATGCCAATCGATACGGAATGTCCAACGAGCCTCAATGTCCAACTGAGACTGAATGTCCATCGAAACGAAATGTCCGTTGAGACCATCGCCAGTTACGTCCGTCGGCCCAGAGACCATGAACCCCACTTCGTACGTTGAAGAAACCGCGACCTTCCATGAAACAATGCGGCAGTACAAGAATGACCTCCGCCAATGCAACAGCGTACAGATTGATTTGATATATATGTGGCATTTAACGTCCCAAAACCACCATATTATTATGAGAGACGCCGTAGTGGTGGGCTCCGGAAATGTTGACCACCTGGGGCTCTTTAACGTGCACCCAAATCTGAGCACGCGCGGGCCTACAACATTTCCGCCTCCATCAGAAATGCAGCCGCCGCAGCCGGGATTCGATCCCGCGGCCTGCGGGTCAGCAGCCGAGTACCTATAGACCACCGCGGCGGGGCGACAAACAGCGTACAGAGCGCAATGGCATAACACTGCGAGCAGTTTGACTACCATACCAGTCCCGACGGTGCGCTGTCGAGCTCTTTGCCTTGTTTTGTACGCTTCCTGCATTCCTTGGGATGCATAAAGAGCGCGAAAACAGATACGAGAAACTTGACTCTGGGAAACGACTGTGTCGTTAAGCTTTTTGCAGTGTAGACTGCATGAACATAATCACGGGTGACAGACCATCGAAAGTGCTTCGGCACTTCAAAGCTGACTATAAATGGAAAGGCGTCTGAAAAAAAAAGAAAAAGTACAAAAGCACGGGCGTTGCTTTTTTTGTGTCGGTTTGACTGAAATGCAGACGTGTTAGAAAATTAAGGAATATCTCATACGGTGACTCAAATTCTAATAAGTCGTTAAAGTTTAAACACCCTTCTAATTGCCGAGACGTAACAGATTTTTTTTGACCGCTTCAACGCTTGAAGAAATTTGTTTTTGCGAGTAATAAAGCGTCACGTATACGGCATAAACGCTGTGTTTCTACCCCCTTCCTTTGTTAAACCTGGCCGCTACAACTTTCAAGGTACCCTAAATAATGTAACTGCTGTTTAATATGTAGCGAAGGACATGACAAAATCTGATGGTCTCTGTCGATGCTACATTTAACAGAACAAAATTTGGCGATATGGTGCATAGCTATCGGAAATTTTCAGCGCACAACAATGCCCCCATAAGACGTTCACAATCGTGCGTCCTGCCTCTCTCGTTCTTGTGAATAAGTTGTTCAGCGTTCATAGCTTCCCACTAACCACATTTATTCATGAAAAACATGAATTGCGGCATTTGAGTACAGACGCAGATCAATGCAACAGATAGAGAAGGGGCACTTCTCGCGAATCGTGCTGCTTTTAACCTTTTAAACTACATGAACGATGAAGTCGCGACAGGCGCTCATTCTTCATTGATTTGGTACATAACTGTAGGCCAAGCTCATTGTGAATCACGAAGTCCCATAATGAAGTTGGCCTCGAGTTGTACATGTGTCAGAACATGCTGCACAGCCCCCTTCCATGCCCTCCTATACAGCCATGTTCGTATATTTCGAACGTTTATGAGACACACAATAATGCAATGATCAAGAATTATTCAGTTTTTCCGCTTGTTAGTATTTTGCTTAGCTACACGTTTTTCTCCCCGCTAGAAAAAAATTACGCGAGTTTTGTAGCATGCATGAACATAAATTGCTATTTCTACTTCGTCATAGACTGTAATCGGTGTGCTCTATAAACACATCACCTACTAACATTAAAGTGCGAGCCAGTGCAATGCATAAAAACCACTATTACATCACGAAAACTTAGGGTCTCCCGGAAGGAAACTCCTAATGCCCAGATATCCAAACTGAAATTTTGAAATCATCCCGCAGCGAATTGGATTAGCTCCGTGACCAAATACACTGGGAAATGTGCTACAATTAGCTGTGCATTATAGAGGTATTATTATTATTATTATCATTTTATATTATTATTATTATTATTATTATTATTATTATTATTATTATTATTATTATTATTATTATTATTATTATTATTGTTGTTGTTGTTGTTGTTGTTGTTGTTGTTGTTGTTGTTGTGAAGCAGGTCATCGTGTTTGACCTCGTGTTTAGAGTTACTGTGTAACCTCCCTGAAGGTAGCACATGCACCTTTAACCAATCTCTGTCATCCGGTGAGTTACCTAAAGACTAAGATTGGCAAGGTAGTCCCCGTATTCAAGGGCGGACGGGCACTCCCCCCGCAATTATCAACCCATTTCACTAACATGCATATCCTGCAAACTACTTGCTTCTCAAACCTATGATCACCTTGAATCGAATAACGTTTTCCCCCTAATCAGCATGGCTTCAGGAAAGCGGCTACTCATGCGACACTCAGTTATTCGAATTCAACACTGACCTTTGCTCTAATATGAACAGTAACAATCAAACATATTGCCTCTTTTTCGACTTCGCCAAAGCTCTCGATACTGTCTCTAATTGTCGTTTAATCTTCACACTGTCTTTCCTCTGTATAAATTAACTAACACTGTCTTGGGTACGCAACTTATTCTCTTCCCGTCAAAAATTTACGGTGGTTAACGACACTTCACCCATAATATTTGCGATGTCATGTCTGGTGTTCCTCAAGGCAGCGTACTGGGTCCATTACTGGTTTTAATTTATCCACGCGTGTTTATTATTTTCACTTTTGTTTCTTTCGGTTGTCACCCACACTCTTAGAAAAAAGGTGGTAGTACTTGCTAACTTTGGGGTAGTAATGGTTTGTCACATTTGTTACAACACTGGTAGTGAGCGCAGTTAGTAATGGCAAGGGCGGTAACCGGTACTACCTCTGCTGTTACTACCAGCAGTTAGTAACTGTTACTACCCTAGCCGTTACCACCCATTGGTAGTAACTTTTAAAGGTTTCCAAAAAAAATTGTAACCGATACTACGTAGTTCATTCATTTTGGCATATTATTTCTCCACTGCAAATGTTGGCTAATCAATGTCTTACAACTAGACAAATTCGGGTAAGAAGCGGGGTGTGCCATGAATGCGAAGAATGATAGACCAAAGAAGTTCACTATTTTTTACGTATACATGTATCAAGAAGTAAGCGTAGGGTATATATAGCCCCTAATTTGCAGGGGCATGTCTGGCACAAGGGAGTACATGCATTTCAGGATGAATTTTAACAAATATAAACCTATAGCACTATATTATACTACCTGGTTACGTGTGTTTGGTGGCGTAGCACAATACGTTTAATGAGCCTTACTTATAGAAAATTATATATGATATTTATTTATTTATTATAAAATGGCCACAAAAGGCATTATGTACAGCGGCCGGAGCAATGTACCGAACTCATTCTCAGTGCATTTGAATGCTTCACACGACTAATATATCTGCGTTTAAAAGTTATTAATCATTTTGAGGTTTTGACGCGCCAAAAAATGATAATATTTGGTGACACGCCGCAGTGGATTAAGTGTGACTGTCCTCGAGGCTAATTGTGACCGTCTGGTTATTTTGATCTTCTGGTCTTGGTAATATGTGCTGTAATATACTAAGTTTGTTGTGATTGTCTATTACGACATGTGTAGCACTTGCTTATGGTTCGTTAACTTGTTCTTCTTCGTTTCGACAATATCAGAATGACATTTACATATCTCGGTTGCGTAATTTTAAACAAAATGTATTTTCTTGTTCGATGGATACCTTTTGCGTCATTTTTCCGTGTAATGATTATACGTCGAGACGATTCCTCTCATAAATTATCAGAATCGCATTCAAAAACTATATTAGAATAGATAGTCAAAAGCCGGGTAGCAAAGAGGTAATAACGGGGCAATAAAGGTAGTCACGGCTGCAGTTACTACTTCTTTCATATCAGTTACTGTTTACTAACGTAGGTAGTAAAGAGGTCGCAAAAAGTTAGTAACGGTTGCAGGTAGAAACTGTTTACTAACGTGGGTAGTAAACATCTAGCAAAATGGTAGTAATGGTCGAATAAATATAGTAACCGCTGCAGTTACTACCTATTTGCTTGCAGTTGCTACCTTTTTACTAACTTTTTTAACGAGTGCACAAGGCCTGTCAGGAATGCTCAGCGCAAACTGTGCCTGATTGTTCTAGAAGGTTCGCGATCATTGTAGATTGTTCTGTTGAGACTGCGCGCAAGAAGCGAACACTCGAGATTATTGCAGAGCTTGCGCGACAACCAGTGATAGCCTAGAGTATTCGACGGCACATGTATAAATGCCGATGCGCGTCATCACTTGTAGTTGATCGATGACCGACGCTCTGTTCGGCGCTATCAGTGCCGGTGTCTAGCTGTAATCTGACATTTCTTTTACGTGGCCACAAGTTCAGCCAAATAAACAGTATACTCTGACCACTCTGTCTGCTTCCTTCGTCAACATCATGACCCCGAGACAACACAATAAATACTTGCCCGCTAAACCTTAACCCTCAGTTAGGTTGTTCATGGATGATTGCACCATCTACGTCAATATACAATCTGTTGACTGTCATGCTGCTCTTTGAAATGGTCTTAATCTAACCTTCAGGTGTTGTGAAGATTGGCAAATGTCCCTTTACGCGTCTAAATGTACGTTAATCTCTTTCACTAGAAAGCGTACTAACTCACCCTTTCTCTATACTATCAAGAGTATACACTGTTGTTTAAGTCGCACCATCGTACAAATATCTCGGCGTTCATCTTTCATGAGATTTATCTTGGACTACGCACATAGCAGCTGTCTCTTCAAAAGCCTCCCAGCATCTCGGCTATCTTCGTAGAAACTTGCGCGATGCTCATTCTAACGTACGCGCATTATCATATCTATAGTTATGTTCGCTCACAATTGCAGTATGCATGATCGACATGCCACCATAACAAGATTACCTTGTGCGTATGTTGGAAGCCGTCCAGAATAGGACAGCGAGATTCATCGCTGCTAACTGCGACTATCGTTCAAGCATCACCCTAATGAAACAAGACTGCATTTATGGCAGTGGATCAACGCCGCATCAATTCCATTTTATGTTTATTTCATAGATACATAACATGTAATAAATCCCGCTGTTTAATTGTCCCTTCATCTTCCTCTGCGCACATTTTGACGCATTCACAGCGCTCGTTGTTTCATGCGCGTTCATTGTCAAACACAGGGATTCACCTGATCACCTCGAGCCATAGCACATTGGAACGGTCTTCCAGATTGCATTGTTTCCATCCCTAATCGTCAAAATTTTTGTGATAACCTGACTTCGTTGCATTTTACTATATATAACTTTGTTGCACCTTGCTGTTTACTATTTGTTTTCTTTGTTTCTTTATTCCTTTTTACTTTTTGTCTGTATTTTTTGCAGTGCATTTACTGATGCTTCCCTTACTCAATGCCTTTTAATGGGCATGTAAGGCATTTTGAATAAATAATTAAACACTACTGACGTTCAGTATACGCGAACGCAAACTCGTCTTGTCTGACCCCGTTTCGGCCTGCATTTTTGCATTCAGGTCACTGAAAGCGCCGTATTCGAGCACCAGCACCTGTGGCTGCAACGTTCGCGTTCACAAATGCTGTTGTCACACATACTCTGCTGCCTTCCTTGTTAGTCGCGTAGGCCATGTTTCCCGCGAATCTTACTTTTGCGAGAGCGACATGTGCTGGCATGTGTTGTGGACTACAATACAATGACAGTCTGCCCCCTAAAGATATCTACAACTAAATAAACACAAATGACATTTTCGTTCCTGATACTGGGGAGTCTCGTTTTCCGAACAAAACGGATTGTCCAACGAGACGGAATATTCAGTGGGTCACGTGACGGGTGAGACTGAATGTCCAACGAGCCTGAATGTCCAACCGAGACTGAATGTTCAACGAGCCTCAATGTTCAACGAGCCTCAATGTCCAACGAACCTGAATGTCCAACCGAGACTGATGTTCAACGAGCCTCAATGTCCAACAAGCCTGAATGTCCAACCGAGACGGAATGTCCAACCGAGACGGAATGTCCAACCGAGACGGAATGTCCAACCGAAACGGAATGTCCAACCGAAACGGAATGTCCAACCGAAACGGAATGTCCAACCGAAACGGAATGTCCAACCGAGACGGAATGTCCATCGAGACGGAATGTCTACTATCAAATATTCCGTCTCGATGGACATTCCGTCTTGTTGGACATTCAGGCCGCAAGCGATCTGGCGGTAGCTGCTCGAAGTAGCTGGAGTCATGGACATAAGTGGTGCCTTCCGGGTGAGGGGGGCGAAGGTTTGGTATAGAAAATTTGAAAGAGCTCGGCATGGGGAGGAAGTGAAGTCTACAATCGGTCGGAGGTGGACGTCAGGCTTGTGAATTTTTGGTAGTCCTTAGAAACGCGGTGCGGATCCGTTACGGCAGATTAGGTGCAGGTAAAGTGTTTTGAGTTCCGGGTAATGCTTGAAATTTTCCGCGAGTACCTTGTTTATGAAGCGTGGAAGCTTGGGCAAGTTGCTGGGACATAACTGAATGCAGGAACAGCGCAACCTACAAGTAGTTACTTCGTAACTACGGAAGCGAAAAAACAAGGACAGAAAAGAGCGCTGACTTTCAACAAAGATTTAATATCGGAGTGGTGTACATATATAGGCGAAAAATGAGAAAAATGGGCATGCGTAGAAGGGTGCAGGAACAACTACTGCGATACAATGTCAGCAAAACTCTTGTCTCTTGTTGAAAGGGCTGTGAAAACAAATGCATATGAAACTTAAAAAAAGATCGAGATACGCAATCTCCTTCTGCAACAACGCAACCGATGGGCAACTTACACATTTACCGTCAAACTTGTTTATTTGATAAGCTTCAATTATCTCACGCGTGGCCTGCGAGTTGTGCTTGCTTAATACCTCGCAACGCTCAAAAACTGGCACGCAGCCGCGGTCTCTGCAGTGGATTCCGAGGTGTCCTTGAACTACGTTGTGTACATTGTTATTGTGCTCTCTTAAACGGTCATTAAGGCACCTTCCGGTTTGCCCTATGTATACCATTCCGCAAGAAAGCGGAATGAGATATACGACACCAATAACACAAGGAACAAAGCGCGTTCTGTGTTTCACAGTGCATCTTCCTTTAATAGCAGCTGGATTATTCACCAGCTTACAAAGCTTTGTAAGCTTTTCTGGGGCGGAAAAAATAACAGTGACACCGCGCGTTTACCGATTTTTTTCAGCCGATGCGACACGTTATGCAGATACGGAACTGCAACATATTTCATGGGAACAGACGCGCTTTGAGGCTGAGATCGCCCTCCTTGATTTTTAATTTGCTTCAAAAGTTTTTCCGCAACACCAGAAATCAGGGCGCTCGAGTAACCAGCGCCTAAGAGGCGCTCTACCTGTGCTTTGAAACTGCATTGCATCGAGTGCGGGTATGACCTCTTGAGAGCGGTTACCAGGCAACCTTTAATGGTACCCCTTTTCACCAATTTTGAATGAGCTGAGTGGAAAGGTAAAAGGGGTTTACCACTTCTCGGTGAAAACAGCCAGCACAAATGAGTACTTCTAAGACAGAGTGTTAGGTCTAAGAACCTAATCAAATTTCCAGACGGTAACTCATGCGTAAGTTCAAGAGGAAACAAGTGCTTCCTAAACAAATCTAGAAGACTATGACAACAACTTCAAAAACAGTATCCAAACAATCAATAAATACAATGAAATTATCAACAAACCTACAGACCTTCACAACGAGAGACAAGTCGAGATCTTTTTGAATGTGACGATCCTTATGCGCGAGAAAGATGTCACTCAGGACTGGTGCCAAACAGGAACCTATGCAAACGCCGCTTTTTTGAATAAAATGTTGCTCATTCCAAGATGCAACCGTTGACTTTAAATAAAATGAAAGTAATTCCAGAAAACCTTGAACTGGCATACCTGACGCATTCTGGAAGTTTATCGACGCAAACGAGTCAATGCATTCTTCTAAGCACTGGAGCAGTTCGTTATGTGGAAGTGAATAATATAGATCTTTCACGTCTATTGAGAAAGCCTTCAGTCCTTCGTCATTAGACCTTAAAAACTTAATAACCGCTTCAGAGTCTTTTATCAGGAAAGGATCGTCAATAGTTAAAAGGTTGAGCTGTTCTTTTAAAAACAAGGCGACCTGTTTTTGCCAGGTCCCGTTCTCAGAAACTATAACCCGTAGTAGGCAGTCAATCTTATGCGTCTCAGCAGTAAAAAAAGATGTCAAGACTTAGCTTCTTTGATTTGTCAATACATTTAGCAACTTTTTCTAGGCCGAGAGAGCTGCAAAGCCTTTTCGCTTTCAACTTAGCTTTTGCTATAGAAGAGTGGCTGGGTTTAAAAACAGAGTTTATAGCCATGGTGGCTTTGTCCTTAAACAAAAGGGAAGGCAAAACAGCAAAGCCACCTTCTTTGTCCGATGGTAAAAGAGCTAAGGACTGGGCTTTTAAGAAAGACACAACATTTCTAGTGGGCACTGCACTGCTAGGTGGTTTACAGCGTGTTAAAACGTCCACACCATCAGAAACACACCTGTTCATCTCGCTGTCCGGGGTGCGTCGAGCAACTTGTCGTACGAGTGTCAGTAGCTCTTGTGGCGTTTTTTGAGGTTCAACAGCAAACTTTGGTCCAAGTCCCAAGACATCATGCACTTTTTCAGGAAGTTCAACATCACCAACGATGTGTACCCGGTTCTTCGGCAAGACTGGCTTCTTTGAAGGGACAGCTCGTAGGCTGAGGAGTGTGTGTTGCCACATAAATTCCGTCGTGCGGTCAGCCAAGGCAGAGAACTCACACCATTTCTTCTTGGCAGTAGAGGGCCTTTCTGAACGTTGTAGCTGCAGATAGAGGCTCTCGCGGCAAAGGCGAGCCTGGCGCAGCCATTCTGAACACAAAATCTTGCAAATGCGAGCACCATGTCCAAGCGAAGGAGTGAAGCCAGCACAAAGGAACGCCACTTCTGCAGGCAAGACCTTGACACGGATGCAGTAGGTGAAGGACCTAGCTTTGCAAACAGCCATGGCGATACGACCTATTCCTAACACTGGGAGGAACAAAGGAGCAAGAAAAAGGGCCCGTTGTACTAGAAATGAAGTTATGAAGCGTGGAAGCTTGGGCAATCTTGGGCAAGTTGGGAAGCTTGGGCAAGCTTGAACAGACGCGCTTTGAGGCTGAGCCTCAAAGCGCATCTGTTCCCATGAAATATGTTGCAGTTCCGTATCTGCATAACGTGTCGCATCGGCTGAAAAAAATCGGTAAACGCGCGGTGTCACTGTTATTTTTTCCGCCCCAGAAAAGCTTACAAAGCTTTGTAAGCTGGTGAATAATCCAGCTGCTATTAAAGGAAGATGCACTGTGAAACACAGAACGCGCTTTGTTCCTTGTGTTATTGGTGTCGTATATCTCATTCCGCTTTCGTGCGGAATGTTATACATTGGGCAAACCGGAAGGTGCCTTAATGACCGTTTAAGAGAGCACAATAACAATGTACACAACGTAGTTCAAGGACACCTCGGAATCCACTGCAGAGACTGCGGCTTGGTGCAAGTTTTTGAGCGTTGCGAGGTATTAAGCAAGCACAACTCGCAGGCCACGCGTGAGATAATTGAAGCTTATCAAATAAACAAGTTTGACGGTAAATGTGTAAGTTGCCCATCGGTTGCGTTGTTGCAAAAGGAGTGAGGCCAGGATTCCGGCTCGTGGGGAGCTAGTTCTTAAAACGGCCACCACGTGCCGCATGAAGTTGATCCCTCCTCCTCGTTCCCGCTTTTCTCCTTCAGCCACGAAGTTGACGAGAAAGGGGTTCGCCGCTCAACCTGTTCTTCCCCGTCGCTCCAAGCCAAGTACTAGTGCCCTCGCCACCACCGTGACTTTTTCCTCCTTCTACAGAATCACTCAACAACAACATATTCAAGCACTGCGCCGTGCTCCCTACTAGGGTTAGCATATACAGTAACTCTAATCCCTACTGCGCTGCAGGAACACTACCACCATTTTTACTCGTGGCGTTCAAGAGTCGGCTGGTGTGGAGTACGTGATCTTGTTTCGAACCAGCTACCCAGATTTTTTTTTTTTGAGACTGAGGACTGAGGACATCTGTTTTTCTTTGGCTCGGTTGAATTCGTGTCCTCACTGAACAGTATAGTCAAGGAACAATTTATGTACGAAGAAGTTAAGGCCAACTGAAAGGCATTTCTTTTATTTTTTTTTGTCACCTGTAATGCATTGTATTTATAATTTCAGCTTCAAATTTCAGCTTGTGACTAAGTCATAGGTTTGGTATCCACATAATTAGTACTTCGAGATTGTACTCTCCGGCTATCCCTTTGGAAGCTCTTTCACTTTTTTGCCTCTTCTTAGCGCTGATTATGTGATTCACTGTACATAGGAAGCTAAATATATTTTAATAAAAAAAAGGGGGGGGGGGACGCCAGGCCTGCCCGGGATGCGCAGCGAACTTACAGCATAGGCTGGAGGAGCGGCTTTTAAAGAGCATTTGATAATTTATTGTTAGTGTCTCATTTGCTAGCATTCCATTGCGGGTACCTTATTTTATAAGGTACCCGACACAGTTCCATAAGAAACTACGCTTCAAACAATGGCTGTCTTCAATGAACAGCGTTTATTCGATCATTTTTGTTCTACAACCTCATAGCACTTAATTATTGAGCTTTGCAGTTCCATCTTATCAAGCATCAGTTGTTCTTCAGTGACTATTGATAGGTGACAAACACTTGTTGTGTAGGTATATTCCAAGTTAGAAAACTATGGTGTGCGTGGGACAGCGCATTCACTTTTAAAATCCTATCTTTCAGACTGGACAGAATTCGTAGGTGCCAACAATAAAATATCTGCAAGGAAGCCGGTCGTTGTTGGTGTGCCACAAGGAAGTATTTTAGGGCCGCTTTTATTTTTGATTTATAATAATGACATTGTACACGGCACAAATAACGCAACATTTGTCTCTCACGCCGATGGCACAACATTTTTATTACAGGACACTTCGAAACAGAGACAGAAAAAATGGCTAATAAAACACTGCCTGCGATAGATTCCTGGGCTTCAGTGAAATTACTGAAACTAAACCCTTCAAAAACACAAGTTCTTTTATATGTGCCTAAAGGAAAAAGCTCGATAAATAAGATGAATTTATTTCTGGGCTCTCAGCAGTTAGACATGGTTGATTCCGTTAGTATTCTAGGAGTACATTTTTCACGACACCTTACGTGGAATGTACATGTTGATATTGATAGTCTACACTCTAAAATGTCATCGACCATTGGTGTCCTTGCGCGTATGCGATCTATTCTTCCCACTAAGTGAAAATTATGATATACAATGCATTGGTTTTATCTTTGTTACAGTACTGTGGCTTAGTGTGGTGCACAACCGGTGTGACAAATTCGTGCAAGTTGCACTTAGCACAGAAAAGAGCCATACAACATATTGCTGCTGAACACTATCTGTCCTCTACAAAACTTTTTTTTTTCAAAAAATATGATATTCTTCCAGATTTCTCTTTGTACATTTACAGGCTGATGTTATTTTATAGAGTTTGTGAAGCATGGTACCAATACCACAATCAATCTTGTTATACTTAACGTAAACACAAGTGCTCGACTCACCAGGCACAAAGAACTTTGGACTGTGTAGCCACCCCAAGAACTTTTTATGACGAACAATCACTGTCCTACAGAGTATACCTTCTCTGTTGAACTTTTTTAAACCGCGAAGATTTTGATCCTTCCTCTAAACAAAATTGTCACATTAAACACTTCGCCCAGCTGATATATTTTCCTGAAAAATACATCTCTCAGAATTTATGACCATTCTTTCCTTTCTATTATTGGTGTTTCATGTTCACGCCACTTCATGACCATACATTTCAACTATTTTCTTTTTATTTTTAGCGCTTTCTTCACAAAATTTTGTATTACTTTTTGTGATGTTATACATATAAGTTTATTTGATATTCGTTATGCATAATTGTGTGCCATTCCTGCTGCTTTGGCAACTTGTGAACCAGGTCAGGACCTCGTCAAGCTCTCGAGCTTTTAGTCCTGTACTCCTCCTAATCAAAATAAAATAAAAATGATTAATTAATTAATTGATTGATTTGTTACACCTAAAACCAATATGTATGTTACTATTTTCTTGGCCGCATTTCGATTGCCTTCATATATTAAAAATTATAATTACTTAATTATTTATGTAACGCTTTATTAGCCTATAGATTTTACTACAACATATGATCACGAATTTCATAATTTTATAGCTCACACTACTTACCAAGAGCTTTATGCAACAGATAGTTGAATGTGCAGTGATCTACGCGATATTGTATGTATTGAAGCTCTGTGCATCATAGAGCCGCCATGAAACTTGAATCCTTGGCTGACTATTTATGGACTAACATGCTGACTTAGAAACCAGTTTTCAGCCCACATGCACTGCTTATTTCGGTAGGCATCTTAAGCAGGTAGTGATTCCTATTGCACCTGGATGTCATGGATTTCAGAGCTTGATTCCGCGATGGAAGCGTTCAATTCTCTATTAAATGTCAAGTAATTATTGTCTGTATAGTAAAAGAAAATATTATAGACAATTGACCTTTTTACTGAATGGTCTTGTTGATGTATGTGTACACATTACATCCATCTGTCATCGGCAGGAACACGAATCTCGCTGTTTTCAAGAACATATTCGGCAGAGCAACTAGCCTCTGTTTATGAAGCAGTATTGAAGCAGTATTATGAAGAAGTATTGGTTGCTAATGTGATGTAATTACGCACAATGATACGTTTTTCCTTCCAGGAAAAAAAAATAAAACTGCTTGTTCACTTTTGGTGCCGTTGTATACGGTGTTACACCTTCGATCAGCACACAGCTCAGACGAGTGTAGGTGGGAAAGCTGCGAGCAAAAGCACGCTTCATGCATGTAGCATATCATTTTTAACAGTAGGACGTCTAAGACTAATTTCCAACCGTGCCGATGGCCGTGCACTCGAAACTCGGATGAGATGTGCAAAGGAAAGTGGAAACAATAGCATAGCCATATGCGATAGAATACAGTATGAACTGGTACAGGGAATTGAGGGAAAGGTGAAAGCGGGTGTTATGAGTAAGTAAACAATTTTTCGAGCTAAGCCACCAGCGCCTCTGTTTTCTCAATCTTCGCACCACTTGTGCGTAGCCACGCCAGTTTGATCTGCTTCTTTTTTATGGCTTGGTAATGACCTTCGATTATGTATCAATGCTATATTTTTGTATTTATTTACACAGAGCTAAATTGTCTGCAGTGGTCACGTTTGTAAATAATAAAAAGAGAAGTGACGAATGAATGTATGATCGAACGAGTATAATATTGTGTTGATAAACCTGCCTTTTTTAAGGGGCGAGGCTCCTTACAACGGCACCTGTTCGTCCCTCGTAGCCGTTGTAGTGTGTAACAACAATAACATTCTGATCTCCAAGGTGGTGCCGGTGAGAGATTTCTTCTGTTCGTTGTTGAACAATAAAAATAGTGCTCAATGTACATGCCAATGGCTTCTGCTTGGGAATGAGAGACAGGAGCATTCGGCATTTAGTTAACACGCACGCTGTGATCTTCATTAGCAGCCATTGGCATGTACATTGAGCACTGTCTGACAAGAAAGGGTTGCTACGTTATACTCGCTTGGTGTAACCTCCTTAGTTTTAGAAACGTTTAGCGAGCGTTGAGCCGCAGTGCCATGAATACAATGAACTATAGTATATACCATGAACTCGAGGTGGTTAAAGGTGGGAAGTAGACCCGAAGCACAAGCCATAAGAAAGTGTGCGTGTGCCACCTCTCGTTTATTCCTTGGAATGTCCGCTGGATCGCGGTGCCTCTATATGGGGAATATATGATGAAAAGATGCGAGATGGTGGTAAATGGAGTGTTGAATAGATGGACGCAAGGACACACAGACAGATGCATGGATGGACGCATGAACGGACGCAAAGGTGGATGCATGGACGAACGCAGGGATGGACGCACGAACAGACGCACGTACGGATGGGCGGATGGACGCATGCACCGTCACAAAAACGGACGCATGGACGTACGGAAGCAAGAACGAATGGACGGACGAATGCTTCGCCCCACACTCCATCTGTCACAGAACGAGCGCTGAAAATGGGCGCGCCGCCAAATTCTTGCGATAATGGGCGGGAGAAACGCCACAAAAGAAAAAAAAAGAAAGCAAACATCCAAGACTCCCCGGGCGCACGCTCTCCCCGCGGAAGCATGGCTTCGCCGACGAACCTCCTCACCCCACAGCGGCGGCCGGGCAAGCACTGGAAAGTTCCAGAAGGAAATAGGCGTGGTCATACCGAGTTGAGTCATCGGTCGGGGACGGCCCTCGTACAGTCTCGCGCCTCTCCCCAGCCTTCACTGCGTATCGCGCCGACGAAATGACGAGAACCTTCTGGAATGTCGCGCGGAAGGTATTTAACCGAGCAACCGAGACGAGAGATCAGGAGAAGACGGAAGTTAACGCCAGAGTGCGAAGGGATTCCGCCGTGTAGTTGGCGAAGGTTTTGTCCGTAGGGACGAAGCAAGAGATGAAGAGGATTTCCACCTGAGGGGTGAAGGCTCGATCTACAGGCAAGAGCGTGTGTTTACCGCTATCGAGCGAAGACGCGCGCGCGGCAACAGCTGCGTGTGGGAAGCCGACGTGTTTCCGGCGGAGGAGAAGTTTGAAGCTTGGAGAGTGGCCGATTGAAGACGCGAGGTTTCCTGGAAGAGAAACTTCGGCGAGGTTTCCTGGAAGAGAAACTTCAGGGGGCAGCGGAACGGCAACAACGCTGGACTTTGAGTGAGTGATTCTCGGAAGAGTATCATTCAGACTTTTGTTCCAAGGACTTTGGACTGAATAGGTTTTCTATCTCTTTAGTCTTTAAGTGTCTTGGTTGTTCAAAGCATGCGACTGCATTATAGTGTGTACTGTTGTCTGTGTCCGTTGTTCGAGTGTGGCTAATTGTACTGTGTACTACGTTGTTTGATCGGTGGCATATTGTACTCAGTTATTGTGGAGTGAGCATATTTGTGTATTGTTTTTCTGATCTGCCATTATTGAGAATATAGTTTTGTTTGTTTATCAACTCTCGGCTCTGACTTGTTCTTTGGGCCACAGCCAGCGTCCGCTGGCGCGCCAAAAAGGACCACTTCTAAATTGTCTACGCTTTCGTGGTGCGGTTCGGGGGGCCGATACTTCGGCCCTTGGAATTAGCCCGGCGATCGTCTCCTTAATAAAGGGACATGTGTGACAATTAATCTGGCGTCCGCGACAGGACCTTTGGTGCACAGTGTGTCCAAAGAAGTGAGAAAGAGCCTCGAGTTGTTGATAGTGCCATCGGAACGATTTTGTGTGTTGTTCAGTGTTCTCGCTAACGAGTGCAGGAGAGTGTTCCGATAGACTGATTTAGGCAGATACTTTTTGCACGCGGAAAGGTTTTATTTGCGAGTTGCGAGACACAATGGATCTCGAAAAGTTAGTTGCGCTTGGTGAGAAGATGGGTCTTTCCGGCGCCGAACTACGGAAATGGGTAAGCCAGAAGGAGAAAGAGGCGGTGGAACGAGAGAGGTTGGCAGCTGAGAGAGCCAAGGAAGAAAAAGCGGCTGAGTTGGAACGAGAGAGGTTGGCGGTCGAAAGAGCCAAAGCGGAAAAAGAAGCTGAGTTGGAGAGAGAGAGGTTGGCAGCAGAGAGGGCCAAGGAAGAAAAAGCAGCTGAGTTGGAACGAGAGAGGTTGGCAGCTGAAAGGGTGAGAGAAGAAAGAGAAGCAATGGAGCGACAGCTGAAAGAAGAAAGAGAAGCAAAGGAGCGACAGCTGAAAGAAGAAAGAGATGCAAAGGAGCGACAACTGAAGGAAGAAAGAGAGCATCAATTGAAGTTGGAGCTGGAGAGAGAGAAGTTGGCCGCCGAAAGGGTGAGAGAGGAAAGAGAAGCGAGGGAGCGACAGCTGAAAGAAGAAAGAGAAGTGGAGATGGCTGAAAGGGAACGGCAGCGGCAGCACGAGATGGAACTCGAGCGGCTCCGTTTGCAACAGCGAAGTGAAACTCCAGTCCAAGCTAGAGTTGAAAGCAGCGAACGGGAAGATCATGGTTTCCGCTTGAACCCAAGCAAGCTGCTTGTAGCGTTTGATGAAAGGAAGGACGACCTTGACGCGTACCTTCACCGGTTTGAGACGATTGCGAGGAGCCAGAATTGGCCGGAACATCAATGGGCCACTGATTTAAGTACCTGCTTGAGTGGTGAAGCGCTTAGTGTGTACGGTAGGCTGACGCCGACCGATGCAGCCAGCTATGCAAAGGTGAAAGCTGCTTTGCTAAAGCGATTTAGATTTACCGTAGAAGGATTCCGGGACAGATTTCGGACAGGAAAACCAGCTGATGGTGAGACGGCTACGCAGTATGCCGCCCGACTTTGCCATTATTTCGACAGATGGATTGAACTTTCAGGGACAGCACAGGAGTACGACGAGCTTAGAGAGCTCCTAATTAGAGATCAATTTCTTACAAGTTGCCACCCAAGCCTGTCGCTGTACTTGAAAGAGAGGAGAGCTAAGTCACTTGAAGACATGCTTGAATTAGCTGATCAATTCTTGGAAGCGCAAGGTGGCACTAATTTGGCCAAAGTCAAGAAGGAGTGTCCCGAAGATTCGAAGAAATTGGCTCCCGAAGAAAAGAAGCGTGCACCAGAGCGCATTCCGCGATGTTTTCTGTGCAACCGAGTGGGTCATCGCGCGAAAAACTGTCGAACGATCTTTACGAGCCCTACGGCAGTAAAATGTT
Source organism: Rhipicephalus microplus (assembly GCF_043290135.1). Classification (NCBI taxonomy): domain Eukaryota; kingdom Metazoa; phylum Arthropoda; class Arachnida; order Ixodida; family Ixodidae; genus Rhipicephalus; species Rhipicephalus microplus. The sequence goes on along the minus strand of NC_134710.1, from coordinate 50,846,695 downwards.
TCAAGTGTGGTCAGACTGGGCACAAAGCAGACGCTTGTCGGAACGGAGTGAGTCAAACTCACCAGGTATCTTGTGTGCAAGCGGCACCGAAATCTGATAATAATGCCATCACCGATGGATTCGTAGAGTTGAAGAATGGGGAGAAAATTCCTATTGTGGGGGCTGTAATGTCAAAACAGTCAACCGGTGTTACGAAAGGAATGCCAACGCTGCCTGGAAAAGTTGCGGGCAAAAAGATTACGGTGTTAAGAGATACCGGCAGCTCCACTGTTATCGTGCGGAGAAACTTGGTACGGGAAAGTTAGTTAACCCGCAAAACGAAACCGGTTTGCTTAATTGACCGTACAGTTCGGATGCTTCCCGAAGCAGAGATTGAGGTTGAAACCCTATACTTCAGCGGGAAGGTTACAGCTCTATGTATGACGACCCCCCTTTACGACCTTGTCATCGGAAACATCGACGGGGCGCGAGGACCGAATGATCCAGAATGTTTGGGAGAAGACCTTAAGATAGAGCCCTCGCCAACCCAACGACCGCGAGATACAGTGGAGGAGCAACCCGTGACGGATCCCACTCGAGCCCAAGGTGAAGCCGCGGTGCAAGGGACTATGAATGATAAGATGATCGCGTTGAATGAGTTCACGGGCCGGGCAGCTGGACTTACGTCGGCACGACCTCAACCGACCGGCAGTGTAAAGGTGACGGAGTCGGCCAGCCGGGCCAAATGTAGAGACATGAACAAGCTGGTAAATAAACAGACAGGACCCGTCGAACGTCATGACCCGTTAGCAGGGTCAGAAGTGACAACGAGGGTTGAGACGCTGCCTCAGATACCGTCGTTGGAAAAGGCTCGCCGAAAAAGAACAAGGAAAAATAAGAAGAGATCGAGCGAGCACCGCAAGAAAGGTCGCAAGCGCAGCTCGAAATACACAGGATAGGTCCTGAGGTGGAATCGGAATGTGTTTAGCAGGGCTGAGTGCCATATGTTGTGTTGATGTTGTGTTATCCTGTGTCACAAGTGTCGAAGTGTCTGTGCTGTGATGTGATGTATAGTGTTGTATAATTGTTGTAATGAGAGAACTTTGTACGTTTGTATTGTTTGGAATAAGTGATGAAGTGTTGTAGTCGTGTACCTGTGGCTATATTTCATGTGTTGTGGAATTGAACTACAATGTAAGATTGTATTGAGTGATTTATTGCGAATGTGAAGTGTCATGAGCGACGGTTTGTGTTACAGTCGTTCAGAGTGTGTGGTGACTGTTCGCGCTCGTTTGTGTGGTTTTGAATATTATGAGATAATATTCTTAAAGTGGGGGGCAGTGTCACAGAACGAGCGCTAAAAATGGGTGCGCCGCCAAATTCTTGCGATAACGGGCGGGAGAAACGCCGCGAGGTCAAAAGAAAAAAAAAGAAAACAAATATCCAAGGCTCCCCGGGCGCGCGCTCTCCCCGCGAAAGCGTGGCTTCGCCGACGAACCTCCTCACCCCACAGCGGCGGCCGGGCAAGCACTGGAAAGTTCCAGAAGGAAATAGGCGTGGTCATACCGAGTTGAGTCATCGGTCGGGGACGGCCCTCGTACAGTCTCGCGCCTCTCCCCAGCCTTCGCTGCGTATCGCGCCGACGAAATGACGAGAACCTTCTGGAATGTCGCGCGGAAGGTATTTAACCGAGCAACCGAGACGAGAGATCAGGAGAAGACGGAAGTTAACGCCAGAGTGCGAAGGGATTCCGCCGTGTAGTCGGCGAAGGTTTTGTCCGTAGGGACGAAGCAAGAGATGAAGAGGATTTCCACCTGAGGGGTGAAGGCTCGAGCTACAGGCAAGAGCGTGTGTTTACCGCTATCGAGCGAAGACGCGCGCGCGGCAACAGCTGCGTGTGGGAAGCCGACGTGTTTCCGGCGGAGAAGTTTGAAGCTTGGAGAGGGGCCGATTGAAGACGCGAGGTTTCCTGGAAGAGAAACTTCGGCGAAGTTTCCTGGAAGAGAAACTTCAGGGGGCAGCGGAACGGCAACAACGCTGGACTTTGAGTGAGTGATTCTCGGAAGAGTATCATTCAGACTTTTGTTCCAAGGACTTTGGACTGAATAGGTTTTCTATCTCTTTAGTCTTTAAGTGTCTTGGTTGTTCAATGCATGCGACTGCATTGTAGTGTGTACTGTTGTCTGTGTCCGTTGTTCGAGTGTGGCTAATTGTACTGTGTAGTACGTTGTTTGATCGGTGGCATATTGTACTCAGCTATTGTGGAGTGAGCATATTTTTGTATTGTTTTTCTGATCTGCCATTATTGAGAATATAGTTTTGTTTGTTTATCAACTCTCGGCTCTGACTTATTCTTTGGGCCACAGCCGGCGTCCGCTGGCGCGCCAAAAAGGACCACTTCTAAATTGTCCACGCTTTCGTGGTGTGGTTCGGGGGGCCGATACTTCGGCCCTTGGAATTAGCCCGGCGATCGCCTCCCTAATAAACGGGACATGTGTGACAACACCATCATTCACTGCGTGGATATGCTGCCAATTTTTTCTTTGAAATGTTCGTTGTAGGTTGATCTACTTCACGGAATCATTCGTGAACCGCTTTTGATTCTAAGCCACCACCCTCTAGTTTGCCTGTCGTATTGAGAATACTAGTGTAGTCGCAAAATACATAGAGCCTTCCCGGAAAGCAACAGAGATGATAAACAGCTTTCTCCGCACTGAATGCTTATGTCATATTATTTATAACCGACGGTAGGGTTAGGTCCTTGGGGCTGATGTGAACGTTACGGACTGCTGGAGCAACGGCTGAGTTTTTTTTTTTTTTGGTGACGGAAAGCAACACAGTAATATAAAACTTAATTAGAGCGCTTTTCAACCATGATATACAAACTCATAAATAACTAATAACATTTTTTTCAGTTAGCTTACCGCTTTCAATACATCTCAGCGACCAGGCCTTACTCAAGTTAAGATTGTAGTTCGGAATTTCTCGATGGTAAAGCTGACTTTAATGCCTTTGTGACGCCCCTCTATAGAGGTAACAGTGGACAAATTTGTTATCCAGCGTTGTGCATTCTGGTGCATTTTTTTCGTCTGTGTTCACGCTTTTATAATGCTAAGCGGGTGTCACGCCGTGTGTCGAGAGGACGACCACTGTGCCACGAAGAGGAACGTGCGAAATGCACACTACGCGACGACCGTCCCTTCCTGGTCACCCCACCGGCAAAAAAAAAAATGAAGCCAGCTTAGGGCATCTTCAACCCATATGTGCCGGGTACAAGTGAAGAGCTCTCCGACATTCTCGGAAAATGTAACTTAGAAGTGTGGCAGCTTGGGCTAGTAGGTATGACGTGACGATAGCTATAGCGCGAAAACAGAACGACGGCACAGAGACAACACGGAGTCCTTCGTGTCCTTCTTCTCTCTGTGTCGTCGTTCTGTTCTCGTGTATGGCAGCTTGGGCTAGTTGGTATGGTATGACGTTAGTTATAGCGCGAGAACAAGACGACGGCACAGAGTCGTGTCCTTCTTGTCTCTGTGTCGTCGTTTTGTTCTCGCGCTATAACTAACGTCTGTTCTCGCGCTATAACTGCAGTCGTCTTCTTGGAAAAGTTGGGGTCACGCCGATTAACAAGCCTGTTGCGACGCTCACTCGCTTGCTACCGCGACCGAACGATCGACCTAAGGAGCAACAGAAAGAAGTGGTCTGCAAGGTGCCGTGTTCTGAGTGTCGAGCAAGCTATACATAGACAAAAGCGAGTGCTTCCGTTCAGCGAGCCCGCGGAGCGGCCGACTGGCTTCGCCTGACGATCTCGATGTGGGAGTCACCCGCTGCGCGCTAACGTGCGTCTTACCTGACAGGAATAAAGTTTCGCTTCCCTCCCCCTCCCCCCGTTGGGATTATGCCAACATAAGTACGACGCCTGGAAGGTGGAAGCGCAAAGCAGCGCTCCTGCAGAGGCTCTGTGAGAAGCGCGACCATAAGATCGAATTTGACGGAGCTTCTGTTGAAACAGAAATGGTAGCACGGGGCTACTGGCTGCACGCTGCGGCGATCTGTGCCCAAAACAGTGCCGGACTCCTGCCGCGTATTCGTCGTCGTGGTGGTGGTGGTTAGAAGAGGAAGAAGGCGCGTGATTTCTGCAGCCCGGTAGGGAGCACGGCGCATTCGTCTCGCATAGAGTTACTGTATATGCTACCTTTAGGTAGCTAAATGTAGCTTTAGGTAGCTAGTTTCGCACACTATTTTGACTTTCCTTCACACATGTCCACCCACCGGAACTTTAGCGAAAAAAAAAAAAAACTGCTCAACTGCTCCCGCATTAACAATTACCCGTCCTTCGAGCCGGCTACTGAGCGAGGAGCGGGGAGGAGGTCCAGTTTGAAGAAGACAGAAAAAATGGTCATTTTCTCATGTTGAGAGCCAGCCTTCGACAGGGGTATGAATCCCCCAGCGTGTCGTCGTCCGTGGGCACGCACTTTGAGGAAGGCGTTCGTCGAATTTTCAGTGCGCGGACGAGGCCGCCCGAGGACTACGCCGCCCCCACCGTCTAGTTCGCAGTGAACCCTTGCTCATGTTCAACGAGATAACCAAACGCTTCTATTTGTCAAGATGGCATTCCCCCTCACACAAAGACATGGACTACCCCCGTGCGTATCCAAACCCAGGCACTGCGCCGTGCTCCCGACCGGGCGGCAGTATTTAGGTGCCTTTTCTCATCTTTTAACCACTACCACTACCGTATCCTAACCAAGCGGTTGTGCATGCCATAAACAGACGCTGCGCCGTGCTCCCTAACGGGCTACAGAAATTAGGTGTGTTTTCTTTCCTGTAATCACTACCCCCACCACCACCATAAACGTTAAGATACCCATCACATCGGAAAGAAAAGGCTTCCCTGCTCAGAGTATGTGTTTGCTGGTCCACTTTTAATCGTACCCAGCCTCTAAATGCGAGAGAGAACTGATTAAAGCATATAAACTAAAAAAATAACGTGGTAACGCTCGTGTACTTTTTATATTGTTATTACTAAAAGAGGTTGAACCTTTTCAGATAAACGTAATTAGAATGTGCCATATGTGCTGCATTTCAACAAAATATCGTTACACAGCTCGTTTCACGGAAATTCTGGCGTTGGTGTCGGCGTCGTTGGTTGTGAGCGAAAAATGATCTTGTGCGTGACCCGAAAATTGAAAAATATGTGAATAAATAATACAATAAAAATTTCCGTGTCCGAGTGAGATTCGAACTCAAGCAGATTGCACGGCAAGCAGCTATTCTACACAGCGACGTGTCGGCTTGAAAGTACAGTGAAAAATAACTTCCTATGCTCGGAAATGCAGTAAAAACAACTTTCGTGTTTTGCATACACACCTGTGCACAAGCTTCACAACACAACCTGTAGCTCCGAAGTAATATTCCTTTGTGCAAGCGTACATTACCATCAGGCGTCAGATCAAGTAATTATCATAACGACTTCGTGGTTCAAATCCAGCCACCCGTTCTTCCAAAAGGCACTCACGTTATTGCGCATATTCCCCTAATACCGCGTAGTGGGTGCATAGCAAGTTCGGAAAAATTTTGACGCGGATAATGGTTTTCACGCGGCTCTGATTTAAACGCGCTACCCATTACGCAGGATTGATTGATTGATTTGTGGGGTTTAACGTCCCAAAACCACCATTTGATTATGAGAGACGCCGTAGTAGAGGGCTCCGGAAATTTTGACCACCTGGGGTTCTTTAACGTGCACCCAAATCTGAGTACACGGGCCTACAACAATTACGCAGGACGCAGTCGAATTTGAAAGTGGCAACCGTCACTTCTGGCGACAGCTGTCCAGTGCCCTGAAGGAACTGAAAAACCGCCCTGAAAACCTGCAGGTGTTGCGGTGAGAAAGAAAGAGCGGGTTTTTCTGAGCAGCCGTGGATATAGGTGGAGAAGGAATGAAAAATCGTGGAGGGCCACCCATGGAATGCTCCTGTTCATTCTGTGGTTGCGAAGAACACCAAACCGTTATACTTTATACAGCGAAGCCTGAGACATGCACTAGCATGTTTACTATCAACGGTGTATTCCGCATACATTCACTCTATGCCTGAGCCGTATGGGATCCCTTGCCATATGTCTTTAAGTGACAAACATGAAAAAAAAGAGAACAGGGCTTCAAGGTTTGTCCTAAACCATTGCTAAAAAAATTACAGCTGTGCCAACATGTAAAATGAAGTAGGATGGGAATTACTATCATTCCGTCGAGTAAAACTGCAATTAAAGCTGTCAAGCATTTTAAGGAAAAACTCGCATTCGGAGATGAATGTACCTACACAGTTCTCTTCGCGCAGTGGTAATTGTTTTTAAGCATTTAGAATGTCGTATCAGATCTAGTGTTTACGTCAATTCGCTCTTTGTTAGTTTTATGACTGAATGAAATGGCTTATAAAAGGAACAAGTGTGCTTTGTCAATGAAGGCGGGTTTTCTTCGGCATGGTAACCTATCTGCTGCAGCGCCTGCGGGTAAAATGTGCGATGTGCACGCGGCTTTTGTTTTGTTTGTAATTTGTTTTTAAAGACCCCTCTGTAGGAGACATAAGAAGTTGTAGTTAAAACACTAGAAGTTCTTGCGTGCCCAATGAAAAGCGTTGTACCACGGTGATTTTTCAAATGAGTTCGCTACAAGTCACAAAACCATCATGCGAAGAGGTAAACTTCGAAGAGGATGCTCTTAGAAGGCTTGAATCGCTTGCCTCTCGCCCCACGTAGCCATCGCGAGCCTAATTCCTTCCCTGCTCTCTTTGGTGTGTGGGCTGGAGGGTCACATGATGCAAACGCACCAAGAACATCATGCGTAAGCAAGGTCACGCGCGCATGACGTGCCCCAGCATACTCGTGCACGTACGCCATCGATGCTGTGTCGCTTCGGCGTTCTCTGTTGTGTATTACCCGTTTCTGTGGGATGGGTCAGTCAGTGCGCGTACTTTTGAAGAGGCTGCAGGCGTGGATCCTGACCACCATAGACGACGTCACTACGCTGAAACTGCGGTCAGAGACCATAGAGTTTCCCAAAATTAACTAGAGGGCACTTTGGCGCTGCGATCGTTCAGCGACCATGGGAATGTTGGGTAGTACACACATTTGCCTATACTTCGTACTTGCATGTGGCGAATCATACTTGCGGCTTCGTTTATTTCTGTGTTTTGGTTTTGTTTTGAAAGAAAGATTCAACCCTTTTGAAGTTTGCGACCCAATTCGGAAAGGTAAGTCTAAACGAATAAGATGGTGTAGCGCAACCACTAAACATTTGTTAATATTTGTTTCGTAAGAAAACAGCTCCAAGAGGCCACACGAACACACACGGAGCCAAAAGCAGGCCAGAAGTACGAATGTTAGACAAATGTGTGTACTACCCATGATTCGCATGCTCGCTGAAGCGCCGTGCGTTGCATCTCCCATACACCAGCGCTAGAGTTCCCTCTAGTGTATATTAGGAAACTCTATGTCAGAGACGACGCGCCAAAAACACGCTAAGCGTTGTGAAGATTGGCGAAGGCATGATGCAGGAACGACAAGAAGACAAACACAACCCAAATAGTGGTAAGTAGTAGTAGTAGTATACAGTAGTAGTAGCAGTAGTAGTAGTAGTAGTAGTAGTAGTAGTAGTAGTAGTAGTAGGATGTGTTGTTTTACGTAAAAAACCACGATATGGTTATGAGGGATGCCGCAGTGGAGATCTCCGGAAATTTTGACCATTTCGTGTTCTTTAACGTCCATTGATATCGCTCTATGCGGGGTCATCGACCTTTTCGCCTCTATCAAGATGCGACTGTCATGGCTGGAATCGAACCAGCGACATTCGGGTCAGCAGCAGGGCACCCTATAGCCACTGATCCACCGAGGTGGACGTGTAACGAGGGCTGATTAGTGTATAGGATCTTGCAGCCATTGAAAACAAAAATGAAAATAATAACAAGCTGACCATGCGTTTTGCGTATTTTATTATTTTTCTCAGCTTTGGCCATTGCAGATGGCCATTGCACTAGCACTCCTTGATCCACAAAGGACTGATATTTATACCGACTCTAAATCCGCTCCTAGGGCCTTCGCTTCTGGTTTCGTTTGCAAGGAAGTTTTGAGAACTCTCGCTCACAAGGAACTCACCCACCACACAATTATTTGCTTCCCTGCTCACCTTGGCTTGAGGGTCGGAGGCCTTCCCAATGTCAACGAGCTAGCCCACTCCAAGGCGCAAGGCTTCACTTACCGCGCCGGGACTTGTGCTTCTGAGACAGAGGATTCAGCCACCAGCCTTCATTTTAGGGACATTTTGACTACCTTCAACGAGATCACGAAGCATTATCAATTAGGCCGTAGGTCCTTTCCATTGCCACACGAAAAGTTGTCAAGGCCACAGGCAATCTCTCTTCGCATGCTTCAGACGGGAACATACCCTAACCTCGTAACCTATAGCCATTACTCCGATATTTCAGAACTTTGTCCGGACTGCCAGAATCGCAGTGATGTTAACCACATGCTCTGGAGGTGCCCCTCTTTACAAAGAAAAAGTGAAGAATTTTCTGGGAACTCCTTTCATTTAATGCTCACGAGTCCGGTTCTCATACAACAACTCAAGGCTGTCCAGGAGGCCCACGATGCGGCGGTGAGGCTGGGCCGCCCCGTCCCAGCGTGGGAGTGGCCCGCGATCATAGCCCTATAAAACGGGGGTGGGATCCTTCAGGACCCCAACAAAAGTTTTTCATCCATCCATCTCAGCTTTCACTCATTATACTCATTTTGAAAGGGCAGCTCAAGACAGGGGAAAAAAGACGTAGCTTGTCGTCTTTCTTTCCCTCTGTTTTTGCGCTTCCTTCCAAATTGATATGAAGCAGATATAGTCCAAGCACAAGTACTTCTCATTCGTTCTACACGACAGCACACATAAATTACACATGCCACCGACATTTATGTCACGTGCAATGCTCTTAATGAGGTACGTTTATATGCAGGATAAAATCAGGAAACGAGGATTCACGGTCAGTTTTTGTAGATATAACTAGCATTTAACCAAGATATTTAAGACGGGCTTTTGATCCCGCGACCTGCGGGTCTGCAAGCGAGTGCCTCAGCCACTTAACACCTCGACGGGGCTACTCTTTGTACTTGATCATCACAGCCAGCGCTGTGTTTAAAAAAAAGTGTTAAACGATTAAGAGTACGTAGTACTCCACTATGGGAGAGCAAGAAGCCGTCCCGGTTACATGCCTGCACTTAAAGCAGTCAAGGCAGATACATAAATGCAGTGGAACACTGCTAGCGCAGAAACTCACGACGAAAAGTCGCAACGTTTTTTTTCTACCATCTTGTCAAGTGACCGTACGTGCACTAGTTTCACAAAATTTTTAGATAAATGCAACGCAAGTACAAAAGACTGCAAAACCACACATGCAAAGAAACACTAGGCAAAGTGTCTGTTAAAAAAAGATTTTGATGCTAAATATATAAAAACCTTCCCAGAAAGCGAAAAAAATAATGTCAGCAGCCGAGTATTTTAGCCACTTGACCACCGTGGCGGGGCAACGTCATATTGCTGGCAAAACAGCAATTGTGGTTGCGTCGCTGGCCATTTAAATTTATAAACATCACATATGTGCTCCTATGACACAGGATTCGCGTTGACTCAGGGTCAGTTATACGCTTCATCGACATCCGCTGAAGTTGGTCGACGCACCACTAACCAGAGTTACCATCCTCGCAAGCACAAGCGCTACATATCCGCTTACCTCTTCTATGTTGGTGATAACCATGTTGTTGCTGCCATTATTGCACAACTGTAAACATCTGGTTATATAAAGCATACGCTTCTGTTTAACATATGTCTGAGCGACAAGATTTGTACATGTATTTAGCATAATTTCTTAATGTTTGTCCTAATTAAGAATACAACAAGGTCACCATCCGTGCGAATGCTTCTATTTACATTGATCCCTATATTTCGTGGGATCTGCCAATTAAAATGACGAAAAGTTCTTCCTGTGTATGGGATCGGAGCGTATGTTAATCTGTAGGGCTTCTTCGGAGAGGCGAAAAAAATAGCATTCCAGTAAACCTATAATTTCGTGTTTTATCGCAACCGTGTGTTATCGCGATATGAACCATATGGACATTATCGTAGGTTATCGCCATCGAAGTCGCCATCGACGTCATGTTTCTTAAAATAGTCCCCATCGACGTCATTCCCCTGTGTACCCTATGATCTACGCTCGCGTAAAAGCTCGTGAACGCCGGAGACGAGCATGGCTGATCAAACGTATCGGCCCATCTCCGTCGATCAGAGGGCGCATGCGATAAGATTAACCCGTGCGTGAAGTATGCCATCAAATGCTGCTGAAGCAAAGGGTAAACGTCATGTTTGCTTTGAAGGCGCATGAAAACACGTGGAGGTAAAAGTGGGGGGGGGGGGGGAGGAGAGTTCGAGCAGCGGCTGTGAACGCTGACTATAAGAACACGGTGGCATATGCTATATTGATAGACATCAGCGGACGGCTTGTATACCCTTCTACGTTCTTCGCTCTCAACGAAAAGCGGCTGTGCGGATTCCCCTTTTTTTACCACGAGTGGCCGTGTTCTGTTGCAGCAGCGTTTTGTAGAGTTACGCAACACTGGATGTAAAACTTTAGCCTGATTTAGTTTGTCGCTACCACTCTCATTACATCACCTTTGCGCTTAAAGTGGCATATTTTGTCGTAAGTTGTCATATCTAAAGTGGTGCGTGAATAGAAAACGACCAGCATGCCTTCTTTATTGACCATCATAAAGCTGTTCGCGCTGCATCGGATAAGTCTGTGTGATAAGACGTATGTAGATCAAACTTTCAGAAAGTTCCAGTGACATGAGCTGTCAGAAGACACAACAAACAGTCATCAATAGAGCATATTTTATCATCCCGATTAAGTCTTTTTCGTTGCTCAAAAGGGCAGGGGAACCTGTGCTCACGCACTTTTTTAGCGTTTCAAATTTTCATGAACTTGTATAATTCTATCTACATTTTTTTGCATGTTTGATATGCTTCATTCCGTCTTTTCTTTCTTAGTGCAAAGCGCATATACATATATCTATACTCGAAAGCATAGCCAGCTGTCCTACGCTTTCCGCGTTGAGATGGCCGATACCGTAGTCTGTGACCACTGTGACAACGAAGAATCTATTCCACATATCTTTTGATACTGCTGACAGAATAGTGGACAGCGACTATGTCTTTCCAACGAGCTCAACAAATGGGATAATCAACGTCTGTCCAAGAAGAAAGACAATATTACAACTGAGTGAAGGTTAAACTGATGAGAGCGACTCCAACTCCGAGCTACCCGGCATTGAGGCACACCCAAATGGACTATAACGGCTTTTCATGAATGAGAAAAGCGTTTATGAGGGCTACCAAAATATTGTTGTTTGAGGTGCATCTTTTCCTAATACATGTTCTTCAAGTTGCTGATTTCTTAAAATTCGCATGGTTTTTTTCAGAGGTTATTACTTTTTCGGAGAAAATTTGCACTTTATCGCAGTTTATGTATTATTAATCCTCAATTGTGTGAAAAATTCACGTCTGCTTTTTTAGTTTTCTCACATTGCTCCAAAATCGTATTCAGTGGTATGTAAAGACAAGAAAATCATAACACAAGGAGTATAATTTACCTCAGGGAGGCGCGAACGAACACAAGAAAAATTAAGTTTAAATACTTGAATACAGCGCTTTGTCCGAATAACAATCCTTAAGCCTATGGTAATATGCGCAAATGTATGCTTGTAATCAATGCAAGAATATTTTACGAGGTTGTTGTGAGTGATGGAAGTGCACTCCTTTCGAGTGATGATTCCCGGCCTCTGAAGAAGGGGGTGTATCAACATACACCAAGTGACATTTTGCTGTGCTAAACCACTCTTTAGTATATAATGGGGGCCTACGCCTAAGAAGCTCCTCGCCACATGTGGTTGCAAGAACTGTCTCTGCGTGTTATCCGCGAACTTCCGGTGACTCGCCGGTTATGATGAGGGGGCAGTTTTTCATAAAAGGTTCTGTCGACCCAATATCTTTCGCATCATCTTCACATAGTTACTTATGTATAGAGGAGAGGGTACGGCTAAAAAATCCGTTCTGTTCTAGCTTTGAGGAAGACAAGTCTTGACACAAGCCCTGTTTACAGATTGTTCATCGCAAGCTTCCAGCTTGCCCTTTCTTTTTTTTTCAAATTTCTGGTATAGTTATTTAGTACTTGGCATCCTGCGTGCCACCGGACACTTTATTTGAAAGAGTCCAAAAGATCCATCAGCCAAATTCCGTAGAATCACCGCAAAGCTAAGGTGAAGTTTATATTAGCTAAACGGGTTGACGTAGCCATGTCGTGGCACCAAATCAGGCCCGTGTCCCCCCCTCCACTTCCTTCCCGAACTTTTTCTTCGCTATGGCATACTCGACGAAAAAGGCCCATATCAAAAAAGTGTCCGCTGCCCCCCCCCTCCCCTAAAAAGTCTCTGCACGCCCTTGCGGCTGACGTGTCAATGACGGCTTAGATCATGTTCATTTGGTAAAAGCGGAACAAGATTACAGTGGTCGTTTTAAAAAAAAGGATCCTAAAGCTTCGCCTTTAGGAGTTGAACGCGATAGCGATCTTCTGTTCCTATAGTTCTTACTTAAAAAATTCGATGCCTGAAACCTTTTCGAACTAGCTATGCACCATTTACATAGCCTTAAGGAAACAGGCGCAGTAGCGTGTGTGCGTATTGAAGTGGGTTACCGGCTTTAAACCACGATCTCATTATGATAATCGCATGTTCTGACGCCTAAGTTCAATGAGCGCTTGTATCACGCAATATTACTGTAATATTTCAAGTTGCATTGTGAAGCATGCATGCCAAACGCGTGTGTTTGTAAAGCATGTGTCACTTTCACTGCATTTACAAGCAGAGGAAGTAATTTTCAATGTATTCACAAGCAGACAATTGGCCGTACGGTAGAACATCCACTTCAAACTGAAATGACGCATGTTCAATTTCCACTCGGACCCAAATGACCCGGTTTCGATCCCCACTCTGATCCAGTAGTTCTCGGTATTTATTATATTTGCATCGTTATCGATACTTTGGTGGCAAATATGATAATTTTTGCTCAAAACCAACGACGCCGAAGCCGATACCAATGCCGGAATTTCTGCGAAACGACCTCTTTAAGGCTGTTGCGTTAAAACGAAAGTTGATGGATAAAACAGAATGGTGAGACATTTTAAAGGCGTGAGTTTATTCTTTCTTTATTTATCTGAAGGCACGGAGCCCTAATTGTAACATAGCACGCATAAAGGACGAACGCTGCTATTATCCTCGGTATTCCAGCCCCAATGTGCACCATTAAAAAATCACAGCATATCCACGGGGTGAATGATGTTCAGTGGGCGAAGCTCCTCAGGGGCAATCATCGGTAAAACCATGACTCTTCAGTGAAAGTTCGCCCACTACATCATCGAGAAAGACCTGAGAAACATAAATGTGTGTGTATATATAGTCACGCTGCAGCACGGCGATGGCATTGTCGCGAGCCTGGTCGAACGTGATGGAAGATATTGTGACTAGGCTGTTTGAGAACCACAATCTGCCGCACACACTGCAACTGTGTCCCAACGTAACGTCAGAAAGTCTCGCTTAAACCGCGCGTCGGCCCCTTGGGGCTGAGCTTGCCTGATGCGTTTTGCAGATGAATCACGAGCTCTCCCTGCATCGGGGTTTGCCTGCACATACGCGCGCTTTCTCGCCGCTTCCAGTTCTCTGACGTTTTGGAGATCCTCCTCGCGCCGCAGCCGTGCCGCTTCGCGTACGGCAGGGTCCTCGCGCCGTTGCGGTGACGCTTGGGCCTCTCGTTCTCGAACGCTGGGATCTTGGCTGCGGTGTCGTGCAGCCAGACGACACGCTTCGGCCTCCCGTTCTCGTACGGCAGGATCTTGGAGGCGGCGTCGCGCAGCTTCACGGAGCGCTTTTGCCTCGCGGGCTCGCACATCGGGATTCTGTTTGCGAGCACGCGCTTCCGCCACCTTGCGCGCTCGCCGCTCTGCGCCCTTATCCATCGGGCAACTCGGAGCGCGCACCAGCAGCGAACGGATTCTATTACAAACTAGAAGTGGCCTCATCCATCAGGGAACTTGGAGCGCGCGCCAACAGCGAACGGATTATATTACAAACTAGAAGTGGCCTCGTGCATCGGGGAACTCGGAGTGCGCGCCAACAGCGAACGGATTCTATTACAAACTAGAGGTGGCCTCATCCATCGGGGAACTCGGAGCGCGCGCCAACAGCGAACGGATTCTATTACAAACTAGAAGTGGCCTCATCCATCGGGGAACTCGGAGCGCGCGCCAACAGCGAATGGATTCTATTACAAACTTGAGGTGGCCTCATCCATCGGGGAACACGGAGCGCGCGCCAACAGCGAACGGATTCTATTACAAACTAGAAGTGGCCTCATCCATCGGGGAACTCGGAGCGCGCGCCAACAGCGAACGGATTCTATTACAAACTAGAAGTGGCCTCATCCATCGGGGAACTCGGAGCGCGCGCCAACAGCGAACGGATTCTATTACAAACTAGAAGTGGCCTCATATTTCGGGGAACATGGAGCGCGCGCCAACAGCGAACGGATTCTATTACAAACTAGAGGTGGCCTCATCCATCGGGGAACTCGGAGCGCGCGCCAACAGCGAACGGATTCTATTGCAAACTAGAAGTGGCCTCATCCATCGGGGAACTCGGAGCGCGCGCCAACAGCGAATGGATTCTATTACAAACTTGAGGTGGCCTCATCCATCGGGGAACTCGGAGCGCGCGCCAACAGCGAACGGATTCTATTACAAACTAGAAGTGGCCTCATCCATCGGGGAACTCGGAGCGCGCGCCAACAGCGAACGGATTCTATTACAAACTAGAGGTGGCCTCATCCCTCGGGGAATGCAATGGAATGCAAAACTTTATTACAAATAGCTTTTTTTCGGTGAAGGTGGAGCCCTCAGTGCAGAGCCCCTGTGGCCTTTGCCATCTTGCAAGCTCTGTGGATCAGCTTGAGCTGTTCTTCAGGCTTAGAGCAGGACAGCGAAGCTTCCCACTGCTCCGGTGTTGGTGTACAGTTTCTTGGCACTACCTGTGTGTGTTATCAGGCCCATGTCACGTGGTAAAGAGTGGGGTGTTCTCTGCATAGCGGGCATTTGTTGGTGTATATTGCCGGGTAGATTTTACTCAGAAGACTGATATTTGGGTACATATTAGTCTGCAGCTGTCTCCAGGCAACGGACTGCTCTCTGTTGATGTCTTTGTGGCGAGGGGGTGATATCCTCCTCAGGGCTCCGTCTAGTGACTGTGGCTGGTTCCTCGTCGTTGTGCGCCCCCCCCCCCCCCCCGGTCGGCGTATTCTCGGGCAATGGCGTCGGCACGCTGGTTACCTGTCACAGCTTCATGGCCTGGTGTCCACGTAATGGAGCAGCTCGAGAAGTTGACTTTTCTTCTCTAGAGTATGCGGATGGCAGCACTGGATATGCGTCCACTGCTGTACCGTCGACACGTTTCTTGTGAGTCAGTAACTATTTCTGTAGTAGACTATTCGCTCTGGTGTGTGATGGCGAGCGTGATCGCTACTTCCTCAGCCTCGAGGATGTTGTTGCTTTTGATCGAAGCACTGTTGACTTCCCTAAGTTGGTGATTAACAACGCTTACAACTGTCCCGGAGTGCTCTCTGTATGTGGTCGCGTCAACGTACAATACGTCGCTTCTCGCCTTGAAATTTTTTCTTGCGCTTCTGATCTGGCTTTTCTTCGAGCCTTATGGATTTCTGGATGCATTTTTGAGGTATTGGGCTGACTTCAATGATCTGGCGAATGTCCTTTGGTATGCTCACCGTGTTATTGATTTCTCCGCAAGCATCCCTCATGCCCAATGTCTGCAACGTATGCTTGCCCGTGTAGCAGTCAACAATAATCTCATTCTCTGCGCAACAAGATGCGCCTCGAAGTGTTCTTGTACTGTGTTGTTTATCCCGAGTTTAGGGTATTTCTCTGTCGAGGTGCTGACAGGTAGACCAAGGGCGCACTTGTAGGCTTTTCTGAAGATTGCCCCTAATTGTTCTTTTTCCTGTGGGAGTGGTGTTTGGTAGGGGACACTGTATACAATCCTACTGACCACGAGGGCCTGTACAAGCCTACAATTGTCCTCTTTCTTCATACCCCGTCTTTTGTTAGAGATTCTGGTGATAATCCTCGTGATTTGCGCTGTAGTGTTTGACAGCTGTCTGATGGTGTGGTCTATATGACAGTTGCTTTGTATCCACCTGCCAAGAATCTTGATTCGGGATACTTCTGAAATCTTCTTCCCCCCTATATAGACGTCTATGGAGTTTTGCAGATCGTATCCTCGTCTGTACACTCTCAGATCTTCTGATTTTTTCGGAGAGCAGACGAGGCCACATTGACGCACGGAGTCGTGACCTGTATCAGCTGCGCGTTGCAGAAGATCTTGTTTTTGGCCTAGAGGTCCTCTTGTCACCCAGATTGTAACATCGTTAGCGTAGATGGCATGTCTGAGTCCTTCAATGTTTTCGAGGTTCCAAGCTAAGCCGATCATAACGATGTTGAACAGCATTGGCGATATCACAGAACCGGCGGGCCTCTAGCACGTGAGGCTAATATATACTCTAACCACTACGCCATCGCTGCATTAGTCGCTATATAAGCTGATCAACGCGTGAGTACGCCTTCACTTACTTTGCACGCGAAAGAAACAGCGTATATGAAGCATCATTGCAGATATCAGCGTTAGTAGCGCCATCTGCATCTCTCGGTGGGTTCTGCGCTTGTCAGTACAGTTTCGTCGTTTTGTGTCAGTAAATTTTAAGTCAATGTCTAGCGCCCGTCCTCGTTACGCGTGTCTTTTTTATATTTGTTCCGGTGTGAAGATGCGCAAAATCACTGTTACATTTGCCCTACACTGCTTCAATGAGTGTTCTGTCTTCTTGTGTTTTTTCATTCATCCGTCTGCCACAAGGAACTTGTTGAACATAAATATTCGGTAATGTTAATTATTCACACTAAAATAATTAGCTGTGCATACGTCGTGATTTCGCGTGCAATTCATGTGCGCTTACTTAAAAAAATCTACGTCATGCACTATGATAGTGTTGTTTGTGACTGTCAAAGTTCGGAGAACCTGTCGATGATGAGTCGTCATGTCTATTGCGTAGATTAGTATACGCGCCTACTCGAAAGGTTTGCATTTCTTTCAGCTGCCTATTTTTTCTCACAATGGCATCGTCCGCTTTCATCGATCTCGGCAATCACATTGAATGCTTGCTTGATTTTGTTGCCTTCGTAGGCCATCTTTCATTTTCACCGGAAGGGCCTCATATTCTTCATTGCCAATGTGCGTTCTCAATGTTGTCATCGTGTGTGTTCTTTTGTTAATGATGGCTCTCGCCTGTTTCCGCCCAGCACAACGGGTACGTTTTATCACGATTACCTTTGTGAAGCACCATTTTGACATAGTGTCACAAAACTCCAAAATGCTTCTGAATTTTCAATGAAAGTACTTCTCTTTCCACACGAAGCTTACAGACAAATTTTACATACGAAGCCACCATTTAACAGAAGTGCAAGCCTACACGCATCGCCGGTTGCTTGTATAAACGGCAGAAAAACAGACTCTTTGTATATGTGAGCCCTGTTCGGCTGTACAAGTGCGCCACCTTTGTTTTGTCTACAAGATCGAACTGTTTTCCATAGAAGGTGATCGCACCAGCAGAGACCCGAAACGCAGTGGCAACACGCCTGAGCCACGTGAGGCCGTGTGCGAAAGTGACTGCTTGTTTTTTTGCGTGTGTGATTTAATTTAATTCAGCTGCCTCTTTTTTTTTTCACTACGGCATCGCCTGCTTTACCAGCAAATTCTTCAGCGAATGTGACTCTCAGTATAGAATAAAAACCGTGGTGTCAAAAAATGCGCACGTGTACACTTCGTGTACACATTGGGACGACTATAGAAATGAATCCGACAGCGAATATTCGCTGACGGTTGTGTTATTTTTCGCACAATATTATTAACAGCTACATGTGATGACTTTCTTTTACAAGAAGACGTTAACAATGTCCAAGACTGTTGTTAAGACTGTGTAGCGACCACTAGCACTAATAAATGTAGAGTGACATGTTTAACTCACCACCATCAGCCCGTATACATATTCTGCATCATTACTAGTAATCGTACTTTCTTAGAAAAAGTGGGTGCATTTAAATACCTTGGTGTCACAATTTCCCACGAATTACGCCATAACGCAAATAACTGTATCCGAGAATCAAACTCTTGAATTCCCTAAAACACCATCTACGTCATCATCGCATCACATAAGACACTTGTGCGCTCAAAGCTTGAAATCACTTTTCATATTTGGTCGCCACATCAAACGTGTCTTATCAATGCCCCCGAAGAAATTCAAAACTGCACGGCAAAGTGCAGTCATTCATCTTATTCTTACAGCTCAAGGGTATCTTTCAAAAGCACAGTCTGTTCCGAATGCGTTATCATTCGGACGTCGAATTCATTCGCTAATTTAATTTTTTAATATTATCCTACAGCTGGCTTCATAACGCATCATTTATCGTTGCCCAACCACCACGCACTGTTTCAGGCTACTGTCCGGCAGCGGTGTAACGAGTGGTCTACATTGGTTGTCCTATCAATTGCGCCATTGTCAGTGTCGTGCCCAAGCATGTGCGCCATTGGCTGCGTTGTGAGTGACGTCGTCCATCTCGTCGCAGCCGTGGCACCGAGCACACGTGCATCAGTTTCTCCTGAAACCTTCCACATGCCACGGACAACTCTCGAAGAGTGCCGACCGTGGAAACATGAGAGAGCTCGCATTAGCCGGGCCGATGTTGCAGTCATGGCACAAAAACAGGCCCGGAAGGCCGATTGCAGGCAGCAATTGCGTACCGATGATCCAGCAGCCTTCCAAGCTGCTCTAAAGAGCCAACGGAAATGCAAGCGCTGGTGGCGGGCGGAACCTGCAAACCACGCCGCCGAGTGCTCGCCATGTCAAACGCTTGTAAGAATGCCTCGCCAAAGAATGAATGCGTGTTTTTCAAAGAAGATAAAAAATTACACTATCTCCCACTCGTCTTGCAGAGCTGGGCATGACCAACACGTACGGAGAACTTAAAGAGGCCCAACTCAACAACCAGTACCTGCGGCTTACCAAGTCGCACGCTGGGAGATGTCTCCTACGCCACCTCCATATGTTTTACACCTACAATGCAGAGGAGCAGACCACCATCCACGAGGACTGGCGTGGAGCGTTGGTTATCCAGCCTCTGCCCCAAAACATGGCTAGGGGGACTGACGAAGTCAGGCGAACTGCGCGGGTTACAGCTTTGCAGGGATGCTATGGGTCCCGTCTTAGAGTCTTCTATACGGACGCGTCCGGCCCTCACCATGGGGGGTGGTACACGGCGGCCGTAGTCCATCAAAACGTGCCTGTACAAGGGCTCATATTTCAAGCCACTGACATCACTCATGCGGAGGAAGTCGCCAGAGCTCTCGCTGCAGCGGACCCCGCATCTTGGTTTATTATTACCGATTCGTGGAGCGCGTGTCCGAATCTTGCTAAAGGTCGTATCACCGTTCGCGATGCTCGAATTCTTAAGCGCTGTGATTACATGGACCGCCCGAAAACATGTTTCGTCAACTGGACTCCAGCTCACGCAGGACTAGGTGGTAACGAGGCTGCCGATGCCTCGGCCCACGCGCTTGATTTCCTGGACCCGCCTCGCCCTTCATCGCTTATGATCCAGAACCTAATCCGGTAACCCCCTTTCGCTAAATTACAGCGATGTACAAATCGAACAGGCTCCGATTTCCGCCCCCAGCGCCGGGACTGACTAAGTCTGACGAGCGCTGGCTCTTGCACCTTTACACCAACACAGTATTGTGCCCAACTATACTTAAGCACTTCAATCCGGCCTTCTCCGGAAAATGCCCGCACTGTGCCAATCTGCTTGCGGATTTTTTTCACGTGGTGTGGGCATGCCCTTCTAACCCGGCGGTTTCCCCAATCACTTTCCCTACACCCCCTACCCGAGAGAGCTGGGAGGCTGTCCTGCACGGCTACTCGGCCTTGGCGGGCCAAAGAGCCCTCGTGACCAGGGCGTGTGCCGCCGCAGAAGCCACAGGGGTCCCGGACTAGGGACTCCTCCTAGAGCTTGGAAAGGGTCGGCCCTTAAGGTCGTCCCTCTCTCTCAAATGTAAATAGTTTCAGTAAATGTTTTTCACCACCACCACACACTAAAGGGAACTATGTGTAAATGCGAAGCAGCGGGTGCTAACGCTTACACTGGCGGTGATGTGGAAACTGGCGCTCATCGCGGCGTTGCGCAGATGAGAAAGTTCTGCAGACGCAAAGCACGCAGTGATGGATCAGTGTTTAGATGCAAAGCAACGATGCTTGTGTGGCGAATTGGAACAAATAAATCATAGTGTAGTGCAGCGCAAAAAAAAAGACACCAAACAAGCGAGAGAACGAGGCAAAGAGCTGCATGCTGTTTAAGTAGCCTTTGTAACACTGTCTCTCCGTTCGCACCACTTCCCTCACCGCAGGTGTTAAAGCGGTGCCAAGTACTTCCTTTTTCCTCAGGTATCTATCGCTTTTTGGCAGCAATCTTTTCTCTATCGTTATCATCAGGCACCATTCCTCACGACTGGCGAATAGCAAAAGTAGTGCCGCTATTTAAATCTGGTGATCGCTCATCCCCACTTAATTACAGACCCATATCTTTAACTAGTAGCATATGTAAACTTTTGAAACACATTATACACTCCCAGGTAATCTCCTATTTAGAGGAACACAATATCATCTTTAAATACCAGCATAATTTTCGCAAGGGCTATTCATGCGAAACTCAACTCGCGGGATTTACCCATGACTTGCACTCATCATTGGACGCCGGCATTCAAACTGACGCTATATTCCTTGATTTTTCAAAAGCATTTGATCGTGTCCCTCACCATCGGCTCTTACTAAAACTTAGGCAGCTTAATATTCACCTACTTGTTCTCGCCTGGCTACAAGCCTTTCTTTCCAGTAGAAAACAATTCACGTCTGTCAAAAACTTTAACTCTCCTTTTGTTGAAGTCTCATATGGAGTTCCCCAAGGAAGTGTGATTGGTCCCTTGCTTTTCCTTATTTATATTAACGACTTACCCTCCTCAGTCAATTCTAAAGTTAGGCTTTTCGCTGACGATTGTGTCATTTACCGTACCATTTCATCTGAAACTGATCGACAATCTCTACAATCTCATCTTGTCTCTTTAACTTCGTGGTGCACAGCATGGCAATTGACACTAAATCCTTCAAAGACTAAGTTAATGTGTTTTACTAAAAAAGCGTCCCGTATTCCAACGTCTTACTTACTAAATAATACTTCAGTAGAGCTTACGACTTGTTATAAATACCTTGGGGTTAACATTCAGTCTGACCTGTCATGGCATCACCACATTAACGTCACCCTTGCTTCAGCAAATCGCTCACTCGAGTTCCCTAAACGTAATTTGAAACACCCCCCCTCGCACTTGCGTAAACTGGCTTATATCACCCTAATCCGTCCTAAAATAGAATACGCCTCAGCCATTTGGGATCCCGATCAAGACTACATTATCGAAAACATCGAAGCCCTGCAGAACCGTGCTGTACGTTTTATTTTTTCTGATTATTCACGTCACACCAGCGTCACTTCATTGAAACTTCGTTCCGAACTGGAACTCTTATCACGTCGCCGTAAAATTGCTCGCTTATCATTACTTCATAAGCTCTACCATCACACATCACTTCACGAGGATTTCTTTAGGCCACCCCCTGCCATCTCTCCGCGCTGCGATCATCCCTTTAAAATCGAACGCTTCGCTTGTCGCACTTTTCATTATGCTAGATCCTTCATACCGCGCACAATAACCGAGTGGAATGACTTACCTTCAAACATTGCAACAGTCACCGATATCACTGAATTTCAAAACCTACTAAACATGAGTGCAAGCGTGTGAACCTTTTGCGGCATTCCCCCCTCTTTTTTCTTTTTTCTGCAAACTGTGTTTTTTGTAGAAACTGCGTATGTTCATGGTTCGTGTTATTTATTGCTGTGTTTGCCTAATTCAGTTATTCACACGTGTTTTTGGTGATGTTGCCATTTCTTTATGCTTAATGGCGTGTGTGTTTGTAGTAAGCTAGATTGCGTTTTATTGTACTCTTGTGACTCTATTTCCTTCTTTGTGTAGTTCAATTTTAAAATATTTTTTTAGTTTTATTATTGTTTGACTCATATTGTTTCTTCTGATTATTTAAGATTATGCGGTAAGAATATTGACCTTATATTTATTCTAATGTATTTAGTAGCTGTATGGTGTTTAGTTTGCGTGTTTTCTGGTTCTATTAATCATTTCATGTACCTGTATGATTTATAGCCCCCCCCCCCTATGTAATACACTCCTGTGAGAGGGCCCTTAGGGGTATTCTGAATAAATAAATAAATAAAGTAGCGCACGCCCTCCTAGCAGTGCGTGGTGACGTCTCTCTCGCTCGCCTACCGCGCACTTGCCGCGTGCCAGCCAAAGAGGAAGGAATGGTGCCAGCTCTCTCTTGCTTCACCCTCGCCACTGCACGACACACTCGAGCCCTCTCCTCACATGGACACCATCTCACCCGCGCCTAACGGCTTCACCATCTCCAGCTCTCTCTATCTGTCGGCGAGAAGAAGCCGTTAGCCGGTGGGTACGCGCGCTGGGCGTGCCTCGAGTACAGTTCTAGTACACTCTACCCCGAGGGTCTCGTGTCTACAATGTGAACAGCGCGCCGCTGCTTCCCGCGTGATCGCGCCGACGAGCGGGACGCCGTCGCGGCATGCTTCCCGCTCGTGTGCGCTGTTTGCCTGCGAGTCCGCAGCGAACGTCCGAGCCTCGGAAAAAGGAAATCTGTGTCAAGACTAGCACGTGAGCCCGCCTGACGCGATGAACAACTCAACGGCGTCATCACGCGACGGCGCCTTTCTGTTGCGCACGTGCAGTGAGTCACCTCAGCAAGCGAGCCCGTCGAGAAAGCAACCGGCGCCTTCCTGTCTGGTGGCTCTAACGCAATGCCTGGCGACGTCACTCGTCCTTGGGAGCAGCCACCTGCAGTGCAGCCTCTCCAGATTCGATGAGAATGACGCGGCCCAGCGGCGACCCCATTGGAGGAGTCTGACCTCACGACCAGCGGCGCTTCTGGTTGGACATTTGGTTTCTCAAAGAATCCACCCGGTGCATATAAAAGAAGCCCTGCGGCGCGTCGCGAGCAGCAGTCCTATGTGAGAGCAAACATGTGTGTCGCAGTTGAGCTATGTGATAGAGTAGAGCTATGTGTTTAGCAGTTGACATGTGTGTCAGAGAGCAGACCTGTTTGAGAGCAGACCTATGCGTTAGAGAGGAGAGCTCGACTCTTCGGGTCTCTAAGCTGTAGGCCTCAGTGCTGAATTTGTAATGCCTCTGTATATATGCTGTACATAGACCTTGTTTAACTCACCATCGTCTCGTCCGCTCGTCTATCAGCTCTGCGCAGAAGCAGTCGCGATCTGAGAAACCTTTGCTACCAAACGGCTGGTGACCTTCACAGCGGAGTTCGAAGCAGTGGCGCCTTCGGGACCGTGTTGGCGTCGCCGTCTTTCGAAACAGTGGTTGCAGCGGTGAGATTTCGAGGTGCCCTTCGTAACGCCGTCGGAGGCGCGCTTCGCAACAGTGGTTGGCAGCTGCGGGATCGGCCGGCGTCAGCGACATCGATGCGGTGAGTGCCTGATCTTTTCCCCTCAGTTCACCAGACTACTCTAGCACAGGTTGTAGTAGTTTAGAGAAGGGCTGTGTGAAGCATTAGAGTGAGCTTTCATCGCTTCAAGCCAAGTCGAAGCGCTTTGAAACCAAAGTTAATGTGGAGGGTGTAAACACGGGAGTTAAAAATTGCTTGCGCGTCTTGCTAGTAGGCTTATAGTGGGTACGGCAAGTGGATTCTTAACAGGGGCAAACAGCAAGAGGCTAGCGCGAACGATGGAGAACCTTAAGGTGAAGGAACTCATCGAAATTTGTGAGGAACTTGGCATTACTTTGGGCCGTGCGAAACGAAAGCAAGCGATCCTTCAGATCATGAAGAATGAAGAAGTGTCGGCTGAGGAAGTCTATGAGGCCTGGGCGGATATCAAAGCACGCCGCGAGGAGGCTGAAAGGCGAGAAGTAGAAGCTCACGAACGTGAAGAAGCTGAAAGGCGCGAAGTTCGTGAAGAAGCTGAAAGGCGCGAACGTCGTGAGCGCGAGGAGGCCGAGAGACAGGAGCGCCTAGAGTTGAAACGAATAGAATTGGCAATCCTACAGTGTTCGCAGGCGCCTAGTGTAGCTTCTCCGACGATTCAGGTCAGCGGTTATCGAATTCGGGACCAACTGCCACCGTTCGTAGTAGGCGAGGACATGGCGAAGTATCTCGTCAAATTTGAACCCGTTTGTGAGCGAAATGCTTTGGAGCGGTCTCTTAGGGCGCAGAACCTGTTAGCTCTTCTTCCCGGCGAAGTGTCCGACGCGATAACTTGCTTGTCGAGGGAAGCGTTTGAGAGCTACGACGAGGTTAAGGAAGTGCTCTTGAGACGTTATAAGTGGTCACCAGAGGCTTTCAGGCAAAAGTTCCGGTATGCTAAAAAGGGGAATGAGTCACACGTCGACTTCGCGTTTCGTCTTAAAGCCGATTTAATTGAATGACTCAAGGGCGAAGGTATTTATGACGACCGCGATAAAGTGGTGGAATGCGTTGCATTGAAGATCTTCTACCAGTATGCTAAAGGTTCCGGTATGCTGAAAAGGGGAATGAGTCACACGTTGACTTCGCGTTTCGTCTTAAAGCCGATTTAATTGAATGGCTCAAGGGCGAAGGTGTTTATGACGACCGCGATAAAGTGGTGGAATGCGTTGCATTGGAGCAATTCTACCGCTGCATCGAGGAGGATGTTAAGCTTTGGCTGCAGGACAAACTTGGTGAAGTACAGCTAAACAAGGCAGCAGAGTTAGCTGAGGAGTATTATACTCGCCGAAAGTTGCATAGCAGGGCAGTGCGCGTTGAAAAGGATGAAAGGAAAGGGGGCTTTTCAAAGAAACCTGATCAACACAAGCCGCGAATTTGCTACAACTGCAAAAAGGAAGGGCACATCGCGATAAACTGTAAGCAACAGTTTGCAACTATCCGAGAATCAGAAAACAAACAGAAGCCGCGAATCTGCTACAACTGCAGAAAAGAAGGGCACATCGCGATAAACTGTCAGCAAAAGTTTGCAACTATCCTAGAATCGGAAAACAAACAGAAGCCGCGAATCTGCTACAACTTCAAAAAGGAAGGGCACATCGCGATAAACTGTAAGCAAAAGTTTGCTTTCGCAACGATCCGAGAATCTGAAAAGAACATGCGGTTGTTAGAGCCGTATATCCAAAAAATTAGTGTGGATGCGAAAACGTGTCGAGCACTTGGAGACTCTGCGGCAACCATGGACGTTGTCCATCCTTCATTGGTGTCTCCGGATGACTTTACAGGAGAATGCGCGTGGATCAGGCAAGTCGCCGAGGAGCAGAGTGCTTGCTTACCAATCGCTAAGGTTGTCATTGAAGGCCCGTTCGGTAAGCTTCGCACCGAAGCGGCTGTGTCTTCCCCGCTTCCCGATCGTTTTCCTTATCTTTTCTCTAACAACTCAGAGCAGCTTCTCAAAGAGCAGGGTAAATCATTCTTCCCCAACTTAGGGTACATGGCCCTCACGCGATCGCAAGCGCGGAAGCTTTCCCAGGAGCTTGATCTTGTTCAATGCTGTGAACCTTGAAGTGACCTTGGCGGCGAGTCGATGGAACCTCAGAGTGGAAATTTTCCGTATGAGTCATGTGAGCAGTCACTCGAGTGGCCCGTTGCCGAAGCTACCGGCGCGGTTTCCGTAGCAGGGGGAGACGACATGGCGCCATTGAATCAGAGTGAGAGGGCTGCAACGCTCTCGCCTGTAGCGGAAATTTGGAGTGAGCTATCGAGGGTTGATCGAGAAACGCTCATTCGAGAGCAGCGTGAGGACCTCTCAATTAAAGCACTAGTGCAAAGCCACATGAAGGCGGCACAAGTGTTGTCGAAAGAGTACTACGACAAATCGGCGAAGAAGCGTACATTTGAAGTTGGTAGTCAAGTAATGCTGCTGCGGCCGTCCAAAAAGAACAAGCTTGAGGTTCATTGGGAAGGCCCGCCGAAGTAATATCGAAGCTTTCTGATACCAATAATAAGTGAAATTAGGAAGGCGGCCGGACAAAATTTACAGCTTGATGAAACCATACGTTCAACGTCAAGCGCTCATAAATCAGCTGTTGAATGCTTCAGAGGAAGAGGGAGGAGAAATTTGGAGTTCTAGTGATGTAATCGAAAGGGGATCGGAGGTAATCTTGGAGCAGTTGAACCTAGAGCCTAGGTTAAGTGAAGTCCAGAAGAAGGAGCTGAGAAGGAATGTTCCTTTTTATGAGAAATCTGGACTCCCCTATTGTAGTTACAAAGATGTGCAACGTCGCAAAAACGAGCACCCCTTAGTACCGCATAGGTATCGTCGCCTAAAAGTGGCTGGTTACTGAGATGATGCTCCAAGAGCACAACTTTGACGTTCGCTACAAAAAAGAAAGGAAAGCTAAACGCTAATGCAGACGCGTTGAGCAGTGTTTTTAGTTAGTACCTTCTCCCCCTTTCGGTTTGTCGCTGGCGATTCGGGGCAACATTTTGATTTCATCATGACCTTAGCTGAGCACTCTCGTCCAGAGTGAGCTCAACGATCCAACTTTATGTTGTATCCTAATTCGTTACGTTGTTGTACGTGTAAAAAAATGGAGTTGTCATTTTAAGAGTCTTGTGTCCCACATATGCCTCTTGATGTAGAGGGAACGAAATTCCGATATGTTGTACTATACTTTGTCTGGTGTTCTGTCGGCTGACCGAGGGCACTTGCTTGTGTCGTGTGTTGTCTGCTGTCGAACCGTTCTTGACAAGTTGCAGAACCATCGACAAGTGCTGAAACCAAGGATCGTCAGAAGAGACGAGCGAAGCTGGTCGACAAGTTGTGGCGACAAGCCAGTGAAGCTGCGATCCGTCCTTAAGAATGGGATGTGTTTCCGGAACAGAGTCTGGAGCTGCATTCTCCCCATGGCCCTGGAGGCGAACCTGGAGGGACCTGGCGAACGAGCGCGCCTGACATCCGAGCCATGTGGAAGCAGCTGGTCTTTCCGGCGCATTGTCTGGCGGCGGGGGGGCTGTTATGCGTGCGAGTCCGCAGCGAACGTCCATGCCTCGCAAAAAGGAAATCTGTGTCAAGACCAGCACGCGAGCCCGCCTGACGCGATGAACAACTCAACGGCGTCATCACGCGACGGCGCCATTCTGCTGCGCATGTGCAGTGAGTCACCTCAGAAAGCGAGCCCGTCGAGCAAGCAACCGGCGCCTTCCTGTCTGGCGGGTCTGACGCAATGCCTGGCGACGTCACTCGTCCTTGGGTGCAGCCACCTGCAGCGCAGCCTCTCCAGATTCGATGAGAATGACGCGGCCCAGCGGTGACCCCATTGGAGGAGTCTGACCTCACGACCAGCGGCGCTTCTGGTTGGACATTTGGTTTCTCAAAGAATCCACCCGGGGCATATAAAAGACGCCCTGCGGCGCGTCGCGAGCAGCAGTCCTATGTGAGAGCAAACATGTGTGTCGCAGTTGAGCTATGTGATAAAGTGTTGAGCTATGTGTTTAGCAGTTGACATGTGTGTCAGAGAGCAGACCTATTTGAGAGCAGACCTATGTGTTAGAGAGGAGAGCTCGACTCTTCGGGTCTCTAAGCTGTCGGCCTCAGTGCCGAATTTGTAATGTCTCTGTATATATGCTGTACATAGACCTTGTTTAACTCACCGTCGTCTCGTCCGCTCGTCTATCAGCTCTGCGCAGAAGCAGTCGCGAGCTGAGAAGCCTAGGCTACCAAATGGCTGGTGACCTTCACGGCGGAGTTCGAAGCAGTGGCGCCTTCGGGACCGTGTTGGCGTCGCCGTCTTTCGAAACGGTGGTTGCAGTGGTGAGATTTCGAGGCGCCCTTCGTAACGTCGTCAGAGGCGCGCGTCGCAACAGCGCGTCTTGGCTGTCACCGGTGTTGCGAGGGTTAGCGAAGCCAATCGCGTTCGCGAATGGCGACGTCAACACCGATGAAGATGAAGCGTGAGCCAGGGAAGCCGAACGCAAGCGTCAGCAGTGGAAGGCCGGCGATACCGACGAGGTGCGAGTAAAGAACACCGATCGCGTTCGAGAATACAGGCGGCGCACGGGTAACACCGATGAAACACGAGCCAAGGGAGCCGAGAGCAGGCGTCTTCAACGCGTCCCGCCATTGTGTCTTTGCGTTTCAAACAAACGTTTACTCGAGTAAACGCTACACCAAGTTTTGCTTCAAACTCGGCCCGCGTCGACGCGCGTTTCAACCTTGTCAACGCTGGGCACAACGCTGCTGCTTCGCATCCCATCAGGGTTCCATTCGCGGATATCGTCCAGATTTATTTTTTCGCTGGAACATGCCAATTACTACTAATCCGCAATGAAAAACAGAAGACTCTGATTGGACACAGAAACCAGCAGTCAGCGTTTAGTTAAAGCACACGCTGCGCATTTTTATTGTTCAACAACGCACTGTAAAAATTTCCCACCGGCAATACATTGGAGATCAACAACCAGTGCCTATGATACGGGGTGCCCCGCCGCGGTGGTCTAGTGGCTAAGGTACTCGACTGCTGACCCGCAGGTCGCGGGATCCATTAGCGGCTGTAGGCCCGTGTGCTCAGATTTGGGTGCGCGTTAAAGAACACCAGGTGGTCGAAATTTCCGGAGCCCTCCACTGCGGAGTCTCCCATAATCATGTGGTGATTTGGGGACGTTACACCCCACTTATCAATCAAATATCACGGAAATGAAAGTAATGTTCTGGCACCTTCGAACACTCATTATGCTCGCTTATTCTAACGCAAAAAATACGAAACGGGTCGAGCGTTTCATTCCTTTTTTTATGTTTAGGCTTACCAAAACAGTTGGACTTACGCTGTTTAAATTCATGTGCGTCCTGCAGCACATATTCGCCCCATTCAATTGTTTTACTCGCGCGCTGCTTTGCTGCACTTCTTAAGTCTGCTTGTTTTTCTGAAGGATAGGCATCTGATAATTGCACTGCTCTCTCAAATATGGCCCGGCGCTGGATCTGGACGCGATAGACGCACTCTTTACAGTCTCCGATGCTTACGTGCACAAAAAGAGTGCTGCGTACGCGCTAAAAATTCTGGACCAGCGTTTGAGAATTACGCTGGACTCAACGAACTTAGGAGCGACAAGTCAAATACGATACCACAAAAGAGAGAAATCAAGAAAGCACGAGGGCAGGGACAGCAAAACATACTTGAGCTTTAATGGGTAAGGGGGGGGGGGTTGGAGTGGTCAGGGGTGTTTATAAAAAATAATAAAGAACGCTAGTACATGGCTGCTTGATTTGCTGTCGAAGACATAAGCACAGAACTATGCAGACGGATGAAACGGGCTATATGTCCATAAAAAAAGAAAGGTAGAAGGAAGGCTGAAACAGATGTCAAGATTCTTGTGTTACGTGCGTTGATCGCTATTTAGCGAAGCTGCACCGTGAATACGTTTCTGTCTTCGGCTGTTGAACCTCCAAACCCTACTGAATATTTCTTGCCGTCTTACTTTTCATTTTTGCGTTCGATGTACAGATGCTTACACACGTTTGTTGCATCTGTTTATTGTTCCAATTGTTATTTCGTGTAAATGAAATGAGATGTCCTCAGTGCGTGACGCATGCTGTCCAGTGTCAAATCTTAGTGTCCCGGTGCAATTCGCCTTTAACGCGATGCCCAGCGGCGCACGCGCCTTATCGGAAAAGCCTCCTGGTCTCAGAGGCCTTCGTTAGCAGTGCCAATTCTCCAGGCTCCAACCAAACCCTACCAAAAGAGCAAAACGGAAAAGGCGGATTTTACGATGTTATAAATAAAATATGTGTACGCATGCGATGGTTGTTGTATGTTCAGATCTATAGATATGTGCAGATCCTTTTTTTAGATAGCAGCCGCAACTTGCAAATAAAAGAGCTTGCAAATAAAAAAAATGAATTGTGGTGCAGATGCAGATACATTTGTTACAAAGCCAAGCAATGGGCGTACTTACCTTCGGCATAGTGGGGCTCGAAAGGCGGGATGATCGCTCAGTGGTGAAATGACATTAAAAATTTTCCGCGTATGTGCGTTCATCGCTGCAAACGTCGTCGAGAGACGATAGTCTTCTTCCCATGGAGGCGCCGTGTGAGATAGAGACGCCATCTGGTAGTCACTGGTAGGTGGCAGCACCGGGTGGTTCTGGCGAAGCGTAAGAAACTCCAGCTTTCTCGTTCATAGCGTCGCATCGTCAGGGCAGCTTATTAAACACTGTGGTCCTTAAAGTTACGTATCTATGTATTTTCACAATAAAGAAACACACTATTTATATTATCCTATTGATATTGTGCCTCAAGTATGCATAATATTTGCTTTTTTATTGATAATTTTCACAAATGTGAACGCACCCACCAGGTAAAGATGGATGGGCGTTAAGCATGGGGTGAAACTTTCGCCGGGTGGTTTCATCTATTGTTAAACGTAACGCAAAAAAACAACAACACGGAAAGGCATAACACAAACCCAGTGCTGACTATCTACAGAGGTGTTGATGCGTGTGGCGTGAGGCTATCAGTAGTATTGCACACTATTGAAATTAATTACCTTAGTACTTGTCACTATACTGTGTTTCACACATCACGTGCAACGTTGTGGAAGCTAGCGAGACTTCTTGCAGTCGATGCGTTCGCAACAAAAAGTAGTTCGATGTTCTTACCGCTAAAAATTTAAATTTTGTTTGTTATTAGGGCGAGAAGTCATTGAAAATATTACATGTTTTACAAACAAAACGCCGTTGCATGTTATTATGTGGCTGTATAGCTTTTTTTAGCTTGACGTAACATACAGGCTCTCTACCCTGGGTAGTTACCCGATGGTGGGCACCTGGACTTTCAGTGTCAGTGCCAGATAGGACACCACAGGGTCATTCGGAACGCACGTTCTTTTGTGCCCACCCCGCTTTCTTCTGTTCGCCAGTCGCGCCAAAGGGGAGCACAAAGGAACGCTAGGGTGCACCGGCACTAATCAGATTTAACGCGAGTCACCACGACGCAGAGTTAACGTTTTGCTGGCCGAACTTCTTGCATAGCTTCCTCAGCATTGCACCTGATGTATAAAACGGAGTATAGAACGCTTTTATTTTTGTGTTTTTATTCTCCCGTCACATGTCTAGTTCCTTGAGTATATATGTGTGCACGTTTTTCAAAAAAAAATCTGTTGTTAGTCAGCGCTGTGTATCTGCCCTCCCTTTCTGTGTCGGCCCCACCGCGGCGGTCTAGTGGCTAAGGTACTCGGCTGCTGACCCGCAGGTCGCGGGATCGAATCCTGGCTGCGGCGGCTGCATTTTTGATGGGAGCGAAAATGCTGTAGGCCCGTGTTCCTAGATTTGGGTACACGTTAAAGAACTCCAGGTGGTAGAAATTTCCGGAGCTCTCCACTACCGCGTCTCTCATAACCGTATGGTGGTTTCGGGATGTTAAACCCTACAAATCAATCCATTTTTGTGCCTTTTGCGCTACGTTGAAAATAAAATATTACCAACTCGCCCAGCAAGACGTTCTGCAGACACAAGGACGAAGAGACGGACAGACGGACCAAATTTCTGTGGTAAAGTATCCCAAAACTGTGCTAGTCAGCCGGAGAAACTCGAACGCCCCCAAGTACACGCCCTGCAGCGTCTGCGTGGATGAACATTCATTTTGGTAATAGGTGCCTAAAGGGGCGCTGAAACACTTTTTCAAGTAAGCATGAAATGAATTCACTAAATAGCTCATTATCTCACGAATTGAATGCCGCAAACATTTTAAGAATCCGTCCAGTGCAAGTGGAGTTACAAAGGTTTGTCGCATGCTACAATTGCATTGTCTCTTCTCTCGTCCCGACGAAAGCGCTTAAAGCTAAGCAGGGAGGGGTGGCAGGGGCAAAGAAAAACGTCACGCGCGCCTTGTGACCTTGAGCACTTTCTTTTTTTTTCTTCGTATGCGCACCTTTTTCAGTGTGATCGCGCACGCACGCGTGGAAAAGTCGCGGCCTCCCATGACGATCTCTATAAGGACCAGGCGCGCCATGTTCAAATCAAATAATGGCTGACAGATGGGCTTTTTAGGAGTCATTTTTAGCGTCTTCCGTTATAAGTCGAGGGAAGAGAAAGCGATTTTTAGCTGACTTTGATCATTTATTGTGAATTCTGGGCCGCGTGCTGCGCTACAATACTTGGCTCGCGTGTTGCCGGGAGCCTCTACTACCGATAGGCAGCGTTTTCTGACTATGCTAAAAAAGTGTTGCAGGGCTCCTTTAAAAACATCGCCCACCTTCTGTAAATCAGTCACAAAGACAATATTTAATTGAAAGTTCTGTGTGTTGCGCAGCGTAATTCTGACTTTCCTTCCGCACAAAACAGGAACGCGTGATAGCATGCATAGCTCCGATACATGAGCCCTGCTTTCTCAAAAAAGGAAACATTCTTTTTCTTTTATCCCTAGTTTACGCTTTCCATTAGTGCTTTATTCGAGAAGTCCTCACGCTGCTCTCGAATGAGCGTTTCTCGATCAACCCTCGACAGCTCACTCCAACTTTCCAATACAGGCGAGAGCGTTGCACCCCTCTCGCTCTGACTCGATAGAGAGTTATAGTATACCAGGCTTACCGAGTTACCGCGTGTAGCGTAATACCGGAATCGAAGTACGCATGCGCAGATACGTACGTCACCTGTACCGCTTCGCATACGCGCGGTATTTTTCAGATTTCACGTTACCGTGGTAGCGTATGTGTACATAGTGTACGTAAACATGGTGGCGCGCTCGGACGCCCGCTTCGAAGTGATTATGACGTAGTTGTTGAAAGATTGACCTTGTTCACAGCAAACGACTGTTCAAAGTGGCTTCGCTTGCCTTCAGTTAGCTTCGATGACCGAGGATTACGAATAAGTTGGCGTTTTTTTTTTAGATATCTTCCCATTTCGAACGCGTCAAGGCCTAACTTCAAGATTGATGTAAACAAATCGGCTCTAACAACCGCATGTTATTTTCCGATTCTCGGATTGTTGCGAAAGCAAACTTTTGCTCACAGTTTATCGCGATGTGCCCTTCCTTTTTGCAGTTGTAGCAGATTAGCGGCTTCCGTGATTCAAACGCCCGTGTGGTATCAGGGCGTTGTTTAGGAACCGCACTCGATTTCTCTGCTTCCGCTTGCCCTTCCTCTACAGTGTCCTTCGTGAGAGACGGGTCCTTCTTGAAATTACGGTGCGAAGCGGGTTTGCGTTGATCAGGTTTCTTTGGAAAGCCCTCTTTCCTTTCATCCTTTTCAACGCGCACTGCCCTGCTATGCAACGTTCGGCGAGTATAATACTCCTCAGCTAACTCTGCTGCCTTGTTTAGCTGTACTTCACCAAGTTTGTCCTGCAGACAAAGCTTGACATCCTCCTCAATGCAGCGGTAGAATTGCTCGAATGCAATGCATTCTACCACTTTATCGCGATCGCCATAAACACCTTCGCCCTTCAGCCATTCAAATAAATCGGCTGTAACACGAAACGCGAAGTCAACATGTGACTCATTCCCCTTTTTAGCATACCGGAACCTTAGCCTGAAAGCCTCGGGTGACAACTTATAACGTCTCAAGAGCACTTCCTTAACCTCGTCACAGCTCTGAAACGCTTTCCTCGACAAGCACGTTATCACTTCGGACACTTCGCCGGGAAGAAGAGCTAACAGATTCTGATTGATGATTGATTTGTGGGGTTTAACGTCCCAAAACCACCATATGATTATGAGAGACGCCGTAGTGGAGGGCTCCGGAAATTTCGACCACCTGGGGTTCTTTAACGTGCGCCCAAATCTGAGCATACGGGCCTACAACATTTCCGCCTCCATCCGAAATTAACAGATTCTGCGCCCAAAGAGACCGCTCCAAAGCATTTCGCTCACAGACGCGTTCAAACTTGACGAGATACTCCGCCATGTCTTCGCCTACTACGAACGGCGGCAGTTGGTCCCAAATTCTATGACCGCTGACCTGAACTGTCGGAGAAGCTGCGCTAGGCGCTTGCGAACACTGTAGCATTGCCAACTCTATTCGTTTCAACTCGAGGCGCTCCTGTCTCTCGGCCTCCTCACGCTCGCGATGTTCGCGCCTGTCAGCTTCTTCACGTTCGCGAACTTCTACTTCTCGCCTTTCAGCCTCCTAGCGGCGTGATTTGGTATCCACCCAGGCCTCATTGACTTCTTCAGCCGACACTCCTTCATCCTTCATGATCTCAAGTATCGCTTGTTTTCGTTTCGCACGGCCCAAAGTAATGCCGAGTTCCTCACAAATTTCGATGAGTTCCTTCACTTTAAAGTTCTCCATCGTTCGCACTAGCCTCTTGCTGTTTGCCCCTGTTACGAATCTACTTGTCGTACCCACTATAAGTCTACTAGCAAGACGCGCAAGCAATTTTTAACACTCCCGTGTTACACCCTCTGCATTATAGCTTTGGTTTCAAAGCGCTTTGACTTGGCTTGAAACGATCAAAGCTCACTCTAATGCTTTACACAGCCCTTCTCTAAACTATACTATAACCTGAGCTAGAGTAGCCTGGTGAACTGAGGGGAAAACATCAGGCACACAGCGCATCGATGTCGCTGACACTGGGCGTTCCCCCAGCTGCCAACTACTTTAACGAAGGCGGGACGCCAACACGGTCCCGAAGGCGCCACTGCTCCGAACTCCGCCGACACGGTCACCAGCCGTTGGTAGCGTTTGTTACTAAGCTCGCGACATCTTGTGCGCAGAGCTGATAGACGAGTGGACGAGAAGACGGTGAGTTAAGGCAAGGTTTATGTACAGCATAGAAATAGAGGCGTTACAAATTTGGCACTGGGGCCGACATCTTAGGGACTTGAAGAGCAGAGATGTCTTCTCTGACACATAGGTCTACGGCTGGCGACGCGCCGCAGGGTTTTATTCTATAGGCACCGGGTGGATCCTTTGAGTAACCAGATGTCCAACCAGAAGCGCCGCTGGTCGTCATGTCAGAATCCTCCAATGGAGCCCGCCGCTGCGCGTGGTTGCACCAAGGACGAGGGATGTTCCCACGCATTGCGTAAAACTTGCCAGACTGGAAAGCGCCGATTGCTTCAACGGGCTCGAGGGCTGAGGGAGCTCGCGGTGCGTTGCGTGGCAGACCGGCGCCGCCGCTTGATGACGTCGTTGAGTTGATCACGTCAGGCGGGCTCGATTGCGCGCCTTGACACACATTGCCTTTTGCAGAGGTGACGTTCGGTGTGGACTCCCAGGCGTAACAGCGCGTTTCACACATTTTCAGGGGAATAGCCATGTACGCCTTGATCGCATTTACGTGTCGCTTGAACTAATAGCCAACTGCAATGCTGCCTACTCAATACACTCAAGTGATCATCGTTTAGTTAAACGTGATGTGGGAGAGAAAACAGAAGGTGGAAAATTTTCATGAGAGCTGTGAAAGATGAATTCCAGTTTGATCCCTGACGAATATTTCCTAGGTCAAGTAATGATCTGCATCAATGAAATAAAAAATGGATGATGAAGTTACACTTGCAGAACCATGGGAAGAGTTCAAGCAGTAAATAAAAATAAAAGCTATTGATCGTTCTTGCGCAATGAGTTACGAAAGAAAAAAAAAGAAAAAGAACTCCGAATGACCTTGGGAAGTATAATTGACTAGGAGTGCAAACAACTGGCAGAGTATCAAATTGATATACGCAATAGTAAGCAGAAACTCTCACTGCATGACGAGAAACGTTACCGCGGTGCACTCGTACGTGCTAGGGCTTAGGCTTTAGCTGCTGGAGAGACGTCAACCAAAAGAGCGTTAGGGGTGGAAAAAAAGTACGCTCGACGGAATCATATCGATAAAATAGAGAAGGATGGTCAAGAGGTAACTGATACCGACAGCATTTTATCCGTGTTTTCAAGGCATTCTGAAAACCTTTTTGCGTGTAGACAGGTAAACATAGAAAGTTTTAAAGAAGAATATTTAGGACGCATGCCACAAGTCAGCGAGGAAGTGAAAAGTGCTTTGGAATTATCTATATCTGACTCTGAAGTTGAACAGGCAATTGATAAGTTAAATCTTGGGAAATCTTCAGGACCAGATGGTCTTTGTGCCAGGTGGTACAAATCTTTTGAAACTGAATGGTCTCCTATAATTGCAGGCGTTTTTAATGAGGCATATGAGGAAAAATAATTACCGCCGTTCTTTGGTGAATCACGTACCATTCTCTTTCCGAAGACAGACGAGGTTGAAAAGCTCAGGCACATCACGTCGTACAGGCAAATCACACTGACAAACGTAGACTACAAAATATTAATCAAAATTTGGGCGGCTAGACTTGCACCAGTAATAAAAGATATCGTCGGTCCACACCAAACGTGTGAATTCAAAGGTCTGTCCATTGTAAAAAATGTTCGTAAAACGCGGTCTGTGCTCGAATGTGTTGACATCAGTCAAGCTCATGGGGCCATACTCCAGCTAGATCTGGAGAAAGCGTTTGATTGCGTTGCTCGCGCTCTTTTTTTTTTTTGCAGTATTGGAGCACATTATTGTTGGTAAGATAATCATGGACGGTGTAGACATGGCATATTTAAATTATTGTACGAGACTAATTATCAACAAGGCATTAGCCCCCCGCCTCCCCATATAATTGAGTGCTCAGTGCGTAAAGGTTGCCCTGTTAGTCCACTGTTGTTTTGCACCTATATTGAAACATTATGTCGGCTGATATAGCAGAATGACACCAATAATGGGCTTAGAGTACAATTCTCAGAGCTGAAACTACTCGCATACGCTGATGATGTGGCGATTTGTAGCACTTCCTGTTAAGGTATTGAAGAATCAATCAGAGTTTCTAAACCTTTCGCCAAAGTTACAGGAAGCTACATAAACTGGGGTAAATGCCTCGGCTTTTGGCATTGATATTGGCCTTCAACCGCAGAATTGTTTGCCGCCATCAAATGGACAAGAATGCCAGTTCAATATTTCGGAGTACCACTCAAGTGATACAAAAGTCCTGTGAATATTGGACACAACAAACAAAAGAAATAAAGAAAAAGCGAATAGGTGCAATGCAACTTATGTGTCCATGTTTTCTAGGGCTACTGCATGCAACTGGTTCTTTGTGTCTAAGCTATGGTATGGGATGCAAGTGCTGTACTGTTCCCGGGTCACTGTGCAAAAATTTCACCGGGTGTTTGCAATATTAGTGTGGAGGTCTAACTGGGAAAGGTGCATTCGCACGAACTTTTTTAAATGGGTGAAGTGTGGAGGCTTTGGCCTAGGACATCTGTTTATAGATAGTTGGTAAATAGGTTTTTCTTTTTCCGCGAGACAAGAGATACTTTTCTACTAACAGTGTGTCAAACAAGACTAAGTAGATTGTTGCCTGAGTTTGTTGTGAGCACTCATGTTACCACAGTAGCTGTGCAAGGATACATGAAGGAAGTTGAGGCCAGCGT
Source organism: Rhipicephalus microplus (assembly GCF_043290135.1). Lineage (NCBI taxonomy): Eukaryota > Metazoa > Arthropoda > Arachnida > Ixodida > Ixodidae > Rhipicephalus > Rhipicephalus microplus. The sequence continues at coordinate 50,808,943 of NC_134710.1, read as the reverse complement.
GCGGTTTTTGTGTGTTCGTTTTTCAACTGACTACCTGTGGTCTGTTGGAAAGAAAAAACTGTACAAAGATTTATGTGACAATATGCTCCTCATCCCACTGTGCAGAGCGATATATACAGCACGCAAGGGTGAGAATGTACTTAAACGAGTTAAAAAAAATGCCGGCAGCTCCAAGTGCAAAAACGTGCTTTTTTAAATTACACCGGAACACTTCTTAGAGGAGCGTGGGTTTCATATGCCTTGAGGATCTTGTTGTCTTATATGTAAGAAACCGGAAACTATTGACCATGTTTTCCCGCATTTGGGAAGAATGAACATTTCGGACATATTACAAAGGACAATTAAAAATGAGGTCCTGTTAGACCTTCATAGGATCAGGAATTAGGCATTAGAGAATGAGAATGGATTACCTTTTGATTTTAGCATGATCACTGCCTTGCACAGCATATGGCGCTCCAGAGTGGCTGGGTTTCACTGTGACTTTGACAGGAGACCAGCAAGAGAGTATTTTAAACAAAGTATCTCAAGATCTCTCGAAGTAGTAAAAACAGACGGATGTGTACCTTTATGGTTAGAAAGGGTAGAAGCCCTACTGACCTTGTAGGAATTCTAGGACGTAATGTGTTGTAGTAATGCCTGACGGACTTCATTCAAATTTTTTGTATTGTTCGTTGTGTGTTGTAATCTCTTTATCTTAGCTTCTGTGTTTCAAGTTTGATTGGAAATAAAGAAAAATAAACCAGCGTTGCTCAGTGGTAGAATACTGCGCGGACACCCAGCGGACCCGCGTTCGAGCCCTACTGTGTCGTGGGTCTTCAACCCCAGAATTTTTTTCTAATTTCGCGCGATGTGGTTACGGACACTGGCGGCGGCGGCGGCGGACAATTACGGCGCTGCGCGAGACCCGATTTGTGATCTCAAAACAGCTTTCGCTGTAAAAAAAAAAACACGACTACTATCAAATTGAAATGCATTTTTGCACTGGCACCACGGCCAGATAGACCGCATTCTGGATACCTACCTGTTAAAGCATGCGAGAAGCGAGAATGCACTTAAATTCCGATGGAAACACGAATTCAGGAGCTTAGCTATGCGCGCGGCTGTTTACTACCAAGGAGGTTATATATAACCTCCTTTTTCACCACCAGCTTCCCGTGAATGGATTGATGGATCCGGCTGTGCCCTTTAGATCGGGCGGTGGCTCACGCCACCTAGCCGTAAAGGTAAGTACTATCACTATTAAGGATTGAATTTCACTCGCGCCTTGATTGTAGCGACCAATAGTTTAGCCTCCTCCATGTAGTTTCTACCCGTTTAAATCTATTTTGCCTTCACTGTGCCCTAACCCTATTTTTTTTTTAAACTCCGCGCCATTTACTTAGACTATATATAGGGTAAAGCCCTTCACTGAACATTGTGAAATGTTCCGCCGTTTCCTCCTTTTCTCCACACGCACTACATACCGTGTCTGTATTTTCGTATTTGGCTTGGTAGGTCTTGGTCCACCTTACTCCTGTTCTGGCCTCGAACAACAGAGGACTAGCCCGAGAATTATCGTATAGATCTTTTCTTTTGTGATTGCCTGCTTAAAAGTTCGGTAGGTATCCAGAAATGATTTCGTAAGCATTACCATCTTCCACATGTCCCTCTCTGTTTCCTTTACCTTCTTCTTAACCGATGTTTCCTTTTGGCTTGGTATTTTGCTGTTGTCTAAATACTTGCTTGACAATTTTTTAGTTCAGTTCCTCCATTCAGTATCGACAATTTCATGTTCAAGTAGCTGAAAACTTTCCTAGACCAACGCTCCTCTCGCATTTTTCTCAATCGCTTCTAAAATGTTACTTGCTGGTATAGCTTCCCTGCACTCAAATGATGTCCATCCCAGGTTACCCTGTACCCCATAAGTTATTTCCTGCACCTCGACTAGCTTCAACACTAGCTAAGGAGGGAAGATGTTTGAGGTTCGGAATGGGTCCCTTCGATGACTCGAGTGCACGGTGGCAGCGCGAAGGAGGAGCCGTAGTCCGGTGAAGAGACACTTTAACTGCGGAAAACGGGGCCACTTTCAGAGAGATTGCGAGCTTTCACGTGACACTGCTGCTAATACAGCCGAAGTGTTATTCGTAGCTTCCCATAATAGGCGACCATATGAAAGCCGAGTCGCACCATCGCGACAATCCCCCATTGTGCAAAACTCGCCGATGAGGGATCCGCAGATTGAGACTCTCGTGGGAAGCAATTGCCCTGTTTTGCACGCGTTGGCACAGGTGCGGATTTTACTGTGGTACGAGAGAATAAAGTGTCCGCTGAAGTTTTGGACCAAAGTAGGGGCGGATGTTCCGGCCTGGACTCGGGCAGTAGCCCGAGGCTGCAATAAAGCGTCTCTTCACCGTACCACGGCTCTTCCTTCGAGCTGCCACCGTGCACTCGAGTCATCGAGGGGACCCATTTCAAACCTCAAACATTTTCCCTCCGTAGCTAGTGTTGAAGGTAGTCGAGGAGGAGAAAAAAAGCTCCATAATTTGGGGTATTCCCGTGTGCTCCCAAAGCAAGTCAACCTATGCCACGTTGTTTCATTTCCATTTTTGCATGAACTTCTGATTTCATTAACGAAACCACATTGCTGAACGTCAAACCCGGGACCAAGACACCTTTCCAAACCCTCTCACCACGCCATACCTCTTGTAGTTCCACAACGCCCTATTTTTCATTACAGCTGCATTCCAGGTGCCCTAATTCGTCACGTATCTTTCGTGCTCCCTTAGGAACTCAGCCCCATTATTTATCCATACGCTCAATTATATGTATCTATCCACTCTTTCTAGCATGACTTCCTGTATCTTATGCTCACTGCCTTTGTTATCAATAAAAATCATGATTGCCGATTTTTCCCTGGTGAACTTGAAACTTAACCTATCTCCCATATTACCACAGATGTCTATATATCCCTGCAAATCTTCTTTGTTGTCGGCTATTATACTATATCATCTGCATACTTCAATGTTGGTAATGACTGTTCAATGTGTTTTTCTTTGGCAAAAGAGATGCTTAAGCCGAGTCGACTCCCCTCTAATTTGGCTTCTAGTCCCTGGAGATACAGCATATATAACAAAGGTGACAAGGAACATCCCTGTCGAAACCCGCGTTGTATCTCTATAGGTTCGGGTATACCTGCTCATTCCACTCTATAACTACCTTGTTACTTTTATAGATATCCTTTAGAAGGTTAGTTACTCCACCTTCCACATCTAGTGTCTCTTCTATTCCCCAAAAGTCTTCCTGAATCACACTATGCTAAGCTCCCTTGATAAATAGAAATGCCAGCCACAGGGGCCCGTGTTCTTTTTCCGCCATTTCAATACACTACTTCAATGAAAACAGATCGTCCTTCAACCTCCTTCGTTTATGGAACCCATTTAGTAGTTCTCCCAGCACACCTTCATTCTCCACCCATGTGTGTAGTCTTCCCTTTACTATCTGCATCACCATCTGGTACCATCACCGGGAGAGATATATATATAAAAAAGTGGCGTCTCGCGAGCGGTGTGCGGGAGAGGGCTGCGCCGCCAGTGTGTTCCTAGCACTACGGCCGGCGTAAAGGCCAGACTTTATGGACATCGCCCCAGTGATGTTCCGTACTACGCCCAAGAATTCCCATTCGGAGACATGAAAATTCCCTATTTCGGGGATTTTTTCCTGCGTACGTTGACGAAATTCTCAGCATACTTCCCTGCCCAACAGTACTAATTTTCGCCGCCGTCATAGCACACACATACTATATTTACACGTGACTTTTGAAATCAAAACGAGCCCCCCCCACCCCCCCCCCCCCCTATGCCTCACAACATAACCATGACTTTCTTAATTCATATACTGATGGTAAACTGCACATTGTGGTTTCCAAGTCTAACACCACTATAGTGAAATAGAAATCGCTCCGCGTAAATATCAGAAAAAAATCTCGAAAGCTTTGATAGCACGGTACATGCGCCAGAACCGATTACAGCGCATGAAGGCGCACAGTAATCGCTAATTATCGGTTCTCATAGAAGAATTTATTCATTCCTGAAATCCCCTGCTAAACCACGAAGATTTTGTTTTTCCCGTGGGCTCAAAAGGACAGGTGAAAATCCCCCGATTCGTATGCGGAACATCACTGCGTGGCCCGTCTCTTAACCACTATGGCGCAGTGAGCGTCAGCCCGTCTTTCACGATCTACGGGACCATCGCTTGCTTAGACAAAGTGGTTAACAATTTGGAGTACATGGTACTCTGCTATGAGAGAGCATGGAGCCGTCCCGCGGGCAGACCATGGCTCAAAAAGACAGCGCCAATAGAGCGCCTGAATCTGAATTAAGAAAAATTAACGATTTAGAGTACTTGGTACTCTACTATGGGAGAGCATAAAGCCGTCCCGTCTTAGCAGGGCATATCGCCGACGGACAAGATGAAACAGGGCGTTTTAAGAATTAGAATGACGAACGCACACGGTCTCGGCGAACGTAGAAAAATGCGGCCACCGAATGTGCACCGGCCTTTTGAGAGTTCTTACGCACTTTTTTTCGAACCCTAATTTATGCTCTACGAAAAATTTATTGACTATCAACCCATTTTCATACGCCAATCACATCTTTTATCGCAATAACTGCCGCTTTGTAATCCGACTTTTTGTAGTTGCTTGGAAAGACTACTTTTTTCTCCTCGTAGGCCCCTGCAAACCATCTACAGCGCGGCTTTCAGTGCCATGAAAGGATGGTCAGATCTGATAGCGTCTTCAGTATAAATAAAATAGCAAAATGTTTTTGTTCGACACTGGGATTTCAACCCGTACCCTCATACTCTGAAAGCAAGTGTGTTTACCACTAGGCTACACACTCATGCATTCCCAAAGGGAATACATGCACAGTACATCTACACCACATTAACGTGTTTCTTAGAGCAAAACGAATGCAGAAAGACAACACTTTCAATTCAGAGTTTACTCGTTTTTGTTATAAGGCATTAAACATCCTCAGTGGGACATGATGTAGAGCGGATATGGAAAACTGCATAAATGAATATAAATATTTTTTGGAAAAATTTATGCCAAACTTGGGTATTCATTGTCTTCCTGAGGCGGCTATTACATATGTTAAGAAAGGAGTAGAAGCGAGCAGAGGTACGCCATCTAGCGGTTGGTCAAACCCTTTCTTGCTGGGCTGCGAAAAGGCTCCAGGGGCCACTCTTTGTATAGTATATTTTTCTATGCTTCAACGGCGCCATTACTCTCGACACCGAAAACCATCTGGTGGTGAAGACGACAGTGGGACTGCTGATTGCACCAGGAATGCAGGACTGCTCTTGCTGTTTTTCCTTCATTCTGGACGCTGAGGGAGGCAATGTATCTAAAAACGTTGACTGGAGGTTCCTTTGGTTCCTTCATTCAAATGTATGTGGACGCATGATAAATTTGGTATCATCATTCTACGTGATGGACCAGGGCGTGAGCGTAATCTACCTTTGAATATGCAAGGTAGCGTTCGTTCTCTTTTTACACCTTTGATGTTATTGCTTTAAGGAACTTATCCCTTTCTTGCGATTAGCGTTTAAAACGCTAGATATTCATACGTAATTTCACTGATGCGCGCTGGAGGGAGGGGGGGATGTAGTTCTTGAGAGTATAGAAAGGAAGAGAAAGGCATAGAAAGGAGAAGTGAGCCCCGCACTGAGACCGCAATGAAAGGAGAGGGCATGCCTAATTGGCAGAATGGTTTTCCTTGTGTCCTGACTCGTAAACGAGGCGCCGCGGCAGAAAGTCCCCCGTCCTCACCTCTGGCGCCGAGCTTGCTTTTGTCTCGACCACGGCGGCCGCATTTCGATAGAGGCGAACTACCACAGGCCCGTGTGCTGTGCAATGCTGGTGCACTTTCAAAAACACCTGATGTTCAAAATTTCCGTAGACAATATTTTCGTGGACTACAGGAATGGCGATAATTGAGTTCATTCTACGCTATACATAGTGTTACGGATGTGATGGGTTTATTTACACTGAAAATGCCAGCGCTCAACCTGTGAGTTTATGCCTGTGAGTTAATCGAGTAGTTAATCGAGGGCTCACGAGAGACGTGGAGTTCAGTGGCTTCAAAAGATTAGCGTATGATCTTATCTCACAATGCTACCCATGCTAAAGAACATACGCAACTTTGATGGAATTAACTGCATGATACGGTACTTGCAATGCATGACTTTCAAGTACCGAGTCAAAGAATCGTAATGCTTACTGCATTCTTATAAAACCGGTTAGCGAATACCGCAACTACATTGCCCTTACATCACAACTAAAATCCTTTTTTGCAGAATCTTCAACCGTAGGTGGCTCTTTGTAATAGGTTACTCCGAGTGTACGTAATTTTTGTTCTTTGTATTGATTGAAATTTTCCGAGAAACAGGCATCTAATTCGATTTCGCAAAAGTGCGTGCGGCGCACATATCCAACATTCTATGGTATGCACGCGGTATGCTGGTAAGGGCGGCACATGACTTAGGCAAACGATTTTACGAGGGCCAAGAATATCACGTAATACACTCCGTGACCTGCCATTCGAGTTCGTCATGCACTCACCCACTCATTTGGTAACGTTTATTTACACCAGGTTAAGCAGAAGACAGCACTCAGGCGTACATAGGTGGTGAGATGATCGATTAACAGAAACACTCAAAGCACATTTATTCGTTTTGGGCGCTTCAAAGAAATACTGCGCCTTTAAAACTGCATTTTGAGGAAAACGCCATATCAAGACACACAAAATTACGTGAACAGTGAAATATACGTTGGTCTGCCAGCGCCTGACTATGCGGTTCTGTAGAAGACTTATATGTTCCGCAAAAATTGAATTTTCACTGTCTACCTCATTGATCGGTATCTGTGATAAATTTTCGGCACGATGGATGGATGGATGGATGGATGGATGGATGGATGGATGGATGGATGGATGGATGGATGGATGGATGGATGGATGGATGGATGGATGGATGGACGGATGGACGGATGGATGGATGGATGAATGAATGAATGAATGAATGGATGGATGGATGGATGGATGGATGGATGGATGGATGGATGGATGGATGGATGGATGGATGGATGGATACGGCTGTGGTCTTTCGATTGGGCGGTAGCTCATGCCACTTAGCCATCTAGTTAAGTACTTTATGTTTAAGGATTGAGTATCACTCGCGCATTGATTGTAGCCACCAGTCAGTTAGTCACTCTTGGTTATTTCTACCCGTTTAAAGTTTACCTTGCCTTCTCTGTGTCTAAACCGTAATGCTTTGAAAAACTCGTTTTCATTATTTTGGACTATATCGGGTGGAGCCCTGCACAGAACATATATATGTATATATGTTTTGGTTAGGTGTCGCAGTGGTGCCGCGAACCTTTGCACCTTCTAGCTCGAGGGTGCAGCATTTTGGCGCAGCCTCGCACATTCCCTTCGCGTGCGAGCAGATACCACCTTGAATAGGCGTGGTGGCCGCGTGTTCGCTGGCTGTCCCAGCGTTAAATTTTGCAATCCCGGGGACTATTCGGTTATCTCGCATTCCCACACACGCGACCACGTTGCTCTTTCCTGTTCCAGCCGAAACTGGATGGCTGACCCTCTGGCTGCCAGGGATCTGAAAATCAGAGATTCGCAGTAGCTCACAAGGCATTGAGATAAGGAGAGTTAAGGGATATAGTGAGAACTAAAGATGGAAAAAACAAAGATTGGTACACAGTCGAAGGAGTCCGAGGATGGAGCACCGATCGGGGAGAGCTACGCTGGTGCCTAGGAGATCGTGGACGACACAACAGCTCAGCACAGAATCCAAAAAGCGAGATCAGGGGAGAAGGCACAAAATGAATAAAAAAGCAAAGACAAAAAAATTGAAAAACAACGACTGCTACGCACTCGCACATAGCAGCGTTCCTCATGCATGCGCTTTCACATTAAGGCCCAAACTTATGCCCTGAACCAGGCCCCGAACTATTACGTGGTGAGACAAATTTCCGCGTCTGCAGCTGATTCTGGGCTCCCCTTATGCGTTTTACTAGAAGTGTTTGCAAGTCTACGGGCATATACACGCATATCGTAAGCCCACCCCAGCAACCACAGGGTTTTGACAGGTTTAAGGGCGGTGTTTGAACCCTCGAATACCTCCTCCATCCTCCGGCTTCATCGGAGGATGCTGGGTGACTTTACTTCATATTCAAAAAACCTTTATTTTGTCAAGTTTTTTTTGTTAGCCTGTCTTAGACAAAGTCAATGGGTGGTGGGGTGTGGTCAACTGGTTGGTCTGACCATCCAGACCAATGAGCTGAGGACACTCCACGCCACATATAGTTTGTCTCAAGACTAAGTGTCAGCTCGTTAGTCAAGGGGTATGATTCTCGCTTGGAGTGCGAAAGGTCCCTTGTTACGATACCAGACGAGCCCTCTTCTTTTTTTTTTCTAGTCGGGAGGAAAAAAAGTGAGCTGATTTTCTTATCCATGATACCTTTATTTTGTAAAGTTCTTTTTTCTAATCCTCCAGATTATTAGACAACTGCCATGTGTTGTGGTGGGCGGTCAACTGGTTGGTCTGACCATTCAGACCAACTAGCCGAGTACGCTCCCCACCCCATGAAAGCGTTCTCAGGACTTTGTGTCGGCTCGTTGGTTTATACCTCACGATAAAATTTTGTGGCTGCAAAGCTAATGCTGCGTGGGCAGACCTTCAGTACATATGTTCTACGTATAGTGCGTTTGCGTGCGATTGCGCCCGGGGAGGCTTGATGTCGGGAAAGCAATCGCGTTAATACGACTTACCAAGTGTTTTCAAACAGCGAAAGAACAAGCAATCGTCGTACAATGCGAATAGCGTAACGAGGGGGTCGTCCAATGCTCCAACCCATTACAAAAGCTTGTTCTTTTTTTTTTCAGCTAACAACTGTGGTGCATATACGCACTTCAGGCATAATTAATTATTATCCTCAGCTTGAACAATTGGCACAACATTTTTCGCAATAGTCTAGCGGATACCACGCTTCTGAGAAGAATGACGAAAAATAGCATAGCGAATACCGGCTTATTACCCGAAATGTTTTATTATTAACGCCGTAGTAGTTATCAAGCAAGTGTGCTCACTGCGGTCACCCAATGAGTGTTTATAAAAGGCTCTGTAAGGCCGCTCTTCTAGTTTTCACCGTCAATGTGCTGCGCCTTCCGCTCAGTCCTGGAGTTTTTTTTTTCTCTATTATGCAGGTGATGCCATAAAACGCAAGAAATGATGCGACTTGAGCGTGAGCCTCGCGTTCGTGACTGAAGCGCTCTCGAAAGGGAAATAAAGCAGTGGCTTGGTGACCCCGACAAAGTGATAGTGGGGGTGCATGTTGACTTTTGCTGTACGGGTGCAGCTGTGCGACGCTTAAGGCAAAGTATGCTAGATCAGTGAGCGCCAGTTTATAGGGCAATGATAGGGAGAGTCTGACTAAAATGAAAACGAACAAAAGAAAAAAAAGCATCTAGAATGCTTTTTTCTGAAGTCACTTTTACGCAACGATCAATTCAGTAATAATTAGTGTAAATTCTTCGAAAGGACTTTTTACAGCACTGCCATCTCATGCGCACAATCAACTCGGACGCATTCGCGTATCAGTTTTTTTTTTTTTCATTTTTTACGCAACTTTGGACCGAAAAAAAAAAAGGAAAGGAAAGAATTGCGACAGAGCCAAGAGCGAGCTGAAACTGTGGCTGAAGGTGCTTTGAAATGACAGTGCAATGGGCAATACAATTGCACTCACCTATTTATTTATTTATTTATTTATTTATTTATTTATTTATTTATTTATTTATTTATTTTGTCTATATTTGATGTCTGAAGGCGTTACATATGTGTAGGGCCGTGTGCTATGATTTGGGTTCAGGTTAAAGAACCCCAGGTGGTGAAAATTTTCGGAGCCCTCCATTATGGCATCTGTCAAAATCAATGGTGGTTTGGGTGCGTTAAAACCCCACATATCAATCAATCAATGCGTTACAGATGGGAGTGGTTGTAAAAGTAAGGCATATCTGCTGGCGGCCAGTACAAACAACCTGCAACAGCTAGAGAACGGTGAGAATTGAGTGGGCAGGTGGTTCCGTTTTCCGACTGCCTTCGGCATGGAATAATCAGCCGACAAGTTGGTATTAAAAAAAGGAACTTCAACCTAATTACGTTAATTTTCAAAACCAGTCATAAAAGGTGGCTCACTAATAAGTCATAAATTCATGTGGTGATTATGAAAAAAAAACTTATGGTATAATTGTAAACAAGGCACTTTCCGGTGGAGAAAAAGAGTAGGAAGTTACAGAGCATATCTCATGTTCGATAAATTGTGAGAGCGGTAATAATTTGATACAATGAAGTCATCGCTACAGTTTTGTACTTTTTCTGATTGCTTAATAAGAAATTCTTTACTCCGATCCTACAAGTTGCATGCATAATCAAGGTCAGACATTGGAAAACGTTTACATAATGTGAATCAAACAAATTATCTTACAACACCACATATGTCTGTCAATCCCTTCAGATCTTCCTTGTTGTCGGCTATTAATACTATATCATCTGCATACATCAATGCTGGTAATGACTGTTCAATGTGTTTTCCTTACTTGGCAAAAGAGATGCTGAAGCCCAGTCGACTCCCCTCTAATTGGGCTTCTAGTCCCTGGAGATACAGCATAAATTACAAAGGTGATTAGGGACATCCCTGTCGAAGCCCGCGTTGTATCTTTATAGGTTCGGTTACCTGATTTTCCCATTTTAAAACGCCCTTGTTACTTTTATAGATATTCTTTAGACGATTAGTTATTCCATCTTCCACATCTAGTGTCTCCTGTATTCCCCAAATGTCTTCCTGAATCACACTATCCTAAGCTCCCTTGATAAATAGAAATGCCAGCCACAGGGGCCCGTGTTCTCTTTCCGCAATTTCAATACACTACTTCAATGAAAACAGATCGTCCTCCAACCTTCTTCGTTTACGGAACCCATTTAGTAGTTCTCCCAGCACCCTCTCATTCTCCACCCATGTGTGTAGTCTTCCCTTTACTATCTGCATCACCATCTGGTACCATCACCGGGAGAGATATATATATATAAAAAAGTGGCGTCTCGCGAGCGGCGTGCGGGAGAGGGCTGCGCCGCCAGTGTGTTCCTAGCATTACGTCCGGCGTGAAGGCCAGACTTTATGGACATCGCCCCAGTGATGTTCCGTACTACGCCAAAGAATTCCCATTCGGAGACATGAAAATTCCCTATTTCGGGGATTTTTTTCCTGCGTACGTTGACGAAATTCTCAGCATACTTTCCTGCCCAAAAGTACTAATTTTCGCCGCCGTCATAGCACACACATACTATATTTACACGTGACTTTTGAAATCAAAACGAGCCCCCCCCCCCCCTATGCCTCACAACATACCCATGACTTTCTTAATTCATATACTGATGGTAAACTGCACATTGTGGTTTCCAAGTCTAACACCACTATAGTGAAATAGAAATCGCTCCGCGTAAATATCAGAAAAAAATCTCGAAAGCTTTGATAGCACGGTACATGCGCCAGAACCGATTACAGCGCATGAAGGCGCACAGTAATCGCTAATTATCGGTTCTCATAGAAGAATTTATTCATTCCTGAAATCCCCTGCTAAACCACGAAGATTTCCTTTTTCCCGTGGGCTCAAAAGGACAGGTGAAAATCCCCCGAAAAAAGGAAAATTCTAATGCGGAGCATCACTGCGTGGCCTGTCTCCAAACCACTAGGGCGCAGTAAGCCCCAGTCCGTCTTTTAAGATCTACGCGTGGCCATCACTTGCTTAGACAAAGTGGGTAATTTGGAGTACATGGTACTCTGCTATGAAATAGCATGGAGCCGTCCCGCGGGCAGACCATGGCTCAAAAAGACAGCGCCAATAGAGCGCCTGAATCAGAATTAAGAAAAATTAACGATTTAGAGTATTTGGTACTCTACTATGGGAGAGCATAAAGCCGTCCCGTCTTAGCAGGGCATATCGCCGACGGACAAGATGAAACAGGGCGTTTTAAGAATTAGAATGACGAACGCACATGGTCTCGGCGAACGTAGAAAAATGCGGCCACCAAATGTGCGCCGACCTTTTGAGAGTTGTTACGCACTTTTTTTCAAACCCTAATGTATGCTCTACAAAAAATTTATTGACTATCAACCCGTTTTCATACGCCAATCTCATCTTTTATCGGAATAACTGCCGCTTTGTGATCCGACTATTTGTAGTTGCTTGGAAAGACTACTTTTTTCTCCTCGTAGGCGCCTGCAGACCATCTACAGCGCGGCTTTCAGTGCCACGAGTGGCTGGTCAGATCGGAAGGCGTCTTCAGTATAAATAAAATAGCAAAATGTTTTTGTTCGACACTGGGATTTCAACCCGTACCCTCATCCTCTGAAAGCAAGTGTGTTTACTTCTAGGCTAAACACTCATGCATTCCCAAAGGGAATACATGTACAGTACATCTACACCACATTAACGTGTTTCTTAGAGCAAAACGAATGCAGAAAGACAACACTTTCCATTCAGAGTTTACTCGTTTTTGTTATAAGGCATTAAACATCCTCAGTGGGACATGATGTAGAGCGGATATGGAAAACTGCATAAATGAATATAAATATTTTTTGGAAAAATTTATGCCAATCTTGGGTATTCATTGTCTTCCTGAGGCGGCTATTACATATGTTAAGAAAGGAGTAGAAGCGAGCAGAGGTACGCCATCTAGCGGTTGGTCAAACCCTTTCTTGCTGGGCCGCGAAAAAGCTCCAGGGGCCACTCTTTGTATAGTATATTTTTCTATGCTTCAACGGCGCCATTACTCTCGACACCGAAAACCATCTGGTGGTGAAGACGACAGTGGGACTGCTGATTGCGCCAGGAATGCAGGACTGCTCTTGCTGTTTTTCCTTCATTCTGGACGCTGAGGGAGGCAATGTATCTAAAAACGTTGACTGGAGGTTCCTTTGGTTCCTTCATTCAAATGTATGTGGACGCATGATAAATTTGGTATCATCATTCTACGTGATGGACCAGGGCGTGAGCGTAATCTACCTTTGAATATGCAAGGTAGCGTTCGTTCTCTTTTTACACCTTTGATGTTATTGCTTTAAGGAACTTATCCCTTTCTTGCGATTAGCGTTTAAAACGCTAGATATTCATACGTAATTTCACTGATGCGCGCTGGAGGGAGGGGGGGAGTAGTTCTTGAGAGTATAGAAAGGAAGAGAAAGGAATGGGAAGGAAAAGTGGACCCCGCATGGAGGCAGTAATGAAATGAGAAGGCATGCTTGACTGGCAGAAATAAAAGTCCCCCCCCCCCCCCCCCCCCTGGCACCGCACTTGCTTTTGTCTCGACCACGAGGGCCGCATTTCGATAGAGGCGAACTACCACCGGCCCGTGTGATGTGCAATGTTGGTGCACTTTAAAGAACACCAGATGTTCAAAATTTCCGCAGCCAATATTTTCGTGGACTACAGGAATGGCGATAATTGAGTTCATTCCACGCTATACATAGGGTTACGAGATGCATTCATGCCTATGAGTTAATCAAGTAGTTTATTTAATCCAGGGCTCACGAGAGACGTGGAGTTCACTGGCTCCAAAAGACTAGCGTATGATCTTATCTCACAATACTACCCACGCTAAAGAACATACGCAAGTTTCATGGAATGAACTGCATGCTGCGGTACTTGCAATGCATGACGCTTAAGTATAGAGTCAAAGTAGTGTAACGCTTACTGCATTGTTATAAACCGGTTGGCCAATACCGCAACTGCATTGCCCTTACAACACTATTAAATCCTTTTTTGCAGAATCCTTAACCGTAAACGGGTCTTTGTGATAGGGTACTCCAGATGTATACGTATTTTTGTTCTTTGTGTCCATTGAAATTTTCCGAGAAACAGGCATCTAATCTGATTTCGCAAAAGTGCGTGTAGCGCACATATCCAACATTATATGGTATGCGAATAAGGGCGGCACATGACTTAGGCAAACGATTTTACGACGTAGAGCCAAGAATATCACGTAATACATTCCGTGACCTGCCATTCGAGTTCGTCATACACTTACGTGTTCGTTTGGTAACGTTTGTTTACACCAGGTTAAGCAGAAGCATCACTCAGGCGTAAATAGGTGGTTAGGTGATCGATTAACAGAAACACTCAAAGCGCATTTGTTCGTTTTGAGCGCTTTAAAGAAATACTGCGTCTTTAAAACTGCATTCAGAGGAAAATTCCATGTCAAGACACATAAAATTACGTGAACAGTGAAATATACGTCGGTCTGCCAGCGCCTGACTATGCGGTTCTGTAGAAGACTTCTCACATGTACCACAAAAATTGAATTTTCACTGCCTACCTCATTGATCGGTATCTGTGATATATTCTCGGCACGACGGCATCGAATGGTTGGATGGATGGGCAGAAGAAATGAGAGAGTGTAAGCGGTGACAAGAGGGTTCTTCCGGGTCCAGTATAGCTATAGGAAAACAACCAGAAGGACTCTCTGACAGGTGATATTGGCAGATACGATTCCAAAGGGGCACCAATAGATGTTTTTAGCAAGCTACGGAAAGACGCTACGGAAATACGACGCGGTTCCTTTCGTATGCGCTTACAATGGTCGCGCATGTGCACTCGTCAGCCGGTTTTGTATTGCCGCCTTTTCGTAATGCGTTTCCGTAGCGGGAGGAAATCGACGTAGGCATGTGGGCCGAGCAAATTCAGACGTAGGGTATATTAACATGCATGATGACAGGAATAGGCTGAAGTGGGGAGAGAAAAGGGGAAAAACTGATGGTATATGGGTTCGTAGAGACGCATCTTGGGGACATGGAACAATCGTCTAGAAATCTTGACTACGCATGCGAATATTGTAATAGAACAGAAGGCAGCAGAATGTTGAGTGGTATTGGGGCATTTATTCATAAAAGTACAGACTGCAAAGGGTGAAGCAGGAGCGCAGAGAACATTTATGGCTAAGAGAGAAATTGGCAGGGCAGATGACGCTCCTGGGTATTGTATACTTGTGGACAGGTGCAAAAACCAGAGAGTAAAACCAAGAAATGGTGCAGTGTATAGGAAATGACATTGAAGAATTAGAAGAAGAGTGCGAGATAAATATATAAGGAGGTATGAATGAACGCATAGAAAATACGGATGGATATATTGACCGAACAGGCAGAATGCTAATGGATATGTGTGAAATGCATGATCATTTGCAATGGTACCGAGAAATGTGAAGCGCAGAAAATATGAGAGGTGAGAAGGCTGTAGTCGATGATAGATTACGCAATGATGTCACGTAGGATGTACGATCGGCTAAGGGTGATGAACATAAATGAGTATGGGTCCATAATCTAAGGTAGTGATCACAAACGTATCAAGCTGGGTTTTGGAAGAGGAATGAAAATGGGAAGAAAGCATTATGAGCATTATAAATATCAATTCAGAAAGGCAAATAGAAATAGCATCTAAAAATATTGAGGAAATAATCACCGAGGATACTAAAACAGAGTGGACGTACAGAAATATAACTGGATTGTTTGAGTTAGAGCTTGCTAAGGTACGAGTCAAATCAACTGAAAAAAGGAGACACAAACCCAAGAGCTGGTGGGATGAGGAATTTAAGAGAGCCACAGACATCAGGAAGCAGGGAACACAAGTATGCTGAACAGAGGGGTGAACCAGAAGATGGTGTCAAAAGAAAATGGGATAACTTTTTTTTAGTTTCAGGAAGAAAGCGTCTAATCTGATCAGTGAAAAGATTAGAACGGGTGCCCAATGTATGGCGGAAGCAAACAAAAAGAATAGAAAGGCACCTGCAAAGTTTTGGAACCATCTCAGTTCTCGAAGTAATAAGACAAGCATGCAACAGAAGTTTATAACTACTGTTCAAGGGGTTAGCCTAGAAGGGGATGAGGCAATGAAATATATAAGAACAATGATGACAGAAAAATTTAAACACCAAGAAGGGTCTGCATGAACCATACCAGATGAGGATGGACCAATTAGCGCAGTGGGTCCACTGGGACAACGAGAGTGAGAAAGAGCAGAGAAGAAGGTTCCTTATAGCCCATCAACAGGCCCTGACGGCATCCCAATTATGCTCATAAAAAAACTAGGATCAAACCCTGGGCTGTTCACTTCCATGTTGTCCGTTGACGTTTCTTGTGATACCGCTTCAGATGACTCAGGGAGCATTTCCACTACGTCTGATGACTCTGATGCGGCGTGAGGCACATCGGCAGGGTCGCTCACCTCTTTGTGGTTTAACCTGGGCACAGGCAGTGCTCTTTCCCTTGGTGGCTTTCGCTTCCTCGGAGCAACTGGATGCAGAAAAATGTACAAACCAATTGTGACATCAAGCACTAGGTTCAGAAAAAACACTAGGTTTTACGGATTCAAAATGAAGAAGAGAGAGAAGGAGAGAGAGTGCGAAGAATATGGTAAAAAATGCAGGGGAAGAAAATGACCGCAGCCATAATTTTCAGCCTGAGTAGGTTGTTATAGGTGCACTTCTGAGAAAGCTTAACGCTGTAAATAGTCTAAACGTTCCTCGCTCGCGGCTGGTCTGTAGGTGGCACGTGGTTCACATGTGCAACTCGCACGTGTACGTAGAAATATAAGTGCGTAAGGATGAAAGGTGGGGTGTTGGAAGTTTTCTGAGAAAAGACCATTTGTGGAAAAAGTGAGGCAAGTATGAGGGAGGACGCGTAGAAACAGTGATTGTTAAAAAATATAGATAAAAATAAAAAGGACATAAATAACAACAGCAACAACAATAATAATAATAATAATAAAGGGAAAACAGATATTGGAATGGAGAGAAGACAATGGTAAAATATATCACAATATCATGGAGGTGGTATAGCTATTAGTATTTCGTACGGCTCAGGTCTCAGTAGCAGTGCCATGAAAATGTTAGCTTTTTGTGTGTGTATATATATATATATATATATATATATATATATATATATATATATATATATATATATATATATATATATATATATATATATATATATATATATATATATATATTATGTGTTTACGAGCGCCCGCCATTACTTTGGTAACGAAGGTGAGCCCTCATACTGAATAAGACACTGCACACGGTGGAAAGTGCCTATCTTTGAATGAGAAAAGCATTGGTAAAGCATTTGGCTTCAGCTTCTTTTATCCATCTGCCCGCTTTTGCGCAAAACAGCATTCTTCAAAGTGGGCCTGTACGGAAAATTGACGTTGTTAATATACGTGATTTGTTCCTTCGAGTAATGAAACAAAGTACGACAAATCAATGCAATCGAACAAACTGCACGAATATGGCACGACTTCCGCACACGAGCATAACATAGAAGTGCAATTCTCCTAAATTATTTCACCAACTTCCCTTACAAATATGACAAGCTAGAATAACTGTCAAAATAGCATAATAATTTTTCTGCACGACATAACGTATAAAATACCTTTATAAACAACACTGCGAAACACAAGCATAGCGCTTCACATGTTTTGAGCTCTCAGATTTACTCCTCACACTGCTATGTAGGTGCAAAGATAGGTAGTGAACAATTTTGTTAAAATAAGCGCGATGCTCCTCAGATAGCTACAGCCCTCGTGGTTCAGAAAGATTGATCGTATTTTCCAAGCCTGTTCATTATATCAGGTGAAAAAAAAAAGGAGCTGTAAATGCACCGGAGGTTCCATATGGTGGTCCCCGCTGTAAGAGGCTACGTTGCCACCAATCTGAACACATAAAATTTCAAGTCTGCGTCTTAGAAAGAGCGGTGCAGACACGCTGGCTTATGTATTTCACACGGCTACGAATCAGGTACTCCCATTGCATATACAGGTATGGTTCGTCGGCTGCCACTTGTCCCGCTTGATTTTAGCGGTCCATAGGAGCCGTCTTTTTGGGTCTTTGGGAAAGGAAAACATTCTGCAGCCATGTTTAGCGCTGTTACTGAATTGCGGAACGCAGCACCCAGGTATTCTGCGCAAAGACGGCGTGAAGAGGGGTGCTTTCCGTGTCGAGCGAGAGAGTCGGCGCGAGCGGAAAGCAAGAAAATGGTGTCGGAGCTCCCCGAGAACCGGTTGTGGCGGCAACCACTCCGTGAAAGAGTGGCTCCACCCTAAGCGGGGGCGCGCCCATCAAGGCACCCTATTTTATTACAATGCTCCCCGCCATCTAGTAAACAATCGAAGAAAGAAACTAGAGGTAGCCATGCCATCTAGTAAACAATGCAAGAACTAAACGTGAGGTGGCTACATACATACGCCGAGGATGGACAGATCCACGGCTTAAGGAGCTTCGCTCCTAAAAATGATGCACGAAACGTAATCAGATGTACAGATGAGTGCAAACTAACAAGCGTCCCAGTTGTTATACCTCGCGCACTCTTTCCGGAAACGGGGCCTGTACAGAGACCGAAGTGACCTTTGTGGGCCCGCCAACTAACGCAATCGTTCCAGTGGAAGCCGAAGGCACATAATTTTCTCCGCCAAAGCATATGAGCGCGCGCACAAGCATCTGACCCTCCTTAAATTCTCCCCCATCCGCGGGACAAAGTACGCGTGATAAGCGCGCGTCGGCGCATGGCGACGAGCTGGGCGCCGAGCGTGGACGGCTTTTTTTTCCCCCTTCTTGAGTGTTCATATCTATAGATACGTATACATATATGGTGAATGATGCTGGCGGCGACGGCAAAAAAAAAAAAAAAACAGCTGAGACTGTCCATATAATTGCGATCGCAATAAAAAAAAATCGGCAGATACCACGTACCAGGGGAATTGATGTTATGCAAAGCATGCAAAATGAAAGTGACTTGTGTAATTTTTTTATTGGGCGAAACAATGTGAAATTACGCTAACGACACGTGCTAATGTTTTACTCACAGACCTATTTCGAACAGTCGCATAGGCTTTATGTAAACGGTTTATGGTTGAGTAACGATGCCAAGAGCAACCTCGGCATTACTAACACCAGGAGCGGTAAGCCGATATGTAGCGCTTGTGCTTGCTATAGGATGGTAGAGCCGGCTAGTGCATTGCAGACCAACTTCAGTGAATGGCGCATTGACGTAAACGCGTAAACCTGACGTGACGCGTGTATCATAAGAATGCATATTTGATGCTTATAAAATAAGATAGCCAGCACTGCAACAAGTGCCGTTGCAGCAACATTACGCCTGCATATGTTTTTTTTTTTTCAAATTCATGATCAAGCCTTCATTGGTAAAAGAATACTTCATTCCCACGTAGAATGCTCGAGTTCGATCCTGATGTGGTCCTGATATTCTTTGCATTCATCGGGTCAGCACTTCCGGTTTCAGTTTTTCTTGGCGCTCTCTCACTTAAGTTACCTTGGTCTATTCTCAAGGAAAGTGTGAATTTAAGGGCACGTTTTTTTTCTCAGACGCAATATTATTGAGAACTAACAGATAATGTCGTTAGGGAAAGTATAGGGGATGTTATTAGAAGTTATTATTGTATAAATGTAAACAAAGAAAAGTGAACGAAAAGATAACGTGCATCGGGCAGGATCCGAACCTGCGACCTTTGAATAACGCGTCCAATGTTCTACCACTGAGCTATGATGGCGGTCACAACGGCGCCAGAAACGCCTGTTGGGATCTCATAAAGGATTTCGTGTAAAACGCAGTTATTAGGCAGCAGCTTTTAGACGTTATGGAAATGTCATTGGATCTTTAAAAAATCAACATCACTGGGCAGCCCGCTATCGACCTAATAGTATTCATGGATAAAGTTGTGTGGTAATGAATAAAAGGTGGTTCTTGCAATACTAGTAAATGCGTAACATGCATATCTATGGTTGTCCCAGTGTGCGCCATAGGTACAATTGACAGCACATTTTCTGTAGTTTTCTGACACTGCTTACCGAATTTCTGTCTCACTGTCCTCTGTGCGTCGCTCATCGTTCAGAAAGAACTCTATGCTCCGTCACAGAGCCACTGACCGGGAGACCACGGAAGGCAGCGCGTGGGCGCGTTCCACAACAGCACTTTTCATAACATTTGCGCTGCTGGTAACCGCCGCGGAAGCTCGGCACTGTAGTTATGGTCAACCACCTCAAATATGCGTAATATTTGCTTTTTAATTTACAATGTTCACAAGTATGTATGCATGCCACCAGATCAATTTTAGTGGGTCTTTAGCACGGGCCTTAACTTTCGCCGGGTGATTGAATCGTTGTACATACACCATCAGACAAACCAAAATTTTCGCGTTAAAGTACCTCAAGACTACCGTCTTAAAGAAAAAATGAACCCCGCTGCTGTCTCCAGCAAAGTGGGACACCTCATTAGTGTTTCACAAAAAGATCAGGCGGAATCGCAAGAGATAGAAAGAAGTAAGGACTGGGAGACAACTACAAAGGTTCTCGGACTGGACCCCGATCAGTGAGTGGTCGTCCAAAAGAAGACGTCGCGGACGACCGTCAATCGTGAAATACACCGAGCACCTTCACCCGAGTCTCCAGAGAATGCCTAGGCCAAAGAACAGCACGGGAGTTCGAGCTAGGGGAACGAGACGAGTGGAAGGTTGCCACCGGAGCGGGCGCTGAAGATGGGCCGTCGGGTTGTGGACCCGAGCCACGAAGACTTCAACCAGCCGAGGCCTCCTGCCATCGCGTTTCTGCTAAGAGAACCGTAGCTCACCGGTCATGAACGACAGCCCAACGCCTGCGGACTTAAGGGCTGACGAGCCCTTAACAGCAGCAGTCGGGCTACGGGCAACGTTTCTTGATGGCTACGGGCCCGAGCTGTGTGCCATAGGGGAGTTAGAAAAAAGGGGGACGATTTAGAGTACCGGGTACTCTACTATAGGAGAGCATAAAGCCGTCCCGCAACTGCAATGAGCAAAGGAAAACAGTAGAAGCGGGGTAGCTCAACCACCAGCGTTTTCCTGTTGTCACCAGTGAGCCTACGTCAAGCCAGCGTAATTGGCGAGACTGAACTTACAATTTTCTCTGCTTCACCGCTCAGTCGCGTCCGAACTATGCTCTGTTGTTAAAGGTTTTGAACAATCACATTGCTTCTAATTAAAAGTCTTTCAACGCGTGAAGTAAACTTTTTAAGTGTTTACCTGTGTTTCTTAGTTTCCGTTTATAATTGAAGTTTTGTGCGTGTTTGTTAAACGGACGGCTTTGTCCACGTTCATGCTCTCAGAGGCACATCCATAGAGAGCTAAAGGTCCATTCGATTCACTCTGCTGCACTTCCATAACTAGTTCACGGTGGTGCCGTCCAGTGATCGAAGCGTCACAGCGTGCGCTAGTCTTTACTCTTTAGTACTTGCGGTGTTCGGTTTTCGAACCTCGTTCATGAGCGGCTGGACTACGCCAAGCAAGCGCGTTACAAAGGCTATAGGGCACCAATGAAACCATCAATTCTTGGAGTCTCATTCCTTGCGTGGTATCGAAGCAAGAAGCGTGGCGGTTTGGGCTAGTTGGTGTGGCATCACGTTTGTTATAGCGCGAGAACCGCTAACTTCCAGCAAAGGAACAAAAAAAGACCACCGCTATCTTCCAACTCAGTTGGAAGTTAGTGCACGTCTTCTTTTGTCCCTTTGGCGTCTTTCTGTTATAACAATCTTCTTGCAACAAGAAGTCACGCGTTGAGCTCACACTGCTGTCTTCCCATACCCAGGCTTGCTGAATAGCTTCCTTAAATTTTTTAACTTTAGTGAAGTAGAATATAGTTTTAACAAAGAAGCTGTTCGGCAGCTGCGTGACACCTGCATGCCCCATTCGGGTTCCCGAATTCCCCGGTCGTGGTCGAAGCGGTAACCACACTGTGAAATGAGAAAGGGAGTCCCGCAAATTCAGTTCCCAAGTACGCAAATAGGTGGCGCAACCACCTCGGTAGCAGACAAAGAGGTAACAGGGCCGTGAAATGAGTAAGCTCATCCACGCGCATCATACACGCGCTTTACCGCTCCAGACAAGTCCAAGTCTGATTCCTACTGTACGCTTTCCCCTCTTCGGGCATCGCGCCTTGCGTATTGTACAAAGCAGATTAGAAAAGCGTAGCTCTAGCAAGAGACGACATTTTGCTGATACGCTCGCGTGTGCCGGCGTATTGTGTGACAGACTGTGCGCTAGGATCTCATCCTAATTGAGCATGATGCGGCACATCATGCCGACAGGAACGGCGAACGTTTTTTTTTTTTTCGGGTCACCTTGCTAGTGAAGAACTTATGCGCTATGCTCGTAGGCGTAAGCACACACACAGAAAACAAAACAAGAAACGACAACACAAACTTGGTCCGTTTCTGCTAACTATAACCGTGCGAGCGTGCCTAACTATTGTTGTTCTTGTTTATATCACGGGAGCGCACCATCAACTTCTGAGTTACTGAGCTATTTTAATCAATTTTATAGTTACGTTTAAAGTCGACTTGCGTGCGGCTCGTATACGTAAAACGCAATACTTAATGAGAATTACGTCCCTTCCCGACGATGTTTCCCATTATGGCAGGCGGAGGCAATCTGTAGTACCACCCATGTTCGTTGTGGCGACGCAACGAAGGTATTACGCTGTTTGTGAAATCTGACGGGCACCATGTTCACAAGTTGCACCGAGCATACACGTCCACGCGAATTTCGGCATAACATAAACGGGAGAAACCGGTAATCGGTAACTACGACTCAAACAGAGCCTAACTCCAGCCTCTGCTTCCCACAACGGCTTACTGTGGTCAAACTAATGTTGTCAGACAGCAATACGGACAAGCACAACTGCAGCTTCTTCTCGAGTTTCTTTCGCTCGAAAAACAGAGCACTACAGTAACATTCGTAATGTCTTCTTGGCCAGCAACGATTATCGTCATCGATCTCGCGTGCCCGTCTTCGTGTTATCTGCATGTGCCCAGCATTTGCGGGCCATGGAGATAGCACGAAAACAAGCGCGCTATCAGCGTGATGTAGTTGGCGTTCGATTCCGGACGGGGAATTTGTGAGAGCAAAGTTTTTTTGAACAAGCGCGAACAAGCCGGATGACGAGTCTTGTTTTGGCGCTATAAAAAACTTCCCAGTTGACGGGTAGTGTTTTATGTCCCAGAGCCATGATAATATCATCAGAGACGCCGTAGTGGATGGCTTTCGAAAATTTCACCATCTTGTGACTGACATCGCACAGCACCAGGGCTCCGAGAATTATTGAAATGCGGCAATGGAGGTTGGGATTCGAACCCGCGATCTTTGACTCAGCAGGCCAACGCCATAACCATGCACTTGACCGTCGTAGTGTGTGTTCCGGGGAGAACTCACCAAAGGGCACGACGTACTTGAGGAGTGCCCTAGATGTGGCATCCAAGTCTGGCTCCACAGCTGGCTCTGGATAGCGAAAACTGATGATAGACAATACCTCTGTTTTTAATGGATAACATAAGCTGATATCGAAGGCCGTATGGCCTTTGTTGACCGCAGTGTGTCATTCTTGCAAAATAAATGCTCGTGAGGTGACAAACATGTACTCTTGGAAAGGAGGAGTCGACAACACTCCCCTATGTTTAAACAGCGTACATGCTCAGTCCCCCTGATCATTCCAGGGCTTCCCCTGTCCTGTGCAATCCTTGGCGGATGGGACGAAGGACTTCATACACAAGTGAGACACTACCGCTAACTCTCTGTACATACAGACAGACAGACAGACAGACAGACAGACAGACAGACAGACAGACAGACAGACAGACAGACAGACAGACAGACAGACAGACAGACAGACAGACAGACAGACAGACAGACAGGTCAGACAGCCAGGTAAGACAGACAGCCAGGTCAAACAGGTCAGACAGTCAGGTCAAACAGGTCAGACAGTCAGGTCAGACAGACAGCCAGGTCAAGCAGGTCAGACAGACAGACAGACAGACAGACAGACAGACACAGCGGCGGGCCATTCACCCCCCGAGACTAATGGGGTAACATTCCTAGCTATAAGGGTTCAACTGTAGTCCCCAAGTTTTACTTCTTACCGACCACTGCCTCCTTTCCTGCTCCCCCCCCTCACACGCAACCAGTGTCTGCCGCCATTGTACATTAGCCACGCATCCTGCTCTCCCCCTCACACACAACCAGTGTCTGCCGCCATTTTACATTAGCCACGCATCATTCAGCGACTGCGAAGAGTCTTTCTCCTCTGGTCAGTATCTCCGTCACTAGTGAGTGGGGCCCTCGTTTCACCAGGTGCTGGCAAAGCGTATAGGGACCATGATCGACGCCGAAAATGAGCGTTAGCTAATGTTACTCGTCGATGGCTCTTCAATTTGATCATAAAACGTACGGTATGGTACATAGAGTATGTACGATACAATTGAAGTACATACTGTCGTTTTCACTGTCCGCACCTCTGGAGATATTTGCGAAGTTTTTACTGGAATGCCAGGCGTAGCCAGAAATTTTTTTCGGCGCAAATGGGGGGGTGCATTTTTTTATTCTAGCGGGGGCACTTCCTTGAATAGGTATTTTTCACTCTATGCCATTGCGAAATAAAATTTCGGAGTGGGGGCACGGGCCCGGTACCTCTGGCAACGCCCCTGCTTTAACGCCACATTCTCCCCGACATGGCACCGTTGCCTGGAGCGATTGGCAAGTGGAACACATTTGTGGGGTTTAACGTCCCAAAACCACCATATAATTATGAGAGACGCCGTAGTGGAGGGCTCCGGAAATTTTGACCACCTGAAGTTCTTTAACGTGCACCGAAATCTGAGCAGCACCTCCATCGGAAATGCAGCCGCCGCAGCCGGAAATCGATCCCACGACCTGCGGGTCAGCAGCCGAGCAGCTTAGCTACTTGACCACCGCAGCAGGGCGCAAGTGGAACAAGAGTGCAGGTAGGAGTACGAACAAAAACGACAGCAGGTGCAGTAGCCTTTAAAATATTGTACTAAGCATACAAAGAACGAACATTATCAAAAGAACACTTTTTTTATTTTCAACGCAAAAGAGACTTGTTGAAGGACAACAAAAACAAAACCCGCCAAAACGCTCAAGAAAAAAAAGGAGGCGGGCTCCAGATGAACGTCTCGGACGGAGAAGTTCTGAAAAAAAATCCTGAAAGAAAGCAGGAAAACATGAAATTAATGCATAGTCAAACTACTCTCTGGCGAAAACGGCGGTGACAAAAATCTTGCCGGCTAAACGCAGTTGGCGATCGACGAATTGTTAATAACACTAAATGCTCAAAGGAAAACATATAGGTCAATCAGCTCCCATCGCAATTTTTACTTCAGATTTTTTTTCTAAGTGCGTTGACGTCCTGATAATAATTCGGCACACGATTCCGTACTACTGGCGAGGTAAAAGGGATCCGAGAAAAGCCTCGCCTTGGTAGCTATCACTCCACTGCGACGAAGTTTCGTCCCAAGATATAGAAATGCCCCTTCAATAATAGGCTGATAGACAAGATGTATGCCTGGGTGGATATAGCCACACTCAATCAACGACCGCGGCACTGACGCCTTCTGTGGGTGTATCTGGGAACCGAAGAGCTACAGACCCGACCAGTTTCAGAAGAGGTGCGCTGTTGAATGCAAGAACGCTCCCAAATCGTTAAGAAACAATCGGGGAGCGTCAGCTTTATTTTCAAATTACGCGCATTAATCCCCGTGCGTGAAGTCAGAAATTATATGTGAGGTTTAACATCCCAAAACCATCATATGATTATGACAGACGCCGTAGTGGATAGCTTCGGAAATTTCGAGCACCTGGGGTTCGTTTAACGTGCACCCAAATCTGAGCACACGGGCGTACATTTCCGCCTCCATTGGAAATGCAGCCGCCGCCGCCGGGATTCGATCCCGCGACCTGCGGGTCAGCAGCCAAGTACCTTATCCACTAGACCACCGCGGTGGGGTAAGTCAAAAATTTCAAAATATATTTTTCACGCTTTCGCGACATTAGCTTGATGAAGTTTTCCAATCCTTCGTATGCCGGGTCGATGGCGAGACATATTACAATTTTCAATTTTATCGATTAAAAGCTATATTAAACCTAGTAAACACCTTCAGTGTTCATGACGTCGTAGTGCAGAAAAAATAAAGGCAGCGTTTTCATTTCATTCATTTTTTCCCCAACATTTTTTCGCTTAGTAAGCATCGTGTTGTGCACAAAAGTGGCGTTTTCGGGATTGGAAAATTGTACTATACTAATACGGGGGAATAGTGGATCAGGGAATAAGCCGGGGTTACTGGGATATCAGTTGAAATAAGAATAAATGAACATAGACCGGGCACGTAAAGTGCGTAGGCAGGATTAACCACTGGTCAATAACTGGATTCCCAGAGAAGGCAAGCGGATGAGGGAAAGACAAAAGTTAGGTGGGCAGATGAGACCAGAAAGATTTGGGATATCAAGTGGGGAGTATCAAGCACAGGACTGAGTTGACCGGCGGAACGTGGGAGAGGCGTTTGTCCTGCAGTGGCCGGCTGATGATGATGATCAATACGGGTAAAAAATCGTAGCGTCCACCAACCTGATCCGGGAACCCGAGGACGACGGTCATACGAAGTACATGGCCGTCTGCAGGTTGTTGAGAACCTTGACGGCCTGCACGTACTGGCTGGTGGTGATCGAGTCGGCCGAGGCGCCGGACGAGTTACTGCTCGAGCTGGAGACGTCAACCTTGCTGATCACGTGGTTCTTGGCGCGGTGCGCGGCCAGGTGGGCGTAGTACACCGGAGCCGGGATGCTGACGCTGCGCGAGCAGCGGGCGTACGTGTGGCAGAGGTAGAAGCTGAGCTTCTGCAGGTCGTCCGCCGAGAAGTCGGAGTCGTCCCACACGACGTAGTAGTGGGACGGCTTGCTCGTGCCCTGCGTCGGTGCGTAAAAAAAGGAAATGACAAGATTGCAAAAAGACTCGGGGAAAAGTTGGTCGCGTGTCTGCCTGCTGCGATGCAAAGGTCCTCGTCGAGAGACTACAGTCTTCTGTTTAGAGAGATTGCACGTACGAGATATGGGCGACACCTGGCAGTTATGTCAAGAAAAGGAAGTTTCTGTGAAGCGGTGGAGCACTGGCAGAGCTGTGTTATTTTTTTAGCAAAGCGTAATGAATAAAGGAAATAAACGAACTGCTTCATAGTTACGTACTGATGTTGCGCCTCAATCGTGTTACACCTCAACAAAACCAAGATGGCTGGGCGTTCAGCAAGTGGGCATGGAAGTCTCACAAGAAAAACTAATAAAACGGCGATAATTGGGAGACTAACCGCACGAGGTACGTTGTAGGGCGTGAACCTGGGGTTCTTTAAAGTAAGCTAAATTGCGTGACCTTGGCCGGGAATCGTTTTGCCCATTATCGTATTGGAGCCTTGGAGTTTGCAGCGCGACACCTTAGAGGCAGCTTAGCTACGACGGAGGGCCTAACCACGACTGTAGCGATTATTGTATACGGTATATCATTTTCTTACTGCGTGGGACTATGCGCACTAATAATCGCGCTCGTATACCTGTATGCCGAAGTGGCTGCACAAGAAGAAATCGAAGTCCAGCGGGTGAGTGACCACGGAGTCGACGGTGGTGCCGGGCGGGACGTTTTTGCACTTGCCGACACCGTCACGGTCGTTGGCGGGCATGAACCGGGTGTGGTGTCGCTTCTGCACGACGATGAAAGTAAGGGCCGGCTCGTACGTCTCGTTGGGAGACATCTCCTGGCAGGCAAGCCGGATGGCGCTCACCTGTGGTTACGCACAGAGAGGGACGACAGACAGGTCTGTGAATGGCCGACAGAAAGGTGGGAAAAGGAGGGTTTGTTTGCCGGGCTAGATGGTTAAAAGACCGAAGTCATTCCGATTACACTGCAGAGCAAACAGCAGCCATATCAATTACAAAGATCAGGCCCTGGCATGACGCCGACGACAGCCGTATCGATTACGAAACGAGGGCATGAGGCCAAACAGGCGTGCAAGAAAGAAAATAGAAGCGCGAGCACCGTGCAGGCATAAGTATCATGCAGGTGGCAGCCTTATTACGAGTTACACAGTAAATTATGTCATGGGCCAGCTGCAGCCATGTCGATTACGATGCGAAAAGTACCAACGAGCATTGTTTCAGGCGGCCACAGCCACGCGCGCTCACCTCCCGGTTGCGGACCTCCATGAACTGTCCCTCGCTCACTCCGTCCCGATAGAAGATGATGCGCTCAGGCTTGTGTTTGGTGGCCCGGTAAAAGGCCTTGAGCAGTTCCTTCATCATGTCCTTCAGGTCTCTGATTATCTCCACCCGAGACGTGGCCGTCGAGTCCTCCATCTGGACCCGAATAGAAGAGTGGAACCTGGAAGGGATCGAGTCCAGGCTGCCGACGCAGGCGGCGATGGAGGGGCGGTGCTTGTCCCCGGGCGCCGGGTGAGTGACGTCTGCACCGATAATGATGATGGGCTTCAGGAAGATAGCCGGCTTCTCCTGGGACAGGAGGCTGTTGTTGGTGCCGCCCAGCTTGGCGTTCATCTTCTGGCACAGGTTGGTGACCAGCGCCGGGTTGCACTTCTTGACGACGTTATTGTCCATGACACACTGGGTGCGCAGGCCGATCTCTGTCTCGGCCACCTGCTTGATCTCGGCGTAGTTCGTGCTCTTGGTCAGGACGATGACCATCTCGATGTTGGGGACCTTGCGCTGCTCCTCAAGCAGCGTGGTGCGGATCGGCGTGCGGTTCGTGTCGGACGAGCTGATGTCCACCGGCTGCTCGATGCGCATGCCGAGCTCGTTGCCCGTGCGCACCAGCAACTTGACAAAATTGTCCAGACTGCACAAATAGATGGGGATGTATCCCATGATTTGGCGGTGGCTCAAAGCCTACTTAGCTAGAGGGCAATTACTTGCCATGATTTCGGCTTCCAGAACAATGAAAAAGTTAGCTAGACTGCACGGATCGATGGGGGATTTATCCCAGGATTGGGCGGCGGGTCACTCCCTCTAGCTAGTGGAAGTTTCCTGCCATGGTTTTGGCTACTAGAACAATTAGAGAACTACCCGAAAATGCCACCCTTGCTTGATTCCTCTTAATATGGTTGTCAAACAGCAGTGGTTTCATTTCAAAACAAGATTCGCGAAAGAATATTTCACATGCCGGAGAAGAGCAATACCATCGGTACAGACAGAGTGTTGCAACACCTCCCCCGGGTCAACTGGGAGTTTTGAAGCGTGCACCGGCTACGAGTGGCAGCGAGAAATCGGCAGAAGCCGACGACATCGTATCTGGCACTTCCGCCGTCAGCAGCACCAAACACTTTTACTACATATACAGTGTTAGTGCCATTCACCACCATTGCATAGTCATGGACCAGCGGGCCTCCAACATGCTATCCTCCACCGAACTTGCATTGAGGTACTGCCCAGCCCTGCTGCGTAGATAATTCTATTTAAAATGACCTAACCGAGTCTTGCAGACGTCTGTGAGTTGCCGTCCTCGCCAGGACTTGAATTACAGATGTGTGTGAAAATTTGCCTTTATAAAAATGGGCCGAATCTGCATGTTAAACTGCAAATGTCGTCAAAGGACGATAGTCATGCACCTGGTAAGAGTGCACAAAACGTTTATTTGATGTTCTGCGCAAGAAAATCAGTGAATGGTATTCTGGAGGCGCTGCGTTAGAGTGCCTCGAGCGTGTAGCGAAGGCGAACAAGCACATCGAGGCACGTTAGACACGAGGCAGTTATCTTCAAAAATGAAGGCATGCACGCCCGCGGAGAAATATGCGTGCCAGTCTCGGTGGTGATAAGGTGTAGAACGCAAAAATATGCGCGCCAGTCTCGGTGGTGATAAGGTGTAGAACGCAAAGCAACGGGTAGGTGCCTCCATCGTGTCGTCGTAGCAAAGCGTTGGAAACACCCTTTTGAGCATCACATTGCACTGTCAGCACAGCACGATAAACGCTACAGTCTTTAGAGTGACGTGTGTGCCTCTTCTAGTGTAAAGGCAGACATACAAAACATTGACAAGTTGTTATGGCGCCTCAGATATGCGCAATAATTACTTCTTATATGACAATCGCATAACTATGAACGCTAAAGCTTGAGCAATATTTGTGGACACTGCGGATGTGGTTGGCCGTTTGGTGCCGTTTGAGGTATCATTAAGGGCGCACAAACAGACAATTGTACAGACAGACAGACAGACATTAAAATTTTTCTGTCGGAGGTCCCCAAGAAAGACTATCGTCTTTTAAAAAATGGTACCTTCGATGAGCTAATGTCATCATGACTGGGCAGGCTGAGGGAAGTATGCGGCAGATTTGGAACCACTTCCGTATGCTCGCATTTGCCCGTGAGCTCTTAAGGTAAAGGCAAACTACAAAGAAACCTACCTGTCCCGCTGAGCAAAGCGGCTCAGGTTGAGCAGCGTCCAGCGCGTCAGTGAGGCCGCCTTGAAGAAGTGTTTGCCGCGCAGCTCCCATGTGCCCTCACGAGGCTTGGTCACAGCGTTGTTCTCGAATACCAGGGAAGGCGGCTCGAGCACCCGCCCTTTCAGCTGAGTCGGCTCGGTGCTGATCTTAATGTTGAACTCGCGCAGACACTGGTCGTTACTGCCGACCAGGTCCCGGACGGACTGCCGAATCTCGTTGAAGCGCTTGGCCGGAGGCTGAGCGGTTCGCTTGATCATCTCCGAGGTCTGGTTCTCGTTCAATTTCTTCCGGCAGTGCTGGCCTTCGACGATTTCGCACACCTCGAGGGGCAGGTAGACGGGGTGCGCGAGGTTTCCGACCTGAATGCAGGGCAGGTTCGGATAAACTAGGCGGCCATAGCGGTTCTGGAAATAGTCGGCCACCGAGCAACGGGAGCCGTCCTCCATGTCGAATAACAGCCTCTTGGCGGGCTCCTTGGTGACCCGGACTACCTTGTACTTCCGAGGGTAGGGCAGGTGGGTCACCTAATGAGTAGTAATTGAGTACAAGAAACGCAAAAGGGGACCACACCATGTCGCCATGCTCGTTATTTTTGTTTATGGGCTTGAAAACAATCATGCCAAAATCACGCTTTCAAAAAATTTAAGCAGAGTCGCTAACGACGTCACGAATGTTGGTCAAATAGCTGGAATATGGTGGCGTCAAGTTGCCATTACATAGCTAGACCTTGCTCTACAGCATTTTCACCGACATCTGCCTACAACAAAATCTTAAGTCTTTTTTTTAAATTCCGTAACAACTGTAGATTCTGCATACTGCCACTGCAAAAAGCAAAGCTCGTAGGTACCATTTCTACATATTGTAAAAGCATATTCGTAGGATATCCCAGTTCCTCTGAGGCTTTGGATATCCATCTATACCCATTCATCGATAACCATTCGTCATTATGCTTCTGTTATTTACACATCTACTCGATATCTACCTCGAAAAGGGGAGAAAACACGACAGTGGGGTCAAAATCTCCTTGACCACCCACAAGCTCCATTAATACAGCGGTGTACTCACCTTGATACGCAGACCCTTGAGTTCCTTGTTGAGCCGAACATTTTGAAAGTCCCGGAGGTCGCGGAAGTCGGCCGCGGTCATCTCGCGGCGTCCGTCGCTCAAGATCTTGCACATGAACGATATGACCGGCTGCGGCTCGTAGAACGCGGTGGCCGACATGTCCACGTTCAGCATGGGCTTCCACTGAGCCGGTCGCACGCTGGTGTAGTAGCCGAACCACACTTCGCGACCGCCCCCCAGAGAGTGCGCCTGGTTCGGAAGCGGCGGCTTGAAGAAGGACCGGCCGACGGGAGTCAATCTGATGGAAGGGCCGTGACGCAGGACAATGTCGACGGCT
Source organism: Rhipicephalus microplus (assembly GCF_043290135.1). Classification (NCBI taxonomy): domain Eukaryota; kingdom Metazoa; phylum Arthropoda; class Arachnida; order Ixodida; family Ixodidae; genus Rhipicephalus; species Rhipicephalus microplus. Next base: position 50,777,114 of record NC_134710.1, on the reverse strand, counting down.
TGCAGGACCTCCTGCGGGACGGTGTTGACCTTGTTCTCGAAGACTGCGTGCAGGGCGTCCAGGTTCACGGTGGCCGCGTACTGGATCTTGACGACAAACTTCTGCACCCTCTGGTCTTCCTCGAGCTCTACCGCGAAGGTCCGCTCGCGGAACTTGAGCTCCCGACGCGTGTACAGGTTCTTTCGGCCGTCAAATGCCGGCACGCAGTTCTTCAAGTCTAGGCGGTACTTCTTGACTAGCTGTTCGATGACAAGTCTATTGATCTTTGTGCTAATGCAGCGGTACTTGCGCTTCTCGGGTATCTTCGCCTCTTTGTTGTTCTCGGAGAAGATCTCCACGTCATAGTGATACACGTTGCCCGCCGGAATCTCGACGGAAAAGTGGTTGGCCATGAGCTGGATGGGGCGGCCGAGCTTTCCCTGGGCGGGTCGACGCGGGAAGTGGGACGGTAGTGTCTTCTGAATCTCCTGCGGGATCGTCAGACGACGGGAGCGACGGAAGTTTGTAGTGACCGGCATGCATACGATTACTTTGCAAATAAGCGAGCAGTGCACGTGGTCGCCCACAGGATATTCTCGTGGGGGGGGGGGGGTGCAATCCAGTCAGCATATCAGATGGTGGAGGGGATCTTGCGTGAGGGCAAGTGCTGGGTGAGGCTTGTGGGGGTGCTGACATCCCCCCCTGTAAAGTTTTCTGCGCCGCATGGCGCACGTGTCTCGCCCCAAGGCTTTATTTCGGGGGTGACCACCGCCGGGCGATAGATGGCGTTGTGTTCGCTTTGAGTACCACTGTTGGTAGAGTGGTAGCGCCGGCGGTGGCCCCTGGCGGAAGGCAGGCCTTGGTGGTGGGCGAGAGTTGAGCGAGCCTCTTCTGCGTGTGGCGGCTGCCGCGAACGGTTGTCTGTAGCGTGGGTCCCCGGTGCTCGGCAACGTGGGCTTCGCGCCGGGGTCCCACGTGGAAAGTCAGGCGTTGGCGACGCCACCTTGGGTATGTGTTAGTGTGTGTTTATCATGTTATTGTGGGTTTAGTGTGTCACTGCGTTATGTTGTTTGTATGGTAGCGTGTTAATCAAAATTGATGTATATTCGGCGGACGATATCGTCGTCTAAATTAGTTAATAAATGTATGCATGTTGGGTGCTGTACCGACCGCGTCTACGGTGTCCGTTCACTCCAAGAGCGTGGCGTGGCGATGCGCTCGTTCACCTCGCGGAGACCCCACACTGGCTGCCCAACGTGGAGCTCTTGGAGTATCGGATGACAGTTTTTGCGGTTCGATACAGGGATTTTGTTAGAGCCGGAGTAGAGTAGGCTTAGGGGGGCTTCTTTGCTAGCGTCGGTGGTGTGCTTTGTTGAGAAGCGAGGAGATTGGTTTTGTAACGTGTTTGAATTTGTCGGCAGGTTGACTTTCTATTCATTTTTTTTGCTCGCAAGTGTTGATATATTGTGTTGTTGTTAGTTTTCAAAAACGTTGTTGAATTAGGACGGGAGCCATGCGGTCCGCATCCTGGGGTGAGCAAGGACTAGAGCACGTGGTTTGTAGGCCAGGCCCGAAGCGAGTGAGTACGGAAGCCTCGTGGGTGGTCCGATTTTCTGTAAATAGCTTCTTCTATACTTTGGGCTCAGGGAGCCGGGCGTCGTTGCTGTCTGGTATGACCGACTCTATACGCACGACGTCGTGGGTCTTGGCGGAAGCGTGTATACGCACGACGCGACTGACGCGCCACGACACGCCACGCGGCAACTTCAGAAAACGGAAAGCGCCCTCGCTACTCTCGCTGCTCAGTGCACGTCCACGTGCGTATTCATGCTTTCATCGAGCGGCCGTGCACAGGCGCCTCGCTTTGTTGTTCTAGTGGCCGCAGTGTGGTGAACGGCATGGGATTCAAAGTTGGGGCACGGTTTAGTTGTTTTAGCGATTTTGATCGCGCCTTTAGGGAATACCAGCTCCAAAACAATACTCTTTTCGTAGCAAAAGCGACAAAGACAGTGGACGTCGTCAATTCGCGGCTAAGTGTCGGACTTGAACGTCTGCAAAAGAAGCTCAAGTACGCAAACGCGACGTATGTGTGTAAACACGCCGGGGAACGGAGGTGCACTGCTACTGGTGTACGACCTCAGCAAAGGTGAGCTGCAATCCATCTATCCTTTCTTAACTTGTACACTTTAACAATGAGCTAACCTCTTGGGTTACGTTTCCAGTAGTTACGAATAGAAAAAAAAATGTGCGCAGGACCATGAAGCAAGGGTGTCCCGCGACCGTTGTCATCGCAGCACGTCGGACCAGCCAGCAGTTAGAGATACCAAAGATTGACTGCAACCACAACCACGAAGTGAACAAGGAAATTTTCCAGCTGTATCCGGAAAACCGCCGGCTTACGCACCATGAAAAGGAATATGTCCTTCCTTTGCTTGACCTCAATGTGTTGCCCAATGTCATAGCTGGGAAGCTAGCAGAAAAGACGGGTAAGGACATGTGTTTTTTCCCTCTTTTTGCGACGCATTGATTGCCTTAATTTTCGCACTTCCCGTCTTATTTTTCTCAGAGTGCTCAATTATGACTTCCGAATATTTTTTCCTGTTTTGTCAGTGCATGCTATTCATGCATGTCTTTCTTTCCTGGCTTTTACCAACAGGAAAGGTGGTAACAACGCAGGATCTGCACAATGTCAAGCGAAATTGTCACGGCCGAGACGAAGCTGAACAACTTCTTCAGGAGATAGAGAAGTGTCGTCAGCAGCATCGGGCAAAGATAATTCCTATCACAGATGAAAATGAGGAGCTGCAAATTTTGTTTATTCAAACGCCACACATGCAGCAAGCATATAAGTCCTTCCCAGCGGTGGTGTTGCTTGATGCAACATATAGGACAAACAAGTTAAAGATGCCACTTTTTGTATTTGTCGTGCAAGATGGGTGTGGAGAAAGCCAAGTAATTGCTTATGCTTTTGTTGCTTCTGAGCAGTGTCACCACGTCACTGAAATGCTCAACCTCTTCGTGAAGGAAAACCCTTGTTCTGAAAATACTGGCGTCATAGTCGTGGACAAGGACTTCACCGAAATTAGTGCAATTCGTAGCGCTTTCCCATCTACTCCATCAATACAGTTGTGCCAGTTTCATGTGATGAAAGCGTTCAGAACAGCAGCTAGCCACTTAGCACGTTCCGCTGAAGAACGTGACAAAATGGTGACCACATTCAATGAAATGCTGCACGCCCCTAATTCAAGCAAATTTGAAGATGCACAGTCTGAGTTCACAAGGTTTGCAAGCAAAGACTCAATAGAGTACCTCGAGAAGAATTGGCTCTCAATTAAGAACATGTGGGTTCGCCACATCTGCGACCAAGAGTTCACTTGTGGAGCCAACACAACTAACAGAGTTAAAGCGCACAATGGTTTCATAAAAACGGCATTGTCATCATCAACAAAGCTTCATGATGCTGTAAGGAAACTGCTAGATTTATCAAGCAGTATTGAAAGAAAGTCGGCCCACTCAGCAACATTGCTGAAGACATGCATCTTCTACAACCATTCTAGCAATAATAAAATTGAAGAGGCATGTGCTAAAGTGCTGACCCCGTTTGCTTGTGGAGTAATTAGAAAGCAGTTCAGCAAACTTGCAGAAAATGATATTGAAGTGAAGAAAACAAAAGAAAAATTGTACCATGTTACATTTTCAAATGGAGAAAGGTGGCATGATATTTCCATTGAAAGTCACTCGTGCAGCTGCACCTTCTCTTCCAAAATGGGGTTGCCTTGCCGGCACTTGTTGGCCGTGTACGTCAAATACGACATTGAGCCTGACTTGGACAAAGCAGTACGAAGCCGCTGGTTCAAACGGTACCAGGCCGCATTCTTGCCAAATCAGCAAGCCGCTGCTGAGAACAGCACCCCCACAGACCAACTCCGAATACTTTCGATGCCTGGCCAAAATTTTGAAAAAATGAACCGTAATCAGCGATACAATTTTGCTATGCGGACACTCAAGTCACTTGCTGACACGTTGGCCGATTGTCAACCTGGTATCTTTGCACAACGACTCAGGTTCTTGGAGGATTTGAATAGCACTTGGCTCAAAGGAGGTGAAGAGAACAAAAGGGACTGCTCTATAAATTTAGCCACCAGCAGTAACAGTGAGTGTGACACACAAGCAGCTGAAAATCCTCATAGTCAAGCCGTTGAAGTGGAAAGCATGCAGAAGAAACCTGAGGAAGCTGAAAATTCGGGTCAAGCCATTGAGCTGGAAAACATGCAGGAGAAAGCTGAAGAACCCGACAATCCTGGTCAACCCGTTGTAGTAAAAAACGTGCAGGAGAAAGCTGAGGAAACAGGGAAAAGCTGTCCAATAAAGCTTCCAGTGGTGAAAAGCAGAGGACGTCCTGCCAAGCGCATTCGCCAAAGAACAATGAAGAGGAAGAGACAAGGAGAAGGTCCTGTGCCTTTCAAGGATTTATCTCCGAGGTCTCAAGAAAAGTGTAAGAAAATATGCCTTTTGCAAGCGTTCTGGAAGTGTGCAATCATTACTTGCTTGGAATGGAACAGAAAACGATTCTAGTGATGATTTTTTGTCAGATGCATAATTTTTAAGAACTTTTAAACATGCACTAGCTACGTCCCTCAGGAAAGGTTAATCTGAGGAAATGTTCTTTATTGGCATGGCTTGTCATGCTTGTGCATTATGTGCTGGATATTTTTTTCAGTGATCCTAACTGGCATTGCTGGCCAGGAGGCTGCAGCACGTGTTTTGAATGAAGGGGGAATTCTCGATGAGAGTGATATTGAAGTGCGCCCCGAGGAGTTGGCGAGCGCCCTCCTAGACCACCGGGTATCATTGCCAAAGCTGAAGAAATACTTCACCGCAGAGGCATGGCTGTTGCTCTCATCATCCCGTAAGAACCTATCTCTTTCTGGTCGTTTATCATTGTTTTGTGACTGCCATGCATGAGCAACTGTTCCTTGTCTGCAGTTGCTGTGAAAAAAAAAGGAGACATATGGAGCTGTGCACAATGCAAGAAAAAGGATGATGGCGAAATAAAAATGGTTTTGTGTGATCAGTGCTTGGAATGGTTTCACTGGTAAGTATAGGATGGCATAAGGTCATAATTTATGTTCTTACATGCTTTTCTCCATTATATTACAGGCCGTGTGCTTCAGTGAAGAAGGAGGACCTAAAGCGTCACTGGTTCTGTATGAAGTGTTGCAGTCACACATAGATACTTCCTGGAGCAATAAACGCATGCTTTTTTTTTTCTTTTTGCACTTATGCTGTTTTGTTTTGCTGCTGAATAGACGGTAGGCAGTCTTCGGTAGTGCAGTGCCTTGTCAGCTCGAAACTGCAGTACTACTACGGGTCCGTCCGCTCTGTTGCAAAAGTTCAGGAGAGCTTAGTATATCTCATACGCCCCCGCGCATGAGATGAGGGAATCGCGAGAGACCAAGGTGACTGAAGTGTTTGACGCATGTTGCGTCCTGTCTATTTCAGTTCTCACCCAGGAAGCACATCAGCGTTAGGTTACTTTTTTTGTGTAGCGTGAAAGTTTAAATAGGGAGACCCTGAGAAAAAGGGAAGGGGGGGGGGGTAATTTGACACAGCAGGATGAGAAATTTACTACAGTAAATTATTTCTAAACTTTTATATCTTGTCATCTATGAAACAGGGAAATAGAGTAACTGATACAAGTGTAAGTTGAAATACATGTAACTGTAATATGCTCCAACATGAAACTGTTTCCACGGTGAGGACAGCCAGCGTGTGAACAGCGCGGCTAGCTGACTTTTTCTGAAGCTCGGAGTGCTTGCTGCCAACACATGCTCAAACAGGATGGCCAGATGTATATGAACTGAAGGCACTGCTGAACAATAATAGGGTGTTCACCCTATTAGCGTTGTCAAAGACCTCCATTTCCACTGCAAGCTGGTTTCTTCCAACGAGGACAACTTTTCATGGCAATGAAGGGAAAGCTACGGGGGCGGAGCTTCTGCACATGTACAGCCGCCCAAATCTTTTTAACTATCGTGCGCGAACGCCGACTTTGTGCGTTAGCGCCGTACGACGGAGCCAAGTTGCAAACGGCGAGAGTAAGCGCAGTCCCCTGACGCGCGCACATGGGCATATCGTCTGCTCGGCTGTTCCTTCGTGAGAACGTCACCCTGCATTAACTTAGTTCAGAAGAACAGGCAGCGCGTCTGGCTCGTATCTTAATATTCCGAAGATTAGCAAGCAACCGAGAAAATGAAATCCGCAGATACGTCACACGCCCCCGCGCATGGGATAAGCTGACAAATGTGGATCGTTCATTTGTTATCTGGCGACGCAAACGCTTTTTTTTTAAAGTTTTCTCTCGCCTTATTTGGAACATGGCTCCGTCGTATGGCGTTGACGCACAAAAAGGTCGGCGCTCGCGCACGAGATTTGGATAGTTATAGATTTGGGAGTCTGTATATCTCACTAGTGTGTGCTGCGTCCTGTCTCAAAGAGGGCTACATGTAGAAAATAAAAGAGTTGTTCTGATAACTTACCTAGAAATACGGTGGCATTTGCGGGACTACATTATTTACGATAGGATACGCGCGATTTGACTCTGCAGCCTTCGCTTCAATGCCAAGAAAAAGTTGTCCGCGGGTATAGTGGTCTACCCCATTGAAAACTGCTGCTCTTTGCATGCGCAATTACGTGCAGAGCGATAAGGTGAGCAAGGTGCAGCACACGCTCTCGTTTGCATTAAAACATCGTACTGTTCACAGCTGTAGGGCCCGTTACTTTGGCAACATCCACTAAACAGTTGTCACACGCGCGGCGACCGAACAGACACGCGCAGACTACTCGGAAGCATGCATCGGTAGTCCGATCCGGAAGGTTTCAGCAACTGCCGCGTGGCGCGTCAGTCGCGTCGTGCGTATACACGCTTCCGCCAAGACCCACGACGTCGTGCGTATAGAGTCGGTCGTCTGGTATTGCGGCTCGACGCCGAGGCGTCGTGACACCGCCCGGGGCGGTGGACGCCGATCGCTCGGTAAGCTGCTGTGTGCGGCGAGCGATAGGACAACTTCACAGAGTGGACGTCTCCTCTGCGCCTAGGCTGGGTGCTGGGTGGATGCCGGTTGTTGCCGAGCGACTCATTAGGCCTAATGCTCTGCGCAGCCGCCTGTCGCACGTGGCACAACTAGGTGAATCGTGGCGTTGAGGTGTTGCGCTCTGCTTCCCTCACTTTTTTTTTCTTGTGAGCACGAGTTAGGAAAAGTGATTTTTGTTTTATTTTGATGGGCGTCTCGGCCGCCACCGATGTATTAGCTAGCAGTACTGACCAACGTACCACGTGGACGAAAAGCTCAAAGCTCCCTTCCCGAGGACCTGCTCGATTGTTTTCTTTCAATTTTGTTGTTGTTGTTATTGATGTATTCAGCGGGGAGGGATGTCATCCACGGCCGGCTGTCCTGCACAATGTCAGCGTCGCTGGCCAGGAATGCGGTCCTGAGGTCGGGCGATGGAGATGCCTGGGACCTGCGCAACTGCTTGCAGTCCGGCGCCCGGGCGAGTGCTGGTCGCAATTGGAAGACGTGTTGGCGCTAGCGACGGATCGTCACGCCGACGGCAACGTTGCTGTTGCGGGGCTGGTACTGAGGTCAAACCTAGCCGGACAGTGCAGCAGTGTCGACCAGTGGTGGTGTCGTGGTGCAAGGACATTATGGTCGTGCGCTATCATTTTTTTTGTTAAAGCTTGTGTAGCTAATTTTTGATTTCGGGATATGGTTTGATTTAAGGTTGGGGGAATGTGGGCGTGCTGACACCCCCCCCCCCCTGTAGAGTTGTCTCGCCCCAAGGCTTTATTTCGGTGGTGACCACCGCCGGGCGATAGATGACGTTGTTTCGCTTTGAGTACCACTGTTGGTAGAGTGGTAGCGCCGGCGGTGGCCCCTGGCGGAAGGCGGGCCTTGGTGGTGGGCGAGAGTTGAGCGAGCCTCTTCTGCGCATGGCGGCTGCCGCCAACGGTTGTCTGTAGCGTGGGTCCCCGGTGCTCGGCACCGCGGACTTCGCGCCGGGGTCCCACGTGGAAAGTCAGGCGTTGGCGACGCCGCCTTGGGTATGTGTTAGTGTGTGTTTATCATGTTATTGTGTGTTTAGTGTGTCACTGCGTTATGTTGTTTGTATGGTAGCGTGTTAATCAATATTGTCGTCTAAATTAGTTAATAAATGTGTGCATGTTGGGTGCTTTGAACCGACCGCGTCTGCGGCGTCCGTTCACTCCAATAGCGTGCCGTGGCGATGCGCTCGTTCGCCTCGTGGAGACCCCACAGGCTTGAGGGGGGACAAGTTTCCCGTTTTCACCAACCCTGTCCTGCCAACGCGCATGGCACTACATTATAAACAGGGCGTGGGCGTAACATAACTTACTTGCCCCCCGCTATCCCTTCATGCTTAGGTTCCTACCGGCAACATTTTGCCTCCGGAACGATAATCGGGACTAATTGCCGTTGATCGCGCAGCCGGTGTAGGCCTCCATTTTCTTCATAACTTGGAAGATTTACACTGTATGTCTAAGTGCATTTGCCAGGCATCTTTCAGCGGACGCAACACACCTTTCACCTCCAGTCCGAACCGCCATCGTTATTGAGCGGTGCACTCCTAAACCAGGTGCAACCAAAGCGTTAGGACGAACATGACTGCCGAAAACGAGCGTTGGCCAGCGACGTTCATCGATAGCTTTCATCGATGGTTTTCAGTACTTATACCCGAAGAAGGAAAATCTAGTGACCTTAGTCGGGACAAGCGTAGAGAAAGCAATGGCAGCACACAACAAATCTCGGTAACACACTTAAAAGACAGTTTTTGTAGCGATATATTCGCCAGGCAGTGAACTCCCTTAAAGGGGTCCCGCAACACCTTTTCAAGAAGCCATAAAACGGACTCTAAAGGATCTTATTGCCTCACGAGTTCACCACCGCACAAATTTTCAGAATTCTCACAGTTCGAGCGGACAATTATTGCACGGTGCGATCAGCAATTTCTCATCTCTCGTCCCGATAAAAGCGCTCACAAGTTCCCTGCAGAAAGTCAACGCTATGTGCGATTGTCGAGCGCAGATTCTTGCGAATCCAAAAGTAGCGCCCACGTTCTGAACCCGTTGTGTGTCCTCATGAACTTTAGAAGTGGTCATGTCAGAAGAATTTTACTTGAAGGCTTTCTTGCGTTTTGGAACTGCGAGCTGCCTAGTGATTTTGGCCCATTTTAATGTGACTCTATGATACCGGAAAAATAATTCTCCCTTCCGGGTATGGTAAGCTGCAAATGGCGGAAGAAATGGTGCAATTGTGCCTCGTACGGATGAAGTTTTCATCTCTAAGTTACAAAGGCTCCACGGCACCACGGAATAACCATCATTGAGTGCGAAAAACATGGCTTTACTGCCGCAAGGAGTTGTCGCCCACATAGAATTTATCAAGCAGCTGCGCTTCTATTTGCTTTAGATTCATGTCCTTAAGCTTCGACACACAGAGTGCGTGCTGATTCGGCACCGTCTTTGAGAGCCACGCTAAACCAATTTCGTAGGCTTAGCGTGTCGCGATGGGTGCTTACAATATAAATCTCGGGGTGCATAAAATACGCATTTGTTAGCTTTTCCTAATCCTCGATAGTCCGCACTATCTTAGAGATGTCCGATTGAGGACACGTTATTTGGTTTCACGCTACGAGAAGAAAAAGTTTTTGGTTAGTTTCAATACTTAGGTATTAGGGCAATTCTTACTTTCTTTCCGATCCCATTAAATTTTGGTGCACAAAATAAGATCGCAGTTGAGAGCTTTAGAATACCGTACGCAAAGCTTGCGGGCGTAGTTTTAGCCTTTGTCACAGAACGGGAGCCTACACGAGGTAATCTTATGCGACGCAGCGCTAGCGCAATACATTGCGTTGTTCTTAGAACTATCTAATAAGATTAGAGTTCCTTTGCTACAGTACTATTACGAAACTATACTTACCTGTAGACGGAGCTCGTGTGGTTAATCTATTCTCATCTGTAGCTTGCGACGCGAATGCAAAGCTTTGCTTAGCGCTGTTCTACAACTCTCAATGCACTTGCAGTTTCACCAGCGGCAGACTTCTTTCTGGGCGTAACTATTACAAAACTATGCTCACTTGTAGGCGGAGCTCGTCGCTGGACCTCTGCCTGGGTCCGCATATGCCGTTTGGGAGCATGTCACCGGGCACCTGGGGCAGTGGCGGGGAGGCATGTATTGACCCCTCCTCAGTGGGAGGCACGCAGCAGGGCCCGTTGGCTATGGCGCCAACGACAGCGCCGTGGGTCACGCCGTTGATGGCCAGTGTAGGCGGCACAATAGCAGCAGCCGTGGCGTTAGGCTGGAGCTGCGCTGAGAACGGCGGCACTGCCGCCGCGACGCCGACCTTCTTCGAGATGACTTGTGCGAACGATGGCTGAGTGGGGGCGCCGTTAGCGTAGTGGACCTGTCCGTTGGCGTGGGGGACCCGTCCGTTGGCGTTGGGGACCCGTCCGTTGGCGTGGGGGACCTGTCCGTTGGCGTGGGAAACCTCTCCGTTGTCGTGGGGGACCTGGCCGTTGGCGTGGGGGACCTGGCCATTGGCGTGGTGGACCTGGCCGTTGGCGTGGGGGACCTGGCCGTTGGTGGCTCCTGCCACCGAGACGACCGCCGGTCGCCCCACGGTGCGAAGCTCGGAGGCGGTGCACTCCGCAGCCACTGCAAGAAACACCAATTGTTTTTCCACCTATGAAGTCATCGCACTTAAAGGCAGAAAAAAAAGTTGGACACTGAAATCTTATAAGAATACGTGCAAACTTTCACAAGCGCGGCTGTGAACTTCGAGTTGTGTGTTTCTTAGCTTTAATCTACGTCATAACGATTCCGCGTGGCGTGTGAGTGGCCAAACTTTTAAAAATAAGGTTGGTACCTACGTCCACTGCAGCCCTACGGCCTCTTTCCCAGTGATTGGCGGAGAGTACGGGAGGGGGGCTTGGAGGTCGGGCATCCACCGGGCTGCATCATGAAAAGCAAAGCCCCATCCCCGCCACCCCCTCGCATGCACCCGGGGTATATTTTCAGACTTTGGCTTAGGCTTTCATCCTACGCAACCACACTGTTGGCCACCCTGTCGTGAAGGTATTCTAGAGGGAACTTTTTATGCCCGTTCCTTTTCCTTTCATGATACTAAAATTGGAATTGTAGAGTAGCAATAAAAAGGTAGCCTGGCGCAGTGGTCCCTTTGAGGACGAAGTCGCAGGATGACGAAAATTGGGGCATTTGATCGGCTGTTGTGCAAAAGAGGTACGGTATTTATACGTAGGCATCAAAAAATGATTTTTTATTTAACGGATATCTATCATCAGTTTGATACTTTGAATAGGTCTTTGTCCCTTTCCCGTTTAATCTATCTATCTCTGTATCTATCTATCTATAGAAATACGCCCCGTTCCCAGTGGGAATATGAAAACTCTCCGTTTATGCTCCCAATGCTCCTCGATTACACGCGATGCTGAGCAGGTTAATCCCGGCTGCGGCAAGAATGTACACGAAAGCTTCTCATCCGTTCCTCTGGCTTAGTGTCTTACGACCCCCGCGCATGTTTACTTTTCGGGATTCCCACAGGGCCCGAGCTATTTTTTTATCTATTTGTGCTGTGGTGTCACTAGCACGTGTTTGTGTTCCTCCAGCAGCTACACCACATCGTAATACCGCCATCCCCATTGCTTCGCAATGAGATGGCAGCTCGGCCTTTCCTCCACAAGCATCTATTACTTATACCGGCGTCACTGGTCACGATCGAGACTAATTTCACTATCGCGATCGGCTGTGTTACGCAAGCTGCAGACAGGAGCCAGTGAGTGTTGGGAAATTTTATCCTGATCGAGTTCTATCACCATCAGCACTGCACAGTCGGCATTATATTGTTTGCGGGCTCTGGAAGTAAAAAGACACCATAATTACGTTAATAACAGACAAAGATAGGTGACAGGGTCGGCTCCAAGATTTCTTTTTGGTTTGTAGGGTACCCTGGGTCGAGAGGTTTGCTTGCTCTTTGGGGGGGAGGGGCGAGAAGCCGGCAGAACTTTGGGAAGCCCCAGTCCTTCCTCTACTTCCCCCCCGTCACCCCCGCTGGCACCGTCTTTGATAGGCAAACGTAACCGACAAATAATCGGTCATCAGTGCGGCAAGTGTCCTCTTCTTTGGGTAGTATAGGTAAAAAGGCTTCGGCTGAAGGGAGGGCGGAGAGACAAATCATTGATGGTGAAGAAATCGAAAGAGCAGCCTCCAATTCGCTACCTACGCAAGGGTCAAGAGAAAGGTTGAGGAAATATAGGTGGTGTTCGCGACTCTGCGAGAGTCGTCGTGTCCCGATCAACGAATTCATGCTCCCGAGATTGCTTTAAAGGCCTATCTACACGCTATCCACGCAGCTGCCGCACCGCAAGTGTCGGGGACACCTGCCGCACGCACAAGCGGAGGGCGTCGCCGATACACTGTTCCGCTCACCACTTGGGTGCGTCAGGCTTCCCGCCATGTGCGGGCAGAGCTAGGCCGCTCATGCAGCAGCCTGATTTGGATGACCTATATCATCAAAAATGATAATCGGGCAACATCTACAAGAGAGGATCGGAATCGCCTTCATGAAACTGACATCTGCTGTGTGGTGTACGAAAGAACCCGGGCAGTCTCAGTTGTAGTGACTGAGGACATTAAATGTCCAGGTCAGGTTCACTGAAGCATATGCATTGGAACATAGGCATGACCTGTGGTGTTCTTGCCATCTACCGCTACAGCGGGGACGACATGTAAATGCAGAAGCGACATTGGTGATCTACGGGTTTTCCATAGTGGGACTTATAAGTGAGCCGCGATAACTGTAAAATAAGGTATACAAGACTAGCGACGAACTCGGGAGACAGATTTTGGTATAACTGGATCTGGCTAACTAGGCCCCTTCTGGGCAGGGTTCGGCAGCTCGAGCCACTCACTCAGACTCGCACCCCGGACAATATCGCCCAATGGGAGACCACCCCGGAAATGGGGTCGTCCTCATGGAACACACTACGACCAACGGGGAAGCGCCTCTATTGTCGAGTGGCACCCGAGGGTCACGCACCGGGCGCCCGATAACGCAACATGCGGCACGGAAAACCGCAATACGATCGAGGATACGCCTTCACGGTCCAAGTTGCCTTCGTGCTGTCCATCGATTTTAAGCAAACATAGGCGAAAACGCCACACGCAGAATGGTAGCCTTCTGTCGATCCCCGGCAAGCTGGGAACCCTCGACCACTCCCGGCCGATCAAAGCGAGTGACTCAGTCCCTGTCCTAACCACGCCCTTCCGGAACCTATCGCGAGTCTTTCTAGCGAGGATACACGACCGTCGCGTTTTCCCTCAACTCGATGCAAATATCTCCAATGCCCTCACTCGCACACAAACGTACGACGCTCGGGAGCGCTGTGACGACGTCATGGCGACGGCGAAAAATTCACGTGAGCGTGGTAATCTAAGCCGCCTTTTGTCACAGCGCAACAGTGCATACGCTGCTCTTCTCTATCGGAAATACAGAGAAATGTCTTGACCTCGTAAACATTCGTACTAGTAATGCCGGCTGTCCCAGACACCACTAACAAATGCGGATCGCCATCGAAACAAAAAGAGCTTACCTCTGCCACGTCCACGAGGCTGTCTCTGAAGCAGCACGGCCTCCATCGGGATAAAAGACCGTGTTTGCGACGCCAATTTACGACGAAAGGGAGGGGGGGGGGACAACTGCCTTCGGGACCGTTCGGTGGGTGGGGGCGGCTGCCGGTGGAGTGTAGCGTGCCAGCGAGGGACCTGCTAGCACCGGTTGCGAACGAGCTCCTTCTGGACTGGGCTGAGGCTCAAGCCACGCACTTATGCTCGCAACCCAGGGGTGGGGTTGGGGGCGATCGACCAATGGGAAAACGCCAAGGGATAAGCGTGCTGTTGGGGCAGACGCTACAGCCAATGGGAAAGCGGCTCCATTGTTCAGTGGCACTCGTGAGGCGTAGCCACGCACCGCGCGCTCGATCACACAAGGCACCGCAGAGCGCCATGAGAGCACGGATGGTCACGTGGTGATGATGATGATTCCACAGCCATGGCTCGTACCCACTGAGAGGGATCGGCCAAGAATCGATGACTTAAGTAAGATTTTTTTAATATTAAAACCACCCACCAGAAAAAAAGAAAGAAAAAAGGAAAGACACCCTAGGCAGAATGAAAGGAGTGCAATAGTTGTTTGTCACTCGTTCAGATAAGACATTTATTCATTACCTTGAATAGGAATCAGCATGGTTAAACAGTGCTCTTGTGTATGTTGAAATTTTTTTGCACAAATATTAATCACGCAATTAAAAGCTTAATTCTTTTACTTTAATTAAGGTACTTGCAAACTGTATAGAAAACGTTCTCGTGGCTGAAGCCCAGATCGCAAGCACCAAAGGAAAGTATTTTTTCTATAGTTAAATTCAGCCCCAGGCTAGCGAATGGGAGGTCACGTGGATGGAGGGTTCTTCGTTGTCATCGTTGCATGCATTTAGTTGGGTAAAACTACAACGTAAACTTTCCGTATAGATATCAAAAAAAGTTCTTGACTACAAGGCCATTCCCCTGCACTGCGTATGAGCCATGGCCACTGAACCACCTCCGAGAACCAATGACTGTGAACACAGTGAACCATTATCACTGAATCAAATACAGACAGCCAAACAGACAGACAGACAGACAGACAGACAGACAGACAGACAGACAGACAGACAGACAGACAGACAGACAGATGGTCAGATGGGCGGAATCACAGACAGACAGACAGACAGACAGACAGATGGACGGGTGGACAGATAGACGGACACACAGACAGACCGACAGATGGGCGGGTGGACAGACAGACAGACAGACAGACAGACAGACAGACAGACAGATGGGCGGGCGGACAGACAGACAGTTGAACTCCACATATCGATCAATCAAACAGACAGATAGACGGGCGGAGGATTCACGGTTTACCGATAAAATGGTCCGAAGCTTCGCCCCACTCATCATCATTCACTCCGTGGATATGCTGTAATTTCTAAGAAGACGCCTTCATCTGGCACCAGATGCAAAGCTGCTGGTATACAAAATGCTTGTTATACCATGCGTTGAAGTACGCATATATTGCTTGCTTTTCGTATGCAAAGGAACTCATCGCAAGGATTGAAGTGGTGCAGAGAAAGGCAGCGAGGTTTCTTTAATAAATACAAGATAATGAATTCTCTCACTGAGTTACTAAATAGAGCTCATGTATTAACACTACAAGCAAGACTAACATTTTTTGTTTCAATCAATTCGTGGTAACAAACATCGACACGTCAAAGCTAATTTCTTTCAGTCGTGCTATAGCTTGACACGATACAGGCCCTCACAAAAACTAATTGAACACTTTTGTAATTCAAATTGATTCTCACTTCCCCCAAAACATAAGAGAACGGAACCATCTGAGTCATCCATGGTTATTATACATCGTCTATACATAATAGAATCATGTGTACATGCTAAGGAGTTTCTGTGAACTCAATTGTTTTCTTTTCTGTCTTTTTTGTATCTTATTTATTAATTTCCTTACAACTTGCATTATGTATGCCCTCCCTGCAATTATGTCCGCTAGAAAGATCGGCAGTATTGATAAATAAATAAATAAATTAACAAAATCGCACAACACCAAGCGCTTCAAACAGTGTCGTGACTAAAATCACGTAACAGCACGGGCAACAACTAATCCCGAGACAAATATCACGTAACATTACACGCAACTATAGTCCCGTTACCAATTTAACACCACGCTCAATCAGTCAAGCAGCTAAAACAATTATTACTACACAGCAACTAGTGCCGGGCCATGACTAAAGTCACGTTACACTACAAACAAGAACTATAGTCCTGTTATTAAAAACGCGCAACGCCAAGCGCAACAAGTGGTCTGGTCTCGTGACTGAAATCACGCCTAACACTATACGCAACTACTCCCGTAATCGAGTTAACACCGCGTGTCACTAGTTGCGTGACAAACCGCCTATAACATGACGCGCAAGAACTACAGTATACCGTGACAAAAATAACCAACTCATCAGGCTCCAGTAAGCAACTAACCCACCAGCAGGT
Organism: Rhipicephalus microplus; assembly: GCF_043290135.1. Taxonomy (NCBI): domain Eukaryota; kingdom Metazoa; phylum Arthropoda; class Arachnida; order Ixodida; family Ixodidae; genus Rhipicephalus; species Rhipicephalus microplus. The sequence goes on along the minus strand of NC_134710.1, from coordinate 50,760,951 downwards.
CTGGTAACACGTACTAACTAGTAAGGTGAGAAACTGGCGCCACTATGCTAATAAAGGATCGATATACCTCAAGTCCCGTCTGAACAGGCAAAACTCGGAACACGTTTACCTTGCAACGCTTGCACGGAAAGCGGGAAACTAAACAAAGAAAATAACGAGAAAGCTGTAGAACCTGACGTCAAACGATTAAACCTAAACGGCAGCAGAACATCCTACGAGTCAATCATGCTTAATCATATCAACGAAGGACTAAATCCCTAACCAGCAAGCGCCGCCTGGTTCGCATAATTATATGAATGACGCGCCTCCTCATCGAAAACCAGCGAGACTCCCTGAACCAGGGTAAATCAGCGAAACTCCGCAAGCAAAACAACGAACTAAAAAAAATAACGATTGATCATATCGTGGTTTTCGAGACGTAAATCCTCAACAATTAAAAGCGATTAGCATAGATCGAGAACACGACACTGTTTGTGACAGCTCTGCAGCGCAAAATGGAACGGCTATAAAGCCACGCGCGGCGAAAGAAAAAGAAGACGCTGTGTGCGTTTCATTCCTTTAAAAAACAAACACTCGGGTCGCGTATGGTAATTGAGTTCTGAAAAGAAAAGCAGTCAGTGGAGTTCTCTGAACAGAACACGAATCGAAAGCGAGAGCGAAAGTGTTACAGCACGTTACCTGGGCTTTGCTTTCGAAGAAGAACAGGTTCCAAGGGACGCTACGTTTTCCAAATTTTTTCCGCGGGATTTCAGATAAAGAGTGTAAAAGGTGGCGTCGTTCGTACACGGACGCGAGTGAAGTCGATGCACTAAAACAGCATTTTCGGGCTCTCGACTTCTCTCTCGTGTTCGCATGCCCCGTCCCGAACATGAATGCCCACTAACTAGACCAACTCTTATGCGAAAGACAGAAGGCCCTCGCGAAAGAGATATCGCGGGGAACTTGTATGTAAACACGGGAAAGATAGCGCGTAAAAGGAGAAAATGTACGACACTCACTGCGGGGTCGCATCACGGCAACTTTCGTTGTCACGCTGTTCGTCTTCCTAGACTTGTAGTGCGAATGTACTACGGCTCGGGCTACGCTGTCCGAGAAAACGTGAGCCGGTGCTTTTCGTCGTCGTCTGTGCGTGTGCACTTGGCGATGGCAGAAGATCGAGTGGCCACTCCAATCCCACAGGTGTAGTTAGGGTAGACCTGCCGACACGCCGGAGCCCACTAACGACAAGACCGCCTGGTAACAATTAAACGTTGCCAGCTCCGACACCCTTTTTTTGTCCTGCTAACGTCTGCTGGCTTTGTTCGTGGAGCTCGTTAATTGGTTCGGCACTGATCACGTGACCACAAGGTGCGAGCCTCATTGGCTTGCCATTACCAAGGGGTACGCGTGCGCTTTCGTGTGTGTGCGTGGGGGGGGGGGGGGGGGGGGGGCGTGCCGGCATGGAACTGCGCGAGGAACCGAAACTAGCAGTGTCGCCATGTTGGCGCAGGAGGTGTTGGAAAATGTCGATGCTAATAAAAATCCTTAAATTCGGGGCTTTAAGAACACTCCATGTTGCGAGCATTTCTTGACGCTTCGAGATTCTATCCTTCCTTGGACTTCTAACTTTTTTAGTATGTTTATACAGGCAATACGCAAGTAGGAGCTGCTATCGGAAGTAGATTTGAAACACGTTGAAAAAATAGCGGTGTGGCCCCATCGAATGTCGGATCGCCTTCCCAATAACTTTCGGTTGTAACTTCCAAGTCGGAGACTTTTGCCAACTCGACATTTGCGTGTGATCCTGCAGTGCTCAATTCTTTACTCGAAGAGTTAATTGCCTTTGAAACACCTTATTGAGAAAATGTGTTCATGGTAGAGAGCCATCCGGGGTGATTTAGTTTACCGCCACTTTGATATCACATATTTTTGTACCAGGAGCTTACGACTATTAATAATTGGAATTCTTTCCATTACGGGAATCGACCGCATCCTATGTTCAGCGCTCGGTGTTTTTTGTTTTGGAAAGTGTATACTTGAGGAGGGTTGACTGGAAGGGTATGCAAGGAGGTCGACCAGATGCTTCTGGTTCGCTACCCTACACTCCACCACGTATCCTGAAATGGTTTGATTGAAGCCAGCGCCATGTAGTTTTTTTTGGTTCTGTTGCCGAGAGTTCAACAATACATGAAGGCATACTAATCAAGCATACTGAGATATTTCGTCCAGTGACAACGCTCAGCGCTTCGCAGCTGCCATCAGTCAAATATGTTCAGGCTACGCCGCGGAGTGTTCTACTTAAACTTGCTGACGACTGTACGTCTGCCCATTCATTATGTGGCCGCAATCTATCACTAAGTCAGGTCAATTTTAAATTCAGTTGCATCCGTAGTCAGGGCATTCCAGCCCAGCTGCGAGAGCAAAGCCTGGCGAGAGGGAGACAGTTGGTAAAGCCAAGCGGGGGAGAGGTTAGGGTGGTAGAGAAAGAGTAGCGACATGGAAAGAGAGAAGCAGGGTAGATGAGAGGAGAGCAAAGGTGAAGCTGTGGTGGGAGAGGGGCAGACTGCACGGAGAGAAGGAGCGGCTGATAGCCATTGCGGAAAAGCTGAGGGTCGGTGATACGTAGTGCATGTTTGACGTGTGCGCCTTAAAAAAGTGCGCGTCACAAAAAGGAAGAAATGACTCAGTGCACGCGCGGTGTTGTGTAAATGACGACGACGTTGAAGACGTCGCGTGCGAGAGCACGAAGACGCGTGGCCCGATGTCAACAAAATAAGAAGGAAGGTGAGCCAATCACCAGTCAGCATAGAAATTACAAGAGCCAATAGCTCTTTAACACGCCAACTCAGCAGGCTGCAACGAGAGGTCGACCCATGGACCCTAGGATCACGGAGGTAGTAGTTTAAAGAAGAAAAAAACAAGAATCACAGCATATCCGCCGAGTGAAGGACGATATGAGTGAGGTGAAGTGTCCGTCCGTCCGTGCGGTCGTCCGTGCATCCATCCTTGCGTGCGTCCAGATGAGCGCATGGACTTATGCACTGACGGAAGCATGGATGGATGCATGGGCGGACAGACAGACGTACGGATGGACAGCATCTCGGGCGCATGGATGGACGGATCGACGTACGCATAAATGGCCGTAAGAACGGACAGAAGCATGGACGGACAGATGGATGGAAGCACAAATGGACGGACGCACGGACGGTTGGACACAAGGATAGACGGACGGACGCTTCGCCCCACTCATCATCATTCACTCCGTGAATATGCTATGAAAAGCACTAATGCCACCTAATTATATTATTCCCAAAGAAATATACACGCAGCGCCATCTATTGAGCAAGTCATAATCTAGATGTGGTTTCTACATACAGAGTGGGAACGACCCACGGCCTAAGGAGCTTCGGCTCTAAAATAAATTTGCTACTTAACTCTGTGCTTTGCTGCAAAGGACCTCAAAAGAGTAGTCATTTGTCTGGAAGCGCTGCGGGAGGTATGGTGCCGTTTTGCAGTAATGTGAAGAAATGAAAGTTTTTTTTTTTTTTAGAACGCTGAGCCGCTGGTAGGTGGCAGATCCAAGTGATTTTAGTTAAAGGCCCTCAATTTCTGTTTGGGAACCACTTCGCGACAAGTCATCGGACTCCTGAGAAGAATAAGTGGACGGAAGCGTGGTCTACAAGAAAAACAAGCCTGCAAGTTAGTGCAGGCTTTCTTCATTTGTTGTGTAACGAACACATGCCGCTTCTTGTACCTCAGGAGCAACGCAATGAATAATGTTGATATATTAATTAGGCCAGTCTACAGAGCGCCCTTAGGATTACCCACTTGGGTCTGCAACGGCAAACTCTTGGAACTAGGTGTACTTTAACACCGCAAGCGAAATAATTGAAGCACAACGAGCATCCCAATGGTGAAGGCTATACTGCACTCGACAAGGACATGACGTCTTGAAGCTCCTAAACTTAAAACCACTAACTGGACCCACACTGAGACCACACTAAATCAGAGCTAAGATAAAAATCTTACCGCTGCCCAAAAACAATGGTAGTCTGAACAAATGACGTCGGCAAGCGCGGGCGGAGGCACTCATAAAAGCACTGGATAACAAACCAGCAGCGTATGTGGACGTCCGTCACTCAGGCGGGACGAATTATGTTATCGCGGCAGTTGATGGCTCTGGACGCACAATGTGGACAGAAACCATTCAGGCCGGCTCCCACACTGAGGTAGCAGAAAACAGCGATTGCCATTGGAACTACCATTGAGGGCACGAAATTTATTATGTAGGATTGGACGTCGGCTATCAAGGCATACGTTGCCGGGTATACACATAGAACGACACTGCAAAATTCGCCAGACCTCAACAACAAATGAAGCTCATTTGGGTTCAGGGCCACTGTGGTAACGCGGGAAATGAGGTCGCTCACCAGACAGCTCGAGGGAACCTAAACAGGGCAGTATCGCAGGAACCAAATCCGAATGACGTGAAGCCCAGCTATGGAGACCGGCTCAGCCGTCACCGAAAATGAAGAAGGCTTTATCCACCTCTACATGAGACCTTAACCCAGACTGAAGTAGCATCACTGCGAAAGGCTCAGACTCGTTGTATACTCAGCCCGAGGAGGCCGGCCGCAATAATGAATGATGAAAAGCTACAAAAGTCTATCAACTGCGGCCTATAGCACATGCAGAAAGAGACCACGTATTATGGGATTGCCCCAACAACCTTGCACACGAGGAGCTCCTGCAGCCGACTCTCTCAGCGAAAGCCCAATATAGGACCTTAAGAAGCCCGTATTTGCTTCTACAGGCCAAGCTGGCGGACTGGTCTGCTTGTGTTGCGGCCTTCTGGTCCTCAACCTAGCTCCCGTCAAACTTGGTTTCACCCATTCCCCCTCCCCTTTCTGAAAAATAAAGTTTATTCCTCCTCCTTCTACCCTGATTTTTTTAGCGATGCGTATACGAAACCATACCGCTTTATTTTTTTCATAGCTGCGCTTTGTCAGTGTTGCGTAATAAACACTTCGGTATTCAGAATTACGTATCCTTAGATTTTCTTAATGAAAAAACACACTGTCAACATTTGACTGATTGATTGATATGTGGGGTTTAACGTTCCAAAACCACCATTTGATTATGCGAGACGCCGTAGTGGAGGGCTGCGGAAATTTCGACCACCTATAAGATTCTTTGACGTGAACCCAATATTGAGCACACAGGCCTGCCGCATTTTGTCCTCCATCGAAAAACAGCAACCGCAACCGGGATTCGATCCCGCGACCCGCGGGTCAGCAGCTGAGTACCTTAGCCACTAGACCACACCGCGGCGAGGCCACTGCCTAACATTACCATATTTACTCATTGATGTTGCGCCTCATATATGCGTATTATTTGCTTTTTTATTGACAATGTTCACAAGTATGAACGCAAGTACCAGATAAATATTAGTGGGCTCTTAGCAAGGGCATACACTTTTGTCGGGTGACTGAATCATTGGACAGACACTATTAGACAGACCGAAATTTTCGCGTTGCAGTACCCCAAGACTACTATGTTGAAAGAATGAACCCCGCAGCTGTCTCCGGCAAAGTGGGACACCTCAGTAGTGGTTCACAAAAAAAGGGATTAGGCGAGATCGCAAGAGATGGAGAGAAAAGTAAGGATCGGGAGACAACTACAAAAGTTCTCGGACTGGGCCCCGATCAGCGAGCGGTCATCCTAAAGAGGACATCGCGGATGACCGTCAGCCAGGAAATCCATCCATCATTTTCCCCCGAGGTCCAGAGCATGCCAGAGGAAGAAAGAGCACGGGAGTTCGGTCCTACGCCACCTACTGCCGCCGGTCCCTATACGACGACGACAGCGTAGCTCTCACCGACTGGATTAGCCCTACGCCATCTCCTGTTGCCGACAAGAGCTCTTGCCAGTATCTCGATCTTTTTTAAGTTACATATGCATTTGTTTTCTCAGCCCTTTCAACAAGAGACAAGAGTTTTGCTGACATTGTATCGCAGTAATTGTTCCTGCACCCTTCTACGCATGCCCATTTTTCTCATTTTTCGCCTATATATGTACACCACTCCGATAATAAATCTTTTTTGAAAGTCAGCGCTCTTTTCTGTCCTTGTTTTTTCGCTTCCGTAGTTACGAAGTAACTAATTGTAGGTTGCGCTGTTCCTGCATTCAGTTATGTCCTAGCAACTTGCCCAAGCTTCCGCGCTTCATAACTTCATTTCTAGTACAACGGGCCCTTTTTCTTGCTCCTTTGTTCCTCCCAGTGTTTTAATAGGTCGTATCGCCATGGCTGTTTGCAAAGCTAGGTCCTTCGCCTACTGCATCCGTGTCAAGGTCTTGCCTGCAGAGGTGGCGTTCCTTTGTGCTGGCTTCACTCCTTCGCTTGGACATGGTGCTCGCATTTGCAAGATTTTGTGTTCAGAATGGCTGCGCCAGGCTCGCCTTTGCCGCGAGAGCCTCTATCTGCAGCTACAACGTTCAGAAAGGCCCTCTACTGCCAAGAAGAAATGGCGTGAGTTCTCTGCCTTGGCTGCCAGCACGACGGAATTTATGTGGCAATACACACTCCTCAGCCTACGAGCTGTCCCTTCAAAGAAGCCAGTCTTGCCGAAGAACCGAGTACACATCGTTGGTGATGTTTAACTTCCTGAAAAAGTGCATGATGTCTTGGGACTTGGACCAAAGTTTGCTGTTGAACCTCGAAAAACGCCACAAGAGCTACTGACACTCGTACGACAAGTTGCTCGACGCACCCCGGACAGCGAGATGAACAGGTGTGTTTCTGATGATGTGGACGTTTTAACACGCTGTAAACCACCTAGCAGTGCAGTGCCCACTAGAAATGTTGTGTCTTTCTTAAAAGCCCAGTCCTTAGCTCTTTTACCATCGGACAAAGAAGGTGGCTTTGCTGTTTTGCCTTCCCTTTTGTTTAAGGACAAAGCCACCATGGCTATAAACTCTGTTTTTAAACCCAGCCACTCTTCTATAGCAAAAGCTAAGTTGAAAGCGAAAAGGCTTCGCAGCTCTCTCGGCCTAGAAAAAGTTGCTAAATGTATTGACAAATCAAAGAAGCTAAGTCTTGACATCTTTTTTACTGCTGAGACGCATAAGATTGACTGCCTACTACAGGTTATAGTTTCTGAGAACGGGACCTGGCAAAAACAGGTCGCCTTGTTTTCAAAAGAACAGCTCAACCTTTTAACTATTGACGATCCTTTCCTGATAAAAGACTCTGAAGCGGTTATTAAGTTTTTAAGGTCTAATGACAAAGGACTGGAGGCTTTCTCAATAGACGTGAAAGATTTATATTATTCACTTCCACATAACGAACTGCTCCAGTGCTTAGAAGAATGCATTGATTCGTTTGGGTCGATAAACTTCCAGAATGCGTCAGGTATGCCAGTTCAAGGTTTTCTGGAATTGCTTTCATTTTATTTAAAGTCAACGGTTGCATCTTGGAATGAGCAACATTTTATTCAAAAAAGCGGCGTTTGCATAGGTTCCTGTTTGGCACCAGTCCTGAGTGACATCTTTCTCGCGCATAAGGATCGTCACATTCAAAAAGATCTCGACTTGTCTCTCGTTGTGAAGGTCTGTAGGTTTGTTGATAATTTCATTGTATTTATTGATTGTTTGGATACTGTTTTTGAAGTTGTTGTCATAGTCTTCTAGACTTGTTTAAGAAGCACTTGTTTCCTCTTGAACTTACGCATTAGTTACCGTCTGGAAATTTGATTAGGTTCTTAGACCTAACACTCTGTCTTAGAAGTACTCATTTGTGCTGGCTGTTTTCACCGAGAAGTGGTAAACCCCTTTTACCTTTCCACTCAGCTCATTCAAAATTGGTGAAAAGGGGTATCATTAAAGGTTGCCTGGTAAACGCTCTCAAGAGGTCGTGCCCGCACTCGATGCAATGCAGTTTCAAAGCACAGGTAGAGCGCATCTTAGGCGCCGGTTACTCGAGCGCCCAGATTTTTGGTGTTGCGGAAAAACTTTTGAAGCAAATTAAAAATCAAGGAGGGCGATCTCAGCCTCAAAGCGCATCTGTTCCCATGAAATATGTTGCAGTTCCGTATCTGCATAACGTGTCGCATCGGCCGAAGAAAAAAATCGGTAAACGCGCTGGTGTCACTGTTACTTTTTCCGCCCCAGAAAAGCTTACAAAGCTATGTAAGCTGGTGAATAATCCAGCTGCTATTAAAGGAAGATGCACTGTGAAACACAGAACGCGCTTTGTACCTTGTGTTATTGGTGTCGTATATCTCATTCCGCTTTCTTGCGGAATGGTATAAATAGGGCAAACCGGAAGGTGCCTTAATGACCGTTTAAGAGACACAATAACAATGTACACAACGTAGTTACAGGACACCTCGGAATCCACTGCAGAGACTGCGGCTGCGTGCCAGTTTTTGAGCGTTGCGAGGTATTAAGCAAGCACAACTCGTTGTTGCAAAAGGAGATTGCGTATCTCGATCTTTTTTAAGTTACATATGCATTTGTTTTCTCAGCCCTTTCAACAAGAGACAAGAGTTTTGCTGACATTGTATCGCAGTAGTTCTTCCTGCACCCTTCTACGCATGCCCATTTTTCTCATTTTTCGCCTATATATGTACACCACTTAGATATTAAATCTTTGTTGAAAGTCAGCGCTCTTTTCTGTCCTTGTTTTTTCGCTTCCGTAGTTACGAAGTAACTACTTGTAGGTTGCGCTGTTCCTGCATTCAGTTACCTTGTTTAGCTGTGTCTGGGTTTGCTTCGTTGGGTCCTTTACTAGCTGCGTGTATGCGTTTCGAAGCGACGGCCAAATTTCGAAGTCACGGCCATCCTTGAAAGCGAGCCGAACTGGAGGAGAAGGTTATTACTCGAGTCGTGGCACGTATACAGAGGACAGTCCATAACATCAACCGCTCTCTCGGAACCCTTCCCCCAGTGTATACACATGGACTGCGCTCCACGACAAAACGTAAGAGAGATGGGGGGTCATTGTTAACCCAGCGAGTGCTTTGAAGACGCCGCTGATACGTAGTCCCCACAGTCACCCCTGATGAAGGAACGAAGTCGGTTTTGAAACGTCGGGTTTTTTCAACGCTTTTGGTTGGAGTCTAAATCATTTCCCAGTTTCATACCCAACCAGACAGACTTCTGTCGAATGTTTACATATAAGTCAGTCAGCATTTGTTGATTAGGCAGCGTTCATCCATCGCTATTTCATAACTCGGGGATGCTGTATGTATGGATTTGATAAACCATTGAACTTACCTCTGCAACGACGATCACTCTACGGTCGTGAAGCTTTTTAGCAGACAGGCTTTTTTTTTTTTGCTTCCGCTGGTGAAATAGTTGTGCGTTTCCGCTGATTCGAAAGTATTGAATTCGCCCAAGTTACAAAATTAGTGCTAAAAACCAAATAGTTCACGATGTCACCATGCGACACCTCTGCGATCGCAGAGATATCTTAAGTAGTGTGCGTTTCGGGTCGAAGTGTGTACGGATTTACTCCGTCGCACAAGATAACCTTCTTTTCGTAGCGAGAACGCGCTTCTCTTAACAACTCTGAGTAGTACACCGCATTTAACGGCTGCCTTGTGCCAACTGGCGGCATGATGCACAAAAAAGAAAAAAAAAACGATCGCGAGAAAGATAGCGACAGCGACGTGGGAGTCGCCCGCTGCGCGCTGAAGCGCGCCTTGCAGGACCACAATAAAGTTTCGTAACCAACCAACCAAGTGGCAGGGCGGCTCTATCGTACTGATAACTGCAATCGTACAGCTCGCGCACACAGCCGGTATGAGCGGTGGTTCTTAAAGATGGCCACCGCAATAGGACCGCAGCAACAGTGACGTCACGTGCAAGCTATGTATAAAGGCTAAAGGATTCGTATGACAGAAACATTATTTATAGCCCCATCTGCGATCACGTCTTAGAATTTCGGCGGGCGCAATGTAGGTAATTTTTTTGTCTGCTCAAAAACATAAAGCAGGAGAAAGTACCGGAATCAAATGGGCCTAGCAGAACAGATCAGCAATCGGCTGCGCATACGCTTCAGCCTTTCTGCGAAGTGATTCGTTGTAGCGCTCCGTTTAGAAGAAAACAGCACACCAGATGGCGCTCGCAGCAGGGAAGCGAGTATTCAGTTCGGGCTGTCACGGTGGATGGACGTGTTTTTTGAGCGCTCCGGATCGACTGCGCAGATAAGTGTTTTTGCATGTTTTGAGCTTGTCTTTATATATTATAAGGCAGCGGTTGAAATCTTCGTAGCATTTATTTTATGGTACGGCTTTTTCGGAGCTAGTCACCAGGTATTTATTAGTTAGTGCGGGTGTGTGTGTTCGGGAAAAAAACATTTTTTTGATGTTTTTTTTTTCTTTTGCCACCCCGTGGGGGAGCTGCGCGTACATTGAACACGCAAATTCTTGTAGTAGAGCTTAGGCTTTCTTTTTTTTTCGTAGTGCAGGGCTCGAGTTTAGTAATTATCGAGTATAGGGACAATTGGTGTCAGAAAGACATGGTTAAAAAGACTGTAAAGCGTTCAGGATGTGTGTTTGAAAGTGGACCCAAGCGTAGAAGAGGATGGAGAAGAGGCTGACGCGAAGTGTAGGCAATGTGAGGTCGAAGAAAAAATGAAAAAAATGATGGTTGCCCAGAGTGAACTGCTGATGAGAATCGCCGAGCTCGAGACTGAGTTGGCGACAGAGCAAGAGAAAACGAGGGCAATAGGAGAAAGACTGAAGTCCGCCGAGGAAGCACTAGCGAAGCTGAACAAAGAAGCGGCCTACGGAGAGAACAGTAGGGAACCGGCAACCAGAACGTTGGAGAAGGAAGAACAAGCAAGTTTGCCAAAAACAGGTTTAGCCGGTTCAACTGTCGCAAGGCCCAGCTTCAGCGAGATAGTGGTGGGGCTGGGAGGGGACAAAGCAGTCGGCGTCACAGGTGCAAGTAGCCCCCAGGTGCAGGACGCTCCAGCTGAAAAGTCACTGCATGTGATAATCACCGGGGACTCAAATTTAAATCGATACACAGAAGCCATCAAAGAGAGGGTAAGAGGTGACAAGAGGGTTGCAGTAGGGGCGTTCCCAGGACGCAAGCTTGAAGCAGTCATGAGGCAAGCGAGCGCAAAACTCAAAACTACAGCTGATAGACGAAACCTCGTGATAATTTCAGGTGGTTTAAACGATGTCTTGAATGAAGATACAGCAGGACTAGCAGCCACACTGGCGAAAGGCGTCGATGACATGCGCGCCACTTCTCCTAAGGTACAGGTAGTGATATGCACGATACCGGAGGTACCGGTGCGTGATAGCAACCTGCAAAGAGCGGTTCTCAACGCAAACCAAAAGATATGGCGGATGAGTCGAGAGAAAGGCTTTGAGGTGGTGGAAATAAACAGAGAGGTGCATAGGTGGGGTGGTTTTCAACGAGACAGAATTCACTTCGATGGGCGGCTAGGTCATGAGGTTGGCTGGCGACTCGCAGGACGCGCAGTAGCTTTTTTGGGGGGAAAGCGAGCCCTTCGGGGTGCAGGATAGCTAGTAACGAGGAAAACAACCAGGGAGACTCTTCGACAGGTGGTATGGACAGATACGATTCCAAAGTGGCACCAATATCTAAGATAGGTAGATTCCGGGGCAGAAATAGACGTAGCCACGAGCGCCGAGCCAATTCAGACATAGGGTATATTAACATGCAGTGTGGTAGGAACAGGCTGAAGTGGGAAGAGATAGAAGAACAGCTAAGGGAAGAGAGGCCGATGGTATACGGTTTTGTAGAAACACATCTCAGGGACATGGAACAACCTCCGAACAATCCGGACTACGCGTGGGAATATTGTAATAGAACAGAAGGCAGCAGAAAGGGGGGTGGTATTGGGGCATTCATTCATAAATCTACAGACTGGCAAAGGGTCAAGCAGGAGTGCAAGGAACATTTATGGCTAAAAGGGAAAGTGGCAGGTCAAATGACACTCTTTGGTTTCGTGTATTTGGGGACGGGAGCAAAGGCCAGAAAGGAAAACCAGGCAGTGGTAGAGTGTATATCAAAGGACATTCAGGAGTTAGGCAGAGAGTGCGAGATAATTATACTAGGAGACATGAATGTGCACATAGAAGATATAGATGGGTATACCGACCCGACAGGCAAAATGATCATGGATATGTGTGAAAGGCTTGATTTGATCATTTGCAACAGCACCGAGAAGTGTGAAGGGCAAATAACATGGGAGGTAGGAAGGCTGCAGTCGACGATAGATTATGCACTGATGTCACATAGGATGTATGATAAGCTCAGGGGAATGCACATAGATGAAGGTGGCTCCAGAAGTCTGGGTAGTGATCACAAACATATCAAGCTAAGTTTTAGAAGAGCAGTCAAAGTGGAAAGGAGACAAGATGAGCAACTACAGGAAAATTGTTATCCAGAAAGGCAAATTGAAATAGCCACTAAACAAATTGAGAAAGTAATCACGGAGGATAATAAGACAGTTTGGACATACACGAATCTAATTAGACTCTTTGAGCTAGAGCTTGCTAAGACGCGTGACAAGTCACCCCGGAAAAGAAGACACAAACCCAAAAGTTGGTGGGATGAGGAAGTTAAGAGAGCCATAGCAAAACGTCAGGAAGCCTCTAGGGAACACAGACATGCTAAGCAGCGGGGTGAACCGACAGATGATGTTGAAAGAAAATGGGAAACTTTTCTAAGCTGTATAAGGAATGCATCCCTTCTGATCAATGAAAAGATTAGAAGAAAGGGAGCTCAGTGGCTGGCAGAAGTACATAAAAAAGATAGAAAGGCAGCTGCAAAATTTTGGAACCATCTAAACTCCCTAAAAAATGAGACGAGCCTAGAGCAGAGTTTTATAACTACAGCCCAAGGTGCTAGGCTAGAAGGGGACGAAGCTATTGAATATATAACAACAAGGGTGACAGAAAAATTTCAACAAAGAAGTACTTTATGCACCACAATAGACAAGGACGAATCAAGTGGTGCAATGGCTCCATTTTCACAACGAGAGTGGGAAAGGGCTGAGAAAAGGGTTTCTAGTACTACATCAACAGGCCCAGAGTGCATTCCAATTAGGCTGATAAAGACATTAGGTCCGAAGTCTAAGCAGGCTTTGAGAGAGGCAGTGAGCAAAATAATAATCGATGGTGAAGTTCCCGATGGATGGAAACTTAGCAGGATGAGCATGATCTATAAAGGAAAGGGGGACAAAGCTGACATTAACAACTACCGTCCTATAACAGTGACATCAGTGGTCTACAGGCTGGCGATGCAGATTATAAAGGAAAGACTGCAGGCATGGATAGAGGATGAGGGGGTGCTGGGGGAACTGCAGAATGGGTTTCGGAAACATAGGAGGTTGGAAGACAATCTGTTCTCACTGAGGCAGTGCATCGAAATAGCAGAAAAGGAACACAGGCCCCTGTGGCTAGCATTTTTGGATATCAAGGGAGCGTACGATAGCGTGGTTCAAGAGGAATTCTGGGGAATACTGGACACACTAGGCGTGGAACATGTAGTCACTAATCTTTTAAAGGGTATCTATAAAGGTAACAAGGTAGTTATAAAGTGGGAAAAACAGGTATCCAAGCCTGCAGCGGTAAAACGGGGGCTTAGGCAGGGGTGCCCCCTCCCTATCGAAAAAATTGCCATGGTGGATACTGGAAAACATGGTGGGCGTAGTGGAAATAATAGTGGGCATGGTGGAAATAATAGTGGGCATGGTGGAAATTATGATGGCTATGGTGGGACGTAGTGGAAAATATGGTCGTTATGCCGGGACATACGGGTGGTATGGTGTACAGATGATGGGTAAAGTGGAAATGATGGTGGAAAGCAGAGGCTAGATAGTGGGCAATAATGGGACACTCTGCCCACCATTGCGATAATGCTGGGAAGCCCTAAGCATATGGTGGGTGGTGCTTATTATGGTGGGCTACATGGTGTACCAAGCTGAGAAACTCTTCCCACCATTGCGATAATGCTGGGAAGCACTAAGCAGATGATGGGTGCTGCTTGTTATGGTGGGCCACATGGTGTACCAAGCTGAGAAGCTCTGCCCACCATCGCGATAATGCTGGGAAGCAGTAAGCAGATGACGGGTGGGCTTATAATGGCGGGCAATATATATACTGTACCAAGCTGGGATCTGTACACTACATGTTCTACCATTATGATTTCCACCAAAGGTTTGGCCTACTGACCGAGCCCGTACAATTGTGTTATCCGTGCTTCCGGGTTTCAGAATACACAATTACGACGATTAAGTATGACAGTACAGCGCAGCCATATGGCATCAATTAACCTAAATGAAGCATTTTTCATTGTGTATGGTGTCCGCTCAAGAAGCAACAAACATCGATGCGACGCGATTAAAGCACTCCCAGATAACGTACGTCTCTTCTCACCGACAGCTGCCGGTCGCACTCGCCGGCACTTCTCTAGCTTTTGTACGAGAACTCACACGTGGCAATTCGTGTGCTTGGTGAACCATTATGATAGCGTAATGTTTCTGGCACACTGCATTCGTTTTGGCCAAGCCGTTATGTAGTTGTTGTTTTAGCGAAAGAGCTACAGCATTGCGCTGGCGCGACCGCCCTCTACATTGCGCGAAAAGCATCCCAATACTGAATCAAATAAATTAGGCGGGCGTATCTATGGAATGAGCCTAGAAGCGTCACAAAGCGTGAGCAGATGTCGCCCTTTAGAAAAAGCGCGAAATGAATATTAAACTTGGCAGACCTCGCCGGTAAACTGTTGCTGCTCCCCAGTCCACTTGGTTTTTTTTCTTGAATTTGTGAATTTAAAAAAAAATAGCACTAGTGCCATTAACATAGTGGCAATCGTTACAGGCCGCAGTTGCTTGTGTTTAATAATTGTGCAATTTTTAGTAGCAGGTGTAGATCTTGTCTATGTTGCGTACACGACAAACATAACTAAAGTTGAACTTTAAGTTTGTATGCCAACTAAGTGTTTAACACTCAGTCAACGTCATGATGGTGTGGCGCAGTGGTTAGCGTCTTCAAATGGGAATCCGCAGGTTGCACGTTCGATCCTCCGTGGCGCCTTGTTTTTTTTTTTTTTTTACGGGACGGGTGTTTTTTCTACCGCTTTTATAGAATTCTTTTTTATTTTTTGTGGCAGCTCGTCACGGTGATTCTGACGTCATTTCGCGCTCAAGTGTTTCCGGCACTGCAGCACCCACCATACCCACCATGCGCCATGGTGGGCGTTTCCCACCATTCACCCACTACATTAATTCACTATAATGGTGGGTGGTGGTTTCCACCATGCCCACCATTCGTTTTTTTCCGATAGGGCTGTCACCCTTATAATTCATGATGTACCTACACGGATTAGAGGCAAAATTAGAGGGAAGTGGACTGGGCTTCAACCTCTCTTTAGTCAAACAAGGAAAACTTATTGATCAGGCACTACCAGCATTAATGTACGCAGATGATATAGTGCTAATGGCCAACAACAAGGAAGATTTGCAGAGATTGATGGACATCAGCGGTAATGAGGGAGATAGGTTAGATTTTAGATTCAGTAAGGAAAAATCAGCAGTCATGATTTTCAATGACAACGAAGGTAGTGAGCTTAGAATACAGGAGGTCACGCTAGAGATAACAGATAAATAAAAATATCTGGGCGTATGGATAAGCAATGGGACCGAGTACCTGAGGGAACACGAAATATACGTGACGACTAAAGGTAACAGGAATGCAGCAGTGATGAAAAATAGGGCACTGTGGAATTACAATAGGTATGATGTTGTGACAGGAATATGGAAAGGGGTCATGGTTCCTGGGCTGACGTTCGGCAATGCGGTCTTGTGCATGAGATCAGAAGTTCAAGCAAGATTAGAAATTAAACAACGTGGAATAGGTAGGCTTGCTTTAGGAGGTCACGGGAATACACCAAATCAGGGAGTACAAGGTGATATGGGATGGACATCATTTTAGGGCAGGGAAGCTAGCAGCAAGATAAAATTTGAGAAGCGATTGAGAGAACTGGGGGAGGAGCGTTGGGCTAGGAAGGTTTTCAGCTACTTGTACATGAAGAATGTCGATACAAAATGGAGAAAGCGAACTGGTAAATACTTAGAAAACAGCAGGTGGCCAAACCAAAAAGAACTATCGGTTAAGAAGAAAGTGAAGGAAACGGAAACTGACATGTGGAGAATGGGCATGATTAAGAAGTCCGCACTAGAGATCTATCGAACTTTTAAGCAGGAAATTGCCAAGGAAAGGATCTATGATAATACTCGGGGTAGTTCTCTACTGTTTGAGGCCAGGACGGGAGTACTGCGAACCAAGACATATCGGGCCAAATACGAAGGGATAGACACAGTATGCAGTGCGTGTGGAGAGGAAGAAGAAACTGCCGAACACTTGATAATGTTCTGTAAAGGGCTTCACCCTATAGTTCAGGATGATGGCGCAGAGTTTTTCAAAGCACTCGGGTTTAGGAACAGGGAGGGCAAAATATACTTTAAGCGGGTAGACTTAACTAGAAGGAGGTTATGTGATTGGTGGCTAAAGTCAAGGCACGAGTGAAAATTAAATTCTTCACTGCAAAGTACGAATCCTCAAACTCACTTTTTAAGGAAAAAATATAGCTTTTGGTTCATTAAGTATTACGGCTTGGTGGCGCTAGCCACCGCCCGATCTAAAGGGTACAGCCATATCCATTCATCCATCCATCCATCCTAGCAGCAAGATAAAATTTGAGAAGCTATTGAGAGAAATTGGGGAGGAGCATTCGGCTAGGAAGGTTTTCAGCTACTTGTACATGAAGAATGTTGATAGAAAATGGAGGAAGCGAACCAGGAAATTGACTGGTAAATACTTAGCAAACAGCAGGTGGCCAAACCAAAAAAAACTATTGGTTAAGAAGAAAGTGAAGAAAACGGAGACTGAAATGTGGAGAATGGGCATGATTAAGAAGTCCGCACTAGAGATCTATCGAACTTGCCAAGGAAAGGATCTATGATAATAATCGGGGTAGTTCTCTACTGTTTGAGGCCAGGACGGGAGTACTGCGAACCAAGTCATATCGGGCCAAATACGAAGGGGTAGACACAGTATGCAGTGCGTGTGGAGAGAAAGAAGAAACTGCCGAACAGTTGATAATGTTCTGTAAAGGGTTTCACCCTATAGTTCAGGATGATGGCGCGGAGTTTTTCAAAGCACTGGGGTTTAGGGACCGGGAGGGCAAAGTAGACTTTGAGCGGGTAGACAATTAACTAGAAGGAGGTTATCTGATTGGTGGCTAAAGTGAAGGCACGAGTGAAAATTAAACTCTTCACTGCAAAATACGAATCCTCAAACTCACTTAAAAAAATAAATGTAGTTTTTGGTTCATTAAGTATTACGGCTTGGCGGTGGTAGCCACCGCCCGATCTAAAGGGTACAGCCATATCCGTCCAACCATCCATCCATCCGTTTCGTACGCTTGCGCATTGTAGGCGGAAACTCGTTTACCTTGTTACATTACGAGAACATTAAAAGCTACCATATCCTACGCTCAGCGCTCGCGTTACATTGATAAACAATCGTGGGGGTTGCACGTACCCTCTTCTGTTGCAGTTTTTCCTTTCCTGTTTGAAACGATTCGCTCGATTCTGCGCGACACGCCCTACGAGTGGCCGACTGGAGTACGCGAATGCTTCTCGTTCACATGCAACATGCGAATCACGAGCGGCGTTTCATTTATTCATGACTAGCGAACCACGCCCACATCCGGGAGTACGGCCTCGTAGGAGCGCGCGTACGTGTGCCCTCCTCTCGGCAGCTTAGCTCCAGTGACGGATGCCCAAAACAAATCTCCCTCACAAGACCTGAGGGGAGTGCCGGGACGCGAGTGTTGGCACAGAGGTATGCATGATGAGTTACGTGAGGCTCTGGGTACTATTCTCTGGGACAAAGTGCCTCCGGGTGCCACGTCTCCTTCCTATCTGACAACGGCACCGATGCCCCAAAGGCGCCCGCAAAAATGTTTGCGGAGGTGGGGAGGAGGGTGGAGTTGTTCAAAGTTACCTGGCGATCCTGAAAGCCATTTGGGACGGATGCGGGAACTGAGCGCCAATCAAGCTGTAATGAGAACTAATAGACATATTCAAACGAAGTATATATATAGGGGAAGTTAGTTGCAGTATGGTGTTATAAACGAGGAGAAAACTTGCTGCCAGCAAGGACCGAACCTACAACTTTCAAACAACGCGTCCGATGCTCAAGCAAATCAGCAACGGCGGCTTGTCATCCTTCCGTCCACTTTATTGGGTTTAACTGGGTATTCTCAAACCTGGAATTGTTAATCAGCGCCACTCGTTGGCATCGTTTTTTTTTCTTCCTGGTGGCGTAACGTAGCTTATGTGGCTTTTTTTACGAGCTGGCAGTTACCAATATTACTTCGCGCAGTACTTGAAGGCATGAAGTCTGCCAGAACGAGACTCTTGCTTCGGCAAAGTAAGGGAAATATTTACTTTTCGCTTCGTTAGACTCAGCATTAGGGCAAACAAATATAATTATGTTATTTGTAGTAATTCAGTTTTAAATGAAAAAATAACTTGCCACCAGCTGGGACCGAGCCTTGTGTTGAGAAAAAGGAAACCCAAGTCCCCTTTCGGATTAACCAAGCTGTGCGGCTAATTGCTACAGCGTATGTAAATACTAGCAGAAATTCCAGAAGGAAGGGGTCTGGGAAACATACAAACATATTTAGACGTAAACATCGGACGTGGTTTGCAAAACTTGTAGCAAAACAAGAGAAAATAATTCTTCCTTACCACAACTTGTTACCGGAAGACTATACGTTTCTGTATCCAATAATCACGAATTTTATTTCAAACTTTGTTGCCATAACCTACTACAGTGAACTGTGGCATGTACGAATGTTGGTTTAACGAATATTTCAAGATAACGATCTCTTAGAAAATATCCGGTGGTTTTTTGATACAATCTATGCTAAAATAATGTTGCCACTGCTCTTACATAAATGGACGGTGAACATGACACAATTTATTCAGACTCGAAGGCTGCTATGAAGGCATTTCAAATGGATATGGTGGCTCTCCAGGTCTTACAGATCCTTAAAAAAGCCAGAGACCTCAAAAACCACTCATTGGTCTGGTTTCCTACACACCTTGGACTAATTGAGAGTGCTTTGATCAATCCGAACGAGCAGGCACATTCGGCTACACGAGGTTTGACTGACCGTGTGCCGGGTGATTACGCGTCATCTCCTGGGTGATCCGAGCCTCTCTGCACGTACAACGAGATATGCAAGCACCATTACCATTCAAGAAGGTTGCTGCCCCTGCCACAGTCCTCGCTGTGCAGGGCCCGAGCTGTTACTCTGAGACTGCTCCAAACAAGAACCTACCCGAGCCCTGCGGCACTGCACACAATATACCCGAACAATTCTCAAGCCCGGATTGCCCCTTGTGTGGCGGTTATGCTGACTTCGAGCATGTCCTGTGGGGCTGTGCCCCTGCCAGTCCCCCTTTTAAAAAAGAGGAAATTAACAAGCTGTTTAAGGCGCAGGACCTCACCTCTCAAATCCTGGCCGTTTATTGGGCCCGCGCAAGGGTGGTCAGGTTTAACCTGACCGTTCCTGAGTGGGCATATAACCAGGTGACTCTGAGTTAACTCACGTCTATTATGGGCCTAATTAAAGTATTTCACTTACTCAGACGATTTTCTGAGAAGTGAATATTTCCGTTCAACAAACTTGATCTGCGGACGTAGGCCGATTTTTGTGATCAATGAAGTTTTGCACTCTGCAGCACTGCAATATAGCCGATGTGTGCCCTCCTTAAAACGGCCATTCATTCGCGGGGGTGCAACATCGCCTGTTCATGCAGTGCAGCCCTTGGTGTTCTCTGTGTCGCTGAGGCGAAGTGGCCGTGCGACAGACGAAAACAAGCCACGTGCGCTTCTGAGCATGCGCAGAACTACAATAATTGGAAATTGTTTCTCACGTTCTTCTAGAACTGAATGCAGACGAGTACCGCGAAGAAGTAATGGCTGAGGCAGGTTCAAATCCTGTATCTCAAGCCGAAGCCACAGCATGAATTTTACTAGAATGTTGAGAGACTTTTCTAGCAGCAAGCTGTGCCAGATAAGTAGCGCACAGAAATGTAGAAACCCTGGACTGCTTTGTTTCTTCTTATGCCCAAACCAAAATTACATAATTATTTTTTTTAAATAAGTTGCATTTCACACTTTCAACTCTTCAGTACCTAATGCCATTTTCTGTATTCTTGCGAATATTCAATTCATTAAACTTTCAGTTAATTGAACTATTCGTTGGGGTCCCTCAAGGAGGCCGGATTTTCAGGCACTAAAATTAGAGGTGAGGCGCTATTAGACCAAAATTACTATTCGCTTCAAATTCGCTTTGACGCTAAAATACACTATTCGCACAAGCTTATAGTAGCACCATATGTAGGAAATGGAGTAAAACGCACCCTGATACACATTCGAGTAGACACAGTGATTACGCTTCTGTCGTCTTTCAATTTGCTGACGTGTGCGTAAATATTGTGCAATTTTGATTTGCACCGACCAAGCTCCCGCTTTTGAGACCATAACTTCAGTCTTTGACTGGGTGCTGAGGCGTTTATTCTAATGACTTCTTGTGGCTGCGTGGTCTTTCTTTCTGAAACTTTTTGTGGCTGTGCAGCTGTGCAGATGCCCGTGGCATTGGTGTGCCTGCAAAAAAAAAGAATCAAAGCAAAGAAAAAGGGCACACATTTACAAATGCAGCAAACGAAATAAAGATTTACATCATTGGACAACATCAGAGGACGGTCATTGCTGGTATTTTTGAAAACCGGTGACAACATGGGGCCATGAACATATATAAAAAAGAGAGACCTGCAGAAAATAAAGTTTGTAAAGCAACTCTGCATGTCGTAAGGTGATGACACGATTGTAGCGTACAAGAGAAGAAGCTCGCACGAGTCAGCTCCGGTTCATGACAAAGTATAACACAGACCATGAACAATTAGAAGTCGGCATTTTTTACAGAGAAAGCTGTCATGAGATCACAACAAGGGTCGCGGGCATCGTAGTTGTTCGCCGCCAGTATCCGTAACCACTCTCGTTGCAAAATTATTTAAAAGAACAATGTCAATAAAAATGCTAAGGTCAAACTCCGTTGCAAACTCAACAAAGGCAGGCTACATGCCAGGAAAGGAATCGCATTATGTGTAATAAAGTGCTTTAGAACAGCTAAGGAACAGCTAGGCGTCACACAATGCGAATTGCATAACGAGTCGGTCGTCAAAAGGAGGGGGGGGGGGTTATTTTGTAAGAAGGAAAAGAAAAGAAAAGTGAGCCCCGTAACTGTCTGCTTCAGAGAGCGACACCTCAACAGTAGCTTACAAGGTATGGGGGTGAGGAGGGATTAAAAGGATAGGAATAAAGGTGTAGAGAGAGAGAGAGAGAGAAAGAGAGAGATGAGGTAAGCGTGAAAGCGTGAGAGCGACGACATATCGAGGGGATAGGAGAGATAGAAAAGATGGAAACACGGTCACAGGAGTCCGAGGACGGGGCACCTCTTGCAAGAGCTCTTGTCGGCGGCAGAAGATGGCGTAGAGCAAGTCCAGTCGGTCAGAGCTACACTGTGGTCGGAGGTCGGCGTCAGGAGATGACGTAGGGCGAGCCCAGTCGGCCAGAGCTACGCTGACGTCGGAGATCGCGAGGGCACAACCGGTCGTTGTTGTAGTTGTTGTTTCCCTGTGCAAATGGTTCGTACCCAAAGGAGGGGATTGGCCGATTATAAGGTGAATTTGCCCAATACTTTCAGCATTGCGTCATTCCTACAAAACTTCTGTAATTTAAATTGATTTGAAATGCCGATAGCAAGTTTGCAGGAAAAAAAATAAAGAAAAATAGTGAGACCGTAATTTAGCAAGAAAATCGTTTAGTCGCGGTGATGTATTCCTGAACGGCGAATGAAACATCCCTGTGGCTGAAACTCAGTGTAGAGGCTCCAAATGAAAGAAGATCAGGTTGTGATAATTGCAAGCCCAGTCTTTGAAGAGGAGGTGCTAGTATGCTTTGCCTGAATAAATCGAAACGGCGGCAATGTAATAAAAAAATGACTGATCGTTTTCTATTTATTACAGTAAATGCACATAGGGGAATTCAATATACCTGTTTTATGCAAGTAAAAATTGAGGGAGGTAACGCGGCAACGAAATTTTGTGATGACAACTTCCATCATCCTTGAATTAGACAGTTCACTGCGCCAGGAAAATAACAAGTGGTTGTACTCCGGAGAAGCCGTCAGTGCAGGGTCTGATAAATTTTGCCTGATTTTAAGTGTGCGAAATCGTGCCACCGTAATGTGTACTGTATGAGGGAAAATAGGAATGATGGGTGTCGAAAGCGATGCCTTCTCAAGAGAATCAGCTATTTCGTTTAACAACAAACCTTTGTGCCCTGGTGCTCAGATTAAATGAATACTTCGGAGATGACAGGGACCCAATTATTGAAAAAGTTTCAGTATGGGTGAGCGGCTGGATGCGGACAGAGAAGAGCACACTGATAATGAATCAGTTATGACTGCTATGACTGGAATGGAAATATTTACCTTTCGCAAAGCTAACATTATTGCCATAAATTCAGCCAGAAAGACAGGAAGAAAATCTGGTAAGCGAAGTGAAAATGACCAATCAAGTACGGGGCAATATATTCCAACGTTTCATCTGATTGAGATGCGTCCGTTGCTATAACGACATTTGTTGGCAGAGTACTTAAATGGTCCTACAATAAACCATTTAAAATGCCTGTAGGTAATAGTTTAGCGTGAGTTGGGAAGATATCATGGTAAACAATTTCTGGAGAAATTTGTTGCTCAGTTAAATGAATCAGATCACGAACTTGTACGTTTAGAGGCTCAAGTAACGATTGAACAAATACTATTTGTGGTTTGTGAAATCTGGGCCAATGCACGGAGAAGAATAGGTCAAGATTGGAAACAAAAATAATTTGTTCAGGGTTAAATGGTGTTTCATAGAGTCGTAAAAAGGTCTGCACAGTAAGAATGTTAAAGCGACATAATAGTATACGTGCTTCAAGGTATAACACTGCATTTGCAGTATATACTTTGGAAGTCCTAAGCAGAGCCGTAAAGCCTCTCTTTCCAATAGAACGAGCAGTCGAAGTTTGTAGGCTGGCGCACCAGAAAAAAGAACGCAAGCCAAACTCTAACACAGGTCGGACATACATTTTATATATAATCAAAACTGCCTTCCTTTTCATACCTGATCTACAATTGCTCAACCTCCGCAATACGCCCATCGCGCGTACTGCTTTTGTCGCGATGTATTCAATGTGAGGGCGCCAATTTAGATGTTCATTATACTAACTCCAAGATATTTCAATTATTGTACTTGTGGGATATCTTGAAGCTTGTAATTAATAGATATGTGCATGGGATCTTTGATAGAAAAAACGAGAATAGCACATTTACTGGTATTCCGGTTCAACATCAATCCATCCAGCCAATGTTCCATTTCATTTAGATATGCTTGTAAGATAGTGTACAGACAGTGGAAGTCATGTGCCATAGCAAAGAAAGCAATGTCATCGGAATAAACATAGGTTTTCACATCTGGATGAACGGGGATGCTACTAAGCAATATGTTGAATAATACCGGGGAAAGTACTGACCCCTGAGGTATACCTCGGGTTTGCTTGTGCTTACAGGAAGAGAAACCGCCTTGATAACAATTGAATTCTCTTCTACTTAAAAATTCCGTACAATACAAATACAAGGTGGAAGTCCATGACTCCATAACTAATTAATCAAGGTAGAATACTCTACACTATCGTATGCTTTACATATGTCTAACGTTACTAAAGCCGCAAACTGCTTTTAGTAACGGGCAATATGAATACGACTTTCCATATCTACATGTGCATGCCATATGGAATATCCAGATCTAAAGCCAATTTGGGAAGAACTCAACAGTTGTTTCTCGTTAATAAACCGAATCATACGGCCATGATGTACCCTTTCAATAAGTTTTGCTACATTAGATGTTAAGGCTATCGGTTGTATGTTGTTTAAATTATAGCCTGCCCCCTGTTTCTTAAGCAATGGTATAATTTTCGCAATCTTCCATTCAGAAGGGATCCATGCTCTTCTAAGGGAAAAATTGATGAGACCTAAAAGATCATTCGGATATTCCCTGTGTAAAATTTTTAGCATTGTATTAGTTATTTCATCGGGGCCTGGTGCTGCATTTGGCAATCTTTCCATAGCCTGATTTAATTCGGAAGTCGATATTTCTGTGTAGTCATAGATGGTTGTTGTGTAAGCCGAATTAGGAAGATGCGCTGATAACCTGTTTTCTAATTGTTCAGCCAATTGATTAAATGATTCCTGTAGTTCCTGTGAGGTGTGAACTACTGAGTTAACGTTTCCTGGTATAGGGGTCTTTTTCCTTCCACGAAAGAAATTGAATAAAGCACGTTTGCTATTTGATTTAGACAGGTACTTGAAATGTTCTTGGTTATATTGCTCTTTCGCTCGCGATACAGTGCGTTTAAATCTTGCCGCAATGAACAAATAATCCTTCCAATTTTTTGGACTCTGATTACATATAAGTCTTTTCCATGCAGCTTTTCTTCTTCTATAGTCTCGTGTGCACTCATTATTTCACCATCTACTAGGTTGGGCACTTTTGGTTGACGACGAAGCAATTGCAAATTCTGAAGTGTTCTTAGAGATTTTTAAAGCGGAACAGACATTTCTGTCGAGGTCTTCATTTTGACCACTGGAAACTGCCCTAATGTTGGAACGCAAGCAGTCTTTAAATTTTTTGTAATTCATCAATGTTTTCTCTGTCCTTTCAATAGATTTCACAGCACATGAGATTTCAAAGTATACAGGAAGATGGTCACTGTTTGAAGAGAAATCAATTGTTTTCCAAGACTTTATTGAAACACTTGAGCTGCAAAACGTGAGATCTAATACCGATCATGTCCGTCCGCGAATAAATGCAGGCTGTCTATCATTTAGGCAGGTAAGGTTTTTATTAATCATCCAATCCCACAGAAGAGTACCAGAAGGGTCTGTTCAAAATCCCCACGAAACATGGTGTGAGTTGAAATCACCAGTCAGAAGGAAATCATTCTTGCAATTAGCTAAGGCAGTATCTAATTGTTGAGTATTATGCAAACCCGTTGGAAACCGAGGAAAAGGGCGGTGCCCTGGCAGACAGAGGTCTATTGCCAAAATTTCACAGTCTGTGGACATAAGCTGAAAAGCTGTGCTCGCTGTGCGGCAAAATTTATTCGAGACTAGTATAATTAGACCACCTCCTAGTGATGGACGGTCTAGCCGAAATGCTCTAAAATTGTTTAAATGATAATTCTTAACGGGGTCAAGCCAGGTTTCTTGTAATAAGATTATATCCGGATATAACTGATCAATGAAGCAAAGTAAGTCAGTAGAAGCAGAAATCAAAGACTTACAATTCCACCGTACCACTTTCAAGGTATCTATGTTGACGAGCGAAACACTTCAGCAACGGCAGCTTCTAAAATACTCTCCTTAATAAGTGCACTGACATTTTCGCTGCCCTTTTTAGGTTTTGTGTTTGGGCAAGGAGATTTTACAGGAGATCCAGTGCGCTTCTGACGCCTGAAATTTTGGCATACGCCCATTTCATTCCGATCCTCCGCGTGGGTCGACATAGAAGGTACAGACGAAATTGGGGTTTTCTCCTCTCGGAATTGCCGCTGTGGGGCTAAATTCGGCATCTCTTCCGCTGCACAAGGTGCCGACTTGGCTATTGGTACTGCTACTGCAGAAACCGGCTGTGTCATCTGTGAGCAAAACACTTGAGAGATGCACTCACTTACGCTCGTAACTATGTGTTCCAGCGCTTTCTACATCGCCTTTTCTACTGCAGCCTCAATAAGACTCAGAATCTTCGTATCACTTTGTTGTTCGTGCCTCGACGCGACTCCGGCATATCCAAAGGCCCCATCCTTCACAACTGTTATTGCTTCTCGCCGCGAACAACGACGTCTGTCCATGATTTCTATAAGTTGCGTTTCATTGGACCTTGTGGTCCAGTTCAGGTAATCGGCCGCGTGATTTCCTGCACAGAGGCAGCACTTTTCGGTTTCGGCGTTGCACTCTTTCGATATCACGACAGATGCGGCAACGTGAATTTGATTTACAGCCCCCTGCACTGTGAACAAACCGCCAACAGTTTTGACATTGGAGAGGACGAGAAGCGAGACGTTCGACTCTGAAAATGAGTGGCCACATTTTCAACTCGGACGGACAGGAAGTGCCGGCAAAGGTAGCAATAACCGACTCAGTGGGGACTTTCTCACCGTTAACTAATCGGTTGCATTGGTACACAGCTATGACCCCAGCACCAGACAGCTTTTCCAGAGTCTCAGCGGGCGTTAATCTAGAGTCGACTCCTCGTACAATTCCCTTAGTGCACGCTAAATGAGGCGGGATAAACGCACTCACCGGGACCGAAGCAAATGTCTTGTATTTTAGGATGTCAGAAACGCATGAAGGATCTGACGATCTGCATACCAAACCACCTCTTCCGAACTGACGAACATCACTTATCAGCTGGAAGTGCGGCGTCATGGCCTGCAACTCCATCTGGATTGCCTTCGGGTTGTGAGCCTAATAAATCCACCACTCGAAGGCACCAGCGCAACAGGGATGCTGCCAACACCACGGCGGAAAAAATATTCCAATGGCAATTCATCATTAGGCAAGGAGGCTGACCAAGGGCTGTGCCCTTGGCCAGGAGACAAATTATACATTAGCACTAATTCGATTGCTTAAACAAGTAATATGCAACATCAGCTAGCTTCAACAGGTCAAATTCACCCAAGGCTCAGCCAAACTACCGTCTGAAAGAGTCCGAAGGGACCAGCTACTGCAGGAACGGACTCGGACAGGAACGCCAAGAACAACGAACTACAACGAGATACAGTTGCGTCGGAAGACACAGTTGTGATGGGCCGAACGCGGTTATCGCGAGTAGGTATCACAAGGTCACTCGGTGCTTGTCGCCATGATTAGAGCAGCGAGAGTCGGCACGGAATCCAGCGAGCGAGTCCCACGTCAAATGGTACAACCCATTAAAATTGCACTAGGCATAATTCTTCACCGTCGTTAGCCACAGCATAAGAAAACTACACAAAATTCCTTGCAAGTGTGTGGCTAATAAGTATCACACTTCTCCGAAAAATGACGAAAGATGACATAATTAATGCCTGCCTACATCACAATGATTTGGTAATGGTGTAGTGGGTACCCTGCAACACTCTTGCAGGGTACCTGTAATGTGTTGCACGCTATTATGACAATAGGATATTCAGTCAGAAAGACCGGTGGAAGGTCATCATATTTCAATGGACTGCTTGCATATTTGAACTCTCTTTAGCGTGCACAGAAGACAGACAAAAATGTTAAAGGCACACAGGCGCACATATGCCTCGATCTTTCTCGTCTTTGTCTTCTGTGCACACTAAGAAAAGTTTATATACGGATACATACCAACCCGGCCAGCTATATGTTTTCGTGCAATCTGGTTGATTGGCTGGCTTATGGGGTGACACATGAAAACCTGTGTATCCACATCCACTGAGCTGCTGCGGTGGCAGGAGATGCTGGCTTTTAATGCAAGTGGGAGGGTCAGAAGTTTATAGGTTCCTGAACCGCATTCTTGAGTAATCATCGAAGATCTCGGTATCGGAGTTAAATTTCTCACGAATCGTTTGCCACTAAAATTTCTCGAATCCGTCGAGAACGAGCAAAGTCGCGGAGATTGGTCTCATACTACTTCGAGCGCCATCTCTTCTCTCTCGCCTTGACAAACCCACTGGAAACTACACAGGGGGTGATGGCACAGGGGAACAGGTTACATAGGTGCATCATGACCTTGAGTGTGTCATAAAGTACAATCTTCCTCTAATGCTGAGATTCCCAGGCACACTAGTGTGTAATTTTCGCAGACCTGAGTGCAGCTGCGACACCCCATGGCAAGATGTGCACCTGATCTAAACGCTGCTCTTGGTTCATTGTTGACTATTAACCAATAGCATGCTATCTGTTCAGTGACGCCGAAAGGTAGGCGCTGACAGCTCCTGTATAAAGACAGCCTTTGTATGAAACGACTGTGTATGAAAAGAGAGCTCCTGATGAAACGGCAACTTCATGTTGTGTTTGTAGGCTCTCTTTGTTACACAAAACTGCAAGATTTGTCCAACCTGTTCATAAAGTACGCTTTCTGAACAAACGGAGGCTACTTATTGAAAGCCATACCACAGTCCCTTAATACCGTTCTGGTCACGAAACTTCTCCGTCACTCTATGGGAGAGCTTGATATGGTGCCAAGAACGGCCGCTACGCGGCGCAAACCGCCCTAGGGGGGCCATCGCCCCGCTGCGCCCGGCGGAACGCACTGGCCGCGGCGGCATCCCGAAGGCTTTGTGTGGTGGCAGCTCGCGGTTTCTGCATCAGCGAAACGCGAACTTCATGTGCCAGTGCACCGTGCTCAAGGTGGACGGCATGAAAATTCGAATGAACAATGCCTAAGACGTGCTGTGTGACAGGTTGCCGCTCCGGATACCGAAGCAACAAAGAAAAGGCGTCGCTCTTCTGTTTCCCAAGTAGCGCAGAACTCCGAGAGAAATGGAAGCGAGCTATACCGCGGTTGGAAGCTGGCAGTTTCAGCTTCGAAAGTAAGAACGTTCGGGTGTGCGAAAAGCATTTTGATGCTAGCGACGTTGTGAGAACCGACGAGCACATCGTGAACGGGGTGGTCGTGTCGCTTCAGCGAGAGAGACCGAGGCTTCGCACGAACGCCGTTCCAAGAATTTTTGACGGGCTCTCGGCGTACCTGACAAAGCCAAAACCGCGTTCACGGCCTGCAACTCAGAGGCAACCAGCGAAGAGGCGGCGCGAATTGTCACCGTAATGCGCAGCAGTGGAATGCCAAAATGTCAACACCGACTCGGCAGAAGAAGTATCTGTTGCACTTTTTAGGGACAACAGCGGTGGTTGTACACTTTTTTTTAGATGTAGATTACATTTCTTCACTCGAGAAAAAAACAAAGCCTCGCGGGCAACTGTGCGCAGTTCATGCCCTGCAAGTGGTGGGCGGAAGCCACAGTGTTAAGCATAATGGCTGTGTATGTGAGCACGCCTTCCCATTTGTATATAGTGTTGTATATCTTGTATACATTACACTGTAATATTTTCGTACTATTCATATTTATCTGCATATAGTGTAAATAGTGTATATTCAAATACAGTTTATTTTAGGCAGTGAGCTAAGGCAGAGTGCAGCTGTTAATGAAACGAAATACACATTGTACAGTAGAGTCACAGATTGTGTAACATTGCTCAGAACAGCTGCAATAGTTTCTAGTGCTTTTCTTCTTCAAAGTGTTGTTCTCAGTGTATTTTGTGTAAATAAATGTTTTCCGACTTTCTCCCCATCACATGCACCATATGTGAATCTCCCATTCATAAGTACACACCTGACTACTAGGCGGCGTATCATTAGCACGAAGTTTAAGATTTATTGCATGCCTGAAATCATAAACGCCCTTCCCCCCCCCCTCCCACCCCAAAAATACAAACAAATGTGTGATGAGGTACCTCGGTAGTGGCAGAGGCGGCCAAGCGACTAGCACTGGCATCAAAATGAACTTCCAGATTAGGCTGCTGTACTTCCGTTCCCGGACAAATCATGGGTTGTCGGCCGGTAAATAATAATGCCCTAAACAGTAAACACGAGGAAACGTCAAGCGGCGGGTGTCCCGTGTAAACTGCGTGGAAAGAAGTGATCAATCAAATGTTGGGCACGTTTAGAGCGGTCGCGAAAGCCCTCGGCATCGAAAGTCCCCGCGTCAAAAAAGCGATCAGCGCTCACAAACGTGTGTCCAAAACAACTGCGCATTTGGGTATAAACTCAATTGAAAGGTCTGGAATAAAACTTTTGGCTCAACCATTCAGTTAATTTGAATACTTGGGTAGTAGCGCGCGAGAGGCGAGCCGGATATAAACCAATGTGATTGCTCCTGTACTACCCAGTCGTGTTTCATTTCGTTCACCTTCCTCCCCCTATTAGCGGCCCTACCAGAATATAAAGCTCACCTACCGCATAAACATAATCTCCCTTTGGCCGGGCGCAAATACAAACATGTTGTCGAGCAGATCAAGCAGTAGCTGCTCGCATCAAGAGCATGGAGCATAAGCATCGTCTTTCAACACTTGCGAGCTGTAGCTCGCAAGTACCGCTTCGAGGCATCGTAAGTATGCATATAATTGGGCTATGAGACAATTATTGACACAATGCGTTATCGCGCGGTGTGAGAACACTTTTAATGCGCTGCTGTTTATAAGGTGGGCCCGCACTTCCAAGTAAACTACGCGTGCGTTCCAAAGTAAACAGCTCTCATTCGTCGTCGACACTGGATCCCGTTTCAACTTATTTATCTGGTGGCATTGATGCGTTCAGAGAGGTTTAAAAAAAGGTAACAGGAAGAACAGCACGCACATAATCGCGTCGAAACGTCGGCCGCAGTGCGCATACAAGCCCAGCAGTGGCGGCGGCTTGTGGCCCCCATACGACGGGTGGCGCCTCTAGCGACAGATTTTGTCCCTATATCAACCTTCGGGCGGAGTTTCGTGACCAGAAAAAAATTGAAGGACTCTGGCCATACCATACCAGACCGAGAATTTTGAAAAAAAAAAGAAACAATAAAATAGTGAGGCCTTCAGACTGGTCTGTACAGCAGCTCAGGTATTCTTCACAAATTTAAAGAAACGCTTACCGTTGTGGTTGCCACCAGCAGAAACCACGTACGTTGTGCAGCTGGCGTCCCCACAACTCCAAAGCCGACATCGGCCACATCGAACTTCGAAGAATGCGCAGAATAGTCACGACTTTGTGAAAAAAAAATAAGTGTGTTAGCCCTCAGTTAAATTTATACGGAGATGGTGATTCCTAAAGCAAGGCATTTTCATACATCACAAACAAAAAAAGCACTAAATTGAACTGTTAAATAATTGCATGGACACCTGGCCACATTGTTCATAAAATTGTCACAAAAAACAGGCAACACTGGAAACCACAATGTTAATTAAAATATTGTGAAATATTATTATAATAGTAAGTGTTTTTTGTAAAAAGTTGTTATAAACAGTTTTTCAATTTTGGTATTAAAATATTAGTGTTGAATGTGCTCACTGAAAATCTGGCAACCATTAATTTTCGAAGTTTTGGCCACAAAACAAAATATTTTACAAAGTTTTTATGTATAATTACTATAATTTTGCTTATTTATTTAACGAGTTTTTTGTCTTTTTTTAAAACGTTGTTAATATTTACATATTTTGAGTCATATGTATGTATGGTTGCGACGACGGCCGCGAGGTGCTCGCTGGTTAGCATACTGAAGTGGTTCTTGAGAGAAAGGAAGAGAAAAGTGAGCCCCGTTATTGTCTGCTTCAGTGAGCGACACCGCCACTAGGGTGGCTAGAATATGAGGTGTGAAAAGCGGCCGCAGAAACCGGTCCCCAAGGCGCGCCGATGCCGCTTGGGGCGCTGCACGCACCGGCGCGGGTAGCCTTTCGCAGGCGATGTACGAATGAGCGCGCGCTGCTCGCCGCAGCGCGCTGCTCGCCGCAGAAAAACGAAGCAGTTTTAGCTGCCTATAGGCAGCTAAAACTCATCTGAGTTAATGTATACATTAACTCAGATGAGTCACGCATTAAGAGCGCCAAAATTTACCTATACCGCTAAGCGTGTGACTTGAGAATTGTTCCCAGCAGCATAAATTTAGCAGACACTTTTTCACAAAAACACAACTTTATTTCCACGCATGCCATTCATGCACTGCCACTAGAGTACGCATGGCTTTACTCTCCGCCCTTTCTTTTCGTCTTCCTTTTGGTTCATCCCTTTCAAAAAAAAGTGGACACGAGTGAGGCAATAAAATCGCACCACACTTTTCGTCAAAAAAGCAGCATGCTTTGCGCAACCAATTTGTTGCGTCTCGCCTATCCCCTTCATCATCTCAACGGCCGATTTGGCATGAAGACGTGATGTGCTCAAGAAGCGAGTGATTTTGTTCTCAAGGGATAATATCAGGTTATAGAAGGAATTCGACGGATACAAAAGTCCTCCGAGATCCCACAGCTTGCTTGCCTGGGCTGGGAGATTTCCTGGCACATTTTCTTTAGAAGCAAGGCAGGCGTTCTTGCAATCATCACAATTACTACGAAGTACACGCTTTCTTGCGACATAACCTGCGACATAATACACAAGGCGGGCGTCACTTCGCTCAACAGTGTATGACGCATGATCTACAGACACTTCTAGCACGTCAGATGAAAGTCTTTCGTTGTCTTCGTTGTGATCTTCCACCTCGTGCAGCATTTCTTCCAGAGAGAGAAGAGATTCCACCACTCCGTCAGCTACATTGCCACCCTTCGGACTCTTTGCCAGGCTATAGAAGCTGAGGCATCTATAAATAAACAATGCATATTTTACTCACAACAGCAGTCAAACATAATCAGATGCGTAACAAGTTTATACGACATGCAACATAAGGCGTAAAATTTGATAATAAAATACCTCGTGATAACAACAAACTGTGCAGGGGTTGGGTGATCATTGCCACCACCTGCCTGCCGCACGATTCCGAAACAGCGCTCAAGGCAGTCTTGGCTTAGGCGAGCCGTCATGAGATACTTGAAATGTACTTCCTCACACAGGTACTCCAGGAGGTGCTTCGTACTTTTCAACGTCACACGCAAACCCACTGCGGTACTTTTGCTTAGAAAGCCAAGTCCTCTTGCGTGAGCTTCCCACAAATCGAGGAACTTTAGTGCCTGGTCAAGCACAGCTTCCTTTCGGCTGTGAAGCCTGAAATAATGTTTATGTATGAAGCGTAGAAACTTTGTCTGGACTAATTATCGACAGGGTAAATATTTCACTCTTACCGTAAAGCTTCTGCTGGAAACCTGGATGTCATCACCTCGATTAGTTCCGCCATGAGACCAATAACGAGTCTTGTTGGCTCAACATTTGTGTATTGCTCCTCGATCTGATCTTTGTAAAAATCTAAGCACCGAGTCACTTGGGCACTGAAAACATGAAATGTTAAGTCCACACGCATTTTCTCGAATCCATTTGGAAAGATATGTGATCGAGTCAGCTTTGGTGCCACTTTCAAGGTGATGGCACTGCTGTCAAGTTTCCACATGGTTGACACATGATCCCAGTGGGCCTGTAAAATTTCCACATTGCATCAGGAACTGTTAAGGATTCAAATTAGCATTGAGAAGTACGCATTATGCATAAAAATTCCACAGAAATATTAGAGCCAACTTGCCCTTCCGTTGTGGGTGTTGAAGCCCTGCTTCATCATTGTGTTTCTCACGCACTTCATGAGGTGAGGGAAGTCCGATATAAAGTACAAAAATCGGTGTTTGTTGCACGGATGAACAACTCTGCACTGAATGTCATTGAGGGTGGCGCGTATCCCCAGGATGTTCCACATAGATCTGTTCCAGGGCGCACCATCACAGCAAATGTAATCCACGTAGAGGCCGGCTTGCTCACACAAAATTGTAGCTTCTACCAAAAGTTTTGTCAACAGCCTGGCTTTTACGTTCCCGCTGGATGAAAACACACCTGAAGAGAAATAGAGCATTACAAAACGCTTCGGCATATGTGCCTTAACAGTGCAAAAAATATATTACCAATGATTTGTGTCCATTTCCCCACAAATGGTTGGAACATTATGACAAGCCCATGGTCAGCTTTGCGGTGTCTTTCATTGGCATCGGTAAACTTGCCGAGGTCGACAAAGCCTTCAATATTGCTGGACGACTGCAAGTCCAGATGAGCAGAGAGTTTCATTTCATCCACTACTATGCCCCCATGCCTCTCCATTTCATCCATGTCTTTAACTTTTTTCTTCAGACAGCTCAGGAGTTTGGTATTAAACCCATAAGCAGCAGCGAATCCCTGTAGATAAAAACATTAGGAACCATCTCTATACTGCACACCATATGCAATCACATACCTTGATGTATTTTTGAAGGCAAGCACGGCTTGGCAGGACAAGAATTCTGTGTGCTCTAAGATGCTCATACAGTCGTGCACTTTTCATTCTGAGGATGATGCACTCAAGGAGCCATTCTTTATTGTAGTTATATCCGCGCAAGGACCTTCGTTTGGCAGCGTCAAAACAAGCCTGCACCGCAGCCCGTTGCTTTTTTGGAAGAAGTTTCAGCTGAAATAATTAAGAAGCTATTAGTAATGAATCTATAACAACTTAATGGGACAGTGTACCTTTTCCTCTAACACAGATGCAATGATTTGTGAAGTCTTTTCTCGCATCTTCTTCAGGGCATCCTGCAAGGTAAGCAGCTTCATTTTCTTTTTCTTCAACGTACGAACAGCCCATTTCAGTCGTTGTGCAGCTGTTCTTGCAAGTGGCCGCTTAGTCTTTTTTTTTTTTTAGACGGAGCAGACGAGCCTTCAGAAGGTTTCTGCATTTTCTGCAGGCAGTACAACGTCCAGATGAGCCATCTGTAAAGTGTACCATAATCGGTGGATAAGTCTAACCAAAGCAGGGACAGGTATCTACAGGCTCAAATAAAATATTTTAGGCAGGGTTTGCGCAACTGCGATATCTCATAATACCTTGTAGCGAAATCGATGAGGAACCATCGCAAGAAAGGGAGAAGACACGATTTTGAGATAGCTTCGCCTTGCTTTCCAAATTCAGTGGTTGGAACTCTTCCATTGTCCCAATTCCTACGCAGGGTGTCAATGTGTCTGCATACTTGAGAAGATCCTGTGCTTGGCTCACTGTCTGACAGCCACTTTTTTTGAATAGGAACCCGTTCAGAAAGATGCTGCACTGAGCAGCTGCTCCTTCCTCAGCTTCAAACAACACTATCTTGTTGTGAATAACAGGAGGTGTTAAATCTCTGTCCAATTTAGCGGTCTGGTAGCATAATGCATTCGTTTGCTCGAACTTCTGCATCGACCACAACTCGCTAGGACGGTGAAGCATAGCACTTAAGGAATGCAGCTGTTCGGTCAACATGACGTTCTGTTCTGAAACGATCACGTCATGGTCAATCGCTGAGCCTTCTTCGACATTGTCGTGGTTCACACTAATTCTTTTACTCGAAACAGCACTTTCAGCCACGCTTTTCCGTCTCTTTCTCTCCTTGGGCAGAGCTTTCGTCAAGTATTTAGGCAAATTAGGAAAAATCGTCGGCACGGCGTCATTTGTTAAGGTCGGCACAGCGCGCGGCATGTATACATCTTCACCATTAATCCTATGTTTGAACGTACGCACGACAAATCTGTGAAAAAGAAAAGAGAAAAGGACAGCCAATTGGTTATGTTGCAATGCAGCATGTGACACGTGGAACGCAAGTAAGCAAAATTGGTCTCTTGCTCGGGTGTGCGAACACCGTGCCTTCTATTTTTTGTACATACCTTGGGTCGAAGTGCTTCTCGCACACTGCGGAGTTCTCGTCAAGCTGTTTGTCCGCTCTTGGAATAGCACGAATCCATTTGTCGAACAGCACACTACACGTGGGAGCTCGGAAAAGGGAAACTTTCTCTCCTGAAGAATTATAATATCCAGTGTTGCAGCCAGGCACAAAGCACCAACGTTGCGTCTTCTTTTTTGTCGTTGACATCTTCGGACATTTCAGAGAGACTCAACGCAATCACCGATCGACGACATACTTGTAAGACAGTGCGACTGCTAACGAAAAAAATTATGGCGCGACTGAAGCAAACCCAGCGAAGTGCGCCGCTCACTACCCGCGCCGCTGCCATCAGCGCCCCTAGCGGCATCGGCGCGCCGAAGGACCCTCTCCGCCAAGCGAAAGGCGCCCCGCTCATCACACCTCCCCATTCTAGCCACCCTACCGCCACAGAGCTCACAAAGGGATGGGGGTAAGGAGGGATAAAAGGGTAGAAGTAAAGGTATAGGAAAGAGGAAGAAGAAGCAACAACAAACTGAGGGGATAGGAGAGACAGGAAAGATGGAAGCACGGTCACTGGAGTCCGAGGACGGGGTACACTTGCGAGAGATGGTGTCGGCGTCTGTAGATGGCGTAGAGCAGGACCAGTAAATCAGAGCTGCCCTGTCGTCGAAGGTCGTCGGCGACAGGAGATGACGTAGGACGAGCCCAGTCGGCCAGCGCTACGATGACGCCGAAGGTCGCGAGCGCGCGGAGCGCGCGGGCGCACAACCGGTCGGCACGAAATCCAGGGAGCGACTGGTTAGCATACAGGTTGCAGTACAGGTATGGTCATAGGTGTTCTGTGGTACGGTCACAGAACAACAATGAAAGTTGGCACCAACGTGATCGTATGTGTACTGGTGTACTTGTGTGAAAACTTGAACGCATGTATGCGGAATACAGGATGTTGTGCAGTGGGACAGTGGAAGTTTTGTCAGCTTGTGGTTGGTGGCGTGTCCCTCATGGATGCAGGCTAGGTAATAAGTAGCCTGTGAATTTCTTCCAAAAACATAAGCGTCATAGGTAGTCCTAAATTGTAGCTGCTGATACGCGCGGTTTCTGTAGATTAAACTACGCCACGCCCTTTCCGTTCTTTAGCGGAAGTTCCCGCACTTTGGTGTAAACTTGCTTGTCTTTCGCATTGTACGTGTCATTCCCTAATATTGACTCGTGCAAGTGAACTCGCACAGGTGCCAGTACCCGAGCTGTAATGCTACATTATCAATCAGCGCACAGAGACGCTAAAGCAATTGACGAATCGTTCTGTGCAATTGTGATTCCGCGGCTGCTTCTGTGCGTAGTGATATCGACGCGGCATTAAATCGACCGTGATTTACATCACACGCGTGTCATTATTTTCATGTTATGGCCCGTCGCAGGTCATAGTACATCTACTGAGGGGAAACAATAATAAATAAACCTTTGTGTTTCAGCTTCAGGAAGCTTTCCACTAGGAATTGCTGTGTAGAAACGTGTTTCGCTCAAAAATCTTTTGTGTGTGTGTGTGTGTGTGTGTGTGTGTGTGTGTGTGTGTGTGTGTGTGTGTGTGTGTGTGTTCATTTTGCATACATCCAGGCATATCTGCTATTTTTTCGCCTTCGTAACATGCCGTTTCCGATAGTACACCCTCATTCCGCTACACCGAAAAACCAGCGAAAAGACAGTTTGCATTCAAACATGTCAAAAACTTATGCATGGCGCAGCGCTATCAGCAATAAATTTAAACAAATTAAAAAGTCAGTTTTGCGTAAGGGCGAACCAATGATCGGGTAGCAACAAATTAGCGACGAGAGCAAAGCACGCACGCCTGCTGATCTTGGAGATGGCACGCTGACCACGCCCTTTTGATCTACGTTTGCAGTTTCTGCCTGAGCGGACGCCCAATGCCAATGAAGCCCTGGACGTAGGGCCCCAGCCACAGAGATTCCCATTTTCCTTTAATAGAGTTCCCACCCTCCAGCGAAATTTCCCCTTTCTGCCATTGCGTGCTGTTTCGCGTCTTGACAAGTGTAGGCATGTGGTAAAGTAAAACGCAACGGCAGGGGTATGGTATCATTTGATGGGAATATCAAACCTCTGATCAAGTTGCACCGTTCATAACTAGTTTAGATGCGGGGCACCTCTTGCTTGGGTCTATGTCCCACGGCGTCGGCGTCCGCAAACTTGCCATGAGATACTCTCCTCCTCTCCCTCTCCTACGCTCCCCCCTCTCGCCTCGCAACGCCGACGCAGGGAGCGTCTGCTGACCTATCCTCGCTCCCCCCTCTCCTCAAGGCATTCCTCCCCGCGGTGTTTACACCGCCATTGCGCATGCGCGGCCCCCTCTCTCTTCTCTTACGCTCCCCGCACCCCTCTCGCCTCGCACCACCAACGGGGGCAGCGTGTGCTAGCGATTTTCTTGTTTGAAAAAACCGACTGCTATCGCAGCATAACCCTCCACTCCGATGTTAAACTCCAAGGTAGTGCTGGTGGGAGATTTCTCCTGTGCATTGTTGAACAATAAAAATTCACAGCGTGTGCGTTAACTAAAAGTGGACTGCAGGTCTCTGTGTTCAATCCGAGTCCTCTGTGTCTCACTGGCCATTAAGCAGCCATTGGCATGTTCTAGTAGGAAGCACCGGTTCATCACTGCGTGCTCTTTATCTTTTCAGGTTTCTCTCCTGCTCAACACCGCGTTGAGCACCACCGTCAGCGTGGCTGCCAGTGGAAACGTTAGCGCCCGCTGCTTTGCATCTACGCATGGTTCCTTGTAGCAGGAGATGGTAAAATTTTGTGGCAGTTGCTATGCTCGACCGAGTGATGTGATAATTATCGTGACCATCATGAACCGGCATACATACATACACGGAAAGCAATAGAGCAATTTTAAAAAAAAAAAATTTTGCCAGACCGAGACGCAGCCTCGAACCAAATGCGCTGGAAGAATGCACTGCTCAGCCATGTCCTCGAAGACCAACTGTGGGCCATCTAGCAAGCCGAGGCTCCGCCAGAGCTCAAGGGCTCGTGGCCGATACCTATGCGGGGATATATGCCCAGATCCCTGAATAACTCGCCGGACGTTTTTTTTTTTCTTGCCAGAATAAAGTTTCGTCTCTCTCTCTCTCCATGCCAGGGTGAGATTTAAACCATGTATGCACAATCTAAAGGTGAACACAGCAAGGGGGTGGCAAAGGGACCGTAAGGGAGCAGAGGATGAAAAGGAGGCGAGAATAATAAGAGTGATAAAGAGAGAATTAGAAAGAAAATAATGAAGTTAAAGAAAGATATATAAACAGACAGAAAAAATATGGAAAAGAAAAGGGATCAAGCATAGTACAGCAAGGTGTTGTAAGAGAAAAGTGACAGGGTAAAAGCACAATCAAGCTAGCACCAGCAAGGTACTCGCCAGCTGTACTGTGCTATGCATCGCCTTGCAACCTTTTTGCATGCTGCGCTAACTTTTTAACTTGAATTTGAAGTGAACGAAATTTCAGTGATAAATGCAGTACTACAGAATTGAAAATTTCCAGTAAAATATTATTTATTTATTTATTCTATTTAACACAACTGAAGGCCTTTGTACTGGTCCATGCAGGAAGTGGTTAGAAAATGTATACGTGAGCATGGACATATTAAAATAAAAAATGAAAGCCGAACACAGAATGCCTCATTAGATAATGTTTCAGTAATAGATCAAGAACAACGCAAAAAAAACTGAAGAAATGGGATCACACATCAAGAAGCACCATACATTTGACAAGCTTCTGCAAACATTTACCTCGTGAAATACGTGCCTATGTACAATCAAGAAAGAATTTCAGTTTTTCAAGAAATTCATCCACATATCGGCAATCAACAATTTCACTTGGTATAGCATTCCAAGTTTCAATAACACATGGAAAAATAGAATATTTAAAGGTGTCGAATTTGGCCAAATAAGACCTGCTGTGTTTGTTGTGACAAGTTCTGATGGAGTGACGGTGCGGTGTCTGCACGTAATCTTGTTTGTTTATGTCTATGTGGTCGTGATAGAGCATAAAAAGAAACTTCGTTGCGGCCACAACATGCCGACATGCAAGGGTAGGCAATGCTGCCTGATTTATAAGTGCACATGCGCTTTGATGTCGAGAGCTCTACTTCGAATATATAAATCTTAATGCTTTATTTGCTATACTTTCTAGTTCTTATACAGGTTTTTTTTTGGTGTGGATTCCACACGATATTACCATACTCAATCAGCGGCCTGACTAATATTTTATATGTGGTGGTTTTATACACAACTTCACATTTGATGGTGCTGCAGACAGTTTTCTTCGCAAGAATCCTAATGTTCGGAAAGCCTTTGTGCACATATTTTTAATGTGAATATTCCACTTCATGTCACTTGTAAAGGTCACGCCCAGATATTTAACTGAATTTGTCACTACTAAATCATTACCCATTAGTCTATATTTGAAACTAAGAGCAATATTTTTATTTGTTATAATCATGCATTTAGTTTTCTTAACATTAATTTCCATGCTCCATCTGTCACACCAATGAGCTATCTTGACAAGTGTATTGTTCAATTTCAGTTGATCATCGACTCTCTGCATGTAAGTGTAAATAACCAAGTCATCGACGAATAGCCGTAACTTTACTCCTTCTTTTGCACAATCAGCGACGTCATTAATGTAAATAAAAAAATATGTGTGGTTTACCGTCCCGAAATGGCTATATGGTTATGAGAGATGCCATAGTGGAGGGCTACAGAAATTTCGATCATCTGGTGTTCTTTACGGTGTGCTGGCATCGCACAGCACACAGGCCTATAGTACCATTTTGCCTTTATCGAAATTTGACTGCCACGGCCGGAATCAAGCCCACAACCTCCGGGTCAGCAGCCAAGCACACTAGCCACTGTTCCACCGAGGCAGACGAACTGAAAATTTGAGCTTGGCTGTTCAGCCATTTTGGTTTTGCTATATCTGTATATGATGGCAATTTTTTGCCATCAAATGTATGCCTCAGTGGTGGGGATGACCTTCCACTTTTTGCACGGACAGCTTGTTCAGCAGTAGACTAATAACCTTCCGTGGTTTTGTCATTCAACTTTCAGAGAGAACTGGCTCAAAAGAATGGTGTACTGGTGTGAGAATTCTGTTGTGCGGCACATTGCATTACAATGGGCGACTACGTGCAACTCAAGCTACAACTTCCGCTTTGTAGTGGCCTTCAGAAATTCCTCCTCGTTTCTGATTGAAATGGCTGACAATCCTGAATGTGACAATTGTAGCTGCAATGAAAGTGTTGCCTATCTTCTCTGTAAAAATTTTCATTTCAGTGTCCCCAAAAGAGAGCAGTTAATCGCCTTTGGTTGGAAGAGAAGGTTCACAGACACTTGCCTAGACCATCCTCAGAACTTGAGGTGATGAAAGAATTTTGTTTCTTACATAAATTCAAGCTTATATTACTGTAGTATTTTCCTTTTCACTTGAATATACAGCAAAAGCTCGTTATTTCGACACTTGTTCATTCAGAAAACGAGATAATTTGGACATGTACTTTTGTCCCAGCACACATATACATTGTTTAATGGCCTCCAACGCTCATTATTTCGGTTGTGTTTAGCCGAACTCGTACTTCGGTCCTTAGAGTGCACTGAAGGAACAAAACTGGCTTTCATGAACAGGTGGAATGGTCATGGACTTTAAGAAGAAGTGGTCGCCATCCATAATTTGGTTGTTGGTATGTGGTAAGGTATGGGTTTAAAGCAACACTCAAAATGCGCCATGGTTCCAACCTTTTTGTCTTTTATTCTGTTTCTTTCTCCTCCTTCCGCTCATGCAGTACTTAGTAGCTGTGTTCCTTCGATCACTGCTCTCCTTCTCTGCCGCCTTTATCATGCTTCTGTTGTAGCTTTTCCTGTTTCTCCTTTCATTCTCACTGCTGCCACTGTTAGTCATTCTGCCCTGTGCTTGATATTCACTCTCTTCCTTTGTGCCACTCATACACTTGATGACATGAAACACGTACATTAAAATAGGTTGAAACTAACAGAAAATTAGGCATAATCGACTGCTAGATTCGTTAGATTGTTCCAAACAAAAAAAATGAGCTATTGACCCCAAAAACCATCGTGCCATCTCTTTTATGTTTAATAAGCTCTAAAGTGCACACTTGTGGGGCCATTCTATTTTGTTTTGTTTGAGCTTAACGTCACTGGACCACAACATAGATAGCTTAATATAGATTGAATCTACCCATAATATAGATTAGTGGGTGCACGATAAAAATGTTCAGGTTTTTATTAAAACTTTCCAGAATGTTGGTTCATATTTTTTACTTCTTACTTATGGCAAAACTTCCACACGTCTTGTACCTTCTGTCAAAGGATGGTCAATGCATGTTCTAGAACATGCATTGACCATATTCCTCTGTGTCCCACAGTGTTGGAGTTGCTATGAATAAAGCCGACAATAAACAAAGCATAGAGCTTATTTGCGCTAGAGTGCATTAAAGAGACTAGTTATCAAAGCCACCTTTTTAGGGCTTAGCTGCTTTTTCACTGTAGAATCTGAGCTTTTGTAATCTTTTGGTGTTAATTTTCCATCATGCATCCTATTTGCAAGAGCCTTGTAGCCCCATATAGCTTAAGCATTAAGCCTTTCTATTGAAGGTGGCTTCTTAATTTTGTGGCATTATTTTCTGAGCTTGCTAGCTGCTGGTAAGAAAGCCATTTGCCACCTTGTACTGTTAAAGGAAAAAATAGAAACACTAAATTGGGAGGGGGGGGTGATTTGAAAAGAGGCATGCACCGGGTAGGAAGCGACTCTTGTCTTTTGTAAAAGGTGTCTTGTATAAGCAAGGCACCCCATATGTGTGTTATTATTAACCCCTATTTTAATGTAGGCAGTTTGGTGTCTCTCATACGCTTGGATCTCTTACATCAGTGTCACTTAGAAAGGGGTTTGACTGTATCAAAATTGAAACGATGCCTTGAAATCAAGTTGAAAAGCAAGTATGGCTTCGGGACTCGCATAATTGCATTGTTCTTTTTAGTCATTTCTGAAACTGATCGACCGGCAGTTGTGATTCTAATAGTCTCACTCAGCTGACGGTTATTGAACACCAGTGCATGCTAGGAAAAAAAAAAGGCATAGGAGAAGTTGAACACACTATGCTTAACTCTAAAGCCATTTCAATATATGATGTTTGAAGAGAAAGCTCAAGGGGTGACACTTGCTAGGGTCGTCCCCTCAGCCAGAGCCCAAGCAGTGTCATGATGCCCCTGACTCAATCCCTCATGATTTATGCTACTGAATTCAACTCACGAAGAAAAACAAAAAGAGACGTCGTATGGCAGTCAGCACTGGACCTGTTGTACATGTCTCTTTTGTTTTTGTCCATAATTCTGTTGGACCTTGCAGATGTCATGTGGCAGTTCACTTATTGGGCATCAAATTCTTTATAGCTGAAACACTTCCTGATAAACAGTTGTCTGGAGAGCTCATGATAACTTTAACGGCCTGTAAATTGGCATTTTTGTATTCAATCCAATACAGGATACAGCTGATGAAGGCATGTAGCGTATTATCTGAACGCGGTAGCTACTTAGCTACCACAGAAAGGCCTCTCATAAACAAATAATTTGACCTTTACTTATGGCCAGTGGCTCTGCAGCGGACTGCTCGTCAAGTCATCATTTGTTATTCAATCTTGGCATTGGGATGAGGGGGGGAGTTCACCAGCCAAGGGGGTTTCCAGACGTTTTAGTGGCAGAATACTCCTTAAAAAGATTTTATTGAAAGAGGCAATTACCTATCACTGAGAAAGATCTTGCAGGCAATCAGACTGAGAAAATAGAACACCCCTTGAAATGCAATACTGGTGCCATACATACGTTACCTATAGTACATTAAGGAGCACCATGGATATAAAGAGATCACTGGTAATGGTTGTTGTATAAACTCTAAAGAGAATAATTGCTTTTTTTTAAACACTGTTACCACATGAAGATGTGTTGTGATAAGAACAGACATACGTATAGG
This sequence comes from Rhipicephalus microplus, assembly GCF_043290135.1. Taxonomy (NCBI): domain Eukaryota; kingdom Metazoa; phylum Arthropoda; class Arachnida; order Ixodida; family Ixodidae; genus Rhipicephalus; species Rhipicephalus microplus. Next base: position 50,717,368 of record NC_134710.1, on the reverse strand, counting down.
TATAGAAAATTGATGTTAAGATAATGGGAATTATATACAGATAGTAGAACAATATAAAATCAAATATGAATAAAAAATGATGGCTATATAAAGCAGTCCAAGTGTCTTTTGACGTATGGAAATTATACCGATAAAATCACTTTTGGCAGGTGATTGATAGCTAGCAGACATGCACTGTTACCTTAAGGGGAGAGTGCAGGGGGCTCTGGGCTCAAATTCCCTCCGGGCTGCTTTATTTGATGAGGGGAGAGGCAGAGCCCCCTCTCCTCTTTATATTTTAAAAAATCTTGGCTGCTAAGGCTCTCATCCACTACCAAGGTTCTGTAGGCCATCTTGTCTTGCAGTTATTTTACGAGGAACAATTTATGCCCATTCCTTTTCCTTTGAGGATTTTAGAAGTCGGATTTTGGGGCAGTGACAAGCAGGGAGCGTGACACCGTGGTGGCATTGAGAACGAAACCACAATATGGCAAAAATTGGGGCACTTGCACAGCTCTTGTGCAAAACAAGTAAGGAATGTTTCCACACACAAATTAAAGTGCCTTTATTTAACAGACATGTGTTTATTATCATCATAATCCTTTCGATATCTCTCTCTCTCTGTCTGTCGGTATATATATATATATATATATATATATATATATATATATATATATATATATATATATATATATATATATATATAAAGATCGATATATATATATATATATATAAGATCGATGCCGCTATCTTGTGTTACATCATAGGCAAGTATATATACTCAATCGTCTGCAAAATAAAGTCTTTCTGCGTTGGTTTCCAGCCTGACTCAGTCACTCTGGGTTAGTTACTACACTTACCTGATCCACTCTGCTCTCTTCTTGTCTCTCAAGGTTACAATAATTATTTTACTTTCCATCACTCTGTGCGTTGTCCTCAATTTAAGGCATTGAACCCTCTTTGTAAGCCCCCAAATTTCTGCTCCGTTTGTAATTACCGGCGCTATGCAGCTGTTATATACCTTCCTTTTGAGTGATAGTGGCAATATTCCAGTCATGATTTGATAGTGCTCTCCGAATGTGCTCCATTTCATTCTTACTCTTCCAGTTACTTCAATCTCTTGGTTCGGCTCTGTGGTTATTACCTGTCCGAAGTATACTTCGTCTTTTACAACTCTAAGTGCACTATTACCTATCTCGAAACGCTGCTCTCTCCCGAGGTTGTGGTACATTACTTTTGTTTTCTGCAGATTAATTTTAAGACCCACCTTTCTGCTCTTCTTGTCTAACTCCGTAATCATGAGTTTCAATTCGTCCCCTGAGTTACTCAGCAATGCAATGGCATCGGCAAAGCGCAGGTTACTAAGGTACTCTCTATTATCTCTTATTCCTAATTCTTCTCATTCTAGGCTTCTGAAAACCTCCTGTAAGCACGCGATAAATAGAATCAAAGAGGTTGTATTCCCATGTCTTACATTTTTCTTAATTGGTATTCTGTCGCTTTCTTCATGGAGCAATATGGTGGCAGTTGATTCTCTGTTGATTTCTTGCAGGATGTTTATATATGCTTCGTCAGCACCCTGATTTCATTGTGTCTGTATGACTGGTGATATTTATACTTTCAAATGCCTTCTCGTAATTTTCTCGGACTTGGAAAAGAATCTGCATGTTGTAAATCAACTCTGCGTTAACCACACTATACTTAAGAGAGGGGGCTGCAACGTACCTTTCCCCCCCCCCTGCCTCTGCGCACACTTATGCTTTTTGAGATGATTGAAAATTACTGAGAATGCTTTCTCGAAAGATGTCACTCTCATACAGCGTGGCATGAAAGTGGAATTTGGAAAGCCCGGCATACGTGTGTAAATTTGTGCATGTTGTTACACTGCAGTAACACTGTCTAATAAAAATATGTTGGTCCTTTTGTACCAAAACTACGTACGATATAATTATGAGGCATACTGTAGTGTAGTGTGTGTGTTGAACTCTAAATGCACCATGGTGCAGCCGTGGCACTACCAGTGTGTCGCAGAAGGACATTCCAGTTCTCTCCCTCTCTGTGTCTTTGTTAGCAGATCAGATGGAGGAAATTGAATGTCTTTTCATTGGCAGCGCCACGGCTGTACCATGGTGCATTTAGAGTTCCCCTCAAGGACTCCAGAGATTACGATCATATGGTGTTTGGCACGTAGATATTGACATCACTTTGTACATGAGCCTCCATAGCATTCTACCTCAACAGTAATGTGCTGACATGGCTGGGATCGAACGCGAGATTTTTGCATCAGCAAAGCAAGCACCACACCCACTGTACCACCAAGGCTGGCCATGCTTAATGTGAAGCTTTTAAATTTTCTCAGAATGTTGTGATGAACTTCCTCTACTGTGTGAAGATGGTTTTATGGTTTTTTCCTCTTCACGAGCTTCACACCTTCTTGTAATACACTTTACCTGTACAAGATCTACTCTTGTACTTTTGACAACTCTTTGTGTACTTTGTGGTAGTCTAGCATCTCTACAACTAAAAACATACCAAACGTCATTCAGTTTGAATACGCTCTGAAAGATTTAATAGAAATCACAAATCATTGATAATAACACTATGCTGACTTGTTGAAAGCTGAATTCACATCTCTTTTTTCATACATCGATGCCACAATGACAGGCCGCTGAGTGCTTTTTTTATTGGTAGAAACCTCATACCGAGAGCACCAGTACCATGCATCTGCCTTGGCACGCCTCAATTATTTTAAAGAGAGAACATCATCATCTATGCCACCATAGGCGCGCACACGAGGGGCCCTCCCATGGGCGTCAGCAGGGGGGTGCAAAAAAGGCAGTTGCTCCCCCCCCCCCCCCCCCAAAGCAGCACCAGACCATTTTTTATTCTCCTGCGGACATCGGTGATCAAAGACTTTCCAGAATGTTCTTCTCAATCATGATGTCAAAAAAAAAAAAGAAAACAGAAACAGTTGAGGAACCTTTCTACTGATCTTTCTTCTGTAGGAACCCTAGTATAGCCAGGCACCAACACGGCCAAATTCAAGCCATTCACCTGTGAAAGCCTTTCCCTCTGCAAATTCTGCCCCTGACATTCTTCCGATTGGGAACCGAAATGTTCTGTTCAGATGACCTTTAACCTCAGATGAGCCAAAGGTTTTTTCACCTGAGTGACGTAAAGCCCCTCAATCGTGTCTACTGCCAATTTTTAAGCAGCACCAATCATTGATCCGCCGCTGCTGCCTAGATCTGGTTTTCAAGCTTCTAAGAGGAAGTTATTTAGCCACCTCCTTCTCGTTTTTCCTTCCATCTTTTTCTGCACACACGAGAAAGTAAATATTTTTTTCTTCACATCATAGTATTCTCTTGAGTTTCATTAAAGCTTTCGAGGAACGCCACCTCACTGCTGTGCACCAAGCTGCCGGACGAGGTCGACAGTCGAGCGATGGGACAGCATGAACGAGGCGGAGTGGGCGTGTCAAGCGGTGTGAGCTTTCTTTACTTCACCCTATTCATGGGGTGCATGAATAGGTGGGTCCATAAGGTGGGTCTATGGGTCCAATGAGGTGGGTCCATGAACGGGAAAAGCTGCAGAAGTATCATGGCGGCACTTCTGTTTCCGCTGGTTGAAAGACTGTTGTAAGGGAGAGGGAGAGAGCGAGTTGCCATTACTTAAAATTACCCTAGCCAGTGGAAAACGCGTGGAGGTGCTTAACATTAGCTTAAAAAACAGCCTTATTTGCAGACCACAAACATGAAGTACATTTTTACCATTTAGCAATCGATCCTGCCTTTCTTTTCTTTGGTTTCTCCCTTGTTCTCTCATCATGAGGCATAGCAAAGAATTGCCACTCTTCTTGGGTGCAGCTGCTCAACAGCAAAAACATGGGAAGAGCACCAAAGTATCATTTATGAATATGAATTAGTTTTCAAGAAAATGTTTGGTGACTTGAGGTGAGGTAAGGGATTGAAGAAACGCAGGGCTGTATGTAAAAAAAAAAACAGCAGTAACTTTATTTCATCCTTTACGGCATAAATTCTATTAAACATGCATGTATTTCTGCATAAATAGATATTGCTCAAGTTTGCACCACTGTAACAATATTGGGCTTAGAGACAAATAGTTGCATTAAAAATATGTGGCTGGTAACTGAAGCTTTATGGGCAGATTAAAGTGTTTTTGTGTGTCAATCTTTTTGGGCACAGGAGATGAATTCTTGCGTGATGACGTGCTTCTTATTAGCTTTTTGTGATTGATTAATAAGCGGGCATTTTGAGAATAAACATTACACAGTTTGCACAACTGTAACAACATTGAGCTTAGAGACAAAAAGTTGCATTAAAAATGTGTGGCTGGTAACTGGAAGTTTTAGGGGCAGAATAAATTGTTTGTGTGTGTCAATCTTTTTTTGGGCAGGAGATAAATTCTTGCACGATGACGTGCTTCTTTTTATCTTTGTTGTGATTGATTAATAAGCATGCATTTTGAGAATAAACATTAATTGAAGTTAGCACTCAGGCCATCTCCTGTTCCCATTCCTTTGTTGATGTTTTATTGAGTGCTGTCAAGCTCATGATGGAGTGAACGTTCTAATGCTGTTGATAATTACCATTATAATCAGCAGTCTACCTACGATCTACTGTCCTCATGCAGTTAGGATACAAAAAAATTTATTTTTATGTGGGAGCTAGAGTAAGGAGTCCTAATTACAGTTTCAGACTGGGCTTCCATTAGTGAATAGCTCCCATGATATATTTTAAACTGCGCAGCTGTTGAAGCTGTAATACTACTTTGGTTTGGCGGAGTTGGTCTAAACTACAAGTAAATTAGATGACACCACTGGGGAAGAATGATGCTCTTTCCTTTCACCTATTCTTCCCCGGTGGTTTGCATAGTCTAATTTACCTGTAGTTATTGCAGCTTGTCGTAATTTGTCAGTCAGAAACCAAAATGATCATTATGCATGATGAACTGTCACGTGCATTCTTCATCCTCTTTATTGTTGTCTACATCAATTGCTTCACTTCAAAAACACGTGCGATTATTTCTTCATTGTGGGATACAGTAATCCGATTGGCGAGAGAATCAGTACAGAGAAAGAAACAGAACCAGAGAGAAAGAAAAACAAAAACAAGAGAACCAAGAAAACATTTCGGATAGAGAAATTCGAACCAGCAATCTTACAATCTAACCGCGAGCATCATAACCACTCGGCTTTTCATGTACACTAGCAGAACATAGCATAGCCTTGTATAGTATAGTATAGATAAAAAGTGGGATAGGTAACCAAGGGTGACAAGGAGAGTAATGAGGGTGAAGAGGAGGGAAAGGAGGAGAGAAGAGAGTAAAGCATAGCACAGAAAAGAATGAGAGAAATTTAGAAAAGTCAGAAAGTGCAAGAAAGGAAGAATTAAAGGAAAAGAAAAATAGGGAAAGAAGAAAGATAAAAACAAAATAAAGCAAATAAATGAGAAAAAGAAAAGCAGAAAGAGAAAGATACAAAGTGACAAACTGAAATTGACAGAGAGTGAAAAAAAAGGTAGTAAGGAAGGAGGAGAGAGGTAAGCGTGAAGAGGGAAAAAAAGGAGGATAGGAAAGTGTGAAGCATATTGTAGACAGAATGAGAGAGAAAAGAATAGCATCAAATATAGAAAGAGTGAAAGATAGTGAATTGAAGAAAGAAAAAGATAAAGAGAAAAGATAGAAAGCAAGTGGGAGCGAGTGAGAGATTGGGGGAGTGGGAGAGAAACAAAAAAAAAGAGTAAGCAAGAGAGATTGAAATGAAGAATTATATAGAAATAAAGAAAAAAAGAAAAAACATAGAAGGCTGTCTAGCTCTGCACTCCCTTCAGGCTTACCACAACTAGTGTAAAGTCCTCTTAATTTTTTATTGCAGCTTAATTATGAATGCAAATATGTTGTTTGTATATAAACAAGGCACATTTGATCACTCAGCGGACAGCTGTACTAGCACAAGTCTAATATCAATTTCAGTATATAAACTAGCGGTATTTGATCACTCAGTGGACAGCCATACTGAGATGAGTTTATGATTCAATTCACTGCATATATTATCTAAAAAGTTGAAGAATCTTGATCACTCTACGAAGTCTAAAAAGCATTAAAGGACCAAGTCATGAACATGGGGAAGGGAAAAAATGTTGAATATTTTTTTCTGTTTTGACTGCTTTTACCAGATTCCATCAGAAAAAGTCAGCAGGTCCAACTCCTTGTGAGAGTCACTTTCTTGAAAAGCATCCCGTGAGTATTTGTCTATGCTAATTTTTTTTTGCCTTTTTTATAAGTGCAGTAGTTTTAGGAACATCGAGGAAGTACAAAGAACGTTGTCTACACTGTCGTTTATAGGGTAACTTATGATCCGACATGTTGTCAGCACTCGCGTTAGAGTGTTATATTGAAATGAAGTGACCTTTATGCTGTGATGACCTAAATTTAATACGGAACTTTCATCTGCATACTTTTCTGGGGTTGAGCAATACTTGAATGTAAATTGCTGAATGATAGGAATGTTTATGAGACAACCATAGAAGTGGAGCCAACATTGAAACCTAAATTGTCATGAATATTTCTAAGTGTTTTTTTTCTCGTATTTTGGCCATAGCAGCCTATCAAAATTTTTTGAAATTTGGCATGAAAAAGTTCCAGGTTACTTAGAGGACGACATAATTTATTTTGCCTTGCAATGAATCCTGCGAGTAATTGTCTAGGCAGAATTTTTTTGGCTTTAAGCCAGGTGTGATGAAGTGGATTGACGTGTTTTTGTAAGTGCAGTAGTTTTGGGCATATCGTGACCTTACAAGGAACATCGACTACACCGGCATTTACAGGGTAACTTATGCCTGACATAACGTCAGAACTCACGTTGGTATTTACCCATACCAATTTTGGTCTACAGCAAGCTATAAGGAGGTAGCTTTCATTTTGAATTGCTTGTTCCAATTGTTTTGAATGGGTCTGACCAATATAACCAAATATTTAAAACAATTAAAATACTGATGCTTTCACCATTTCCTCCTCAAAGGTCTCCTTCACAAAGTCTTTGTAATTTCATGAGCTAGGAACACTATGAACAATGTTTGTTATGGGGCTGTTCATTACAATAACAAATGAGGGTGTATTAAAGAGAAATATTGTTTTTCATACTAGCAAATTATATGCTCTCATTATACAAAATTCAAAGCGCTCGCCATATTCTTGATAATTAAAAAAACATGCAAAAAATGATGGCAACACCGCCTTAAAACTTCTGGGACATTTTGCTGAGGTGTTATAGATTTGGGTGGCATCTGCTATGGCTGCCATAACATTTAAAATCAGAATTATTTATTTTTGGATTAAACAAAGGAATAGGTGCATTGTAAGAATATACGGAAGGGGGGCCGGTAGTCACAGACTGAACTGGGATTTCAATATAGTGAGGCAAAAGAAGTACGTTGACCTCCAAGAGACCTAAATGCTTTCCATGAGAAATTTCAGAAACTTTTGATAGGCTGCTATGGCCAAAATACAAAAAACTTACAAGTATCCGTGGTGCTGTAGGCTGGTCAATAGTTTGCAGGACACCGTCACATGTATTCTTAAGGCGGCGTGGCATGGGAACTTTTGACCCTCCTGTGCATCATGACAAGATTTGTGTGCAGAGGCAGCAGTACAAAATTTGGAAATGAAACAGTGACTTTCATATTCTCTTTAATTATGCTTATGATGGTACATTTAGCTAGGGTAATACTGTATTTGTATAAATACTCTGATCAGTAGTGCTCAATGGCTTATTTTTGTGAACTCAAGCACTTCAAAGATTTTTTTAGATAGCTGGCTTTCTTCTTGTGATATGTTTGAAATGTGAATGTCGTGGCAAACTTCATCTGGGGTACCAGTATATTACACTAACCCAGAGGAACATGAGTTACCCATACAGGTTGGAAATCACGAATTGTATTTTGAGACACCAATTTGAAAATTTCGGTGTCTAGATCTATAATGATTCTTTAGGTTTTATGCTCTTAACCGCAATATGATTGTGAGGAACGCAGATGTGAATTACTCTGGAAAGTTGCATTACCCTGTGTTGAGATGGACCCACCCATGTGCATGTGTGTGCATACACACATGCACACACACACACATTGCGTGTGATTACGTGTAAAAGTCAATTTCATCACAACCCGCAGGCCACAGAAATTGATTTGGGATAATCATAGGGTCGTAAAGCTATTTGTCTTTGGAATTTAGAAAAGCATATCAATGAAATGAATATATTATTCCAAGTGCATTTTCGGCATTTGGTCAATGCATCAATCCAATCAAGCACTAAAAAGTATCAGGTATGACATGATTTTTCAAAAATAACTGCAGATGTAAAGGGTTGAAGATGTGTGAGCTCAAAGCAAATAACTCCAGCAGAAGCTCAGAACATTCATTAGTTGACTCACTGCATTGAGAACCTTAGGCACGACAATTCTATAATTTATTTTCGGGTCCAAAACGGTGTTAATAGAGTCCACATCTCTGCCACATCTATCATCTCCACGTTGGAACCGGCGTTTTTTTTAATCAGTACATCTGCCACTGTAGCAAAACGTGAAAAGCAGCTTTGCTGTAATGCAGGAATCCGGTGAGATGAAGCAAGTGAAAAATATGATGGAGCTACTTTTCATTAGATGTGTACTGTCTGAGAAATTTTACTATAGTGGGGTGTGAAATGCATATGTTGTCTTCATTTGTTGGAATGTATGTTTACCAGTGCATGTGTAATGTGACAATTGCAATATTTAATTTGATGATCACTCAAATGATAATATTTGCTGGAAAGCTGCAAATAACTCTAAATAAATCTGACAATTAAGTGAAGAATTCTACAAGGGACTTGGTAAAAAAAAGAAGCCCCAATTCGCTCATTACGAGCGGAACTGACAACTCAGCGTCAGGCCAATCTATTTCTATAGTGCATAGAAAATATATTCTAGGCACTTTACTAGTACATTGGCAGTAAGGGTCGGACTAGTTAATCTCGTTGGAGATGAAAGCTTTGAAATGTTTCATTATCACGATATCAGAAACCATGTTGTTGAATTGCATGAAATTCACGTTATAAAGATTACCTATGGACAAATACATAAAATGAAAAATTGCTCCATGGATGCCACATTCATTTCACTAAATGCAAATCACGCTCACCATGTTGACAATTTTGGCCTAGTAACATGTACCAGGTCTTGACAACAAACAGGTAGTTTTTGTAGCAGTCTATAATGCAAAGATGATATCAATGCTGCATTTAAGAGATCATTACAGTAGTACAAGAATATCTTATCTTGAAAGCCATCGTGTAATCGTAAATATATATTTTGATGCGTTATTATCTTAATCCTCAGCTTTAGCAAGTTCTGTGGTATTCAATTCAAACCATGATATATCAGCAAATCTAACTTGTGTAATTTGTTTGAATTACCATTATAACCACTCTGTGTGGAATTCCTATCAATAAATTTTATCATGAAATGATCGATTGATCAGTTAATCAACCTGACCCCCTCATACATATCTGTTGAATGGGGTACGAGATGGGACAGATACCAATTAGGCATGTAATGAGGCCCAACTGGAGCTTTCGTATAAAGCACTGATTCAACGTTCTCCAATCGGTCTCATATAACAATGTAAAACTTGAATGCCTGATGTATTAACTAGACTCGTAATAATGTTCAAACATTCAGTTCAAAACAGCAAAGTTCCAATATTAGTTGACCCTGATTGCCTAGTGAAACACAAATAGCGCGTATACATTTAGGGTACATTTTTCGTGGAAAATAGTAACGTCTCTTAGCTATCCATAGAAATCCAAATTGTCAATGTTATATGTACCTGCAAATATAAAAAGCTCTGCCATGTTAGGTTGTACGTACGGTGTACAAGGACACTGTGGACATGTAGTAGTCATACATAGACATTGTCGTTTAGTAAATGAAAACATTTTCTGTGTACTTCGCAGGCTCTCTGCATGTTGTTGGTGTGTTAGACCTGCAGCCACACTGTAGTTTTGCTCACTGCCCATGTAATACATTACAGATAGCATCAATGGTGTGAGGATCCATTCTCACTGATTACTGTAGTGATTGTACTATATGACAAACGCTATTAGTAACATCACATCTTTGATGCTTTCTATAATGTACAGCACAGCAGCAATGAGGAAGACTGCAGTAGGTCTGCTGGTCTATATCTAGTAGACCAACTCCATGCAGCAAGAATGAGAAGTACATGGGAAAAAGTTCTCATTCACAAAATTTTAGCAATGTTTGGCATGGGAGCCCCAAACATCTTGTTATCATCACATGCAAGCTGCTGTGCAGCCGGCATGCTTATGCAGAATCAGTAAGATCTACAAGAATAATTCCAGAGTATAGAATATTGTTTTCAAACACATTTAATAAACATAAATTCAGTCAGTCTTCGAATGTTGAGGCAATGTAACTGAAGTTATGGGAATAAAATAATGCTGAACAAAAGTCTTTAATGCAGTTCCCTTTGAAAGCTTCAAGCTGCAGCACAGCTAATCATCACAGCCACTTGCCCCTGGAAACACAATAACAACAGAGTCGGTCTCAGCTGCAGAAAAACAGTCTAAAGAAATACTATAACACTTGCTCAACATGAGCAGTACTGTACTCAAGTTTACTATGGAGGAAAAAATGCTTGGCTTAGGTAATATACTCGCTGCTCAAAATAGTAGAAGAAATTAAGAAAGGCGGCGATCCATATTACAAGAAACACAGTAAATGAATCTAACTAATGCATCGTAAGCAATATCAACATTACTAATTTCAGCATACCTTAGTATGGCTATTCTTAAAAGCTAAAGAGCACCATAGAAACAAAATCTACAGATAAAATACAAAAGCAGGAATGTTTACTCTTATGTCTAAAGGAAGAAAAAGCGTGTATAATGTTTCTGCACACTCAGTAAGCAAAGAAAAATTTAACCAAGTGTCAGTAAAAAAAATTTACTTATATGAGTAATTCACTCCGTCATTTTCTTGTGCTTTGAAGGTACCAGTAAATAAATACATAAAAAATTCTTGCTTTGCTTCAACTTTTCGCTTCGTGACAACACACTACAAAACGTAATGATTTCTTACCAAAGTGCTACAGACAAAAGGGCTCGGCCAACTACACTGTACACACATGTGTTTCCAGTTTATGCCTAATTGTCTGCCCCATTGTGCCATATCGTTATGGGTACCAATCAACTTGCTGAGCAGTACTCAGAGGCGAATTGTTCAAGGTTCAAGGATACCTTGAGACAATACAATACTAAAGGGACCAACAATCATTCATCACGTGTCACAAGATTCTAGCAAAAATTGAAGGACAGTGAATTTTTCTGAATATTTTAATTATGCTGCTTTTGATTAAGTAGAAACTATATCTTTAAGTTGCCAAAGAATTAAAAAAAAAGCACTTCATGGCTTATGCTCAGAGGGCTAAGTAGTATATGATAGAGAAGTGACATCACTAAGTGAGGTAATCTTGTCATTTAGTACACCATATTTCTTAAAAGCTGCAATCTTTAAGCTATGAAGCCATCTGTACTTCATTTTATAAACATCAAGAGGTGTAAATATATTACGAAACGCAAAGTTGCTGTTATGGCAACGAGTGGAACAGCACACGTTGCAAACTGAGGTGTTTCTCATTATATAGAAATGCACTTGAGTGCTTCAATAGGTAGGTTTATGAGCGAGTTTGCATAGTTCTGTGTTCTGTCTAGGAAACACCAAAGGCCATTTCATTTTTGTGTGAATGGGTGCTTGCACTAAATTAGCACCACTGCTGATTGATGTATGCTACCATATTCCACAAACACTGGCACATGATCGCCATCACTCACATGCCAGTTTCACTGATGCTACCAAGGTCTTCTGATTTCGGAGCAATTTTTGTAGCAGGAAAATTTCCCGCATGGAGCACTTTGAAGCAAGTAATTTTGCATCTGGGAGCACTCTGGAACAGGTAAACTCACATCATGAAGTACAGTGGAGAAGCTATAGTTCATTCGTATTCAAGAACAGGAAAAATTATTTTGAAGCTCCTGTGAAAGGGTTAGAATTATTTTCATTCATTAAACATAATATAGAGTTAGTCATCTTAGGAACACTTAGTAGTTCACTCGATGATGCAAAAATAAGGGCATCACGCAGTTGAGCATTCTGGCATGACTTGTTCAGCGATTCTTTTTGTTGCAAGTAAACAGAATGCTGCTTCAATGAAATTGTACTTTATGAAGTAATGTTCTAAATGCATCAATGTGGTTATCAGTCAACATGGCAGCAAACATTGCAACATACAACAATGCATCAATGCTAAAGACTCACACTGTCCTAAATGCATTTTCCTACGATGACTTCAAGGAGAAAAACATGGTTCTTTAACTTCACGATCGATTATATTGCTCGGTGTAACATGACGTCTCTTAGCTAGCCCTACAAAGTCAACCTTTTCCGATACCTCCTCCTCTCTTTCTCTCTCTCTGTGCTGGAAAAAGAGCATTCTCCCGAGGCTTGCACACTTAATAACGTTAGCGATAATACTGAGTTGCCCAGATATGAAGAGCTGCTTCCATGAAAGAGTCAGAAAGTGCGTTCGACGGTGAACTACAATATTTAAGAAACTATGTTTTCCTTTTGCAGCGAATCTGTATAGGGCCCAGGCATTCTGTCTACAGCCGAAAACCTCCTAGCATTGGGGGGGGCAAAAAACCTACCGGCAAGAACTATTATGCTTTTACTGTATTAGCAGTAAAATTAGAGTAAGTGATACTATAATCCAGCACCACTCAACCTTGTGCTGCTCATGATGTGAAAAGAGTAGAACCGTGAAAAACAACACTGCGCTTGCGGTCATCAGTGAGCCAAGCCGAGCTGTGGTACATGCGCGGTAATCCATCGTGCTCTGACACAAACCACCTGCGTGCTCACTGTTTGAAGCATGTGAGCATACGACTTTATATTCACTGCAGATAGAAAAACTCAGATTACATGTGGTTTAAGCATTTTACACTTTACCATGCCAGGATCAGATTCACCACCATGCCAGGATCAGATGCCAGGTAAGATTTCCTTCCCGTTAAAAAAATATAGGCACCATGAAAAATGGCTGTTGGTCCCATTGCCAGTAGCAGACTGTAAAAGTGCTTCTGTTCCTATAAGCGGCCATATAGGGGGTATGCACTGAACCTTGATCACTAAATGGCCACACAATCGTCACGCCAATTTGGAGGTTCATTCGTGTATGCCGTGCGTGCTGTACGAAAATTGGCCTGCAAGAGGTTCTCTGGGGGAAACGCTCCCAAGTGCAATTTTGGCGCACTTGTCATTGGCATTGTCAGAATGGCTCAGTAAATCTGACTTGGTGCACTTTCGGGCAGGAGTAGAATAGTTTCGGTTTCCAGCATGTTTTTGAAGCACAACTTCCTCCTCACCGCAGAAAGAAAAGTTCTGATAAATATTCCGTGATATTTTCCATTTACATAACACAGTTCCATTGTATACTCTGATTAGTGACCTTCAATCATAACAGGAAAAAAACCAGGCACTGCAGCAACCAGTTTTTTAAGGCCCTCCAAGTTTATTGCTGAATGAAGCAACTTTTATTACTGTTTGTGGCCCATTTCTGTGCCATTCTGGGGCATCATGCTGCCATTTTCAAATTGCTGCTTCCATGGCAGCAATTGGCAGCATGAAAATTTGCACAGCACTTTTAAGAAAGTAAGAGCAGTAATTAACATACAACAGGTGACGCCGATATCACCAGTTGATCAAATTCATAGCCTGGTTTTCTTCACACTGACAACACTCAAAGACAGATACAGAATTTTGTCCACGAAAGGAGGGGTCAGCTTATGAGAAGTGCAGTACCTAAAGCAGTAAGTCTGCAATGAATTTCAATGTGAGCGACTAATTTAATAATGTTTTGTGCACTGTGATCACTGTAAAGTCCAAAACAAGCACCCCCCTTTACAATGAAAGATAATTCGACAAGATCGGGAAAAGAGGCCCTTGCTCATTCGGGATGAATACTCGATATGGAGGACAAATAGCCACTATGAATGAAAAAATGCACACCCATGCTTCTAAAGAAGTGTCCTGTAGAGTACACACGCAATGACTGTTTCAAAAGCAATCAATGAAACAGTGAAAATGGTAGTAGGGGAAGGTTGAAGGGTGATTGCTTTGTCATATGCAGATAGTTCAAATTGCTCGAGAAAAAAGGAAGCGGGGGTGGCACTTGCTCGGTATTTCATGGTATATTCCCCACCTTGCTCCTGTATTGATATCAGTTCTAGATGTTCAAAATTATGTACCCAATATTATTATCGATAAGTTTATTAATTGGTATAAAATATACAGTCATGTCTGTGCAATTGTGAACCCATGTGATAGGGGCTGTGGGCTCATCAAGTCAAAAAATAGCTTTTTTTTGTTTTTTATTTGTCTGTAGTTGAAATAGACAAAATGAAGCTGACCAGTTGATCGATTCATATAATGGGATGGCAACACTCATACTCTGCTTTCAATAATGATGGAGAGGAAGGGGTCAGAGAATGTCTATACCCCAGGAATTTATTCTTTAATTTTTTTTAAATGAGTAGAGGGCACTTGTTAAACGTCTCACCCATTTTCATTATTTATTCTGGGTGAAACAGCCCCCTCGATCCGAATTTCGGGTTGGGGTGGAGGGAGGCTGGGCCCCTGGGGCAAGTTTTCTGGCAACAGGTCTTGCTAAGGGACAAGACATCTGAACTTTCCCTCTATATTCACCAGTAATAACACCATAGAGCGCTTGTGTGTTGCATTTTCTTGTCTCTCGTCCCTGAAACTACAAGGGACGAGAAGTTTCAGGGACAGTTCAATGGAATATACACTAGCCAAACAAGCACCTTGGTAAATTATATTTCTAGTTCAACATGCACTTTATGTGTTTTAACCATGTAGAGCTTTGAAATGTTATGCAATAGGCGCATTATCTGAAAGTTGCAGGTTCTGTTCCTGCCAGCAGAAAAGCTCTTTTCGTCCCCTTATTCCTGTTCATATCATGACTTCTGCAATACAGTAACAGTACTACAATGCTGCTATTTCAATAAAAGCAGTCTTTCGAACCGCCCAACAGTGCAAACAATGACTAAGCCCACATTAGCCTTTGCCATGCCTTTAAAATTATTTGACAGGCCCTGCAAATGCTAAGGCTGACTTGCCAATCTAGTGACCTCCGATTTCAGGGCATTCATAAAGCAAAAAATGCATGTGGTAAAAAAAAGCAAAATAAAAAACGAGGCTTATGTCTTTGTATATTGTGTTTCAGCATAGCAGAAAAGCCATACGAGGCTAAGAACGATTTTTTTAAACATCACCTATCATACTATTACTCATAAATATTCATACAGCAGACGCATGTTTTGCTGTGTTGAGTGAGAACTAATACTAATAGCCCCATCGAAATCTTTGTACACTTTTCCACAAGGCAAAAATGTACTGCGCAAAAAAGTGCTTTAAAAAGTGTTATGCGCATTAGAACAAGGTCAGGAGATTTCAGAACCACAGTCTTTTTTTTATTTTTTTCACTGTGGGGTCTCATGGTACAGCATTAGCCGGTAAACTCACTGATAACTCGACTCACTCCGAGCAAGCCGTAAGCCTGAGTGAGTACTATATTGGCGATGAGTCAGTCGATATGGGGAACATTTGGTGAATCTCAGTCCAAAAAGCCCAAAAGCACAAAATATATTTCGTGAGTTAGTCTGAGAGAGCTCAACCTTTTTGGCCAAGCTATGTTCTTATCTACTTGCCTTCAGCATAACTATCACCCTTACATGTCAGCTCATGCCAATACACATGTTTACTCACAGATATTTCGAATCGCAAGCATCCGTATACCCCCTCTATATTTACTTACAGGGGTACAACACCTGTGCCCATTGTATACAATTCCTTACTATTGTTCCAAGCCGAACCAAAACCATAAAATATGTTCGAATTGTGTCACATTTTACCCAAATGTCCGACCAGCCTCAAAATTTTTCAGTTGTGCCAATATTAGTGAGACGTACAGACAATAACCTCAACCACTCCTTTTAGTATACTGTACCACATATGTCAGCAGAAAAGGTGAGGTACGTCACTCTGGTTCACTCAAGAAATACGTTTTTTGTGCTTTGGGCTCGCTCGGACTCAATAAAGCGTTCCTTTATCAGACTGACTCAGACTCGCAAAGTATTACTGATGATTGATATGTGGGGTTTAAGGTCCCAGAACCACCAGATGATTATGAGAGGCGCCGTAGTGGAGGGCTCCGAAAATTTCAACCACCTGGTGTTCTTTAACGAGCACCCAAATCCGAGTACACATGCCTACAACATTTCCGCCTCCATCGGAAATGCAGCCGCCACAGCTGGGATTCGATCCTGCGACCTGCGGGTCAGCAGCCGAGTACCTTAGCCACTAGACCACCATAGCGGGGCGCAAAGTATTACTCACCCAGGCTCGTGGCCCAATCAAAGTCTGAGTGGGGTCGACCCACGAGTGAGTTAGCTGATCCAATATTGATGATGAATATTATGCACAACCATTTGCATTTCACCAAGCCAGCTCAATTTGTGGTCACCAGATGCTACCCTGTGATCTAATACCCAAGGGTATGCACCCTGGGTGCATAATGATGATGTGCATGAATGTTCGGGAGGCTGGTGTTTCTGATACACAGCTGCGATTGCGCTGCTGTGAGGTTTTCACTATGCGGTAATTTCTACAATGAAAGCACACCTGCAGGGGTGCAACAGCCGAAATAGAATTAAGAGTAATTTTCGGAGCAGCCAAATTTTACTTTTGAGCACTAAAATGCAAATTTGAAACAGGTTCCGAAAAAAAAACCAAATTATTATCACAAAATATCAATTTGGAGCAGTATAAAAAGAGAAGGCTTTCATTTAGAAAAAAAAGTATGTACTAACCAGTCAATATCACCAGAATCGTGCAGAGTAAACATGAGCACTGCTATTTAGGTAAAAGTAGTATTTTGAACCACCCCAGTGATCAAACGATGATAAAGTCCTTATTAGCATTTGCCACATCTTTCAAATAGTAGCACTTGCCACATCTTTCAGGCTTTGCAAACTCCAATGTGGATCAGCTAAGCTGGCGACCTTGAAAATCAGGGAATTGGTGCACGAAGGTGTGGGGGTGGCGAAAAAATACTGGCGCACAGTTTTTTTTTACAGGCACCAGCAATGTAATACAGTGTTCTAAATGAATGTCCATAACATTTTTAGAAGGCAGCAATTACACCAGTTATGTGCTGTATCACACATGAGTAATTGAACAAAATGAGCTGTGTCCCGCGACTAGTGGTAAGAGGCCCTTCCAAATTACAATACCCTTTTCTGCAGGCTACTTTTGTAGTGTGGGACGGTGGCTTAAGCAGCATTCTGTATGTGTTAGAGCAAGGCCAAGAAATTATCAAACACTGCCATAGCCCCTCCCCACTCCTCTTTTTTTAATTTTACGATGGGGTTAGGTTAGGCCACAACTTCTCAGTTCACTTGCAAGACGCGCTCTACCATATAAAGTAACAACAGCACGCGCCCATAGATCCGATGACAACACCGGATATCTATCACCGGGACGATGCAACTAACGTAACCTAAAGACAGAAAACGGTTTTATGTGCCTTTGCTATGGTGACCATCGTGGTCGCCAGCAACATCAGCGTTCGCAGGACGTTGACTGTTCACGCGCCAAAAAATGTAATATGCCTTTCCAACTCTAGCTAACATGCCATAGCCATGGTTGCTGATTGGGAAATTTATATTTCCGGCAAAGCGTCGGTGGCTACGGCAACGCATTTCTGTCTAGAAGTTTCGTCGTCCCTCCAATAGTTATCTGCTGCGGTCAGCGAACTCATGCATGAAACACAAGAAAAGCTAGGAAACTTCTAGTAAATGTGCAAGAAAGATAGATAGGTACAGCAGTACTTTGTGCAAGTCACCAAGAAAGAAGCATTATTTAGGCCGAAGAAGAGATAAATTAGCAAAATAATATTTAGGAACACTGCTAGCTGTTCAATGTAGAACATGGAAATATTACACAATAATATAGTGCACTTAATTGTAATAGCATACAAGTTATAAACTATTATAATAATAATAACAACAACCAGAACGAGCATAAAAAGTGCAGTACATGAAATTTTCCGGCGAGCAAGCTTAAAAAATTTATCGATTCTGTTGTTTTGCAACTCTCCTGCAGAAAATGCTTGGTGGTGTTCATATAAAACATGAAGTGATGCAGGCTTAGACAATGTCTTGAAAAACCTACTCTCAAGCTTTGTCATGATATCTGATACAGGATATTGTGACCAAAAATAGTTGTGCCTTTTTAGGTGCCATGAAAGCATATTATGCCAGTTGGGAGTTGATCCCTCGCAACCTGATGAATGGTTAGGAAAAGATATGTTTATTAGAAATGTTGACTGCCATATATTCGTTTCAAATATATTTTTGGAGTCTTCCACTAGCCACTTTTCTTTAACTTATATTTTAGCTGAGCAAATAACTACTGCTCTGGCCCCGCTTTTCACAGAAACCTTGGTGACCTTGGTGGAGTCACATGGCTCCCCGGGGCAGCTCACTAGCTACATGACAGCGTTCGCAAAGAAGGGACACCGATAAAACAGCAACAAACCAAAGAAATAACACTGCGGGTAGGCGAGAAAATGGGACGTTGGTGTAACGAAAAACATGTACTTGGAGGTCTCTCGAGAGACCACTTTTTCTTTTGTAGAGCCAAGATTCAGGCAATCGACGTCGAACATGGATGGCACAGAATGAACCGCAATGATGTGGGGGAGAGGAGAGCACTGACACAAGCCTTGGGGGCATAGACTGGCGCTGTCGCCCCCTTGCACCCCTCGAAACCACTACTGAGCATGATACAGCGCCTTTAGGTGAGCTTAGAGGGCGTGTAAGAGAGTAAAAGTGGACAAAAGGACAAATAAGAGGCTGTGGGCACGACGTGCTTGCGTCACGAGGAAGCAAAAAATTTCCCTAGATGTTGACAAACTTCTCTTTTCTCCTAAGTACAACCAAAATTCTCTAAATCAAGGAAAATTCCTCTAGAGTTGGCAGCCCTGTGACTCTGTGTCCTCCCTCTGCCATGGAGGAAGGAAAAAAACTTTCTTTTCCTTCCTGTTTCCTCAGCAGTGGCACTCTTTAGTAAGATAATGAGTCATGGTTGCCGCCATCAAACCTGTCTGTGACGTCATGTGAATTTTTTTGAGAAATATCAGGTCTCTTCGATTTGGCTGCATTGGCGGCACCTGTGCAACGGGTGCAGCACCTTTCTCCTCGATTTACTGGTGCCGCGCGCGCTTTGCACTGACTTCCTCGTTTTGTCATGATACAAGCGTAGTGCTGCACGAGTTCTTGCCAGCCTGCACTTGCTCAAAAGGAGGTGCAGAGAGGTGCAGCATTGTGTGCGCCTCTTCTTCCTCTCAAGCTTGGAGCAGACAATGCTGTGTGTTCAGGGCGTGCGTGCAAACAGTTTAGTCAAGCTCGTGCCACCGACGGGTAATTTTAGCCGTGTCTTATCGGCAGTTATTAAAACAGATTCTTTTGCATAAGTGTCTCATGAGCAAAAAAATGTAGCGTGGTTGACTTCAGTAAGAATTATAGGAAAAAAAAAAAAAGGTTAAGGCAATAAAGATGCAGCTCAAGCTGCGTGCTCACTTCGTCTTTACGAAAGAGTGAAACCAATGTGATAGGAAGCTTTCAAAAAGACTTTTTTAAAATGTGTATTTAAGGGAGCTTGCTCACGTGTCTTATATTGATATATCTCGAAGAAAAGTGGTTCTGGAAATGAACTTCTAGTTTATTCCAAAATTGATTCAAGATTGTGGCATGGCATTTCTCAAAAAGTGCTAAATGCCTAAGCTGACTCCAGTGGTACTCTACATTTTCTGCCGTCGCATATATGCTCCAAATAGAAAATGATTATTAAGCAAATATACACTTGAGCTAAGTATGCAAGATCACCATCCATGTTTCATAAACATTATTTCAAAAGTAGTAACTTATGGTTCGCTTTAAAAAGTTCTTTCCAGTAATCAAAGTAAATACCTACTGAAGAATGGTCAAAAATTGTACATGCAGTTTGTCAGTGAAGTAATAGGCTGACCTTTGCAAAAGAATTGAATTCTGAAAACCATGCTGTGCCAGAACTAAGAGCAAGATCGTTTAAGCAAACTCGTGGTAACTCCTGATGATGGCACATGTTCAAGCATATTACAGGGGCTGCTTGTTGGTTAGATGGGGTGGTAATTAGGCAAGTGCCTGTCATCAGGTGTTGAGATGCATTGCATTTCCGGTTATCAAGTATTAAAAAGGTGGCTATAAATTTGCCAAACTCAGAATTTATTGACAGGGTGAGCACTTATTAAAGCCAGTGCTTATTAAAGCTTCTACCTAATAAATTTAGCCATAAGGCTAACAGATATATTTATTGAGCTGGTCACCTTTCGTAACATATCTCTTAGGTCAATAATTATTTGGTTTACGGCAAGCTATGAATAAGGTAGGGTTTTGTGAGCTTCTACTTAATAAAGTTAGCCATAAGGCTAACAGATATATTTATTGAGCTGGTCACTTTTCGTAACATATCTCTTAGGTCAATAATTATTTGGTTTACGGCAAGCTATGAATAAGGTAAAGTTTTGTGAATTGAGGAATTAGAAGCAATGAAGTTATCAAAATACTTTGTTTAAAATGCGTAAACAGTAATGCCAAATGAGGATTTCAGAAGGGTGAATTCACTTATGCTGTCGCTTCTGGTGCCATCATTGCAGTTTATATTCACTCGTTTCATGCACTGTGTATGTAGTGTCACTGACGACAACCTAGTTTTTCCCAGCTGAAATTCCCAATTAAAAAAAAGATAACATCAATTGATCTACATGCTTTTTTACTGTTAAATCAGACACACCACAAAGGCCATTTGGGGCTCATTAGTGGACTGTATAGGCGAGGTCTCTGCACAGGATATGTCATGGTAATGTTTCAGTGCTCTAGCTTTGTGTAATACTGGAAACCGTTTTTCTATTAAAGATTTCTACTGGGCAAACAAGCTCCAGAACCAGATTTGGCCCTTGGGTAAAGCAGGCAGTAAGAGTGAGCTCAATCATAAGATCTTCAGGTGTATGCACTCAAGGAACTAGTATCTATGATGCAAAACCTCCAGTGCACCAGGAAGGGCACGAAAGAAGGGTGTACGTCAACAATCAATAGGGCATCTTCTGGCCATCATTCTTCCGTAGCCATGAACTTGTACTGCCAATGTTCTTCAGACTGTACTAACAGATGAGAAACTAGGTACAAAAGTTGCTTCATCATTGCAAGATGGCCCATAATACATTTTCATAATCCCCTCATCGCAAGCCCTAACATTTACTTGAAAATGTTTTCTTGCATAGTGTTTTTTTCTCATCCTCATACAGTTGTCTCATGCAAAAGTATGCCGCTTGTCACAGTCGATCTAGCTGGTGCCGTGCAGGAACGGCTCCAGCCGTCGTGATGTGTTCTCCACTGGAGCTATCAGACACTGTAGAATTGAAGCCTGGTGTGCATGCTTAAGACTAGTGACCCCTTCTACTTGCATTCCTTACACTGGTTCATACCTGCACAAGATTGTGGCGACCCTGTACAAGAGGCTTTAATTCTGGCAAATGCCGCCACAGCAGTACGAAGGTGTGCACCCTTCAGCAACACCACTGCAGAGCAAGCTGAAGTTCATATTGAATATAATATTTCACTTCCAAAGCAATGTTAATATAAGTACTCTTGCATTCACTTAGTCAGGCAACACTTTTCCCAACTGTGATCTCTTTTACTTATACTAATCTGCATAGTTTTTTTCAAAATGATCACAGTAGAAAAAGAGTTTCTTTTTGGGAGCATCACTGTTTTAAGTTCACAAGACTCCACTGAAGCACTTACAACATATGCAAACAGTGACATCCCGAATTTCAGCACTTTTATTTTCCAACAAAGGTAATCTGGTTGTCATCTTCAGGCTGTGATCTTACAAGAGCTTTAGCATAATTCTTGTTGTTGCTTGTGTCAATGATGCCCCATACATTGCAATAGTTCAACTTTGATATAACTTGGCAAGATTGTGCATAGCTTCGGTGAGAGAATAATTGAGACTCACATAAGACAAGAAACTCATGACGTGTTAACTTCCATCTATCTGTATTTGTTGCTTTGCCAGCAAATATGTAAGGAATCAGACGCATGTGCAGTATGGCAACATGCTATGTCACAGTCATTTAACGTCAAGCAGCATCACAAAACATTGCTCAAGAATCATTTTCATTTTCTGAAGTTTTAACAGATGTGCCAATAATACATATATTACTCTTTTCTCAACATGAAATGCTTTCAACAGTTCACATGCCTTCTTATCAAAACCCGAGCCTAGAATGTTTATCTCATATTTATTCTCAACTTACATGCTCTGGCACTCACGCAATACGCCAGATCTTTCTGTTCACTCTGAACAGCCTGTAAGTTCACTTTTAACAACCCACCTCCACATTCCAAGTGGTCATAGGCCAAATAGGGATTATTATATCAATAACATAGCTATACAACTATGTTTGTCGAAAATGAATATATATGAACAATACAATTGCTTTGTAAGAAACAAGTGTAGGATGAGTAGAACACTTTCTCTGAAGGCTTTGTTGAAATATTTTATGATCATGGATGGCACAGAAGCTTTTTGCAGAAAACATGTAAAGCCAACACGAGAAATTACGTGCATCATGAAAATTCCGATACAGCAAACATTCTAAGGATGTGCAAAAATATTGAATCATTGACGATACAAAATTAAATATTGTTGAAAGATGATCTATGTTATCCCTGCTGGCAGATTATAAGCACAAAACATAAGAGCTTATGTAGTGCAGCTAGCTACTTCCAGAAAAGTCATTTTACCAGCTATACAATAATCACTTACCCTTTTTTAAGAGTTCTGTCGACTCAAAGGGCTTGATTATATCCTACAAATGCTGTATTTCTGCTTTTAAAATTTCTTGTAGTCCCATACTTTAAAAAGACTAACAACCAATTTTTAATGTACTTATTTTGTTTTGTTGCAATAAAAAGCTTACAACTGAGAGTGTCTAATCATGCACTGACAACAAGGAAAAGCAATGAAACATCTTTACAAGAAGGGAAATCTGGGCTGGTTGGTGATAGTTCATTTTCGATACATCACAGCGCAAGAAGGATGCAGACGAAGAATAGGACAACACGAGCACTGACTCTCAACTAAAAATTTATTAAAGGAAAGGCACGAATGCATACACAGGTTAGCCCGCTTCAACAGAGCAACTATGCATGTGCAGCAGAGTCATTCACGAGCTGCTGCACATGCGTAGTTGCTTTGTCGAATCAGGCTAACCTGTGTATATATTCGTGCCTTTCCTTTAATAAACCTTTAGTTAAGAGTCAGCGCTTGTGTTGTCCTATTCTTCATCTCCATTCTTCTTGCGCTGTGGGTCATCGAAAGTGAAACATCTTTAATCAAAACTTGTTGCTGATGGAGTCTTATTGTACACAGCACATATTGCATACAGTGGCCAACAGCTGTTGGGTGTACTTGCACAGGGTTCTGCCATGGCAGAGTGCATGCGCCAAATTACCTGTGATGCCGTATGCATGCGTACTATGGTTTAATGCTAATTTTTGGATGTTGTGAAAAGAATTCTTCTCAGCATCAACTCCTTTTACTATGCAATAGGTGAAGAAGAGGGTGAGGATGTGTTTCATATACCTACTGTAATTTGAAGCTTGCTTTTATGAACATCAGCAAGCAACATACAGCAATTCAATGACTCATAACTCACTACTAAGACTTTACTACCAAGCAGCACCACAGAGCAGCTGTTATGATTTTTAAACTCCATTTAAAAATACTTATTCTACTCAAATTGCGAAAATGCATTCGATTCGATTCTGGGTCTCTCAACATACACAAAGATCCATATACATGTTCTGAATTGTTAGTTGTCACTTCCCTTAGGAAAGATAGATGTGAAAATCATTACATTTGTCAGTCTAACAATTACCTAGAGATTTTGACATCACATAAGTGTAATTTGGCATAGAATGTAAAAGTTGACATTCAGTCAATCATACATACTACCATGTAAATTTTCGTTCAAAGCAAGTGAACAAAAATGAGCGAGTTCGGTGTGAGTGGTGCATCATATGCCGCGTCACTACCAATCTTGACTCTCCCATTTTTTTGGGCGCCTTTTGTTCTCAGAGATGATTTTGGTTGCAGCAGTAGTACTTTAGGACATTTTGCACTTGTAGTTTTTCTTTTTTTACTATTTTCTGTGTATGTGCAATATTCTTGTACCATATTTTTTGCCACTATTTTGTCAGTGCACCCTCTACATGAGACATATCTTGCACCTTAAAAGAGCAGATGAAGAAACATAATATTACTTTCTCGTTATGCCAATATAAAAGTGATAGCTATAGCAGTACATGCAAACCATAGGCAGAACATGTAACATATCTCTGTGGCTCCATGTAGACTGCACTGTTATTTCATCACAAATATGTGCTTTTTAACCTTACGTGTGAGGGCTACCTTTTTTTTTCAGAGCCCAATCGGTTGTAAAAATAGAACCATAGTGAAATTAAAAACTTTTTTATTTGGAACATTCAACATACCTTCAAGGTACCTCTCTGCACAGTTGCCACTTCAACTGAGACATTTGTCACAGCATGGCATAAACTACATTATGCCCATGGTAGCAAGCAGCGTGAAAACCAACTGGCCCAGCTATCAACACTTTTACTATGCCCCGCTGTGCAGATGCTTTAGTGTGCAGATAGATATGTTACTTTAGGTACTTTAGTGTACAGGTAGATTTACTATGCAGATCAATTATACTAGATATATACTAGTTACGCTGATAGGTCGAGAAAATGTACCAAGTCCTCGCCTTTGTCGAGAGTGTAGTAAAGTAGCTCCTTGAGAGCTATTTTTTTACAGCGAAGTAGAGGTTTAATAGATCTATTATGCTAGAGGTTTTTCATGTGTTGGAGATAAAAACTATGAACCAGCCCATAGTCTCTTCATCATCTTCTTCCTCTTCAGCTTCGCTCCCATAACAGGTACGCCAATTCATCCAGCATAGCAAGTCATAATTCTGATGAGCAGGAGAAGGAGTAGTGTAGACAGAAAAAAAAAGAAACAGATAGAAAAAAGAAAAAGAGTGAAATTATCGGTGCGAAAATTCCTTCAAGCTGCGACATCCAAATGCAAAGGCAAGTGTTGTTACCACTCTGCTATCCAGTCATGCTAGCAGATAATGTAGACTTTTATAGTATAGTATATAATATAACAAGAGGACTGTAAAGAGAAGTGTGAAAGAGAAGTGGAGATTGAAAAATTGAGAGAGGGAAAGACAAGAAAAAATAATGAAATAATTAACAAAGAGAGAGCTAGCAATTAAAAAGAAACAGATGCAAAGAAAAAAGGGAGCAAGCTCATTGAATGGGGAGGTGAGAGGATAAACGCTATAGCCCAGCTCACCAACTCTGCTGTGACTCAACCTTATGTGCCTTATGTGTGAAAAAGGTGCTAACTTTTCTTCAGGGTCCAGTCATGTAATCAAAGTCACGTGAAAGTTTAAGATTGTGTGCAGATGTGTTGCACAGATTTATATCCTCCAATTGTGTGAGGGCAGTACGTTGTCAATTCTCAGGGAAACTCAAACATGTCTCAAACAACTCATTAAGTCTCCTCTAAGTGGTAAGTGTGTTGTGTCATTTGATTTCATGCATGCTTAATGCAGCCAAAATTTATTGGAATTGCCGAGTGAGTAGTACGTGCCAGGGAGCTTTCATAATCGGGTAACTGCAGCAATTAAGGGCTACAAAAACTTTGAAGCACAAAACATGTATATACAATGATCCCCAGGCAATGAGCGCGTAGTACAGAATTCGCTGAATGCGCTAGGCCTAGCTTCTATGATGAAGACAAAGTTTTAGAAATCCAATCAGTAGAAGTGCGTGACAACCATATGTAGAGGTGCAGCTAGAATTGGTATGTAATGTTTCAAACAAATATTATAAGTTGTTCTAATAAAAAAAATATAGGTTTTATGTCATTGTGTTTCCAAATTAGGTGCACGCAGGTTTTCTGGATTAGGCACAGTGTTCATTTTATTTGCCACACATGGGGTTTCGCACATATAGCCATATATGATACTTATGTGTGTGCTGAGGGTAAAAGTGTGTTGAGCGGAAGAGAAGATTTAAAGGAGCCTGTGACACTTTTTCAGCATAGACAGAAAACGCTGTTGATCGGTATACTCGAGGCTCTTGAGAATATACGAGCATTATAGTACAGCACGTGGCCTTAAAATTACAATTCAGATATGTAGAAATCGTTCACTCTTCTTTTTACAAATGACGCCATATACCCAAGCTTACAACCATTGGCTGATCTGCATCGTGAGCTGCATATAGATAAGTCAGTCATCGACTTTGCTTCCGGCTTACTCGTCAGTGCAAGGAGACAAGTAATTACAATGTGCGACAAATATCTGTAACTCTGCCTAGTCTGTTGTACATGCCGCCTGTTGGTTCTGCATATGCGTCTATTCTTTCCCTCCCCTTTATTGTGTATCTCTCTCGCTAATCATCTTTCTCTCTCTCTCTCTCTTTTCAGTACTTGTATTTCTTTCTGTCTATCTTCACTTCTGACTATTTTTGTTTCGATCCTTCTTTTCTTTAAATTTGTATAGAAACCAATCTGGATTCATATGGCTCATGAGCATTCATGTTCACATTTTCTTTTTATTAGCATGAACAAGAGAAATATAAGAGCTCTTGCAATGTCCTCATGATGATTTTTTTGTACACCCAACGCCGACATATTCTATGCTTGTGCAACAATACAAGCGTCGCTTTAAATGGTACCTAAACCTCCCAGAGGTCGAAATTCAGTTGCAGTGGTGAAGTGGTGTGCGGGTGTACCATGAACACGGAGCCGTGAGAATGTTTAGAAACTGTGCCCTAATGGCAGAGTTCGATTTGTTTGATAGTATAAATGTGACAATGTCACTCCTTTGCTCTTTCCTTCTGTACCCTTCGTTGGTGTCCTCTCGCGGAGTGTCCCTCCCAATCTTGCACGACATGTGTCATCACCGACGCACTGCTCGAAACACCGTCTACTTCCAGTTGCCACGACTCCGTCCCTCTGTCGACTTCATCAACCAGCTGCATGCTATTCATAATGCCCACGGCCTATAGGTGGCGCGCCGTGCAATCCAAGATGGCTACAGAGGGATGATCAACCCGAAAAATCGCATAGGAAAAGATAGGACGCACGGACGTACTCCCCATGCCACTTTCACCGGATGAACTCTTTATAGTCAAATGAATCAGACCAAATTACTTTCCCAAACTATAAGAACTGCTGAATGTTCGCTACCTCATTTCTTGCCGCAGTGCGAAGGGTGGTGGTGTCAGCTGATTGTCCGTGTATCAAGGATGCTTTGCGGGATCCTGTGCATGCTACAGAAAACTTCACGAACTAAAATTCACGTATGCTGAACGGCACTCTGAGATAATTTCTGCCGGGCCTGCCTGGCGAATTCGCCACAGCAGTAGGCCACTAGCGAGTAGCGCGTCGTCACGGCTGCGTAGGACGTAATGTTTACCCTAGCGATGGTTTGCAAACATATTACGCCGTCGTCATTACTTCCACTGTAAGCATCATGCAGCTGCTTCTTCAACAGAACACAAGTATTTACCTTTCCATTAAGTAGCACTTCTCTCACAGCCATGATCCGACTCTAACAGTGCACGATTTCCTGCACTCAGATGTTGCAGGTTTAATCAGCACTATCGAAACAAATACACGCGTAAGCTTTTCGCAACGTCAAAATTGTGAAGATTTGTTGAAAACAACCTCGTTCGGAAGGCACCGGGGAAGTGCAGGAGAAGTTAGCATGGACGGTAGTAGTAACTGCATATTTCGTAGCTGTAACCATTTTGCTTCGCTGGTCAAGCGGCATGCGGCGTTTTGTAATATTCACTGTAATTGGGCTACATACTATGCCCAAGAAAAACAGTTTTTTATTATTTTAAGCTCACTGAAGGATATGATACAATAAATACAATCAATGTGACTTACGAGCGTGAAAAAAAAAAGAACATTAACACATGACGGAACGGGAAGTGCAACTTACTGCTCGTGAGCTAGCAGCTAATCGTTCATCTTCGCTGTCACTCTCAGTGCTTTGACAACCATCTAAGTCCAGTGAAAAATCCTCGTGTCAAGACGGTTTCTTTGAACATCACTGCTGAAAGTAATGTGAGAAATTCTCTCCGCTGAACGGCTTCGATAGCACCAACAGCACGTCATTGCACAACCCCAATACAGCGTCACTCACCACGTTTATCTGGGAGTGCAGGAAACATTTCACTCCGATACCAGGCAAGAAAAGAATAGCTTAGAGTTACTGTATATGCTCCCTATATGCTACCGAAAGGTAGCATATACAGTATCTCTAGAATTGCTTGCAGTGTGCTGCCATCTATCAATGAACGTGAAAAACAAGTGGCGCAGCGTAGGCCAAGGTTTAGAAGCACACAACGTGAGCCTGCGCTACTTTACGCTTGCAATGAATTTTATGAGATTCATGCACTACAAAAGCACTGACAAATGCTATACGCACGTAAAACAAGGTGAGTTTCAACTGCACAGGTTGGTGTAACTATTTAACTATCCAACGTGACTGCAGAAAATCTCGCGAAGCCGATATGTGTACTTTGCGGGCTATAATTGAAAGCACAAGTTGCCATGTATTGTCACAAAAACTTCGCCTTTCGCACTATGGAATCAAATTTTTCGTGTCATGGACGGTCCGGTATATTTACAGATGCACGCAACATACAAAGTGGTTTGTGTTTGTATCTTGCTAACGCGTTAACACTGAAGCTAGCACCACCGAACAAGGGAGCATTGAGAGCGTCTGCCTACTGATCATCTTTGAGAGGCCGCTCCTGAATTCCGCTAGGCGGCGTGATAGTCTATGAACTTAGAAGTGTGGCAGTTTGGGCTGGTTTGTATGACATGACGATCATTATAGCACGAGAACAGAATGACGACATCGTCGTTCTGTTCTCGTGCTATAACTAACGTTAAGTCATTTAACATTGCGAATAGCCACTGCTGCCATGCCGGCACGTGCTGATAGGAACCGTGTCGGTATGGACCCTGTGTTACGGGCAGCAGTCTGCTCCACAAGTGCATGCACGCATGCAGGTAACACGATGAACAACAGCAAGCAGCGCGGACAGCTGCTTGCAGACCAAACGTAAGTTGTAGGCTCTTAATTGTTCGACCAATCACAGCATCAATGTTCTGCACGTCAGAAAATAATGTTTTCAGCGTTACGCAGAGGCCCAAAAGACCGCATATGCGAAGAGGAGCGATTGATTTTTGGAATTTGTGGCACGCCAGTGGCTCATAGTGCTGCCATGTGCAGAATCATTGATTGCGAGTGTATCCTGCACACGATGCGCGTCTTTGTTACTTGAATTGTTAAAAAATATATCAGAAGCATGTAGTTTAGGGGCCCTTCAAAGATGCACAAATGAAGCAGCATGAACAAAGAATACTTCAAGTAAGACACATGCAGCATGTGCTACAAACGAAGATTGCTGTGCCCGGTGTCAGAAGTGATTTAAGAGGCGGGCACTCCGTCCTCCCATATGAATTGCCATGCACGTCTCCGTTAGAGGAGGTGATGCATGGCACTATGATTTATGAAAAGGTGCAGAGTTATTCTGAAAAGCCCTAATGGCATCAAGTCATACTGTCATCTCATAATCCTTTGGACTTGAAATCTGCTTGAAGAATGGATTTTCATGCACCGGCCATCACCCCTTCATGCCTTCGCAGTAGGCTTGTGCGAATATTCGAATGCTTCGAATATTCGCACAAATAGAAGGGTTTTCCAATTCGCTTCAAATTTAAATTATTGAAAATTTTGAAGTATTCGCAAGAAACAAATGCATACATATTAATCTGAATGTACCGCCTGTGAAGGTGGTTTTACACGTAGCGTGCGAGAAATATTTGCGACTCCGCTCGTACTGGACGGATTCTAAAACTTTTTGCAGCGTTTCTTTAATGAATCTATTCCATATGGCTACTTGAAAAAGAGTTGCAGGCCTTAGGCTTGTGTGAATAGTGAATTTTAGGTTCAAAGTGAATGATAACGTTGGTTTAATAATTTCGAATTAAATTAGAATAGTATATATATCACATAATATAAAGAATAATGGGCATATCAGTCATTACCTAATTAACCTGCCAATATTTTATGAATATGGAAGCAAGGTCTGTGCAAATGCTATTTTTAAATTTTAATTAAACAGAAAGAACTCTCATTGATAGCAGGATTTTACTTTTAGTAGAATGCTTGTGATAAGCTGTAAAATATGAAAGGTTTAGAAATTATACACTTAGTGCATGTAAGACTGTATAACAAGCTTTTAAACTTTAAAAAAATGAATCGACATGAAGATATATTCATTTAACCTTGAAGTAGGACTCCGGCAGGGCAAATTTTTTTATTAGATGTTTTCACTGCTTTATATTTTTTTACTGCAATGAAATTTTACAGGATGTTATAGCTAATATATAATAAACAAATGTTTTCACGGCTTAGTTAGCATTTCATTACGACGGTGAAACCACCTTTACAAGAGATTACATGTGGATTAACATAACCTATTCGTTTATTTCGGATACTTCGAAATTTTCAATATTTTAAACTTCAATCGAAGCCACTTCAAATACTCTAATATTAGTTCAAATATTCGAAGCATTCAAATATTTGCCCAAACCTACATAATTTATAAAAAAATTAAGATTTTCCACTCTTTGGCCAGAAAAAAATGGACAACAAATGCATTCTGCAGGATTATCTGAGAAAAATATAACACATTCATTAACATTTTGCAAACACACAGACCACGATCATTGTTACTAGAACTAATTTCAAATGCACACCATGAATAACTGCTGGTCTTTTGCGCTCCATGAATCACAAAAACAACATGTATAAAAAGTTAGTGTCAACAGCATATCAGTCTCGAAGCGAAATACAAGAGATACAATGACCGCCTTAATAAAGTTTTGGAAATTTCAAAGTGTGGCTGTTTCAGGTTGAAAATAGCACAAGCTAATAATGGCAGTAAGGTGATGCGGAAAGTTATTAAGCCCTCAATAAAGGAACAGTAAATATGTTCCAATTATTAATGGTGATAATTATATGGTTAAAACTACACTTATAAGCAATGTTTCCAATGATCACGTTTCATGATCTGGCAATGAGTCGTCCCAAGACATTCCTTTCCTCCAGATGTTTTGTATTTCTTGCTTAGCTCTTACCGTGAATGGAGTAAAGAGTCCCAGAGGATCGTATACTCTTGCAATGAGCTGTAACATTTGGCACTTGGTTAGCGCACCACTGGTATCGATGTCTATTATGTCAAACGATGGTAGGTACAGCTCTCTTCCTTGAAGTTCCATCTGATGCCAAGGTTCTTTATTTTGGGGAAAGCCCCGAACTTTGCGTTTTCCTCTTTCTTTATATTTTGTCGTAATCTAGGCTCAATTGTGTTGAACTTTCTGAGAGTCATTGATGGCTCTAGAAAAATCTCCTTTGATTTCCAGTAAAGTTTTTCGGCTTCCATAGGTGATTTGGCTCCCATAATCATGTCGTCGACGTAAATGTTGCTCTTCAGCTGTTTAATTGTCTCCAGAAATTTCTACTCCAACTAGCTGCGGTGGCGCTGTACTGTTGCTGCGAGCAAGAAAGTATTGGGGGCAGTGCCAAACGTCACTCTTGACATTTTCCATGTTACAACCTTCGCATCACTTCCACTCGGAATTCTAACCCACCAAAGGAAATGCAGTGTGTCTCTGTCTTTATGTATTGAATTCTGTAAGAATGCCTTTACAATATCAGCTGTCATTGCAATACGATGGTATTGGAAGTTCATCAGCATGTGCATGAGATTACAATTGAGATTTGGTCCAGTTTCGAGGTTGTCATTTAGAGATGACCTTTTTGTGGATGATGATGACGTATCAAATACTATTCTTATCTTTGTTGTTTCACGATCTTGCTTGATGACGGCTTGAGGCTGCATATAGTAGCAGTGTGTAATTGGTGCCATCGGTTCCTCGGCCACTTCTGCCACTCCACTATTCAAGTACTCTCTGATGGCACTGTCATGACGTCGATATACACTTTCGTCTTTCCGTAACCTTCAAGTGAGTTGCTTCAATCTGGTCATTGAAACACCTTTGTTTTCATCAAGCTCCACGTTATCTTTCCATGGAAGTCGTAATGAGTATCTTTTCTCTTCATACTTTCAGTTCTTGCTAAAATACTCCATCAAACTCTCTTCTTTCTTTGTGTCTTGCTTTTTATGCCGATGCTTTCTATGTCCCAGAAATGCCTTAGCTCTGTCTCTATGTCAGACTTGTCCACTTAAACGTGAATTACCATATCGGTTGACTATCTCATTATTGTTGCAGCTAACTTAGTTTTGCCCTGCACCGTCCAATCGAATATGATCTCTGTATCTCTCAGCTTCTCTTCCAGTTTTCAGATGCCTCCGGTCATTATTTGCCAGTACTGGTCTGATCCAACAAGGATTCCGATTTCTCTGTAGTCTGTACTTGTACATAAATCGTCAGCCAGCTTTGATCCATCGTCATAATACTTCTTCTTCAGTGAAACTGGCAGGAACAGTATTCTTTCTCTTGATATAACGTCACCCTCCAGTGCTTCCAACAAAACCTCTTCGTCACTATATGCGTTTCTAAGTTTGATTTCAACTGAATGCATAGTATTTTCTTCTAGTCCTCCTCCGAAAGAGCCTATGGTCAGTCAATCTTTTCCTTTGACAGGGCAACCAAGCCTTTTTGACAAGCTCTTAAGGATGAATGTTCTTTGGCTACCAGTGTCCCACAGAACCTGACAATAGCAAGACTTGTTTTCACCTGCTGCTATTGCCACAGCAGTCTGCAGAAAAATACTTGATATATTCGTATATTGGTAGGTTCACCCTTGCTCTTCCCGATTTTCATTTTTACCTTGAACGGCCGCTGTGCACTGCACTGTGAGTTCTTTTTCCGGGCACATAGACGTTGCGTGCCTTTCCCACATATTTTGTACCTTATGCTTGCCTTGCATATTTTGGTCATATGGTGTAGTAGCGCAATTTTCACGGGGACGAAGAGGACAAGAACACACGACACTCGCTACTGTGTTCTTGTCCTCTTCGTCCCCGTGAAAATTGCGCTACTACACCATATGGTTAAATGATGTCTCACCAACTAGCCCAGCTCTCAACCCTACTGAATATTTTGGTCGTATGGCGAGGCTTCGTGCAACGAAAGCACCTATGAGACGCTTTTAGCTTCACTTTCTTCTCTTCATATGGCATATTCGTTGTACAGCCATCGTAACAGTGGGTATTAGTCTCACGGAATATGCAGAACTTTGCCGCAGTGCTCTGAAAATTAACCATTCTTTTCCTTTGTTTACTGTCAAATTTGTTGCCGTGGCTTTCCTTCCGCTCAACCAATTCCTTTATGCACTCAACTTGGTCTTCCATATACCTCATCAAATGCTCCAGTTTTTTCTCATGATGTTTAGTTGCATTCTGATCTTGATCTGAAGACCAACCAGCCGATTTTCTTTGTTTCAGTTAGAATCCCATGTGCATCTCCGCACATGAAGATCTTTTCAATACTGGTAGTAGCATCGATGCATAGCACTCGATTTTGACGCCTAAGAATTCCAGCCCACGTGTCTGCACTTGTACCTTGTCTGACAGTTTCCTCAATACTATATAGTCAGTGCAGCTTGCTACTGTACTCCTGTTAGTTAGCTCTTTCATGTGCATCTCTATAAGCGCTTTGTCTTTGCCATATCGTTGCTTGAGCATGTCAATAGCTTTCACATAGTTGCTGTCTGAATATTGAAGTCCCTCTAGGGCAGCTGCCGCTCTCCCGGTTAGTGATGGCAGGAGGTACGTGAACTTTTGATTCTGTTCTCACATGAACAGCGTATTCAAACTAATACCAGAATTTCTGCCACTTCCTCCTGTCACCATCAAATTTCATAAATTCTACCTGTGGTAGTTTTACTGCATTTGCTTGCGGTGCTTGCCTGGCATTGTCATTGGAAGTGACTTGTTCCCTCACTCGCTCATGATGTTATAGTTGGCAAGGGTAAGCATTGATGTTATGCAGAATGCTAATCATCTTTAGCTCGTACTCAGTGGTCCTCGCAAACTCGGCTACGGCTGTTTCCGGCGTTATGAACTCTTCCATCTGTTCCTCAACTTTATTTAACATGTCGGCGATACCTCTGATCTGGCTGACTAGCAGCGATATTGCCGTAGGGTCTTCATTCTCTTGAAGCTTATTTTCTGCTTCGCTCACCAGGTGGGTTATTTGCGTCCTCAGCATTTTTCTTTTCTTCGAAATTACTTTGTCGTTCATTTTGAATAATTGAGGAAACGGCTGGTCACTTACAGATTTCAGCAGCGAATCTTCATCCGTGGCTGTGTCATCCTCCATGTCTGTGCCGCTCTCTCAGATGGCGATGTCTCCTCTCGCTGCTGTCGGTTTGCACTGGGCCTCCTCTTCGTCCATTCTCTACGGCCTGTCCTTCGTCTTGGTATTCTGTGGCCAGTGGAAAGAGAAGCCGCTATCCTGGTTCATGGCACCATGTCGCAGAAATGAGATGAGCCAAGCATGGACTGCATTCGATGCGAACGAACAGCAAGAATATTTTTTTTATTTGCTTATTAACGCGCGCACTCTTCTGTGCCCCTTGTCTTCTTCGTCTTCTCCTTGTCTTCGGCGAGTTTCAATAGGCTGTGTGTTCACTTAAAACTTGTATGTATTTAACCTGAGCTTCTAAAGTGGACCCATTTGGCTATGTTTACATGAGTTCTGGCTTTCGATGTCAGACAATGTACTTATTTCTACATCTAGAATAAAGCCCAGATGTAGCCATGTTCATTTCAATACACGTTATTCAAGTGATTGTGGTCTGAAACTCCGTATGTGGTTTATGCTTGTTAATGCCACCACTTGAAAGACAGCATGAATTCAGACTTGTAAGTTGAGGAATAGGATGCAACCAAAATGTCGGGCAAGTCTCTGCATTTCCATGGAGAAGCCTGCTGCACTGTGTTCCAAGCTGCTGCTGTCACAACACAGAAGTGACCTGCTTATGCAGTGGCATCTTCTCTGCAATACTGATTTAAAGTGGTCCTGCACCACTTTTCCGAGTAATCGTGTAATAACTTCAGTGTCGGAGTTCATTGCTTCTCAAATAGACTGCCAGAAAAAAATTTTCGAAACCCTCACGAATGAGCGGAGTTGCAGGGACTGTTGCACGTTTTCTTCTTCTCTCGTTTCAACAAATGTGCTGGAAGATGCAGGAGGAACGGCAAGAAAGAAATAAGTTGCATCAGCCTGTCATGACCTTGGCTGTGCATAATGAAATGCGATCAATCTTTCTTGTTGCGATTTGTTAATCCGTAAGAGTGGCTACTGTGTTATGTAAGTAGACCACAAAGTGCAGCGCTATTACATGGCAGCACCTCATGTCGAGAAGTGCATCTGACCAGAATGCCACTCGAGATTTTTGTTGGCTATTGGCCAACATGTATGCTATCTGCTATTGGACATCAAGCAGGTGGTGCTGGCACTTCCAAAAAGAGTGAGCACAGGCTTCTATGTGAAAAGAGGGTGCATGATAGAAGGGCAACTTTGCATTCCACCTCCGAACGCCCCTTGCTGCACACGACAGCGAGATTTGGCCAAGCTTTTCATAGCAGTGGCTGCTTTCCGCGGGATGTGTTTTTTCACCAAGCCTGAGGGATGGTTCACGATCCCTTCGAGTAGTTTGCTTTTTTTCATGCACTAAATATCACATTTGTTTTTTACGTATGGTAGTTAGCCTTGTCAGATGCGGATGGTTTGCCAGTTTCCCGCCATTTGCCACAGTGGCTAAACAATTGCAGTGCTAAGCTGCACTGAAGCATTGTTCAAGTGTATGTGTGCTGAAAGATAGCAAGCTAGTTGCAGTAGATGGAAGTAGCATGCCTCACTGCTGAACTTGCTCACTTTTCATTCTGTGCAACACTTTAAGGCGATATACAATTATTTTCAGCAGAAGGGCCACTTATTCCCAAACAGTGCCAAGAATTGGTGTGTAACGTGTGAGCATTGATATGGTCAGTGACATTTGTGTTGGTTTAAGGTGCCTCTAAAGAAGCCTGAAACCATGTCAAAAACTGCATAAAAAAAACACTAGGTCTACGCGGAAGGAGCAGCAAAGTTGCAGTGAAAGCTAGAAGAGCTGCCTTTCAGAGCGTTTTCTAAACACTCATTGGGTAACTGCTGCAAGCACACTTGCTTGATAACCACTACAGCAATAATATTACGAATTTTGGGTAGTAGGCCAGCATTCGTTATGCTATTTTTCGTCATTCTTCTGAGAAGCGTGGTATCCGCTAAACACCTGCAAGGAATTTTGTGTCAGTTGTTCATGCAGTGGCTGACAACAATGAGGAATTATGCCTGAAGTGGGTATCGGCCACAGTTAATATGTGAACAAAAACACGCTTTTGTTATGGGTTGGAGCATTGGATGACCCACTCTTTACCCCATTCACATTTTGCAACAACCGGTTCTTTCGCTTTTTTAAAATACTTTATAATTCGTGTTAACGTGATTGCTTTCCCAACATCAAGCCTGCCTAAGGCAAGTTAGTCAACAGGTCCCAAGTACTGGAATGGCTCATTAGTAGAATACTGGGCTGGCACCCAGCACACCCAGGCTTCGAGCCTCACTGTGTCGTTGGCACTAGTTTTTTTTTTTTTTCTAATTTCGTGCGATGTGGTTACGGACATCGGCGGTGGTGGTAGCGGCCAACAACGGTGGCACGTGACCGAATGTTTTTAGATACTGTCAGTTGAAAAAGTCCGCGCCGGAGGCGGCAACAACTTCTATCCTCTCCGAGGGGCGGCGCTGGCGTAGCGTTGAGATCAAGCCGCCGCCGGCTTTCCACGGCTAGACCGCAGCAGCAGTCCATGTTTTTTTGAAGATGATAGTCTTTCTTGGGGACCTTCAATGCAAAAATTTTGATTTGTCTGTACATTTGTCTGTATGCCCTTAACAGTGCCCTAAACGGCACCAAAATGGCTGAACAATACTCCAAACGACCTACCCCATCCGCAGCGCCCACCAATATTGGGCAAGATGCAGCATTCATACTTGTGTGATTGTCAATTAAAAAGCAACTATTGTGCATATCTGAGGCACCATAACAACACGTCGATATTCTGTATGTGTGTCCCTCACTAAAAAAGCATACATAAGAAATTATAAGGACCGTAGCGTTTATCACATTGCGCTGACCAGGCAACACTTGCACGAAAAGGCAAGTGTTTCCAACGCTTTGCGAAGGTGACACGGTGGTGGCACTGACCCGTCGCCTTGCGTTCTAAACGTTATCACCTTGCACTCCCGCTTCGTTTTCCAAGATAACTGCCAGATATCGCTCACATCTCACGTGTGATGTGATGCGCTCGTTCGCCTTCGCTGCACGCTAGAGTCACTCTGACGCAGTACCTCCAGAATACCATTCACCGATTTTCTTGCACAAAACATCAAAGAAACGTTTTGTTCACTCTCTCCAGACGCATGACTATCGTCTTTCGACGACATTTGCAGTGTAACATGCAGATACGGGGCCAATTTTTTCGCTTGCTCAGACCACAGCGGCAGGAGTTTAAAGGTTAGATTTCGGTCATTGCAAATAGTATTTAACATGTTACACGAAAATCACGCTTGTTTGAGTGAATTAGCAGTTTAACATAGTAAACATGCCGACCTGCAGCGCGCCGGGCTGTCGAAGTGGCTTTGCCTCTGAGGAAAACACTTGCGATAGGCGGCACTTGTTCAAATCCCCAAATCACCCTGCAGTTCTCAAGGCCTGAACAGCTGCTATTCTACGAAAAGCCTCCCAAGTGACAGTCAAGACATACATTTCCTACTTACATTTGTAATCCAAGGACCTAATCACTTGCTACGAGCACATCGTAAGGGGAAAAGTGAAAATTCTATGTGGTAGATGGACACCTAAGCTCGGTGCTGTTCCTCGAATTTTCCCGAATATTTCTGCACACTTGTCCAAACCAGCAGCATTAAAGTGCAAAAAAAAAAACGCCGAAACTTAGAGGAACCGCAAATTTCGAGGGCCGTGTGTCGGCAAGTGGTGGCGATGTGTCGGACGTTCACATGAACACCGATGTTGACGATGTTGTTGTTTCAGTAGAAATATCAGCCGTCATGCAGACACTGCGGAATCAGGGCGTCGATTAAGTATATATAAACATCCTGGAAGAAATCTACAGGGGCTCAACTGCTACCATAGTGCTTCATAAATAAAGCAACAGAATACCAATCAAGAAGGATGTAAGGCAGGGGGACACAATCTCCCCAATGCTATTTACCGCGTGCTTACAGGAGGTTTTCGGATGCCTAGAATGGGAACAGTTAGGGATAAGAGTTAATGGAGAGTACCTTAGTAACCTGCGCTTCGCCGATGACATTGCATTGCTGAGTAACTCAGGGGACGAATTGGAACTCATGATTACGGAGTTAGACAAGGAGAGCAGAAAGGTGGGTCTTAAAATGAATCTGCAGAAAACGAAAGTAATGTCAACAACCTCGGAAAAGAGCAGCGCTTCGAGATAGGTAATAGTACACTTCAAGTTGCAAAAGACTATGTCTACTTAGGGCAGGTAATAACCGCGGAGCCGAACCACGAGATTGAAGTAACTAGAAGAATAAGAATGGGGCGGAGCACATTTGGCAAGCACTCTCAAATTATGACAGGTAGATTGCCACTATCCCTCAAGAGGAAGGTATATAACAGCTGTATCTTGCCGGTACTTAGCTACGGAGCAGAAACCTGGAGACTTACAAAGAGGGTTCAGCTTAAATTGAAGACGACGCAGCGAGCAATGGAAAGAAAAATGGTAGGTGTAACCTTAAGAGACAAGAAGAGAGCAGAGTGGATTAGGGAACAAACGGGGGTTAAGGATATCATAGCTGAGATCAAGAAGAAGAAATGGACATGGGCCGGGCATGTAGCGCGTAGACAGGATAACCGCTGGTCGTTAAGGGTAACTAACCGGATTCCCAGAGAAGGCAAGCGGGTTAAGGGGAGACAGAAGGTTAGGTGGACAGATGAGATTAAGAAGTTTGCAGGTATAAATTGGCAGCAGCAAGCACAGGACCGGGTTAACTGGCGGAACATGAGAGAGGCCTTTGTCCGGAAGTGGACGTAGTCAGGCTGATGATGATGATGACGAAGCTACTTGCGTACCCTCCAATCCTGGGTTGTGTCCAGAGGTAGCAACTTGGTTCCCTGCATTAGAATACTGGACAATGTTGCCATCCTGAAATGACGAGCTTATCCAGGAAGAAGCTAATGTTTTTTTAAATTCGCTCTTTGTGCTGCGCTGAAAGCTTCAAAGCGAAGTCAGCGAAACCGAGTGGCTGATTACTTGCCTGCTCCTTAAAATATCAAGCCCTGCTGCTGCTTATAGGTTACATACTGCCCCTGCCAACATCTTCATGGCTTAAAAAAAGAAATTATCAAGAGAATGCCTTGCGAATTTGGGTTCAAAAAAGTTTCCAGCAGCATCAGTTTTTGTGCTGGAGGAAGGCCAGTCATCAGATAGTCTACTTGACTGGTAGAATCTTATGAAAGATTTGGTTTCATTTGCCGAATGTCGTTCTTCCGATTTTTTCGAAAAACTGTGGCCCTAATAACCGTGAAGCTTCGTTGGTTTTGTAGATTTCTCTTTTTTTTTTTCTTCTACCGAGCTCGCCAATTTTTCCTTGTGTTCGTGCGTGGTGTGACCCCAACAGCTTCATCTTTCCAGGACAGCCCGAAAAGGCTTCTCCACATGTCCCGAATCTTCAGGGCTGATGTTGCCGTCGAAATAGAAGAGAATAAGTGGCTATGACAGCCCGCGCATATGTTCAGGTGATCAACATAACTGAGAAAAGTTGCAACCATCTGCAAGGTCGTGAGTTTCAGCTGGCTTCTCAAACCGTGTTCGCTGTATGCGCACAAGGAAAAAGCTTCCACCCACAACTGTGGACAAAGGTGAAGTCTTTTGTTACCACTCGTGCCTGGTCGATTTTGACAATAACTTTGTTTTGAAAAAGTTTGAAAAAAAAAAGAACATCTTCTTGGATAAGCCGAACATTTCTGGATTGGAACTTTCTTCGGTCTTGTGCTGCAGGCAACCGAGTTGCTACCTCTGGACATAACTCTGGATCGAAAGAGATGCCAGCAGCTTCGTCAACATCACTCTACTCCATGTTAACGTCAGACACATTGCCACCAATCACCAACACATGGCCCTAGAAATTCACGGTTTCTTCTATAGTTTAGGGGGTTTGCTTCTTCGCTTTAATGCTGCTGATTTAGACAGGTGTAAAGGAATATTCAGCAAAATTCGACGAAGAACACCGTGCTTAAGTGTCAATCTACCACGTCGAATTTTGACAACGTTTCCGCTTACTATGTGCTCACAGCAAGGGACTAGGTTCT
Source organism: Rhipicephalus microplus (assembly GCF_043290135.1). NCBI lineage: Eukaryota > Metazoa > Arthropoda > Arachnida > Ixodida > Ixodidae > Rhipicephalus > Rhipicephalus microplus. Next base: position 50,676,544 of record NC_134710.1, on the reverse strand, counting down.
CGGATTCAAAATGTAGGTCTTGACTGCCAGCTGGAAGGTTTCTCGTGGAAAAGCAGATATCCAGGTCTTGAGAACTGCAGGGTTAATTAAAGTTGGAAGTGCCGCCAATCGCGAGTGTTTTCCTCGGAGGTATAGCTACTTCGACAGCACAGTGCGCTATAGGTCGGCATGTTTACTATCCTACTGCTAATTCACTCAACCACGCTTGATCGTCGTGTCACTTGTGAAGCACAAATTTCGGAAGAGCTTTTCCAAATAAAAGTTATTTAAGGATTGGCTGTATGTCATCTATTGCACTGCGTTCTATTGTTTCTGAAATTATTTCTCCATGACTTTGGAAGCTCTTCTCTGAATTCTTCGGATAATTTCATTTACAATCCGAAGAATTTGTGTATGAAATGCATCTTTACATAAAAATTGTACCATTTATGTCAGCTGTGCCAGCTGTGCGGCTTGTAAGCTGACCGATGTAAAGCACAGCAGGATTGTGGCGCTAATTTGCGCAGGACTGCCTGTGTATTTTTCCTTAGCTGTTCAAAAATACTCACAAACGTATCTAATTATATTCTTACACACACTTGATACAATGTGTAATTACAAACTCGTTCACTCAGAATTGTCCACAACGTGAAGGCGCAAATGAACCCTATTTATTGCAAAAGCACAGGCAGATTATTTTTTTTTGAGGGGGGCAGGGAGGGGCACCAATTTGACTTTAAAAGGGTGCCGAACAGACAAATGTGGTCGAGTGTCACTTTTTGCTCCGAAAACGATAGCGGAAAGATTTTTGGAGGGAGAGGAGGGCGGGGAGAATGGCCCAGGTTGGTGTGTCACCCACTGGCCACCCCACTCATTCATTGCAGGCAAAGAAATAATCATACATTTATTAAGTACAGGCGCGGCCCTTATTTATCACCAAGTAGTATTCATTCGGCCCTCATATAGCTGCTTTAGCTAAAATCCGCATATTTGGAAATGAATTTCCCGCTGTTTCACAAGCAGAGGTAGCAAACGACGCTCTTTCGCCAATCCCAAAGCGACAGCAGCGCCGCCGCTGTGTGGGACACGGGAGGGGGCCACTCCTTGCCCCTGCGCGCTTACCCAACTGACATTATTTAAAAGCGTTGGCGTGACCCAAGTTTTGAACTCGTAACAGCTCTCGCTGTAATACATGTTATGATCATGATAATTCAATGCTTCATTGACCCAGTTTCATCGAGAGAGAATGTGTCGAAGGGCAGAAAAGTCGGTTTGGGGTAGCACATTGGAGTTTGCTGCTGCTTTGTGAGAACGGAGAGCAGAGGTTTAGCAACAATCCCGACATATTGCACAAACAGTGGTTCATGAGCGTCAGTCATGTCAAAGCTCCATCTTTTGTGTCAGCCTTATCGCTGCCACTTTTTGTATTGCAAACATTCTGTAGTGCCTAATATGTATTGTGGAGATTAAAGTGTTAAGCATTTATTGTTTGCATTCGCATTCAACAACAGCAGCGTGAAAGGCAGGTAACTAGATTTTCCTTCAAGTAGTAGTGCGATGCTGTGCAAGAGTGCAGTCTTGCTCCAGATGATCAGTTTTGTGAAGTGACCATGCCCTTGCAAACATAATTATTTGGATGTTACAAGGAAGGCACATGCAAGTGCCATACAAGAATACAAAGCTGTGCCAGTTAGATTTGTGATCAATTTTCTGTTTACAAATGTGATGAGCGATAGAGCGTACAGTTTCTCTCTTGTGTGACCATGTGCACTGACCGTACAGACGACTGTTGCAGTTTGTATGGGGCAGTTACGGTGAAGTGTCACTCTTCTGCATTGCATCATCTCGCTGTGTAAACAAGCACGATTTGCTCTATACATTGTAGATATCCCAGTCAGCTGAGACCACCCTTGTGTATTTCTTTATGCAGTTTTGATTTCGATGAATATGGTATTTTGTATGCACCTCCCACTTGTAGCATTGAGAAATATGCTAGCATTTGTGGCCTAATGAAACATTTCACTTCTTCCCTTCTCTCACTCCTCCACCGCCTCGACCCTATCCTGTGTGCAGTTCCTTGTACTTGTAGGCACGACTGTGCACCACTGCAGAGGTGCATGCTTTTCTTCTGTTTCTGAAATGACTTTGAACACCAATCAAGAATTCTTAATTTATTGTTTAAACATTTTTTCTTGTGTGATGTGTGGATCCTTAAAAGGGAAATAAAGAGGCAAAACAAAATCATAGTTGTGCTCCTTTTTACTATATCCTGAACTATGCTTTGATGCTAGGATGTATCAAAAACTGGACTTGAAGAACTACTGTTCTACCAGTATTTTGGATGGCAGCAAACAGTTGCAATAGAACTGTATGGACACTTTACGTAAACTTAGCACAGCAATTATGCTTCTGCATTCAACTTGCAAGAATACAGTGCATTACAATGTTCTTCCTTCAGTGCAATGGACACTTAACGTAAACTTAGCACGGCAATTAATGCTTCTGCATTCAACCTGCAAGAATACAGTGCATTACAATATTTTTCCTTCAGTGGAATCTTGTTAAGTAGAACTTAAAGGGACCAGAAAAATGAGTTCCATTTAGTAGGAGTTTTGTTTAGTGTGAATGCGCAATTGATGTGCAGTGCTTCAGGGTGATCTCTTATATGCCCTCTCAACAATGTTATTTATATAGAACAAAGCGAAGTGCTCCGCATGCCCTGTCCCTTTTGCTTTGTGTTCTTTACCAACATAAAAGGGGCCCTGTAAGTACCACGGAATGGATTCACTAAAGTGAACTGACCTGACGATTTAACCACCACACATTTTTTTAGAATCCGTTCAGTATGAGTGAAGTTGCAAAGATTTGTCCCACGCTGCAATTGCTTTCTTCTTCTCTTGTCCCAAAAAAAAAGCACTGGAATCTAGCAAAGAGGGATGGCTAGGGTAAAAAGGTTTGCACCTCGCCACCCTGAGCATTTTTTCCGTCTTTTTTTCTTCAAATGCAATGCTTTTTAGTGCGATTACGCAAGCACGTGTGGACACGTTGCGGTGACCCCAGTAACTTCCAAGCGTGCCATGCTCAAATCGATCAATGGCGTGACATTTGGGTCTGTGACAAAATGATTTTTGAGAATATAGCATCATGTTTTGAGATAACGATTTTTAGCCGACTTTGAGAAGTATTGTAAATTCCAGGCATATGGCTTCGTGCTTGGGAGTGCGCAGCTTCTCAACTTCTGCGTATAAACTTCATGTATCTTTTTTTTTGTGAACCCTGGACAGAATAAGACCTCTTCTAGTGATTAAGTAGTGGCCTACAGTGCATAGACTCTGTCGCGACTGTGGTAGTCAATTGATGTGAGGTACTTACTGCTAAATTATACTGAGCTCTTAAATTGACATGCTATACTCGGACAGCATGGCAGTCAGCACTTTTTCAGCCACCGCTGGTGGGTGGTGAACTTGAACCAATATATTATGGTTGCGAGGATCCCTGCCATATGTCAAAGTGAATTAGGACTTCTACCAATCAGCCAGCGTTCATAGGTATGAGAAATTCCAGCCATTCAATTAGTATTGGATGTAAATTGCCAAGCATTGAAACAGGAACCTTAGCAGCCAGGTGTTCCTCGCCGACCCACTGCATGCTTGCCTAATACAAGAAAGACGCTGTGGAATGCCAAATGAAAAATTGCTTCTACAGGGATAGCCCAATCAAGGTGGAAGGAGCTGCAATTTCTTTGGCAATAGCTCACACCCAGGCGGAGCATATATTCCCAGATTCGAAAGCAGCCCTTCGTAACTTGGCTATGCATCAAATTCATGTACTTTTTCATTGTATCCTACAATTCCTCCCTACTCCTAAACGAAAAACGCCAGGCCTGCACGGAAGGTGCAGCACAGTCGCAGCAAAAGCTAGAAGAGCAGCCCTTTAGAGCCTTTTCTAAACTCATTATAGAACTGCAGCAAGCACTTTTGCTGGGTACCCACTACGGCATTAGTAATAATAATTTCCGAGTAGTAGACCAGCATTTGTTATACTATTTTACGTCATTCTTCTGAAAAGTGTTGTATCCACAAAACACTTGCAAAGAATTTTGTGCCAATTGTTCACGCAGTGGCTGACGAAAATGCGGCATTGTGCCTGAAGTGGATATGTGCCACAGTTAGTAGGTTATCAAAAAGAAGCTTTTGTAGATTGATTGATTGATTTGTGGGGTTTAACGTCCCAAAACCACTATATGATTATGAGAGACGCCGTAGTGGAGGGCTCCCGCAATTTCGACCACCTGGGGTTCTTTAACGTGCACCCAAATCTGAGCACACGGGCCTACAACATTTCCGCCTCCATTGGAAATGCAGCCGCCGCAGCCGGGATTCGATCCCGCGACCTGCGGGTCAGCAGCCGAGTACCTTAGCCACTAGACCACCGCGGCGGGGCAAAAAGAAGCTTTTGTAATGGATGGATCATTGGACGACCTACTCATTACGCTAGTCGCATTGTGCAACGCCTTATTGGTCTTTTGCTGTTCTAAAATGCTTTATTACTCATATTAACACGATTTTTTTCTCAACCTCTGGCCTGGCTAAGGCAAGTTGGCAAACAAGTCCCAAGCAATGGCGTGGCTCAGTGGTAGAATACTGGGCTGCCACACAGTGGACCCAGGTTTGAGCCCCACTGTGTCCTAGGTGCTAGGTTTCTTTTTCTTATTTTGCGATAGTAGTTACGGACACTGGTGGCGGTGGACAACTACGGCGCTACGCGTTACCCGAGTATTGATCTCGTAACAGGTTTCGCTGTAATAATCACTATTTTGTGGGTTGCCGCACATTGTGGACATCCCCGGAATACAACCGTCTATGAAGAAGCCGGAGCACTCATCAACCAGGCTGTAGACTGTCTGCCTTCCTTTCACAGCGTGTGGAAATGCTTACTCTCCTATCGTGAAGTTACTTTACATTATCGCGATTCCCGTATGATCCACGCACCAGCACAAAAATCACTACAAAACTGCAATTCAGCCTTGTTAGAACATACTCATCTTGAAATTTTCGTGCAAGCATATAGGGACAAGGATGAGAAACAAATGGTTGCAAATCTAACAACACGGCTTATTTTATTTTTTTTTAAACGTTCACTTAAAAGGTGCGAGAGCTGTGCAATCTGGTCTAAAAAAAAACTCATGATCAGTGCCTATGGGACAACTTGTGATAACATGGTCAATGAATAGAGGACCAGCAGCGAATTTTCTTTTTAAAGTAAGGCAACCGATGGGTGGCTAATACACTTTTTTTTCCATTGTAATACACTTCAATTATCTCCCTCTAGGTTTAATTGTGATGCATATAATTTATGGCGGCGTTATCAAAAGAAGGCGTGCATGCACACTCATTGCAATGCAGCAATATGTGCTTTTTGATACACTTTATATTGCACCCATTTGTGTTTCTCATCTTTGTCCTCATATGCTTGCCTGAAAATTCTGTCTCAGGCTGTCTCAGACTGAGCAAACCGTTTGGCACCTACTTCGAACGGGCACATAAACCTCCCACCTCATCAATTCTCAAATTCACCAGGGTGACACCTTACCCCATTATAGTGTCTGCTCTAGTCCGCGAGCTGGTTCTAATCATTTACATTGAACTTTCCCGAAAATGCCCCATTTTGCGGCGACTGAGCGAGAGGAGCATTAAGGGACTGCTTTGCACAGATCACGACTGGAAGACCAACTCTAGTTCGTGTGCTGGGCCATAGGGATCGCTGAAGTGCAAGAACTTTTTGACAACTAGAGCGCCCTGAGGGCCTATGGTCAATTCTTCTCTGACCCCTTCCCCCCTCACTTTACTCATTCTTGGTGTCAATAAAGCTTAATCGCCCTGCCGCGGTGGTCTAGTGGCTAAGGTACTTAGCTGCTGACCCGAAGGTTGCGGGATCGAGTCCCGGCTGCGGCGGCTGCATTTTCGATGGAGGCAGAAATTCTCTAGGCCCGTGTACTCAGATTTGGGTGCACGTTAAAGAACCATCATTGAAATGTCGTAGTTCATTCTTTCCATACCCCCCAGTAGCTGTAGTACAAGAACATACCAGAAATTTAGAAAAACTATAGCACCAGGGGGCACACATCAGTCAGTGTACTAAAAGAAAGGTCACACTGCTATTAGACATGAACCTGGGCTTGCACAAATATTCAGGCTGTTCAAATATGCAAACAAATAATAACATATTTGAATTTAAATAATTTTTCAGAAATTTCTCACCATTCAAAAGTAACGAATACATGTACTATAGTAATCCACACATAAACCCCTGTGAAGGCGGTCTCACTGCCCTGAAGCAATGCTATACTGTGAATACATTAAAAAAAAATCTGCACTACTGTAAAGTCCTACTTTAAGGTTAATTGAATATTACCTTTCATAATTCTTTCTTTTTCAAGTTAGAGAGCTTATTATACTGGCTTATATGCTCTTAAGTATGGTAAATTTTAAAACGCAACATACTTTACAGGTGTTCCCTTGTATCGTACTGAAAACTAAATGCTTCTACTGTACAAAATCGTTTTTACTTTCTTTGAACCAAAAAAAAATGTCATCTGCAAATGCCTTGATTGAACAGCTGTATCTTGCCGGTGCTTAGCTACGGAGCAGAAACCTGGAGACTTGCAATGAGGGTTCAGCTTAAATTGAGGACGACGCAGCGAGCAATGGAAAGAAAAATGGTAGGTGTAACCTTTAGAGACAAGAAAAGAGCAGAGTGGATTAGGGAACAAACGGGGGTTAAGGATATCATAGCTGAAATCAAGAAGAAATGGACATGGGCCGGGCATGTAGCGCGTAGACAGGATAACCGCTGGTCGTTAAGGATAACTAAGTGGATTCCCAGAGAAGGGAAGCTGGTTAGGGGGAGACAGAAGGTTAGGTGGGCAGATGAGATTAAGAAGTTTGCGGGTACGAATTGCCAGCAGCAAGCACAGGACTGGGTTAACTGGCGGAACATGGGAGAGGCCTTTGTCCTGCAGTGGACGTAGTCAGGCTGATGATGATGATGAGGGGTAGTAATCAAATTTCTCATTGGAATGTTTTATTTCATTTATCATGGTAACTTTCCATGAATGAAACAAATTTAAAACATTACATCAATATATAGAAAGTAAAACAAAGCAAGCTCCAGTATATAATTATAAATTAAGGAACACAGTGTGATTGGTGGCAGTAGTTCTTAGACTTTCTGCTAAGGCATTATCACTTCCGGGGAACTAACTGCCGAGGCTCACAAGTCGGTCGACCTCTGCTTCCAAATGCTTCTTTTGCAATTCGAGATGCCTCAGCGTAGACTGAACTTTGCTGACCTCCTCTTTGAAGATTTTTCTGCAGACTGAAAAAAAAAAAAGCAGAACAACACAGTGTAATTCAGCACTGTCAGCAGTGTAAATTAGGGCAATGCACTTTTCATTCGTCATGCACAACCTTGCATGCAAACAATTGGAAGAATGAGATACTGTCTTTCTGTACCGCTTAGCTACCACACCCGGTATACCTTGGCATGACACACCAGGGTTCCAAATCATAGGATAATTACCCTAGCTGTAGGATATTTTCAGAATTTATAGGGCGGCACAGGGTAGCGGGGCGGTAATACCGTTTCTTCATCAGGTGTAAGGTAATTCCTACATTTTGCTTGTCATCGATCAGGAAAAGATTTCAAGTGTCGACGTGATGTACCCGGGGGAAGCATTCCTAGATGCACGATAACTTAGATTTTTTTCTTTTATAAAACTGCAACTCGCATGTCACAAGCATAGGGCAGACACGAAAGATAATGAGTGGGCATGGGATGGCAGCAGCGACAATGGTCGCTAAAAACCACTTCTGTCTTTTCACCCAGTTGGCCCTCGTCATCCGAACGTGCATCCCTGTCTGCGTGGTTTATGCCGTGCGCGTACCCAAGTTTGGCACGTGCCCTCTGCCAGAGGCTTGCAGCGATATCGGCGCCGATTTCCTGGGGGCCCTTCACCCACTGTGTGATGCGACACTAGAGTGTTTGAGGAAGGCCGCAACGACATCGACAGCGACAACGGTAGACTGCATAAGCTCGGGAGCAGCGACAATGGTTGCTAAAAACGACTTCTGTCTTTTCACCCAGTTGGCCCTCGTCATCGGAACGTGCATCCCTGTGTGCGTGGTTTGTGCCGGGCATGTATCCAAGTCTGGCACGTGCCCTCTTCCAGAGGCTTGCAGCGATATCGGCGCTGATTTCCTGGGACCCCCTCATCCACTGTGTGATGCGACACTAGAGCGTTTGAGGAAGGCCGCAACGACATCCACAGTGACAACGGTGGACTACATAAGCTCGTCCTCGAAGCATCACCTGTTCAGTGGGCATGGGATGGCAGCAGCCATCCACTAAAACCACTTAAAACCACTAAAAACCACTTCTGTCTTTTCACCCAGGTTGGTTGTTATTCTATTCACTGTAGAAGATGTAATAACGTATGTTTGCTGCTATTCCCACGCCCACACATTTTAATGATTACAGCTGGTGAATGTGTTCATGTTGTGAAATTGCTTTTATTAGGAGGTGACGTTGAACTGAATCCTGGTCCCCCAAAGCCAGACCCCAAAGTAGAGGATAATGCAGTCCTATTAGCTATAGGTCGCCTAACGGAGCACCTCGATGAGCAGCACGACAATCTTCTAGCATCCATTGATGTAGTCAAAAATAACCAAAAAGTTCTTGATAACAAAGTGTCTGACCTTACAACACGTTTAGCAAACCTTGAAGACAAGGTGAACGCTTTTGAAAACGTATCCGAGGGATCGCGTTTGGATTGTTCAGCTTGGATTGCGTCAGCGGTTCGTAGTGAGAATGCTGCTCTTCGCGCACGACTTGACTACGAAAACCGATCGCGACGAGACAACTTAATCTTCCACGGAATTACTGATGCTGCAGCCGAAACATGGTCAGACACAGAAGAAAAGGTTAGGGCAATTCTTTCAAGTTCTTTCGAGAAGCAGCTTTCAGATGACGCGATATCTCGAGCCCACAGACTAGGAGCATTTGTACCAAACAAGTGCCGCCCTGTTGTCGTACGGTTTGCGTCATTCAAAGTTAGAGATAACATCTTTTCCCAAAAAGCAAAGTTGCGCGGTACGAACATTACCATTAACAAAGATTTCTGTAAAGCCACATGGCAGCCAGAAAAAAACTAACTGATTTCGGTGAAGCCAGCGGTCAAAAGTATTTAGTAAAATACAACAAGGTTATTATTAACAAGAAAAGTTATGTGTACCGCCCAGTCACTGATCGTGTCTTGTCTGTTGTTCCAGTTGACGATAACAACGAAAACGACACTAACCTAAGTCCTCCTAGCTCGTCGGTCCAAGCGTCTTCGTAGCAAAAAACAAATCCACGACGTGGTACTGTCAAACACAATTGTTCCTTCCTGCTTAGTAATGTGAGAAGTATAATGGGCAAGCGAGATGCCCTGTCATATCTGATTGACACCTGTCTTTCAGACGCCGTCGTATTGACAGAGACGTGGCTTTCGGCTGAAGTAGACAGCTCCGAAATTCTAAATTGCGAAAAAAAAAATACAAGTTTTATCGATGCGATCGCGGATCGCGTTCCGGAGGCGGTGTCCTCATAGCTGTTGCAGATGATCTGGTTTCATCGCATGTAGCTCTCGTCTGCCCTCTAGAATTAGTGTGCGTTAGTGTTCGCTTACACAATAAAGACGCTCTCGTTTGTGTGTGCTATCGGCCTCCTAATATACCTGCTGGTTTTTCTTCAGATTTGTACTATGCCTTTAACATGCTTTATGTTCAGTTTCCCACCTCACATATTATTCTTTTAAGCAATTTTAATTTCTCCTACATTCATTGGAATTTTCCTTTTACCTTACCTGGCTCTTTTGTTAATACATGCTTAGAGTTTAACCTTAGCCAGTTGGTTGATTCCCCAACCCGTATCACGTCTACTAGTTCTACCATATTAGACTTGGTGTTCACAAATAACCCTGATCTCATCCAGTTTCTGTCAGTCGTGTCAGGTCTCAGCGATCACTCTGCCATTCACTTGCTCGTACCGAACAAGCCATCAAAAATTAGTAAAACTACAAAAATAATCGGAGAATATGGGATAGGTGACTACACGTCAATTAATGCTGAACTGGGGACATTTTCACACGAATTTTTTTTTCTAGCTTTTCTGAACACTCGGTAAACGAAAACTGGCTACGTTTTAGAGCTAAAATCCAAGAACTTACCGACCGCTTCATACCGCGCCGTAAAATAACCGATAACAATCGGTCTGCTTGGTTCATGCCTAAGTTAAGGCGGCTACTTAATAAAAAGAAGCGCATCTTTCGAAGTGCAAAGCTCTCGGGCAACATCAAAAGATGGGATGATTATCATAGTGTAGCCGACGAGTACGCACGCGCACTCTCACTTGCCAAGCACTCATATTTTGAACAAAAGTTGCCTTCTTTGTTAGTAACTAATCCTTGTAGATTTTGGCAGGTGATCGGTGGAAATAACAAAAACAAATCGACCTAGCTCTTAATGTATTCGCATCATCATTTGTAAAAGTGGCGCCTACCACTGTTCCTAACTTGTCTACTCACAACTACGATCTAATGGAGCCAGTGCACCTTGATTGGGAGGGCATAAGGAAATTAATTGAAAATCTCAAGCCTTCTTCTTCTCCCGGAGATGACAGAATTAACACAAAGTTTCTTAAAAACATCGCATTGTTTTCGTCCTTAATACTGTCCAGAATTTATTCACAGTCCTTGGAATCGAGTACCCTGCCAAACGAATGGAAAGTGGGGAAGGTGGTTCCTTTCCACAAGTCAGGTAACACCAACGATTCCCACTATTACAGACCCATCTCACTAACTAGCGTGCCATGTAAGCTATTAAAACATGTCATTTACTGCAACTTAGTCAACTTTCTTGAGAATAATTCTTTTTTTACTAACTTTCAACATGGTTTTAGAAAAAGTTACTCGTGTGAAACTTAGCTCTTATGCTTTACTAATGATTTGTTCTCTGCTATTGATCGTGGTACTTTTATTTATTGTGTATTTATCGACTTTTCTAAAGCATTTGACACAGTTTGTCACGAATTACTACTTTTAAAGTTAAGTAAACTAAATCTTGACCCACACATCTTAAAATGGATCGAGTGCTTCTTACATAACCGCGAGCAATTTGTGACTGCTAATGAATGTAACTCTCCTCCTACTGCCGTAACCTCAGGTGTGCCTCAAGGCTGTTTTGGGTCCCTTGCTTTTTTTATATATTAATGATTTGCCTTATAACATTTCCTCCTCCATTAGATTATTTGCTGACGATTGTGTTATTTACTGTGAAATTTTGACCTCTAACGACACTGACACCCTGCAATCTGACCTGAACAATATTTCTTCGTGGTGTAATAATTGGCTAATGAAACTTAACACAAATAAATGCAAATCAATGAGGATAGCTCGTAACCCTTCAAAAATTGCGTCCCCCTCATACCTACTTAATAACACTCCTCTAAACAATGTTTTTTCTTACAAGTACCTCGGTGTTAACATGTCTAACAACCTGTCATGGCAGGCTCACGTTGACTACATAACATGCAACGCTAATTGAACTCTTGGCTATTTACGTCGAAATTTTTCTCTTGCTCCAATTAAGCTAAAGCTTCTCCTGCATAAATCATTAGTGCAGGCCAAAACTCGAATATGCGTCGTATATCTGGGATCCTAATATTCGCATGCTCATAGACAACATTGAATCCATTCAGAATCGCTCAGCACGTTTCATATTGTCCAATTACTCTCGAACTGCAAGTGTCACATTAATGAAGGCTCAACTAAATTTGCATAAACTCTCAATACGACGCAAAAATTCACGTCTCTGTCTCTTTCATAAGATCTATCACACTTACAGAACTCTCTCTGATTCACTGTTTTTTCCACCAGCCTACATATCAGCACGCAATGCCCATCAATACAAGGTTGAGGTTCCCTTCTGCCATACGAACTAGCACTTCAACTCTTTCATCCCTAGAACATGTACTCACTGGAAACACCTTCCTGCATCGATCGCTTCAATCACTGATGCCAACGCTTTCAAATCAATCATTTCTGAAAGTGCATTATAATTTATTCTAATCCTGCTGTTTTGTTTTACTTCTTATTGATATTTGTTGTCCCACTCCTCTCTGTAATGCCCAGTGTCTTGAGAGTAAATAAATGAAATAAAATGAAATACTCCGGCCTTTTGAGAGTGGGGCAATCAGTGCAAGCGATGGAGAAGGTGAAAAAGAAGGTGGTTTTCGCCTTCACGCTACCTTTGCGTGCGCAAGGTAAGATGAGAGTTTTTTCCATGATGGTGCCCATGGGCGGATAAAAGAGTCCGCAACTTACTTATGCACCACTACAAGTCTCGATGTGGTACAGTGAAGAGTAGTCTGTGCCTTCTTACACTGCGCTATTTTTTGGTGCAGAGTAAAATGTAGGGAGAATTCTGTAGTGTAAAGTAGGGTAATATTAACCATGACTTAGGGTATTTTCTGAAAATTGGCTGGCAACACTGTTACATGCACAGCTTACAATCGCGCATGCTATGGCACAAAAACAAAGACACAAAGGTGACCAACCCCACAACAACTTTACGTAAGCCCAAAGTTCTGAAATACTAGTACATGGTCTTGTATCATGGGCACATTTCACGATGAACTATGCAAATAACCAGACAGACAGGGTGAATAGTGCTATGCCAAGCTTAATTGCCAATTTTCGTAAACTCCAGAAGAAAGGGGAGTAATGATGTCGCTGTGGAGATTCCATTGCACACAGGGCACTTCGCAATAATCTTGAAGGCCAATAACTTATCACTGCTCTCTTAAGGGGGAACGTGCCTTTGACAATAACTTTGTTGTTTCTGGTCGGATGATGATGAAAATTAGCACAGACACTAAGAATGGCCGCACCGTGCATCCCTAAAAATTTCGAGGCGATAGCACAAATACTTAATGAGAGACAAATTATTTTTCAATTGAACCTCAAGGAGGGGCTGGAGGATTTATAAAATGACAAAAATGGTTGGTAATTACTGTATGCACAGCCGAATGTATGTTGAAGGAATATAAGTTTTTTGCAACAGTAAAACTTGTAGTTGACATTTTCTCCAGCGACACTGCAATGAGCACACTGGCACTACAAACAAGAAACCCTATGAAAAATTTTTAAAAGAGTAAAATGAAAAAATAAGATCACAGCCCCCTGAAGCACAGTTCAAGGAGCATTACAATATAAACAGAATCAAAATCTGTAAAGTGGTTGCCCAGATATCTGCTCCACAAGCTGAGTATAATGACAAAAAAACAGTATTGAGAAAACTGCATTTAAAGTTTCAACTTTTTTTTACGTCTCTAAAACACCTAAAGATTGTGATCTTAGGTTTGTCTTGTGATATTTGACTTCTCAGGTATTTGGTCTCTGACCAGTGTGCCTTAGTTGCCCCCCCCCTAACCCCCCCTAACCTCCTTTTCATGCTTTAGAAAGAACAAGTATGGATCTAAAACCAAGTTCTTTGTATGAAGGAGTGGTGTTATAAGCATCACAGAAAAGATTGTAATTGAATAAGACCATATACTGAAATGATTACACATATTTCTTGTGCTGAAGTTGTAATTAGTGTAATTAAGTACTTGATTACAAATGTTCATTGCCATTTCTTTAATTAGAGAGAGGTTTATTGCATCAGACAAATGGATCACACCATGACGGCCTATGCCTTCTTTCCAAATAACAAAGTTATGGGCAGAAGACTGGTGGCACAGAAATTTTTAGCAGTATATTTAATGACGCGAATCGGGCATATAAAAATTCCTGCCCCTTATTCATACATGCTCTTTTGCCACTCTAGCTGTGAAACGCATCCTCATACAGCCGGTCACGGAAACGCTAATCTACGAGCCTTTCATTGCCTCAGAACATTCATAGATGTTCGTGGCGATACCAAGCACGGCTCCAAGCACATATAAATCGCATCACACATGTCTGAATCGCATCACAAAAAGCTTATTGACAGCACTCCATATGACCGTGGAGTGCGTGGCCGCGTGATCAGTGCAGCCACGTAATGCACTTGCCGGGGGCGTTCGGTGACGATGCGCGAAATGTGTAATTACGAACAAAAAGTCGGTGTGCACTACGCTTGGCATCACATTTTTGAGCGACGACTTGTGAAACTGCTAGCCGCTGTTCCGAGCAATCCTCGGCAGTGAAGGGGCGGGGGCGGGGTGCCGAGCTTGACTGTGCGGTCCGCTGTCAAAGTGTAAAATGCCAGTACGTGATTCAGAAGAGCTAGCGAGTGATGTGCTTCATTTCTTGCAAAGAAGCACATCGCCAAGAGTGCGCTAGCGCGTTCCTGCCCGCAGTCTCGCTGTCAGCGGAGTTAGGGCTAAAGACGACTCCGATGACGCGCCACGCTCGTAAACCGCGCGCCCACTCGTAGTCACCTGATCGCGAATCCACTTACGGCTCCTAACTAACGTGTAATTATATTCTAAGTGATTATCAAGCCGTGAAAACGTAATGAAGTAGCGATTTTCGAGCCATGTCCTCGCGACGCACAAGCAGCAGACGACGATCTCCCGGAGCGAGCATCGGGCCAATGGCGAGGTGAGCTGAGGCAACATGGCGGCCACAGCCAATCAAGGACCTCCAAACAACTTTCATACATTTGCTTTTTGTGTGCTTTTTTTTTAAAGGGAGGAGCCAGCTGAGGCGGGAAAGTTAAACACGGAGAAATGCTCTTTCCGATGAGCCCAAGAAGCCGGCTCCGCCATCGCGAAGCTATTATTTTCCAAAAATCGCTGTTTTCTCTCGATTTCCAGAAATATTTCCGCTTCCTAGGTGGGTGAAACGAATTTCCCGAAGCACTTATGCGTGGTTTTCAGTGTAGATATTTTGGAATCAGATAGAAAAAGGGTTCCAGAAACTGAAAACTAGCTTTTGAAAAAATCGACTTTTTGCCATTTTTTACGATCCCAATGCCGGGTCCCCCCTTAACTGATTTTTTTTGTGACCCAGGATTTTTTTCTTTTATTTTTCAAAGAAAGGCACAAGTCGAACTATGTTTGAGCTTCGGTAATGCCCAATAAAAGAGGTGTGATGTGCAGCACATGACCACCTGCCCTTGCTAGATTAGATTACTTATTTCATCTATACAGATTAATTTTCACCGACACATACTTCCCAAAAACCTTTGCATACATTCTTTTATATATTTCTACATTCATTTCACTATTACAAGGAACAATTATTTTTAGCACATTCTCTACCCCCTGCCACTTCATTACAACATCAAAAAAGCTGCAAATTTTTTTTTGCCTCACAGCTTTTTCAAGCTATTTGATTGGCTGCTGTAAAAAGAGGACATTACTATACTGGTTAGAGCTCTAAAAGCAAATAAATTTGGCATATTTATCTCTTCAATTGAAAATATCGCCATCAGGTTATTGAACTTTTTATGCAAATAAAGGATTCACCTAAGCACTACATATTAGTGAAACTAATTATATAGAGGCATGATCGCTGCAAAACTATTTAACAACTGGTATCACCCGCATCGTTGTCTAAGGTGGCATCCTAAACACGGCAGCCGTGATGAGTTTCTGTTTCCCCCCACTGACTATAGCAATCTAAGCACACGAATGAATAGCCTTTAAGATTACTCGCAGTTATTCGAAGGAAATTGTTGCTGCGATAAGAGAGTTTGTGCACTACCTAGGACAATGTCAGAGATATTTCTCCAAACGATCAAGTCAAAGAGCATAGCGAGAATTTCATTCTGTCCCACTATGCGCTGTAGTTACCCTGTTATTCCATGTGGTTAAGCCCTGAGTAACAGAACTATATACCAAGCATGCACGGCGTCATTGGGCCAGTACCAATACAGTCGCCAACCGTTTATTCAGACTCGACGGGAACCGCCAAAATGTCCGAATAATCGAGAGTCCGAAAAAACGGATTCACTCGAAAAACAAAAAGCACTTTTATAGCCCCTATCGCCCGAAAAGACTGTCATGTTTGCACACACGCACGCTTCTGAGACTGTTTGCTTGGAAATAGAAAATTCAGACTTCAGGCTGAGGTAGGCCGCCTTCTACCTGACGCATTATATCCGCTTTCTTCGTCATCGTGAGCGTCTTGTAGCTTCCACGTTGGCCGCGTTTCTTCACTTTCGACGGCGCAGCAATGGGTGGCATCGTAGCCATTTCAGCACGCCACAGTAACACGCAAGAGAGCGAGAACACAGACAAGAAGACGAACCAGGCCTAGCCGCAGAAGCAGCTGACTGACACTGCTGACAAAGGCCACAGCGAACAGACTCTGTAGGTGGCTTGGCTTGGCCGCTCGACTGGCTAAAAATAAAAAGCGTCGCCAAACATAGCCTTCGAGATCGGCAATGACGTTTTCAGCATGCATTTTGACACTGGCCCTACATCCATCCATAGCCCCGCCGCGGTGGTCTAGTGGCTAAGGTACTCGGCTGCTGACCCGCAGGTCGCGGCTTCAAATCCCGGCTGCGGCGGCTGCATTTCCGATGGAGGCGAAAATGTCGTAGGCCCGTGTGCTCAGATTTGGGTGCCATTATTTAAATTTATCAGCCATTATTTAAAAGAACACCAGGTGGTCAAAATTTCCGGAGCCCTCCACTACGGCGTCTCTCATAATCATAAGGTGGTTTTGCGACGTTAAACCCCACAAATCAATCATTACATCCATCCATAGCTAGTGCAGCATATCAGTGCTGGCAACCTAGCAAACGTATTGTTAACGTCGCTCTCAGCGTGTAATGGCGTACGGCGACGCATCAGGTCAGTCAAACGGAGTCCGAATAATCAAATGGCGCACAGTGGGGCGTCCGAATTTTCGGTCGTTAGTTTACATTAGGATCAATGGGGAGTGTGGCGGTGCATGAATATGTCCGAATAAACGGTCGACGACTGTACATGCTGTTGGAGGCACCGCTCCTATTCTACATTTAGTTTTTTTTTTTTTTTTACCTGAATCAATAAAGTAGTGCTGATGCGAATGCATATTGGCATTTTGAGCGGTCTCAAATATTCATCCGTCACTATTAAAAGGGGCCCTGCAACACATTTTCAAGATGGTCAGACAACACTGTAAATTGGTAGTTGTAGCTCTTGAGAATGCGCGAGCCAAACAATAGAATGCTCACACCACCCGGAATAGCTATTCAATTTTCAAAGTCAGCTAGAAATCCCTCCCTCCTTCTTTCTACAAATGACGCCATATGCCCAAACTCATGGCCATAGGATGATTTGAGCATCGCGAGATGCGTAGTTCTTGAGGCCGCCGGAGGAGGCTGCCATGTGGCCATGCCCGCACTTGCAATTGCAGTAAGTGTCGCGTGTTCGCAGAAAAAAAAAGGAAGGAAAGAAAAAACGTGCGCGACGTACCTTCCTTCCTTCGCGCCACCTTTTTTCATTTAGCCTCTGGCACACTTGTCGGAACGTGGAAAGAAAAAGAGGTATTGCAGCGTGCGACAAATCTCTGCGACTACGCCCGTACACAACGGATTCTAAAAATTTTTGCAGCAGTAAACTAGTTGGGCAATGAACTTCTTTAATAAAGCGTTACAACGGTTACTTGATACATGTAGAAGGGCCCCTTTAAAGGAATCACGAACTACTTGTCCAGGTAATCATCAAATGAACTCAGTATTGGAGTATACTGCTTCGCCAATACACTGCTACGAAAATTTCTTGAATCCGTGAAAAATGGGTAGAGTTAAGAGGACTTGTTGCACCCTTTGAGTGCTCTCTTCTCATTCCGACGAGTGTCCAGGAAGCTACCAAGGGAGGGATGACACAGGGGAAAGGCGTCATGACTTGAGTGCATCATCGTGAAACTTGACCTATTCGTAGCACTGTCTGCTATCCGCAAAATTTGTTTCCCCACTAAGCTGGAAGGGTGGTTAATGACTCCTTCAAATTATATTTGCCTTTGGTTCTCATTTCAAGAAGTTTTTAAAGAGAGCCATGAGGCAGCGAAACCTGTGCTCATTATAGGCCATTATGACACCGAACATCACTCACAGCAGTACTTGGTGTTCCTCAGCTCTGAATGTGACATCTTCAGTTTTGGCGCTCTGTCCCTGGTCCAGCTTGGCCTTCTTGCTTTGGAAACTCGCATCCAGCTCTGTCACTGCAGAGATAAAACAAAGAGCAATATGACTATACACACCCGAACTGTCCTAAGACGTGCAACACATTAAGGTAACAATACGTAGAATGATTCTGCATCATCACTCAGACAAAAACCTTCAAAAGGCCTAAAATATGCCCAATTTCACATCACCTAAAAAGCCACTTGTCTTCAACAATGAATATTCCCTTCAGGCGTGAATGCACTGTTTAAGAATACGTCGAATTGTAGCATTATTCCAAGGCACTCAATATTACATTTCAAGAAAGAAAACAAAGCAATGTATTGTCCTGTGCGAGTTTCAGCCATTATTTAAAATTATTATATAATTGTTTATTTTTTGTGAGTCAGTCACATTCCATATTGACAAGAATGAAACCATAGGTTCCAAATGTGTGTGCAAGTAGTTTTTGGTTACACTCATTGCGGAAAAAAAAAGTACTTATGACTTCAGTTTTGAAACTTAGCACGTTGAATGACCCATCAAACATCGCAGCACCTTCACCAAAGCAGTTGATTACAGTGAGACACAGTGCACTGAAGTCAAGTCGAGACACACTGTGCAAAAGGTTCAGTTCATTCAATGAGCAATGTATGTTGCTCTCTTTTGGTCACAAGTTGACACAACTTGCAAAAAAAAAAAACAAGTTGCGTACACAGACTTAGCCATCGCCGCTGGAGGGGATGCTATCTCACATCCTGCCTTTTTTAACGCATTACTAAGGCTATCAGTCCCTTCAACATCACCGTGCCAATAGTACCATGGAAGGAGAGAGCTAAACGGCCCATAAGCAGTTGCTCAAGGAAGACCCCTGTTTAATTTTGTCATACGCAACACTTAATCCACAGTTTCCTTTAGGCGCACTTTTCATCACTTTTTAACATGCAGTATTGATCTGGAATCTGAAAACATTCACCAGCTACGTAAGCAAGACAGCAAGTTATCGAGGGCAACTAACTGGCCAGCAGAGTCTGTAAATACTTGTCTTACTCCTTCTTTTCTCCATTTCTCACACAACAAGATCAGCTACAAGCTACTTCTCTCATTGCATACACTAGCTCATGGCCATAAAACTGAGCATCACATGAGACATAAGTACCATCAAACTCGGTGCAACTTGCTACAGTGGAGATAATGGCTAACAAGCTCCAATTTCGGACAGAATTATCATGAAAATGAGGGCAACTGAGCACCATGCACAATGGTGCACAATCTAGGACCAATACTCCATCCAACAACTACCTCGCAGCACTGTCGAAGCTACAAGGAGCCCAGAGGCAATATCCTTGCAAAGCATGAAACATAGTACTGAGCAGGGTTGCCACTGGTGGATAATTTTCACTAGATTGGCGAATTCGAGAGGAACGTGGCAACCTAATCAGAATTGGCGGCATGGCGATTTTTCGGCAATTTTCGCCTTAGGTCTCAACTGAGTTATTTTTTCTATTCTCAGCATCTTCAAAACAAATGAGACACAACATTTCCTCTATTTCTTGTAGTTTTAGACTCACAGGTATAGGAGGTGCACTTGACGAGTAAATCAGTACGTCTGTCTTGTTTCTCGTGTGTAACTCCTCAATTGACCAAGCTCCTGGAGGCACGGTCGCACTGGTGCTTCCACCAGCAACCTCCAAGTACTATTTATGTAGGGACTTTTCCCATGCCGCGACGTGGTGGTGTGTACCAAGTTCTTTACAGGCTTCAAGCGCTTTATTGCTTTTAAAGTTTGGCGTCTGAATGGCTAGGTGAGTTTAAGTCGCGTGTTCCAACCACAGCTCCAACTGTTCTAAATATATTGTCGACTTATTCCCTGTTGTAGTACCCCATAATTTTTTATGTAACGTTTCAATTTTTTATTAACATTCTTTTCAGGCTGGCTAAGAAGTCACCTTTTTCGGACAGCCTTCAGAAACTGCACTGAGGTGAATGTTTAGCGTAAGCATGAGCGCACAAAAAACATGGTGCGTGCATTGTGACGGTTTAGGACAGGTTTTGAATTTATTACATTTGTTTTGTAATTAAGTTGTTCAATTATCAAGCACCAGATTCCACTCAATGAAATTCTCGAAATTTGCAGGAAGGCTACGCACGCTATTCCTCTCTTTTTGTAGCGACTGCTTCATCCTGGATTCACTACAACTAAAACAGTCGCAACCTTTCCTTATGAGGCAATAGCATTCAGAGGCGCTGATGGTGCATGCGTGCCCTTTCCAAGTGCTATTATGATGAAGAGAGCGATGCAACTGGCATTAAAGAATGTCAATATAATCAAGGGGTTATGGGCAGTATTGTTCTTCACGGGGCTATACATAAACAGCAATATTTATTACTAGGCACGCCTCACATATATAGACTGGCGACATTTCTGGCGAAATACGATGGTTTTTGGCGACTTCTCACTCGTTTAGCGAATTTCACTCGAAAGTCAGTGGCCCTGGTACACAGCATAACTCCTTCATTATCAACAAGATACAAGTGTTTCAGCAGTGCTTTTTGCATGACACGTTACAGCAATACGTGGTACATAAGGCTTTCCGTGAGTGCACTTCGCATTTCCCAATTATTGTAGCGATTACCTGCTGGTAACCACAATGGTCCCCTTAACTGTGATGACGCACACCAATATAGCAGCCGCAGTGACAATTGCGCGAGTAAGTATGGGTTCATAGTTAAGAACGGCGTAGGAACACGAGACAAACAAACAAAGAAAGCGAAAGAAGGACATTGGACTCGCAACTAATCTTTCTTCACGTCAACTCACAAATACATACAGGCATATGGTCACACCTGGAAAACCTGGAAAATAACAAGAAAATAGCTGTAACACCGTATGTGCATAATATGTCACATGGATTGAAAAACATAGCGGGCTGATTTTGTGTGAAGGCAGTTTTTTCAGTGCCTGACCAGCATCAAACAATATGTGCACGTGTAGTCAAAAAAAAGTAAAGGAAAGAAATGAGAAGACGGCAGGATGAGGCGTCAACCAGTGGTCCAAAGCTGTTGATTCTGCCACAGAGATGGTGTACAAGTTTCCTTTATCTTGCAGCGCTGTATACATATGACAAACTGATAGGTGTGTCAATCTAAGAATGAGGGCACATGAGGCCAATAGTTGCACCTACGCTTTCTCACATATCGGTGCACATTGCAATGTGTGTAGGTGCGTTCCTCAATTTGAAAAATTTGGCATCATTGCCAGGAGTAATAAACAGACAACTCGAGAGATAATGGAGGCTCTGCACATTTCTAACAGTAACTCATGTATTAGCGTTGTGTCTCTCGCCCTGCAACAAAAAGAGGTATCGTATTTGAGCAGGCAGGCATGACAAAACTTCGCGTGATGTATTACCCTTTTTTTTTTTTTGTGACCACACGCCTGTATATATTTGCGAGTCGACGGTAATATAGGTAAGTTCCTAGTCCGGCGTTCCTCCTTGTATGTTTTTCGTTTGGCGTGTCATGTTCTTGCGCTGTTCTTAACGAAAAATATAGCAGCCCCCATACAGCCCTGACCATTTATTTTCATCTAAATGCGTGCCTATTACTGGGTTGTCTGCTCTAACAGCAAGAAGTAAGAAATATAATCCGCCATTGCTTAGTCTCATCTAAAGCTGCGGACCCTTGCTATTATTTAAATCCCTTGTTTGCCTTCATGCTACTATGGTGGTGCCAAACAGTAAAAGTGGTCTCATGCCAAATGAGCATATGGAGCCACAACACTAGTATCAGTGATGCATTGATTGATGTCAAATGCCTTGAATGCCTATATTGTTTCCTGTGCCAACAATTTGCTAGTCCTCTCAAGAACAGTATGTTATGGCTAGTAAAAGCGCACTGATAATCTCTGAAACACTGTAGATCAATAACAAGTATTTTACTAAAGAAGCGAAGTGAATAGCATGAAATTCATTTGGTGCTGTCAACAACAACAAAAAAAAAAACTCTGAAAGCGGCAGTATGAATGCTGTTATAAAAAGAACTGCCTTCCTCACAAATGCTAGCAAACACACCCTGTACAAGTGAAAATTACAAGCGGAAATCTGAACACCAAAGAAACTGAGAGATGGCCTTCTCAAAAGGGCTTCCGCATAAAGGAGTGTTGGAGAAAGTACTGACACTGCAGGAGAGCTAATGCCGGCCAGAGAGATGACGAGCAGACAACGCGATGTGGATGAACACATCCCGAGGGGGTTTTCACCTTTTCTATGGCCTGGCTGTTTCCACATTGCTGCAAGGTACTACACACATGTAGTGTAGTTCAAGCACATGCTGCCATGTTGAAAATGCATACTGATCGCAACAGTACATGCTGTACAGTTAGATATTAAATCCAATTGCAGTATACAGAATATGATGCAATTATGACATCCAAGACATCACAAATCTCAACTTAATTACCACAGAATGACCAGGGTACTGAAGCCTACTCAGCACAATGCTTACTGAGCACAACAGTACATGATGCATAGTTATATATTAAACCTAACTTGCAGTATACGAAATATGGTGCAATTACATCCAAGACATCGCAAATCTCAACTTAGTTACCAGAGAATGGCCAGTGTACTGAAGCCTACTCAGCACAATGCTTACTGAGCACAACAGTACATGATGCGTAGTTATATATTAAACCTAACTTGCAATATACGAAATATGGTGAAATTACATCTAAGACATCGCAAATCTCAACTTAGTTACCAGAGAATGGCCAGTATACTGAATTTCTGCTATCACCAGCTGAAATGCACTGCTTGTGCTCATGACTATACCAAAACACGTCTAATCTGGGAAATGCAAATGTGGATATACCATAGCCTGTTTTGTGTGGCTTTACACCAAAATCAGCAACTTGAAAAAGCTATTCCTCAAAAATCACAGGAAATAAAAGAAAAAGTACTAGTGGAAAAATGAGTACGGTTGGACATTTACAGCAACTTAATTTGTTCGGCTTCTCAACCTTTATCAGTAATAAAATTGAAGAGCCATTCCACTTTGAAGGTAGGCGACCAGAACAGCTGTTTTGCACATGACATAGAGGTGACACAGAACTTTGAATCGTATGCAATCATTCACCTCGTAGCTGAATCCGAAATCTACCAAGAATGAAGGGAACACACGGGCAGCAAATGCCATCGCGCACAATATTCTAAGCATACGTAGCAAGTCACACAAGACAATGCATGTGGAGAAACAAGTCAACGTGGTAAAAAGACCTACGCTACTCGAATAGCTCCTCAAAATTGTACACAAACGCCAAGTGCATGCAGCAAGCCAGACAAGACAATGTATGTCGTGACAGAACGATGCATGCTACCCAAATGAAAAAACTTTAAATGGATTTAGTCGTGAGGTATGTGATTGACTGTTCGAAATTTTCCATCACCTGTGTTTTGTGCTCACTAGCTCCACTGGTCATCTACTTTCCCAGAGTGGGACAATGCTTCCATTTTTATTCCGCATTTGAAAATATGAAGCTCCAAATCAAATTGCTGTCAAGTTACACATTTCTTTTTGTTTATCCACCCCCATCCTCCTCTATCTTGAATGTTGCCCATTGCACAAGAAATGTATAAAAATGGTCAGCACAGTTACCAATACATGCTACAGCGCTGCTCTAGTGTTGCTTCCAAGCTTTCCATCTCTTCTGGATTCTGTGAACATGAACAAAGAAAAGGTAGTGTCACAAGTGAATTCAGCATTTTCGCAACAAGCAAGAAAAGCATACAGCTCAGTTATGTTAGATAAGGTTACACTTTCTCACCCCATCAATTCTCCGCAAAGCTGCACGAACTCCACTCAGGTACTGCAGGAGGCCATGGTTCTGCGTAGCGCTGGCACTGAAATGGGAGAGAAAAAAACTGCGCGTTACCGTACCAATCGGAAGAATGGAAGCAAGATAAACCTCACTATCTCTCTAGCCTCGAAATTTTTTCCTCGCAAATTTTCGTGGTGAGCTCTGAAATCTTCGCGGTCATCTCGTCATTCTCTTTTGCGAACCTGCAACGTGAGAATCAGACATTGGTGTATTATGTTGTTATGATGTGGACGCGTTCCCAAACGTACAGCAAACTTACTGAACGCATTGAGCGCGCACACTGCTCGCAGCAGCTTGGACCCCGCTAAGCTTTTCTGAAATTTTAAAAGACACAACACCTCGATCAGAACAAGACTAACAGGGCACAGTATGAAAGAATTTTTAAAATGTAGCATTACCTAAAGCACGCTTTCTACGAGCTTTTAGAGCGCAGAGTTCTTTTTTAGCTGCGGAAAGTAAAAGAAAAAAACAATAGTAATAAACTGTATCAAGTATGCAGTAAAATCTTCGCAGCATGCTATTCCAAGAATGAAACTATACCGTTAATGATATCTTCCCTCAGTTGACTCAAATTTCTCCGCGGCGCCCGCGATTCCCGATCCATGGCCGCAGATTCTGAAGGTAAAAGTGATCCGACAACACGTCAAACAATGCGAGCGACACACAATAGACGTTTTGAAGGCGCGCCATCTAACAGAGACAACCAAGTCGAGCGTTGAACGCACCGGATTCAGCTTGTCGCAGAGGACTAGGCTTGCTCTCGCTCATGTCTGTGGTTAACAATGGGCGCAACTCAAGCTCCACGAACGGCCACTTAAGCTAGTACCTATTTAACACTTTATCCCACAGAACCTCGCCGCAGAACACCTTGCACTGGACCCCGTCAGAGAACGGCCATACTAGAGTGTACTAGAAGAGTACAGTGGAGTGAACAAGATGTAGAGGTGTGCGCCGACTGGTCGGCGCGCCGCTGTCAAAACTTTTTGCCGCGTCGCCGTCACCGACGCGAACTGATCGGCGCGCCGCCGCCACCGCCGCCAACGTTTTTCATCGGCGCAATCGGCCCGCCATTTATGCGCCAGTACTGACTTTTCACAGATTTGTCTTTTTTTTTTCATCTTGATTTATAGCTTCGTTTCACATTTTATGTAGCCAGTAAAAACCAGGCTTCTTAGTTATCTTCATC
Organism: Rhipicephalus microplus; assembly: GCF_043290135.1. Taxonomy (NCBI): domain Eukaryota; kingdom Metazoa; phylum Arthropoda; class Arachnida; order Ixodida; family Ixodidae; genus Rhipicephalus; species Rhipicephalus microplus. The sequence goes on along the minus strand of NC_134710.1, from coordinate 50,651,322 downwards.
CAGCTTCTGAGACCGAGAGTACCTCCATGAACAGCGGAACGAGTTCGGCGGCCGCTGCATGAAATGACATATTAGGAAAATTGACAAAAAATAAATGTAACAGTTACAGAAAAGCATAGACACTGCCATCTTAGGCTTAAAAGCAATTTTCGCTGTTTTTTGTGTCGTAATTAGCTATGATTATGGTGATACGACGTTGAATGTAATGGCCCAGCGTTTTGATGCGTGCGAGTTCGCTATAGCACAATTCGAATATTCATACGGATGGAAAACGGCATCATTATCAGTCCAAGATGGCAGCCTATAATTGTGCCCGAAACAGGGCGTATATAAAGAAGAAATGAAGTGGTAACAGTGCAGCACGTTAGATTAAGGGAGGAGGAATAAATGAGGAAGGACAGGGAGGTTAGGCGTTAGATGAAGGACTACACAAAACCCCGAAGGATGAAATCGAAAGGAAGAAGTTTAATGAAGATTAAAAGCGTCGAGGCATAATACATGCTCGAACCTACTCAGGGTATATCAGCACCTGTCCGCGGTGTTAAAGTTGATAATTTTCGAGGATGACCACTTATATGCAGCGTCTGAACATGCTGCAAAAAATATTCACCATCTGTTTTATTCTTTAACTTATCTGTTTGTACCGGCCTTTTAAGACATTGAATACCCGGGATGAAGATGCCAAGGCAGTAAGATGGCAAGAGAGAGAAAGGAAGGCTGGGGGATTAACCATATTTTGGCATCTGGTTTGCTGCCTAGCACTGGGGGTTGAGAAATAGGGGCAAGAAAGGGCGTGAAGAGAGAAAGAAAAGAAAACGCATGTGCACTCAGGAGTAAGACGGCAAACTTAACAGAGGATTTATTACATTCTGTACAGACAGGGCGAGAGGTCTCTTGCGAATGAGCTGGGTGGCTCACTATAAAGTGTACGTTTTGACTCAATCAGGGGATGGGTCCAGAATGCGCTGTTGAATCACGAGACACGCACACCATTTCTGACGGTGCCACCCACACTCGCTCAAGTCAAGGTCTTTGATTGGGGCGTGGCCACCACACTGCACCTGTGACACCAAGAAACCATTGTGGTCGTCTCGTCGAACGTCTTATGGTGTCGGAATGCCACCTCACTTCCCGGCTAAGATGGACAGTACACGGCGGACAGCAGGCTGGCGGCCCTTCGGTGACTTGTTTGATGAACAAAGAACGCGGCCCTCCCCCGTCGGCCCAGGCGCCGCGCGTAACAATGGCTATCCAGTGGTGAGAAGAGGCGTAATAAGCTTGTCTGAGACCACTAGTTTTAAAAAGAACAAAACAAAATTTTTAAAAACTTGCCAGTAGACAATTTACAAAAGACGGCTGGATTCATCAAAAATGCAGAGACCAACATTTGAGCGACATGTCATATATTACATAGTTCAGCAAACTGGTTTTCATCACGTAACTTGAATAGACCTACTGGCACTGCGAGAGGTTAAGAATGATTGTCGCTGACAGATGTACTTCTGTTGCGAAGATCAAAGTCAACCAAATAAAACTTAACATTATATTCAAGTCTTGATAAAAAAATAAGTCAAGTTAGAAAGCTCCTCAGGTGGCCAAATAATAAATTACTTCACCATACTTTATGAAGAAGTAATTTGCAAATAAATAATGCAACCGCTGTTTAAATGATATTCAATGACGTGACCGCAATCAACGGTGTGTCGTCGCTATAAAACTGGAAAGTTATATGTGGACACGATCGGGCGAATGTGGCGGAGAACGAATATGTCACGTAATAAAAGCGATGTGATGTTGCACATTTTCATCTTTACAACTCCGTGCCCTTTTGCTTGCTCGTGATGTGTTCGAAGGAGCTAGCCAAGTCTGAGGTAGTAGTCAAGCAGACTAGCCGGGGCTGATAAGAGCAACGTTTATGTTCACTATTTACACACTAAAGGTAGCATCATAAAAGCTTGATGAGAGCTTCTGAGAGCTGGTTCAGAGCGTCCCGGTGCTCGCGTTTTAAGCCGTGGTCTTCCTAAAATTCTCTGCAGGAGAAAACAATAGACAGTTTGCAATAATCTGCAAGGCAGCTTTTCTGTAAGGTTAGTTTTCCAACCATAAACTCTTGTTCATAGACTGCTTTTCTCGCTCATTTTGTTTTTGCCATTCACCTTTTTGAGATCTTGTTGTGTTCGCGTGCCTTTGCTGGAATTTGGAGAGGTGACATTTTGTTGTACTCGCGTGCTCGCTTGCATTAGCTGGAATTCGAAAAGGTAAAGGCAAAACGAGGGAGAAAAGCAGTCTGTGAACGAGAGTTTTTGGTTGGAAAATAAACCTTATAGGAAAGCCGCGTTGCAGATCACTGTAAATGGACAGCCTGCATGTCCATTCAGTCCAGGGCAGTCCAAAGAAATTGTCGTCTTCATCTCCGTCCCACAAAATGGGGGGGTGGGGGGTAGTGGTTAGAAGAAGGCGCCTAATTTCTGCAGCCCAGCAGGGAGCACGGCGCAGCGAATAAAGTTAAAAAAAACGAGAAGGAGAAAGAGAAAGAAAGTCAAACACTGCCTTCTTTTCTACCCAGGAAATAGAAAGGATGCATGTTCAGTTCGTCACACGGCGAGAGAGAAACACAACGTAGGTCATAATGCAATAATACGCACAACACAGCACAGTGCAATAACGTTGCATCGCACGTGCAGAATAGGGCCTGCAGTGCTAGGCAGGCTAGAGCCTGGGGGAGTGGAAGACTTGAAAGCACCACAGAGTGTGGGAAACATACCTGACGACGGATCCCAACCTCTCGGCTAATTATTCAGTGTGTCTCGTGGCACATCGAACAAACCAAGCAGCCTGGATTTCCAACAGCTCTTCCTAGACGTCAGTCAGTCAGGCGTGTCCAAAGAGTTTTTGACAAGGGGAGCCAACAGCCTTAAAGAATTCGAAGTATGACTTTCGTGTTGTCACCTCTTTTGGCGCACCTCGAGAGCGTTGACCCGGAACAAATCAGGGTAGGTGAGGTGACGTTCCGCGAACCTTACCTGCTTTCCAAAGCAGTTACTGCATGCAAGCTTCCCCTGAATGAATGAATGTGTGGTTGAAGAAAAGAAAAAGACACTATCTTTCCTTGGAGACCACGGCTAAGTCCCTTGAAGGGAAAGGGGACAGTGGAGAAAATAGTTTAGAAGTAGGTAGGAGGAGAAGGTTTGGAAGAATTTGACGGTCATGGCTGCTAGAGCAGAAAGAGACTAGGGGCCGTCGGCAGGGCAGTCCTAGACGTACAACTTGGAAATGTGGAGCTGCAACCATGTACGCAGATAGCTATGGTCCTTCCCACGAGAAAAAAAAAATTCTGGATCACCTTTCTTGGGCAAGAATACATAAAACTAGCTAAACGAGAAAACTAAAATAAATAAACAACCGATAATTCAACCACTGATTGTCACCACAGCTGCGGAAGGAAGGAAAAACGTAATCCGTGACCTCGGCACCAGCGGCTACACAGAGGCATTTATTCACAGAACACTGTGTATAAGAAAAGACACGGGAAACACGACACCAATGGCACTGCAACGACGCCCCATGTCGACCCAACTTGAGCGCAGGGAACAGCGAACGGAGCACAATGGCAGAACACTGTGACACCACTCGCAACATGTTTGCCCCATACCAGTCCCGAAGGCACGGTGTAGAGCTCGTTGCAACTTGTAGTCTTTCTGCATTCCTTGAAGAGCACAAAGAGCGCGAAAGATTGGGTACGAGAAACTTGAGCGTGGAAAACGACCTTGCCATCAAGCTTTTTGCAGTGTTTACTGGAAAAACGCAATGATGAGTGAGGGACGACAGGAAGTTCCTACGCGCTTCAAAGATGAATATGAATGGAAAAGTGTTTAAATGGGAATGAAAAAAAATCTACAAAAACACGGGCGTTGCTGTGTTGTGTCGGTACAGCAGAACTGCAGACCTGTTGGAAAAAGATGGCAGCAATATCTGATAAAGAGACTCGAGAATTGTAAAACCTCTCTGATTGCCGAGAGGTAAAAGAATTCTTCGACTACGTTTCAGCTTGAATAAATTTATTTCCGCGAGTGATGAAGGATCAGGTACGGTATGAACGGTGCGTTTCTGTCTCTTTCCTTCTTGAAATATGACCACGACATTTTTCATGGTACCTTAAAATACGCCGCCGCTGTTTAACTGGTAGCAAATGACATGACAAAAGCCCAAAGTCTGTGCCATTGCTACATTTTAACAAAACTTCAAATTCAGCCAGATGGCGCATAGCTATCGGGAAATTTTGAGCGCAAACTAATGCTTCCACATGACGTTCACAAGCATCTGTCCTGTCTTTCTCGTTCTTGTTAACGTCTGTTTGGCACTCACAACTTTCCCAATCGCCACAATTATTCAAGAAAAAACTGAAGTGGCATCTGATGGCACAAACAGTTCAACGCAATAGAAATACAGAATGGGTGCTCGATTGCTCGCGAATCGTGCTGCTTTCTCGTCCTTGAAGCTACATGAATAATGAAACCGGAGCTTAGCACTCATACTCCGTTGATTAGGTACATAATCATAAATCAAGCTCAGCGTGGATTCCGATGTCACGTAATAAATGTGACCTGCAGTGCCACATGCGTCACAACATGCTGCAGAACCCAATTCCATGCCTTCGTACCGTCATGCTCGTTTAATGCGAACGTTTGTAGATTGGACTACAGAAACAACATTAAAGACCGGGAATTATTTAATTCTTCCGTTCATTAGTAACGCACTTCCTTATGCATTCTTCTGTTCTCTGGGAGCAGGTCACGTGAGTTTTGTAGCATGAATTAACATAAATTGCTGTTTGTATTTTACCACAGTCACCAAATGGTGTACTCTATAAACACATCACCTGCATTAAACTTCGTGTCATCACAATGTATACAATGCTCAATTACATTGCAGCAAAGAAAAAACGTGTTTCATGCAAAGAATTTCCTAATGCTTCGTTAGATATTCAACCGTTAAAATTAAAAATAGCACCACCGTGAACGGAATCAACTCCGTGACCAAATTTCAGTGCAAAAAGCGCTTGAATAACTGCACCTTGCAGGTATGCAATATACATTGCAGGAGGTTTTAGATGTGTGGTGACTTCATTAGTTCAGGTTACATTGTTTTTGCAGAATTAGCTTTTTAGTCACGTTTACTGTGCTTTTAATATTAATATTTCACCTCATCAGTCATTTAATGATGGTCATTTCATTTCCACATCCTTAAATGAGAGTTATGAATAGTTCATATCCAAGCATTTGTTAAAAATATATGACTGGTTTTTATCAAAGGAACAACCCTAGAACGAGTTCCGGGGATGGGGGAGATAGTAACAGTCTTATAATTGGAAAAATAAAATTTTCGGCTTTACAACCCGGAACGTCAATACAACACGGCAAGCTATCGTGGGAGGTTTTAAATATTCGGAACAATAGGTCGGCAAAATAAATGGAGCCCACATAGACTCACTCAGTAAATGTGCTTTTATTTTAGGACTCGATATAGGGCCCATCCTATAGCCAGAATTTTGGTCACATATAAAAATATTTTTCTGTGCAAAACATTTTCGCAATAGACTGCTTTCAATAGAGTTAATCAGCGCGACATTTTTCGAATACACCTGAGATAGTGGAATGACCGCTCAAACTTTACGTGAATACCTATCACTTTTCGTCTCCACTGTCTCTTTCCAAGTTCGTGTTCTTCCTTTCTTGACATTCAACTTCACAGTAATTTAACAAATCCGCATCATATTGGTTCTATAGAAGAAAATAGCTTGTGGTATACCCATCTCAAATCAAACTTGGGCGTGCACTTACGCCCCATCTCACTGTTTTGTATCGATCATCTCAGCGTTCTCATTTCACTTACGGCATTGTCACGTGGTTGCGAGGGCAAAGAATATGGTACGTGGGTTGCTCAAGATGACACTTTTTATTGAGTGAACATGTGCATAGGAAAGTGCAAAGTACTAGAAATTCGTGCTTTACACAGATAGCGGTAATTAGAGCATTGGTCGTCGGTAAAATGACCTGCGCGAAGGTACGTCATTTATACACGTAGCATCCATATCGTAGGTGTCTCAAGCTTATCAGAAGATTCTAAAATAATCTAGAGTTTTCGCAGACAGCCAAGCGTCCTTTGCGCAAGGCAACTGATTAATATGTGGTGTCTAACGTTTCAAAACCACCACATGATTATGAGAGATGCCGTAGTGGAGGACTCCAGAAATTTTGACAACCTGGGGTTCTTTAACATGCACCAAAATCGCAGCACATGGGCCTACAGCATTTTCGCCTCTATCGAAAATAAAGCAGCCACAGGTGGGACTTGATCCCGCGAACTGCGGGTCAGCAGCCGAGTACTTAAGCTACTGAACCACTACGGCAGTGCCTTTGCGCAAGACAGTGACATAGAAATACAAGCGAGCGTGGCAGTATAATAATGTTGCGATAAAATTTCAGCAGATGCAACATGTTTCACTGTGGATGCCATTTTCATACAGAACCGTCAGCGGGTGGCCACGCGTTGCAAGGTGGATCGACGTCTTTAGGTATTTCGAGTAGGCTAAATTTCTACCTAAAACATACGGCGTGACGACAGCACTCACGTTGACAGTAAATATTAACGAAACGAAGAGCACGCTTCGGTGGGATGATATGCATCTTATTAAGAAGCTGTTGTGTATTTCTCAAAGGTCAAGATCCTCAATGGTCGAGCGACCCTTCCCTATCACGTGCTGGGTGAAAGGAATATATCCATGTAATGTTTACAGCCAGCCTATAAACCGCAACAACTGACCGTGTGGGCCGACATCACTCCTGTAAGTCTATTTAGTGATGTATCCGTTACAGTAAAAAGTAACTTAATACCTCACTAGTTACTCAAATAAGAAAAAGGGGAACGTTTCACGGCTCCACGTTATATAGATGAATAAAAAGGTAACGCATTACCGTTACCGTAACCAAAAAAAAAACTGAACAAATGTTACCTCTGCCGTAGCTCCGGAGTCATCAGTTTTAATCAATGTGTATTTGCTGCAGAAACCCACAATGATAATTTTAAATCTCAAATTTATGTTTCACACATACTAACCCAAGCAAGGATTATACTCAAAATGTTCAATTAACGAGAATTATTTTTACAAATGTACTGAACCTTAGCAATGTCATATAGAAGCTTAATGATGCCTGCACATGTGATGGCTTCTGACTCTGCAGTGACACAGAATGAAACCATTTTTTTTTTCATTGGAGCATTATACACAAAGTGAGGTCCAATAATCCACGGTATTCATGAAGAAACTATCACAGAACTCTCAAGAAATTTACAAATATTGGCCTTTTCTTGATCCTTTAGCACCTCCAATAAAGCAAGTCGAAATCGCCACTGTTAGACCTAGCCACCGGAATGGCCCGCCGCGCGCCAGTAGGCAATCATGGAGGCCTACGGAGGCCTACATTGGTGCCTTTTTATTAGAGAGGGGAGGGGGGATCGGGAGATGTCGTGGGGAAAAGGGGGAACCCTTGCAAGTTTGTGACACCAGATGTGCCTTGCAAAGATGTAAGTCTAGAAAAATCACGAAGGGGGACACACATCTTGCAATAGCAGCCATTTTGTTTTAATATTTTGCAGGTTTTATTTTTGTTTATATAAGAAATAAAATCATACCTAGAATTCAAATTGACAAACGAACATAGGTTCCCAGCACTCGTACTTGCATTCTTCTATTGAGTCTTTTCCGGAACCAGTCGAGAGTGGCAGTTGCGATTTCAATTGTCTCACACACCTGATGGGTATTGAGCACGTGCACACGCTACAAAAAAGCATTAAAGAGTTTAATGTTTTATACATACTTATCAAGCATTCTTATTTGTCACGTTTTTAGGGGAAATTTTAATGGGGCCCACTTGCAAGGGGTGTCCCCCTCCCATGACCAAACACCAAAGGGTCGGGTAGGCAACGTTCTCTGCAGGCGTGGTCAACGGACGCCCAGCTCGTGACCAGTATGGGCTGTGTATCTGAGCAAATATTGCATTTGCTCTCATCTGCACATATGACCATCGACAGGTTTTTGTTTTGGGGGGATGCAAACTCTTCTTTCAACTTGCATCACGACTGAGGGAGCGGGTCGTGTTGGTGTTGCTAGAGTGGGTAGAAAGTGCTGGTGGAGCTTGAAGGGTTCAAGTGTCCGTGTCGCACCACCCGCCTCGCCCACGCCCATGTCTACACTTCATTAATTGAACACCGTGCTGAGAACTAGTTGAATAAATGCGCATATTTGTTTCCTTCCGCATCCTATACACTGCATAAAAGATTCTCACATTGTGAAAAGTAGGTATTTTGATTCGTTTGAAGGAAAGTTACATTCAAAGCATGACAGATACTCAAAAAAGCGGTTTCATGCAATCGTAATAAGAAAACTCGAAGCAGAGGTGCTTCTTCTTTTGTGCAGTGTACAATGTAAAAATACGATCAGATCCGGAAAAAGCGAAATGAGTGACGTGCGTCACTGCTTGCTCATTGTTCAATGAAAGAAGGTTTCATGAAATATGACGTTGGCAACAACAAGAACAAACTGATGCATCTTGAATAAAAAAAAGCAAAGTGCTGCACATTTACCGTAGAACGTGGACATAGATTGAAATACGCGTTATTTTTTCATGAAAGCGAAATAAAAACTATTTTACAAAACGCTTTGCATTCATCGGGATGTCGACACATCTGTGTAGTTTCATTTATGCTATTTGAAATAAAATTCCTGAATTTCAACTAATTCAGTAACCTGTGGCAGAAGAGCCTTTTGAATTTTCAGTTTCGGTTTCTGCGCCGCCGGCGCCGCCGCCGCCGACGAAAATTGGTCGCGCGCCGCCGCCGATGAAAAAACCGGCGTGCGCCGACAACGCCTCCGCCGCCGACTCTGAACGACCCCCACGCCGCCGCCGGTCGAAATCGCCTCGGCGCACATCTCTAACGAGGTGCCCGCGCCGCATCTCGGCTGATTCTCCGGTGGGTGACAGTAGCGGCAGCGCTGTTGTCCCATGGTGCTAAAAATCTCGAGAACATCTGCATTGGGAGCGCGCGGGCCCGAGCCTGCGAAAGCATGTAATTGCTAGTTTTTAGCACGTTCAATGCGTTTCTGAGCCTTTATCAGTGGACAAACCTGCTACTCGCCATAGCGCTCGAGTGAATATGCAGGCATGCCAAAATTGCGTCGATACATTCACCGTTTCAAGAGCCTGCCGACCCCCCCCCCCCCCCCCACACACACACACAAAAGTGTCAATCGAAATTCGCCCGGATCTGCCTAGCTTCTTACTCAATCAGCGCTTTGAGCTGCGCTACTGGCGAACTACAAAAAGAGGAGAAGTATAAAAACCGTGATTAAATCATACGCTCGTTTTGTCGGCAGTCTCTACACGATATGCAGAGTACAGTGTTACTTATATGAGCCTACATGCACTCGATTGTTTGACGAGAAACCCGAGTATAAGTAACGTTGTCACAACATTTTTATCGCTGACGACTCTGTTTTATCATGCCAGTTTTGCGGTAGATAATAATTATTGCTTTTCCGAAAGACCTAATACATAATAAACTTATCAAAACAACACACAAACATATTATGAAAGGCCAATTGTATATACAGCCTGTCTGTTAATCTGCGTAAATTCATTGTAACCAGTTCTCATTTTGTATTGACAGCTTAAATTGTGCTGCTTTCAAAATATTGTATTGGTGTAACGCTATTGCAAGCGAGCAAGTTTATGACAATGTTTTGTATTATAAGCGTACTTCTAATGTTAAGTATCAAAAGTGTAAGCAGGCAGTGGTGCATCTTGTTTTGAGAAATTTACCTTCTTTGTATATGTACACAGTAAACAAACACACATAATATATATATAATGCCCCTTAGTTAGTACAGCTACTATTTTTAGGCGGTGCATTCCTCGTCCGACTACGTTAGACTTGAATTAGTTTTGAGATCTCATACTGTCGAAAAGGTGAAATATACAATATACAGTGTGCATTTGTAGAGACACCCAATATGAAGCTTCGCCAACTGTGACCTATTGGCACAGGCTACCCATGGCAGATACTTTTTTTTTTTTTTTTGAGGAGGTGGGGAGTGCAGCAAAGCTTTGGCACTTGGTGGTCGCTGTGAATGCGTGTAAATATTTTAGTACACCTGAAAAGATAAATTACGAACACATTTCGCGGTGTAGAAGGTTCAGATTCCCTTCCTTTCCTCTCTTTACTTATGCCTTACTGGTTCTGCGTGCGTGTTACACAGTATATGTTTTTTATTCTCACAGCTTTCTGCGCACAGCTAACTTCCAATAAATCGGCTCAGTTATTCTGAGTATTGTAGATGCCTAATCAACGAAGAAAGAGTTGTGTGTGAAGAAATCAGTATAAGACACATCCTTTCTGAATTATTTTCGATCTCTCATAAAGGCTTCTATGGAGCTCGAAATCAGTAGGTTGGCTTGTCGTACTTCAAAGGCGATGGCATCATGTGATAGACATTAATAATGGGTAGGTACGAAGAAATTTGCATCAAGAAAGCGCGATGGAGGAGCCGAAGCACCTAGCAGTTCATGCACACATCGCGCAGCTCGTTTAGTACTTTTCGACTACAGCGCCGCCACTGCGGGCAACACGGAAATAGAGATGTGCGCCGAGGTGATTTCGACCGGCGGCGGCGTGGGGGTCGTCCAGAGTCGGCGGCGGCGGCGTTGTCGGCGCACGCCGGTTAATTCATCGGCAGCGGCGGCGTCTGCGGCGCGGAAACCGAAACTAAAAATTCAAAAGGTTCTTCTACCAGAGGTTGCTGTATTAGTTGAAATTCAGGGATTTTCATCCAAATAGCACTAACGACACTACAAAGATGTGTCGATATCACGATGAATGCAAAGCGTTTTGTAAAATAGTTTTTATTTCGCTTTCATAATAAAAAACTCGTATTCAAATTTATGTCCATGTTCTACCACGAATGTGCAGCACTTTGCTTGTTTTTTTTTTAATTTACAATGCGGCAGTTTGTTTCTATTGTTGGCTACGTCATACTTCATGAAAATTTCTTTCGTTGAACATTGAGCAAGCACCGACGCACGTCACTCAGTTCGCTTTTTCCGAATTGGATCTCACTTTTACGTTGTACGCTGCACGAAAAAAGAAGCACCTCTGCTACGAGTTTTCTTAATGCGATTGCAGGAAACCGCTCTTTTGAGTATCTGTCATGCCTTGAAGTTTACTCTCCATCAAACGAATCGAAATACCTACTTTTCACAATATGAGAATGTTTTATGTAGCGGTATACGATGCGGAAGTAAACAAATCTGCGAATTTATTCAACTAGTCCTCACCGTTGTGTTCAATGAATGAAGTGTAGACATAAGCGTTGTGCAAAAGGGGCACTTGACCCCTTCAAGCTGCGCCAGCACTTTACCCACTCTAGCGACAGCAACACGACCCCCTCCCTCAGCCATGATACAAGTTGAAAGAAGGGTTTCCTTACCCCCAAGACAAAAACCTGTCGATGGCCATATGTGAAGATGAGAGCAAATGCAATATTTTCTCAGATGCACAGTCCATACTGGTCATGACCTGGACGCCCGTTGACCACGCCTGCAGAGAACGTTGACTCTCCAACCCCTTTGTGCTCGGTCATGGGAGGGGGACACTCTTGCAAGTGGGCCCCATCAAAATTTCTCTTAAAAATGTCACAAATAAGAATGCTTGATAAGTATATATAAAGCATTAAACTCTTTAATGCTTTTTTTGTAGCGTGTACACGTGCTCAATACCCATCAGGTGTGTGAGACAATTGAAATCGCAACTGCCACTCTCGACTGGTTCCTGAAAAGACTCAATAGAAGAATGCAAGTACGAGTGCTGGGAACCTATGTTCGTTTGTCAATTTGAATTCTAGGTATGATTTTATTTCTTATATAAACAAAAATAAAACCTGCAAAATATTAAAACAAAATGGCTGCTATTGCAAGATGTTTGTCCTCCTTCGTGATTTTTCTAGACTTACGCGTCTGCAAGCCACATCTGGGGTCACAAGCTTGCAAATGTCCCCCCTCCTTCCCAAGACATCTCCCAATACTCCCCCCTCCCCAATAAAAAGGCATCCGTAGGCCTCCGTGATTGCCTACTGGCGCGCGGCGGGCCATTTCGGTTGCTAGGACCAACAGTACTGATTTCGACATGCTTTATTGAAGGTGCTGAAGGATAAAAAAAAGGCCGATTGTTGTAAATTTCTTTAGAGTTCAATGATAGCTTCTTTGTGAATACCATAGATTATCGAACTTCACTTTGTGTATAATGCTCCAATGAAAAAAAAATAGTTTCACCCTGGGTCACTGCAGATTCAGAAGCCATCACATGGGCAGGCGTCATTAAGCCTCTATATAACATTGCTAAGGTTCAGCACATTTGTACAAATAATTCTTGTTAATTGAACATTGAGTATTATCTTTGCTTAGCTTAGTATGTGTGAAACCTAAATTTGAAATTTAAAAATTCTCATTGTGGGTTTCTGCAGCGAAGACACGTTGATTAAAACTGATGATTCCGGAGCTACGGCAGAGGTAACATTCGTTATGTTTTTTTTTTTGGTTACGGTAATTGCAATGCGTTACCTTTTTTATGTATATATAAAACGTGGAGCCGTGAAACGTTCCCCTATTTATTAGAGTAACGAGTAACGTATTGACGCGCGTATGTGCCAGTGGTGAGGACAACGAAGGAGCGCGAGTGTCTTTGGCCGAGGGAAAAAGACGAAGAAGTCGTTGCAGTCTGTTTCCTGCGATCGATAAATCGTATTTGTTTGAGGCGCTTTGTGTGCTCGTCAATCTCGCGTCGTCACACTGGTGGAGGTGCTGGGTACGTCTTCATGCTTGGCACCCCTTCGCGGACCCGACATTCAAGCCCGGAATCACTACCACCCGTCGACAGCTGTAGTCGACCAGTCCACCGTTCCAGCTGCCATCTGCGAGGCCTAGCTCCCGAGCTCAATCCCTTTCCAGAAACTGCCAGCAATCGCTTGCCTCCTTCAACCAACATGGCCACTGCAGCTACATCGCACATGACACTTCAGAATCCCATGATTCCTGACTGCTTTCAAGGTGAGACCTATGAAGATGCACAAGACTGGCTGGACCAGTTCGAACGCTGCGCGAAGTACAACCAGTGGGCCACCCCAGAAGACAAGCTCGCGAATGTGTACTTCTACCAGAAATACAACGCCCAGACGTGGTACATTAACAGGGAAAGAAGCATGGCTACGTGGGATGACTTCCGCAACCAGCTGATTGACACCTTCAGTAGTCTTGACAGAAAGGAGAATGCGCAACGTCTCTTGGAAGCTCGAATTCGAAAACCAAACGAGAGCGTCGCTATGTTCGCCGAGGACATGACCCGTCTTTTCGGCAGGGCGGATCCCGAGATGCCGGAAGACAGGAAGCTCCGGTATCTAATGCGAGGCGTGAAGGAGCAACTGTTTGCTGGGCTTGTGAGAAATCCGCCAACAACAGTAGCTGAGTTCACGAAAGAAGCCACAGCTATTGAACGGGCCCTACAGCAACGGTACCGCCAGCAGAACCCGGTCAACGTTCGAGCGAGTAGCCCTGTCACGACTGCGGCGAGCCTCTGCGACAACGACAGGCCTCTGCGGGAAGTCATCCGGGAGATTTTGAGGGAGGAGCTTCGGCAGCTTGGTTTAATTCCAACAACTGAACCGACGCCGGCATTGTCTTTTGTCGCTGATGTTGTCCGGGATGAGGTCCGCCATGCTCTCTCTTCATCCGGCTATAATGGTGTGCGACGACATTTTACTTAAGCTGATGCAGTCCGACGCCCCGTCGTCGCTCCTTCAGCACAGCAGACCCCAATGACTGGACCACCACCAACCCTGCAAACACAGCCACTGTCAGCACCGACCACTTTCGCAACCTCACCGATTCCTCCGACAAGACGAATGCCGTATAACCAACATGCCCCACAACGTCGCCCCACAACGTGGCCCAATAGTGAGTATTCACTTACCTACCAGCGTCGGAAAACCGATTTGTGGCGTACCGCTGACCGTCGACCGGTATGCTTTCATTGTGGCGAAGCTGGGCATGTCTACAGAGTTTGCCGTTATCGCGACGCTCAGTACTCGAGATTTCCTCGCTACCCTGATTACGTTGCGTACGACGATCAACGCATGTACAACTACGCCCATGTGAACACACCGCCGCAGAATGCAGTAATGCCCAGATCACGTTCTCCATCTCCTGCGCGGCCCAGTTCACCTAATCGTCGCAGTTTTGCCGACGTCACCAGGGGCAGGTCCCCTAGCCCGCGACGGGGAAACTAGACGCAGCGACCTCGGGGGGTGGGGTTGCCAATATTCGAAATTCCGAACAGCCCCCATTGCAGACAAGTGACAGCTCGAAGCCATCGATACCGAAGAAGACGACAGCAACGACTAATTCGACGAATGAGACAACTGCCGACGTAACCGACGTTATCAGCGCTGACCTCGTCGTTCATATTGACGGCCACCAAGTGACGGCACTTGTGGACACTGGCTCCCACTTTTCTATAATAAGCCTACAGCTAGCCGAAAGACTCGAGGAAGGTGAAAATGCCATGGCAGGGACCCAATATAATAACTGCAGGAGGTCAGTTGATGACACCGGTTGGAAAGTGCACGGCCCGACTCATCATTGCTTGTTCCACCTTTGTCGCCACCCTCGTCATTCTCCACAAGTGCTGTAAACAGCTCATATTGGGAATGGATTTCTTGCGCGAATACGGGGCTGTGATTGACATCCGTGACAGAAGCGTAACGTTCACTGTAAGCTCGGAGACTGCTACAGATGAGGAACACCAGCCACCTCACTTCCGTATTGCCGATGACGACGTCATACTGCCGCCACGAAGTTGTTCTCTCGTATCCGTGCACTGTGACAAATTACGAAATGGTACTGGCGTCGCTGAACACATCAAAGAGCTCGCATTCACTAGCGGCATTTCTGTTGCCAGGGCTGTCATCACTGTTATTGGCGGATGCGCTGAACTGCTATTGACAAATTTCAGCAGAGAACGCCGACACATAGTTAAAGGCACGGCTATTGCCTATTTTGACGAACTCTCGCAAATAGAAGATTGTCATTTAGTGGAGGAAGCAGCAGCGTCTACTATCACTACACCGACACCTGTAGACGTTGGTCCAATGTTATCTCCCATTGAGCGAGACCGCCTTCTCACGCTGATCAACAAGTTCAACGGCTGCTTCTCATCCACATCAAGAGTTGGTCAAACGGCACTGACGAAACACTGCATCATCACGGATTCCGATGCCAGACCCATCCGGCAAAATCCTTATCGAGTCGCCCCAAAGGAGCGTGAGGTAATTCAAAAACAGGTGAAAACGATGCTAGAAGATGGTGTTATTCGGCCGTCTAACAGTCCTTGGGCATCACCTGTAGTACTCGTCAAAAAGAAGGATGGTAGCTTGCGTTTCTGCGTCGACTACCGTAAGCTTAATCATATCACAAAGAAGGACGTCTACCCTCTGCCGCGTATTGATGATTCATTGGATAGACTACGAAACGCACGCTACTTTTCGTCTATGGACTTAAAAAGCGGCTACTGGCAAATTGAAGTGGATGAGAGAGATCGTGAGAAGACCGCCTTTGTTACGCCCGACGGACTTTATGAATTTCAGGTTCTTCCTTTCGGTTTGTGTTCGGCGCCAGCAACATTCCAGCGTCTCATGGACACGGTTCCGTCGGGACTTAAGTGGCAAACCTGCTTGGTGTACCTCGATGACGTGATTGTCTTTTCGGCGACTTTCGAGGAACACTTACGAAGGCTCGAAGCAGTTTTTGAAGCAATACGCTTGGCCGATCTTACTCTAAAACCAGAAAAGTGCCACTTCGGCTTCCACGAACTTCGATTCCTCGGTCACGTCGTGAGCAGCCAGGGGATCCGACCCGACCCGGATAAAATTGCCGCCGTGGCAAACTTCCCGAAGCCATCAGACAAAAAATCAGTGCGACGTTTTTTAGGTCTGTGTGCCTACTACCGGCGGTTTATTGCTAATTTTTCGCGCATCGCATGGCCATTGACACAGCTTACTCGGGAAGATACCCCCTTCAGATGGGGCGAAGACCAACAGCAGGCATTTCACGAGCTTCGTCAGCGAATGCAAACACCCCCCGTGCTGGCCCACTTCGATGAAGACGCACCGACAATACTTCATACAGACGCTAGTAATGTGGGTCTTGGAGCAGTGCTCGTACAGTCGAAGGACAACAATGAAAACGTGATCACCTATGCCAGCAGGACGCTGTCCCGAGCTGAAGCTAATTACACTGCGACGGAAAAAGAATGTCTTGCAATGGTATGGGCAGTCCTGAAGTTTCGTCCTTATTTGTACGGCCGCCCATTCACCATTATCAGCGATCACCACTCTCTCTGTTGGTTAGTCAACTTGAAAGATCCGTCTGGCCGCCTTGCACGATGGAGTCTTCGGCTCCAAGAATTTGACTTCACTGTTGCCTACAAGTCGGGAAAACGACACACCGATGCCGACTGTCTTTCTCGGTCTCCTGTTGAGACGGCATCCCCGGACAACGACGATGACGACACGGCCTTTCTCGGAATTGTGGACACTGCCACCTTTCCTCAACAGCAGCGTGGCGATGCTGGGCTGCTACCACTTATAGATTACCTACAAGGGCGAGCGAATAGCGTTCCGAAGTTATTTGCGAGAGGGCTGCCGTCGTACTGCTTACGAAGTGACGTTCTTTATAAGAGGAACTTTTCACCCACCGGCAGCAGCTACTTGCTCGTCATTCCTTCTTCGCTTCGCCGTGAGGTACTGCAAGCCTGTCACGACGAACCTACCGCTGGTCACTTGGGTTACGCAAGAACGTTGGCGAGGATAAGGCAGAACTATTACTGGCCAAGACTTGCCGAAGTTGTCAAAACTTACGTGCAGGCATGTCTAGATTGCCAGCGCCGCAAGCCACCATCCATCAAACCAGCTGGCCTGCTGCAGCCTGTTCGAGTGCCGGCGACACCGTTTGCACAAATTGGCATGGATTTTCTGGGCCCCTTCCCAAAGTCTGCCACTGAAAACAGGTGGATAATCGTCGCCACGGATTACCTGACCCGATACGCGGAGACAGCCGCTCTGCCACGGGCAACGGCAGCTGAAGCGGCGCAATTTTTCATCGAAGCCATCGTCTTAAGACACGGTTCCCCCGCAATAGTAATCACCGACAGAGGTACTGCGTTCATGGCCGAGCTTTTGAACACCATTTTCCAACTAAGTGGTACAGCTCACAGGAAGACAACGGCGTATCATCCCCAGACCAACGGGCTCACCGAACGCCTCAACAAGACCCTGGCTGACATGATAAGCATGTACGTAGATGTAGAGCACAAGAACTGGGACATCATTTTGCCCTACGTCACGTTCGCCTACAACACGGCTCGTCAAGAGACCACTCGGAAGACACCCTTTAGTCTCCTCTACGGACGCGAGGTTACAATAACGTTAGACGCAATGCTCCCTCATGAAAATGATGGCAATGAGACAGACGCCCAAGAGTTTACCCAGCCAGCAGAAGAAGCCAGACAACTTGCCAGGTTGCGAATCACCAAACAGCAAGACGACGATGCCAAGTACTACAACCTCCGGCACAGACCCGTCACATACAACGTGGACGACAAAGTATGGGTCTGGACACCTGTTCGTCAGCGTGGGCTTTCCGAAAAGCTGTTGCGAAGATACTTCGGACCCTACAAGGTTCTGCGACGCATTAGTGACGTCAACTACGAGGTTGTTCCGGACGGCGTGCAGTGTTCAAAGCGGCGCAGACATTCACCAGAAATTGTCCACGTGCTTCGGATGAAGCCTTACTTTCAGTGACTAACTGTGCAGTTTTGGTTTCGCCTTGCTTCTCAAACGTTTAACATCGGGACGATGTTTTTTTTTTTTAAAGGGGGAATAATGACGCGCGTATGTGCCAGTGGTGAGGACAACGAAGGAGCGCGAGTGTCTTTGGCCGAGGGAAAAAGACGAAGAAGTCGTTGGAGTCTGTTTCCTGCGATCGATAAATCGTACTTGTTTGAGGCGCTTTGTGTGCTCGTCAATCTCGCGTCGTCACAGTATTTAGTTACTTTTTACTGTAACGGATAGACCCCTAAATATATAGACTTACAGGAGTGATGTCGGGTACACCGTCAGTTGCGGTCTATAGGCTGGCTGTAAACATTACATAGATATATTCCTTTCATCCAGCACGTGATAGTGAAGGTTCGCTCGACCATTGATGTTCTCAACCTTTGAGGAATACACAACAACTTCTTAATAAGATGCATATCATCCAACCGAAGCGTGCACTTCGTTTCGCTAAAATTTACAGTCAACGTGAGTGCTGTCGTCACGCCGTATGTTTTAGGTAGAAACTTAGCCTACTCGAAATACCCAAAGACGTCGATCCACCTAGCAGCGCGTGGCTACCCGCTGACGGTTCTGTATGAAAATGGCATCCACAGTGGAGCCTGTCGCATCTGCTGAAATTTTATTGCAACATTATTATACTCCCACTTCGCTTGTATTTTTATGTCACTGTCTTGCGCAAAGAGACCGCCATTGTGGTTCAGTAGCTAAGGTACTCGGCTGCTGACCCGCAGGTCGCGCGATCGAATCCCGCCTGTGGCGGCTGCATTTTCGATAGAGGCGAAAATGCCGTAGGCCCATGTGTTCAGATTTGGGTGCATGTTAAAGAACCCCAGGTTGTCATAATTTCTCGAGTCCTCCACTTCGGCATTTCTCATAATCATATGGTGGTTTTGAAACGTTAAACACCTTATATTAATCCATTGCCTTGTGCGAAGCACGCTTGGCAGTTTGCGAAAATTCTAGATTATTTTAAAATCTTCTGATAAGCTTGAGACACCTGCAATATGAATGATGTTCGATGCCACGGGTATATATGGCGACGTACCTTCGCGCAGATCATATTACCGACGACCAACGCTCTGATCACCGCTATCTGCGTAAAGCGTGAATTTCTAGTACTTTGTACTTTTTTCACGAAATAAAAAGTGTCGTCTTGAGCAACCCAAGTACCATATTTTTTGCCATCGCAACCACGTGGCAATAAGGTAAGTAAGATGAGAACGGTGAAATGATTGATACAAAACAGTGAGATGGGGCGTAAGTGCACGGCCAAGTTTTATTTAAGATGTGTATATAACAAGCTATTTTCATCTATAGAACCAATATATTGTGGATTTGTTAAATTACTGTGAAGTTGAATGTCAAGAAAGGAAGAACACGAACTTGGAAAGAGACAGTGGAGACGAAAAGTGATAGGTATCGACGTAAAGTTTGATCGGTCATTTCACGCCAAACGTTCAAGGCGTTTTGGCGGCTATCTTTGGTGTATTCGAAAAATGTCGGGATGATTTATTCCATTGAAAGCAGTCTATTGCGGAAATGTTTTGCAGAGAAAAATATTTTTGGTCACCTATATGTGACCAAAATACCGGCTATAGGCTGGGCTCTATATCGAGTCCTAAGATAAAAGCACATTTACTGAGCGAGTCTATGTAGGCTCCATTTATTTTGCCGACCCATGGTTCCGAATATTTAAAACCTCCTACTATGGCGTGCATTGTTGTCGTATTGACATTCCGGCTCGTAAAGCCGAAAACTTTATTTTTCAAATGATGAAACTGTTCATATCTCTTCCTCCCCGGAACTCATTCTATTCTTTGATAAACACCAGTCATATATATTTAAAAAATGCTTGGATATCAACTATTCATAACTCTAATTTAAGGATGTAGAAATAAAATGACCGTCATTAGATGACCGATGAGGTGAAATATTAACATTAAAAAACATAGTAAACGTGACTAAAAAGCTAATTTTACGCTAAAACAATATAACCTGAACTAATGATGTCACCACACATCTAAAACCTCATGCAATTTATATTTCATACCGGGAAGGTGCAGTTATTCAAGCGCTTTTTGCAGTGAAATTCGGCCATAGAGTCAATCCCGTTCATGGTGGTGCTATTTTTACATTTGACGTTTGAATATATAACGATGCATTAGGAAATTTTTTCCGTGAAACCCCTATTTTATTTTTGGCGATGAAATTGAGGATTGTATGCATTGTGCTGGCACCAAGTTTAATGTAGGTGATGTGTTTGTAGAGTACACCGTTCTCTGACTGTGGTGAAATAGAAACAGCACTTTATGTTAATTCATCACGTGATCTGCTCCCAAAGAACAGAATACATAACGAAGTGCGTTACTAACGAACGGAGGAATTGAATATTTCTTGGTCTTTTAATGTTGTTTCTGTAATCCAATCTACAAACGTTTGTATTAAACGAGCATGACGGTACGAAGGGATGGGTCTGCAGCTTGTTGTGACACATGTGCCACTCCAGGTCACCTTTATTACGTGACATCGGAATCTACACTGAACTTGCTGGAGTTGCTGGAGTGGGCACGGCGGACCCGGAGCGAACATGTGGCCTAAAACGCCATTCTTCCGCATTGTGCAGGTTTTCCTGTTCGGTCTGGCCGGAACGCACTGCGCAACCGACGTATCAACAGCCTACACGTGCCGTATGGATTCACCCAAGATGGGCCCTTGCATCGCCAGTAATTGCTACCCTGTCATCGAGCTTGCTCCGCCCCCTTCGCATCATGTGACCTCGTCTGCGTCCCCTATAAAAGTTGGCATCCAGAACTTCAGCTTCAGTGGGCACGGCGGACCCGGAGCGAACATGTGGCCTAAAACGCCATTCTTCCACATTGTGCAGGTGGGTACTCACTACTGTACAATAAGAAGCGATTGCCCTGGTCTTCTGGTCTTGCCGTGCCCCCATCAGTGCCTTTGTATTGCGTATGACGTTTACTGCGTATGCTCATTACTTCTGTGTGGGAATGTTGAGGTGAACCCTGGGCCTGTCGAGAAAATGCTGAAGGAGCTACTGGATGGTCAGAACAAAATTTCTTCGGACATAGCTGCAATAAAGGCGCAACAAGAAAACATGGAAAAAATTATTTCCGATTAGAACTCGCGTTTCGCTGTACTGGAACAACGTACTGCCTGTATTGATGCTCTGAAGGTGACAGTGGCCACGCTTGAAGCTAAAATTACTGATCTTGAAGACAGGAGCAGGCGGTCCAACCTAGTTGTTTTCGGCATACCTGAGCCACCGGAAGAAACCGAGGACATGCTGAAAGAAGCTGTACTCGCTGAGGTTTTTGAACATAAACTTGAGGTCAAATGCAAATCAGTAGGTAGAATTGACAGATTAGGCAAGCCCGGTGGCAGTCGCCCAGTTATCGTATATTTTCAGGATTACAACGAAAAGCAGCAAACTATATCGAATGCCCGTAAGCTAAAGGGTACAGATATTTCTGTTCAAAATGACTATTCTAAGGAAACACTCCGTAAACGTAAACTGCTCTGGAACAGCGCCAAAGAAGAAAAGAGACAAGGCAAGAAGGTTAATATTGTACATGACAAGCTTATGGTTGATCGGGATAGGTATGTATGGGATGACTGCAAAAACTCGAGGATTAAAATTGCCAGTTCCCAGTCCAGTAAACATAAAACATGACCTGAACGCCCCGATTATAAACAACTGCGCCTCCTAAATATTAACGCACGCAGCATCGTTAATAAATCCGAGCAACTGGAGTTCATTCTTCTTGGCAATAGTCCGCACATTGTTGTTATCACGGAAACCTGGTTGTGTGACGATATCAGCGATGATGTCGTTTTCCCCTCCTCCTATCGGGTGTATCGTCGAGATAGAAATCGTAGCGGAGGCGGTGTTGCTGTGCTCGTAAAATGTGCTCTTGATGCCTTTCTTTGAAAGCCTTTCTTTGAAGCCTTTCTTTGAAGGTATCCTTCTGTGGGCGTTCATTTCTTATCTTTGCTGTGTATCGTGCACCTGACTCGCCTCCTCGGTTTCTGCATGACTCACACGAACACATGGCGTCATACAAGCATGACAGAATATTTCTTGTGGGCGATTTCAACATGCCTAACGTAAATTGGGACTCCGCTTTTGCCAGTGTCGGACAATCCCCGCAAACCTCGTATCTACTAGATATAATGATGTGCCATGATTTGCGCCAGGTGGTGAAGCAACCAACGCGTGTCGGCATGACCTGTGCTTCTGTACTTGACCTTGTTTTTGTAAGTCAATCAATACAAAATTATTATGTCTGCATTGAAAATGGTCTTTCTGACCACCATATGGTGTCTTTTTCATGCTCTGTGGAAAAAGTGTGTACTGTGCCTCGAGCTAAATGTATTCGCGTCAAAAATTTTTCCCATGCCCATGATGAATCTGTGTTAGATTATTTAGAACTCCGCCTAAGCAACTTCCACGGTTCTAACACTGCCCAAATGTGGGATACTTTCAAGAACATGTGTCTTCACTGTATCGAACATTTTGTTCCAGACAAGGTAAAAAAGACGCGTAAGCAAACCCCTTGGATTTCACGGGATATTTTACACTTGAAAAGAAAATTAAAACGCCTGAAGCGAGGAGTGTCCTCTTGTGACATCATTCAAACCACTCAATTAGCCCTTAATCAAGCCGTAGCAAGCGCTAAACGAAGTTATTTTGAGCACGAGTTGCCGAATTTCATTCGATCTGCTCCGCAGAAATTTTGGAACTTCTTGTCGAACAAAAGAAAACCTATTGAAAAATTACGTCACGATAATGCGCTCCTCGTTGATAAGGCAGACATTGCTGAGCATTTCAACGCTTATTTCCATGGTGTATTTTCGACAGTACATGAGCCGATGCCCCAAATTGTTTCCAATTGCAGAATCAATGCTGATATTGTGTCTATATCTGGTGTGATTGCTATGATGCTTAACCTAAAAACAAAGTCTTCACCTGGTCCTGACGGGATACCGAACGTTTTTCTTTCCCGTTACGCTGAAGCATTATCACCCTTTCTTGTGGCAATTTTCAACACATCATTATCTTGTGGTGTCCTACCCTTTGATTGGAAAGTCGGACGCATTGTTCCCGTGTTTAAAAAAGGCGATGTCATGGTTCCTGGTAATTATCGTCCCATTTCATTAACAACATCTTGCTGTAAAATTTTAGAACATATTATAGCTAACTACATTTCCAAGTTTCTCAACGATAACGGTTTATTATCCTGCTTCCAACATGGTTTTAGAAAACGATTTTCTACTGTCACTCAATTAACCTCTATTGTTCACAGTTTTGCCGGCGTCCTTGATAAGACTGGCCAGGTCGACGTAATTTTCCTGGATTTTCGAAAGGCCTTTGACCTTGTTCCACATTCGCAACTCATGCTCAAACTACAGGCAATTGGACTTCCGGCCTTTATAACAAACTAGATTTCTTCTTATCTATCTGACCGCACGCAATATGTTAGTATTGATGATAAATGTTCCAAATCTTTACCCGTCAGATCTGGCGTTCCGCAAGGTAGTGTACTAGGCCCTCTTTTGTTTCTTATATATATTAATGATATTGTTGATGTGATTACCAGCCCAGTACAAATTAGACTATTTGCGGATGATTGTATTCTTTTTAACGAAATAACTTGCCACGAGGATCAAATTCAATTAAATTCTAACCTTCTTAGCATACAGGCATGGTGCACAAAGTGGAATATGAAGTTAAATGCCCAAAAATTGGTCTTCATGAAAATTACTAAAAAGAAAAACAGCTTGTCGTTTTCCTATGAGCTTCCTGAACGGCCGCTTTGTGAAGTCAGTTGTTACAAGTACCTTGGTGTCACCATTACAAACAACCTAAGTTGGAATCAGCACGTTTCTAACGTCTGTGCGTCCTCTTTTCGCAAGCTCTGCCTTCTCAGACACAAACTTAAATTAGCTCCTCCAAGTGTTAAACTTCTTGCATACACATCAATTATTAGACCGAAACTCGAATACGCATGCTCAGTTTGGGACCCGCACAAGCAAAAAAATATTCAGGCTCTTGAAATGATACAGCGCAAAGCGGTTCGCTTTATCTACTCAAAATATCGTTTATCAGACTCGCCCACTACTCTCATGAAAGAGCACAGGATCCAAACGTTGCAGGCACGACGTAAAATAGAAAGGCTTAAATTTCTTTACCAGCTTAAGAGCAACAAACTCGGCATTAGCCCTGATCAGTTTATTCAGCCAGTGACTTCTCGGCGTACACGACATCGACACGCTGCATCCCTGACCCCCTACAGCGCCAGAACAAACGTCTTCAAATTTTCCTTCTATCCACGCACCATATCTGACTGGAATGATCTGCCCATATCTGTTGTCTGTAGTATTGATGGGATTGAACATATAGAAAATTTAGACAGTATGTTTCTTTTTCTTTTTAGAAGTTGCTGTATTTTACCTTGTATTGTCGGTTTGTTTATACTTGAGTGATTATGCCCCTCCTGCTTGGGCCCCTTGTGGGGCCTGCAGTATGTCATAAATAAATAAATAAAATAAACTTGATCTATGAATATGTACCTGATCAACGGAGAAGAAGTGCTAAGCTCCAGATTCATTATTAATGTGGCTTCAAAGACGAGAAAGCAGCACGATTCGTGAGCAATCGAGCACCCGTTCTCTCTCTCTATTGCGTTGAACTGCTTGTGCCCTCAGATGCCACTTCAGTTTTTTCTTGAATAAATGTGGTGATTGGGAAAGTTGTGAGCGCTAAACAAGACGTTAAGAAGAACGAGAGAGACAGGATGGGTGCTTGTGAACGTCGTGAGGAAGCATTAATTTGCGCTAAAAATTTCCCGATAGCAATGCACCATCCGGCTGGATTTCAAGTTTTGTTAAAATGTACGATGACACAGACCATGGGCTTTTGTCATGTCATTTGCTACCAATTAAACAGCGGCTGCGTAATTTAGGGTACCATGAAAATTCTTGCGGCCATATTTCAAGAAGGAAGGAGACAGAAACGCACCGTTCATGCCGTACCTGATCCTTCATCACTCGCGGAAATAAATTTATTCAAGCTGAAACGTGGTCGAAGAATTCTTTTACCTCTCGGCAATCAGAGAGGCTTTTAATTCTCGAGTCTCTTTATGAGATATTGCTGCCATCTTTTTCAAACAGGCCTGCAGTTCTGTTGTACCGACACAACATAGCAACGGCCATGTTTTTGTAGATTTTTTTCATTCCCATTTAAACACTTTTCCATTCATAGTCATCTTTGAAGCGCGTAAGAACTTCCTGTCGTCCCTCACTCATCATTGCGTTTTTCCAGTCCACACTGCAAAAGGCTTGATGGCAAGGTCGTTTTCCACGCTCAAGTTTCTCGTACCCAATCTTTCGCGCTCTTTGTGATCTTCAAGGAATGCAGAAAGACTACAAATCGCAACGAGCTCTACACCGTGCCTTCGGGACTGGTATGGGGCAAACATGTTGCGAGTGGTGTCACAGTGTTCTGCCATTGTGCTCCGTTCGCTGTTCCCTGCGCTCAAGTTGGGTCGACATGGGGCGTCGTTGCAGTGCCATTGGTGTCGTGTTTCCCGTGTCTTTTCTTATACACAGTGTTCTGTGAATAAATGCCTCTGTGTAGCCGCTGGTGCCGAGGTCACGGATTACGTTTTTTCTTCCTTCCGCAGCTGTGGTGACAATCAGTGGTTGAATTATCGGTTGTTTATTTATTTTAGTTTTCTCGTTTAGCTAGTTTTCTGTATTCTTGCCCAAGAAAGGTGATCTAGGACATTTTTTTTGTGGGAATGACCATAGGTATGTGCGTACGTGGTTGCAGCTCCACATTTCCAAGTCGTACGACTCGGACTGCCCTGCCAACGGCCCCTATTCTCTTTCTGCTCTGGCAGCCATGGCTGTCACGTTCTTCTAAACCTTCTCCTCCTTCCTACTTCTAAACTCTTTTCTCCACTCCCCCCCCCCCCCCCTCCCTTCAAGCCACTGAGCCCTGCTCTCGCAAGGAAAGACAGCGTCTTTTTCCTGTTCTTCAACTACAGATTCACCCATTCAGGGGAAGCTTGCATGCAGTAACTGGTTTGGAAGGCAGGTAAGGTTCGCGGAAACTCACCTCGCCCTGAGCTACCGAGCACAAAACAAAGCTTAGCCGAGAGTCATGAGAAGGCCATAGGAGATTACACAGCAAGATGAAAAGAGAAGATATTTTGCCTAATGAAGTATTGCGAAAGCCCCTGGGGCCATCCTTTCCTTTACCACCATCCCCACTTCTATTCGTACATTGAAGTAATGAGAAAAGTCCAACCAAAACTTATTAAAAAAAAACGACGTTTTGAAGCCAATCTCTCACCCCTGAGGAAGAAGCCGGACCAGCTTCGAAACATCTGTTTTTTTTTCCTTAAATATATTTTGGTCGGAGTTCTCATTCCTTCAGTTTCTATCCAAAACAAACAGGCTTATGTCAAACGTTCACCTTTGATTCCTGTCGTACATTATATCCTTGCTGCTACGATACACCCCCTCACACCGAAACATTTAGAGAAACAATGACAGGTGCGCAACCGTAAACAGCCCCTCTTCCTTTTTGGACGCTTACAGCTCTGGTGTGCGTGTATGTGCGGGGGGTGGGGGGCAGAAAGAGCAGTACTGAAAGCAAAAAAAATGTAGCATCTTGTTTTTTTATTTGTTGCAGCAGGTAGCTAATGACCTAGTCATTATTTCCCTTTTAAGGAAGCAGCATACAATATAACACAATCATGCCCACCTAAAAAGACGCAAACACAGGCGCTGTACTGCAACTGATGAGTTATTGTCGAAAGACTCAGCTTATGTAGAATAACACGTACATGTGCACTAACCACAGGTCCTTCCAATGAAGACAAGTTTTCTTGCAGTGTTTTGCAGGAAGACTTGATGAATAATGAACCATGAATGCACCTTACCTGATACGAAACTCGGGACAGGTAACAGACTTTTTAAAGAACGCGACTCTGCCAAGTCATGGTTCTCAGATTTTCTGCTGACAAAAATTTTATAATACAGCATTCCGCACAATGACCAAATTACAAGCGTGGGCGAATATATATACCAGCATAGTATCACCAAATTTCAAAATAGCACAGGTATTTACAGCGGCCAATTCATATGGTACTTATTGTATTTAGTGCTATCAGCGCGCATGTGCCTGTCGCGGAAATTGCATGTAATGTTAAGTTTCTCTTTAATATTAATATTTAGAGGCAGTAGAAATAACTTGTTTTTGTATGTTGAAAGCTATTATATATATATATATATATATATATATATATATATATATATATATATATATATATATATATATATATATATATATATATATATATATATATATATATATATAGGTTGCTTGGCAATTGCAATTCTTTCACATGTGTTTTTTCCCCGCAAGGCGCGGGTTCGAATCCCGGCTGCGGCGGCTGCATTTCCGATGGAGGCGGAAATGTTGTAGGCCCGTTTACTCAGATTTGGGTGCACGTTAAAGAACCCCAGGTGGTCTAAATTTCCGGAGCCCTCCATTACAGCGTCTCTCATAATCATATAGTGGTTTTGGGACGTTAAACCCCACATATCAATCAACATGTGTTTTTCAATGGGGCTCCTTCGACGTTTATTGTATGAGCCGCACCAAGTCGAATATCGCTCATTTTCAGTCTAAGTGCGTCTGTTTTAGAAACATTTGGCGAGTCTATTAGTCCTTGTGATTCCGCTGGAGAAACGTTTTGATCAGTCTTAGTATGGGTGGGTATATTTGAGGAAAGTATTAGTGGATCCGGCTGACAGAAACATCGGTGAGTCTGAGTCTGAGTCTGAGTTTAAATAGAGGGAAATTTTGTTAGTCTCAGTCCGAGTGAGTCCAAAGCAAAATATTTTTATATATGGTTTCGTTACACCGACCGTACAGACAACAGCATATAGGCTTTCACTTGCCGTCTTCGCGCTCGCGATGATCAAGTGTTGCAATTTGGAACATCTGTACACCGGGGCCCAGTGCATAAACCGGGTTTTCTGCAGAACACAAAAGTCTAGATGGTGATGGTCTACAAGTTCATCAATTAGCAGAAGTGGTCTCTTACAATGTGCTTTACTTTTCCAAGTGTGTCAGGCGTATAGTCTTCTATGCAGCCCCCTAGCATAGGTTAAATTGAAGGACTCATTGAAGAAGCGATCCAAACTAGTTTTCTTTTTGTACCAGCACCAAATAGCACATCGGCACTACTGCTGCGTGCTCCACATAGCACAAGTCAGTTAATAGACAAACGCAATGATGAAAAATAGCAATGGGCCAAGTGCATGGTTTAACCCAACACCCTCAAGTCTGGAGGGTTTGTTACACCGGCCGTACAGACAACAGCATAGAGGCTTTCACTTGCCCTCTTCGCGCTCGCGATGATCAAGAGTTGCAATTTGGAACATCTGTGCACCAGGCCCGAGTGCATAAACCGGGTTTTCAGCAAAAATATGTCACTTCTTTCAATCAAAATATGCCGGAGGGAAAATTCCTGGTGATCGAATCCTTGGTAGTCTGTAGAAAATCCTGTCACTGCGTTGATATGGCTTATCGTACACCATTCTATAGAAGAAGCAGCGGGGCTTAACACTCATGAACCATTGAAAAGCGCAGACAGAGAACAAGTACTCCCACGTGCGAACTTAGTTTGAAAAATATTGGAGTGATTTCCTTTTTTTTTTTTGGAGTATCATTTCCAGAAGTCATGCGCGGCGAATAAATATTTGTGGTACTTTAACTCAAATATATGCGAGTAACAACCGCCTCATACCTCGGCTATATAATGAAAATATACCAGAATTACAAGACTTTCAAAAAAAAAAAAACTATCGCATACACTGCACGCCTTTTTATAGTAGATGCACGTTAGGTACGTCATTGCGACCACTACCAATTCCCTCTCGGAGTGAAACTGCGCGTGCTTATGTGCGTGTGTCTGTAGAAGATGTTAAGATAGGCTTCCCTGGCTGGGCGCCGCTTGGACGCGGGGGACAATTGCAGCTAAGCC
This sequence comes from Rhipicephalus microplus, assembly GCF_043290135.1. Taxonomy (NCBI): domain Eukaryota; kingdom Metazoa; phylum Arthropoda; class Arachnida; order Ixodida; family Ixodidae; genus Rhipicephalus; species Rhipicephalus microplus. The sequence goes on along the minus strand of NC_134710.1, from coordinate 50,622,243 downwards.
TACCCTGATTTGTTCCGGATCAACGCTCTCGAGGTGCGCCAAAAGCGGCGACAACACGAAAGTCATACTTCGAATTCTTTAGGGCTGTTGGCTCCCCTCGTCAAAAACCCTTTGGAGACGCCTGACTGACTGACGGCCTAGGAAGAGTTGTTTGAAATCGAGGCTGCTTGATTTGTTCGACGTGCCAAGAGCCGCGCTGAACAATTAGCCGAGAGCTTGGGATCCCTCGTCAGGTATGCTTCCCACACTCTGTGGGCCTTGCAAGTCTTCCATTCTCACAAGCCCTAGCCTGCCTAGCTCGGCAGACCCTATTCTGCACATGCGATGCAATGTTATTGCACTGTGATGTGTTGTGCGTATTATTGCACTGTGACCTAAGTTATGTTTCTCTCTCGCCGACGCCGTGTGACAAACTGAACGTGCACCTTCTCTCTTTCCTGGGTTGAAAAGAAGGCAGTGTTTGACTTTCTCTCTCTTTCTCCCTTTCCCGTTTTCTTTAATCCTTATTCGCTGCTCCCTGCTGGGCTGCAGAAATTAGGCACCTTCTTATAACCACTACACCCCCCCCCCCCCCCCCATTTGGCAGATGGAGGTGAAGACGACAATTTGTTCGGACTGCCCTGAACTGAATTGACATGCAGTCTGTCAGTTTACAGCGATCTGCAAGGCGGCTTTCCTGTAAGGTTTGTTTTTCAACCAAAAACTCTCGTTCACAGACTGCTTTTATTTCTCATTTTGAGCACGCGAGTACAACAAAATGTCACCTCTCCAAATTCCAGCGAAGGCGCACGAGCACAACAAGATCTCAAAAAAAAAAAAAAAAAAGGAATGGCAAAAACGAAATGAGCGACAAAAGCAGCCTGTGAACGTGAGTTCTTGGTTGAAAAACTAACCTTACAGAAAACCATTCGTTTCAGCGGTGCAGCATTGACGACCGCGGAACCCTGCCATTCGTTTCAAAAGGTGCAGAAGGGGTGCAGCACCGGTTCACAATTTTCCTGCACCTCCTTCGCTGACGGTGCCGGCTTGGTGCAGGCGCGCGTGCAGCTGAGCAGACGACGCAGCACTAGACGTAGGTGGCTTAGGCGCCGTACCCGCCTCTACAAATGCGGTGTGTTTTGCCAAGATGTTTGCACCTCATAAACTGTCCGCATGTGCGTTTCGCCATAGGTCGGTGTTTGCTGAATGGTGCAAATTAACCGAAAAGAAATAAGGCCAACACCTTATCGGCACATCGTCATTTGTTTCGGGTGTCGTGCTGTGCCTGCACCGCTGAACTCACGCTGCACAATTTCTGAACTTCGCGTGCACAGCCGTGAACCGGTTGCGACCGGTGCAGGTGAATCGAACGGACCTAAAAGCTGCCTAGCAGATTATTGCAAACTGTCCACTGTTTTCTCCTGCAGATAATTTTAGGAAGACCAGGGCGTAAAGCGCGAGCACCGAGACGCTCTGAACCATCCCTGAGAAGGTCCCATCACGCTTCTATGATGCCACCATCAACATATAGCTACCTTTAGTGTGTATATAGTGTATATAAACGTTCCTCTTATCAGCCTCGGCTACTCTGCTCGACTTCTACCCGAGACTTGGCTAGCTCCTTCGAATACATCACGAGCAAGCAAAAGGGCACGGAGTTGTACAGGCGAATATGTGCGACATCACATCGCTTCTATTGCGTGACATATTCGTTCTCCGCTGCATTCGCCCGCTCGTGTCCGCCGATAACGTTCCAGTTTTATAGCGACGACACACCGTTGATTGCAGTCACGTCATTGAATATCAATTAAACAGAGGTTGCATTATTTATTTGCATATTACTTCAACATAAAGTATGGTGAAGTAATTTATTACTTAGCCACCTGAGGAGCTTTCTAACTTGACTAACTTTTTTTATCAAGACCTGGATATAAAGTCAAGATTTATTTGGTTAATTCTGAGTATTACCTTCGCAACAGAAGTACATCACCACTGTCCGCAACAATTATTATTCATCTTTCCTAGTGCCAGTAGGTCCGTTCAAGTTACGTGATGAAAACATGTTTGCTGGACTACGTCATATATGACATGTCGCTCAAGTGTCTGTCTCCACAGTATTGACGAATCCAGCCATCTTTCTGTAAACTTTTTGCTGGCAAGTTTTTTAAATTTCATTTTGTTCTTCTTAAAACTGGTGGCCTCAGACAAGCTTATTACGCCTCTGCTCACCACTTATATAGCGTTGTTACACGCGGTGCCTGGGCCGACGGGGGAGAGCGGCGTTCTTTGTTCGTCAAACAAGTCACCGAAAGGCTGTCAGCCTGCTGTCCGCCGTGTACTGTCCATCTTAGCCGGGAAGTGAGGTGGCATTCCGACACCATAAGACGTTCGACGAGACGACCACAATGGTTTCTTGGTGTCACAGGTGCAGTGTGGTGGCCACGCCCCAATCAAAGACCTTGACTTGAGCGAGTGTGGGCGGCACCGTCAGAAATGGTGTGCGTGTCTCGTGATTCAACGGCGCATTCTGGACCCATTCCCTGATTAAGTCAAAACGCACACTTTTTAATGAGCCACCCAGCTCATTCACAAGAGATCTCTCGCCCTGTCTGTACAGAATGTAATAAATCCTCTGTTAAGTTTGCTCTCCTACTCCTGAGTGCACATGCGTTTTTTTTTCTGTCTCTCTACACACTGTTTCTTGCCCCTATTTCTCCACCCCCCGTGCTAGGCAGCAAACCAGATGCCAAGATATGGTTAATCCCGCAGCCTTCCTTTCTCTCTCTTGCCATCTTACTGCCTTGGCATCTTCATCCCGGGTATCCAATGTCTTGCAAGGCCGGTACAAACAGATAAGTTAAAGAATAAAACAGATGGTGAATATTTTCTGCAGCATGTTCAGACGCTGCATGTAAGTGGTCATCCTCGAAAATTATCAACTTTAACACCACGGACAAGTGATAATATACCCTGAGTAGGTTCGAGCATGTATTGAGCCTCGACGCTTCTAATCTCCATTAAACTTCTCCCTTTCGATTTCATCCTTCGGGGCTTTGTGTAGTTCTTCACCTAACGCGCTGCATTAGTGCTACACTGCTACCATTTAATTTCTTCTGTGTATACGCCGTTTCGGGCACGATCATAGGCTGCCATCTTAAACTGATTATGATGCCGTTTTGCATTCATATGAATATTCGAATAATGCTACGGTGAACTCGCACGCATCAACACGCTGGGCCAGTACATTCAACGTTGTCAGTGGCGTAACTAGGGGGGGGCAAGGGGGTACAAGTGCCCCGGGCGCCACTAGGGAGGGGGCGCCAAGCCGAGTCCTCGGGTTGGCGCCCCCTGGAAAGGTTGTCAATGTTTTTTTCCGTAAAACCGCCTGGAAGGGGGGAGGGGCGAGGTTGTAATGTACGACTGGAAGTGGGGATGGTGGTGAAGGAAAGGGTTGCCGCAATGGCTTTTGCATCGGGAAAAGGATCCTCTATTTTCATTTTGCTGCGCTACCTCCGTGCCTTCCCATGACCCTCGGCTAAGCTTTGTTTTGTGCTCCGCAGCACTGGGTTAGATGAGTTTCAGCGAACCCCACCAGCCTCCCAAACCACTTACTGAAAGCTTCCCTGAAACCAACCACGTACGTAAACAAAATAAAATAAAAAAGTTCGAATGCACCTTTTTTGAGTAAGAACAGAAAACTCCAACGAAATAGCCGATCGTCCAACGACTAATCGTCCACGCAGCGGCGGAAGGAAGGGCGAATATAATCCGTGACCTCGGCACCAAAGGCTAAACAAAGGCGTTTATTCGCAGAGTTCTCTGGAGGAAAGACGGAGAAAGCGTGACACGACGGCGACGTTTGTTGATTCCCTGCATCGCGGGCGCCAGCAAAGCAATAGAAGGGCGGGGGTCAACGTTTCCCACATGCCATCCACCGCCATGGGCAGGTTCATCCTTTGGCCCAAAGAACACGCACCTGCGAAAAAAGCGCAGAGCGTAGTGTACCCGACAGCATGTGCCGACTGCCCCGCTTCGTACGTTGGAGAAACCAAGAACTTCCCTGAAAGAATGCGGCCGCACAAGGATGACCTCCATCAATGGAACAGCGAACGGAGCGAAACGGCAGAACACTCCGACCAGTTTAACCCCCATACCAGACCCGAGGGCGCGGTGTCTAGCTGGTTGCTTTGTTTTGTACTCACCCTGCATTCCTTGGGATGCACAAATAGCGCGAAAGCTTAGGTACGAGAAACTTGGGCCTGGGAAGCGCCCGTGCCGTCAAGATTTTTGCAGTGTGGACTGGAAGAGAACAATGACGGGTAAGGGACTTCCGGAAGTTTGAATAAAAAAAGAAAAATACTATACAAAAACGCGGGCGTAGCTCATCGAAATCAGAACTGGTGGCCCTTGGCCTCCGAAATGGCCCGCCGCGCGCCAGTAGGCAATCGCGGAAGCCTACATTAGCGCTTTTAATGGGGGGGGGGCGCGGAAATTATCACGGGCATAATGAGGGGCGCGGAAATATATTTGCCCTGGGCGCCGTCCTATCTAGTTACGCCACTGAACGTTGTATGGCCAAAATCATTGCTAATTACGACATAGAAAACCAGAAAAACTTGACTTTAAGCCTAAGATGGCAGCGTATATGCATTACTGTAACTGTTACATTCATTTTATGTCAATTTGTCTAATATGTCATTTCATGCAGCGGCCGCCGAACTTGTGCCGCTGTTCATAGTGGTACTCTCGGTCTGTGAAGCTGGATGAAGATAACTGAGAAGCCTGTTTTTGACTGGCTACATAAATGTGAAACGAAGCTATAAATCAAAATGAAAAAGAAAAAGACAAATCTGTGAAAATTCGGTACTGGTGCATAAATGGCGCGCCGATTGCGCCGATGAAAAACGTCGGCGGCGGCGCGCCGACCAGTCCGCGCACACCTCTATGTGCAGCTGGCGTCCCCACATCTCCAAAGCCGACATCGGCCACATCGAACTTCGAAGAATGCGCAGAATAGTGACGTTGTGAAAAAAAATTAAGTTGTGTTAGCCCCCGGTCAAATTTATATAAATATGGTGATTCCTTAAGTAAGTCATTTTCTTACATCACAAACAAAAATAAATGTACTAAACCAAACTTTTAAATAATTGCATGGACATCTGGCCACGATGTTCGTAGAATTGTCACAAAAAACAGGCAACACTGAAAACACAATGTTATGTAAAATAATGTGTAATATTATTATAATAGTAAATGTATTTTGTTAAAAAATTGTTATAGTGTTTTTTTTTTTTGGTAAATAAAGAATTAGTGTTCACTGTGCTCAATGGAAATCTGGCAACCAACAATTTTTGAAGTTCTGGCCACATAACAACATACTTTGCAGAGTTTTTTATGTATATTTACTATTATTTTGCTTATTTATTTAACGCGTTTTGTTTTTTTTAAAGCATTGTCAATATTTAGATATTTTGAGTCATATGTATGTATGGTTGCGACGACGGCCGCGAGGTGCTCGCTTTCTCCTTTCATTCTCACTGCTGCCACTGTTAGTCATTCTGCCCTGTGCTAGATATTCACTCTCTTCCTTTGTGCCACTCACACCCTCGATGACCCGAAACACATTATAATAGGTTGAATCTAACAGAAAATTTGGCATAATCGACTGCTGGATTTGTTAGATTGTTCCAAAGAAAAGAAATGAGCTATTGACCCCCAAAACCGTCGTGCCATCTCTTTTATGTTTAATAAGCTCTAAAGTGCACACTTGTGGGGCCATTCTATTTTGTTTTGTTTGAGCTTAACGTCACTGGACCACAACATAGATAGCTTAATATAGATTGAATCTACCCATAATATAGATTAGTGGGTGCACGATAAAAATATTCAGGTTTTTATTAAAACTTTCCAGATTGCTGGTTCATACTTTTTACTTCTTACTCATGGCAAAACTTCCTCACGTCTTCTACCTTCTGTCAAAGGATGGTCAATGCATGTTCTAGAACGTGCATTGACCATATCCCTCTGTGTCCCGCAGTGTTGGAGTTGCTATGGATAAAGCCGACAATAAACAAAGCATAGAGCTTATTTGCGCTAGAGTGCATTAAAGAGACTAGTTATCAAAGCCACCTTTTTAGGGCTTAGCTGCTTTTTCACTGTATAATCTGAGCTTTTGTAATCTTTTGGTGTTAATTTTCCATCATGCATCCTATTTGCAAGAGCCTTGTAGCCCCATATGGCTTGAGCATTAAGCCTTTCTATTGAAGGTGGCTTCTTAATTTCGTGGCATTATTTTATGGGCTTGCTAGCAGCTGGTAAAAAAGCCATTTGCCACCTTGTACTTTTAAAGGAAAAAATAGGAACACTAAATTGGGAGGGGGGATTTGAAAAGAGGCATGCACCGGGTGGGAAACGACTCTTGTCTTTTATAAAAGGTGTCTTGTATAAGCAAGGCACCTCATATGTGTTTTATTATTAACCCCTACTTTAATGTAGACAGTCTGGTGTCTCTCATATGCTTGGATTTTTTACATCAGTGTCGCTTAAAAAGGGGTTTGACTGTATCAAAATCGAAATCATGCCTTGAAACCAAATTGAAAAACAAGTATGGCTTTGGGACTCGCATAATTACATTGTTCTTTTCAGTCATTTTTGAAACTGATCGACCTGCAGTGTTGATTCTAATAGTCTCACGCAGCTGATGGTTATTGAACACCAGTGCACGCTAGGGGGAAAAAAGGCATAGGAGAAGTTGAACACAGTATGCTTAACTCTCAAGCCATTCCAATATATGATGTTTGAAGAGAAAGCTCAAGGGGTGACACTTGCTAGGGTCGTCCCCTCAGCCAGAGCCCAAGCAGTGTCATGATGCCCCTGACTCAATCCCCCATGATTTATGCTACTGAATTCAACTCACGAAGAAAAACAAAAAGAGACGTCGTATGGCAGTCAGCACTGGACCTGTTGTACACGTCTCTTTTGTTTTTGTCCATAATGCTGTTGGACCTTGCAGATGTCATGTGGCAGTTCACTTATTGGGCATCAAATTCTTTATAACTAAAACACTTCCTGATAATCAGTTGTCTGGAGAGCTCATGATAACTTTAATGGCTGTAAATTGGCATTTTTGCATTCCATTTACAACAGGATGCAGCTGATGAAGGCATGTAGCGTATTATCTGAACGCAGTAGCTGCTTAGCCACCACAGAAGGCCTCTCATAAATAAATAATTTGACCTTTACTTATGGGCAGTGGCTCTGCAGCGGACTGCTCGTCAAGTCATCACTTGTGATTCAATCTGGGCATGGTGGGGGGGGGGGGGGGGGGGGGAGTTCATCAGCTAAGGGGATTTTCAGACGTTTCAGGGGCAGAATACTCCTTGAAAAGATTTTATTGAAAGAGGCAATTACCTACCACTGATAAAGATCTTGCAGGCAATCAGACTGAGAACATAGAACACGCCTTGAAATGCAATACTGGTGCCATACATACGTTACCTATAGTACATTAAGGAGGACCATATAAAGAGGTCACTGGTAATGGTTGTTGTATAAACTCTAAAGAGAATAATTGCTTTTTTCTAAACACTGTTACCACATAAAGATGTGTTGTGATAAGAACAGACATACGTATAGGTATAGAAAATTGATGTTAAGGTAATGGGAATTATATACAGATAGTAGAACAATATAAAATCAAATATGAATAAAAAATGATGGCTATATAAAGCAGTTCAAGTGTCTTTCGACGTATGGAAATTATACCGATAAAATCACTTTTGGCAGGTGATTGATAGCTAGCAGACATGCACTGTTACCTTAAGGGGAGAGTGCAGGGGGCTCGGGGCTCAAATTCCCTCCGGGCTGCTTTATTTGATGAGGGGAGAGGCAGAGCCCCCTCTCCTCTTTATATTTAAAAAAATCTTGGCTGCTAAGGCTCTCATCCACTACCAAGGTTCTGTAGGCCATCTTGTCTTGCAGTTATTTTACGAGAAACAACTTATGCCTATTTCTTTTTCTTTGAAGATTTTAGAAGTCGGATTTCGGGGCAGTGACAAGCAGGGAGCACGACACCGTGGTGACATTGAGAACGAAACCACAATATGGCAAAAATTGGGGCACTTGCACAGCTCTTGTGCAAAACAAGTAAGGAATGTTTCCACACACAAATTAAAGTGCCTTTATTTAACAGACATGTGTTTATTATCATCATAATCCTTTCGATAGCTCTCTCTCTGTCTGTCGGTATATATATATATATATATATATACGATCGACGCCACTATCTTGTGTTACATCATAGGCAAGTATATATACTCAATCGTCTGCAAAATAGCCTTTCTGCGTTGGTTCCCAGCCTGGCTCAGTCACTCTGGGTTAGTTACTACACTTACCTGATCCACTCTGCTCTCTTCTTGTCTCTCAAGGTTACACCGACTATTTTACTTTCCATCGCTCTCTGCGTCATCCTCAATTTAAGGCACTCAACCCTCTTTGTAAGCCTCCAAGTTTCTGCTCCAATTGTAATTACCGGCGCTATACAGCTGTTATATACCTTCCTTTTGAGTGATAGTGGCAATCTTCCAGTCATGATTTGATAGTGCTCTCAGAATGTGCTCCATTTCATTCTTACTCTTCCAGTTACTTCAATCTCTTGGTTCGGCTCAGTGGTTATTACCTGTCCTAAGTATACTTAGTCTTTTACAACTTGAAGTGCACTATTACCTATCTCGAAGTGCTGCTCTCTTCCGAGGTTGTTGTGCATTACTTTCATTTTCTGCAGATTAATTTTAAGACCCACCTTTCTGCTCTCCTTGTCTAACTCCGTAATTATGAGTTTCAATTCGTCCCCTGAGTTACTCAGCAATGCAATGGCATCGGCAAAGCGCAGGTTAATAAGGTACTCTCCATTATCTCTTATTCCTAACTCTTCTCATTCTAGGCTTCTGAAAACCTCCTGTAAGCACGCGATAAATAGAATCAAAGAGGTTGTATTCCTGTGTCTTACATTTTTCTTAATTGGTATTCTGTCGCTTTCTTCATAGAGCAATATGGTGGCAGTTGATTCTCTGTTGATTTCTTGCAGTATGTTTATATATGCTTCGTCAGCACCCTGATTCCATTGTGTCTGTATGACTGGTGATATTTATACTTTCAAATGCCTTCTCGTAATTTTCTCGGACTTGGAAAAGAATCTGCATGTTGTAAATCAACTCTGCGTCAACCACACTATACTTAAGAGAGGGGGCTGCAACGTACCTTTCCCCCCCCCTCCTGCCCCTGCGCACACTTATGCTTTTTGAGACGATTGAAAATTACTGAGAATGCTTTCTCGAAAGATGTCACTCTCATACAGCGTGGCATGAAAGTGGAATTTGGAAAACCCGGCATACGTGTGTAAATTTGTGCATGTTGTTACACTGCAGTTACACTGTCTAATAAAATTATGTCGGTCCTTTTGTACCAAAACTACGTACGATATAATTATGAGGCATGCTGTAGTGTAGTGTGTGTGTTGAACTCTAAATGCACCATGGTGCAGCCGTGGCACTACCAGTGTGTCGCAGAAGGACATTCCAGTTCTCTCCCTCTCTGTGTCTTTGTTAGCAGATCAGATGGAGGAAATTGAATGTCTTTTCATTGGCAGCGCCACGGCTGTACCATGGTGCATTTAGAGTTCCCCTCAAGGACTCCAGAGATTACGATCATATGGTGTTTGGCACGTAGATATTGACATCACTTTGTACATGAGCCTCCATAGCATTCTACCTCAACAGTAATGTGCTGACATGGCTGGGATCGAACGCGAGATTTTTGCATCAGCAAAGCAAGCACCACAACCACTGTACCACCAAGGCTGGCCATGGTTAATGTGAAGCTTTTAAATTTTGCCAGAATGTTGTGATGAACTTCCTCTACTGTGCGAAGATGGTTTTATGGTTTTGTCCTCTTCACGAGCTTCACACCTTCTTCTAATACACTTTACCTGTACAAGATCTACTCTTGTACTTTTGACAACTCTTTGTGTACTTTGTGGTAGTCTAGCATCTCTACAACTAAAAACATACCAAACATCATTCAGTTTGAATACGCTCTGAAAGATTTAATAGAAATCACAAATCATTGATAATAACACTATGCTGACTTGTTGAAAGCTGAATTCACATCACTTTTTTCATTCATCGATGCCACAATGGCAGGCCGCTCAGTGCTTTTTTTTTTGGTAGAAACCTCATACCGAGAGCACCAATACCATGCATCTGCCTTGGCACGCCTCAATTATTTTAAAGGGAGAACATCATCATCTATGCCACCATAGGCATGCACACGAGGGGCGACCACCTCCCTCCCATGGGCGTCAGCAGGGGGGTGCAAAAAAGGCAGTTGCTCCCCCCCCCATCGCAGCACCAGCCCGCCCCCCTCCTATCCTAACTCAGTCCCCCCCTCCCCTCCCCCGAAAACCATTCTTTATTCTCCTGCGGACATCGGTGACCAAAGACTTTCCAGAATGTTCCTCTCAATCAAGGTGTCAAAAAAAAAGAGAAAACAGAAACAGTCGAGGAACCTTTCTACTGATCTTTCTTCTGTAAGAACCCAAGTATAGCCAGGCACCAACACAGCCGAATTCAAGCCATTCACCTGTGAAAGCCTTTTCCTCTGCAAATTCTGCCCCTGGCATTCTTCCAATTGGGAACCGAAATTTTCTGTTCAGATGACCTTTAACCTCACATGAGCCACGCGTTTTTTCAACTGAGTGACGTAAAGTCCCTCCATTGCATCTACTGCCACTTTTTTAAGTATAGCACCAATCATTGTTCTGCCGCCGCTGCCTAGATCTCGTTTTAGAGATTCCAAGAAGAAGTTATTGAGCCACCTATTTATGCTTTTTCCTTCAATCTTTTTCTGCACATACGAGAAAGTAAATATTTTTTTCTTCTTACCACAAGTGTTGTCTTGAGTTTCATTAAAGCTTTCGAGGAACGCCACCTCGCTGCTGCGCACCAAGCTGTCGGACGAGGTCGACAGCTGAGCGGTAGGACAGAATACGAGGCGGGGTGAGCGCGTCTGGTAGTGTGAGCTTTCTTTACTTCACCCTATTCATGGGATGCATAGCATATGAAGTGGGTCTATGAACTGGGAAAGCTGCAGAAGCATCATGGTGGTACCTCTGTTTCTGTTGGTTGGAAGACTGTTGTCTTTCTTTTCTTTGGTTTCTCCTTTGTTCTCTAACCATGAGGCTTAGCAGAGAGTTGCCACTCTGCTTGGGTGCAGCTGCTCAACAACAAAAACATGGGAAGAGCACCAAAGTATCATTTATGAATATGAATTAGTTTTCAAGAAAATGTTTGGTGACCTGAGGTGAGGTAAGGGATTGAAGAAACGCAGGGCTGTAAGTAAAAAAAAAAAGTAACTTTATTTCATCTTTTACGGCATAAATTCTATTAAACATGCATGTATTTCTGCATAAATTGATATTGCTACAGTTTGCACGACTGTAACAACATTAGGCCCGTGTACTCAGATTTGGGTGCACGTTAAAGAACCCCAGGTGGTCGAAATTTCCAGAGCCCTCCACTACGGCGTCTCTCATAATCATATAGTGGTTTTGGGACGTTAAACCCCACAAATCAATCAAATCAACTGTAACAACATTGAGCTTAGAGACAAAAAGTTGCATTAAAAATGTGTGGCTGGTAACTGGAAGTTTTAGGGGCAGAATAAATTGTTTGTGTGTGTTAATCTTTTTTTGAGCAGGAGATAAATTCTTGCGCGATGACGTGCTTCCTATTATATTTGTTGTGATTGATTAATAAGCGTGCATTTTGAGAATAAGCATTAACTTGAAGATAGCACTCATGCCATCTCCTGTTCGATCCTTTGTTGATGTTTTATTGAGTGCTGTCAAGCTCATGATGAAGTGAACGTTCTAATGCTGTTGATATTTGCCATTATAATCAGCAATCTACCTACGATCTACTGTCCTCGTGCAGTTAGGATACAAAAAAATTTATTTTTATGTGGGAGCTAGAGTAAGGAGTCCTAATTACAGTTTCAGATTGGGCTTCTATCAGTGAATAGCTCCCGTGCAATATTTTAAACTGCAGAGCTGTTGCAGCTGTAACACTACTTTAGTTTGGCGGAGTAGGTCTAAACTACAAGTAAATTAGATGACATCACTGGGGAAGAATGGCGCTCTTTCCTTTCACCTATTTTCTCCCGGTGGTTTGCGTAGTCTAATTTACTTGTAGTTATTGTAGCTTGTCGTAATTTGTCAGTCCGAAACCAAAATGATCATTATGCATGATGAACTGTCACGTGCATTCTTCATCCTTTTTATCGTTGTCTACATCAATTGCTTCACTTCAAAAACACGTGCGATTATTTCTTCATTGTGGGATACAGTAATCCGATTGGCGAGAGAATCAGTACAGAGAAAGAAACAGAACCAGAGAGAAAGAAAAACAAAAAGAAGAGAACCAGGAAAATATTTCGGATAGAGAGATTTGAACCAGCAATCTTACAATCCAACGGCGAGCATCATAATCACTCAGCTTTTCATGTACACTAGCAGAACATAGCATAGCCTTGTATAGTATAGTATAGATAAAAAGTGGGACAGGTAACCAAGGGTGATAAGGAGAGCAATGAGGGTGAAGAGGAGGGAAAGGAGGAGAGAAGAGAGTAAAGCATAGCACAGAAAAGAATGAGAGAAATTGAGAAAAGTCAGAAAGTGCAAGAAAGGAAGAATCAAAGGAAAAGAAAAATAGAGAGAGCAAGAAAGGTAGAAACAAAAATGAAGCAAGTAAACAAGAAAGAAAGAAATGTAGAAAGAGAAAGATATAAAGTGAGAAACTGAAATTGACAGAGAGTGAAAAAAAGTAGTAAGGGAGGAGGATAGAGGTAAGGGTGAAGAGGGAAGAAAAGGAAGATAGGAAAGTGTAAAGCATATTGTAGACAGAATAAGAGAGAAAAGAATAGCAACAAATATAAAAGAGACAAAAAGATAAAAAGAAAAGATAAAAAGTAAGTGGGAGCGAGTGAGGAATTGCGGGAGTGGGAGAGAAACAAAAAAAAAGCAAGAGATATTGAAATGAAGAATTAAATAGAAAAAAAGAAAGAAACATAGAAGGCTGCCTAGCTCCGCACTTCCTTCAGGCTTACCACAACTAGTGTAAAGTCGTCTTAATTTTTTATTGTAGCTTAATTATGAATTCAAATATGTTGTTTGTGTATAAACAAGGCACATTTGATCACTCAGGGGATAGCTGTACTAGCACGAGTTTAATATCAATTTCAGTATATAAACAAGCAGTATTTGATAACTCAGTGGACAGCCATACTGAGATGAGTCTAATATTCAATTCACTGCATATATTATCTAAAAAAATTGAAGAATCTTGATCACTCTATGAAGTCTAAAAAGCATTAAAGGACCAAGTCATGAACATGGGTAAGGAAAAAAAATGCTGAATATTTTTTTCTGTTTTGACTGCTTTTACCAGATTCCATCAGAAAAATTCAGCAGGTCCCACTCCTTGTGAGAGTCACTTTTATGAAAAGCATCCTGTGAGTATTTGTCTATGCTAATTTTTTTTTTGCTTTTTATAAGTGCAGTAGTTTTGGGAACATCTAGGAAGTACCAGGAACGTTGTCTATACTGTCATTTACAGGGTAACTTATGATCTGACATGTTGTCAGCACTCACGTTAGAGTGTTATATTGAAATGAAGTGACCTTTATGCTGTGATGATCTAAATTTAATACCGAACTTTCATTTGCATACTTTTCTGGGGTTGAGCAATACTTGAATGTAAATTGCTGAATGATAGGAATGTTTCTGAGACATCCATAGAAGTGGAGCCAACATTGAAACCTAAATTGTCATGAATATTTCTAAGTGTTTTTTTTCTCGTATTTTGGCCATAGCAGCCTATCAAAATTTTTCGAAATTTGGCATGAAAAGGTTCCAGGTTCCTTAGAGGGCGACATAAATTATTTTGCCTTGCAATGAATCCTGCGAGTAATTGTCTAGGCAGAATTTTTTTGGCTTTAAGCCAGGTGTGATGAACTGGATTGACGTGTTTTTGCAAGCGCAGTAGTTTTGGGCACATCCTGACCTTACTAGGAACATCGACTACACCGGCATTTACAGGGTAACTTATGCGTGACATAACGTCAGAACTCACGTTGGTATTTACCCATACCAATTTTGGTCTACAGCAAGCTATAAGGAGGTAGCTTTCATTTTGAATTGCTTGTTCCAATTGTTTTGAATGGGTCTGACCAATATAACTAAATATTTAAAACAATTAAAATACTGATGCTTTCACCATTTCCTCCTCAAAGGTCTCCTTCACAAAGTCTTTGTAATTTCATGCGCTAGGAACACAATGAACAATGTTTGTTATGGGGCTGTTCATTACAATAACAAATGAGGGTGTATTAAAGAGAAATATTGTTTTTTATACTAGCAAATTATATGCTCTCATTATACAAAATTCAAAGCACTCGCCATATTCTTGATAACTAAAAAAACATGCAAAAAATGATGGCAACACCGCCTTAAAACTTCTGGAACATTTTGCTGAGGTGTTATAGATTTGGGTGGCATCTGCTATGGCTGCCATAACATTTAAAATCAGAATTATTTATTTTTGGATTAAACAAACGAATAGGCGCATTGTAAGAATATACGGAAGGGGGGCCCATAGTCACAGACTGAACTGGGATTTCAAAATAGTGAGGCAAAAGAAGTATGTTGACCTCCAAAAGACCTAGATGCTTTCCATGAGAAATTTCAGAAAATTTCGATAGGCTGCTATGGCCAAAATACAAAAAACTTACAAGTATCTATGGTGCTGTGGGCTGGTCAATAGTTTGCAGGACACCGTCACATGTATTCTTAAGGCGGCGTGGCATGGGAACTTTTGACCCTCCTGTGCATCATGACAAGATTTGTGTGCAGAGGCAGCAGTGCAAAATTTGGAAATGAAACAGTGATTTTCATATTCTCTTTAATTATGCCTATGATGGTACATTTAGCTATGGTAATACTGTATTTGTATAAATACTCTGATCAGTAGTGCTCAATGGCTTATTTTTGAGACCTCAAGCACTTCAAGATTTTTTTAATGGCTGGCTTTCCGCTTGTGGTAGGTTTAAAATGTGAATGTCGTGGCAAAGTTCATCTGGGGTACCAGTATATTACACTAACCCAGACGAATATAAGTTACCCATACAAGTTGGAAATCACGAATTGTATTTTGAGACACCAATTTGAAAACTTCGGTGTCTAGGTCTATAATGATTTTTTAGGTTTTATGCTTTTAACCGTAATATGATTGTGAGGAACGCCGATGTGAATTACTCTGGAAAGTTGCATTACCCTGTGTTGAGATGAACCCACCCATGTGCATGTGTGTGCGTACACACATGCACACACATACACATTGCGTGTGATTACGTGTAAAAGTCAATTTCATCACAACCCGCAGGCCACAGAAGTTGATTTGGGATAATCATAGGGTCGTAAGGCTATTTGTCTTTGGAATTTTAAAAAAGCATATCAATGAAATGAATATATTATTCCAAGTGCATTTTCGGCATTTGGTCAATGCATCGATCCAATCAAGCACTAAAAAGTATGAGGTATGACATGATTTTTCAAAAATAACTCCGTATGTAAAGGGTTGAAGATGTGTGCGCTCAAAGCAAATAACTCTAGCAGAAGCTCAGAACATTCATTAGCTGACTCACTGCATTGAGAACCTTAGGCATGACAATTCTATAAATTATTTTCGGGTCCAAAACGGTGTTAATGGAGCCCGCATCTCTGCCACATCTTTCATCTCCACGTTGGAACCGGCATTTTTTTTTAATCAGTACATCTGCCACTGTAGCAAAGCATGAACAGCAGCTTTGCTGTAATGCAGGAATCCAGTGAGATGAAGCAAGTGAAAAATATGATGGAGCTACTTTTCATTAGGTGTGTACTGTCTGAGAAATTTGACTATAGTGGGGCGTGAAATGTCATGTTGTCTTCATTTGTTGGAATGTATGTTTACCAGTGCATGTGTAATGTGACAATTGCAATATTTAATTTGATGATCACTCAAATGATAATATTTGCTGAAAAGCTGCAAGTAACTCTGAATAAATGCGACAATCAAGTGAAGAATTCTACAAAGGACTCGGTGAAAAAAAGAAGCCCCAATTCGCTCATTACGAGCGGAACTGACAACTCAGGGTCAGGCCAATCTATTTTTATAGTGCATAGAAAATATATTCTAGGCACTTTACTAGTACATTGGCAGTAAGGGTAGGACTAGTTAATCTCGTTGAAGACAAAAGCTTTGAAATGTTTCATTATCACGATATCAGAAACCATGTTGTTGAATTGCATGATCTTCACGTTAATAAAGATTACCTGTGGAAAAATATGTAAAATGAAAAATCACTCCATGGATGCCGCATTCATTTCACTAAATGCAAATCACGCTCACCATGTTGGCAATTTTGGCCTAGTAACATGTACCAGGTCTTGACAACAAACAGGTAGTTTTTGTAGCAGTCTATAATGCAAAGATGAAATCAATGCTGCATTTCAGAGATCATTACAGCAAGAATATCTTATCTTGAGAGCCATTGTGTAATTGTAAACATATATTTTGATGCATTATTATCTTATTTCACAGCTTTACCAAGTTCTGTGGTGTTCAATTCAAACCATGTTATATCACAGAAATCTAATTTGTGTATTTTGTTTGAATTAACATTATAACCACTCTGTGTGGAGTTCCTATCAATAAATTTTATCATGAAGTGATCGATTGATCAGTTAATCAACCTGACCCCCTCATACATGTCTGTTGAATGGGGCACAAGATTGGACAGATACCAATTGGGCATGTAATGAGGCCAAACTGGAGCTTTCTTATAAAGCACTGATTCAACGTTCCCCAATTGGTCTCATATAACAATGTCAACTTGAATGCCTGATATATTAACTAGACTTGTAGTAATGTTCAAACATTCCAATCAAAAGAGCAAAGTTCCAATATTAGTTGACCCTGATTGCCTAGTGAAACACAAATAGCGCGTATACATTAAGGTACATTTTTCGTGGAAATTAGTAACGTCTCTTAGATGTCCATAGAAAACCAAATTGTCAATGTTATATGTTACCTGCAAATATAAAAAGCTCCGCCATGTTAGGTTGTACGTACGGTGTACAAGGACACTGTGGACATGTAATAGTCATACATAGACATTGTCGTTTAGTAAATGAAAATATTTTCTGTGCACTTTGCAGGCTCTCTGCATGTTGTTGGTGTGTTAGACCTGCAGCCACACTGTAGTTTTGCTCACTGCCCATGTAATACATTACAGATAGCATCAATGGTGTGAGGATCCATTCCCACTGATTACTGTAGTGATTGTATTATATGACAAACGCTATCAGTAACATCACATCTTTGATGCTTTCTATAATGTACAGCCCAGCAGCAATGAGGAAGACTGCAGTAAGTCTGCTTGTCTATATCTAGTAGACCAACTCCATGCAGCAAGAATGAGAAGTGCACGAGAAAAAGTTCTCATTCACAAAATTTTAGCAATGTCTGGCATGGGAGTCCCAAACATCTTGTTATTATCATCAAATGCAAGCTGCTGTTCAACCGGCATGCTTATGCAGAATCAGTAAGATCTACAAGATATATTCCAGCGTAAAGAATATTGTTTTCAAACACATTTATTAAACATAAATTCAGTCAGTCTTCGAATGTTGAGGCAATGTAACTGAAGTTATGGGAACAAAATAATGCTGAACAAAAGTCTTTAATGCAGTTCCCTTTGAAAGCTTCAAGCTGCAGCACAGCTAATTATCCCAGCCACTTGCCCCTGGAAACACAACAACAAGAGAGTCGGTCTAAGCTGCAGAAAAACAGTCTAAAGAAATACTATAACACTTGCCCAGCATGAGCAGTACTGTACTCAAGTTTACTATGGAGGAAAAAATGCTTGGCTTAGGTAATATAATCGCTGCTTAACATAGTAGAAGAAATTAAGAAAGGTGGCAATCCATATTACAAAAAACACTGTAAATGCATCTAACTAATGCATCGCAAGCAATATCAACATTACTAATTTCAGCATACCTTAGTATGGCTATTCTTAAAAGCTAAAGAGCACCATAGAAACAAAATCTACAGATAAAATACAAAAGCAGGAATGTTTACTCTTATGTCTAAAGGAAGAAAAAGCGTGTATGATATTTCTGCACACTCAGTAAGCAAAGAAAAATTTAACCAAGTGTCAGTAAAAAAAATTACTTACATGAGTAATTCACTCTGTCATTTTCCTGTGTTTAGAGGGTACCAGTAAATAAATACATAAAAAATTCGTGCTTTGCTTCAACTTTTCACTTCGTGACAACACACTAAAAAACGTAATGATTTCATACCAAAGTGCTACAGGCCAACTACACTGTACACACATGTGTTTCCAGTTTATGCCTAATTGTCTGCCACATTGTGCCATATCGTTATGGGTACCAATAAACTTGCTGAGCAGTACTCAGAGGCGAATTGTTCAAGGTTCAAGGAAAACTTGAGACAATACATTACTAAAGGGACCAACAATCATTCATCACGTGTCACAAGATTCTAGCGAAAATGGAAGGACAGTGAATTTTTCTGAATATTTTAATTATGTTGCTTTTGATTAAGTAGAAACTATATCTTTAAGTTGCCAAAGAATTAAAAAAAAAGCACTTCATGGCTTATGCTCAGAGGGCTAAGTAGTATATGATAGAGAAGTGACATCACTAAGTGAGGTAATCTTGTCATTTAGTACACCATATTTCTTAAAAGCTGCAATCTTTAAGCTATGAAGCCATCTGTACTTCATTTTATAAACATCAAGAGGTGTAAATATATTACGAAACGCAAAGTTGCTGTTATGGCAACGAGTGGAACAGCACACGTTGCAAACTGAGGTGTTTCTCATTATATAGAAATGCACTTGAGTGCTTCAATAGGTAGGTTTATGAGCGAGTTTGCATAGTTCTGTGTTCTGTCTAGAAAACACCAAAGGCCATTTCATTTTTGTGTGAATGGGTGCTTGCACTAAATTAGCACCACTGCTGATTGATGTATGCTACCATATTCCACAAACACTGGCACATGATCGCCATCACTCACATGCCAGTTTCACTGATGCTACCAAGGTCTTCTGATTTTGGAGCAAGTTTTGTCACAGAAAAATGTTCCGCAGGGAGCACTTTGAAGCAAGTAATTTTGCATCTGGGAGCACTCTGGAACAGGTAAACTCACATCATGAAGTACAGTGGAGAAGCTATAGTTCATTCGTATTCAAGAACAGGAAAAATTATTTTGAAGCTCCTGTGAAAGGTTTAGAATTATTTTCATTCATTAAACATAATATAGAGTTAGTCATCTTAGGAACACTTAGTAGTTCACTCGATTATGCAAAAATAAGGGCATCACGCAGTTGAGCATTCTGGCATGACTTGTTCAGCGATTCTTTTTGTTGCAAGTAAACAGAATGCTGCTTCAATGAAATTGTACTTTATGAAGTAATGTTCTAAATGCATCAATGCAGTTATCAGTCAACATGGCAGCAAACATTGTGACGTACAACAATGCATCAATGCTAAAGACTCATACTGTCCTAAATGCATTTTCCTGCGATGACTTCAAGGAGAAAAACATGGTCTTTCAACTTCACGATCGATTATCATGCTCGATGTAACATGACGTCTCTTAGCTAGCCCTACAAAGTCAACCTTTTCCAATACCTCCTTCTCTCTTTCTCTCTCTCTGTGCTGGAAAAAGAGCATTCTTCCGAGGCTTGCACACTTACTAACGTTAGCGATATTATTGAGTTGCCCACATATGGAGAGCTGCTTCCATGAAAGAGTCAGAAAGTGCGTTTGACTGTGAACTACAGGATTTAAGAAATATCTTTTCTTTTTGCAGCGAAGCTGTATAGGGCTCAAGCATTCTGTCTGCAGCCGAAAACCTCCTAGCATTAGGGGGGGGGGGGGGGGTGAAGAACCTATTGGCAAGAACTATTATGCTTTTACTGTATTAGCAGTAAAATTAGAGTAAGTGATATTATTATCCAGCACCGCTCAATTTTGTGCTACTCATGACGTAAAAGGAATAGAGCCGTGAAAAACAACACTGCCCTCGTGGTCATCAGTGGACCAAGCCGAGCTGTGACACATGCGAGGTAAACTATCGCGCTTTAACATAAACCACCCGCGTGCTCACTGTTTGAAGCATGTGAGCATACGACTTCATATTCGCTGCAGATAGAAAAACTTAGATTACACGTGGTTTACAGCATTTTACACTTTACCATGCCAGGATCAGATTCACGGACGAGTAAGATTTCCTTCACGTTATAAAAATATAGGCACCATGAAAAATGGCTGTTGGTCCCATTGTCATTAACAGACTGTAAAAGTGCTTGCCTTTCTATAGCGGCCATATAGGGGGTATGCACTGAACCTTGATCACTAAATGGCCACACTACCGTCACGCCAATTCGGAGGTTCATTTGTGTGTGTCGTGCGTGCTGTACGTAAATCGGCCTGCAAGAGGTGCTCTGGGGGAGACGCTCCCAACTGCAATTTTGGCGCACTTGTCATTGGCATTATCAAAATGGCTCAGTAAATCTGATTTGGTGCTTTTCGCACAGGAGTAGAATAGCTTCGATTTCCAGCATGTTTTTGAAGCACAACTTTGTCCTCACCGCAAAAAGGAAAGAGCTGATAAATATTCCGTGATGTTTTCCATTTACATAACACAGTTCCATTGTATACTCTGATTAGTGAGCTTCAATCATAACAGGAAAAAAACCAGGCACTGCAGCAACCAGCTTTTTAAGGCCCTCCAAGTTTATTGCCGAATTAACCAACTTTTATTACTGTTTGTGGCGCATTTTTGTGCCATTCCGGGACATCATGCTGCCATTTCCAAATTGCTGCTTCCATGGCAGCAATTGGCAGCATGAAAATTCGCATAGCACTTTTAAGAAAGTAAGAGCAGTAATTAACACACAACAGGTTACCCCGATATCACCAGTTGATCAAATTCATAGCCTGGTTTTCTTCACACTGACAACACTCAAAGAGAGATACAGAATTTCGTCCACGAAAGGAGGGGTCAGCTTATGAGAAGTGCCGTACCTAAAGCAGTAAGTCTGCAATGAATTTCAATATGTGAGCGACTAATTTAATAATGTTTTGTGCACTGTGATCACAGTAAAATCCAAAACAAGCACCCCCCTTTACAATGAAAGATAATTTGACAAGATTGGGAAAAGAGGCCCTTGCTCATTCGGGATGAATACTCGATATGGGGGACAAATAGCCACTATGGATGAAAAAATGCACACCCATGCTTCTAAAGAAGTGTCCTGTAGAGTACACACGCAATGACTGTTTCAAAAGCAATCAATGAAACAGTGAAAATGGTAGTAGGGGAAGGTTGAAGGGTGATTGCTTTGTCATATGCAGATAGTTCAAATTGCTCGAGAAAAAAGGAAGCGGGGGTGGCACTTGCTCGGTATTTCATGGTATATTCCCCACCTTGCTCCTGTATTGATATTAGTTCTAGATGTTCAAAATTATGTACCCAATATTATTATCAATAAGTTTATTAATTGGTATAAAATATACAGTCATGTCTGTGCAATTGTGAACCCATGTGATAGGGGCTGTGGGCTCATCAAGTAAAAAAATAGCTTTTTTTGTTTTTTATCTGTCTGTAGTTGAAATAGACAAAATGAAGCTGACCAGTTGATCGATTCATATAATGGGATGGCAACACTCATACTGTACTTTCAATATAGATGGAGAGGAAGGGGTCAGAGAATGTCTATACCCCAGGAATTTATTCTTTAATTTTTTTTAAATGAGTAGGGGGCACTTGTTATACGTCTGACCCATTTTCATTATTTATTCTGGGTGAAACAGCCCCCTCGATCCGAATTTCGGGTTGGGGTGGAGGGAGGCTAGGCCCCTAGGGCACCTTTTCGGGCAGCAGGCCTTGCTAAGAGACAAGACATCTGAACTTCCCCTCTGTGTTCACCAGTAATAACACCATAGAGCGTTCGTGTGTTGCATGTTCTTGTCTCTCGTCCCTGAAACTTCAAGGGATGAGAAGTTTCAGGGACAGTTCAATAGAATATACACTAGCCAAACAAGCACCTTGCTAAATTATATTTCTAGTTCAACACGCACTTTATGTGTTTTAACCATGTAGAGCTTTGAAATATTATGCAATAGGCGCATTATCTGAAAGTTGCAGGTTCTGTTACTGCCAGCAGAAAAAATCTCTTTTCGTCCCCTTATTCCTGTTTATATCATGACTTCTGCAATACAGTAACAGTACTACAATACTGCTATTTATATAAATAGCAGTCTGTCGAACCACCCAACAGTGCAAACAATGACTAAGCCCACATTAGCCTTTGCAATGCCTTTAAAATTATTTGACAGGCCCTGCAAATGCTAAGGCTGACTTGCCAATCTAGTGACCTCCAATTTCAGGGCATTCATAAAGCAAAAAGAGCATGTGGTAAAAAAAGCAAAATAAAATCCGAGGCTTAGGTCTTTGTATACTGTTTCAGCATAGCAGAAAAGCCATACGAGGCCAGGAACGATTTTTTTAAACATCACCTATCATACTACTACTCATAAATATTCATACAACAGACGGATGTTTTACTGTGTTGAGTGAGAACTAATACTAATAGCCGCATCGAAATCTTTGTAACTTTTCCACAAGGCAAAAATGTACTGCGCAAAAAAGTGCTTTAAATGTTCTGCGCACTAGAACAAGGTAAGGAGATTTTAGAACCACAGTCCTTTTTTTTTATTTTTTTCGCTGTGGGGTCTCATGGTACAGCATTAGCCGGTAAACTCACTGATGACTCGACTCACTCCGAGCAAGCCGTAAGTCTGGGTGAGTACTTCTTTGGCGATGAGTCAGTCGGTATGGGGAACATTTGGTGAATCTCAGTCCAAAAAGCCCAAAAGCACAAAATATATTTCGTGAGTTAGTCTGAGAGAGCTCAACCTTTTTGGCCAAGCTATGTTCTTATCTACTTGCCTTCAGCATAACTATCACCCTTACATGTCAGCTCATGCCAATACACATGTTTACTCACAGATATTTCGAATCGCAAGCATCCGTATACCCCCTCTATATTTACTTACAGGGGTACAACACCTGTGCCCATTGTATACAATTCCTTACTATTGTTCCAAGCCGAACCAAAACCATAAAATATGTTCGAATTGTGTCACATTTTACCCAAATGTCCGACCAGCCTCAAAATTTTTCAGTTGTGCCAATATTAGTGAGACGTACAGACAATAACCTCAACCACTCCTTTTAGTATACTGTACCACATATGTCAGCAGAAAAGGTGAGGTACGTCACTCTGGTTCACTCAAGAAATACGTATTTTGTGCTTTGGGCTCGCTCGGACTCATTAAAGCGTTCCTTTACCAGACTGACTCAGACTCGCAAAGTATTACTGATGATTGATATGTGGGGTTTAAGGTCCCAAAACCACCAGATGATTATGAGAGGCGCCGTAGTGGAGGGCTCCGGAAATTTCGACCACCTGGTGTTCTTTAACGAGCACCCAAATCCGAGTACACAGGCCTACAACATTTCCGCCTCCATCGGAAATGCAGCCGCCACAGCTGGGATTCGATCCTGCGACCTGTGGGTCAGCAGCCGAGTACCTTAGCCACTAGACCACCATAGCGGAGCGCAAAGTATTACTCACCCAGGCTCGTGGCCCAATCTAAGTCTGAGTGGGGTCGACCCACGAGTGAGTTAGCTGATCCAATATTGATGATGAATATTATGCATAACCATTTGCATTTCACCAAGCCAGCTCAATTTGTGGTCACAGATGCTACCCTGTGAACTAATACCCAAGGGTATGCACCCTGGGTGCATAATGATGATGTGCATGAATGTTCAGGAGGCTGGTGTTTCTGATACACAGCTGCGATTGCGCTGCTGTGAGGTTTTCACTATGCGGTAATTTCTACAATGAAAGCACACCTGCAGGGGTGCAACAGCCTAAATAGAATTAAGAGTAATTTTCGGAGCAGCCAAATTTTACTTTTGAGCACTAAAATGCAAATTTGAAACAGGTTCCAAAAAAAAAAAAAACCAAATTATTATCACAAAATATCAATTTGGAGCAGCATAAAAAGAGAAGGCTTTCATTTAGAAAAAAAAGTATGTACTAACCAGTCAATATCACCAGAATCGTGCAGAGTAAACATGAGCACTGCTATTTAGGTAAAAGTAGTATTTTGAACCACCCCAGTGATCAAACGATGATAAAGTCCTTATCAGCATTTGCCACATCTTTCAAATAGTAGCACTTGCCACATCTTTCAGGCTTTGCAAACTCCAATGTGGATCAGCTAAGCTGGCGACCTCGAAAATCAGGGAATTGGTGCACTAAGGTGTGGGGGTGGCGAAAAAATACTGGCGCGCAGTTTTTTTTACAGGCACCAGCAATGTAATACAGTGTTCTAAATGAATGCCCATAACATTTTTAGAAGGCAGCAATTACACCAGTTATGTGCTGTATCACACATGAGTAATTGAACAAAATGAGCTGTGTCCCGTGACTAGTGGTAAGAGGCCCTTCCAAATTATAATACCTTTTTCTGCAGGCTACTTTTGTAGTGTGGGACGGTGGATTAAGCAGCATTCTGTATGTGTTAGAGCAAGGCCAAGAAATTATCAAACACTGCCATAGCCCCTTCCCACTCCTCTTTTTTTAATTTTACGATGGGGTTAGGTTAGGCCACAACTTCTCAGCTCACTTGCAAGACGCGCTCTACCATATAAAGTAACAACAGCACGCGCCCATTGATCCGATGACAACACCGGGTATCTACCGTATATACTCGTGTAAGGGCCGCACTTTTTTTTCGAAAATTTTGCTAGGTGCGGCCCTTACACGAATCAGGCCGATTTAGTACAGGCAGTACAGGCCAAAGGTCTGTACTGTTTATGCAACAGTAGCAGAGTGCAAGAGTCACAAATGACATGCCAGAAATGTTTTTATTCGGATTCCATTTCGCTGTCCTCGTTCTCGGAGGAGCTCGCCTCGGCGTCCGCGTCTTCCCAGAGACGGTCATCTTCGGTGCCGTTCATGGAGTTCGAAATTCCCGTTACCTTGAAGCTTTTAGCAACTACTTCTACTGAGATGGCACGCCACGCATTCAAAATCCATTCACACACCTGTTGGAGCGACGCCCGCTTCAGCCGTCCTGTAGGGGTCTTCTCGTGGACGCCTCCAGCCATCCATTCAGAGTAACATCGGCGAAATTCCACTTTGAATGGTCTGTTGACGCATACGTCGAGCGGCTGCAGCACACTCGTCAGGCCACCGGGAATGACGGCCAAGTCCGTACGAGTTGCGGCAACTCGGTTCTTGACGCGGTCGGTCAAGTGGCCCCTAAAGCTGTCCAAAACAAGGAGGGCTTTCCGTTGTAACAGCCCTCCAGGTCTGTTTGCCCAGACGGTCTTAATCCAGTCAACGACCAGTTCCTCGGACATCCAGCCCTTCTCTTGCGCACGTACGACGATTCCCTGAGGGAACTTCTCTTTTGGGAGAGTCTTCCTTTTAAATACGACGTACGGCGGAAGCCTCCTGCCGTCTGCCGTGATGCACAACATCACAGTGCACCTTTGGCGTTCTGCACCAGTCGTGCGCACAGACACACTTTTCGCACCTTTTAAATCCACTGTGGTGCTTTCCGGTGCATCGAACCACACAGGTGTCTGGTCCGCATTCCCAATTTGGGACAGGTCGTATTCATGCTCCCTCCTGAGAGCATTCACGAAGCGATGAAACTTAATGACGTGGTCTTCGTACTCGCGCGGCAGTTTTTGGCAAATCGTCGTTCGGCGCCGAATAGAAAGCTGGTTACGGTTCATAAACCGCGTAGCCCAGCCCCGACTTGCCTTGAATTGTGCCGGGGGTATTTCCATGTGGCGAGCGATGCTGAGGGCTTTGACGCGTATCATGTCAGTCGATACGGCGTAGCCGTCCCTTCGTGTGTCGACGACGTAGTTGACGAGCTCGCTTTCGAGTTGCGGGTACTTGCACTTTTTCCCGCGAAACGCCTTTCGGCTCCTGTTAGTAGCGGCGAGGGCATCTTTCTGATTCATCCAGTAACGCACGCGCTTCTCATCGACGTCGTACTTTCGTCCAGCTTCCCGCTTCCCGTGCTCCTCGGCATAGTCAATCACTTGCAGCTTAAATGCTGCAGTGAATGATCTCAGATGCCGGCCCATCGTCCGTCACGTGCGCTGGCTTCTGCAGGGTTCACTACAACCAACAAAGTGACACCGACGACACCGATCTGAAGTCGCGCTGCCAACGTATCGACACGATGCTAGGAACGATGCCAACAAAGAGGCCGCACAAGGCAAATATGGCGGCGCGCTGTCAACAGCGTGGTCGGCGCGTCGGCGGAAGTAGAATAAAAGCGGAAAAGCGTGCAGCGCCATCTGGCTGTAAATGAACTAACTACACTTTTCTGGCGGGACATTTTGAACTTTTGTTTTTTTTTTTTTTCGAAATATCCGCTTTCAAAGTTGGGGTGCGGCCCTTACACGAGGGCGGCCCTTACACGAGTATATACGGTATCACCGGGACGGCGCAGCTAACCCAACCTAAAGACAGAAAAAGGTTTTATGTGCCTTTGCTATGGCGACTATGGTGGTCGCCAGCAACATCAGCGTTCGCAGGACGTTGACTGTTCACGCGCCAAAGATGTAATATGTGCTTCCAACTCTAGCTAACATGCCATAGCCATGTTTGCTTACTGGGAAATTCATATTTCCCGCGAAGCGTCGGTGGCTACGGCAACGCATTTCTCTCCATAAGTTTCGTTGTCCCTCCAATAGTAATCTGCTGCGGTCAGCGAACTGATGCACGAAACACAAGAAAAGCTAGAAAACTTCTAGTAAACGTGCAAGAAAGATAGATAGGTACAGCAGTATTTTGTACAAATCACCAAGAAAGAAGCATTATTTAGGCCGAAGAAAGGCTCTAAAAACATGGCAATGGAAATGCTTGCCAATGCATGCACGCCTTAAGACTTTGCATAGTAGTGCTTCAGCAGTCCTCGGAGCTCCGAGCGTTGTCAACTTCCTCACGCCACGACCGAAAAAAAGGGAAAGGGGGAGCGAAAGGCGAAACACATGCTTCGCCCCCATGAATGCACAACTGCATTTCTTTCCTTGTTTACGGTCTTTTCATTTTTTATGGGAGAGAAACGTGACGTGTGGTGGATGCGTTCTCTTCTCAAAGCACAGAACCCCAACTCTTCATTTTTTCCCCCTTTCTTTTTAAAGAACGCCCGTGCTGCTCTGTGTGGTGAGAAAACAAATACCACCAAGAAGAGGGGTGGTTCAGTCTTTTGGTAGTTTACGGTGCCGCAGTAGCATGAGTGGCCGGGGTAGTATATAGAATCAGTAGCAAAAGTTCTCTGTCTTTTTCTGTGATTCCTAAAGAAAAGAACAGGAACGTGGGCCCCGTAACTGTCTGCATCAGAGTGCGACACCTCAACAGTAGCTCACGAGGAATGGGGGTAAGAAGGGATTAAAAGGATTTGGTTAAAGGTATAGAGATAGAGAGAGGGGGAAGGAGAGAGCATGGCGCAGTGACAGCGACACCCAGAATCAAGAAGATAGGAAAGATGAACACGGCCGCAGGAGTCCGGGGACGGGGCACCACTCAGCGAGAGCTCTTGTCCATGGCAGGAGATGGCGTAGGGTGAGCCAGTCGGCTAGGGTGCCTGAATGGTTTCCCTCGCAGCGGCGGGCGAGGGAAACCATTCAGGCACCCTACAGTCGGCCAGAGCTGCAATGTCGTCGGAGATCGCGGGGCAAAACCGGTCCGCACGAAATCCAGAGAGCAAGCCAAGTTCTCTGTCTATCTGTCTGTCCCCTTTCCGTGTTTCTCTGCACGCGACTCCTGAATTGACCTTGGCTTGCAGGCGCTGCGCCGTGCTCCCAACCGGTCTGCAGAAATTTGTTTCCTTCAATAAATGGCTTGTACCCACTTTGGGGGAATGATTAGGCGCCTTCTTTTTCTCCTAACCCCTACTACCACCACCTTGGTATGCCTGTACTTTTCCCACGCTTTTAGCCTATAAATGGCATAAATGCACTGTACGAGTCAAATTTGCTTACGCTAGCGATCTAATGTTTACGTAATAAACATTTGAGGCAGAAATGCACCGTTGCTTCAGTCACTTTTCTTATAAGAATGCGCTGTTGTATTGAAGAAAAACAAAAGCCTAGTTGTACACGCACGCACGCACGCACGCACGCACGCACACACACACACACACACACACACACACACACACACACACACACACACACATATATAAGGGAAAGAAGTGTGCACCTAAGGGCTCGTTTTTCCGTGTTTTGACACAATATTAATAAGATCTAACAGACAACAATGCCAAGGAATGTATAGGGGAAGTTATTAGAACAAATGGAATGTAAATAAGAGGAAAGAAAAGAGGGTGGAAAAATAACACGCCGTGATAGATATAAGGGAAAGAAGTGTATACCTACGGGCTCGTTTTTCCGTGTTTTGACACAATATTGATGAGATCTAACAGACAGTAATGCCAAGGGTTGCATAGGGGAACTTATTAGAATCAATGTAATGTAAGAAAAGTGGGTGAAAAAATAACCCACCGTGAGCAGGAATCAAATCCAAGACCTTCGAACAACGCGTTCTATGCTCTAACCACTGAGTTATCATGCCGGCTATGCCCTCGGCCACTTTATTGGGTTTATATGTTAATTTTAAACGTGCGAGTGTCAGTCAACACCATCTTCAGCCATTGCGGCGAGTATGGAACACCCTTTTATCAGCCTGTGTGGCGTCACGTAGCAGGTGAACTCATCACGAACTTCCACACTTGCTGCTAAGGCTATATATGGCGCTGACTGACACTCCCACAATTAAAATTCACATATAAACCCAATAAAGTGGCTGGGGGCATGGCTGACGTGATAGCTCAGTGGTTAGAGCATCAAACGCGTTGTTCGCAGGTCGTGGGTTCCTTTTCTGCTCACGGCGGGTTATTTTTTCACCCACGTTTCTTTCTTCTTATTTACATTACATTGATTCCAATAACTTCCGCTATACATTTATTGGCATTATTGTCAGCTAGATCTCATTAATATTGTGTCAAAACACGGAAAAACAAGCCTTTAGGTATACACTTCTTTCTCTTATTCATTAACGAGGGTCTCGTACTGGCAGACTTGGTGCCATTAGATTGTATATGAGGGACTATTGGCCAGCTGCCTGCTCGTAATAAGTTGATTTTAATAACTTGCCCTATACATTCCTTGGCATTATTGTCTGTTAGA
This sequence comes from Rhipicephalus microplus, assembly GCF_043290135.1. NCBI lineage: Eukaryota > Metazoa > Arthropoda > Arachnida > Ixodida > Ixodidae > Rhipicephalus > Rhipicephalus microplus. The sequence continues at coordinate 50,592,781 of NC_134710.1, read as the reverse complement.
TCTCATATATATATATAGCTATATATATATATATATATATATATATATATATATATATATATATATATATATATATATATATATATATATATATATATATATATATATATATATATATATATATATATTGTCGCGAGAGGAAACGATAGACAGGAACTCGAAGTGGACGATTGTTTACTCAGCCCCAGCAGCCATTCATTTTTTCTCACTCCTTTTCTGCCATTGAGACAGTGCGGCATTACCCTCTCCCTAAAGAAAAAAAGAAGGAAAAGCATCGCATGAATGCTGCTGCTCCAAAAAACAACGAAAGGTAGTTACAAATGCCTGTGTTCATTGGGAAGAAAAAGGGCGAGGAGAAAAAAGAAGCGAGAAAGAAATGTACAATTGTCTTGAAAGCAAGTGCCACATCACAAAGTTCTTAACTTGCAGTCAACGCGAATGGTAAGGCTTTATCCTGGAGACCTGAACTACATCCGAGGAGCGTGGTCTACGAGAACGGTGCGACGTGTCTGCTGGGACAACTTCGTAGTTCACTTCGCCGAGGCGATGAAGAACTCTGTAGGGTCCGAAGTACCGACATAACAATTTTTTTGAGCGTCCACGTTGCCGTATAGGAGTCGAAACCCAGACTAGGTCACCGGGTTTGTATATTACTGCTCTTTGGTGGGTGTTGTACCGACGAGCATCTTGATTTTGCCGCGATAAAATGCGAAAGCGCGCCAGCTGCCGGGCGTCTTTGTCTTACTGAACAAATACATCTGCGTCCGGGGTAATCATGTCCGGCAGAGTTGGTTGCAGCAAGGTGTCAAGCATTGTGTTGACGTCGCGGCAGTAAACCAGACGAAAAGGAGCAATTTTGGTGGTTTTCTGCAGTGCCGCATTGTACGCAAATGTTATATACGGGAGAATTTCATCCCAATTCTTCTGATCCTTGGCGACATACATTGAAAGCAGTTGCTGTTCGGTGCGTGGTGCCACTCTGCAACAGAATCTTTCAGAGCAAAGGTGCCGTAAAAGCGGTACCGCGATCTGTGATGACGACAGCGGCAGCATCGTGGCGGAGAACGTTGTTCTTGATAAAAAAGTCAGCCACATCAGAAGCAGTTGCTCGCTGGGCGGCTTGTGTTTTGCAGTATCTGGTCAAGTAGTTGGTGGCAACCAGAATCCAGCGGTTACCAGCCGTAGACTTCGGAAATAGGTCGATTAAATCCATCTTGACCTTTTCAAAAGGTGCGTGAGGGGGTCGTAAAGGCTGAAGCAGACCGGCTGGTTTCGTTGTTGGATTTTTGCGGCACTGGCAAGCTGTGAATGTCTTGACGTACTGCCGGACAGTTTTCGTAAGTTTCCGTCAGTAGTATTAGTCCTCGATCCGCGCCAGAATATGCGCAAAGCCAAGATGCCCTGATGATGGCTCGTCATGACAAGCACGCAAAATATCGTTGTGGCGAGCAGCAGGAACAACGAGGAGGTAAACAGTTTTCGCTGGATGAAAGTTGCACTTGTAGAGGATGTCTTGGCATTGACAAAAAGCTGACAAATCACGCGCAAACTGACGTGGGGGTGGGTCGTGGTTGACGTCCCTCAAGGTATTCGATCAGTGGTTGTAGTTCTAAGTCTTTGCGTTGCAGCTCAGCCATGTTTAGTGATGCAAGAATAGCAAGGCAGCTGGAGTATTCATCCTTGTTCTCAAGCAATCTCGATGGGTGCGCGGGAAAGATAGTCAGCGTCTGTGTGTTTCTCGCCAGACTTGTAAACCATCGTTATATCGAATTCCTGTACCCGAAGGCTCCATCTTGCGACTACCATAGACTTCTCAGGATCAGGGCGAACATCACTGCTGCTGACAATGTGGCCAAGGAATTTGAGTTCCTCATATCCAAAATAACACTTTTCCGGTTTCAGTGAGAGGCCGGCAGTGGGAATAGCCAGAAAAACCGCCTCAAGCTGCTCAATGTACTGTTGGAAAGCCGTACAAAAACCGACTATGTCGTCTAAATACACTAAACAAGAGTGCCACTTCAGTTCACATAAAACTGTGTCCATCATTCGTTGTAATGTGGCTGGAGCGAAGCACGGGCCAAAAGAAAGAACTTTAAATTCGTAGAGACGGTCATGTGTAATAAATGCTGTTTTTTCTAGGGGCCCGTTCATCTACTTCAATCTGCAAATGCCGCAGGCGATCCAAAGAGTCATCAATGCGAGGAAGAGGACATAAGTCTTTTCGCGTTATCTTGTTCAGTTTGTGGTAGTCGACGCAGAATCGTAGTGAACCATCTTTCTTTTTAACCAGAACAACTGGTGACGCCCAAGGACTAGTCGATGGTTGATTTAAGTCGTCGTCGAGCATTTGTTTCACTTGATGACAGATGGTATCCTGCTCCTCCTGCAACACTCAGTAAGCGTGTTGGCGCACGGGTAGAACGTTGGGCTCAGTGATAATTCTGTGATTTATTAGGGGCGTCTTCCGGACTTTCGACGTAGTGGTAAAATAGTCACTAAAGGATGAGAGGAGACTGAGGAGCCTTGCCCTTTTAGGTTGTTCTAACTGGCGAGTGACGTTGAGGCAACTAGCCACGTCAGTATCGCAGCTGTTCTCAGTCGAGATCGTCGTAATCAAAGGGAAGCGCCCAAATCATCCAATGCCTACAAGAAAGCTATGGTTGTGTGTTTTGCAAAATGCCTGTATTCGCCACTCAAGTTCGTAACTAAAAGGGTAGTCCGGCCATTTCGGAGTTGAACGAGACTTCGAGCAATGACGACTTCTGATCGCGCAATAACGTCAGGTTACTTTCTGGCGATGCCCGTAATTGACTGCTCCCAAGGACACTGAACAAGCACGAAGATACTACTGCGAGGTGGCAACGTGATGCAATCATCAACTACGCGTAAGGCCACGCCACGATGTAGAAATCTGGAGAAACACAGTTAGTAAAACTGACGAAAAAATCACGCAGAATAATTATCGCTCGATACTCTTGCAGAAAATCCATGCCCAAAATAACCGGCCAAGAACAATTGGGTAGTACTAGGAAGAACGCTACCAAAGCTGACACACAAATCTCAAGCATGGCAATGCACCTTCCTATAGGGGATAAGAGGTGTCCTGCAGCGGTGATTAGTTGAGGGCCGTCCCACATTGTCAGCACCTTGTGTAGACGGCGGGTCAATAGAGCACTCATCACCGAGTAATCAGCTCCCGTGTCAACAAGCGCAGTGACCGGGTAAGAGTCGACAGAAACAGCAACGGCAGCGGACGTTCTGTTGGCGGTTTGAGAAACAGGCTTTAGCGGTACATCGCAAGGCAGCGGCGGAGGGTATTTGTCGGTTTGGGTGACAGCGGCCTCACCTCCAGAAGTCACCGTTTTATGTTTCCCCGGGGTGGACATGCGCAACTGACACCAGGAGACCCAACTGCGGGTCGGGCGCGGTGCGTTGAGGCGGACAGACGAGGTGATGGTGACCGTCACTGTCGTCGCGACGGGACAGAAGCGTGATGGCTACCTTTGAAGTAATCTGCGATTTCTTGCGGGCACTCACCATAGCGTGAACAACAAGCATTTCGGTGGAATCCACGTAGGCCTATTTGTCGGTAGTAACAGTCGCGGTACATGTGTCCAACTTCGCCACAATGGTAGCACAAAGGACGATTGTCGTGTGCACGCCAGACGGTGGACTTCCACAGGCCAGGACGAAAATCGGCCTGAGAAGGCGGGCGATGGGCTGGACTTGAAAAGCGTCTGGGGGTCCCAGCAGGTGGATGAGCAAAATGTGTCGTTGACGGCGTAGAGATGCATAGGAATACCGCGTAGGAAAGCGTGGGAGGTTCGACCTGCGATGATAGTGAGGAATGAACGAACTGCCTGATTTCGTTACGCACGACGTCCGTAAGAGCAGTGATACTCGAAGGGGATGCTGCATGAGATTTCCGAAGCTCTTCGCGCACAACTTGCCGTATGAATTCTGGAAGAATCTCCCTGTTATCACCTCCCGGTACAAGCGAGCACGCAGTGGACATGGCCATCTGGCACTCATACTGCGACAACCGCTGCCGAAGCATGCACTCTATAATTGTGGCCTCATGTGTGAACTCCCATACAGTCGCAGGAGGGTTGCGCACAAGGCCCGCGAAAAGCTGCTCTTTCATGCCTCGCATTAGCAGGCGCACCTTCATGTCTTCTGGCATGTGGGGCTTAGCCCGTCGAAGCAATCGTGACATCTCTTCGACAAACATTGCGACACTCTCGTTCGGCATTTGAAACCGCGAAGAAAGTGCCTGCTCCGTTCCCTCTTTCTGTTCGGGGTTACTGAATGCCTCGCGAAGCTGCCGATGGATTGCCAACTCGTGAATGAAGCTTCGAGGTTTTCGTACCACATTCTTGCCACATCTAAGAGGGAGGTGTACACGTTCTTCAACTTACGGCGATTGTCCCAGTCGTTGATGGCAGCGACTCGGTCCAAACGGTCAAGCCAGCCTTCGACATCTTCAACGGCATCACGGTGGAATGGGTTGGGTGTGCGAGGCGTGTTGATGACACAGGGTACACTAGCGAATTGGTCATGCTTGGTTTGGGTTGCGGATGTTGCAAAGATTGTCCTCAGTGAACTTGCCAAGGGGCCGTACTGTGGTGGTAGCCCTTGAAAGCGGCGGTTGCTTCGATGGATATCAGCAGACCCTGGTGCACTGGCGGTGGTTGCTTCTGGTTCAGAACCAGCAGGCATAAGACGTTGCAGTACAGTACCCAGCACGTCCACCAGTCTGTCGCGAGAAGAAACGATAAACAGGAATTCGAAGTGGATGACTGTTTACTCAGCCACAGCAGCCATTCACTTCTTCGATTTCCTCTTCCGAAGACAGCCTCACAATATATATACATATATATATATGCAAAATCGGCTCTAATTCTACCACTATCAAAACATCTCAACCTTCCTGACCGTGCATTCGACAAACTATCAATAACACTCTTACAAACGGGATTTAAATCTAACCAATAACGTGAACGAGTCTTACCTCATCCACCGATTGAACACCCTTGAAAGAGAAATAAATGAGAGTACGAGTACACTTACAGCAATTAAAGCATTAGAAAACAATGGCAATAATGAAAATAATTGAGTTCGTGGCACTGTAGCTGCGACGGTCACTGGAGAACTGAAAATACTTCCAAGTGTAACTACTTTTCCTAAGTACAGCAATCGTATCTTCTTGTTTCTACTTTACTAAGCAATTAATTGTGCTAAGCATGAAATGTCCAAAAGCAACCCTGTGCACAATCAGGAGGCCCGTACTGCGCAATCAAGGAGCGGGACAGAATTGACATTGCACCCGCTTGTCAGCCTCTGCAGCAATACACGGCACCCCTCTTTCAACGATGAGACGTTCACGTGGCAGTGAGTATAATAAAGGCTTAAACTTTTTAAAAAAGCTTTTTCTCCACACTGGACTGCCGGAGCCATGCGGTGCCGTCAGGTCGGGAACAATACATTAGTGGAACGACGTATAAGCAGGCCACGGATATCTTCAAGGTGATCGTTGGAAAGGGAAAGGGAAGAAAAAAAGCTGCCTCATGTTCTCGTACTCTCTATTTCATTATATAAAGCTGAGCACTAACAAAGTGTACCCTCATTCCTGAGGAAGGCCTGCCTCTGGCTGAGACATCAAAATAAACCACGTTGTGACTGTTCACGGAAGATAAACTTCACTATATATATATGCAAGAAAGAGACAACGAAACTTTCCTGGAAGCGTTTTTACTTAACGGTTTCAGCTGGTGCTTTCAGCTTAACGTTTTCAGCAGACTTTGACGAAGGCTGGTCTACCAGCTGAAATGTTAAATAAATTAAGACGCTTCCGTGAAAGTTTCGTCGTCTCTTTCTTGCATACAATACGTTGTTTCAGCGTGAATGACATTCATCATTCATATACATATATATATATATATATATATATATATATATATATATATATATATATATATATATATATATATAGCTTCATGTTCATGAGTTGAAGGCGATAGTGATATTCTGTTCCTAGTGTGTACTCCAATCACTTAGTATAAAAAATCTTTTCGAACTCGCTATGCACCCCCTACATAGCCTAAGGGTGCAGTAGCATGCGTGCTTTTCGTAGTGTGTGACTAGCTTTAATCTAGTGCTACGACGTATGATGGCAATGCATGATTGTATCGTGCGTTATTACTTCATTATAATCCATCTTGTATCGAGGTGCATGTAGCAGGATGCATGTGCTAGCATGTCTTACTTTCACTGTAATTCCAAGTAGAGCAAGTGTTTTTCCCTGCATTTAGAAGCAGGGATGCGGGCGTGTGGGATAGAACACCTGCTTGCCGTGAAAACAACTCGGGTTTAATCCTCACTCCGACCCAGAAGATTTTATTATTGATTTTATGTGCAATATAATTTTTCGGTAACCCAAAGTTGCTCAATTTTTCCGTCACACAAGGATGATTTTTACTCACAATCAACAACGTCGATGCCATGCCGCAATTTCTACGAAAGGAGCTCTTTAATGCTATCACGTTAAAAGTGCTTTTTATACTTCCTCTGATGCAAAAGGATTCCTTTTTCTTAATATGCAAGTGTGAAACCAATTGCAAAACGACACCATGAGCACTGCAGAATGGCCACAAAGAGGTGAGTCGTCCAGTATGTCTATGTGAGAGGCACGCAGGGATTGGAAGCGGCCTTTGGCGTCAGTGGGAGAGTGAACTGTGAAAGGGGATGTTTTTATTTTGCGTCAAGTGCTGGATTTTGAAGTTTGACCGTGTACCGATTTCGATAATCTTTTGTTGCATTCATCTCTGTGTTCGGCACTGCATGAACTGCAGCGGTGCAGAATGCAGACGAATAAGCATCGCAGGGCCCCTTTACGAACCATGCGGTATATATTGGAATAGAAAATGGCAGGCATAACACATTAATAGACATACTAGAACAGAGTAGAATAGGCAAGTTATCAAACAGGGGTAGCCGATATTTTAGTTAACATCAAAGGAAAGAAATGGTCCCAGGCCGGCCACATAGTGCATGTGAGGTGGCTAGTTAGAGCTTCATAATGAATAGCAAGGGTTGGCAATCACAACTAATAACGGCAGCAAGTATTGTGAAATGACAGAATCAAGAAGTTTGCAAGCTTCACACATGGTAAGACAAATTGCAGATAACTGGGAGGTTATCTTGCAGTATGAAAATGATGATGAATATGCAACTATAATCACTTTAGATTGCAACGCCTAGTGAAACATAGCTTGCATGTACATGTTGTGTCCCATAAATCTTTGTATTTCAGTTGGCATTCTTGGCCACGGATAAGAATTATAAAGTGAGATGTCTCTTTGGTATCTTTAACCTTATGTCACGAATTATCTGACTTGGGCACAGCACCTGACCTGCACACAGCATTCTTTTAGGGGCGAAACGCCTTAAAGCGGCACCCGTTCGTCCCTCGTAGTCGTAGTGTGTTTACAGTGTTACATTTTGACCTGCTAAGTGGTGCCGGTGGGAGATTTCTCCTGTGCTTTGTTGAACAATAAAAAGTTCGCGGCGTGCGCGTTGACTAAAAGCCGAATGCTCCCGTCTCTCATTCCCCATTAGGAGCCATTGGCATGTACATTGAGCACTATCTGACAAGAAAAGTTTGCTACGTTATACTCACTGGGTGTAACCTCCTTAGTTTTAGAAAAGTTTAGCGGGCGTTGAGCCGCAGTGCCATGAATACAATGAACTAGTATATACCATGAACTCGAGATGATTAAAGGTGGGAAGTAGATACGAAGGGCAAGTCGTAAGAAAGTAAAAGCCGAATTCTCCTGTTTCTCATTTTTCTTTAGCAGCCATTGGCATGCACATTAAGCACTATCTGACAGGAAAAGGTTGCTACGTTATACTCGCTGGGCCTAAACTTCTTAATTTTAGAAAGGTTTAGCGAGCATTGGGCCGCAGTACCATGAATACAGTGAACTAATATATACCATGAACTCGAGGTGGTTAAAGGTGGGAAGTAGGCCCGAAGTGCAAGCCGTAAGAAAGTGTGCGCGTGCCACCTTTCGTTTAGTTTTTGGAATGTCTGCTGGATGGCGGTGCTTCTATATGGGGAATATATGATGAAAAGATGCGAGATGATGGTACTTGGAGTGTTGAATAGATGGACGAACAAACACACAGACAGATGCATGGATGGACGCATGAACGGACACAGGGACGGATGCATGGACGAACGCACGAACAGATGCACGCATGGACGTGCGGATGGACGCATGGACGGTCACACAGACGGACGCATGGACGGACGGAAGCAAGAACGAACGGACGGACAAATGCTTCGCCCCACTCTCTATTATTCACTCCGTGGATATGCTGCTATTTTTTTCAGCTCTGCCTGCACGAGGAGAGTGGATATTTTTTGAGCTGGTGATTCCATTTGGATATATTACTTGAAAGTCAGCTAGCTTACTTTGTGCAGCCCTCATTTAGGAAAAAAAAAACAGAAAATGAAAGAGTTGCACAAGTGTAGAGGTGCTGTCTATAGCCTGTTTTAGAAGTTTCCTTCAGCCCTGTGGAGGATACAGGCTTTTCAGCCAATAGGAACGGCCCGTAGCCCCTCCACATGTATTCATTTGCGCTTTGTCGTCTGCTCACCATATCAGGCGTCTGCTCAATGAATTGTAGTAATTGTGGCTAGTTTATTAACTGAAAAATGCAGTAAAGGTAATAAGCAAGCAACTACACTGGGAACCTAAATAAGCGTGAATTCGTTGCTCTGCTGAAGATCGGTAGTATCTCATGCCGGCGGATAACTTAACTTGATGGCTCTTTCTCTCTGACGCTGTTCGTGGCTCTCGTATGTCTGCTTCTCTATCGACGCGTACCTTCGCGTCTCCTAATGCAATGCTCCTTTTCTCTCTTCTTTGGTACCATCGAAGGAGGATCCGATGCGCACAGAATGCTGTGCGAGGTTGCATGTTTGATATTTAGAGATGCAACGTTCTTGGCCTGACAAAGTAGTCCTAACACTGCCTTGGCGCATTAGGCTGAGCAGGTGCAGCTAAGCAAGCAGCATATGTCACTAATATCGACAAAACATACCTGATGCTTTAGTCCCAGAGTGAGATGAAATAAATCGATTGCTGATTTCACCATTTGTTAAGTGCTGTCAGCGCAAGCGGGCAGTCACTTCTGCATGGGTGCTGCCATATCAGCAGTAATCGACACAAATAATTGAACGCATAAGAATTAAATGCGTAGAATAATAAGCATATAATCTATTAATGTGGCGTAAAACACAAAAAAAAAACGCTAATTCTAGCAGGGGCTCTGGAACCGTGGGGTGGGGCAGTGGGGGCCGTCGCCCCACATGTTAGAAACCAGGGGGGGGGGGGGGGGTATGCCCTCTCACTAACAGCTGCTACAACCCCATCTTCCTTTTCTCGCCTATATAAGGGGGGATGGGGTTGTAGCAGCTGTTAGTTATTTCATAGCTTGTTGACATGTCGCCAATGAGATCAACAGGTCAGACCAATAATTCAGAGCTACTCGTTTTTCCAATTGCTTAGATTGGCCTGACCAGTCAACCTAATTGGTAAAATCATCCGAACCTAATTGTGCTACAGGTTGTTTAAGTTGCTTAGGCATATTGACACCATTGAGAAATCCGAATAGAACTGTATGCTTTTTCCAATGGATGAACTGGGCTCACCTGCTAGTTTAATTCTGACACCCACTGATTATATTGGCTAGCTCCATTCACGCATATGGGCGACCCATTAAAGCCACATAAATGTCCAGCATGTGTCCCAAAACACAATCGGAAGTTTAAAATTCTTATGAGCAACTGTTTTTTTTTCTTATTGGGATATATACTTATATAACGTGTAAAAATATGGTCCTAAGGTCTTATTCTCTGCTTGCACGATGAATGCCATGTAAAATCTGCACTATTAATTGTGCCTGAATAGTTTCATTCATTACACAACATCAATCTTTTCTATAACAGCCCCGTTTTCAAACAATTCAATTGAATTATCAGGTAAATGTATGTGCCACCATTTTGTATAGTTTCCGTCATCACTGCCAATCAAGTCAGTTTCTCTGAATTTTTTATTTATTTGTCATATGCTTTGAATGTAATAAAAAAGGGCATCACAGAGCTTCTATTGCTGCATTTTGGATGGTATAGAATGTAATAACATGTGCATAACTGCTCATTTGTGAAGATTAATATTTAAATTTTTTTGTAAAAATACTCTTTGAAACATATATGATATCTGTGTGCCTTAGTAAGACACCGAACTACAATATGAAAACCCAAAATGTGTTATACCATTATGAAAATTATTTTCTTTGACATGCTCGACTAGTGGTTTTGATGATTGTCTCTTTCTGTTGCTAGGGATTATATTCCTTACACATAAGAAAACTTTGTTCCGAAATTGTTAATACTTGCTCAACAATAATAAGAATAATAATATTAAAATTAATAATATTAATCATGTGTTTTTACCACCAATCCACAGTTGATGGAGGGGGTGAGAAAAAAAGCGAATATTCGCTTGACTAAGTTCTCACCTCCCTTATAACATAAGGCAGTAGTGGTGGTGGCAACAGAGCTTCACAGCTAACGAAAGTGCCCAACAAAAACAAAATTACGAATTATAAAACTTTCAAACTCTTTCAGACGGTTGCGCCGACAAAAAAACCAAAAAAACATAGACAGTGTACATTAAATATATGCAGAAATGTGACTTAAAAGTCTCAACTGGTTAACCACAAGTACACTCAACATATGATTATGTGCAGCAGTGATTGCAATAACATTCTTTCTGTTTTTGCTCATTCTTTGTTTTGCTTAAGAGTGACGTCAGGCTCAGCTGCTCCGCAAACATTTCGTCTGCTAAACGGACACATTCAGTCATGCCTCGTCACCTGCATTGCTGTCATCGCCGTACGAAGTGTCGACTCGGGTTCAATACATTAGTCGGGAGCTTGGAGTCCCTGCAATTCGCGACGTCGCAAATTATTTTTGCTTCGATTGACCTTTTGCACAACAATGATTTCGAAATGGACGCCCTTCCAAGCAGCACTGCAGAGGTGCCCGGGGATGCACGCTCCAGCCATGTTCGCTCGTGTGTCTCAGCTATATTGGTGTGTTTTGGCGTGCAAAGCATTTAGGTATACGCAGAGGGGTCAATACAATATATCTATCGTGAATGAGCATCAGTGGAAAAATAGAATACGATTCCTGCTTGTCAGGTTCTTTTTTGCGCCTCCAGATGGCCCCACGTATCCAGCCTCTCACGGTTGACGCGGTATTACCACTTTTTTGTGGACACAAAGTCTACAGATGAACTGAAATTCAGTGATACCTGCATGTTACTTGTTAGCGATATCATCTGACTACACGCTCTTCCACTTTTGATAGCTTGTGGTCGTGTTGATGTGTAACAGATACGTGATATGAAAAGACACTCTCATTGCGCTTTTTTCGTGCTTCGAACTAGACGACTGCAACTCACCTGCAACTCGCAATGATTCCCCGCCATGCTGACCGACAAGCACATGTTTAATCATGCTCTTTTCTTTCGCCATTCTTTGAAAGGTGGTTTTTATTTTGATAATTTTACGAAATCATTCAAACTGGTGCGATGAAAATCAGACGCGATGAGCTACGGCTGGGCTAGACTGCACCTGCGCGCGCTAGCCCGGCCCTAGCCCGGCCGTGGACAAGCGAGTGCGTTTCTGCACTTCAGCGCCAGTCGGCGCCACGATAAGAACACTCAGATCATACAAGTCATCGCTATTAGGGCATCGTCACTCAGGATGGTATTTGTGGAATGTATCACACGGAACACATAGCACTAGTGTGTATGTTGCAGGGCAGTCCATCTTTCGTTTTTTTCTCCTTAGCTTTTCTACGCTGTTTTACATCGAATTAAAATAGCTTCCACGCGACGGATGCCATTCAAATATGGCCAAGAAGATCTACGCATACCAAGCAATCGAATGATGGGCACATCTCGATCTTGAAATTTCATGTCTGTGCTCCTTTAAATGTGAAAGAAATAAAGCGTCGTATATAACAAGCTTTGCCTTTAAAGGTAAAACAGATTTATTTCGCCAAAGTATGCCAACCGCTCTTGATGCTTTTAATAAAATGCTGTCGACATGATCATTCTATTGCAAATGCGGTGTGAAATATACTCCTAGTGATTTTATTGACCTGACAATTTTAAATGGCTGTAATTCATACTGCAAATGTACTAAAGAGTCACAGTTTTTTTATTTATGGAGTTGAAAATTACAGCATTAGTTTTATTTACATTATCTTGCAGTGCACTTTCCTTTGTCCAAAGTTACAGCTTAAATAAAACATTATTACCACGAGAAAATAGGCCAGTGTGTGTATCAGTTCTCAGAAGGAGTGTAGTGTCATCCCCATAAATAACTAATTGGATTGATCATCAATGTTTACAATATCATTAATATAAATGTTAAAGAGAAGAGACCCAAGTATACAATGCTAAGTTATTTTAGTCCACGATGGAAAATTTGGGCTGCACACCGACCAAACGACTTGAGGACACTTTTCAGGACTAAGTTGTTTTCAGCATCGAGGTCTTCTGGGGACTTTGCACTCGCGACGCGGCACTCCATACTTCTGAGCATGCAGAAATTAATGAAGCAGTCAGAAAAAGGAAACAGAAGAGAAATGGAATGCAGGGAAGGAAGAAGTTGGAGAAAAGCAATAAATGGCGCACGACACTCGCCTGTCCTATGTTATTCGATGGCACTGTTTATTTAACCTAGGACTGCTACAACTATTAAAACAACGCACATCGTTTACATGAGAGGGGCTATACACACTGGAATTCTTCGTGCCACTCGGTCTGCACTATGGAGGTCCATGGTCTGCGCACACTCGAGAAGAGGCGCAAGATCTTTCCGTACGAGTACGTGACCTGCAACAAACAAAGGCATTCCAGCCATTCCGGTGACCAACGTTTTGGACTGAAGCACATTTTGTTTAATACTAGCGAACAAAAGAAGAAATTTAACTGTAGGAGGAAGAAAGTACGAATTTTACGATTTCTGTCGCATAAATACTTTTATTATCATTAATAAAATAATTATTATTATCAATAATAGAAATGATATTGTTACGGATGTGATGGGTTTATTTACACTGAAAATACCAGCACTCAACCGTCACTGCTGAATCACCATAGCTCGAGAGCGTCCTACCTCTTCCTCTTTTTCGCTCTTTCAGTCCGCGTTACATTTTCCTCCAGGCAAGACGAAGCTCACCGAGCGAGTAGAAGCGATCGGTTGTTGTAGGGCTTCAATCGGGCAATGTGCACAATTTGCATCTTACGCAAACGCCGGTTCTGAGCTGTCACTTTCGCTACAACGTAAGTGATGTCACTCAAGCGCTGAGTAATGACGAATGTTCCAGAGTACTTGGAAAGAAGCTTCTGGCAAAGCCCCTTCTTTTGAATAGTGGTCCACAGCCAGACAAAATCACACGTAGTGAAAGTCACAGGTGAGTGTTTTGCGTCGTAACGGTCTTTCGCGCGAGTGTGGGCAGAGAGAGTTCGGAGCCTAGCAAGTCAACAAGCTTCTTCGGCCTGACACAAAGTCTGCGCGACACTGGCGTTTGCGTTAGTCGAAAACGGAAGTATGATTTCAAGAAAATTTTGGGGATGACAAGCATAGAGGAGAAAAAAAGGCATATAACCTGTGACCTGGTGTTCCGCGGTATTAAAGGTGTATGTAACAAAAGGTAATAAGGCATCCGAGTTCTTGTGATCCGCCGCGACGTACATTGAAAGCATGTTGATGATGGTACGATTGGTGTGCTCAGTGAGGCCATTGGTCTGAGGGTGGTATGGCGTGGAATGCCCATACTGGCAGCCACAAAGCCGTAGCAACTCTTCGACAACGTCAGTGGTAAACTGCCGGCCGCGATCACTTATCACCACACGAGGGGCCCCGTGACGGAGTATAATTGAGTGCAGAAAAAACCATGACACGTCAGATGATGTGGCTGAAGCAACCGCTATCGTTTCAGTATACCGTGTCAGGTAATCTACGCACACAATAATCCAGTGGCAACCGGTGGTGAACTTGGGGAAAGGGCCCAGTAAATCTATGCAGACTTTTTCGAATGGTGATGTGGGTGGCTTAACGGGTTGCAGATGGCCGGCCAATGGCGTGGTAGGTTGTTTGTGGTGTTGGCAGACATCACTACTTGCGATGTAGCGCTTGGTGGTCTTCCAGAGTCGAGGCCAGTGAAAACGATGTCGGATACAGTAAAGCGTTCGAGCAAATCGAAGGTGCCCAGACGTGATGTCATCGTGCATGGCTTGGAACACCACAAGACGCAGGCATTCTGGCACAACAAGAAATAGTGTGGAACCATGGCTGGAGTAATTCTTGCGATATAGTAGGGGATCATGAATCACTAATGGCGTGGCGCGTTTGGAGCTATGAGCCACACCGATCATCGATTTCAGCGAAGGGTCACGCTGTTGCTTGTGACGGAAGACGTCCAAATTCGGGAAGTTGGAGAAAATTGCAGCCAGGTATTATCGAAATCATCATCATCAGCATCCAGAGTTGCAGATGAAAGACGAGATAAGCAGTTGGCACCTGCGTGACATCGACCGCTCTTGTAGGTCACGAATAATTATATTCTTGAAGCGGCAAGGCCCAGCGAGCCAACCGACCAGCTGGGTCACGTAGTTCGACAAGCCAACAAAGCGAATGATGATTTGTGACGATCTTGAATTGCCGGGTGTACAAATAAGGTATGAACTTTTGGACGGCGAAAACAACCGCAATACATTGCAGTTTGGTGACCGAATCCCTCTCCGCCTTAGTCAAAGTAAGACTTGCATACGCCACGACGTGCTGGTGGCTGTCGTGATACTGAACTAGCACGGCACCAACACCGATATCAGTAGCATCTGTATGCAGTGCCACGAGGGACTCCGGGTCGAAATGGCGCAAGAGGGGCTCAGCAGTAAGCAAATACTTCAGCTGCTCGAAAGCAGCCTCACACTCAATGGTCCATCGGAACGGGGCGTTTTTGTGGAGCAACTCGTCAGAGGATGAGCCAGCTGGGCGGTCTTTGATGAACCGGCGAAAGTAAGAACACAGGCCCACCAAGCTATGGAGATCCTTCACAGACGTTTGTTGCTTGAAGTCTCGGACAGCATTGACCTTTTGCGGGTCTGGCCGTATACCGTCCCTGTCGACTAGATATCTGAGCACAAGGGCTTGAAGCTCACCAAAACGACTTTTCTTTGTGTTTAAAACGAGACCAGTTTGTTTGACACAATCTAGAACAACGCTAAGCCAATGGTTGTGCTCGTGGAATGTCTTGCCAAAAATAATTACATCATCGAGAAAACACATACATATCTTTCATTTGAGACCGCGAAGAATGGAGTCCATGAATTACTCGAAGGTAGCTGGGGCATTACATAAGCCAAACGGCATAACGTTAAACTCAAATAACCCATCAGGCGTCACAAAAGCAGTCTTCTCTTTGTCAGAAGGATGCATTTGTATTTGCCAGTATCCAGACCTTAGATCGGCGGACGGAAAGTATGCGGTCGAGTGCAGACAATCAACAGCATCGTCGATGCGTGGTAGCGGATACATGCCTTTCTTTGTGACAGAGTTGAGACGGCGGTAGTCGACACAAAATCGCCAAAAGTTGTCTTTCTTTTTTACCAATAAAACAAGAGCTGCCCAGGGACTGCTTGACTCTTGAATAATGCCTTTCTGCAGCATGTCATTGACCTGATCGGCGATCACTTTCCTCTCTGACGGGGATACGTGATAGGGTTTCTGGCGTATCGGTGTAGCACCTCCCGTGTTGATGCGGTGGCGCATACAGGATTCGGTCCACATGGAACAACGTTTGTCTTGAACGAAATCAAAGATTCTCGCATAGCGTGTAAGCCCCTCCTTGAGGACATCCTGCTCTGAAGAAGGCAACGACTTATTCATCATGCGTTTCATCTCAGCTGAGTAGTTGGGCACAGTCTGACTGATGGCTGGAAACTCTGAAACCATTCTGACGTCAACTGTGGCCTGCTCCTCAAACGTTCCCAGTTTAAATCCAGCTGGTAGGACAACAGGCTCTGATGCTGCATTGAGCGCCCACAAACAAGCATATCCGTCGATGGCTGTAAGGACAGACCGTGGGACCAGCACATTCTTCTTGATGGCATTTGTATGGTTGGGCTCAACAAGTCCAGTGCAAGGTCCTGAGCGGATGTCAAGAGCATACAGGAACTAGCATTGCTGTCCGACCAGAGATCTTCACATCTTCAGACAACGAAAGCGCATCGATGGGGAGAATTGGAAAATCGTCAACTATGGCAGCGGGCAACATACTTTGTAGAAGAATCTCTCCAGTTCCACAGTCAAACGTAGTGCTGCGTTCATGAAGGAGGTCTATCCCTAAAATGACATCATGAGTTGCGCGAACCAGTTCAGTGAATACAACTTGAAAATTTGGTCCACCAATCGTGAGTACAGTTGAACAAATACTAACAGGGCATAATGCTTCGCCTCCAACACCATGAAAAGTTTCTTTACGATCCCACGCGAACATTGCTTTGTGGCCCAAGAAACGATGCTTGAAATGAAGACTCATAACTGAAATAGCAACACCAGTGTCTACAAGAGCAAGAGTGTCTACACCGTCTATACACACACGCACTTTGTTCATCAACACCACAGCACAAAGAGGAATTGGCGAAACTGACCGTCCCGCGACCGCACCAGCTAGTTTCCCAGCTGATGCGGGGAAGGCGACCGATGACGCGGAGACGGCGACTGGCGGGAACGTGTCGGAGGTGGCGTCAGGCTTCGCTCGGAGGCGGGGGACTCGCTGCGAAATTCGTTAGGCCATTGCTGTCGGGGGCGGTGGTTGGCCGGGTGAGCTGTCCAGGTTTCACGCATACGAGGCGGGTACGTCGAAAAACGTGGCTGCATGGCCGTTTCATCAGTACGAGCCGGGTACGTCGAAAAACGTGGTGGCGCAGGTGGCCGGCTGGAACAGAAGCGTGAAATATGCCCTGGGAGACCGCATGTGTAGCAAACAGGGACTTGTCGGCTTACGTTAGCAGGAGCAGAGGTGGCAGAAGTACGCGGAGACGGGTCATGCTCTGCAGGAACATTTCGTGATGACGCATAGTAGTCTTCTGGTAGAAGCCTGGTGGACAATGGTGGAATGTCTGCAGCGGCACGCCGAGATGATGACATCCGGTGGTGGCCGTGATTTGTCGGGGAAAACGGAAGCCGCGGGGTGAAATCTGCTATTTCTGTGCGCTGTCGGTTTCGACGTGGCGATCTCGCATCCAGTAGGGAGGTAGTTCGGGGCAAGCGGCGAACGAGCATTGGTGGTGAGCATCACCTCCTTGAAGCCGTACGAGCTCATCTCGAATTACCCGACGTACGAGGAAGGGAATGTCTTCGCAGGCAGCGACGTCCATACTTGCAACACTGGGAATATTGTCCAAGCGCCCAAACTTGGGTGAAATTCTCCGGGTCTTCGATGCCTCGAATGCGCGACACTGCTGCCTGAAAATAGAAGGAGTGTTCAAGTTCTTTTTCATTGTGAGAAAATAGTACACATCCTCGGCGATGCCTTCAAACAAATGAGCGACCTTGTCTTCGTCAGACATATTTGCGTTGACAATCCGGCAAAGCTTCAATACCTCTTCAATGTAGGCTGTGCACGTTTTGCCGGGCAACTGAGCCCTACGTGACAGCGTTTGCTCAGCTTTCTTTTTCATAGAACTCATGTCCCCAAAGCAGGCCTTCAGTTCCTGAACAAATATATCCCAAGTGGTGAAGACATGTTCATGGTTCTCAAACCAAAGCAAATCGGTCCCGGCAAGGAAGAATACTACGTTCACAAGCTTCGCTGG
Source organism: Rhipicephalus microplus (assembly GCF_043290135.1). Lineage (NCBI taxonomy): Eukaryota > Metazoa > Arthropoda > Arachnida > Ixodida > Ixodidae > Rhipicephalus > Rhipicephalus microplus. The sequence continues at coordinate 50,574,815 of NC_134710.1, read as the reverse complement.
TGCGCCTCAGTCATAGTAGTGGCTCACTCTGTCGTAGAGTTTTAGCCAAGCATCCATGTCTTCATCAGTTTTACCCGAGAATATCCGTGGTTCAGGCGCCCAGTAGCCTGGTTGTCGAGGTCGACGGCCACCTTGTACCATGTCGGTGGCACTGGCGAATGCAGCAGCGTAGTACGTCAACGGGATTGCTGTGTCGCCGTTCATGCTGATGATGTCAGAAGTAGGCCAGCTAAGCATCTGCTTCTTCAAAGAATTTCTGCTGCGGGATCCAGGATGGTGAATTACCCAGCACCGCTCCACCAAAGCTGTTATGAATGTGATGGGTTTATTTACACTAAAAATGCCAGCGCTCTACCGTCACTGCCAAATCACCATCGCTCGAGAGCATCCTACCTCTTCTTCTTTTTCGCTCTTTCAGTCCGCGTTACAATATCAACTGGTTAAGGAGTCACACGTGTCCCGCACGACCCGCCTGTTGCTGGATGCTGGCCTGGAAGGTCGGGAACATGCTGAGGAGGGTCACGCCCGTGGACGGCTTGAACCTGTGCTCACGGTGCAGGCTTGTGTCCACTACATAAGTCATGTCTTCAACGGTGATGGACATCTCGGCGATATTAGTGGAGTGGATCACTTTGCGCACATCTGAAAAGGCAGGATGGGGTAGGAGTAAGGAGGCCTGGGAGAAAATGTGGCTACAGTTTGTCTGTAGTCACAGTCAATATCGCAAGCAATTACAGTCAAAGCTCATTAGAGAAAAATTACATCACACTGAAAATAGGTTCGTTATATGAAAAAAATTCATTATAAAGGTATATACCCAACACTATATCTATCGCAAAACTATATTTTCATTTACTTCACAATTATCAATATTTTGTTTTATCCAGACTCATTATAACATTGTTTAATTGTAGTCATAGCACATATTTGCTGTCCCAATACAGTCGGAACCCGCAATAACAAAACCCCGCGAGTACAAAATCCCCGCGGCAACGAAATATTTCCAAATCCCCGGCGAACGTTCATAGAAGCCCATGTATTACGTATCTCGCAGCAATGAAATGTTTTTGAACAGCGATCCCGCATTAGCGAATTTTCTACCATGGTGCGGGCCTTATTTTACCCTCCCGCCAAAGGTTAACTGTCGAAAATATGCTCGTATGCGTGTTATGCGCACTCAAAATTTGTAAACGCCTGCTTTTGCCGCGCAAGTGTGGGTACCGCCATTTTTGTTTACTTAAGGGAGGACGCGGCTTTGGGATCGCGAAAAATGGCAAAAAAATCGATTTTTTGAAAATCAAGTTTTCAGTTTTGGAACCTTTTTTTCTATCTGATTCCAAAATATCTACACTGAAAACTGCGCAGAAGTGCTTCGGGAAATTCATTTCACACACCTAGGTAGCGAAACTTTTTTTTGGAAATCGCGAGAAAACAGCGACTTTCAAAAAGTTATGGCTTCGTGATGGCGGGGCCGGGAGCCGGCTTTTTGGCTCATCAAAAAGAGCATTTCTCCGTGTTTCACTTTCCCGCCTCAGCTGGCTCCTCCCTTTTAAAACAAGCGCACAAAAAGCAAATGTTTGAAGGTAATTTCGAGGCCCTTGATTGGCTGTGGCCGCCATGTTGCCTCAGTTCGCCTTGCCATTGGCCCGATGCTCGCTCCGGGAGATTGTCGTCTGCTGCTTGTGCGTCGCGAGGACATGGCTCTCGAAAAATTGCTACTTCGTGACGTTTTCACGGCTCGATGATCGCTTGAGATATAATTACGCTTTAGTTAGGAGTGGTATGCGCGATCAGGTTACTACGAGCGCGATGCGTCATCAGAATCGTCTTTAGCCCTCACTCCGTCGACAGCGAGACTGCGGGCAGGAACGACACGCTAACGCACTCGTAGCAACGTGCTTCGTCGCAAGCAACGAAGCTGTAAGCGGCGGCACGGTCGGATTACTACGAGCGGGCGCGCAGTCTACGAGCGCAGCGCATCATCGGAGTCGGCCTTAGCCCTAACTTCGCTGACAGCAAGACTGACAGCGAGACAGCGGGCAGGAACGACGCGTTAGCGCATCCGAAAAGACCCGCAGGTTGTTTTGGATGCGCAGGACACCCTTCGCTCCTTTGGTGACATGACGACGACGTAGCAATGGACCACTTTTCCAGTGCGAAGGCAGAGTTTTGAAGTTGTTGCATGGCAAGGGTTGGCAAAGTAAGTTGACCTACTTCTGACAATAAATTATCGTTTTGCTGGCCGTATCACTGTTTTTATGTCTCATACTCGCGGCAACGAAATTGTCGCGAAAACTAAACTTTTCGGTTTCCTCGGCGATTTCGTTATTGCGGGTTTCGACTGTAGACAAAAATTGGCACCAGCAATTCACTGCCTGTGTCGTGGCCGTGCTGAAGGCGGAAATCCTGTGCCGAATCGTGCGCGAACGTTGTTCTTGTGCAGCTTTACTACCACAGAACATGAGAGAGTGCACGATACACAGACAACCCAGAAATTACCTTGGCAATTTTGCACTTGCTGAGACTGTGGCGCCCTCTCTTGTGTGGCACGGGTCTCAGCTGAATCTTCTATAAACATTTTTCATGATGCTTCCTGGTTATTTCCAAAGTCTATATAATTTTAGACCTTGTTAGTATATTGTGCACTGGTCTTAAAGGGACACTACAGAGAAACAATCAGCTCCCTCTAAATTGACAAAGTGCCCTCTGAGAACTCTAATATCATATATTTCGCTAGCATAGGTTCATTATTAGCAGATAATATCACGGCTAATGATTTATTTTAAATTTTCGTGCGAAAATCACTGCACATGGCGAAACAAATTTTAAGGGGAGATGCAAGTCGAAAAATCGCGTCTTTAGCGAAATTTCTCGTATTTCTGATTTTTATTGCATTGTAATCTTCAAACCTTCTTCTTTCATCTGTGAAAATTTCAAAACTAAATTCGAACCGCAAAATGCAGAAAAATGTGTATGAAGGCATCGCGGTGGCTCAAAAATCAAGAATTTGCGCCGATATTGGCCATCTTTGACTGCGCGCTGCTCCCCGTTGCAGTGCCGCCCGCCATCGCGATCGGTTGGGAAAGTTGCCTCCGGCCTTCTTCTTACAGTTCCGACGACCGCCAGTTTTGTACGTGGGCAAAAAAAATTTAAAAAAAACGAGGTCTTTTTATCACGTGGTTTGAGCGGTTTGAAACGCGCGGCACCCTAAGACGCATCGCCATTGGCTGCCGAGTCATTGTGAGCTGTTGGTGGCGGCCATCGGCATTTGGTTCGTCTGCTTTTCTGTGCGTCTACGCATATTTCCGCGATGACAAGCCCGAAAAAGTGCAACGTGAGACCGCAGAAGTTTCGAACGAAGCACAAGTTCAAGGGAAGGCGGCGTAAAGCGCCCCGAACGACGGCGACGAACGAGAACGCGCCTACGTGTGCTAGGCCTGACGGCGGCATCGACGAGTGCGCGAGCGACAGTGGCTGCGATGAAGGGATTGACGCTGCGCTTTCTTTCGTCAGTGCTTCGGAAAAAAAGCTCGGCTTCTTCGAAAAGACGAAAGACAGCGCGATGAGGTTTGTGCAACGACAGTTTTGTGCGACACACTCTTGCTGACGGCACTTGTGGCAGGTGCGGCATGCCCTGCTTGTGGTATTCAAAAACTTGCCGTTTGGGAGCCGGCAGAAAAGCGCAAGGGACTTTCGTCGCTCCTCGAACTTCATTGCGAAAACAGCGAATGCTCAGCGACTGTTCTTTCGTGCTCCTATACGTCACTGCGTGTTAAGGCGGACGGCAGCGGCCGAGTGAGCCAACGGTACGAGAGTGGGAGCTCCCGAGATAGTTTCGCTGTAAATGTGAAGGCGATGGTGGCTGCACGCGCTGTCGGCATTAGGCATGAGCAATTGTCGAGATTTTGCTCCATTATTGGACTCCCAAAACCAATGCACCACCGAGGATTTTTTTCGATAGCAAAGAAGGTGCACACCGCTGCCATGGCAGCTGTGAGTGGAAACTTGCGCCGATCCAGAGAGTTGACGAAAGAAGTAGCAGGCGAAACTGATGTGGCTGTTATGTTCGACGGCACTTGGCAGAAGAGGGGCCACAAAAGCCACAACGAGATTGGAGCAGTTATCTCCTTAGATACTGGCCTCTGCTTAGACTTCGAGGTCATATCAAATTACTGCCTGACTTGCAGTAGGCACAAGGATATGGGCCCAGACAAGGAAGTGTGGCAGGCATTCTATGGCCCAGTCTGTGAAAAAAATGCAGACTCTTCCTCCCATGCCATGGAAACGGAGGCTGCAATGCGCATTTGGCAGAGAACATTGACTTATGACACCCCACTGCACTTCATGACATTCCTGAGTGACGGTGACAGCAAAGCATATAGTGCAGTTGCAGAGTCAAAAGTCTATGGTGCTGTCAATATAGAAAAAGAAGACTGCACTAATCATGTGGCCAAGCGACTTGGCACCGCGCTACGGAAGCTGCATGTGCCATCACCACGAGGGCAGAAAATGAAAGAGCCAGCCATTCAGAAGCTCCAAACATACTATCAGATTGCCATAACAAGCAACAGGGGGAGTGTACGGGATATGTACACTGCAGTATGGGCTTCGTACTTCCACTCATGCTCTACTGACAATGCTGGCAGCCACAAGTTTTGCCCTGCAGGAACAGAGTCGTGGTGCAAACATCAACGCGCTGAAGCATTTGGTGAACCTGCACCACGCCACACACCTCTCCTGACAAAAGCACAGGGATTGACTGTTTTGCCCATTTATAAGCGGCTAACGGATGAGAAGCTCCTTGCTCGATGCATCAAAGGGAAAACCCAGAACGCATCGGAATCCCTGAACAGCAAAACTTGGCTACTTTGCCCCAAAACTAAGTTTGTCTCCCGAACGGTTGTCGAGACTGCCGCAGCTATGGCAATCCTGTGGTTCAACAAGGGTGATGCTACTTTCGAGCACATCCTGGAAGAGCTCAACACACTGCCATCTAGAGATCTAGTTACTTTCAGTGATTCCCGCGATGCGAGGCGCATCAAGAGAATGTCCGAGCGTCTGACAGCAGAAGCAAGGGCCCACCGTCGTCGTGGAGTGAAAAGGGCACGGCTAGAAGAGAGTGCTCGCAAGGACCGTGAGGGCACAACCTATGCTGCAGGACAGTTCTAGTAACTTGCAGTGCTTTTCAAAGTTCTGTTGAACATTATGGCCAAAGATTATGCATTTCTAACAACTTTGTGATAAAAAAAAAAGGTTTCAAACTTTCAAATGCGTTTTTCTCCTTTTGCAGTTTTGTGTGATCTGTGCTTCTTATACACGCTAGTTCGTATACTTAGAATTGTCATACCTCTATGAAATTTTGCACATAGCATGATGAAGGCCCATAGAGTGCAAGTATCTATTCAGATTGTCAGTGCTGCTTGATTATGTTTTTCAAAAATTACATAACACTGAAAGCCCTTGGCAACTAGAGCCATAGTAAATTTTTCTATTTTATTATTGTATTTCACCTTTTTACACGCAAAATTTATATAGTTTTTTGCACTCTACAGTTCCAAAGGATCATAGTCAGCTATATCTGCATGCTTTATCTCAAATTTTTATAGGTCAGAATTGTTGCATAACAATGGCCATAATTTTGCAGTATCTGACCTGCAGAAAGAAAACCAAGCAATCTACATAAAAATAAATGACATATTTGAAAAGAGGAGAAAAAACTCTATTAGCATGCCAATTTGTGTTAAATTCAGACTCTTATTAAAGAAAATCGTTTTTCGAGTAGCATCTCCCTTTAATATCTATTTTTAGTAATAACATGACTTTGACTGAATAAAATTTTCTGAAACTTCATACACTTAGTCTATGCCAACCAAAGATTACAATGTACTTCATTTTTACCGACAGTAAGCTGCATAGTACACGATATATGCCTTTAAATTTTCCTACATCATGGTGTTTGGTGCTAGAATCTCAAGATGGCGTCGCCTCCTACATTTTCTTTTCGCGCCTTTTTTCACTTACTATAAGCATCAAGGCACAGTAAGAGTACTAATACTTGAAAAACCATTTTGCTCGTTAGTGTCCCTTTAAGCAATGGTGGCCTTGTGTTAGACTTGTGTTGACGACTGCAAGACCATGCAATGTATGGCAGTGGATGGACAAAAAAGGGGCCCTTTTAAAGTGTTACGCATTTAGGACAAATAATTCTAGGCTTCATACCCAAAGAGCTTATCTTTTTTATCCTAGCAGCATCTCACACGACATAAACTAAAACATGATAAGTTGAAAATCGTAACACAACAAAGTTCGTTTGACAAAACAGCTGAGTGTTCACATCAAGAGAAGTGCGACTATTATTGAATTTTGAATGTTACAGCCACATAAAAAAATGCGTTAATAAATTGCCTTTCAATACTTATTTTGCTTTTTATGCTATGTTTTAAGTTACGAGCCATGAACAGGCCAAATATTTCATCCGTTTCCGGCGAAAGCGCGGTGGCGCTCACGTTTTCGGTTTCCTTGCAAAATTAATACAGAAATGAGGTGTGGCCAACTGAAGTTCCTATTTAGTTCGTTGTAACAACTAATTCACTACGAGTGTTTGTTATGCAATTCAGTTGTGTGCTCGGCAACATCTTGTGACAATACTCAGCAACAACCTGTTCTTGTTGACAACACGATAATTCAGTACGAGCTCTGCCAACAAAGCCTGTACTGATCTGGCCTACTTCTGCAAAGAGAGCTGTGCAACCAAGAGTCCACATCAACTTTATGCCCTGCTGAGACAGATTGATTGATTGATATGTGGGGTTTAACGTCCCAAAACCACCATATGATTATGAGAGACGCCGTAGTGGAGGGCTCCGGAAATTTTGACCACCTGGGGTTCTTTAACGTGCACCCAAATCTGAGCACACGGGCCTACAACATTTCCGCCTCCATCGGAAATGCAGCCGCCGCAGCCGGGATTCGAACCCGCGACCTGCGGGTCAGCAGCCGAGTACCTTAGCCACTAGACCACCGCGGCGGGGCCTGCTGAGACAGAAGTTAGGCTTATTGGAGAATAGAGGTTTGCTGTTTTTAGGCCGAAATATCTATGACATAAATGAAATTGGCTGCAAAATTTGGCAGAATCTTCAAGTTTCCATCTTTAAAGTACAAATTTCATGACTGTTCAAGCATCCTGAGCAGACTATTTTACAGAGGGGTTTCAGTGCCGCCATGTAGGGCTATTAAACTAAAATTTGTGTTTTACATTTTTCGCAACTTAACTGAAAGCAACTATGAAAACAAGAAAACATCAACTTATCAACCAAAGATAGTGGCACTCACATGTCCTAGGTATAACAGTGAATCCAGAATTAATAACATGCCGTCTCAGCATTTGCAGTCACATATAGCTCATCTGGTGTACAGCGTCATGCACATCTTACACCCATGTCAAACCATCTAATGCCCTTGGCAGAACCAATCGACAAAACCAACCCGTGGAGGACTTGCAAAGATCTTTTGCTGCCCTTGGTAATCGAGACGGGAGTGCAGGGGCGAAATTCATTCGTGAAACTTGGCTGGCGCTCGCTTGCACCGCAAGCCAGCACGTTGATCTCGTTCCAGCTGGGCTTATCTCCATGAGGTACACCAAAACGTCGGGCACAATTTTGACCGGGTCGTCACGGCTCTGGAGGGGACATACCAAAAGCACCAACACTTACAGTATAATGCCGACAAGTCCTGAAAAGCAACAACACATGCATAAAATGTTCATCACTGATAACATCATGTATGTGTTTATGATGTACACTATAGTATCTAAAGTTATTCACTTTGTGCTGAAAAATTTTCCTAAAGTGTCCCTAGATACCAGAGACACAGCTCTGTCTACTTCCTGAAGCATGGTAGTTGACCTCAAAGATGAATTTATGCATATAGCGTGTTTGAAATCAGCCCAAAAACTAGAAAATTCCATTTAGTTTTATCAGATTTACCCACAAAATAAAGAAAATACGTCAGCCTAAATACCTGAGCAGGGAAGTATACATATATTTCATAGAAAACTATTTACTAGGGCTACTCGCAACAATATCAGCTTTCCAGGCATCATGCATTTCTTTTTCCTGGTACCCTTTACTATTCAACAATAATGTAAAATACACCACAGTAGAGAAGGAAGAGGTGATGAAGAGACAGCACCATTTTAGTGATTCTGAGAAGTTTAGCACTTACAGTCACTCACGATCAGGCCCGGTAATAGTGAAGTTAGCTTTCCTGTCATGCAGTTTGAACAACAAATGGCAGCTTGTCATTTAGCGGAAATGGCCTGTTCAAGCGCGGTGCGCCTACGCAATGATGTGAAAAATGTTGAGTCACCTCTCTTGATATTCTAAGCAATCATAATGACAAGCCCCAGCACGTTGAAACTAGGACCGCGCCTCCGCTCCAAGAACGACAGCTGCGGCCATTACTTGCTCAAATAAGCAGTGAAGAGAAGCGTACTTGCAAATTACGAAAAGGGCCCGTTCATGAACATTCTGCATGAAAACGGAACGTCCACCCAAATGTATGCGCCATACCTTTTCTGACGAAGCTTTGGTAATGATTTTCTCTGCAATGAGGTCTTCCAGAAAGACCTGGGTGATTGGATGCGTTCTTCCCGAAATCCTGATGATGGGGGCGTCGTTGAAGTATTTGGAAAACTTTTCAGTGACAGTTGCATTCATGAGAATCACCTGCAGGACGAAAAGAAAAAGTTAGAAACGATATAAATTTCCTTTTCGAATGTATTAACGATACCTTAAGGGCCTTTTTTCATGATAGTTTTGAAGACAGCACTGCATTACAGGACATTTTGAAGATTACAAGATGAAAATAATAGCATCAAATTCTAAAACTAATGAAAATGCAATAATGTTGGCACTTGAAAGAGCACTGAATCACTAGCGACGCATGAAAAAAAAACACCTGAGAAAATGCATTGGGACGTGGCCAAAAGGTACATGGGCAGTACAGCGATCAATGCACAGTGTGAAATGCATACCGCATGCAAGAAACATCATACGTACCTTCTGATAGCTGGTATGCTGGCAGTGCCCGACAAAAAAACCACAGTGTCAATCGAGCTTGGTAAAGCATTACAAATGATTACACGATGCCCAAAAGCAGAAGTTGGGCTTGCGTAACAACCAGAAGTTGTTAAAACACGGCCTAAAAATCATCAATATTTGTTAGGATGAATGGGATTCCTTGGCTTCGGCACGGCACAGCGCTCGATATAGCGGATATTCCGCTGCATCTGAGATTGATATATGTATGTACCAACATCACACTTTTCCATGAAAAATTCGAGGTAATTTCCCACCAGTTCGATATAGCCAATAATGCGATATATATTCGAAATATCGAAGATCAACTGTACTACTATGACAACGAAGCTTGTGTTAATAGTGAATTTTAGTTATGGTGCAATTTCAAAGCAAACAGCAATTTTAGTCATAATTTCGAATCAAATAGTATATATACTGCATAATATAAAAAAAAATGGACAGATTTGTTGTGACCTGCCTAACCTGGACAATAATTTGATAGAAATGTAACAAAGCCTGTTAAAATGCCATTTAGTGTCACCAAAGAAAGCAGAAACAGTTTTGAAAATAAGCAGCATTCTAGTTTCGATCTATTTGGTTTATATGTGCGGTTTAGTGTCCCAAAACCACCATATGATTATGAGAGACGCCGTAGTGGAGGGCTCCGGAAATTTTGACCACATGGGGTTCTTTAACGTGAATTCAAATCTGAGCACACGGGCCTACAGCATTTTCGCTTCCATCGGAAAAGCAGCCGCTGCAGCCGGGATAGATCCCGAACCTGCGAGTCAGCATGAGAGACGCCGTAGTGGAGGGCTCCGGAAATTTTGACCACATGGGGTTCTTTAATGTGAACCCAAATCTGAGCACACAGGCCTACAGCATTTCCACTATTATAGGAAATGCAGCTGCTGCAGCCGAGATATATCCTGGAACCTGCAGGTCAGCAGCCGAGTACCTTAGCAACTAGACCACCGCAGCAGAGCCGTGTTCGACTTTCAGTGCAATGCAAGTCATAGCCTGTAAAACGTGTTACGTTTTTAAAAAATATTTGCTGTACTTGGAGCATACAAGTCGTTATCACAAGCTTCTGAACTAAAAAAAAAAATGATCAATCGATGCGAGGGTAACATTTTCACTTGTCTTTGAATAGGGGTTTCATGGTAAAGCAAATTTCTCCTTATTATGTGTTCTCACGGTTTGGCACCACTTTAGTGCAGTGTAACACTTAAATAAGTGCCTTCACGGCTTAAGGGGGGACGCGCCCTTTGAAAACCGAAAAATCGCGAAAAAGTCGATTTTTTGAAAACCACATACTTGGGCAGTATGACTCATAAACTGCCTCTACTGTAAATATCAATGTCTAATTCATCGCGAAAGTACGTCAAATAAACTTTATAACATGCCGCGGCAGCCGGCAAGCGGCGAGCGAGCGCCAAAAATACCCCAACTTCGCGCGCTCGCCATTTCCCAACCGCTCGGCCGATCGCCGCCATCTTGATGTTGTTTTGCTCGTGAATTCTCGCGCTTTTTTTTTTCGCCACCCGCGGCAGTGGCGGTGGCGCTCCGAGGCGGGAGTCGCTCACAATTGGGGGGCTCGCGGAAGCTTTCGAATGTCCCGCTGCCTGGATGCGAAGCCGCGATTGGACAAAACGCGCGCCTCTCGAGGGAATGGGGGAACGCGCAGCTCCTATTGGTTGCTGCGCGCGATGACGTAGCTACTTCTCCGGCATGCGCCGGCTCGTCGTCTGCACCGGCGCTTGCAATGCCGGCGTTCTTTGCGTGCCCCGTTTGCCATCATTCCGATCGGTCGTCACACGTGCTCCTCTATCTTTCACCGTCTTCACGAGACGATCTTCTACCGTCTTCACGAGCAATCTTCTACCGTCTTCACGAGACGATCTTCTACCGTCTTCACGAGACGATCTTCTACCGTCCTCACGAGACGATCTTCCGCCGTGTTCACGGGACGCGGATTGTTGCGCTGACGGTCACGATGGGCATTTCGAAGTTCAAGACTCGGCACGCGTTCGGTTCAAGAAAGCGTCAGCTGAAGCTCGTACGCATGGCGAAGCTCACCTGCACGCCCACGCGCGGCGACAGTTGCACCGATGCTTCCGCTTCATCTTTTCAAGACGAATGCGTCAACGCTTCTAGCGATGAGACTTCTACACCATCGGCACAAGGATCCGTCGTGACGACTGAGACTGGTGTTTCGTGCTCAAGTGCGCCTGGTGTGTCGCGCTCGCCAACCGCATTGATTCCGGCCCCGAACAGTGAGACCGCGTCGTTGACTGTGCACTTCCAAACACGTTTTCGGACGTGCGAGGAGTTGGCGACGGCGGAGAGAGAACGTGCTGCTGTGCAACGAAAGCTTGGCGCTATGCCAGCGACCGAGAGGAAGTTTCAAGCGATGATGCCTGAACCCGAAGCTGCCACCGCTACGACCGAAGGCGAGAGATATTTCCTCGTGCAAGGGGATGCCCTTAGCGACATGCTGTCCAAGACCCCGTGCCCGCGCTGCCTCGCGACCGGGATGAAAGTTCAAGGAGGCACCCAGCTTGGACTTGCCACGAAGCTTGAGCTGGTATGTCCACATTGTGGAATAGTTTCAAGTTCGTGGAGCTCTGCTCGTCAGAACGAGTCAAGGGCCTTCGACGTGAATATAAGAGCCATTACGGTCATGAAACAAATAGGGAAGGGACAGACAGCCCTCAACGACTTTTGGGCAACTATGAATGTTTCCCACCGTGGCCTGCACCACAGAACTTTCCAGAGGCACCTGAAGCAATTCAGAGAACCACAGCAACAGACCCTGGATAAATTCTATGAAGAATCGGCTTCTGCTGTGAAAAAGGTGTACAAGGAGATGGACCCATCTTTCTGCAAGGACATTACAGTGAACTATGATGGCACGTGGCATAGGCGCGGACATACATCTCACATTGGAGTTGGTGCAATCATCGAGTATCACACAAGCCTCATCTTGGATGCTGTAGTTTTATCGAATCAGTGTCTCGGCTGCCAGGTAGGACCGAAGCCTGAAGACGAGGGCTATGCAAGCTGGTTGAAGCACCATGTGTGCCAAAAAAACACTGATGCCAAGTCTGGGAGGATGGAGGTTGAAGCAGCTGTAACTCTGTTCTCACGTTCACTGTCCAAGCATAACCTCCGGTATACAACCATTGTATCTGATGGGGACAGCGCCACATTCTCTGCCCTTCAACAAGACAATGTTTATGGGCTAGTCCCTATTGTGAAAGAAGAATGCTTGAACCATGTCCGGAAGAGGATGGGCACAGCCCTACGTAATCTTGTGCAGAAAAGCGAACAGGCTCTGGGAGGGAAGGGCAGATTGACAAAAGCCCTTATTGATAAACTCACAGACTATTATGGCTGGGCACTGCGGAACAATTCAAACAATGTGGCTGCAATGCAGCGTGCAGTGATGGCGTCATATTATCACGTCACCTCAACTGACGAGGATCCTCACCATGACTTGTGCCCGGAAGGTGCAGACTCGTGGTGCCGTCATAATGCCTGCAAAGGGAATGGCGTGCCACCTCCAAAGCACAAATACAATCTTCCGGGCTACGTTGCAGAAGCGCTGCTGCCAGTCTACCAGCGCCTTTCGCAGGCTTCTCTACTGCAACGCTGCCTGGGAGCAAAGACGCAAAATGCATCGGAGTCATTCCATTCTGTCCTATGGTCCTTGATGCCCAAGGAGCAACATGCATCATTGATTGCTGTCGAGACAGCACTGCATGACGCAGTTTTGCGGTATAATGCCGGCTGCTACAGGGCCACCCAAGAGTTGTCGTCATCAGTGGGACTTCCACCTGGCCACCTAACCATTCAACGAGCTGCGGAGAAAGACTCTCTGCGTCTGAGAAAGGCTCAGAAACGGATGAATGAGAAGCAGGAAAAGCGGCAAAGAAAAAGAGAGCCTAAGGACACATCTAGCTACTCTGCAGGGTCATTTTAGACCATAATAAATGTTTGAAACTTTCGAAGTCAATTTTCTCAGAATGACTTTTTTGGCCAGTGAGGCTGCTTAGTCAGGTGATCTCTCTGGAACTGCTGGTCTGATTTCTATCAGGTTTTTTTTATTATGCACCTTAATAAATTGCCCAGGGCAAGACAAGCCCGCTTTTTCAATTTATTGTGTCTGTAATTTGTAATAATTAACTAAAACTTCTTTGATGAGAGCCAAATTGTGAACACTAAATTCAGTGCTCTGCTAACATTTTTTGGCAAGGAAATTTAAAAAAAGGGCTCTGTCTTGCCCTAAAGCACCTACCCAGGAATCATCATAGTGAATTTCACAGTGCTAGCACATTTTTCAAATTCTCCAGACCCTGACTAAGGGACCCATGTGGACTACCCTGATAAATAGCTGTAACTTGGGAACCAGTGAACATAACTGCATGAAACTTTGTGGTTATTCAAATGGCTTTGCTATTAATGTACACTGAAAATTTCATTAAGATATCTCAACAAACAAAAAAGTTGCCCATCGAAGGTAGCCTCCCCCCTTAACACCCCTCCATTGCGGAGAAACCACCTTTACAGAAATTTGCATGCAGGTTAATGTGCACCTATTTGTTTGAATAACCGAAGCCTTCAAGTATTCGCACAAGCCTAATGACAACAGCACAGGGCAGACTAAGGCAGCCTTGTTGTAAAAAAAATAGAAAAGCCTACCTTGATAGTGGCGTTTTTGAAGAGCAGCCCACATAGGAGAGCAAGTAGGAAGTCTGCGCGAACGTCGCGCTCGTGCAGCTCCTCAACAATCCCGTGAGAGATTCCCAGCAGATTGCTGTTGTGCTGCAAGTGGCGCAGCAGGATGCCCACCGTGCAGAAGAGCATGCCACTGCGGAAGCTCAGGAGCTGCTTTGAAAAGCGCACCTGGTATCCAACGGCGTCGCTCAACTGTGAAATTGCGAGAACTCTAGTTTTGGGGGGAGAAGGGGTTTACAGGTTGGGTTATTAACTTGTGTTTGCATTTGAGTGCCAACACATCGTCAAAACTAAGAAAATGGCAGTGGCTCAAAACAAAGTCACTACTGCAAAAAGTTTTAAGCTTGGTTTATTTTGCCACCCAAGGTACGAAAACTTCAGATGTGGTTTGAAAGGTGAGAAAAAAGCTACATATATGTAGCGTGACTGGCCCCAGCTCCCATTACCCAGCAGTGCACACTGTAGCAGAAGCGAATCAAAGCATATACAGAAAGCGTTTTTTAATTGAAAAACAAAGCGATTAAAATATACATATATAGTAGACAGACACTTTGGAGAAATAAACAAAACATATTCACAAAAGATAACAATAGTAACAATTTTTTATAATTACAAGTAAGATGGTGGGTACATGCAAAATTGTAACTAAAAAGCAAGACACCATGGAATAACAGGCAATTATACAAGAAGCAAGTGCAATTTATTGTTTGAAAGTACACGCAAAATTTTCGTAGTTAGAATAAATTTATTTAACATTTGAAAGACGCTGGACTGCAACAGCTGCAAACCATAGTTTGTTCGCGGTCATGGTACATGCCAGAGTTCTGCGTGCCTCAAGGCTGCAGGTATGAAAGAGTTATCAAGTTATTTCTGTTCTTATGTATATCAGATCTTGTGGAAGATAGTAGCTTAAGTTCATATATCTTGCCTAGCTTTAAAATTTCAAATTTAGTGAATAACTGAGATGTGTGTGCACCATATGGCTGTTTGAGTATCGCTCGCACTGCATTTTTCTACATTATAATGAGTTTATACAAAGCTTTCTTAGAACAATTTCCCCACACAAGATGACAGTAGCCCAAGTGCGATTTGAACAAAGCAGTGTATACAAAATGGCTGCGATAGACGGAGAAAATGCATACACTTTTTCAGCACCACCTAAAGCTTTCGAAAGTTCAGTGCGAAGGTAGTCAGTGTAGTGGTCCCAAGGCATACATTCCTTAAAAATTACTCCTAGTGTTTTAGCTGTAGAATATAATTCAATGACAGAGTGATTGAACTGTAGGACGTCTCCCGAAGTTGATATCGATTTCGAGCAGAATAAAACAGCTTTTGTTTTTAAAGGGTTGATTATTAGGGAGGTTCTGAATGACTACTCATTTACTTTTCCAGTATATGATTTTCACACTCTGCCATGGCATTAGCATCCGTTCAAGCTCAAAATATACTGGTGCTGTCTGCACACATGATGTAATCACGCTGTGCTTTCGAACATTTGCAAGATCATTTATATAGATAATGAATAGGAGCGGCCGCAAGATACTGCCTTGGGCAACACCATATTTCACGGGCTGTTAACGATTCTTGGTCAACACAGACTAACTAAAAAGTAAGGAGGCACAGCAGCGAAACTACACTCACCACCCATTACTGTGAACCCTCATAAAAGAAAACATAAAGGGACCAGCAAAATATGTTGAAAAGTCAACAGGAGTTTCATTTACTGGGAGATAAACAGGGGTGTCGCATACAAGTATGCAACCAATTACATCAGAGGCAATTGTTGCATTTAAGCAGCAGTACCGTTTAACAGATTTCCGTTCCCTGAAAGTGCACTGTATAATGTAGTCACATCTGAAAAAAAAAAAAAAAAAAAAGCTTGCAGGGTGTTTTAGCTTTGCCGTCAAAAACACAACACAATAGTACAGTTGCATTGTATTCACATCTGCTCATTGGCTAGCATAGCTTTGCTTTTGGCTGAACATCTGAAAGGGACACTAAATTGGAACAACGGCAAGGTCTCCACTGACACACGAGACTCTGAGAACTCTAATGCCCTATGTTTCACTATCATAGGTTCATTACTAGCCTGGAAAATCGTGGTTGAAGATTCTCTTGAAGATTTCACACTAAAATTTCCACGTGAGACGTCGGAAATTTCAAAATGAATGCATGGTGTTTTCGTAGCATTGACTCGACGAGACTTTCTAAAACTCTGTAAGCTAAGTCTATGGCACCCACAGATTGCAATGTCCAATAGACTCTCAATAATTCAAACTATGTTAATTTATTCTTTTGGCTGATTCCAACAAAATTCAATTTTTTGGTTGGACCTCTATTCTTTCAATGTATTTAAAAGCCTGTTAGTTCAAACTCCATCTTTTGGTTAATTCATACTTTTTGCAGTTTCATACAAGAAATTATCAGCTGCTTTCTCACTACTATTTGAAAATTAACATGCTTATATAATCTTAACAGCCTACAAATAAAAACAAGCACACAAGGGCTTCAAGGAAAACGGCTTTGCTAGTAAACAAATGTTTGAGACAAAGCGCACAGTTGGTAAACCGTGATGCTTCTTATCTGGTATAGAGAGCTTTCTCCTGAAGGCACACACCTCTAGCAAAGAAGCAGTTGGTGATTCCCAATTTCTTTAACAAGGTTTCATCAGCCGTAAATGGCCAATAAACATGTGGACCTTACACCTCTGCTATTTGTTCATTGTGTGCAGTTAGGGTTTAATAATACTTAAAAAATTTTTTATATGTGATAAAATAAATGCCTAATTATAATTTGTGACATCGCCTCACCAAGAGTCATCTATCTGAGAACTTCTAATAATTCAAACTTTTTGATTCAGATGCCCTTTCGAGTTTGAATGAGTGAGAGTTGACTACACTTCATTCTTATTGACTGCAAGCTAATTAGGACCAAGTAGACGCCTTCGAAATTTTTTATGCCATGGTGTTTGGTGTAGAAATCTCATCACCACCCAAATTTCCTTTTCACGCGTTTACTCACTAAGTTCCGTGTCGTGGTAAGAGTGTGTATTTGCGATTGTGACCTTGTACTTCACTAATAAGCGAAAAATCGGTTTGCTCTTAGTATTCCTTCAAACATGGCATGAGGAAAGGTACCTCTGTGCATGTAGTACTCATCGTTTACAACTATTCTAGACCGATTACAGCAAGTAGAGCTGCAAAGAACCAACTACACCCAAGCCCCCCCCCCCCTCCTTTTTTTTTTTCCGAATCCTTGAAGCACCCACTATTTGCCCAGAAGGCAACATACACACCAGAACACTGTTGACGCTATTGTTAATGATAATTACTTGATTGATTGATTGATATGAGGGGTTTAATGTCCCAAAACCACCATATGATCAAAAGAGATGCCGTAGTGGAGCGCTCCCGAAATTTCAACCACCTGGGGTTCTTTAACCAGCACGCAAATCTAGCACACGGGCCTACAACATTTCCGCGTCCATCAAAAATACAGCTGCAGCAGCCGGGATTCGATCCCGCGACTTGCGGGTCCGCAGCCGAGTACCTTAGCCACTGGACTATCGCAGCGGGAGATAATTACTTACACTGAAGCCTCATCATAGGAAAATTGCATCTTCCTCAAAAATAGGTTTGTTATATCCAAAAATTCATTATAAAGGTATATTCATGACACTATATCTAGCGCAAGACCAGTCTTCATTTACTATGTTATAAACAATATGTCGTTATATCCGGAATTCATTCTATCGACGTTTTAGTGTATCTTTAGGTGCATTTAATAGATAGGCAGCCAGAAAATTATTGCCACGAAATCATTGCGCAATTAGCATGCTTTCAAACCTTGAGCGAATTTACTCTTCTGCCATGCAATATTACATGTGCTAGAAAAATTCCTCACACTCTACAACATTCGTATTATAATGTTTATTTTTTTTTTTTGCCCTTCCAAGACGGCTTCAAGCCCTGGCATGGCTCTATGGTGTAACACATGCTAGCCAAGCAGGAGACCTGGGTTCGATTCCCTGTAGGGCAAAGTTCTTTGTATATTTGTATCTATCTCGATTTTTCGGTCACCACCAACGAAGCCAAAACCAGAATTTCTGCAAAACGATATCTTTAAAACTTTTGCCAGTTAGTCTGAAAATATGGCATAAATGTATGTCCAAAAATATGCCATACATGTGTATTTGTACCACTAAATCTACAAGAGGACAACTTTTATTTACTTAGATTAAATAGATCATACTGAATTTTTACATTCGTTATACTTAGGTCTGAGCGATAACACAAAGGGCAACAATTGTTTGTTAATATGTTGCACTGCCTTGTTAAAACGTCATCGATATTTACACCACCTAATACAATCTTTTTAAACCTGAAAGTTTCCTAATTGAGGTTCACTCATATGCACCAGATCATGCCTGCACTTTACGTCAAATGCCACTTATTTGTACGGGCATCCTGTAACACTAATCGGCAAGAAATATTATAAACCCGGGACCAATGCTTTCCCACTGTGGCCGCTCTGCTACCTCAGCCAAACAGGACGCTTAAACATTGAAGCGAGATTCAACAGCCTGAAGTAGGCTATGCTGAATATGGCAATCTTAATTTAATGTTGAGCTCGTTAAACAGCACATTTGTAACGACATGAAGCAGAACTCTGATAGAGAACCTGAAATCCTGAGCATTAGCGTGCGAGTAGTTCCACATTTGTGTAAAACAAGTTACTGATATTTCTTGTAAGCACATCCTTGTATTTTTGTCATCTAGAATTTTATTGAAAAGTATTTGATCGTGAAGATGAGCGAAGGAAACGCCCCAGAGGACGCACTGCCAGAGTGAACGATTGATTACTGCAAACTACACAGCTTAAAGGTATCCAATGAATAGCTTGTATAGTCACACTTCCCATCACACATATTCAGTAGCGATAATCGTATACGGATATCTATAACTTGACTGCCAACTTTTTGCGTGCATTACTGTACTTTGCACAGCTCAAGCTATTGAAGGTTTTTTTGCGAATATGAATAGTTTCTTACCTGCAAAACTACAAGGATGGTTATTAACATTACAAAACTAGCAAACAAATCATAAGCTTTGTGATAAACCCTTATAGTTAAGGCAGATGCAGTACCTCACAGCACACGCTCGACGTGGAAGCACAGTCTTGCGAAAAGAAACGCAAGCAACCGAGAAGACTTTCCAAATGCAGTTTTCGTTTGAAGTTTATCCACTAACAAAATCCTACCTGCCTAATGGAGCACATGCAGACACTGGCCTTCTTGACATAGTCCCTTTTATCCTATGTTATTGCATTGACTATGTTATTGCATTTTCGCCACGGTACTGACACTTGTGCTTTCCATAACAGCTGGCCATCTGCGAAAAGGAGATAAGATTTCAGAGATCGATTCCATCACGAGCATATATATTCGAAAGTCCCACGCACGCCTCCGTCAAACGGCTTACGAAAGCCTTCGGGTAACGCCTCAAGAAACGACCAGAATATCGATAAAATCGTTCGATAAATTGATATTCGAGTACTGCTGCCGAAGCTTTACATAGTAAATTTTCAAAGCTCACCCAAGACGACCTTGCAAACAGAAAGACAGTGGCCGGATCCGCAATGCTTCGCCATGAAGGGATCCGAGGAAGCCAGGATATTGGTCGGATTGATGGCGTCTGGAAGAGATGAATAATTAAACCATTCTATCAGTGGCCTCGAAACTGCCGCACAAAATTTTTACCGGTGTTTTCGCCCTGCGGTAGCTCGGCGTCTCCAATACTACTCAGCGCATCGCCTGAGCTAAGCGTCGTGCTTTCTTCGCATGGGATCATCGAGCCTCTTCTACCTGCCCTGACATGGTGCAGGCTTGCATGCACAGACTACGCAAATTCGAAATTGTTTCTCCTGTTCTTCCAGAACTGAATGCAGAAGAGTGCCGCAAAGAAGTAATGGCTGAGGCAGGTTCAAATCCTGTATCTCTAGCCGTATCCACAGGATGTATTTTATTAGAATGTTGAGAGACTGTTCCAGCAGCAAGCTGTGCCAGATAACTAGTGCACAGAAATGTAGACACTCTGGACTGCTTTGTGTCTTCTTATGCCCAAACTAAAATTACATAATTATTTTTTTTAAATAAGTTGCATTTCACACTTTCAACTCTTCAGTACCCAATGCTATTTTCTGTATTCTAGTGAATATTCAGTTCATTGAACTTTCAGTTAATTGAACTATTTGTTCGGGTCCCTCAAGGAGGCCGAATTTTCAGGCACTAAAAATAGAGTTTAGACGCTCTTAGACCAAAATTACTATTCGCTTCAAATTCGCTTTGACGCTAAAATACACTATTCACACAAGCCCAGTAGCAACATATGTAGGAAATGGAGTAAAACGCACCCTGATACACATTCGAGTAGACACAGGGATTAAGCTTCTATCGTTTTTCAATTAACTGACGTGTGCGTAAATATTGTGCAATTTTGATTTGCACCGACCAAGCTCCCGCTTTTGACACCATAATTTTAGTCTTTGACTGGGTGCTGAGGCCTTTATTCTGGTGGCTTCTTGTGGCTGCGTGGTATTTCTTTCTGAAACTTTTTGTGGCTGTGCAGCTGTGCAGATGCCCGTGGCATTGGTGTGCCTGCAAAAAAAAAAAAAAAAAGAAGCAAAGCAAAGAAAAAGGGCACACATTTACAAGTGCAGCAATCGAAATAAAGATTTACATCATTGGACAACATCAGAGGACAGTCATTGCCAGTATTTTTGAAAACCGGTGACAACATGGGGCCAAGAACATATATAAAAAAAAGAGAGACCTGCAAAAAAAAAAGTTTGTAAAGCAACTCTGCATGTCGTAAGGTGATGACAAGATTGTAGCGTACAAGAGAAGAAGCTCGCGTGAGTCAGCTCCAGTTCATGACAATGTATAACACAGACCATGAGCAATTAGAAGTCGGCAATTTTTACAGAGAAAGCCGTCATGAGATCACAAGAAGGGTCGCGGGCACCGTAGCTGTTCGCCGCCAGTGTTCGTAACCACTCTTGTTGCAAAATTATTTTAAAAAAACAATGACAATAAAAATACAGTCTTTTGCAAACTCACCATAGGCAGGCTTCATGCCGTGAAAGGAATCGCATTGTGTTTAATAAAGTGCTTTAGAACAGCTAAGGAACAGCTAGGCGTCGGACAATGCGAATTGCATAACGAGTCGGTCGTCAAATGGTACAACCCATTACGATAGCACTAGGCATAACTCTTCATCGTCGTTAACCACAGCATAAAAAACTACACAAAATTCCTTGCAAGTGTGTAGCAAATAAGTACCACACTTCTCCGAATAATGAAGAAGGATGACATAATTAATGCCTGCCTACATCACAATGATTAGGTGATTGTGTAGTGGGTACCCTGCAAGAGTGTTGCAGGGTACCCCTAATGTGTTGCACGCTATCATGACAATAGGATACTCAGCCAGAAAGACCAGTGCAAGGTCTTCGTATTTCAGGCACTTGTTGCATCCATATTTAAACTCTCTTTAGCGTGCACAGAACACAGACAAAAATGTTAGAGGCACACGGGCGTACACGTGCCTCGATCTTTCTCGTCTTTGTCTTCTGTGCACACTCAGAAAAGTTTATATACGAATACATACCAACCCAGCCACCTATCAGTTTTCGTGCAATCTGGTTGAATGGCTGGCTTATGAGGTGACACATGAAAATCTGTGTATCCACATCTACTGAGCCGCTGCGGTGGCAGGAGACACGGCCCTTTTAAAGCAAGTGGTAGGGTCAGAAGTTTATAGGTTCCTGAACCGCATTCTGGAGTAATCATCAAAGATCTCAGTATCGGAGTTTAGTTTCACACGAAAATCGTTTGCCACAAAAACTTTTCGAATCCGTCAAAAACGAGCAAAGTCGCGGAGATTGGTCCCATACTACTTCGAGCGCCATCTCTTCTCTCTCGCCTTGACGAAACCCGCTGGAAACTACAGAGAGGTGATGGCACAGGGGAAGAGGTTACATAGGTGCATCATGACCTTGAGTGTGTCATAAAATGCAATCTTCCTCTCCTGTTGGGATTCCCAGGCACACTAGTGTGTAATGTTTGCAGACCTGAGTGCAGCTGCGACACCCCATGGCAAGATGTGCACCTGATCTAAACGCTGCTCTTGGTTCATTGTTGACTATTAAGCAATAGCAAGCTATATGTTCAGTGACGCCGAAGGGCAGGCGCTGGCAACTTCTGTATAAAGACAGCCTCTGTATGAAACGACTGTGTATGAAAAGAGAGCTCCTGATGAAATGGCAACTTCATGCTGTGTTTGTAGGCTCTCCTTGTTACACACAACTGCAAGATTTGTCCAACCTGTTCATAGTGTATGCTTTCTGAATGAACGGAGGCTACTTATTGAAAGCCGTACCATACCAGACCGAGAAATTTGGAAAAAAAAAAAAAAAAAAAAACAGTGAGGCCTTTAGACTGGTCTGTACAGCAGCTCAGGTATTCTTCACAAATTTAAACAAACGCTTACCGTTGTGGTTCGGGAAGTCAACAGTATCCCCAATTCGAAAGGGTAACGGTGTCCCATTCCGGGCGGTATTTAGATCCAGTGAAGTGCCTTTAGAAGATGTTTTGAGAGGACAAAGTTCACCAGCAGCTTCTAGGGCTGGCCCTTGTTTATTGTTCTTCAGCACACGCAGTTTCTGCAAGGAAAAGAGAGAGAACGCCACAATCTGAGATTTGGACTTCACACTAGAGCACTGTACGAGCTCGGCCTGGCCGAATCGGGCCGAGTAAAGCATTGTTGGATTGGGCCCGGTTGAGCTTCGGGCTCGAGTCAAGCCTTAGTGAAGTCCGTATTAGGCCCGGCTTTCATACACAAGGTGTTTTATGAAATTGGTCCAATATTTTTGAAAAACTAAAAAAAGGAGGCATCGGCATTCTACCTGCGGTGTTCCCTTTACTTCGGCAGAAGGCATCTTCAGATGTGTACAAATAATAATTACGGCAGTCATTAGAAAAATTAAAGCAATTAAATCTTCAGAAAATTTAGAATAATTATTTCTTCATTGAGGGTGTTTTCAAAGGGAAGCTGTTTTTAAAGTTTGAATAAATTAACAGATAAGTAAGTTACATCAAAGCTGGAAACATGAGCCCTTACTCCTGTAAAAATATAATGTATACAGTTGCATGCGGTGATCCTTGGTGTCTGCAAACGACCAACCTGCCCGCATCGAACAGTTTCGCAAGCTGGATAGTTGCTAGGAAACTATGCACCGTCGTAACAGGGATTAAGACACAGGGATTAAGCTTCTATCGTCTTTCAATTAACTGACATGTGCGTAAATATTGTGCAATTTTGATTTGCACCGACTAAGCTCCCGCTTTTGAGACCATAATTTCAGTCTTTGTCTCGGTGCTTTGGCGTTTATCTGAAACTTTTTGTCACTGTGCAGCTGTGCAGGTGCACGTGGCATTGGTGTGCCTGCAAAAAAAACAAGCAAAGCAAAGAAAAAGGGCACACATTTACAAATGCAGCAAACGAAATAAAGATTTACATCATTGGACAACATCAGAAGATGGTCATTGCTGGTATTTTTGAAACCTGGTCACAACATGCGGCCGTGAACATATAAAAAAAAGTTTGTAAAGCAACTCTACTTGTCGTAAGGTGTTGACACGATTGTACCGTACAAGAGAAGAAGCTCGCATGAGTCAGCTCCGGTTCATGACAAAGTATAACCCAGACCATGAACAATTAGAAGTCGGCATTTTTTACAGAGAAAGCTGTCATGAGATCACAACAAGGGTCGCGGGCATCGTAGTTGTTTGCCGCCAGTATCCGTAACCACCCTCGTTGCAAAATTATTTAAAAAAACAATGTCAATAAAAATACTAAGGACAAACTCCGTTGCAAACTCAACAAAGGCAGGCTACATGCTAGGAAAGAAATCGCATTATGTGTAATAAAGTGCTTTAGAATAGCTAAGGAACAGCTAGGCGTCACACAATGCGAATCGCATAACAAGTCGGTCGTCAAATGGTACAACCCATTACAAGAGCACTAGGCGTAATTCTTCACCATCGTTAGCCACACCATAAGAAAACTACACAAAATTCCTTGCAAGTGTGTAGCAAATAAGTACCACACTTCTTCGAATAATGAAGAAGGATGACATAATTAATGCCTACCTACATCACAATGATTAGGTAATTGTGTAGTGGGTACCCTGCAAGAGTGTTGCAGGGTACCCCTAATGTGTTGCACGCTATCATGACAATAGGATACTTAGCCAGAAAGACCAGTGCAAGGTCTTCGTATTTTGAGGCACTTGTTGCTTCCATATTTAAACTCTCTTTAGCATGCACAGAACACAGACAAAAATGTTAGAGGCACACGGGCGTACATGTGCCTCGATCTTTCTCGTCTTTGTCTTCTGTGCACACTCAGAAAAGTTTATATACGGATACATACCAACCCGGCCAGCTATCAGTTTTCGTGCAATCTGGTTGATTGGCTGGCTTATGAGGTGACACATGAAAACCTGTGTATCCACATCCACTGAGCCGCTGCGGTGGCAGGAGATGTTGGCTTTTAATGCAAGTGGGAGGGTCAGAAGTTTATAGGTTCCTGAACCGCATTCTTGAGTAATCATCGAAGATCTCGGTATCGGAGTTCACACGAAAATCGTTTGCCACTAAAATTTCTCGAATCCGTCGAGAACGAGCAAAGTCGTGGAGATTGGTCCCATAGTACTTCGAGCGCCATCTCTTCTTTCTCGCCTTGACAAACCCGCTGGAAACTACACAGGGGGTGATGGCACAGGGCAACAGGTTACATAGGTGCATCATGACCTTGAGTGTGTCATAAAGCACAATCTTCCTCTCCTGTTGAGATTTCCAGGCACATTAGTGTGTAATGTTTGCAGACCTGAGTGCAGCTGCGACACTCCAAGGCAAGATGTGCACCTGATCTAAACGCTGCTCTCGATTCATTGTTGACTATTAACCAATAGCACGCTATCTGTTCAGTGGCGCCGAAGGGCAGGCGCTGGCAGCTCCTGTATGAAGACAGCCTCTGTATGAAACGACTGTGTATGAAAAGAGAGCTCCTGATGAAATGGCAACTTCATGCTGTGTTTGTAGGCTCTCCTTGTTACACACAACTGCAAGATTTGTCCTACTTGTTCATAGTGTACGCTTTCTGAATGAACAAAGGCTACTTATTCAAAACCACACCATACCTGACCGAGAATTTCAAAAAAAAAAAAAAAACAATAAAGCAGTGAGGCCTTTAGATTGGTCTGCACAGCAGCTTAGGTATTCTTCACAAATTTAAACAAACGTTTACCGTTGTGGTTCGGGAGGTCAACAGTGTCCCCAATTCGAGAGGGCAACGATGTCCCATTCCTGGTGGTATTTAGGTCCAGTGAAGTGCCTTTGGAAGATGGTTTGAGAACACAAGTTTCACCAGCAGCTTTTAGGGCTGGCGCTTGTTTAATGTTTTTCAGCACGCGCAGTTACTGCAAAGAAAACAAAGAGGACGCCACAACCTGAGATTCGGACTTCACACTAGAGCACTGTACGAGCCCGGCCCGGCCGAGTCGGGCCGGTTAAAGCATTTTTGGATAGGGCCCGGGTGAGCTTCGGGCAGGGGTCGGGGCTTAGTCAGGTCCGTATTAGGCCCAGGTTTTATATACAAGGTGTTTCAAGAAATTGGTCCAATATTTTTGAAAAACTACAAAAGAGAGGCATCGGCATTCCACCTGCGGTGTTCCCTTTACTTTGGTAGAAGGCATCTCCAGATGTGTACAAATAATAACTATGGCAGTAATTAGAAAAATCAAAGCAATTAACTTCAGAAAATTTAGAACAATTATCTCTTCATTGAGGGTGTTTTCAAAGTGAAGCTGTTTTCAAAGTTTGAATGAATTATCAGATAAGTAAGCCATATCAAAGCTGGAAAAATGAGCCCTTACTCCTGTAAAAAAAATATAATGTATCAGTTGCACGCACAGACACCAAGGAAAGATAAATTTCCTTGGTGTCTGCAAACGACCAACCTGCTTGCGTCGAACAGTTTCGCAAGCTGGATAGTTGCAAGGAAACTATGCACCGTCGAAACAAACTTGAACTGAGTCGAGGACGACGTGTCGTACTCGCGATTGTTGATATTTAGTTTTCTCATTGCGACGGGTATTCTGGGTTCAATGTGTGCTCATTATGCCCATACGTCAGTTTTAAAATAAAGCTACTTTTATAGATCCACACTTTCACACTAAGTGCGTCTGTTTTTTTATACAAACGTGCAACAAAAAAGTTCATTTTACTTGTGCCGAACGTGTTTTGTCTTACTGAGAAATCAGTCAGCTTAACTTACGCCTCTTCAGAAAAAACGAACAAAATTTAATAACATTCACAAAATTTTATGGCCACAATGGCCAAGATGCCAGTGGATCTGAAAAAAGGCACGAGCGCGTTGCGCATACATGCGAAGTGTTGAAAGTGGAGCTTGTGTGGCAACCTTCCTCCTCTAAATATTTCGTCCTATCTCTCTATTTTGGGACCTCACCAGTGACGTCATGAAAGAATTTTTCTGTTCATGATTTATTTCTAGTAGGATGCTCGGCAACCGCCTGTGGTAAAAGCAACCCAGCCGCTGCCGGGAGTGAATACATGGGAAGTATAGGAAGTTTCCATCCCGTGGAAGTCTTCTCAGAATTGTCTAAAGCGGATTTTTTTAAATGCGCCACGTAATAAATGACGCTTGCAGGAGACTTGTTACATTTACTCGGCAAACCCGGCTTGCATGCAATTTCTGTAGACTCAAACTATAAATGTATGCCATTTTTTTCAATTTATGGGTGTAATATATTTAGTAGTCATTCTCTGAAATGAAAAAAAAAAAGACAGGTTTTCGTGCTTAGCACTGCGTACATGGTACAGCCCAATTATATTTTAAGTAACCTCGAATTATTTCCCGGACGTGTTACAGGCGTAATTACCCTAAAGTACACAGAATATACCAGCTCAATATTCATGACCCTCAAAGAAGTTCTCACGACAGTCTAGAAAATATCTTGTTTGCAGCAAGTATCGTCACATTTACCAAATATTGAACAGTGCCTTGTTTACGCTCCAGGCATAATTGGCTGAAACAGGCGCGGCCGGGTAAGGGCCGTATTTAAAAAACGACGGGCCGGGCGGGCCGGAGCATGAACTTTTCGGGTCAAGCGGACTCTGGCCGGAAAAATCTGCCCGTGCAGAGCTCTACTTCAGTGTCATGTACCACTACAACAAGTTTAGAGTGATGTTTTAATGCAAGAAAAACATGAGTATTGACCAGAGAATCCGTTTAGGACTTGCTGCTTCGCAGTGCGAATTGAGCCATGAATAGAAGGTTCAGGGTAAATTGATTGCTTGTATGATAAGGTTCAGGATGAATTGACAGCTTGCACATAAAGTCGCGACGCACAACACTGCTTTAAAATGGCACATTAGACAACGTAAAGGCAGTATAATCACACAGCGACTAACCTGCTTTAGCTAACTAAAGACTCCAGAAGTAAATAAAGTGGCGCCATTCGTGTCAGTCTGCTGGCTATTCATCTCCGCTGTGCTTGCTAATGCAAGTGCCATCCTCGCGTTTCGTTTTGCCTGTGCCCCATGGCTACCGAAGCAAGTGCACGCCCCACAATGACACTGCCATACCCCTCTCCAGTGTTCCGGGAGGAGTAATGCCTGTGTGGACAGTTCTCTGGCCGACACCATAGAGGCACTACTGCAGCTGCTGGGAGAGGAGGCAGAGGCGAAAGGACGCTACTCTGTTTTTGTGGGGGGAGCTTTGGCCTCGGCGTGACAACGATGTTGCTGAAACATGATAGGGCCTTGAAGATTGATTGATTTGTGGGGTTTAACATCCCAAAACCACTATTTGATTATGAGAAACGCCGTAGTGGAGGGCTCCGAAAATTTTGACCACCTAGGGTTCTTTAACGTGCACCCAAATCTGAGTACACGGGCCCACAACATTTCCGCCTCCATTGGAAATGCAGCCGCCACAGCCGGGATTCCATCCCACGACCTGCGGGCCAGCAGCCGAGTACCTTAGCCACTAGACCACCGTGGCGGGGCAACAAGATAGGGCCTGTGTGCATGAATGACGAAGGAGCCAGCATGCATTGTACTGATTAGTTCGCATCCCACCACGTTGGTGCTCCGCCGTAGCCGTTTCAGTGACGTCAGTGCAAGCCACCCATACATGAAGATGCACGAAGTAGCTGATCTGGCACTACTTTTGCGGCAACCTTTAGAGTGAAAAAAGGCTTAGGAAATTTAGTCCACCCATTTGTGTATGACACCACGAAAGAAATACACACAAATAACTGGGAAACGAAGCTTTCCCAATGAGGAAAAAGCCCATCCCAATCTGGGATTCGAACCAGGGACCAATGCCTTTCCACTAGGCCACTCTGATATCTCAGCCAAACAGGACGCTTAAACATTGCAGCGACAGCCAACAGCCTGAAGCACACTGTGTTGAATATGGCAATTTGAATTTTGGAGTTGAGCTCGTACATTTGTAACGACATGAAGCAGGACTCTGATATAGAACCTAAAAGCCTGAGCACTAGCGTGCGAGTAGTTCCACATTTGTGTCAAACAAGTTACCGAAATTTCTAGTATGTAAGTACATCCTTGTATTTTTGTCATTTAAAATTTCATTGAACAGCAATTGATCGTGAAGATGTGTGACAGAACAGCTACACAGCACGCACTGTCAGACTGAACGATTGATTACTGCAAACTACACATGTTAGAGGAATCGAATGAATAGCTTGTACGGTCGCATTGGCCATCACACCTATTCAGTAGCGATGATCGTAAGATATCTATAACTCGATAGCCAACTTCTTGCGTGCATTACTGTACTTATGCACAGCTCAATCTATTAATTGCTTTTTGTGAATATGAATCGTTCCTTACCTTCAAAGCTACAAGCACGATTATTAACATTGTAAAATTAGCAAAAAAATCATAAACTTTGTAATATAAACCCTTATGATTAATGCTGATGCGGTACCCCACAGCGCACGCTCGATGCAGAAGCACAGCCTTGCGAAAGAAAAGGCAAGCAACGAAGAATACGTCCCAAATACACAGTTTTCCTTTTAAAGTGTAGCATGTTAATGAATTATTATCTGCAGAACGTCTGGAGCACATGCGGGCACTGGCCATCTTGATAGTGTTTTCTATTTGCTGTTATTGCATAAACTGACAGTTCTCTGGGCCACGGAGCGCGTGTAGTGTCGGCAGGTGACACCAGACGACCTGTCGCCGGCCTGGAGCAAAAATCGACGGGCGCCGGCAGGGCCCGCGAGCGAAACAGCGAGTCCTGTTTCGCCGACACTATAACATGGCTATGAGGATGGGATGCCAAGGCCGATCCACTGCCGCCGCAACTTCACGACTCACCACCACCTCCGCCATAGCTCGGAGCTCCTTCGCCGGCTCTACTCCCGAACTTTACTTTATTCAGGAGCCAGTCGGCACCTCTTGTTGACTCTCAGACGAGATCTTCCGAAGTGCGGACGCGAATCCACTGCTGGACTCACTGTTGTAGAAGCTCGTCGCTTTACGTAGGTTTCCTTCACGGCCAGTACGTCCCACACGGTGCACATGCTCGTCGATTGACTTTGGCATGGCGCACATCCTTGATGTCCAAGCCTCGGGCAGCCACTGCAGTAACCACAATGACCGAGCAGGTGCCCGGTTGTTGCCATGAATTTTGCTTGGAAAGCACCACAACTACAACATATTCCTGGGGCTGTGGTGCGGGGGACAATCCAACGCTGCACCGGCAGGTTCTAGCTGGGGCAACGCCAATGGTACAGCCAGCTCTGCCTGGAACAACAAAGGTGCGGATGACAAAAACAATGGTGCAGGCACGGTGGCTTCGTACGACCCCTGGTAGGAAGAGTGCTGTCCCTCGATGGTGCCAAGCTCGCGTTTCGCGAAAGCACTTTTGATGACGGCCAGTGGAGGCTGAAATTCTCAATATTCAGTTCAATATTTATTGTATGATTGGTGCATAATGGGACGCGGACGCAATCTATACGCGTATTCGTAAATAATGTACGAATTTTCTGAATGCGTTGTTTATGCGCTTATAAGATTTTTTAACGTATTGACGCATGTTTATGGTTTCAGGTTCCAACTATACACTTAATAACCCAAGTTCCACGTTGTGTAGGATGTTTTCAATATTAATAAAATAAGAATTATCATGCGAAACATGCGAAAGAAATGACGCTTTAGATATCTACAGAGCCGTCCACTTCTACCGTGAACACCGCGCCGTGTGTCGGCGCTCCGCGGAGCTCCTCGGTCGGGTGCTTCGGAAACTAACGCGCAAACGCAAAGACAGCTGTAGACGGGGCCTACGATGTAGGAATATTCCTACACCATGGCGGGGCCTTCGCCACGTCGTCTGCTAGAGGGCGGCTGCTCAACCGCATTGCGCCTGCTTTGCGGTGAAGCAAGCATCTCTTGTTATGTGCGCACACAAATTGAGAAGCCGGCACAGTCCTCGAGAGGCGAAGCGACTGTGCGTTTTCTGCAAGCAATCGTACAAGTAATAAACCTCGCCCCATACATGAGCAAAACTTTCAAGCCGCGCTGCCACTGATAAAGCTAGGTTATTCGCCGGAACCGTGAGAATATTCCCACACCTCACACGACTTTTATGATCAGCCCAAATGTGGGCGCTGCAAAAAGCACAATAAAAATAAACTGGGTGTATCATGTCAGGTATTAAGTGTGAACGCTGCAGCATTGCACCAGCTACAATGCACTGTTATTGAAAAGAACTCATACAAGAGTGCATAATCATGATTTAGTCTGATCTGGTCAAAAAGTGAAAAAAAAAAGAGAAGTTCTGTTCAAGCTTATGTGAAATTAAAAATAAAATGTTGGGACATTTAGAAATGCCTTTCAGATAGCTCAACTGTTGTAATTAGATAATTATATTAGATTATTTAGAAGCGGGTGGCATCACCATGAGATTCGATCACCGCCCTCATCCTATGAGGAAGAGAGGCATACAAGGCGTCAAATGTGTGAACGTTCGCCCTGACTTCCTCCCACTAGTCTTGTACTGTTGACCACGGGTTGTTCGAAGACAAGCCATGCAGGCTGTGGGTGCACAACGCTGCCTTAATGTTTCCTCTTATGTTCTCAATGATGTTCATGTCTGCGGATTATGGTGGCCAGTCCAGCACAGCAACTCCACGATCTTGCAGGAAAGAAGAAGTCAGCTTGGACACGTGTACTGGGGAGCGGTCTTGTTGAATGATGCAGTCTCCATCTAGAAACACTTCCCCCAAAAGAAATGACAACGCCCCGTCGTCAGATTGGAGCAGTAGCTCTCAGCCGTGAAACAGCCATGCACCCTGACGAGAGGACCGAGGCCATCCTTCGCGATTGCCCCCCAGACAGTCACCGAACTTCAGCCACTGGCGGCTACTCGCTGTATGTATCGCGCCATATATCTGCAGGAAATGAACAAGTATAGCTCATGATAGAAGAGACTCCGAGGGCAAACCAGATTCCCATAAAAATAGAGACAGTGAGCTTTAGCAGACTAGGCCTGAGATGCCATAGCCGCCGACCATTTGGCCTGCCGGTCGTTTACAGTGGTTTCCGGGCGTGCTTCCCGATATCTGTGAGTCACTCGTGCATCAACTTTCAAATTGAAAGTCGCCTTCACGGGTTACCTCATCAGTTGAGATAGAGCTACGAAGAATTTTCAATAAAACGTTCCTAATATACATATACTTTTCGTCACTCGTACCAGCAAAATGCAATTAGATAAGGGTTTTAGATAACATTGTTTGGTGTTCTAGATAGCAACGAAAAATTAAAAGGGCTGTTTTCAGTGTCTAATAAACTCTAATGAATTACCTTCCTGTCAAATATCACTCGCTCCTTGCATTAACCGAGAGAAGATTTCTGACAATATTTAGCTGCTAACTTGGAATCAATAAAGTATTACCAGTACCTGCACAGTCATATTACAGGTAACTAGCGCTGCTAAAAGCCTCAACTGAAATTCACACAAACACGACTGCTTTTTGAAAGCTTAAGAGCACTGCTTTACATACTGCGTGTTCATGGGGTGCCAAACTCGTGTTCTCTGATCCCACCGAGTCCTGAAAGTGGACTGGTCCGTGAATACCATGCGGTTCCAGTGAGATGCAGACCAGTTAGCGTGATCTTTAGCAAACTGGAGTTGCTTTGCCTTGTTCTCAGCTCGCATGAGCGGCTTCCATTCGGTTCCAAGTTCCGCTTCGTAGAGGTGGCGCTTGATGATTGTAGCCAAAACATAGTTTTCGGCTGTTCTACCACGGCTGCAACAATTCGCAAGTCTTCGTCCTTTGTAGTCACCCGGCGACAAGGCTGCTGAGGGGCGTCTCCAATACGTCCTTTATTCTTGTATGCTAGAATTATCCGGTTGACAGTTGCAAAAGGACGGTTTCTCATCGCAGATAAAGCACGTTGAGAATATTATCGCAGGCATAAATCTACGATGCTTCGTCTTTCGTCTTCCGGCATGGTCCTTCAATCGTAAGGCAATTCTGGAATGAAGTACTACCGAACATAGGAAGCCCTTTTATCACGGGGCGATGAAAAAAAGAAAGTTTGACAGTGCTATGATTTAAAAGGTCACAAGAAATTACTGCAGTTGGCTAACGTTTCGAGCTAAGAAAGATATGAAGCGATAAGCGGGCCTTGTGTCGCCCAGAGACAAAAAAGTATGAAGCTTTATTTTGCACCTGCTCACAGCAGTAAAAATTTGTCATTGGCGCTTCTTTGGTGCACTGATTTCCCCGTACGAGTTCCGCTGAACCAGAACATTTTTATATTGTCTGCATGAATAGCATGAAGAAACACGGCTGCTGGTGAGCAGTGAATAAGAGTGGAATATTAGCGAGATAAATTCGGTAGCACATGAGAGCAGCGCTATTGGTAATACGCATATTTATAATATCAGTTCTATAAGATTAAGGAACTAGTCACATTCTTTTGTTTATAGGTTACTAACTAATCAAAATTTTCATACATTGGAATATGTTATATCAGGCCTTACATGATATATTCATTACTGATTTCGCAGCACTCATCTTTGCGCTGATCCGTCGTGTGAGCTGCAAGATATTATTTCTGTTACACTGAATAGCTTAGTGTGGGAGGGATCGGGAGTTTTTACAAAGAAATTGTGGTCAGTGTAAGATTTCTCGCAGTACGTTTTTCACGAGAGCATCAATCTGGCTATTGTTAGAAGAAAATAACTTTACTTTGCTTTATGCGATATGGTTTTCCCGTGCCAATGTACCGATCATTATTCAGTGGAGGCCCAGGTATGTTTTAAAGAGAGTAAAAAGGATGCAAGTCACGCCGAGAGCGAAAACATTTTTCTTTAAGCTGCATAGTGGAACATTGCCTGCTGAAACGTTTTTGGAAAAAAGGGGCTGCTTTCTGCCTTGGGGTACGTATTGTTTAATTTATAAGCTGCAAGAAACGGTTGACCATGTTTATTTAGATTGTTCAGAGGGGGTCTATTTTCGGGATGTGTTGCACAGATCAGAGGAAAAAGAATTCCCACTGGACCCGTGTGGCATTAGATTTCTAACAGTAGAGAACGAAGACGGGGCTCGTTTTGATGCAGTTATGCTCATGGGCTTCCACTGCATATGGAGAGTGAGAATGGCAGGTTGCCATTGTGATAAGGATGCACAGCCGGCATGGGCCTATTTCAGAAACAACATTCACTGGGTTTTTTTTAGATTTATAAAGCGGCACCGGAGCCACCAGTGTAGCTTCCACGACTGGAGCTGCTTGTGAGTTTGCGCGATTTTTAGCTTAACGAAACCAGCACCATTCTGGTTAATTGGTAAGTCATCATGTAAATATTGTACATTTCATACTGTATTTTCAGTGTTGCTTGTATTTTGTGTTCTGTACCAAACTCAGGTAATAAAGAAAAAAGAGAAGCTTAGTTGTGGCAGTGCCAGCGCGGCTTGAAGTTGTTCTCATGTATGGGTCCCAGGTTTATTACTTGTACGATTGCTTGCAAAAAAGCCACATTCTCTGTGCTTCTCGAGAACCGCACCAATTTGTCAATTTGTGTGCGCACTTAACAAGAGTGATGCTGGCATCACCGCACAGAGGGCGCAATTCGGTCGAGTGGCCCGCTCGAGCAGACGATGCGGTGAAGGCCCCGCCTACAGCTGTCACTTCTCTTGCGCGCTAGTTTCCGAAGCACCCAGCAGAGGCTCTCCGCGGAGTGCCGGCCACACGGCGCGGTGTTCAGGGTAGAAGTGGATGGCTCTGTACATATGTTGTACGCATAGACATATGTTAAAACAGTCGGATGTTTACTGTTGCATAACGATGCCAATAGGAACATGGGTATTAGCAAAAAAACCAGAAGCAGTAGGCTAATATGTAGCGCTTGTGCCAGCGAGGATGGCGGCCCTGGACACTGATGGATAAATGAGCTTCAGTAGATGGCGCTTGACTACACTTGTCGTTACGCTTCTTCTCAGGTACAGGTAGTGATATGCACGATACCGGAGGTACCGGTGCGAGACGGCAACTTGCAAAGAGCGGTTGTCAACGCAAACAAAGAGATATGGCGGATGAGTCGAGAGAAAGGCTTTGCGATGGTGGAAACAAGCAGGGAGGTGCATAGATGGGGTGGTTTTCAATGAAACAGAATTCACTTCGATGGGCGGCTAGGTGTTGAAGTGGGTTGGCGACTTGCAGGACGCGCAGTAGCTTTTGGGGGAAGGCACGCGGGCCCTTCAGGGTGCAGGATAGCTAGTAACGAGGAAAACAACCAGGGAGACTCTTTGACAGGTGGTATGGACCAATACGATTCCGAAGTGGCACCAGTATTTAAGATAGGTAGAGTCCGGGGCAAAAATAGACATAGCCACGAGCGCCGAGCCAATTCAGACATAGGGTATATTAACATGCAGGGTGGCAGAAACAGGCTGAAGTGGGAAAACATAGAAGAACAGCTAAGGGAGGAGAGGCCTATGGTATAC
Organism: Rhipicephalus microplus; assembly: GCF_043290135.1. Taxonomy (NCBI): domain Eukaryota; kingdom Metazoa; phylum Arthropoda; class Arachnida; order Ixodida; family Ixodidae; genus Rhipicephalus; species Rhipicephalus microplus. The sequence continues at coordinate 50,539,866 of NC_134710.1, read as the reverse complement.
AGTTTTGTAAAAACACATCTTAAGGACATGGAACAACCTCCTAACAATCCGGACTACGCGTGGAAATATTGTAATAGAACAGAAGCCAGCAAAAAAGGGGGTGGTATTGGTGTATTCATTCATAAAAGTACAGACTGGCAAAGGGTCAATCCGGAGTGCAAGGAACATTTATGGCTAAAAGGGAAAGTGGCAGGGCAAATGACACTCCTGATTGATTGATTGATTTGTGGGGTTTAACGTCCCAAAACCACCATTTGATTATGAGAGACGCCGTAGTGGAGGACTCCGGAAATTTTGACCACCTGGGGTTCTTTAACGTGCACCCAAATCTGAGTACACGGGCCTACAACATTTCCGCCTCCATCGGAAATGCAGCCGCCGCAGCCGGGAATCGAACCCGCGACCTGCGGGTCAGCAGGCAAATGACACTCCTTGGTTTGGTGTAGTTGTGGAGGGGAGCAAAGGCCAGAAAGGAAAACCAGGCAGCAGGCAGTGGTAGAGTGTATATCAAAGGACATTGAGGAGTTAGGAGGAGAATGGGAGATAATTATACTAGGAGATATGAAAGCGCACATAGAAGATATAAATGGGTATACCGACACAACAGGCAAAATGATCATGGATATGTGTGAAAGGCATGATTTGATCATTTGCAACAGAACCGAGAAGTGTGAAGGGCAAATAACATGGAAGGTAAAAAAGCTGCAGTCGACGATAGCTTACGCACTGATGTCTCATAAGATGTATGATAAGCTCAGGGGAATGCATATAGATGAAGGTGCCTCCAAAAGTCTGGGTAGTGATCACAAACGTATCAAGCTACGTTTTGGAAGAGCAGTGAAAGTGGGAAGGAGACAAGATGAGCAACTAAAGAAAACTTTTTATTCAGAAAAGCAAATAGAAATAGCTACTAAACAAATTGAGAAAGTAATCACTGGGGATAATAAAACAGTGTGGACATACACAAATCTAATTAAACTTGCTAAGAGAGCTTGCTGAGGCTAGTGACAAGTCGCCCCAGAAACGAAGACAAAAACCCAAGAGTTGGTGGAATGAGGACGTTAAGAGAGCCATAGCAAAACGTCAGCCAGCCTCTAGGGAACACAGACATGCTAAACAGCGGGGTGAACCGACAGATGATGCTGAAAGGAAATGGGAAATCTTTCTAAGCTGTAGAAGGAAAGCATCTCTTCTAATGTATGAAAAGATTAGAAAAAAAGGGGGCTCAGGGGCTGGCAGAAGTACTCAAAAGGATAGAAAGGCATCTGCGAAAATTTGGAATTATCTAAACTCCCTAAGAAATGAGACGAGCGTAGAGCAGAGGTTTTTAACTACAGCTCAAGGTGCTAGGCCAGAAGGGGACGAAGCTATTGAATATGCAAGAACAAGGGTGACAGAAAAATTTCAACAAAGAAGTGACTAATGCACCACTATAGACAAGGATGAATCAAGAGGCGCAATGGTTCCATTTTCACAATGAGAGTAGGAAAGAGCTGAGAAGAGGGTTTTTAGTAGTACATCAACAGGCCCAGATGGCATTCTAATGATGCCGATAAAGACATGGGGTCCGAAGACTAAGCAGACTTTGAGAGAGGCAGTGAGCAAAATCGATGGTGAAGTCCCCGATGGATGGAAACTTAGCAGGATGAGTGTGATCTATAAAGGAAAAGGGGACAAAGCTGACATAAACAACTACCGTCCTATAACAGTGACATCAGTGGTCTACAGGCGGGCACTGCAGTACAGGCTGGTACTGCAGATTATAAAGGAAAGACTGCAGGCATGGATAGAGGATGAGGGGGTGCTGGGGGAACTGCAGAATGGGTTTCGGAAACACGGGAAGTTGGAAGACAATCTGTTCTCACTGACGCAGTGCATCGACATAGCAGAAAAGGAACACAGGCTCCTGTGGCCAGCATTTTTGGATATCAAGGGAGCGTACGATAGCGTGGTTCAAGAGGACTTATGGGGAATACTGTACACACTAGGCGTGGAAGACGGAGTCACTAATCTTTTAAAGGACGTCTATAAAGGTAAGACGGTAGGTATAAAGTGGGAAAAACAGGTATCTAAGACTGCAGAGGTAAAACGGGGGCTTAGGCAGGGGTGTCCTCTGTCACCATTGTTATTCATGATGTACTTACAAGGATTAGAGGCTAAACTAGAGGGAAGTGGACTTGGTTTCAACCTCTCTTGCATCAAACAAGGAAAACTCATTTAACAGGCACTACCAGCATAGATGTACACAGATGATATAGTGCTAATGGCTGACAACAGGGAAGATTTGCAGAGATTGATGGACATCTGCAGTAATGGGAGAGATGCAGTAATGGGAGAGATAGGTTAAATTTCAGATTCTGTAAGAAAAAATCAGCAGTCATGATTTTTAATGATAATGAAGGTAGTGAGCTTATAATACAGGAGGTCACACTAGAGATAACAGATAAATACAAATATCTGGGCGTATGGATAAGCAATGGGACTGAGTACCTAAGGGAACACGAAATATATGTGACGACTAAAGGTAACAGGAATGCACCAGAGATGAAAAACAGGGCACTGTTGAATTACAATGAGTATGATGTTGTGAGAGGAATACGGAAAGGGGTCATGGTTCTTAGTCTGAGGTTCGGCAATGTGGTCTTGTGCATGAGATCAGAAGTTCAAGCAAGATTAGAAATCAAGCAACGTGGAAAAGATAGGCTTGCCATAGGAGCTCATGGGAATACACCAAATCAGGGAGTACAAGGTGATATGGGATGGACATCATTTGAGTGCAGGGAAGCTAGCAGCAAGATAAAATTTGAGAAGCGATTGAGCCTATGCATGCCGAGCCTTGCTAAGTTTGAACGCAATAGCGTGCCAGCGGTCGTTTCGCAAAAAGTCCGGTGTCGGCGTCACTGGTTGTGAGCGAAAATTGGCGTTCTTGGGGAGAAATGGGGGAGGAGCGTTCGGCTAATAGGTTTTCAGCTACTTGTACATGAAGAATGTCGATACAAAATGGAGGAAGCGAACCAGAAAATTGACGCGTAAATACTTGGAAAACAGCAGGGGGCCATACCAAAAAGAACTATCGGTTAAGAAGAAGGTGAAGGAAACGGAGACTGATATGTGGAGAATCGGCATGATTGCCGATTCACCACATCGATTGCGATGCACCAGCATTGTAGCTGGTGCATTGCTGCAGCGTTCACACTTAATACCTGACATGATACACCCAGTTTATTTTTATTGTGCTTTTTGCAGCGCCCACATTTGGGCTGATCATAAAAGTCGTGTGAGGTGTGGGAACTTTTAAGCAGCAAATTGCCAAGGAAAGGATCTATGATAATACTCGGGGTAGTTCTCTACTGTTTGAAACAAGGACGGGAGTACTGCGAACCAAGACATATCGGGCCAAATACGAAGGGGTAGACACAGTATGCAGTGCGTGTGGAGAGGAAGAAGAAACTGCCAAACACTTGATAATGTTCTGAAAAGGGCTTCACCCTATAGCTCACAATGATGGCGCAGAGTTTTTCAAAGCACTGGGGTTTAGGGACAGGGAGGGCAAAATAGACTTTAAGCGGGTAGAATTAACAAGAAGGAGGTTATCTGATTGGTGGCTTAAGTCAAGGCACGAGTGAAAATTAGACCCTTCACTGCAAAGTACGAGTCCTCAACCTCACTATTTAAAGGAAAAAAAATAAATCTAGTTTTTGATATAATGAGTATTACAGCTTGGTGGCGTTAGCCATCACCCGATCTAAAGGGTACAGCCATATAAATCCATCCATCCATCCATCGTTAACCTGACGTGACGGTTGTATGATAGGAGTTTGTATGTATATTTACCATTTGTGAGATTGGATAGTCAGCGCTGCAACCTCACAAACATTACGATCTACTTGAAAAGCAGTTCTGAGTCCTAGCGTGGCTCAGTGGTAGAATGCCCGATTGGCACGCAGAAGGCTGGGCCTCGATTCCTGCTGCTGGGACCATGATAATTGTTCTTTGCCCTCATTTGGTCAACGCTGCCGATGCCTGATTTCAGGGGCGAAGCTCCTTACGTCCTACAAAACCGAAACTGAACTCCTTCACAACAAAAATGAAAACGTGTGTAAACGACCAAGTCTATGTGTAATCAGCTATACGACAGCACAATACATGATCACCGGCGCCGCCAGTTTGTGTGTCCATCCGCCTGTCCATCGGGGCATACGTCCACCTGTTCATGCGTCCGTCCGTCCTTTATACTATTCGGCGATTTCAACGTAGACATTACTAACCTTATTACCTGACCTATAGCTTCGCCCACTCATCGTCATTCACTTCGTGGAGGTGTACTGATCTTTCTTAATGCTCTCACGCTGTTCCTTGGTTGATATAAACTGTCAATTACCTTCAGTGCATTGCGCTTAACTGCAGTTGATCTTGACCCAACATGACACCTCTATCGCAGGAGTACATATGTAATGTTTATAAAATTAGATAGCTATCCCTGCATCTTGAATTAAAACATCACGAACATTATGGCATATTTCAAAAGCAGCTGCGAGACGTGGCGTGGCTCTGTGGTACAATAGTTGGTTGCCACGCATGCAGAGTGCTCGGATTCTATTCCTGCTGGAACCTTGACATTATTTCTTTACATTTGGCAGGTCAACGCAGCCGATGCCAACTTTTTCTTAATGGTCACGGGTTAAAGTTACCCATGTGCCTTCTCACCGTTCCTGGGCAGGTAATGGTTTTCGAATTTCGAATATAGAATGCAGCGCAATAGAATCGTAATTTTTCCTTTTTTTTGGAAGTGACTCTAGGCAGCGCCGCCATTTAGCGGGACAATTAGTGGTGGCGCTAGGTACAACCGAGTTTGAAGCAATTACTCTACTTCACTCTCCACCACTATTAAAATTCAAACGACGTGACTTCGAAGCCATTGGCTCAGTCGAGCAAAAATTATGGTGGAGGGAACCTTCACCGGTAGCCAAAAAGAGCTTCTCCTCCCCGTTTCTGCATCTCCAGCTCGCAGCGAAAGTAATCGAGCTGGGTAACGGCTTCACCGTCGCCGACCGGCGGTGGCTGTGGCAGGAGCCTAGAAAAGAAAAATAAGAACAAAAAAACACAGCCTACTCACGGAGTGAATAATAATGAATGGGGCGAAGCTTGAAAGGCTTTCATTGGTAAACCGTGAATCCTCAGTCAGTCCATCTGTCTGTCTGTCTGTGTACGACAACGGATATAGACAGACAGACGGGGTCTTTGACGACGTATACAGGAGAGACTGAGCCACAACATAAGTGCATGAGGCCTGCATGTGACGCCACTGTTATCAAAGAGGCAAAGACGTGAGTAACCGTCGAATGGTCTGGGCGATTTATTTTGTTTTTACATTGTTATATATTTCCAGGCCACTGGCTCACTGGCATTCAATGATAGGGTCAAGTTCATCGCACAAGTTACGTACCACTCGTTTCGACAGACGGAAACATTGTCGGACTCTTTTTTCGGTCAACTATTCAAATGCATCATTTACCTCCCTTCGTCGTCTCTGCTCGGCTATAGCAGTCGCACAGGCAAGACGAAAAACCGTGGCAGAGAAAGAAAACACCATGTTCTTAATATGCCCGGATACCGAAAACGCGCGAAGGGCTTACATTTCAATCCAACCCATGCCGCCTCGCGGCCATTTCAATCCATCTTTTTCATTTCGGATGGTCTCTCCGACCGTTACTTCGCCTCTATTCGAAAAAAAAAAAAAAGGATGAAAATAGACACGTGACATCTTGACTCACGTGACGGAACGTCACGTATGGAATTCCTCTCGGCTGAAACGAGCCAATCGCGTGCGATTCGATGGATTGGAACGCCTTCATTTGGATTTGGAATGCGTACAATATCGCATCAATGAAGTTTCGATCGCCAGTGGCGCATAGTGCATACTAGTGGCCCATATACCAGCCAATGGTATGTGGCACTGTCTGGCGGAAAGTGTTTGACGACATACGCGATGAGATTGTGGCATTATATTCATGTCATTGCTAGAGAGTCATATTCTTCAAACCATCTTACCCTCTCATAATAATTTTCGTTTACCCCAATTTTAAAGGGGTGACGACGAGAATGCCCAGACGTAGGCGACTACATAGGTAGGTAGGTAGGTAGGTAGGTGCGGTGGAGAGGGGTGAGGTGGATGGATGGATGGACGGACAGACGAACGGACGACAAAAGTGCTTGTAGTACGCAAAGAAATGCTTCGCATTTACTATTGAGAATATTTTCCATGGTTTTGAAATGCTGCAGCACTATAGCTCTCTATTGTGTCACAACAGAAGTCGAATGCGCAGTAAAGAAGCGTGTCGTCTCAAAATGAATCTATGATAACAATAGAAAAATAGTGTTGCCACAGTAGAAGCTTCTGGTTCATTTTCAACTTAGGCACCGTTTTTTATGGAACTGTGACCAATATCCAATAGTGCGCGACATATGGAAATTCACCCAAGTGCCTGGATTGACGTTTGCAAATGCAAGTGTGTGCGTGTCAGCAGTCACTCGGGAATAGTTGGAGCGGGAAGTGGGACGCATCGTTTTTGACTGTCATGCATGGCATGGTGGCGAACGAAGGTGGTCCATATGGACATCAGATGGTCGAGCCTTCATGCACTTGAAGCGGATGACGTTCCACCGCCGCCTGCTGTTCACTGCTCGTGAGAGGTGGGCTCGACAAGTATTTGTTTACCTCATGGCGACATACATGCGCACTAAGTGGGTACGGCGAGTTTACCAACTCGAGAAAAAAACATGGGTTCATCCAGGCGCAACCTGTGGCCGAAAACAAATGAGGGCAAGAAGGAACTTCGCCAGCGTATCAAGTAGGTGGAGGAGGACAAGTGGGGGCTGGCGCAAGTGAACAAGCCAGCTCTCCTTTTGTTCCGGCAGCACAAGAACAGGATCGCTCCAATCCGACTGTACAACAATGGCATTGCTACTGTTTGACAGCAGGGGCCCTTCGTACTCTACTGCTACTGTTTGACAGCAGGTACAGCAGGGGCCCTTCGTACTCTCATCCGTGAAAGAACCTACGACAGTGAACTCGTCAGCGTGGTGTGTCGTGCGTGTGGTCGGGCGGACGAGATCACCGAACACATTGTGACTGAGTACACTCTACTGAACCCTCCCAATGCAAACACAGCTTTCGCACTGGGCTTTGGAAACACAGAAGGGCTATGGACTACCAAGCTGTGAGGAGCAAGATTCACCTGGAACACTAATGAATGATAACTTTCAAGAGACGTCAGGTGGGTTCCAAACTAACACCCCTTTCCTCTCCGTCGACCTGAGACCACTTTGGTGTTCCACCTATGTCTATTTCATGTCGGCCTGTGTTCTTTGTGTTTGTGTGTTTTGCGTGCCCCCTCCTCCCAATTTACAGTTTATGTATCATGACATCGTTACCAAGTGCTCGCAACTCATGCCGTGGTCAGCAGAGGGCACCAGGCTTCCGCTAGAATTGCTGACATTCTGCCCTAAAAGGGCAGAGAACTGGGCTATGAATTTGCGTTTTTCTTCTATATAGATCTAATCGAAATAGACATGGTATTAGGCCAGTTTAAAAAAAAGGATATTGTTTTTTCTCATTCAATTGTTAAGCTTGTTGACACACTTGTGAGAGCCCTGTTATAATGGCGAAGCTCATAGCATCCATCCGTTTATCTGTCCATTGTGATTTGAGTCACTTTGAGTCTGCTGAGGCTATGGGCTGAGGACCAGCGTAACAATACAATATCGGTTATGAATGTGGCGGATAGTGAGACGATGAGTGCAATTTCCTCCTCACTCTACCTCCTGTATTGTTTTAATGTTTTTTACGCCTTTTTTTTTTCCTCTGGCTAGGTTTTAGTAATGCGTCCACCCGATCCAAAGGGTACGGCCATAACTTATCATCATCTCCAGAGTCCATCGTCTATAGACCGACAGAAATGCTCAAAATGCCTCTGGTTCGCAATAAAATACATCGCTTTTCATAACTAGTCCCTAACCTACTGATTAGAGACAACTGCCGCATTATTCAGTGGAACCTCGGTGATACAATCACAGCTCGTACGAATTTTGGGGTGAGATGAATTTCGCAGTGCTTCCGGGCTGGACCCATGGTCCTCCAACATAACAGAGCTAGTACAGTTGCTAAGAACCGTTTTCGGCCCGTGACGCTTGATACGAACTTATGCTATCCCGTGCAAGGTCGAATAGCCTGTGCTGCCACTGACGACACGTCAATCACGCGCGGCTCCGGAATACCCAAGCGTGGACATTCACACCGCGCTATCAGTTTGTTGGATAAGCAGCGCGTGGTATCCTCGGAGATGGTTTTGTGGAAATTTTAACGCCGTTGGCATCACTTTTTTTAAACTCTCAAAGCGTCAACGTGTGTTGTTTGTCTTGAGGCAGCAACGTTGTACTATAATGCAACGTCTAATGTTTTCCTATGTTGTACTATGTCCCAACGTTGCTGTGTTCACAGTTGCTTGCAACATCCTTGCAATCAAATGCCCTATGATAGGCAGCCGAGGACTAAAAGAGGAAGGGGACGGTCTTATAGAAGAATCTAAGCCTCGCAACGTCATCATGCACGGCTGTTGAAGACACGCCCGCCTGCAGCTCCAGATTTGCACAGGATAGTCTAATTTTCAGCAAACCTTCCAACAATGTGTGCACGGCTGTAAATCACTTGAAAAAAAAATATTCCCCGTGCCACTGCGATCAAACAATAATAACAAAGGGCAGTGGTTCTAAAACTTTGTCTTGGTCTATCATGTGCAAAGCGCTCCTTAGGACACTTTCACGCAGCCAGAGCCAAAGAAGCTGTAGTCCAAATGTAGCTAAAGACAAAAAAGAGCAAAAATATTTGCAGTCAAATATTCAATTTGGACTTGCGTTTTCACATTTGGGTACTATAACCATTTTTGTACAACACGTCGTTATTGTATGAAACAGCTCATGTTGAAGAACGTGAAAGTATTGATATGTCGATATTCAGGCGCTTCCTTAGGAAATCACATTTTAATTTAAAAAATAAATCCCCCTCTCCCCTGCCAAACCCTCAATTCTGCCAGCTGCATCTCACCAGTCCGTTGCTATTGGAGTAATCTTCCGATGCGAAGTCTTTGCACCTCTGCAGTATTTTACACATGAAGCAAAACAGTGTCAAAGACTTCTTTTTCTTTTAGCTTTCGTAGAGAAATTCTATGACGATAGCCACCGGCCTTCGCCTCCTCACCTGCGAATATTCAAATCATGCGTTGAATTCAGTCAAAAGAAAAAAGAAAAAAGTGAAGATTCCGCAAAGTCGTGCAAGCTTTGAAACAGAAATTGGAGATGCCTACACTGGGCCGCAAGCTTTGGAACTACGAAACTGGACGACTCTGAGGATTAATCTGGTCGCTGCTTTGTTAAGATAAGCGATGCCATGTTGTTTCTACGTTGATTCTCAGCGCAAAGAGATTCCAGTTGAACCGGGCACATGGGCACACCGTCGTTGGAGTAGGCGTTCCATCGTGTCTCAGTCTTTTCGCAATCGCCGTAGTCTTTCCTTTTAGCTAGTGTTCTCTCGTTGTACGTGATTATCTTCGGCTTTTTATTGGGCTTTGCCTCCTTCTTTTTTTAGTAGACCAGTAATGGGTAGTGGGATCTAGCCCATTTCGGTGGCGCATACCCGCTTATGATAGTTTCTTAACACCTTCTCACAGGAGGAAAAAAAAAAACACCACCATGATGGGCTGCGCGAGGGAGTACAACGGCTAGAGGCACAGCCTTGTCAGTGCATTTTTGAGAGGTCACACCAATTGGCGCAACCCAAAGATGACTATGGCGGCGCCCATGGAGGCGTTTTTGAAAAGGTCTATACGGGGTGAACAAATTTCTTAACAACCTGGCTATTGAAAAAAAAAAAAACGCCCACTTGAACATTTAAAAGCAATATGCCGGTAGTAAAAAATAATGCGGTGGAAGAGGTACACAGTAATAATGGTCGAGTGTGTACATCCCAAACAACATGTTTATGAGTGACGCCGTGCTGGAGCGTTCCGGAAATAACGACCACCTGCGGTTCTTCATTTAAAGAACCCTTAACACCAAATTTGGAAACTCGAGATGATTCTGTTGATTGACTGTCCTGCATGCCACGGCACTTTTGACCAATTATTAGCGACGAGCATCGTTACAAGATCGTTAAATTTGGTTTTAAAGTAAGGGCGAGGGCTCGCCCGAATATCCAGGTCCAATCAATATTTTCTGAGGTTTGACGTAGACAGGGGCCTCCGCGTGACGTTGCAGAGGTCAAGCAAGTATTGTCGGGTTCAGAGAACATTTGCGGGATGCTCACAAACCCCGACTGTAGAGTTACTGTATACGCTACCTTTAGTAGGAGTGGTTAGAAGAGGAAAAATGCACCTAATTTCTGCAGCTTAGTATGGAGCACGGCGCAGTGCCTCTCCCTTTACCTAAAGGTAGCATATATATAGTAGCTCTACCCGACTGGCTCCCGGCGAAGACTATTGTTCGATCGTCACCCCTCTCGCTCTCTTGTCTGGCGGCTCAATTTTTTAGGCGGGCGTTTCGAACTCACGCAAACTCGTCCTGAATTAACGGCGCTAGACGAGCAAGAAAAACGAAACTTTTGTGCTGACAATGACCAAACGTGCTGCCATAAACGAGCTTGTGGAGTGCATGTGTGCCATTCACAGCCTCATTACGGCTCATATTGTGAATCTACAATAAGCTTGCAGCTTTGCACTTCGTGTGTAATCTGCTGAATGCAAGAGAGCTACGGCGCGAATCGGCCGGATAACCGCCGAGACAGGCCGTTTTTTTCTGCAGATACGGCAAGTTCAGGGCACGGAACATAATGTAACAGTGGAATGTCATTTAATTTATCTTGATTTTTGTTCAGATGAAGTACCTCCGAGTCATTATTTGCCAAGTATGACACGATATAGGTGTGCACGAGTATCGTTCTCAGCAGCGTGCGGGTCGGCCGACTGCATGACCATATCGGAAAAAAAAAAAAAAAACTTGGCCTTCCTTCATGGCACATTGAAATGGACGAAAAAGCGTACCAGCCAAAGTTGTTCTGTCGGCGTCGTATGGGGGCACAGTCACGCAGAGAGAGCTCGGGTTCACGCAAGTGCGTGAATGCTCACTCCACGACCGAGGCAGGCGACGGAGCAGTTTCCACCATGAAGGACATTTTTTCTTCCGCCATGGTTGCCACCAGCAGAAACCGCGTTGCAGCTAGCCTGACGATAGTTATAGCGCGAGAACAAAACGACGACACAGAGACAAGAAGGACACTTGTTGTCTCTGTGTCGTCGTTTTGTTCTCGCGCTATAACTATCGTCATGCCATACCAACTAGCCCAAGCTACCACACTTCTAAGTTGCAGCTAGCGTCTGCACAACTCCAAAGCCGACATCAGCCACATCAACGTTTTTAGATACTTGAACAAAAATTAGGTACGTCAGCGTCCAGTCGAATTTACATAGAGATGGTGATTCTTCAACAAACAAGCCATTTTTATTTTTTCAAAACAAAAATAAATGTGGTAAATTAAAATAATAAATAATTGCATGAACATCTGGCCACATTGTTATTATTTTGTCACAAAAAACAGGCAACACTGACAAAGAAATTGTTATGTACAATGATATAACGCATCATTATTATAGTAAAACATAGTCTGTAAAAAAAGTTGTTATAAAGTTTTTTTTTATTTCTATAATTGAAAGTATTAGTGTTCATTGTGCTCAGTGAAAATCTGGCAACCATCAATTTTTGAAGTTCTGGCCACATAACAACGTATTTTACAATGTTTTCTATGCATAATTACTATTATTTTGCTTATTTATTTAACGCGTTTTTGTCTTTTTTAAAGCGTTGTCAATATTTAGATATTTTGAGTCATATGTATGTATGGTTGCGACGACGGCCGCGAGGTGCTCGCTGGTTAGCGTACAGGTTGCAGTACAGGTGCGGTCATAGGTGTTCTGTGGTACGGTCACAGAACAACAATGAAAGTTGGCACCAACATGATCGTATGTGTACTGGTTCACTCCTTGTGTGAAAACTTGAACGCATGTATGCGGAATACAGGATGTTGTGCAGTGGGACAGTGCAAGTTTTGTCAGCTTGTGGTTGGTGGCGTGTCCCTCATGGATGCAGACTAGGTAGTAAGTAACCTGTGAATTTCTTCCAAAGACATCAGCGTCATAGGTGGCCGTACATTGTAGCTGCCGATACGCGCGGTTTCTGTAGATTAAACTACGCCATGCCCTTTCCGTTCTGTAGCGGAAGTTCCCGCACTTTGGTGTAAACTTGCTTGTCTTTCGCATTGTACGTGTCATTCCCTAATATTGACTCGTGCAAGTGAACTCGCACAGGTGCCGGCACCCGAGCTGTAATGCTACATTGTCAATCAGCGCACAGTGACGCTAAAGCGATTGACGAATCGTTCTGTGCAATTGTGATTCCGCGGCTGCTTCTGTGCGTAGTGATATCGACGCGGCATTATATCAACCGTGATTTTACACACACGTCATGATTTTCATGTTGTGGCCCGTCGCAGGTCATAGTACATGTACTGAGGGGAAACAATAATAAATAAACCTTTGTGTTTATCAGCTTCAAGAAGCTTTCCACTAGGGATTGCTGTGTAAAAACGTGTTTCGCACAAAAAGCTTTGTGTGAGTGTGTGTGTATGTGTGTGTGTGTGTTTTGCGTACATCCATACATATCTGCTATTTTTTTTCGCCTTCGTAACATGCCGTTTCCGATAGTACACCCTCATTCCGCTACACCGAAAAACCAGCGAAAAGACAGTTTGTATTCAAACTTATGTCAAAAACATTTGCATGGTGCAGCGCTATCAGCAATAAATATAAATAAATTGAAAAGTCAGTTTTGCGTAAGGGCGAACCAATGATCGAGTAGGAACAAATTAGCGACGAGAGCAAAGCACGCACGCCTGCTGATCTTGGAGATGGCACGCGCGACCACGCCCTTTTGATCTACGTTTGCAGTTTCTGCCGAGTGGATGCCCAATCCCAATGGAGCCCTGGACGTAGGGCCCCAGCCATAGAGGTTCCCATTTTCCTTTACTAGAGTTCCTACCCTCCAGCGAAATTTCCCCTTTCTGCCATTGTGTGCTGTTTCGCGTCTTGACAGTGTAGGCATGTGGTAAAGTAAAACTCAACGGCAGGGGGATGGTATCATCTGATGGGAATATAAAACCTCTGATCAAGTTGCACAGTTCATAACTATTTTAAATGCGGGGCATCTCTTGCTGGGGTCTATGTCCCGCGGCGTGGGCGTCTGCACACTTCCCATGTGCAACTCTCCTCCTGCCCCCTCTCCTACTCTCCACCCTCTCGCCTCGCAACGCTGACGCAGGGAGCGTCTGCTGACCTATGATCGCTCCCCCCTCTCCTCAAGGCATTCCTCCCCGCGGTGTTTACACTGCCATTGCGCATGCGCCCCCCCCTCCTCTTCTCTTTTACGCTCCCCCCCCCTCTCTCGACTCGAAACACTGATGTAGCAGCGTCTGCTAGCGATTTTCTTGTCTGAAAAAAACTGGCTGCTCCCGCTGCATAATCCTTCACTGGTAACCCTTTATATATAGGCACTGGATGTTAATTGACCTCCAAGGTAGTGCTGGTGGGAGATTTCTCTTCCGCGTTGTTGAACAATAAAAATTCACAGCGTACACGTTAACTAAAAGCGGACTGCAGGTCTCTGTGTTTAGTCGGAGTCTTCTGCCTTTCACTGACCATTAAGCAGCAATTGGCATGTTCTAGTAGAAAACACCGGTTCATCACTGCGTGCTCTTCGCCTCTTCAGGTTTCTCTCCTGCACAACACCGCGTCGAGCGCCACCGTCAGCGTTGCTGCCAGTGTAAACGTTAGCACCCGCTGCTTTGCATCTACGCATGGTTCCTTGTAGCAGGAGATGGTATAATTTTTTGGCAGTTGCTATGCTCGACCAAGTGATGTGATAATTATAATGACCATCATGAACCGGCATACATACATACACATAAAGCAATTCTTTCAAACAATCTTTTTTTTTTTGCCAGGCGGAGACGCAGCCTTGAACCGAACGTGCTGGAAGAATGCACTACTCATCCATGCCTTCGATGACCAACTGTGGGTCGTCCAGAGGGGCGAGGCCGCCGCCAGAGCTCAAGGGCTCGTGGCCGATACCTAGGCGGAGATATATGCCCAAATCCCTGAATAACTCACCGGATGTTTTTTTTTTCTTGACTGAATGAAGTTTCGTTACTCTCTCCCTACCAGGGTGAGATTTAAACCATGTATGCACAATCCAAAGCTGAGAATAGAAAGTGGGTGGGAAAGGTATTGCAAGGGAGCAGAGGATGAAAAAGAGGCGAGAATAATAAGAGTGATAAAGAGAGAATTAGGAAGAAAATAACGAAGTCAGATGGAGAAATATAAACAGAAAAAAAAAAGATGGAAAAGAAAAGGGATCAAGCATAGTTCAGCAAGGTGTTGTAAGAGAAAGATGACAGGGTAGAAACATAATCAAGCCAGCACCAGCAAAGTACTCGCCAGCTGTGCTGTGCTATGCATCGCCTTGCACAACTTTTTGCATGCTGCGTTAACTTTTTAAATTGAGTTTGAAGTGAACGGACTTTCAGTGATGAATGCAGTACTACAGAACTGAAAATTTACAGCAATATTTTATTAATTAATTTTATTTAACGATACTGTAGGCCTTTGTACAGGTCCACACAGTAAGTGGTTAGAAAAAGTATACATGAGCACGGACATATTAAAATAAAAAATGAAAGCAGAACACAGATTGCCTCAGTAGATAATGCTTCAGTAATAAATCAAGAACAACACAAAAAATGAAGAAATGGGATCACACATCAAGAAGCACCATACATGTGACAAGCTTCTGCAAACATCTACTTTATAAAGTACGTGCCTATGTACAATCAAGAAAGAATTTCAATTTTCCAAGAAATTCATCCACAGATCGGAGGGCGCGCTGGTCGCCGAAGAGAGCGGACGCGCATCACGTCGGGTCCGTCTTCCAAGAACTATTTGCCAGTGATTTTCGGTCATTCAGCCCATGAATTTTACAACAACGCGTGCGGAAAGTGACCAGGATTCCACTTACACCGAAATTCAAGGTGGGAAAAGACTTTTTGCCGGATTTGAGAGGTTTTCAACCCACGCCCCTTTGGCCCGACGCTCACGAAAGCCGGCCACCCAACGAGACGCGCTGAGCGTCTCCTCTGACGCGGGCGCTTTCTTCGCCCAACAACGATGGAAGTCCAAGTGAACGGGGAGGATATCTCCCCCGAAGAGGGCACGGATTGGTGCACCATCGGATCTAAGACCCAAGTTAACCGCGCAAACGCGCAGAGCAACACCCAGAACGGAGCCCCCTCCTGCACCGGCGAGGGAGCGGACTTCAACCGACAGCGTTCGCGTCGACAACTGCGTAACATCAAGTAGCAAGACATTAGAAAGAGCAAAATGCCACTACTCCCACGGAGCGATTTCAAGATCGTGACACGACCACGAGGAGGCCTCGACGTGGCCACCACTGGAACCGTGCGCCTCGCATCGGCGATTTACCGCGCGGCCAACGTACCGGCTCATGAAGCAGGGGAGGACACGGTGTGTTCCAACAACCATCAAAACATCATCGTCGTGAGCACACCACATGCCTCTCACGCCGATAAGTACAGACAGCTTCAAGCCATCACCATCGGCGACCGCCACCACGAGGTTAGTGCGTACGAGACGGCCCCCAACAACACGGTGAAGGGAATAATTAAGGGCATCCCGTTGGAAAAAGACGCCAAGTCCATTCATACCAGCATCGTTCACGCACGTAACCCTTATGCCCTGGCAGCCAAACGGCTCAGTAACACCATGACCGTCATAGTGGCGTTTGAAGGATCGCGAGTGCCCACTTACGTCAATTATGGCGGCGCCCTCCTTCGCTGCACCTTGTATCGCAAGAAAATCGACATGTGTCACTGCTGCGGGAGACTTGGTCACCGCATGGACGTGTGCCCAAAGCCCAAGGACAAAGTGTGTCGTGGTTGTGACGCCCCTAACCCAGGCCCCAACCACCAGTGTTCCCCCCATTGCAAGCTGTGCGGGGGCGCACACATGACAGCGGACCGCAACTGCCGTGCAAGGTACAAAACGCCCTACATCGTGACGAAGAGACAGTGGGAACGACGCAGGGCCTACGAGGAGGCAGAGGCCACTGCCACCAACTATTCCACCAGCAAGCCCCGCTCAAGATCCAGGACACCCAGTCGAAGCGACTCCCGATCTCGTAGCCGCACACCGGGACCCCGAAAGCAGCAGCAACGCCGAGCTCGCAGCCGAACACCTGGACGGACCCCAACGAGGGACGCGAAGACAACTGATTCGGTGAGCTTTGCAGATGCGGTCAAAGGAAAACGCGCAACAAACGCGGAGGCTGGCGGCAAAATACACACTAAGATAGAGGCGGAGATAGCTCAGTTAACACAGACGATACAAACTATATGCAAAAACAAATTGAATGCATGCAGACACAGATTCATGCGAAGGACGAACTCGTACAAAAGCTCCTGTCTGCCGTTCACAGCGAGACTGATCAACAGGCAATGCTGGAAACACAAGAAGAACTCGTAGAGGACGGTGAGGTCGAAGGCCCTGATACTAAACGCAGGCCGGCTATCTCCCTTAAAAAGTCAGTACGTTCCAAGCGTACGCGCGCAGTAACAGACGACACCCGAGTGAAGGCACTCGAGGCTCGCGTGAGCAGTCTCGAGGAAACTATCACCGCGACTATCACGCGTACGATTCAACAGAGCTTGGAGAGCATTTATCTCACGATTGTCCAGATTAGAAGCTGCCAACAGCGCGCTGGTGACGTCGCATAGCGAAGCGGCGCCACACTTGTAGTACCACATAACCACGGCAAGACACCCTTCGAAACAAAAACATACAATATGGCAGTGGAACTGCAGAAGTTACAAAAACAAACGAGCGCACCTACAACAATACCTGAAAACGATCCCCGAACGCCCAGACATCATCATACTGCAGGAAACAAACGGCCCCGCCAAACTTTCAGGGTACCAGTCTATACCAGGCAAGGAGGAAAATCCAAACGTCACCACACTGGTCAAGCGAGAGCTCACGGTCATCGAACACGACACCCATGTCAAGGATATTGAAAACGTCCTCGTAGAGCTAATTCCACCGCGTAAGACGCCCGACAGCATCTTCGTACTAAACGTCTATAGCAGTCCGAGATGCCGTAAACACCGCTTTCACGTCCTCTTCAAACGAGCACTCGATATCGCCCAGGGGCAACAACTCTTCATTGGAGGCGACTTCAACGCGGTGCATACGGCGTGGGGTTACAAACAAGATCAGCCGAAAGGCAGGCATTTGTGAAAAACGGCGCAACTCGCCGGCCTCGAGCTGGTCACTGACCCAGCGGCACCAACTAGGCAGGGCAACAGCGTCAGCACTGACACCACGCCTGACCTTACCTTTACGTGCAATACACGAAAGGTGACTTGGAGAAACACTATGCAAGACTTAGGCAGTGACCATTACATTATCTCTATAGAAGCAGAAGGCGGCCCACAGGAACACAATGCTGGTCGCCAAATGAAGATCACCAATTGGGAACTACTACGAAAAAATCGAGACAAGCAACAGATTGAAGACATCAAAGACATTGAGCAATGGACCGAGCAACTTCGGCATGACATCGAGAGGGTGAATAGACACCCGGTTACTGCACATGTGGCAAGCCAAGACCCAACTGCATCGCCGTTGGAAACGACAACGACATAATAGAAGACTGCGAAAATGAATAGCACAGCTCAACAAAGAAATAGAAAAGCACGCACTTAACCTGCAACAACAGCAATGGGAAGCGAAATGCGCGCAGATGGATGGTCAGTTCACTATGAGTCGCACATGGCAGATACTGCGGTACCTCATAGATCCCGCGAACACCAAGACCTCACAGAGGCAAGGCATATGCAAAATCATACACGCTTACGGGGGAACGGAGCAAGATTTCCTACGGGAAGCGGAACTCCATTACATATCCCAAACGCCCCCGCAAGTACACCCGGACTACAGGGGAGAAGGCAACGCCATCCTAGACGCAGAATTCTCAATTTCCGAAATCGAGGCGGCCCTCGTCAAACTCAATACCAAGTCAGCCCCAGGCCTAGATCGAATATCGAACAGGGCACTGCGCAACCTCGATTACAGATCGCTAGAGAAACTCAAAGATTATATTAACGAGTGTTGGGTGCGTGGAAAGTTACCCCAGCCATGGAAAGAAGCGCAGATCATACTTATACCGAAACCTGGCAAGCAATTGCAGCTGCAGAACCTGCGCCCTATCTCCCTAACATCATGTGTAGGTAAACTGATGGAACATGCGTTCCTCAATTGACTAACAGATTACCTTGAGGACAACAACCTATTACCACACACAATGATTGGGTTCAGAAGACATCTCTCCACACAGGATGCTCTTCTGCAACTAAAACATCAAATCATAGAAAATCCTGGGTGCTCAACGAGAGCCATCCTTGGCCTGGACCTGAAGAAGGCCTTCGATAACGTTCGTCACGACGCCATATTGAGAACAATAGACAGATTGAACCTCGGAATGCGAGTGTACAACTACGTCCGAGACTTCCTCACGGGAAGAACCGCACGCATGCGAGTGGGACAGCTAGAATCAAATCAAATCAACATTGGAAGCTCGGATACACCGCAGGGCTCGGTGATCTCGCCGATGCTCTTCAACCTCGTCCTGCTGAGGTTACCCGAGCGATTACATCAAATTGATGGACTGCACCACACGCTATACGCGGATGATATTACGATCTGGACGACAACTGGCAGTGACGGAGAGATCGAGGATCGCTTACAGGCGGCCATAGAATGCGTGGAACATTACCTCGTAGGCACGGGACTCACCTGCTCGGCCGAAAAATCCGAATTACTGCTATATAGACCGGTGAAAAAGGGACGCCTGCCCAAAAACTACGTACCTTCAGAAAATCAAGAAATCAAACTAACATCATCAAACGGCTCACCAATCCCAATGGTAAAGAAGATCCGGGTACTGGGGATGATGATTGAGCAGAACGGCGGCAATGGTGAAGCACTGCGCAAGATAATGGCAAAGGCCACCAGCACGATGCAACTCATCCGACGCATCACGAACAATCATGCGGGCATGCGCGAAGGCAGCGTCATACGACTCATACAAGCCTTTGTTATTTCACAACTAATGTACACGGCACCGTTCCACAAATGGACAGTTGCGGAAAAAGAGAAGCTTAACGACCTGATACGCAAGACGTACAAGTTCGCGTTGGGACTGGCGCCCGGAGTTAGCACCAGCAAACTCCTAGAGCTAGGGTTGCATAACACCCTCGAGGAACTCGTGGAGGCGCAACAAGTTTCCCAGCTCGAGCGCCTATCCAAGACCCACCCAGGCCGACACCTACTCGAAAAACTTGGCATCACGTACCATACGCAGCACGGCATCAAAGTCGAAATTCCAAGATCGGTACGCGAGCAAGTATACGTACCCCCATTGCCTCGCAACATGCACCCCCAACACCATACGGGACGGCGTAAAGCCAGGGCACAACGCATTACTCAAAGCTACTCCAACGACACTGAAGCGGTTTTCACTGATCCTGCGCGTTATACCAATAAAAAGAGTTTCATGGCGATAGTTACCGGCCATCGTGGCAAGTACATCACAAGCCTCACTGTGAACACGGCACACGCTGAAGCGGCAGAGGAAGCGGCTATAGCACTGGTCCTCACACAGACCAATGCCACATACGTGATTAGCGATTCGCAAACAGCAATTCGCAATTTTGCCAACGGACACATCTCGCAAGAGGCGTTTCACATACTCCAACGACATCCCATACATCCAGGAGAGGTCGACTTCGATAACCGAAGGCACCTGTTATGGATCCCGGCACATACCGGACTGAGCACCCCCAACGAAGCGGCTCACCGCGTTGCTCGAGGCCTCACTCACCGAGCATCGCCGGAGGACGACGAGCCCCCACGGGGAACTGCAGACATCTGGGCATGGGAGGATCGTATGACCAGGTTTCACGACATCACCACACATTACCAGTTACAAAGACGCATATACCCATCTCTTCACGAAAGGCTAAACAGAACGCAAGCGGTACACTTCAGACAATTACAAACAGATTCATACAGAAACCCTAGACTCATGCACGCCATGTATCCAGACATATACACTACAAACAGATGCACGTCATGTGGCGAGGTTGCCACCCTTAGTCACATGCTGTGGGAGTGTCAGGGCCTAATAAACAATTCGAACAGTGCCGATTCATCTCACTCTTCCACCGCCAGCCTCCGCTCGCGTTGGAAGGCCGCACTGCTCAGCTCGAACCTGACAGCACAACTCTGGGCCGTCCAGCGTGCCGAGGAAGCCGCTTCGAGACAAGGTCTCGGAACCGCATCCGCGGTGGGTGCCCAGGCCCACTAAAAAACGCCGGACTCGAATCGTCTGGATTCAACAAATAAAGTTTATGTTCTTCTTCTTCTTCTTCATCCACAGATCGGCATTCAACAATTTCACTTGGTAAAGCATTATAAGTTTCAATAGCTCATGGAAAAAAAGAATATTTAAACATGTCGCATTTGGCCTGATAAGGCTTGCTGTGTTTATTGGGACAAGTGCTGATGGAGTGACGGTGCGGTGTCTGCACGTAATCGTGTTTGTTTATGTCTATGCGGTCGTGATAGAGCATAAAAAGAAACTTCATCGTGGCCACAACACGCCGACACGCAAGGGTAGGCAATGCTGCCTGATTTCTAAGTGCACTTGCGCTTTGATGTCGAGAGCTCTACTTTGAATATATAAATCTTAATGCTTTATTTTCTATACTTTCTAGTTTTTGAATAAGTTCTTTCTGGTGTGGGTTCCACCCAATATTACCATACTCAATAAGCAACCTCACCAATATTTTATATGCGGTTGATTTCCCATTTTATGGAGCTTCAGACAGTTTTCTTCGCAGGAATCCTAATGTACGGAAAGCCTTTGTGCACGTGTTTTTAATGTGATTATTCAATTTCATGTCTCCTGTAAAGATCACGCCCTGATATTTAACTGAATCTATTAACTAATCTGTTAAACTAATAAATCGTTACCCATTAGTCTATATTTGAAACTAAGAATTGTCTTTTTATGTGTTATAATCATGCATTTAGTTTTCCTAACATTAATTCCCATGCTCCATCTGTCACACCAACGAGCTATCTTGTAAAGTTTATAACCCATTGTATCGGGCCAGTTGGTAAGGATCGCAGCCACTAGTTCTACGGGCTCTTCACCATTAACGTCTCTTCAGTGGCTGCGCTTCCTAGCAAGATTGTTAAGTGTATTGTTCAATTTGAGTCGATCATCGACTCTCTGCATGCAAGTGTAGATGACCAAGTCATCGGCGAAGAGCCGTAACTTTACTCCTTCTTCTGCACAATCATCGATGTCATTAACATAAATAAAAAATATGTGTGGTTTACCGTCCCGAAACGACTATATGGCAATGAGAGATGCCATAGTGGAGGGCTAATTGATTGATATATGGGGTTTAACGTCCCAAAACCATTATATGATTATGAGAGACGCCGTAGTGGAGGGCTCCGGAAATTTAGACCACCTGGGGTTCTTTAACGTGCACCCACACCTGAGTACAGGGGCCTACAACATTTCCGCCTCCATCAGAAATGCAGCCGCCACAGCCGGGATTCGAACCCGCGACCTGCGGGTCAGCAGCCGAGTACCTTAGCCACTAGACCACCGCGGCGGGGCTAGTGGAGGGCTACAGAAATTTCGATCATCTGGTGTTCTTTACGGTGCGCTGGTATCGCACAGTACACGGGCCTATACCATCTTGCCTTTATCGAAATTTGACTGCCACGGCCGGAATCACGCCTACAACCTCCGGGTCAGCAGCCAAGCACACTAGCCACTGTTTCACCGAGGTGTACGGAACTGAAAATTTGAGCTTGGCTGTTTAGCCATTTTGATTTTGCTATATCTGTATATGATGGCAAAAAATGTATGCCTCAGTGGTGGGGATGACCTTCCACTTTTTTGTTCTTGTTCAGCAGTAGATTAATAACCTTCAGTGGTTTTGTCATTCAACTTTCAGAGAGAACTGGCTCAAAAGAATGGTTTACTGGTGTGGAAATTCTGTTGTGTGGCACATTGCATTACAGTGGACGACTGCGTGCAACTCAAGCTACAACTTTCACTTGTAAAGGCCTTCAGAAATTCCTACTGGTTTCTGATTGGAATGGCTGACAATGCTAAATCTGACAATTGTAGCGGCAATGAAAGTGTTGCCTACCTTCTTTGTAAAAATCTCCGTTGCAGTGTCCCCAAAATAGAGCAGTTTATCGCCTTTGGTTGAAAGGGAGGGTTCAAAGACGCTTGCCTAGACCGTCCTCAGCTCTGAAGATGATGAAATAATCTTGTTTCTTACATAAATTAAGGCTTAGAATACTGTAGTATTCTCCTTTTCGCTTACTTTTACAGTAAAATCTCGTTAATTTGACACTTGTTAATTCAGAAAATCAGATCATTAGGACATGTACTTTTGTCCCAGCACACATATGCATTGTTTATTGGCATCAAACTCTCATTAATTCGGTTGTGTTTAGCCGAACTCGTACTTCGGTCCTCAGAGTGCACTGAAGGAAAAAAACTGGCTTTCATGGACAGGTGAAATGGTCATGGACACTAAGAAGAAGTGGTCGCCATCCATAATTTGGTTGTTGTTATGTAGTAAGGTAGGGGTTCAGAGCAACACTCAAAATGCGCCATGGTTCTAACCTTTTTGTCTTTTATTTTGTTTCTTTCTCCTCCTTCCGCTCATGCAGTACTTATATAGTAGCTGTGTTTCTTCGATCACTGCTCTTGTTCTCTGCCGCCTTTATCATGCTTCTGCTGTAGCTTTTCCTCTTTCTCCTCTCATTCTCACTGCTGCCACTGTTTGTCATTCTGCCCTGTGCTTGATATTCACTCTCTTCCTTTGTGCCACTCAAACACTCGATGTCACGAAACACATTATAATAGGTTGAATCTAACAGACAATTGAGCATAATCGACTGCTGGATTCGTTAGGTTGTTCCTAACAAAAGAAATGAGATATTGATCTTAAAAACTGTCGTGCCATCTTTTTGATGCCTAATAAGTTCTAAAGTGCACACTTTAGAGCTTATTGCATGCTGTTTTGTTTTGTTTGAGCTTTACGTCACTGGGCCTCGACACAGATAGCTTGTTATAGAATATGGATAAGTTGGTGCACAATGAAAATTGTAGTAGAGTGCAAGTCACGATTGCATGGCAATCAACGCGCATGTGCAACACTCGATCCGCTTATCACAAGCCTCCTTATATACTCGGCTGCATTACTGAATAAAACTGCTTTTGTTCCCCGCTACTCGTCTGGCGTACATGGTGTCAGAAGTGGGCACGGCAGTTAGTTTTTGCCGTGCAGCAAGCTTTTCCATGTAACCACAGCCTTAACGGAGACAGTACGGGACGAGCGTCCCTCACGCCCAAGCCCGCGAGACAAGCCCGAATCACCCAGAACTACAGACACAACCATGAGTTCTACACTGCCACCTCCCCCCAAGCCGCTCGACACCACTGGCGATCGACGTTTACCTAAACTGGAACATCTGGAAAAGTGAGTTTGAACTTTTCGCAATAGCAATGAATCTGAAGGCACAGCCGCAAGATGTTCAAGCCGCTACATTTCTCATGACCATCGGCGAAGAGGCAAGGCGGGTTTTTCGAACCTTTAAATTTGAGAAGGAGGAAGACAAGAAAGATCTGAATGTCCTAACCTGGAAGTTCGAAGCCCACTACAAACCAGTTACAAACCTCACCTTCAACGAGTTCAGGTTTGGTTCCAGAAACCAGCGAGAAGGCGAGTCGTTTAACGATTTTATCACAGAGCTCAGGATTCTAGCAGCGCTGTGCGAATTCGGGGAGCTTGAAGATAGGCTTCTACGCAGTAGAATAATCCTTGGGATACGAGACAAGGGACTTCAGCAGAGACTTATCCATGATAATCCCTCCTATGCCAAAACGGTTGAGATTTGCCGTGCTAAAGAACAGAGTAAAGAACAGGTCGCTGAAATCCAAGGCAGCACATCTTTTCGCGGTACAAGAAAAACCGCCCCCTGCCCGAAATGCGGCTTGCAACATCACAGATCTCGAAGATGTCCGGCAATGGGGAAATATTGCAAGAAATGTAACGGTCGAAATCATTTTGCAAGCGTGTGTCGCACTCAAAGCATGAAAACGCGGTCAGAAGGACGACACATATACGACATGTAGAAATGGCCGATGACGAAGAATACTTCCTGCAAACGTTGGAAGTTCACGCGATAAAGAATGATGAGCACTGGGTGGCGACGTTGAATGTAGCGGGTGCTATGATCAGGTGCAAAATAGACACGGGAGTGAACTGTTCTGTCATACCAGAATCTGTCTTTCGAAAGTTATCAGTGGCTCCTGCGCAAAGCAGTTCGGCTACCTTGCGTACTTTTTTTGGTCACACACAAAAAGCAATCGGGAAGATACACCTTGCTGTCTCTAGCAGCACGCAGAGCACCAAGGTTACGTTTTTTGTTGTCGCTCAAGAGGTGCCAGTTACACCAAGTGGTGAAGTCACTGAGAGAATGGGCCTAATACAACGCATAGATACAGTCAACGTCGAAGCGTCTGACATGTTGGTATCCGGCTTTGATGATATTTTCCAGGGCCTATAGGGCAACTTAAAGGATTCACCTATCGCCTGCAGCTTGAACTCGATGTACCACCAACCATCAAACCCGCAAGGAGAATTTCCGTTACCCTTCAAGAACCAGTGTAAGCAAAGCTAGACGAGATGGAAGGCGACGGCGTCATCACAAAGGTGAAAGAGCCGTGCGTGTGGTCCAGCCACATGGTCGTAGTAATAAAGAATGGGAAGGTACGCATATGTTTGGATCCTTCAGATTTAAACAAGGTGATCTTGCGAGAGCATTACCATATGCCGACTTTGGACGACGTAGGAGCCAAATCTTTTTCCACGCTCGATGCTGCTTCATGCTTTTGGCAAATAACCCTTGACGAACAAAGTTACAAAGTTCGCGTGTGGGCACTATGAGCACACCGTTTGAAAGGTACAGGTATCTACGCATGCCATTCGGCATCACATCGGCACCAGAGGTTTTTTTCAACGTGCCATGCATGAAGTGGTTGGAAATTTGGCTGGCGTAGCGGTTGTGATGGATGATATATTAGTCTGGGGAAAGACGAGACAGGAGCATGACAGAAACCTCACCACCTTGCTTGAACGCTGCAGAGAATGCAATTTAAGGCTCAACAGAAAGAAGTGCCAATTTTTGCGGTCCAGTGTACGTTACATTGGCCACCTCCTCACTGCTGAAGGACTCTCACTGGATCCAGAAAGAGTACAAGACATCATGTACCTGCGCCGAAAAACCGTAAGGAGCTTCAAATATTCTTTGGAATGGTCAACTTTGTATCGCGTTTCATCCCAAACCTGTCTGTTGCATATGCGAGAGCTGCTTAAGAAGGACGTCGCATGGACGTGGACAGAAGCGCAGGAAAACAGTTTCCAAAAGTTGCGAGCTAGTCTTGCTACCGTGCCAGTACTAGCCTACTTTGACCAGTCCAAAGCAGTGGAATTGTTCGTTGACGCGAGTCAGTACGGCGTCGGTGCAGTCATCTTACAAGATGACCACCCCGTAGCCTATTCTTCCCGCTCTTTAACGGCACGCAGCAGAAATAGGCACAAATCGAAAAAGAAACCCTAGCCATAGTTCATGGCTGTATGAAGTTCAAGGACTACATACTCGGACAGCCATTAGTCACAGTAAAATCTGACCATCGGTCACTTGAATCAATTTTCGAGAAACCACTCTGTGATTGCCCTCTTCGTCTTCAGCGCATGCGCCTCGTGCTACAAAGATTTCTCATCGCCGTGGCATACAAACCGGGAAAAGAACTGTCTTTGGCCGAGGCACTTTCGCGTTTTCCTCGTAAAACAGAGCTGGTGGATGAAACGGAACAGCGCTGTTTCTTCGTTACCTGTTTCAGATCGGCAGCTACTCAGCATGAAAGCAGAGACCGAGAAGAACACACTCATGACCGAGCTCTGCCAGTACGCAAGTACAGAGTGGCCCTAAAGCAAGCAGCAACTGTCGGATGCCTTAAAGCCATATTGGAGCTTCCGGGATGAGCTCCACGTCGAGGCCGGGATGCTTCTCAGAAGCAACAAGCTTGTCATTCCGCCAGCAATGCCCACGAGTCACCAACTCTGCCATGGCAAGTTGTCGGGGTGGATCTTTTTCATCACGAAGGCAATGAATACCTCATAGTCGTTGACTCTTACTCAATTTTCTTTGAGATTCGCAAGCTTTGTCATGCCACCGCTGCTGCAGTAATCAAAGCAAGTGCAGGAATCTTTGCAACGCATGGCATTCCAGCGAAGCTGTGCAGGGACAACGGCCCGCCTTTCAACAGCACGAACTTCCACGCTTTTGCGAGCAAATTTAATAGCAACCACATCACGTCTAGCCCGTACTACCCGCGCGGCAACGGCTTAGCAGAACCCGCTGTTCAGGAAGCTAAGCCTCTGTTAAACAAGTGCCCGTTTTCCACCCTTGAATATTACAGTGCGTTGCTGGAATGGCGGAACACTCAGAGGGACGAGTGGCTGCAATCGCCAGTTCAAAGGCTTATGGGACGTCACACCCGAAGCCAACTCCCGGTCCTCAACTGTCACTTGGAACCGAAGACGGTTCCCACAGAAACTGTTCATCAGCGACTGCAAGAAATACGACATAAACAGCGCTTCTACTACAACATAACTACAAAAAGTCAGCCAGACCTTCATAGCGGAAACCGAGTGTTCGTATATGACGCACGCAGCAGAACGTGGGCTCCAGCCTTAGTGGTCGGTCCTGCAGGGCCCACGCGATCCTACGTGGTGACTACAGACAATGGGCAACAGCTACGCCGCACAAGAGAACATCTTAGGGCCACAGAAGTCTTGTCGCCTGCCCGCGAGTCCCCAGCAGAAAACCAAGCAGCACCATCAGACTCAACTAAGGTCCTTCGAAGACGTGAGCGCATACGCTTAGAGCCGCAACGTTATCCATTGCCAGAACGTCACAAAAAGCAAGGCTATCCATGTTTGCAAACAAAAAATTTCCTCAACGCTTGTTTTTTGTGTGTGTTATGTCTCCTTTTGTTTTGCCCCAAATAAGGGAAGATGTAGTAGAGTGTAATTAAGTCACGCTTGCACGGCAACCAACGCGCATTTGCAACACTCGATCCGCTTATCACAAGCCTCCTTATATACTCGGCTGCATTACTGAAAAAACTGCTTTTGTTCCCCGCTACTCGTCTGGCATACAAAAATGTTCAGACTTTTATTAAAACTTTCCAGAATGTTTGTTCATTATTTTTACTTCTTATTTATCGCAAAATTTCCTCACGTCTTGTACCTTCTTTAAAACAATGGTCATTGCATGTTCTAGAACATGCATTGATCATATCCTTCTGTGTCCCAGTGTCGCAGTTGCTAAAAATAAAGCAGACAATAAACAAAGCATAGAGCTTATTTGCACTAGAGTGCATTAAAGCACCTAATTACCAAAGCCGCCTTTTAAGGGGTTAGCTGTTTTTTCACTGTACAATCTGAGCTTTTGTAATCTTTTGGTGTTAATTTTCCACCATGCATCCTATATTCAAGAACCTTGTAGCCCCATATGGCTTGAACATTGTCTCTTTTTATGGAAGGTGGCTTCTTAATTTCGTGGCATTATTTTCTGGGCTTGCTAGCTGCTGGTAAGAAAGCCATTTGCCACCTTATACTGTTGAAGGCAAAAAATAGAAACAAAGTGGGGGGGGGGGGAGGGGCGTGGGGACAGGATTGTATTTGAACATACTCAATCACTACCAATATTGGTGAAGCCCTTCTGAGTGGCAACCTTGTGAGTAGATTCAGTAGCTGGCGTAAATCCAGAAAAATCACAAGGCGCGAGGGGGGGGGGGGCACACACACATCTTGCGAAGGTGTCCATATTGTTTTCATAAATGTTATAGCTTGTATTTATTTTTTTTCTTATAAAGCTGCCCCTTTTTAAAAGGGGCATGCACGGGGTGGGGAGCAACTCTAGTCTTTTATAAAAGGTGTCTTGTATAAGCAAGGCACCCCGTATGCGTTTTATTATTAACCCCTATTTTAATGTACACAGTCTGGTGTCTCTCATATGCTTGGATTTCTTACATCAGTGTCGCTTAGAAAGGGGTTTGACTGTATCGAAATTGAAATCATGCCTTGAAACCAAATTGAAAAACAAGTATGGCTTTGGGACTCGCATAATTACATTGTTCTTTTCAGTCATTTTTGAAACTGATCGACCGGCAGTGTTGATTCTAATAGTCTCACGCAGCTGACGGTTATTGAACACCAGTGCATGCTAGGGGGGAAAAAGGCATAGGAGAAGTTGAACATACTATGCTCAACTCTCAAGCCATTCCAATATATGATGTTTGAAGAGAAAGCTTTAGGGGTGACACTTGCTAGGGCCGTCCCCCCAGCCAGAGCCCAAGCAGTGTCATGATGTCCCTGACTCAATCCCCCATGATTTATGCTACTGAATTCAACTCGCAAAGAAAAACAAAAAGAGACGTCATATGGCAGTCAGCACTGGAACTGTTGTACATGTCTCTTTTGTTTTTGTCCATAATGCTGTTGGACCTTGCAGATGTCATGTGGCAGTTCACTTATTGGGCATCAAATTCTTTATAGCGAAAACACTTCCTGAGAAACGGTTGTCTGGAGAGCTCATGATAACTTTAATGGCCTGTAAATTGGCATTTTTGCATTCCATCCACAACAGGATGCAGCTGATGAAGGCATGTAGCGTATTATCTAAACGCAGTACCTGCTTAGCTACCACAGAAGGCCTAGCTCTCATAAATAAATAAATAAATGGGACATAGTAGGTGTGAAAGATGAGACTAATCTTTTAAAGGATATCTATATAAAGGTAACAAGGCAGTTATAATGTGGGAAAACATGTATCCAAGCCTGCAGAGGTAAAACGGGGGCTTAGGCAGGGGTGTCCTCTGTCTCCCTTGTTAGTCATTATTTACCTGCATGGATTAGAGGCCAAATTAGAGGGAAGTGGACTGGGATTCAACCTGTCTTTCGTCAAACAAGTAAAACGCATTGAAGAGGCACTACCAGCATTGATGTACGCAGATGATATAGTGCTAATGGCCGACAACAAGGAAGATTTGCAGAGATTGATGGACATCTGCAGTAATGAGGGAGATAGGTTAGATTTCAGATTCAGTAAGGAAAAATCAGCAGTCATGATTTTTTATGAAAACGAAGGTAGTGAGCTTAGAATACAGGAGGTCACGCTAGAGATAACAGATAAATACAAATGTCTGGGCGTATAGTTAAGCAATGGGACCGAGTACTTAAGAGAACACGAAATATACCTAACGACTAAAGGTATCAGGAATGCAGCAGTGATGAAAAATAGGGCACTGTGGAATTACAATAGGCATGATGTTGGGAGAGTAATATTGAAAGGGGTCATGGTTCCTGGACAGACGTTCGACAATGTGGTCTTGTGCATGAGATCAGAAGTTCAAGCAAGATTAGAAATTAAGCAACGTGTAATGGGTAGGCTTGCTCTAGGAGCTCACGGGAATACACCAAATCAGGGAGTACAAGGTGATATGGGATGAACATCATTTGAGGGCAGGGAAGCTAGCAGCAGGACAAAATTTGAGAAGCGTTTGCGAGAAATGGGGGAGGAGCGTTGGGCTAGGAAGGTTTTCAGCTACTTGTACATGAAGAATGTCGATTCAAAATGAAGAATGCGAACCAGGAAACTGACTGGTAAATACTTAGAAAACAGCAGGTGGCCAAACCAAAAGGAACTATCGGTTAAGAAGAAATAGAAGGAAACGGAGACTGACATGTGGAGAATTGGCATGCTAAAGAAGTCCGCACTAGAAATCTATCGAACTTTTAAGCAGTAAATTGCCAAAGAAAGGATCTATGATAATACTCGGGGTAGTTCTCTACTGTTTGAAGCCAGGACGGGAGTATTGCGAACCAAGACATATCGGGCCAAATACGAAGGGGTAGACACGGTATGCAGTGCATGTGGAGAGGAAGAAGAAACTGCCGAACAATTGATAATGTTCTGTAAAGGGCTTCACCCTATAGTTCAGGATGATGGCGCAGAGTTTTTCAAAGCACTGGGGTTTAGGGACAGGGAGGGCAAAATAGACTTTAGGCGGGTAGAATTGACTAGAAGGAGGTTATCTGATTGGTGGCTAAAGTCAAGGCACGAGTGAAAATTAAACCCTTCACTGCAAAGTACGAATCCTCAACCTCACTATTTAAAGGAAAAAAAAGTTAAATCTTGTAATTAGTTCACTAAATATCATGGCTAGGTGGCGTTAGCCGCCGCCCGATCTAAAGGGTACAGCCACATCCATTCATCCATCCATCCTCTCTGTACGGCAGCTTAAAGTGTGGCGAGTGCGGCCGTGGGAACACCGCGGTACGCGTATTTTGTGTTTTTTTTCTGCATTTCTTGAGTGTTTCAGTCTAAAGTACCACTAGACGTACGTGTTCTAAGCATGCTTACTGCGAACCTAGCTTGAACGATACCTAAAGCTGGTTCGCAACCGCACCTCACGCTTATTTGAGTATCGGCGAAACCTGCGTACATGATGTTATGCGATTTCTATGCTGTATTTAACTTGGCAAATGTAGTACACTGTTCATATAAATGACAGCGAACGTGCAAAATAATGATTCAGAGGCTTTTGAAAGTGCGAGCTAAAGAGGGCACGAACAGAATTTATTCCCAGAGAAATTGCGGACTCACAATTTCACTTATTTTCGTGACAGCGGCTTTCGGGAAAATGTTTTATAAACGCTGTTCTTATCCGTGGTTGTAGATGCATGGTGGACAAGGAGTGGCCTGATGAACCTTGTGCAAACCAGCACGGCTAGGTCCTTGTGGTGCTGGATGTTAGACGTAGTGCACTTCAGTAGCGCTGAATCCGACACGGCTGGAACGGCTGCTTCAAGTAGTGTTTTCAGGGAGCTTTTGAAGGCTTGGCTCCTTTCGAAGTGCCGTTTCTACGAATTACCGCAAGGTTTCCAGTACGTAGAGCAGCTTGTCCGAAGGATAGAGCAGTCCGCCTCTGTCTTGATGCCAAACAAATGACTGGAGTGGCTGGTTGGACAGAGCTTTTGTTGTAACGGCACATCAATCTTCGCAATCTATGTACTCCATAACAACGCGTGCGATGTAGCCACCAACATAAACAACTGCTGACAGCTGCAACGTTGGAAGACTGGCTGGCACATTTGTCCGCTTTAAGCGCTCCAACACGTGAATAGCTTCCTCTGGTAGCTTGGCGGAAATCGTTGGCGTCTGCTGCCTTGCAACCACAACCCCGTTGTTTTGTCCAGCTTCTTCACTGCGAAGCACGTTACTATTTTCTGATGTAGCTGAAATACCAATTTTTAGGAGCTTTTGCAAGCCACTCACTGCAGATCGGGCATCCAGCTGGTCATTGCAGCCCAGTGATCGCCGGAGTGTTCCAAACAACGACTCAATCGGATCGCTGCCGAATTTCCGCGTAAGAACAAATAAAAAATTCTCTGTTCTTAGCATATAGCGAATGCAGGCAACTGTCGAATACATTGTCAGTAGAAGTGCCTCGTAGGTTTCAGTGGTCAAGAAGTCACGAGTATGCGTTGCTTGCTTCTTGAGATTCTCCATGTACACACAGCAGTACACACAGCAGTACACACAGCAATGTACAAACAGCAATGTGGCACACAGCAGTACGCTGTCGGGCGCAAGGAGTTCACATAAAACTTTTTGATCGGCTGCCGTACGTTGATAACGCTACTTTTTGCTTCGTGCGATGGCTATAAGCGCTTACAGCTATATCGGCAAATAATCGCAGCAGCAAGGAAACGTTGCGACACGCGATTGCTTAGGCGCGCCGGCATGTGATACAGTGGCAGGAACTTCACAAGCCACAAAAGAAGATGCGACGCATGGATTCATATGGCTGTACCCTTTAGATCGGGTGGTGGCTCACGCCACCAAGCCATAATACTTGGTGAAACAAAAACTAGATTTATTTTTTCTCTTTAAATAGTGAGGTTGAGGACTCGTACTTTGCAGTGAAGGGTTCAATTTTCACTCGTGCCTTAACTTTAGCCACCAATCAGATAACCTCTTTCTTGATAATTCTACCCGCTTAGTCTATTTTGCCCTCCCTGTCCCCAAACCCCTGTGCTTTGAAAAACTCTGCGCCATCATCCTGAACTATAGGGTGAAGCCCTTTACAGAACATCATCAAGTGTTCGGTATTTTCCTCTTCCTCTCGACACGCACTGCATGCCGTGTCTGCCCCTTCGTATTTGGTTCGATGTGTCTTGGTCCGCAATACTCCCGTCCTGGGCTCAAACAGTAGAGAACTACCCCGAGTATTATCATAGATCTTTTCCTTGGCAATTTCCTGCTTAAAAGTTCGATAGATCTCTAGTGTGGACTTCTTAATCATGTCAATTTTCCACATATCAGTCTCAGCTTCCTTCACCATCTTCTTAACCGATAATTCTTTTTGGCTTGGCCCCATGCTGTTTTCTAAGTATTTACTAGTCAATTTTCTGGTTCGCTTCCTCCATTTTGTATCGACATTCTTCATTTACAAGTAGCGGAATACCTTCCTAGCCCAACGCTCCCCCCCTTTCTCTCAATCGCTTCCCAAATTTTATCTTGCTGCTAGCTTTCCTGCCCTCAAATGATGTCCATCCCATATCACCTTGAACTCCCTGATTCGGTGTATTCCCGTGAGCTCCTAAGGCAAGCCTACCTATTCCACGTTGCTTAATTTCTAATTTTGCCTGAACTTTTGATCTCATGCACAAGACCGCATTTCTGAACGTCAGACCAGGAACAATGACCCCTTCCTATATTTCTCTCACAACATCATACCTATTGTAATTACACAGTGCCTTGTTTTTCATCAGCGCTGCATTCCTGTTACCTTTAGTCGTCATGTATATTTTGTGTTGCCTTAGGTACTCGGCGTCATTGCTTATCTGTACGCCCAGATATTTGTATTTATCTGTTATCTCTAGCATGACCTCCTGTATTTTAAGCTCACTGCCTTCATTATCATTAAAAATCATGACTGCTGATTTTTCCTTACTGAATCTGAAATCTGACCTATCTCTCTCATTGCTGCAAATGTCCATCAATCTAGAGCTGCAAATCTTCCTTGTTGTCGGCCATTAGCACTATATCATCTGAGTACATCAACGCTGGTAGTAACTGTTCAATGAGTTTTCCTTGCTGAACGAAAGAGAGGTTAAAGCCCAGTCCACTTCCTTCTAATTTGACCTCTAATCCTTGTAGATACATCATGAATAATAAGGGTGACAGAGGACACCTTCCTAAGCCCCCGTATTACCCCTGCTGGCTTGGATACCTGTTTTTGCCACTTTATAACTGGCTTGTTACCTTTATAGATACCCTTTAAAAGATTAGTGACTCCATCTTCCACACCTAGTGTGTGCAGTATTCCCCACAAATCCTCTTGAACCACGCTATTGTACGCTCCCTTGATATCAAAAAATGCTAGCCACAGGGGCCTGTGTTCCTTTTCTGCTATTTCGATGCACTGCGTCAGTTAGAACAGATTGTCTTCCAACCTCCTGTGTTTCTGAAACCCATTCTGCAGTTCCCCCAGCACCCCCTCATCCTCTATCCATGCCTGCAGTCTTTCCTTTATAATCTGCATCCCCAGCCTGTAGACCACTGATGTCACTGTTATAGGACGGTAGTTGTTTGTCAGATTTGTCCCCCCTTCCTTTATAGATCATGCTGTTCCTGCTAAGTTTCCATCCATCGGGGACTTCACCATCAATTATTATTTTGCTCACTGCATTTCTCAAAGCATGCTTAGATTTCGGACCCAATGTCTTTATCAGCATAATTGGAATGTCGTCTGGGCCTGTTGATGTACTTCTAGGAACCCTGTTCTCAGCCCTTTCTCCTTCTCCTTGTGAAAATGGAGCCATTGCGCCACTTGATTCATCCTTATGTATTGTGGTGTTTGTTGAAATTTTTCTGTCACCCTTGTTCTCCTATATTCAATAACTTCGTCCCCTTCTAGCCTAGCACCTTGAGCTTTAGTTAACCTCTGCTCTAGGTTCGTCTCCTCTGTTAGGGAGTTTAGATGGTTCCAAAATTTTTGCAGCTGCCTTTCTGTCTTTTTTATGTACTTCTGCCAGCCACTGAGCTCCCTTTCTTCTGATCTTTTCATTGATCAGAAGTGATGCATTTCTTCTATAGCTCAGAAAGATTTCCCATTTTCTTTCAACATCATCGGTCAGTTCACCCCGCTGCTTAACATGTCTGTGTTCCCTAGAGGCTTCCTGGTGTTTTGCTATGGCTCTCTTAACTTCCTCAGCCCACCAATTCTTGGGTTTGTGTCTTCTTTTCCGGGGTGACTTGTCACGTACCTTAGCAAGCTCTAGCTCAAACAGTCTAACCATATTCGTGTATGTTCACATTGTTTTATTATCCTCACTGATTACTTTCTCAATTTGTTTAGTAGCTATTTCTATTTGCCTTTCTGAATAAAATTTTTCCAGTAGTTTCTCATCTTGTCTCCTTCCCACTTTCCCTGCTCTTCCAAAACTTAGCTTGATACGTTTGTGATCACTACCCAGACTTCTGGAGCCACCTTCATCTATGTGCATTCTCGTGAGCCTATCATACATCCTATGTGACATCACTACGTAATTTATCTTCAACTGCAGCCTTCCTACCTCCCATTTTATTTGCCCTTCACACTTCTATGTACTGTTGCAAATGATCAAATCATGCCTTTCACACATATCCATGATCATTTTGCCTGTTGGGTCAGTAAATCCATCTATATCTTCTATGTGCTCATTCATACCTTCTAGTATAATTATCTCGCACTCTCCACCTAACTGCTCAATATACTTTTTTCTACACTCCACCATTGCCTGGTTTTCCTCTCTGGTCTTTCCTCCCGTCCACAAGTACACCAAACCAAGAAGTGTCCTTTGCCCTGCCACTTTCCCTTTTAGCCATAAATGTTCCTTGCACTCCTGCTTGACCTTTTGCTAGTCTGTAGTATTATGAATGAATGCCCCAATACCACCCCCCTTTCTGCTTCCTTCTGTTTTATTACAATATTCCCACGCGTAGTCCGGATTGTTAAGAGGTTGTTCCATGTTTCTAAGATATGTTTCTACCAAACCGTATACCATCGGCCTCTCCTCCCTTAGCAGTTCTATCTCTTCCCACTTCAGCCTGTTCCTGCCACCCTGAATATTAATATATCCTATGTCTCAATTGACTCGGTGCTCGTGGGTACGTCTATTTCTGCCCGGTACTCTACCTATCTTAGATACTGGTACCACTTTGGAATCGTATCTGTCCATACCACCTATCAAAGAGTCCCCCTGGTTGTTTTCCTCATTACTAGCTATCCTGCACTCCAAAGGGCTCGCGTGCCCCTCAAAAAAGCTATTACACGTCCTGCAAGTCGCCAACCCACCTCATGACCTAGCCGCCCATCGAAGTGAATTCTGTCTCGTTGAAAACCACCCCACCTATGCACCTCTCTGTTTGTTTCCACCACCTCAAAGCCTTTCTCTCGACTCATCCGCCATACCTCTTGGTTTGCGTTGACCACCGCTCTTCTCAGGTTGCTATCACGCACCGGTACCTCCGGTATCGTGCATATCACTACCTGAACCTTAGGAGAAGTTGCGCGCATGTCATCGACGCCTTTCGCCAGTGTGGCTGCTAGTCCTGCTGCATCTTCATTTAGGACATCGTTTAAACCGTCTGAAATTATCACGAGGTTTCGTCTATCAGCTGATAGTGTCGTGATAGTGTCATGATAGTGTCGGTCGTGAGCGCCACCGCGCGAAGCTTATTTGAAACTGAAGGCAGGCCAACTCCGCTGGGAGCGCGAGTCATTCCTCAGGCATCTTTCTAGAGGAGGCGTTTCTGTATCCGGTGAGAAAAAGTGTCATGGCGGCTTCCGGTTTTGTTGTTGGACCTGCGCGAAGTTCAAGCTACGTGTTTATTTGCGGCAAGCACTCTTCGCGATAAATCTACTCTTGAGTGACAAAAGTGATGAACAGAAATGCTCACAGCTTGATTGTGCACCTCGTGTCAAGGACGGGTAAGCTGTCAACCTCTAAATAATCTCCGTGTGAACGCGCTTTTGCACCATTAATTTCGTGGCAGTGATGGTAATATCGCTCTGTGTTAATGTACCACAATTCGAAAACGTTCTTGCTGCGCGAGTTGCTTGGTTTGTACAGCAGCCTGATGAGATTATCGTGAAGGCTAATACAGATCTTGACAATAGAAGTAAGACTTTCATTGTTTACCGTACTTCCGCCATACGTGTTGCGTATTTATCTTGTTGCGATACGTGTACTCATGATGTACATTTATTGTATGTGCAATTTAGACACATTGCTGGTTTTAGGATCACGTGTTGCTCTTCTGCTGTGTCTGATCTGCAGCGGGAGCGTTTCAACTAGGTAAAATCGGCTGCGCTGACACTGAGTGACGGACGAGTCAGCTGCTCAGTGCTGCATAACAAATTAGGGTGATACGTCACATTTGGCCCACTTTTCAAATTATTATGCTATTTGAATTATTGAACCACCGAAAAAGAAATTGCAGATGAGCGTCGCCGGGGGGGGGGGGGGGGTTAAAATATTTTTCACTTTCGCCCAGGAATGAATTCTTCACTGGTTAGCCAGCAGTCATGCTTCCAGCACTTGACATGCTGGTAATAAAAAAAAAAAAAAAGACGCAATTACTGAATATTCTCATTTCGGTGCTACAGTGTAAAAACATCATTCTTTTTCTTTCTTTTATATTTTCAGTCTTAGTATAGTACGTACTAGTCTGTAGACGCAAGATGGCAGGAAATAAACGATGAAGAGCAATCGTTGGTTGACTAACCTAGTCAAATGATTGCTTAAAAGAAACCAAGACAATGGGTGCATTGAAAATCTACCTTGAAAAATAAGCTATTAATAACATGGATTATACAAGGGAGTACCAATTTTAATTTTTTTTTTTTTTACAAAACAGAAATGTCATCTTATGAAACCAAAAAACACAGAAGTTGAGAGGAAGACAAGCTTAAAGAGATAAAACATTTGTGAACACGGGTTGTCGCTGGCGTCATCGTCTCAACATGCAGACTTCTTCAAGGCTGCAACTGCCGACCTATCTGAATTGTGTAGGGCAGATTGATCAGGATGAAGGGAACCCACATACACTGGTGCTAACAATCAGCAAATGACCACAAAACATTTCAAATATGTTGTACCAACAAGGCCAAAATTCATCCCTTGCCTACCTTAGTGCATTTTGTATATTCTTCATACCTTCTTCTCCAACTTAATCAAAGTAGGGGAGGCCACATGCGAAAACGGGGAGATGCAAACGAGGAGTCGGCATGCTGAATTGGGTGAGTTGAAGGCCGATCCCCGGTAATGGGTTGCACCAGGGTAAAAAGGGCAATCAATCAAAAGCCCATGAAACAGAGAGAAATAAGGAGCAGGAGGGAGCAAGGGTATTGCATGGATGGGTAGAAAAGGAGAAGACATTTTGCTGAATTGTCTTTGTCTCGAGGAAGCACCATTTGACAAAGGGAATAATTAGCCTTTGAAATTCCTTTAAGAATGGCTTACTTTTTATAGGTTTTCGTTGTGTATGTGCCATGCCAAATTGGTTCAAGTGCCCCCTTTGAAACATTTATACTTGTCGGCTGGAATGTATTAAACTTGTGGATAGGGTGCGGCAATTTTTTTTTTTCGAAAAGCTGGTTACTGTATTTAAGGTTTAAGATCGTTGAAGATATGTCCTGCCACTATAAATTGCTGTGCCATTGCTTCCAATTATTTGCCATGCTTGCTTGATGCCTATTTAATGAAACGTTAACAGGTTGTCTTGTTTGTTGAGTAGGGTTGAGAGCTGAGCTAGTTGGTGAGATATCATTTTAACATGGGGTGTAGTAGCGCAACTTTGACGGGGACACAGAGGACAAGAAAAGCAAGTATTGTGTTTTCTTGTACTCTGTGTCCCTGTCGAAGTTGTTCTACTACACAATGTTAAAATGTTGTCTTGTTTGTGACAATATGTATATTTAATCATGTTGATAATGTTTGAACTAGTGCAGGTAAAACTAGATTTTTTACTATGCATAAATCACTTCTAGTGCTTTCAATTCTAACATAATCTTGAAGGTGTTTGCAGGTCTTAAATCTTAGATGACAACTAGGTATTATGTGTACAAAAAAAAAATGTGGGTTTGCTTTTGCATGCACTAACATGTCGGCGAACATT
The DNA here is from genome assembly GCF_043290135.1 of Rhipicephalus microplus. Taxonomy (NCBI): domain Eukaryota; kingdom Metazoa; phylum Arthropoda; class Arachnida; order Ixodida; family Ixodidae; genus Rhipicephalus; species Rhipicephalus microplus. The sequence continues at coordinate 50,501,233 of NC_134710.1, read as the reverse complement.
TTCCGAAGCGGCTCGTTGCTATTTAATGTTGGGTAATACTTGCGAAAGATATTATTTAAGTTTGGAAGTGCGTTTCGGTATTTTAATGCAAAGGCTAGCGGCTGGTTAGGCTTTGCTATGGGACATGTTCAGCTAGTGATGATTTCCTCAATTTTGAGCTTCATTTTGAATTTTGTTCAAAGTGTTAGGCAGGTCATTTCGCTAAATGTCTCTTTTCGCTTTCTTAATTGGGGAGTATAGTGATCGTTGTTGCCACAGACGCTTCTTAAACGCTTTGCCTGTCTGACGAATATTTCTTCTTTGCCGTGTCATAGATGATGGCTTGTTTAGTCTATGTATTGTAGTTGGCTATTTGTTGGCATTATGTAGAGTGTAACCTTTGATTTCTCTGTAAAAGAAAGAACTTCTAGACAGCTTCATTAAGATGTGCATCACAAGAATTCACCACTGAAGATTAAATTTGGCCAAACTTGTTAGCAGCAAGAACAATATTGTAAATCAAATCAAGATCTGTTTTTCTTCGTTTTGTCCGGTTCGACTGGGGGTGGAGTCCGCTTCTTCTGCACATCCTTCCTCCTCAAAATTTCACTTGGCTCTGCCCTGTTCATTTTTCTTTTTTAATTGGCATTGCCTGCTATATGTTTATGGTGTGGGCAAAGGATTTGTATTTTTTTCATACCTCACATTAAAGAATGTTTATATATATACCGTCATATCTAGGAAGTTAATTTTGCTGAAAGGGTGGTGCATGGTAAATTTACTACTAGGGTGAAACTTCTTACAATTGCCAATTAATGCAATTGTAATGGATGCATGTCAGAATGGAGGTTAGGAGCAGAGATATTGAATCTATTCTTCAAAATGATTCTATTTTCAATAATATCAGTGTTACTTCAAGACAACTTATCCACTTAAAGGTCAAAAAACAACATTTAAACCAAAAAAATGCATGTGTTAGTCTCTGTTTATGATAGAGCTATAAAGAACAAGTGGAATAAATGTCATGTTTTGCCACTATTGAACCCATGTGGTTGAAACTGTGGAAGGAAACTCTGGAGGGATTTATAAGCCTCTGCTGCTGTAGTCTCGAGCAGTTTGGTTTCCTTCACTGCAGCAATGCGACATGGGTGAAATCACATTGTACAAACTCCATACTCCCAACACCAGTTTGCTGTGCAGCTTTGCACTTGATTCACAAGCTTCTTGTGTGTATTTTACAAAAGCATTACAAGGATGCTGAAGAGAAACAGTGACCTTGTTTAGATTGACAAACTGCACTCTGAGAACTCTAATGCCAATGCCATATGTTTGAGTATCTCAAGTTCATTATTAGTGGATAAAATTAAGGTTGAAGTTTCACTATTGAAAGTTGTGCCGAAATGTCCATGCATGACATCAAAAGTTTTTAAATGTATTTTTCATAATTTTGCGATTGGCTCGGTGATATTTTCTGAAACTTCATATGCTAGGTCTATGACACCCACAGATGACATTGTCCTTCATTTTTATTGGTTATAAGCTATGTAGAACTCAGTAAATGCCATCAAAATTAATGATGCCACAGTGTTTGGTGAGACATTTTCTTTGTGCAGTTTTGCACTTGCCAAGCGTCGTGTCGTGGTAAGAGTGGTGATGTGAAATCATACTTCAATAGTATGCGAAAAATTATTTCGCTCTTTAGTGCCCTTTCAACACCCAAAGAAAAAAACTAATAAGAATGTTGTAGAGTAGCTGACTAGCTCATTCACCTGGCCCAAAGAGAATGAAAGTCAGTGTAGTTGTATTGTTAGGTGTATTATATCTCAATGTGTATAATCCTAGGAGGATGGAGGATAGAAAGCATGACACAGAGGACAACTTATTGCAACGGACACACATTACATGTACATTTAAATGTGCCCGTGCACTGCTTTTTTCAAACAAGCAAAAAAAAATATGCAGTCTCACAAGTCTGCAGCACTGTGGTACCTCGTGAGGTGACGTTCATACGCCCAAGCAGAGCACTATGAAAATGTCTTTAAATAATTTAACTGTTGTGTGCTCCATTAAAAAAGGTTTACAGTCAAGATAACTGGATCATTAGCCACTCATTGCAACACAAGAAATGACACGTCCAGTTTTTGTGTCGGTACTCTCTTACCATTATTTAATAACTGAATTGGAACAACCAAAACAACCGCTAAACAAAGCACATCACCTTTTGAAGGCATCTATTGGCAAACAAATGAATGAATTATGGCCATTGGATAGGCCCTGATAAAAACAGAAGGAGGCACACTTTCTTCAGCTGTAGGTTGATGGTACTGTAGCCAGTCGCCGCTGAGCGCAGGCCACGTGCTCACGTTTTCCCTTTCATAAAGGACGACAGTGTATAGCTATGTTGACTATGACTGGTAACGTGGAAAGTGTGTCCTCAGAAGCTCAAAGGCTACACATGGCTGAAGATTGCCCTCATTTACAAAACTTGTTTGATGGACATGCGAGTTCCACCATGGTGAACTAAAACTTAAAACAGTGCAAACGTATTTGGTATGCTGTGTTTCTTCTCTTTGCGTAGGGGTACAAGCTTCCAGGTTATTAGTATTTCAAAGTGAGAGATGCACACTGGCCTAAGCACTACCTCCAACTTCATACTGCTGTGAAATCCCGAGAAATCACCCCCTCGACACGGAAAGATGATCTGGAAGGGGGCCCTTGCTTGGTCTCAGACTCTAATTCAATATAGAAGTGCCTTTAAAAAAAATGCACACCTGTGTTTCTAATGAAATGCTGTACTGAATACACACGCATTTACTGTATTACAGACCCGAGGAGAATCCTTGTGTGAAATTCAGGTGTTATGACAAGACAAGAAAAATGTTCTACAAATGTTCAGACAATTTGTGACAACTCAGAATGCAGCCTCGAGGCATCACACTGTAAAAGTGTGAAAAAAATCTTGCGCATATATAAGGATTCTCAGAACTTTGGTTCCAAAGAACTGCTGCTGCAGAATTCCATAGTGGAGAACAGGTTGAAAAATAATTGCGGGAGGGGAGGGGGTGCTTGCTCGGTCGTTGGCACATATTGGAGATCTCCTGTAAAGTAAAAAGGGGCGCTTGCTCTGTATTTTACAGTGCCCACTCGCGATTGAAGTTGGAATGGAGGCACTAGCATGTGCTTTTTTCATAGCATTGCCAGGGCTGCACAAGAGGCCCATTGAATGTGACTACCCGTACAACCAAGGAATGCTTGCCACCAATTCAGCTGCTCTACCTACGAGTGTTCTCTTCACACTATTTTAACTGTGTGATACTTTACAGTAAAAATGCACACCTATTTTCATATTTTTGTGTTTCAACTACTTTTGCTTAGATATCTACAGTCTGAACAAAGTGGACACTTATTACAGTTTCTTATGAGAGTTTATGCGTTGAATTGCAGCCCGAGTCATGCAGTGAAGTTCATGCATGCACAGCTTACTCACCGCCACCCTTATTTAGGAGTGGAAAGATAGGCTGCTGCTTGAATTGTACAGGAAAATAAAGAAGGAGGTGGGGTAATTTGCCATGTCTGTTACAGGTAGGTGTGCTTGCCGCCAAGGACCTCAAAGGAGGATAACTGACAGTGGTGGAAATGAATCTGCACTCCAGCCAAGTGCACAATGAGCTAAGTCAGGAACATTATTGAAACAAACCACAAGATAAGCATTTTAAAAACTGCTAATAAAGCATTGTCTTAGCTTCATCGTCCGACATGTGGTCGTTCTCATAATTCCTGTATTTTTCCTGCATCAAAAACCTCAAGCTGGGCATTCCGTTGTTATTACTAGCACATATGTTTGCAGGTGCTTATTTGGCTGCAATCTTGGATAGGATATTTAGTAAAAGTGCTCAGTGACATTAATGTTTATCTGCCCCCTCGTTTGGTTTTAAGATGCACTTTTTTCTAGATTTGCACTTGTCTCTAATTGCACATAATTCATATTGATCCTTGGGGCATATAGTAAATAAGAAGCGGCTTTTCCAGGCAAGGTTACCTTATTATATTCGGTGATGTGTGGGGTTTAACGTCCCAAAACCACCATATGATTATGAGAGACGCCTAACTTTATATTTTCTTGTCAGTAAATTTTATTAAACATTTCTATTTGTCTTGGACATTATTTATTTGAAAGTATAGCTGCATGACTGCTGCACAACTGTATAGAATTAGTTTGCCTAATGAAGATGAAGAAATTTTGTTGATTTGCAAAAGGTGTGTGTATTGGCCAACTTGAACACATAACCAACTGTTTCAAACATCCTCCCATGCAGTAAATGTTCCCTGGTGAATTTGTCTTCTGGTTTGAACAAATGTGAAAAAAAAAATCATGGCAATAGGGAAGGCCTTGAAATATCACTCTGCTAAATAATGCCATAAATTTTGTGATGAACCACACATTCACATGAAAAAAAAGTGGGGGCAGAATTTTTCAAGCACTGTACATCTATGCTGGTTTAGAGAAGAAATAATAAAATTAAGTTTGATGGTTTCATGTCACAAAACTAAAATCTGGTTTTGAGATGCACTGTTTCAAGTTAAAGCTTAATTATTTTGACCTCATAATCTCTCTGAGTGCATGGAACTAGGGCACTAGTGTATATTACAACTATTATAATGCGACTCCTGAGGTTCGGAATCAATCCTGTGATCTTGTGCAGAACTGCACGCAGTGGCGAAGGGGGGCGCTAGAGGTGATCCCCCCCCCCCCCCTCCAAAAAGCCTCTCAGGACGCCTGCTCCTCTCTTCAGTGCTTGCCGTCCACCTGTTATCACCAATTAGGACAAATGACTGGGGTTCCTTTAAGCATACATAAATAGTATTTATGCTATGATAGAGTTTTTGTGCTCGTAAAAAAAAAAGTAATGACCACGCCCCTCTCTCCGGTGTTACTTTAAGCAACCCCCCTTCTCCTAAAATGATTGACTGGATTCACCCTTGACTGCACGGCAGCATTTCCCTTAACCTTAGGGTCAGAATAGAGATACAGACTTTCTTTCTTTTAATGCACTACTTCATATATAAATAAAGACAGCCATATTTACACTGATGATTTTTAAAGCTACACCAAAAAAATTGGCCCGAATCTACATTTTACACTGTAAATGTCGTCGAAAGGTGATAGTCTTGCGTCTAAAGAGAGTGAACAAAACGTTTCTTTGATGTTCTGCGCAAGAAAATCAGTGAATGGTATTCTGGAGGCGCTGCGTTAGAGTGCCTCGAGCGTTTAGCGAAGGTGAGCAAGCGCATCAAGGCAAGTTAGACACGAGCGCCATCTGACAGTTCTCTTCGAAAACAAAAGCATGCGCGACCACGGAAAAAGATGTGCACCAGTCTCGGAGGTGACAAGGTGTAGAATGCAAAGCGACGGGCAGGTGCCACCACCGTGTCGTCGTAGCAAAGCGTTGAAAACACCTTCTTGAGCATCGCACTGCACTGTCAGCGCCGCGCAATAAACGCTTCAGTCCTTAGAGTTACTTGTGTGGGCCTCTTTTACTATAAAGGCAGACATACATAACATACGTGTTGTTATGGCTCTTCAGATATGTGCGATATTTGCTTTTTAATTGACAATTGCACAAGTATGAACGCTAAACCTTGAGCAATATTGGTTGAGGCTGCAGATGGGGTTGGCCGTTAGAGGCATCGTTAGGGCGCACAAACAGACAAATGTACAGATAGACAGACCAAAATTTTTTCGTCGAAGGTCTCCAAGAAAGACTATTGTCTTTAAAAAGCATGTATATGCGACCGATGGTATAGCATCCTGTACAAACAAACAGTATTCCTCATATGCTCTACAGCAGAATACTGAATAATGTCAATGCCTTGAACAATAGCTTAAAAAGAAACTTCTTCGTGGTGAATGGGAGATGTGACATAATAATCTCTTTTAGCATCTAGCATCAAACGCTATGCTCAGTGGGAATGAAATATGACAAAGACAGGCAATAATAATATGACACTTCCGGGTTGTTCAAATGTCTATAATGAAATGCACAGGCATAAAGAAGAGGATAAATATGGTGCTACTATATGTACATGCAACAAGGTGGAACCTCAATACTAATTACTTAAATTCAATTAGTTCTATGACGATGGAGATCATCAGCAATGCTTTTACTGAATGATGTTACCCTCTTCATGAGATGCAATAAAACACCTCATTTGAATTATACAATTTTTCTGTTTACTAAGTTGAGGCATTTGTTATTACATCATTTGTGATGTATTTGACAATCTGTGCAAATGCATGGCAATAGAAACAGCACCTGTTCAATCAGAGCAAAAATATTCTATTCATTACAGTGAAGTTCAATATGTTATGACACCATCCTGACACACTAAAGAAAATCTGAATAATTTGTGACAATCTTGACTTCAAAAGTATTTGAATTCCTAGACATTTAATGTTCAGGTATTAGCAGTTTGTTATAAAAGGATAGGAAAGAAGCTATATAAAGAGTAAAAATAGAGCTTAGTATAACATTGTTTGGAGGCCAGCAAAAGAGCTTAAGACCTAGAAAAACAATTGACTTTCCTTGGTGTTAGCGAAGGACGTTAAAACTCTATTGCCAAAACCTAGCAAAGGCTTTTTTAATCACAATCAAGAGAAGCCTTGCCTTGGTTTTTCTGCTAAGCAAGCATTCTTTTTGACCACCAAAGCCTCCTCAGGGGAGTTTATAGCATCTAAATATTATAAGTACTTTTACCTCCTCAACTAACTAACCAGACAAACTTCCTAGTTGAAATGTATGGCTGCAAGAGGTAAATCAAATTTTTTAATTATGCTTTTAATGGAGAGCAACATAGGTTCCTTCTGTTCTGCATGAACCTGCAAGCACAGAAACTCACACAAGTACAAAAGATCTGTACATGGTGACAGACTCCCAATAGAGCTGTGATCAAGTGCTCCCAGCTTTTATTTAACTGCAAATAACTTGCTTAAAGTGCCGCAGCTGTTGTTTCGTACCTATTGACCACATAATTTAGACAAATATTGTTATGCTTTACTATAATCAGTAGGCATGGAGTACCATTTGGGTGCTTTTTAAAAACTAATGGACCAGCTGTTGTCGATTGTCTGAGCATGTTTTTACAATCAAAAGTTTACACTGATAAATGTTGCAACAATAGAATTTATTATGCATTAAATATGCCAAGCAGTGGTCTTTGAGTTGCAGTAAAAAATTGCAATATGGTAGTGCATGATCAAAGTGTCAAGGCCCTCCAGTGCCCTGGTCTTTTTATTAATGTATGAGATGTGATCTTTTATTAAATAATTTGCATTATGAAGTGGGAAAAAGCAACAAGACCATAACTGATATTTTTTGCCCAAAATAAATTACTGCTAGATCATGTTTATCGTGTGCCATAAACATGTCAAACAACACCATCACATACAATCAACACCTATACATAGCCTTCATAGAGTACGAGAAGATGTTTGACTCAATCAAGACATCAGCATTAATGCAGGCACTACTGAATCGGAGCATCGAAGAACGCTACATAAACATACTGGAAGAAATCTACAGTGGATGCACAGCTACCATAAAGAAAGCGGCAGAATCCCAATAAAGAAGAGTGTAAGGCAGGGAGATACAATCTCTCCAGTGCTATTCATCTCGTGTTTACAGGAGGTTTTCAGGACCCTAGCTTGGGAAGAGTTAGGAATAAGAGTTAATGGAAAGTATCTTAGTAACCTGCGATTCGCTATTGACATCACCTCGATGACTAACTTGGGAGATGAATTACAGCTCACGATTACAGAACTGAACATGGAAAGCAGAAAAGTAGGTCTGAAAATGAATATGGGCAAACCTAAAGTAATGTACTACAGTCTCGGCAGAAAACAGCACTTCGCGATAGGGGGAGAGATGCTGGATTTTGTAAAGGAATATGTCTACTTAGGATAAGTAGTAACCGCAAAGCCGAACCATGAGAGTGAAGTAACTAGAAGAATAAAAATTGGGTTGATCACATTCAGCTGGCATTCTCTTATCATGAATGGTAATCTGCGACTAACCCTCTTGCCAGTCTTTACCTATGGAGCAGAAACCTGGAGGCTTGCAAAGAGGGTTGAGCTTAAATTAAGGATGACCCAGTGAGCAAAGGAAAGGAAAGTGATAGGTGTAACTTTAAAAGACAAAAAAAGAGCAGAGTAGGTCTGCCAACAAACCAAGGTTCAGGATATCATAGTTGTAATCAAGAAGAAGTAATGGACATGTGCCGGGCACATTGCACGTAGGCAGGATAACCGCTGATCATTAAGGGTAACTGACTGGATTCCTAGAGAAGGCAAATGCACGAAGGGGAGCCAGAAAGTTAGGTGGGTCAATGAGATTGAAAAGTTTTCAGGTATAACATGGCAACGAAAAGCAAAAGACCGGGTTGATTGGCAGATCATGGGAGATGCCTTTGCTTTGCAGTGGGCATAGTCAGGCTGATGATGATGACACCTTCAATGTACGACGAGGTTTAGATTAATTTGTTAAGCAAAAAGTCAGCATGCCAAAGTTGTGCTGAAGGCAAAAAACCCTCTATTTATGCAGATCGCAATTTACAGGTTACCACTTAACACACCAATCATACAATATTGTCACAGTGCAACGCGAACAAAAGATGACAGCAGCTTACGGCAGCGAAAAGAGCGTATTCAGGATCAGCTGTACAGCAAGATGCCTGCTTCGTTGTCGTCCTGAAAAACCACCTGACCCACTAGCTGGAATCTACAAAACATTTCTATCATCGTTCTTTTTCATATAAACACGTGTCACTTGCCCCTCCTTATAAGAGCATCGCCCCGATGCTGATTCAGACCCACAGTATTTTTTTAACGTGCAGTCAGTCACTCACATACGGCTTCATACGTACTACATGAACAAGTTCAGGCTGGTGCTGGCGACGCCTCGGCTTTGGGGACTGTCGGAGACGACCTCGTAGGTGACGTCACTTAGCTGGCGCGATACTCATAATGGCCCGAAATATCGCCTTAGAAGCTTCTCGGACAGTCCACGTTTTCGTACGGGTGTCCAAACCCACACTCTGTCATCGATTTTGTACATTACAGTTCTATGGCGAGCATTGTAGCGGCCTGCGTCGTAGTCTTGTCGCTGGTGGATCCGTAAGCGGGCGAGCTGCCTAGCTTCTTCCGCGCGTTCAGTGAACACGTCAGCGCCTGTGTCGGTAATGTCCCATTCATGTGGCAACATCGCATGCAGCATAGTCCGTACCTCCCGTCCGTGAACCAAGCTGAATGGAGTCATGTGAGTCGTCTCTTGTTTAGCCGTATTGTATGCGAACGTGATATAGGGTAAAATTTCGTCCCAATTCTTATGTTGGACATCCACGTACATCAACAGCATATCTTCAATCGCCTTGTTGAGGTGCTCTGTTAGTCCATTCAATTGCGGGTGGTACGCAGTGGTCTTACGGTGAGTCGTTCCACTAAGCATCAGGACGTGGTCTAAAAGAGCTGCCGTGAATCCTGTTCCGCGGTCTGTGATCACGATAGTCGGGGCACCGTGGCGTAGCACAATATTTTCTATAAAAAATCTCGCCACTTCCACTGCGGTGCTCTTTTGGATAGCTTTTGTTTTGACGTACCTGGTTAGGTAGTCTGTTGCGACTGTAACCCAGCGATTCCCTGCAGTAGAAGTAGGAAGGGGTCCCAAAATATCCATTCGTATCTGTACGTGGAACCTGTACTGGTTGCAGCTGACCGGCGGGTCTTTTTGGAGGTGACTTGCATTGCTGGCAATCGAGGCAAGTGTGAATGTGGTGCTTGACGGCTGTTGTGAGTCGTAGCCAGCAGTATTCCTGCTGTACTCTTGCCAATGTGCGAGTGTAGCCTAAATGGCCAGACGTCGGCTCATTGTGACATGCTTGGAGCACTTCAGTTCGAAGGAGTGCAGGAATAACGAGCAAATAGGGAGCTCCGATGGATGAAAAGTTTCTTTTGTAGAGGACGCCATTGCGTAAGCAAAACGACGATAATGTCCTTGCAAAGAGTCTAGGTGCCCTCGAGGAACGTCCGTCCACGTAATTAATCAAATCAAGCAATTCAGGGTCACCTCGTTGTTGTTGGGCAATCGTGGACGCGTCGAGAACACCAAGGAAGGCCATATCGTCGTAATCAGAAAGAGAAGCTGACTGTAGTGGTGATCGAGACAGGCAGTCGGCATCCGTATGGCACTTCCCAGACTTGTGTATGACCGTCATATCAAACTCTTGTAACTTTAGACTGCACCATGCTAATCGGTCGGTTGGATCTTTTAAATTAGTCAACCAACAGAGTGAATGATGGTCACTTATAACTTTGAAAGGGTGGCCATACAAATACGGGCGAAATTTCATAACTGCCCAGACCACGGCGAGGCATTCTTTCTCATTTGTTGAATAATTGGCCTCAGCGCGTGTTAGTGTCCTGCTTGCGTAGGCGATTACTCGTTCCATGTCTTCTTGCCACTGCACAAGTACAGCTCCGAGGCCTACATTGCTTGCGTCAGTGTGAAACATTGTTGGCGCTTGCTCGTCGAAGTGAGCAAGCACTGGAGGTGTTTGAAGACGTAGGCGGAGGTCATTAAACGCTGCTTGCTGTTCGTGGTTCCACTCAAAGGTGGCGTCGTCTCTAGTGAGGCGAGTTAACGGCGACGCAATCCGTGCGAAATCGGCGATGAAATGACGATAGTAGGCGCATAGGCCCAGAAAGAGCCTGACAGCTTTCTTATCGGACAGTACTGGAAACTGTGCCACGGCTGCAAGTTTTTCGGGATCAGGCCGAACGCCGGTGCAGCTGACGACATGACCAAGAAACAGCAGTTCTTCAAAACAAAAGTGGCATTTCTCTGGTTTCAATGTGAGGCCTGCGGAGCGTGTGGCTCGTAAAACAACTTCTAGCCTCTTGAGATGCTCGTCAAAAGTTGGGGAAAACACTATGACGTCGTCTAGATAAACTAAACAGGTCTTCCATTTTAAGCCTGAAAGTACAGTGTCCATGAGCCTTTGAAAACTAGCGGGCGCTGAGCACAGACCGAAGGGTAGAAATTCAAATTTATATAAACCATCCGGCGTCACAAAAGCGTTTTTTTCCCGATCTCTTGGGTCTACCTCGATCTGCCAATATCCACTTCTGAGGTCTATTGAAGAAAAGTAGCGAGCGTTTCGAAGCCTATCGAGGGAGTCATCAATACGTGGAAGCGGATACACATCTTTCTTAGTCACTGATTCAGCTTCCTGTAATCCATGCAAAAACGCAGGGTACCGTCCTTTTTCTTAACTAATACTACAGGCGATACCCACGAACTCTGTGATGGCTGAATCTAATCATCTTCAAGCATTTTAGCGACTTGTTGCTGTATCACTTCCCGTTCCTTTGGAGCCACATGATAAGGATTCTGGTGTATAGGCCTTGCTGCGTCGTGGGTAATTATTCGATGCTTTGTTAGCGGCGTTCGACCGACCCGTGATGTTGATGAAAAGCAGTCCTGGAATTCAGCTAGCAGCTCAAGAAGTCTCGTTCGTTCGTCCCTTGACAACGTAGTACCAACGTCAAGATTAGGTACTGATTCTTCTTGAGGTGCTTCGTCTAGGGCCGATAAACTGCCTTGGATTTTTGCAGTAGTGTCAAAGTAAGCGATGGCTGTACCCTTCGGGAGATGTCGGCGCTCAGTGCTGAAGTTAGTGAGCAGCAAGTTTGTGCCTCCAGCAGTGACAGTGACTAGACCTCGAGCAACTGAAATACCGTGGCTAAATATCAGATGAGCTTATTTGGTCAGCAATACCGTCGCCGTCAAACGGCTCATCCCCTGCCACCGAAACAAGCGTACACGATCGTGGCGGGACGACCACATCGTCATCCGTCAGCTGCAAAGGCCCTGAACAAGACGTATGTCTTGGCTCTGGACAATTAGCTAAAGTAAGGCTGTTGTTGAAAAATGTAATGACACTGTCAGGGACGTTGATGACGGCGCCATGTTCTCTCAAGAAATCCATTCCGATAATCTGGTCTTTACAGCATGAAGCGAGAACGATGAACGTCGCCACGAAAGTAGAGCCACCGATGTCGAGCCTTGCTGTGCACATTACGACAGGCATCAGTAATTGGCCGCCTGCCGTCCTCAAGTGAGGTCCCGTCCACGCTGTTTTTACTTTCTTGAGGCGTACGGCAAGGTCATCACTGATAATTGAGAAGTCAGCCCTGGTGTCGACTAAAGCTTTGACTTGCTGTCCATCCACAAGAACGGTAAGGCCTGGCGTCACAGTTTCGTTGGTATTACGTCTTGTCGGCTTTACAGCGTCCTGAGGTGGGAGTAATGGGGGCTTTTTTTCTTCGTCTTGACAGCCTGCAACCTTACCCCCTGAGGTCGCCGCCTTCAGTTTCCCCGGTGTGGGCTGGGTGACCTCGCTCCTCTGGTGTCGGCAAAAGTGCGGCGCTGCAACGAAGGTGACTGGGCAGGAGAAGGAGAGCGTGGTCGATGTCGAAAGACCGGCTCGTAATCAGTTATAGTCTCGTCATCATTGTTATGGCGGCCGTCGAATGGGGGTCGAGGTACCGGAGGTCCTTGAGAACCGACATCGCCACAGTGGTATACGTAGTCGTTGGCATGTCGAATGTCAAGCCGTGGCCTGAGAGGGCGAGACGGATTGGCGCGGTGCCAGCAATAGCGGGCTATGTGGCCTACACTTACGCAGTTGAAACAGAGTGGACACCTGTCGACAGTGCGCCAGGTGTCTGTTCCGCGAAGCTGTGGTTGCCGTGATGACTCCTCACGCGACGAAGGCCATGGCAGGCCAGAAGACGACTGGTCGTATGGGGGCTGGATGGGTGGGCGCCACGATGTCTCCCCTTGTGGTGGTGACCAAGGAACAGTTGCAGGTGGCGGGTAGTATGAAGGCGGAGCGGGTGGGCAGCTTCGAAAGGCGGCGGCGTACGTCATGGGACGTTGTTCGGGGGTAGGATCAGCTGTCGAGAATGCTTGGCAGATTTGGTCACGGACGACTTGAGCGACAGATGCCATGGGTGTATCTACTACCGGAGTCCGCAGCCTTTGCAGTTCTTCACGAATAATCTCTCTAATCATGTCATGTAAGGAGCTATGACCGTCAAACGTCACAGCGGCGGCCTGAATTTGGGGACTGCTGCACAAGCGGTCATACTGTCCGCAGTGTTGGTGAAGGGCCCGCTCGATAGCCGACGCTTCTTTGATAAAGTTCTCTACAGTGCTTCGCGGGTTGCGCAGAAGTCCGGCGAACAGCTGCTCTTTCACGCCACGCATGAGGTAGCGCAACTTCCTATTTTCGGTCATCTGCGGGTCAGCCCTCCGAAATAAACGTGTCATGTCTTCGGCGAACATGGCGACCGTTTCATTGGGTTTTTGGACCCTTAGCTCTAGTAGTTGGTGGGCGCGGTCACGTCTGTCGACATTGGCAAAAGTTTCAACCATTTTCTGGTGAAAGTCGGTCCATGTGGACAGGTTGCCTTCTCTGTTCTTGTACCAAGTACGAGCGCTGTCATCGAGATAGAAGTAGGCCCGGCCGAGCTTTTCCTGAGCAGACCACTGCTTGATCTTCACAACACGGTCATAGTGGTCTAACCAGTCTTCTACATTTTCGTGCGCGCCACCACCAAAGCGTTTAGGCTCCAGCGATTGAAAAAGCGTTACCTGGGATGGAGCGGGAGGACTGGTGCCGAGAAGTACAGGCTGGGGGCTGGTGTTAGCCATTTCTAGATGTCTGGTAGAGGTTTTCTGTGAGGGGTTGCAGTCTGGAGGAATACCTCGTAGCCGACGATGGAATCGATGGACAGGGGTTGCAGTAGGCACGTCCGGGCTGAATGAGCGGCTCCCACTAGGAGTGTGAAGCATCGGGCAGCGTCGCGGCCCAGCTCCTCCACCAGTGTCGCAGTCCAACGTTAACAAAAGATGACAGCAGCTTACGGCAGCGAAAAGAGCGTATTCAGGATCAGCTGTACAGCAAGATGCCTGCTTCGTTGTCGTTCCGAAAAACCACCTGACCAACTAGCTAGAATCTACCAAACATTCCTATCATTGTTCTTTTTCATATAAACACGTGTCAATATATGTATAATGCGGTGGTCCAGTGCGGCTCATGTCAGCAGAATCCTAATAACAAAATTTGCCAAAAGCGTGAGCAATAAGCTTGTTTGCAAGACCGAACATGTACATGGGCTTCTTCGCGGACGTTTTATCTTTTCTAGAGACTTGCCTAAGTGTGATTCACCATTTCTGCATAATTTTGATGACCTGGTAGGCTGCTTTTTCCTTGCATTGTCATGTAAGCAGCAGCCAAAGAAGTAGAGTCAGCAAAAGTGTACAGAACTGAACGATTCATAAGCATTCACGTGTGATCACCGACAGGGGATACCGCAGTCACAGCTTTTTTTTCTCTATGCTACTTGGCCTACCTGTGCGAGTAGTGGAAATAATGCGATATTCATACCGCCGGTATCACACAGACACTTGTGATCGCCGTCAGGGCATCTGCGCCAAACTCAATGCTGCACAGCGCATCAGCGATAAAGTTGTTGCGCGCGATCAAGATTTCTCGAGAAAAATGGTATTAGTCACCGCTACACGGTCCGGATAAAATACACTGCAGCGCGACCACATGCAGCAAGTACCCGTGTGACAGCGTTTACTAAAGCGCGTCAGAGCGCACTGTATATTCAGTACTAACGTCCAGAGAGAACAGTCAGCACTCACGCATCACCATATTTGCAAAGAATAATATCGCAATAACACAAACAGCCGCACAACTCCGAAATAGAGGAAGCGCTGACACACATAACACAGCCAGTGGCGCCTTTACATACCCGCACCTCTCCAGCCAGTGTGGGCGCACCGCTAGGCACTAAAGTGCTTAGGGATGTTCGTGCAGTTTGGTACCTAGGCCGCGTGTGGTCGTGGCGCCCGCGCCGCAGTGGCGCCGTTGCACTGCAGTCACCCGCCTGAAACCCGGCTGGAGTTCAGTTCGAACTGACACGGTGGATGGACGTGTTTTTTTTTTAGCACTCTCGATCGACTGCGCAGATAAGTGGTTTTGCATGTTTTGAGCTTGCCTTTATAACTAGTAAGGCAACAGTTAAAATCTTTGTAGCTCTTATTACATTGTAAGGCTTTTCCGGGGGTCAGTCACCAGGTATTTACTAGTTTGTGCGTGTGTGTGTTTCTTTGTGTTTTTTTTTCTCTTGCCACCCCGTGGGGGAGGTGCACGTACATTTAACACGCAAATTTTTGTGGTAGAGCTTAGACTTTCTCTTTTTCGTAGGGCAGGGATCGTGTTTTGTAATTATCGAGTGAGGTAAGTCATAAACACAGTTGGTGTCATAAAGACGTGGTTAAAAAGGCTGTAAAGTGTTTAGGATGCGGGGTGGGTTTGAAAATGCACACAAGTGTAGAAGCAAATGAAGAAGAGGCTGACGTGAAGTGTAGGCAATGTGAGGTCGAGGAAAAAATGGAGAAAACGATGGTTGCCCAGAGTGAACTGCTAATGAATGAGAATCACCAAGCTGAAGACTGTGTTGGCGACAGAGCAAGAGAAAACGAGGGCAATGGGAGAAAGGTTGAAGTCCGCCGAGGAAGCACTAGCCAAGGTGAACAAAGGACCGGCCGACAGAGAGAACAGCAGGGCACCGGCAACCAGAACGGCGCAGAAGAAAGAGCAAGCAAGTTTGGAAAAAACAGGTTTAGCCAGTTCAATTGTCGCAAGGCCCAGCTTCGGCGAAGTAGTGGTGGGGCTGGGAGGGGACAATGCAGTTGGCGTCACAGGTGTAAGTGATCCCCAGGTGCAGGACGCTGGGGACTTGAATTTAAATTGATGCGCAGAAGCAATCACAGAGAGGGTAAAAGGTGACAAAATTGTTGCAGTAGGGACATTCCCAAGACGCAAGCTGGAATCAGTCATGAGGCAAGCGAACGCGAAACTCAAAACTACCGCTGATAGAGGAAACCTCGTGATAACTTCAGGCAGCTTAAACAATGTCTTAAATGAAGTTATGGCAGGACTAGCGACCGCACTGGCAAAAGGGGTAGATGACATGCGCGCCACTTCTCCTCAGGTACAGGTAGTGATATGCACGATACCGGAGCTACCGGTGCGTGACGGAAACCTGCAAAGAGCGGTTGTCAACGCAAACCAAGAGATATGACGAATGAGTCGAGAGAAAGGCTTTGAGGTGGTGGAAACAAACAGAGAGGTGCATAGGTGGGGTGGTTTTCAACGAGACAGAATTCACTTCGATGGACGGCTAGGTCATGAGGTGGGTTGGCGACTTGCAGGACGCGCAGTAGCTTTTTTGGGGGGCAAGCGAGGCCTTCGGGGTGCAGGATAGCTAGTAACGAGAAAAACAATTAGGGAGACTCTTCGACAGGTGGTATGGACAGATACGATTCCAAAGTGGCACCAATATCTAAGATAGGTAGAGTCCGGGGCATAAATAGACGTAGCCACGAGCGCCGAGCAAATTCAGACATAGGATATATTAACATGCAGGGTGGTAGGAACAGGCTGAAGTGGGAAGAGATAGAAGAACAGCTAAGGGAAGAGAGGCCGATGGTATACGGTTTTGTAGAAACACATCTTAGGGACATGGAACAACCTCCTAACAATCCGGACTACGCGTGGAAATATTGTAATAGAACAGAAGGCAGCAGAAAGGGATGGGGTGGTATGGGGGATTCATTCGTAAAAGTACGGACTGGCAAAGCGTCAAGCAGGAGTGCAAGGAACATTTATGGCTAAAAGGGAAAGTGGCAGGGCAAAAGACAATCCTTGGTTTGGTGTACTTGTGCACGGGAGCAAAGGCCAGAGAGGAAAACCAGGCAATGGTAGAATGTATATCAAAGGACATTGAAGAGTTAGGAGGAGAGTGCGAGATAATTATACTAGAAGGTATGAATGAGCACATAGAAGATATAGATGGGCATACCGACCCAACAACTAAATGATCATAGACATGTTTGAAAGGCATGATTTGATCATTTGCAACAGTACCGAGAAGTGTGACGGGCAAATAACATAAGAGGTAGGAAGGCTGCAGTCGACGATAGATTACGCATTGATGTCACATAGAATGTATGATAAGCTCAGGGGAATGCACATAGATGAGTGGCTCCAGAAGTCTGCGTAGTGATCACGAACGTATCAAGCTAAGTTTTGGAAGAGCAGTGAAAGTGGGAAGGAGACGCGATGAGCAACTAGAGGAAAATTTTTATTCAGAAAGGCAAATAGAAATAGCTACTAAACAAATTGAGAAAGTAATCACTGAGGATAATAAAACAATGGGAACATACACGAATATGGTTAGACTGTTTGAGCTAGAGCTTGCTAAGGTACGTGACAAGTCACCCCGGAAAAGAAGACACAAACCCAAGAATTGGTGGGCTGAGGAAGTTAAGAGAGCCATAGCAAAACGTCAGGAAGCCTCTAGGGAACACAGACATGTTAAGCAGCGGGGTGAACTGACAGACGATGTTGAAAGAAAATGGGAAATCTTTCTAAGCTGTAGAAGGAATGCATCCCTTTTGATCATTGAAAAGATTAGAAGAAAGGGAGCTCAGTGGCTGGCAGAAGTACATAAAAAAGATAGAAAGGCAGCTGCAAAATTTTGGAACCATCTACTCTCCTTAAAAAATGAGACGAGCCTAGAGCAGAGGTTTGTAAATACAGCTGAAGGCGCTAGGCTAGAAGGGGGCAAAGATATTGTATATATAAGAACAAGGGTGACATAAAAATTTCAACAAAGAAGTGCTTTATGCACCACAACAGACAAGGATGAATCAAGTGGTGCAATGGCCCCATTTTCACGAGAATGAGAAAGGGCTGAGAACAGGGTTCCTAGTAGTACATGAACAGGCCCAGATGGCATTCCAATTATGCTGATAAAGACATTGGGTCCGAAGTCTAAGCATGGTTTGAGAAAGGCAGTGAGCAAAATAATAATCAATAGTGAAGTCCCCAATGGATGGAAACTTAGCAGCATGAGCATTATCTATAATGGAAAGTGAGACAAAGCTGACATAAACAACTACCATCCTATAATAGTGACATCAGTGGTCTACAGGCTGGCGATGCAGATCATAAAAGAGAGACGTCAGGCATAGATAGAGAATGAGGGGGTGCTGGGGGAACTGCAGAATGGGATTCGGAAACACAGGAGGTTGGAAGACAATCTGTTCTAACTGACGCAGTGCATCGAAATAGCAGAAAAGGAACACAGGCCCCTGTGGCTAGCATTTTTTGATATCAAGGGAGCGTACAATAGCGTGGTTCAAGAGGATTTGTGGGGAATACTGCACACACTAGGTGTGGAAGATGGAGTCACTAATTTTTTAAAGGGTATCTATAAAGGTAACAAGCCAGTTATAAAGTGGCAAAAACAGGTATCCAAGCCAGCAGGGGTAAAACCGGGGCTTAGGAAGGTGTCCTCTGTCACCCTTATTATTCATGATGTATCTACAAGGATTAGAGGTCAAATTAGAAGGAAGTGGACTAGGCTTTAACCTCTCTTTCGTTCAGCAAGGAAAACTCATTGAACAGTTACTACCAGCGTTGATGTACTCAGATGATATAGTGCTAATGGCCGACAACAAGGAAGATTTGCAGCTCTAGATTGATGGACATTTGCAGTAATGAGAGAGATAGGTCAGATTTCAGATTCAGTAAGGAAAAATCAGCAGTCATGATTTTTAATGATAATGAAGGCAGTGAGCTTAAAATACAGGAGGTCATGCTAGAGATAACAGATAAATACAAATATCTGGGCGTACAGATAAGCAATGACGCCGAGTACCTAAGGCAACACAAAATATACATGACGACTAAAGGTAACAGGAATGCAGCGCTGATGAAAAACAAGGCACTGTGTAATTACAATAGGTATGATGTTGTGAGAGAAATATAGGAAGGGGTCATTGTTCCTGGTCTGACGTTCAGAAATGCGGTCTTGTGCATGAGATCAAAAGTTCAGGCAAAATTAGAAATGAAGCAACGTGGAATAGGTAGGCTTGCCTTAGGAGCTCACGGGAATACACCGAATCAGGGAGTACAAGGTGATATGGGATGGACATAATTTGAGGGCAGGGAAGCTAGCAACAAAATAAAATTTGAGAAGCGATTGAGAGAAATGGGGGAGGAGCGTTGGGCTAGGAAGGTATTCAGCTACTTGTACATGAAGAATGTCAATACAAAATGGAGGAGGCGAACCAGAAAATTGACTGGTAAAAACTTAGAAAACAGCAGGGGGCCAAACCAAAAAGAATTATCGGTTAAGAAGAAGGTGAAGGAAACGGAGACTGATATGTGGAGAATCGGCATGATTAAGAAGTCCTCACTAGAGATCTATCGTACTTTAAGCAGGAAATTGCTAAGGAAAGGATCTATGATAATACTCGGGGTAGTTCTCTACTGTTTGAGGCCAGTACAGGAGTATTGCGAACCAAAAACATATCGGGCCAAATACGAAGGGGTAGATACGGTATGAAGTACATGCAGAGAGGAAGAGGAAACTGCGGAACACTTGATGATGTTCTGTAAAGGGCTTCATCCTATAGTTCAGGATGATGGCACAGAGTTTTTCAAAGCACTGGGGTTTGGGGACAGGGAGGGCAAAATAGACCTTAAGCGGGTAGAATTAACAGTTAAAATAACCAATTAACAGTTAGAATTAATATTTAAAAGTTGGAGCGAATTAAGCTCAGCTCGCGCGTACCTGTAAATAGGACCCCGCCGACCAGCCGCCGTCGCTTGCAGGGCCCCACCCACAATAAGCACAAATGACCAAAATTCCAAATAATGAATGCTTATGCCGGATCCCATTTACAGGTACGTGCGAGTCGTGCTTAATTGTCTCCAAATGCACCGATAAAGCTTCCTTCCAGGTGTATATAGCTGTAGCATATCCGACATATCCCGATTAGTCAGCCTTGGGATGTTTATTCGTCACATTACACGAGTCTGAACGATATGTCTTGTGCTGACACAGCTAGCGGAAGCGTAGCGTCCCTGTCATGGCACGCGGTCAGCGCAACACGATCAGCTGTGAAAAAAAAAAAGAAGAGGGGGGGTAGCGCACCGCCTGATGCGACTCTATTCAGTTTTCCCCGTCGTCCCTAATACTGAGACGCGATCTCCTAATTGCACAGCTGCACACACAGCAAGAGAACGCGCCCCGACTTCTGTAATGTGCGGTTCATTGCGTTAATTACGTCGTACACACACTCGGGAAAAAGTTTATCACACTCGTGAAATGCACCGCGGACGACACGTTCTTGATTCCCTAACTCTGAGACACAATTTCTTGATTGCACAGCAGCGCACACAGCAAGAAAACGTGCCCCGGCTTCTGGAACGCTCGTTTTATGTTCATTTTGTTAATTAGTATGGCCAACACAGCTCACGCACTCGTGAAATGCACCGCGGACGACACCAAACTATCACGAAGAAGCCACAACTACAGGGGCAAATTTCTCCACTGAATTCGGTGGCAGTCTGGCAACTGATTTGTGCAACACCAAACAGAACCTTGCCACTACTGCTACTGATAAATTGAATAACAACATGCTTATGGATTCATACTCTGCACCTAACAAGTTCTACAATCCTTTTACTGAAGCTGAAAAATAAATGAAGCTGAAGTTTAAGGTCATAATTTAGGAAGAAGCCAAGTGAAGCTAATCTGTTTGACTTCTTGTGGTTGGGCTGTGTGAAAAATGGGCAAAAAAAAAGGGGTTGGCTTTTTCTATCTTGATAATTAACTTTCTTTTGTAAATCAATCACAAACGCCATGTTTTGCTGCCTGTTCAACTCGAAGACGTGGAGCATCAGTGTTGTTTCCTGTATATTTTTCCATTACAGGGTCTGGAATACATCACATGATTTGTCTGCATCATCTGGAGCTTGTCAATGAAGGGAAAGGCTTGCGTTTGGCTACTCTGGTTGTCATTGTGCCTGGAGCTCCTCAGTCCTAGCTTCCTTCACTATAGTAAGGACTATGGTCACCACCATTTTTATCCCTTCTAATTTTTCTTTTTTTAGTGTTCTTTTACTTAAAAGTCAGCTTTTCAGTATGAGAAGTGCGATGCATAATTCTGTTCAACACTCCACTTTTTCGCAGTTGTGTGAGGATATCTTCACACATTATTTTACGTGTGCTCGTCAGCCTTCTGAAATGATGCACTTAACAGATATCATGTGGCTTCATTTCACGAGACAAGCCTGGCATCATGTATAGTATTCGTTATTGGCATCATGTATATACATAGCGTTCTAGAATTAATTGCCCATTTCACACGGTGTTTCATTCGACGTAATGTTTCTTGTAATGTGCGCAATGTAATGCATCTCAGTACTGCTTTGAAAACATGATATTATGGTTTCACAACGTGCATTTATTTACAGAAAGTGTATGCCATCTTAGCAATGGCACGAGAATGAATAAATATATATATATATATATATATATATATATATATATATATATATATATATATATATATATATATATATATATATATATATATATATATATATATATATATATATATATATCTTTACGAAGCTCTGATTTGAAAAAAAGGCTGCATACTTATTCTTTCACATTACTTCAGCATTTGCAAATGAGCAAATCTACTTGAAAAGCCAGACTGTCTGTTTCAGTATCGGTAGTCTCATTCTAAAGGAACAGTGTGGTGGAGGTGCCACAGAAGGTCACTGAGTGTAGTAGATGGGCGTTGCCCAGACAGGAAGTGAGATTACAGTGCACAGAAAAGAGAAGACAGGCTTCTAGAAACGTGGTTAATTTGCTACGACGCACCGGCTTGCAACAGCAACCCACAGGCCTCCTACCGAATGTTTCTAAGGGCATATGTGACTAATGGGCTGATCGACCTCCGCTCATTTTTATTTTTTTGCAAGTGTATACTGACGATGCCTTCTGCATAGAAGGTGAAACCTCAATCACTTTGTTAATAATTTTTATGTCAACTCGAAGTAAAGCTTTCACAATCAGTTACAAACCTATTTTAAATGATAGCTTCAGCCTTTCAGCAGTTTCATGCTGCTGTTTTCAAGCCACCTGTCAAACGCGACTTCCTGGAAGCCTCAAACGGAGGAATGCACCACCGGCATACCAGAAAAGTGGATATAAGCTCAAGTCACCAAAAGTCTATATATATTCTCCCTCCCACCCCCACCCCCCCACCCTCCAGAAAAACGAAAATACGGGGGGAGGGGGGGGGGCAGGCATGTGAACTTGGCAAGGTGTTCAGTGGTGGCAACATGATTGATTTATGACATTATGAATCAAGATACCCTCCAGACACGCCTCGTTTCAAAGCAGCCAGACAGGTCTTTGTCAAATAGTTTACCTTTAGACATGTAGTATACAAGTAAACTCCGAGCTCGGTCTTTTGCAGGGAAGATATTCGTCTTATTGACCTGCTCTTTCAAACTGCGATGGGAGCCATGGAAAGTCGAAAGGTGGAGAGGATATTGTAAAAAAGGAAGTTAAAAAACTGGAAAGCGTGTTACGTCTACCTTTAACGAGTGTGGCTGTTGGATATTTTTTTACAAAAACAAAAGTAACTGTAACTGTATTTTTCGTTACAGTTACTTAGTAGCAAAAGCAACATTGTTACAGTTGCAAGCTACTCCAAATTAAAAGTAACACAGTTACAAGTTACTGGAAAAGGTAATAATTACCGGTAACGCATTACTAGTAACTAGTTACTGCCCAAGACTGGCTATGGCTCTTTTCACAGCTTTGGAATACATCAACTCATATTGAAGCAATTATTTTGCACACCTAAGCCAATAAAGCTAACATGCATGAAGACTCTGCAAGGTAATGTGCTAAGTGAATTGGCACTTACAAACGAGTGGCCAGCGGCAAAAAAGCCGCTGGCCACTCGTTTGTAAGTGCCAATTCTTTTCCCAGTCGCAAAAGCCTGCTAAACCATTGTTCACAATGGTCCTCGACATTAACCGAGAACAAGTAGCCTATCGAAGGATTCGTTTGACGAAAGTGGATGACGCACGAGAAATTCTCAGTTTAATACGAGTCTTTCATGACAACCGGCTTCAGCTGTTTTGATAAGAACTGACTAGTCACATTCTGCCAGATACCTCATTCACTCACAGTTGTCCTGAATGAAGCATCGGGCTTATGCATCTTGGCTGCAAATAACACAGAAAGGGTGTTGTTCTTGCTAGCTGCAATAGTCTGTTGTAGTTCAGGAAATTCGAAGTTGTTACATGGAGCCACTGCCTTGTATTTCAAAACACTTGTTTTGCTGGCTTTTACCTTGACAAAGTTCCTGTAGACTGCCTGTCCTGCCTTAAAGTTGTATGAGTCTACATCCATTGCCATGAAGCCACTGCTTTTATCCACTTGAAATAGACATGAATTGTTGCACTTGAAAAATGACACAACACCTGTCAGGATCCTTCTGACATAGAATAGGTTTTTCTCCTATTCTAATTAGAGCTTCCAAACCCTCTTGTAAGCTATGGTCCCTAACTGATACATCTGCTTTTCAAGCAGCTCATCGGTTCAATGTTAATAAATAATGAGCCAGCAAAGGAGGTTTGTAGCTAAATTTTGGGTCATTGCTAAGTACACAGTGTACATTTTCTTCAATGTGAACATTTCCCAGCCCAATGAGGCCTTTTCGGGTTGTGGGAGCAGGCTTCTTGGGTATGAGACAAAGGGCATCCTTCAACTTCATGTTTCACTTTTCCTCAGTGTTGTGGGCTGCTGGACGCTTGGCATCATAAAACTTTTTCAGTGCCAGCCACTCCAGGTTCAAACTAAACTGCACGAAGCAGGTAAAAAAACGCGCCTGCTGTAACAGTTTATAATTTCACGTACTTACTTAACATGACCATTGAAGCGGTATGAGCCTTTGGACAGAAGATGAAGAAGCGCGAGGGCCGGGGCAGGAGAGAAGAGGAGGAGGAAGTGAAAAATAAAGCAGATTAAGATGGACGCCAGTTCCATACTGAAGCTTTAATGCTGTTCCGTTATTTTAAGTAGGAACACTACATTATTTTGGCGCAGCCGGCCATCGAAGCCATCAGTGGGTGACGTTCTTCATAGACGAGACCTCCGAGGAGATCATCTTTTCGAAGTACCAAGTTCAAGACGAAGCAGCGGTAGACCTACCTCGTGAGCTCAGCTCGGAAGAACTCGTAAACCTGGTTGTGGAAAAGGCAGCCGTAGACACTACTGAACTACGACGGAAAGGTGCTGTGAAAGTGAACTTGCGTGTGGCGACCTTCAACGACCTAGTTCTTGAACCAGCGCGTCGAAAACACTCAGGATCACGATCTTCGACGGAAGAGGTGAGCCTCGTTTTGAAAGCTTTTCAGCTGCAACAGGAACAGATGATTCAACAAAACCAAATAATGACATCTCTTATAAGCTCTCTGAATGCTGAGAGACCGACACCTAATTTCGTAGAACCTGATGCTTTCGACGGTGTGTCTTCAAATCCAGAAAGTTGGCTTGATTTCTACGAATATGCCGCTGGAAAAAACAAGTGGCTCTCTGATGAGGCTAAAATCACCAACATGCGCGTTTACTTGAGAGGTGTTGCGCGAAAGTGGTATGAAACATGCATTCTGGAAGACAGTGACGACTCTTGGAGCCAGTGGAGGAAAAAGTTTTTGACTGCATTCCGAAGCAATCCAGTAGAAAGATGGAACACGGCGCTTAATTTCAAGTCTGAGCAAAGCTGCCTTGTCGAGTACTTCTTTGAGAAACGCCGTCTTTTAAAGCTGGCGGAGCCTTTGCTTCCATCTACGGCCGTAGTTGCCTTAATAATGCATGGATTGCACACTAACGTGTTGAAGCAAGTGCAAATACTGTCACCAAAGACTCTAGATGACCTCCTCGCGTGTCTTCAGAACATACCATCAGCTTCGGAAACAAGCATAACCGCCGAGTCAAGCAGCTGTTTCAGTCGGAGTAAATCGGACTGGTCAAGCCGCGCTCAGCGAGAACCGAGCCACCTCGCAACTCGCACAGATAACTTGCCCTGGCGTGTTCCAAGAGGTCGAGTGAATAATATCGACACTGAAGCTCAGGAGTATTCGACAGAAAAAAACTAATAAACGAGGGTGATCAGTCCCACCCGATGACTCCAAATGAGACTGTTTATTTAAGTTGCTCTAGCCTACTTCACATTCCCGTCAAAGTAGGAAACAAACATATGATGGCTCTGGTAGACAGCGGTGCTTCTGTGTCCATTATAAATGCCAAGCTGGTGGATGCAAATCGCTTGCATAGTGGAAGAATTCTACGAGTACAAGGCTATGATGGAAAAGTAACGTTGCATGATCAGTGGGCCTTGGTAAACATCGAGTTCCAGGGTCAGCAAATAGAGAGCGAAGTGTTGGTAATAGAGGGGGTAACGTACGACTTTTTGCTATCAAGACCAGATATAAAGAAACTAAAGATCAACGTGTACTGGGACGATGTGGTTCTAGTAGAAGGAGTAGCAAGGAACGAGACAAATCAGGGTAGACAAGATAATCTACGAGTTGTCAAGTGCGCGGAGGATATCGCAACGACCTACCCTGAACTTGTATGCATAGGAAGCTATCCTCAGGCGATGAAGTCCCACAAGGTTCCTTTCGAACTCGCTGACAAGACCGTCATCCGGAAAGCACCTTACAAAATGTCAAGGGAGCGAAAGATGTGGCTCAAGAAAGAGTTGCAGGAGATGCTAGATGCTGATATCATACGACCTTCGGTATCACCCTTCGCTTCTCCCATAACGATCGCACCGAAAGAAGACGGAACCTTCAGATTATGCACCGACTACAGGGTTCTCAATCGTCAGACAGAACTCATACCATTTCCTATGCCGAAGATCGACACAATTATAGATGAGACCGGGGGTTGCCGACATTTTTCCCGCATCGATTTATGCAAAGGTTTCTGGCAGATCCCACTAACCGAAGAAACAAAAATGTACACCGCTTTTATCACGCCATTCGATCTCTACGAATACAACCGGCTCCCTTTCGGTTGGAAAAACTCGCCAGCGTGGTTCCAGAAGATCATGAACGACGTCCTAAAGCCATTCCTTGGTGTTTTTTGTAATGTGTACATAGACGACATTATAGTCTTCTCCAAAACAGAGGCTGAGCATCAGGACCATCTGTCTCAGGTGTTAAACGCCTTGAGCTTGGCACATCTCAAGGTTAATTTTAAGAAGAGTGTATTCTTTCAACAAAAAGTGGTGTTTCTTGGAAGAGTCTTCGATGGGAACACCAAAAGCACAAAACAAGAGTCCGTCGAGAAGATCTCCCAGTTGAAGAAACCATATGACGTCCATTCACTGCGTGTGTTTTTGGGATTGGCAGGACATTTCCGATCTTTCATAAAGGACTTTGCTGTCAAAACTAGATGCCTCACGCGCTTAACGCAGAAAGAAGTTCCCTTTGAATGGAGTGACGAATGTGAGAGAGTCTACCGTGACTTGGTGCACAGAATTTCTTCTGACCCCGTTCTGCGTATACCAGATTTCACTTTACCCTTTGAATTGAACACTGACGCCTCACATTATGGGACTGGTGCAGTGTTGTATCAAAAATGTATTGAAGCATCTGGCCGAGAAAAGCGACACGTAGTCGGTTACTACAGTTACACTTTCAAGCCGTCTGAAACAAACTACACTACTACGGAAAAAGAAGCACTGGCGGTTCTGAAGGCCGTTGACTACTTCCGCACGTACCTGGAAGGTACGAAGTTCACTTTGTTCACCGATCACCAGGCACTCACTCATCTCTTGAATATGACCCAAACTAAAGGGCGTATCGCCAGATGGGTGAATTACTTGCAGCAATTTGACTTTACCATCTCGCACCGACCCGGACCGCTTTTAACCGATGCAGATGCTCTATCAAGATTGATGGTACAAAACAACACAGAAAAATCTGAAGAAATCAATGAAGTGAAGCTGTGGGAAGGCTCAGAACAACTGGTTTTTACGGAAGGTCGGTATCAAGTCCCACCAACTCTTGTTTCCAAAGTGCTTTACTTGTACCACGATAGCCCAGAATCTGGAGGACACGACGGCTTTTGGCGTACCTACAACAAGTTGGTCAAGAGGTTTACGTGGCCTCACATGAAGAAAGACGTTAGTCAGTACGTTCGTTCATGCCATGTGTGTCAAGTACACAAAGTCAAGTATAAACAGCCTACGGACACCATGATACTACCTTGCCACTCGAACGTGCCTTTTGAAGTAGTTCACCTGGATTTCGCCGAACTTAACAAGAAACGGGAAGGAGTCAGAAAAACGCAAGCTTTTCTGCTGGCCATAGATGAATGCACCAGGATGGTCGCGGCACGAGCAGGAAAAGAAGATGCAAATAGCGTCATAACCCTTCTCGAAAGGGACATGTTTAGAACTACGCGGACAATCGTATGCGATAACGGCCCCGCGTTCAAGAGTGAAAAGCTAGTAAGATGGGCTCGAGATCACAATGTATCGATCAAGTTCTGTGCGCCATACCATCCTGCGGCGAATGGGCTTGCAGAACGTGCCATACGGGACGTGAAACAATACATCAAGATGTACGATAGTTTTCCTGGGGGATGGAAATGTTCTTTAGAAGCAGCCGTAAAACATCATAACCGATCCTACACAAGTGGCTTGGGGTGCAGTCCACAGTACGCTTCTACAGGAGAGACCCCTATTCTGCAGGCAGACCGTGAGTTGGGACTCTTGGAAAACCTCAAGATTGTCGAGGAGAGGCAACAAAAATCACAGGAGGAGAGGTACCGAAAACGAATGAAAAAGAATTTCGACAAGAGGCATCGAGCAGACATGCCAGACATTCAAGTCACCGACCTCGTACTAGTGAGAAAAGGAATAAGAGATTCCAGTGCCAAATTTTATGGGCCTTACTCTGTGACCAAGACAGCCACCCAGAACGGAATTTTGAAGACTGTCTGGTACACTGGTGAACGTGGATCTGTTGAATGTGCCTCAATTGGGAATGTCTTCAAGTATTACCCCAGGAGGGGTAATTAAAAGAAAGCGGGAAGGGTGAAGCGGTATGAGCCTTTGGACAGAAGATGAAGAAGCGCGAGGGCCGGGGCAGGAGAGAAGAGGAGGAGGAAGTGAAAAATAAAGCAGATTAAGATGGACGCCAGTTCCATACTGAAGCTTTAATGCTGTTCCGTTATTTTAAGTAGGAACACTACAACCATATGAAGGTGGGATTTCCCCAGAAAGGGCACTCGCTTCTTGTGCAACATGGCCTTTTGGGGAAGTCATGCCTTCCTTAGGGCTTGTTAGCGAGTCTGTAAAATTGTAAAATCCAAACTGTGGGGGCAGGTGCACTTTTTGTTTACCTCTTTCATGGGCTGTGCTTTAGTTTGAACCTGGAGTGGCTGGCGCTGAAGTTTCACAATGCCAAGAGTATCATACCTGACTACACATGATAACAAGTGCCTAGTGAGGCATGTGTTATCAGTTGAAACACGTCATACTTTGGGATCAACATGCGGAAAGCACCCCGAGGGAGCATGCATCTTCAGTTAAACAGACACACCTTTCAACATTGTCACACTCATGCAAAGCAGGTCAGGATGTCTATTAGGTCGTGCATGCTACTGTGCACATTGTGTCAGAGCCGGCAACTGCCGCAAGGTATCGCTAATCAAGGCTGGCTGCAGATGTGCTATGCACAGTCACGGACGAGGCTCTACATCGTTCTGCTAGATGGTCAAGATACGTTTCTATGTTACTGTTGAAAAGCTGTTGAAAAGCTGTCGATAGAAACACTACAATACGTAAACAGTAACGCTTGTAATGCGAGTTGATTAACCTTGCAGTATTAAAACCACCCTGCGATGATGAACAGCTCGATAACGTGTACCTACTGCTCTTGTATATCAGCCTTTATGTCCAATGCTATAAAGAGGCTTCTCCCCAGTTACCTCCAATTTGCCCAACACCCAGCAAGTTTATTCCATCTTATGCATGCAAATTTATCAGTTCATCATCTAATGTATTCTCCTGTCTTTCTCAGCTATTTTTCCCATGTTTTGGTAGCCACTTCTGATTGGTTATTTGTCTCTCCCTCACATTTCTTCACTTGTCTATGTCGACCTTTCTTTTTCTTCTTAATCTCAGCTAGAATGTCATCTAGACCTGTTTACTCTCTAATCAGCTCTATTGTTTTATTATCTCTATGTTCTGCCAAACGTTTTCTGTTTCATCATATGTTACATAGTTCTGACTTGTTCAGGACTTTTTTTTACTACCACTCATGTTTCCACACCGTGTGTTAGTTCTGTAGTTCTGGCAGCATACAATAGTTGACCACTTTTCGCTCTGGGACAGTTGTAAAATGCCTGTCGTGATTTGGGAATGCCTGCTGTTGATGCGCCAGCCCATCCATATTCTTTGCTGAGTTTTCTTTTCGTAAGTAGAGTGTCCTGTGAATATCTGACTTAAATACCCGTAGTGTAAGGATTCTGGTATTCCATTGCCAATTGCAAACTCTCGCTCTCTTGTTTGGTCTCCTAACATATAATCTTTGTCTTTTACTTATTACCGAAAGACTTTGTGGGTTCAGACTCTGTTTTTGTAGTTCGTTGGCATCACTGCTGAAAAGCACGATGTTATGTGCAAAGCGTAAGTACCGAGATATTCTCCATCAATCTTTATTCTTGTTTCTTGTCAACATGATAGCTTAAATACTTCTGCTGAGCATGCTGTGAATATAGCTCAGATTTTGTCTCCTTGCCAACTCACTTCACGAATGGAATTTTTCTGCTCTGCTTCCTGTAGATGTTGGCTGGTTATTCATGTATGCAATATGCACAATTTATTTAAGACAGCTGGTATCTCTACTGAGTCAAAGGCCTTTATGTAGTATATGCAAGCCAAGTAAATGAATGGGTTCTGTGCATGGCTATGATTCATAGTGGAACATCTGTTGATCTGTGTATAATTCTTTTAATCTTTTATGTCTCCTTTTTTTTTCTGTATTTGTGTGGTATTTGTGTTTTTACAATTTGCTAGTATGTTTGATTCACCAGTTTTTGAGGCATTGTGCAGAAAGTGTCACAAGCTTGTTAAATACAAGTTCTCTTATTTTTGATGAAGTCAGCTATTTCACTATTTCACTCGATTTTTTTGTGGGTCTTATTTTGTTGGGCTCTATTACATTCCCCTTTTTCATTCATTCCCTCAGGGTAAGGTACCCAACCTGATTCAATCCTGGTTAGGCTTCGATTATCTTTCTGTTTCCTTCTTTCTAACTTTATTTGTATTCACTCGCAGAACCTAAGGGTTTTGTTGAACTTTGGTTTTTTTTTGTTACATGGCTAATTTGTGAGCTGTAGAGTGCATATAGAGTCTTCTGTGACCTTTACTATGTTCCTGAAACTGTTGATAACATTACCCTACCTATTTTTCAGAGCATGCATTCGTTAGCAGTTTCCTGATGTCATGCTTCATCCTCTCTTTCAATTCGTCATCTATTTCTTTTGTGCTGTAATTCCTTATGTTGCCAATTTTCTTTGTGTTTTTTGTGATTTGGGAGAGTTGGCATACTTTTTGCCTTGTGTTTCAGAAATCAGAGTAGTTATGGTATTGTTCATTTATTCTGTGTCATAATTTATCTCTTCTTTTATGGCCTCGCGTACGGATGTTCTAAGGCAACTCTGAGCATACGCATGACTGTGGCTCTGCTTCACTTTAAGGGAAGCCTTGCAAGTTCTCTGCAAATTATAGGAAAATGGCATTTTTGGGTGCCGGGAGGTTTCATATTGAATTTCGGTGGGCTTGCTGATGACGATGACTATATAATTCAAGCACGTGAAAATGAAAAGTTAAAGATGGAAAGGCAATAAACACAAATCGACAGTCATCGCTGATGTCCCTAGGGTGGTAGCTACAGTGAATTTCGCTCAAAACAACCTTGGCTTACGTTGTCTCAGAGTTGACTCGCTCATGGAGTTTTCTAAATATACACTAGAGGGAACTCTGGTGCTAGTGTCTATGACAGCTGCAATGCACAGCACTTCAGCAAGCATGAGAATGATGGTAGCCACCATAATGATGGGTAGTACTCAGATTTGTCTAATCTTCACACTTCTGGCTTCATGTGTGTTCATGTGGCTCGAAGCTAATTTCTCACAAAACAAAAATCGGCAAATGTTCAGTCGTTGTACTTCACATTATTTTTTTAGGCTTGCCATTTAAAATCAGGTCACAAAGTTCAATAGAGCTCGTTCTTCAAAACAAAACTGAAACACAGCAATAAACGAAGCCACAAGTACGATTCGCTGCCTGCAAGTACGAAGACTAAGCCAATCCATGTACTATCCATCATTATAGTGAACTAGAACCGACATCCTGGTGGTGCGAATGGAGGAGTTTTGCAATGCAGCAGCTAAAGCCGAACGCGTGTCCTCGCCGCGGCTGTGTCTTTCCCTAGCGCTCCTCTCTTTTTTTTTTGTTTTATTTTTTCCCTATAAAATGGAGGGAGGAAGTTCAGTGCTGGAGCGGTGAGACGGCGTGAGTTGGTGTCTTTTCTGGTGAGTCGGTGTCACCCCCACATCTTGAAATATGACAGCCACGCCGTATTAGACGCCGTTATGTCGATCTAAAAAAAAACGTAATAGAAAAATTATATTTCACTACAGGCTCCACAGCAACACCTCTGCAGGTTTTCTTGAAGCTAGTCGAAGTGAAGGGCATGAACGTTCTCTATATTAAATGCGTGCTGGCCATCCGCAGCACCTCTGTGCACATGGCCTTGAAGCCATCCTAATGGTTGGCTGCGTCCGCATAGCTGTACCGGACGCTCAATTAAGACTGTCTTCTACAGACACGCGATGAAACATGCACGAGTGCGTGCAGCAACAACGATGGGAGCATTAACGTTCCTAGGGAAGGATGCAGTAGCGCCGCCTAGATTTTTCTGCAGCAAATGGCACACCCAAACCCTCCCGTTCGTATCACTAGGATGTTGGTACTAGTTCACTTTACCATCCTGGAGGAAGGACTTCCCATCATTCCCATGGTCTTTGAACGACTGCAGAGCCAGAGTCCCCTCAAGTTAATTTTAGAAAACTGAATGGACTCGCTGTGCTCGTTGCCTGCAATGGACTCGTTTCCTGGGAAAATGAGGATAAGTGTCATGGCAGCTTCTGGTTTTGTCGTTGAACCAGCGCAAAGCTCAAGCTACGTTTTTATTTGTTGCAAGCATCCTTCTTGAGATAAATCTACTCTTCAGTGATGGCTGTGAGAAAGGCGAATTTTCACAGCTTGATAGTGAGAGAGAATTATTTTAATAGGGAGCTGCAACTGATTTAACTAATCTCTGGATGAACACGCTTTTGTACCATAAATATTGTGACAGTTCCGTGTTAAATTACAACCATAAACAACCTTTTGTACCATAAATTATAACCTTTTGTACCATACATATCATGAATATTATTCCATTTTAAATTACAACAATTCAAGAACATTCTCGCTGCGTGAGTTGCTCAGTTTGTACAGCAGCTTGGTGAGATTATTGTAGAGGCTAATACATGTGTTGACAATAAAATTAGCACTTTTATTGTTTACCGTACTTTCAGGGCAGCAAACCGACATTGTTCTTGCGAGCATACCATACGCATTCCTGCATTTCTCTTGTGATGCTACGTGTGCTCATGATGTCCGTTTCTTCTGCGTGTAATTTAAACATGTTGCTGGTAATATGATCATGTGTCGCTCTTCTGCTGTGGCTGATCTGCAGCTGAAGCGTCTCAACCAGGTAAAATCTGCTGCACAGACGCTGAGTGACAGACGAGTCAATTGCTCAGTGCCACATTATAACCATTTAGCATGAAATATATCACATTTGGCCTACTTTTCAAATCGTTATACTATTTGAATTAATAAACTATTGAAAAAGTTACGGATTCACATCAGAGTGGGGGAAAATGTTTTTCACTTTTGCCCAGGAATCAACTCTCCATTGGTTTGCCAGTAGTCATGTCCCTGGCACTTGACATGCTGGTAATAAATAAAGATGTATAACGACAAAATATCTTAATTTTATTGCTATAATATAACAATTATGGTCTTTTTGTTTCTTTCATAAGTTCAATTTAAATATAGTGCATACAGTCTGTAGACCAGGCAAGAGGGCAGAAAATAGTGAAAAGGGATCGTTGGTTCAGTAACTCAGTCAAATGATTGCTCTGCTCTGTAATACACTTTTAGCGCACATAAGAAACCAAGCTCAATGTGCACATTGAAGATATACCATGATGTAGACAAAAATGAGCCATTATTAACAGTTATCCAAAGCAATAGACAGAAGTTGAGGCAAAGATGCAAATTTGAAGAGATGAAATATTTCTGAACACTGGTTGTTCCTAGAACCACTGTCTCAAAATGTGGACTTTCTCAAGGCTGTAGTCACTGGCCTTACCTGAAGTGTGTAGGGCAGATTTATCAAGACGAAGGGGACACACGTACACTAGCACCAACGTTTCTTAAATGACCATAGAACATTTAAGATATCTTTTACCAACGAAGCCAGAAGTCAGCCCTTGCCTGCTTTAGTGCATTTTTTATATTCTTCGTACCCTCTCCTTCAACCCAAACAAAAAAGAGAGAGGCTGCATCGAAAATGAGCAGATGAAAAGGAGGAGCCAACATGCTCAATTGGGCAAGTCAAAAGCCAGTGAAACAGAGAGGAAGGAGGGGCAAAAAAGAGGGGGGTTTCACACAGAAGGGAAGGAAATCTGTTCCTGAATTATCCTTGCCTCGAGGAAGCACCACCTCCCGTGTTCTCAGATTTGGGTGCATGTTAAAGGACCCCAGGTGGTCGAAATTTCCGGAGCCCTCCACTACGGCGTCTCTCATAATCATATGATGGTTTTGGGACGTTGAACTTCACATATCAATCAATCAATCAATAAATCAATTGAGGAAGCACCACCTGACAGTTGAGATAATTAGCGTCAGAAATTCCTAAAAGAATGGCTTGATTTTTACTGGTCTTCATTGTACATGTGCCATATCAAATTGATTCAAGAGCCCTTTTTGAAACATTGATACTGGTTGGCTGGAATGTAATAAACTTGTGAATAAAGTGTGGCTATATTTTTTTCTGAAAAGCTGACTTGAGTATGTAAGGTTTAAGATGATCAAAAATGTGTCCTTCCACTATAAAATGCTGTGCCACCACTTTAAGTAGTGTATTTGCCATGTCTGTGTGATGCTCATTTAATCAAACATTAACAAGCTGTCCTGATTATGACAATATGTACATTTAATCATGTTGATAATGTTTGAACTAGTGCAAGTAAAACTAGATTTTACATGATGTATATAAATCCCTTCTGTTGCTTTCAACTCTAAAATAATTTTGAAGGTGTTTGCAGGTCTTGCATTTTGGACAAGAACTAGGTGTGTTAAAAAATTAGGGTTTACGTTTGCATGCACTAACATGTCCTTCAAATTTCTATCGCAATGATACATGACCTTTGGTGCTTCGAGAAATGCTTTTCTAAGGCGCTCATTGCTTGTTAATGTTAGATTATGCTTGTGAAAGATAATATTTAGGTTTGGATGTGCATTTTGATATTTGATTGTAAAATCTAGTAGCTAGTTAGGCTGTGCTACGAGGTATCTTTGGGTAGTGCTGATTTCCTCATTTGCAAGCTTTATTGTAAACCTTGTTCAGAGCATTGTGTGGGTCATTTGTCTTGACAAATGTCTGGATTGCCTAATTAATGAGCATAGTCATTGTTCTCACTACCGACTTTTCCTAAGCGCTTCGCTTGTCTGATGAATGTTTCTTGTTTGCAGTCTCGTGAGTGATCACTTGTGTAATCTACGCAATGTTGGCTACTTGTTGGCTTTATGTAGAGCATAACCTTGGTTTTCTTTGTTTCAATAGGTACTGGCATATCTAGGAACTTAATTTCACTGAAAGGACGGTGCATGGTACATTTATACTATTAGGGTGACACTTCTTACAATTGCCAATGAATGCATTTAGTGCACTTATGGCGCGTTCACATGTCTGCCACGATGGTGTAGCTGTTACAGTGCGCAGCTGCTGACTTGAAGGCGGCAGGGTTGATCCTGGTCATTGCGAGTACATTTTGATGGAGGTGAAATGCTAGAGGCTCGTGCACTGTGCGATGCCAGTGCTTGTTAAAGGACACAAAATGATGAAAATTTCTGGAGCCCTCCACTTCATAGCCGTTATAATCATATTATGGTTTTGTGACATTAAATGCCAAATATTATTACGCTACGTATGTTCACATATGATAAATATGTAATCTGTGTAGCAGATATAGGTGGAAAGTGCTACCGGGGACTATTTCAAAAGCTCTCAATTCTAATGGTCCCATAAAAATGTTGGTGTATGTTAGTGCAAAAGGTGTTTCCATACTTGTGCCCAAAATTTGTTGGATGAATGCAATTGAAAATAGTTAAGTTTGAGGACTAATTTTAGTAATGAGAGGCAAGCTTCAGGATTATGTGTTTGCTTTCTGTAAGTGACTTTACTGCTTCAATCCCTTCAGTGATACGTATGTTCATCAACAAGAAGCAGGCGTTTAATGCTACCAGGATGGCCTGG
This sequence comes from Rhipicephalus microplus, assembly GCF_043290135.1. Lineage (NCBI taxonomy): Eukaryota > Metazoa > Arthropoda > Arachnida > Ixodida > Ixodidae > Rhipicephalus > Rhipicephalus microplus. The sequence goes on along the minus strand of NC_134710.1, from coordinate 50,465,563 downwards.
TCAGTGTGTATTTCTGTTTTATTAATAGCTGAATTTATGATTCGAAAGAAATAAAGTAGATCTGGAATAAAAGATGGAAGGGTAGGGGGTATTTTGGATGAACAATGATTTTAGAAGTTCTTATAACGGCTCAGTAGGTGTATTGTTGTTGTATAGTAGAGGTCTGCGTGGTATTTGTGTATTGAGTAATTCACCCATGGAAACATCATGAATCGTTAAGAATAAGGTAGAAGTGGCCTTCTTGCTTGTTTTTAGGCATCGAGAAGTGGTATTCTGAAGGTGTGATTAATTTCTAATCTAGAAAATGTGCTATGTTGTCATCACCTACGCTGGCCCAGTAACCGATTTGACCGAATGTTTTTTTTCCGAGGCAACCGACTATGCCGAAGCACCTCATCATGGCATCAACATACCATATTTACTCGCATAATCCTCACACTGGCATAATTCTCGCACCTTCCACATCGCCTAAAAAAAACACGATTTTTTTTTCTCGAGTAATTACCGCACCCCCCAAAACTGCCGCAATAATGTCGTCTGCTTGTTCCAGCCACTGATGATGATAGCGCGTGCCAACTGATGCCATCTCTTCAGCATCAAGTGTACTATAGCACGGAGATTCCATTCAACCCAAGCCGAAGTGGCCAGTGTGCGTTGTGGCGTGGTTTTGTTTGTTGTGTCAGTAATCTTGGCGCGTTATGGGGCGATACTGAAGCTACACGGCTGGTTCAAGTTACAAGTGATGGATCATGCACTAAACAACGGCAACAGGGCCACCGATAGGCCCTTCGGAGCCTACGAGTTTTGTGCTTGCTACTGGTGATGGCAGCTGAAAGCCACCAAGACGCGTTGTGCCTGCCGTGTGCCTAAAACTGGGATTGATGCTAAACTTTATTTCTTCAGAAGGAAATTGCGGACGATTCTGTTAAATAGCCATCAGACCAATATTGACGTCCTACGCTTACCTTTTGAGGGCTCCTGTTGAGCGACAAACGCTACTGCTACGCCTGCAACGCCCACAAGCTTTGCGTATGGTATTCTAATTCTTGACTATTTGCCTCCACTTTTTGTGTCTCAAATAAATCTTGTCTTGTGTTGAACCTCTGCTTTTATTGTTGTGGTAAGTTCTAATTAGTACCTCTTAAAGCTTGCTGTAAGTTGCTGGTGTGAGAATCCTGATTTGCGGCCACTTCGTTTTCTTTTTCACTCTCTCCGTTTTCGTGAAAAGTTTTCCCCGCGTAATTCTCGCACCCAACAACCTTTCATCGGTTTTCCGGCAAAAAAAGTGCGAAGACTATGCGAGTAAATACGGTAAGTCTAATACTTTCTGATGAAAACAAAGCCTGCACAGCCTGTTGCTAGAGTTATACGCCTGCTTTGCACGTTGGTCGAAAATTCGCCAGCCATTGATTACAAAACACCGTATAATCACCTAGGATGACACACGCCTTATACGGCAACAACATTACCGCGTTTCACTAACCGAACGACGTGCAGTTCAAATGCAGGTGAAGGAAATGCTTTAAGGCAGCATAATACAGCCCTCAAGCAGCCTGTGGTCATCGTCAATTGTCCTTGTAAAAAAGAATAATGCTAAACTCTGCTTTTGTGTGGATTGTAGGAAGCTGAATAGTGTCACAAAAAAAGACATGCACCCATTGCCTTGGGGAGAGGATTCTCTAGACAGGCTGAGGCGAGCAAAGTACTTTCTCTCGATCGACCTCGAAAGTGGTTCTTGGCGAATTGAAGTCGATGAACGAGACCACAAAAAAACGGCTTTTGCAACTACGGATGGTCTATACGAATTTCGAGTGCTCTCTTTCGGCCTCTGTTCCACTCTGGCAACATTACAACGAATGATAGATACCGTTCTTGCTGACCTCAAGTGAAATAGTTGCCTCGTCTACTTCGACGATGTAGTTTCTTTTACCCGCAGGGCGCGGGTTCGAATCCCGGCTGCGGCGGCTGCATTTCCGATGGAGGCGGAAATGTTGTAGGCCCGTGTGCTCAGATTTGGGTGCACGTTAAAGAACCCCAGGTGGTCTAAATTTCCGGAGCCCTTCACTACGGCGTCTCTCATAATCATATAGTGGTTTTGGGACGTTAAACCCTACATATCAATCGATGTAGTTTCTTTTCGAAAATGTAGAATGAGCACCTTCGTTGCCTTCGGAGTGTTCTCAAAGATATTAGATCGATTGACCTCACCCTCAAGCCCGAGAAGTGCCATTTCGGCTGTGAAGAACTAAACTTCCGCGATCACGTTGTGAGCGCTGCTGGTGTTTGGTACGATCCTAAGAAGACTGCCACCGTGGCCACTTTTTTAGCTCCAACGGACAAAAAAATTCTTCTACTACTTCTTGGTTTATGCACATATTATCGCCGCTTTATTGAAAATTTCTTCAAGATTGTGAAGCCACTCATCAGACTTATGCATGACGACACACCATTTCCCCATTTTTATAGACTGACGAACAGTCGACTGCCTTTGTGGGACTGCAACATCGATTGTCTTCTCCTCGTGTACTTGGTGATTTCGATAAGGATGCTGACACAGAGATACGTACTGACACCCTGACACCAGCAATATTTGTCTCGAAGCTATCTTGTTCCAAACACTAGATGGCACCAAACAAGTTATTGTATATGCAACCCGCACTCTGTCATGCACTCACACCGACTATTCAGCGTCAGAGAAAAAGTGCCTTACGGTAATATGGGCAATTACAAAGTTCAGGCGTTATCTACGGGCGCCCTTTTAAAGTAGTCACTGATCATCACACTTTATGTTGGTTGGCTAACCTCCAAGACCCCTCTACACGTTCGTTTAGCACGATGGAGTTTGATTTCAGCAGTTCGATATCGCCATCATACACAAGTCGGGTAGAAAACACGAAAACGCCGACACGCTATCACGAGCCCCTATTGAACCTGACCATGTAGCAGTCGAAGACGACATGCCTTCCTAGGGACTCTCAATGGGTCGTACCTCATCAGTAAACAATGAACAGATCCTGAGTTAAGGCCTATTAATGATCATTTAAAAGGCAGCACCACCTCAATTCCTCATCCACTTTTGCGTATGTTGCTGTCATTTTGCTTACGAGTGGCTATTATACAAGGGAAACATTCGTGTCGGCAGCAGGTCTCATTTTCTAGTTGTTTTTTAAGACCTTCACGATGACATCCTATTAGCCTGCCACGATGAGCCGATATCTGGCCATCTGGGCTACTCACGAATGCTCGACTAGGTGCAACAGCTATATTTCTGGCCACTGTGAGCAGCTGCAAGATTAAGCGCCGTAAAAAGTTTGTTGAGTGTGCAACACAGACTGTTTATGGTGTACCTCTGTCTTGTGGACTTGAGTACGTAGGTCAGTCAGGCAGGTGCCTTAATGTAAGATTTTAGAAACATTGCCAGAAAGTAAGAAGTACAGGATGGGACGGTTTTTTCACCGCTCGTTGTTTCGAATGTGGGTGCCAGCCATTGTTTGAAAAGGTAAGGGTTCTTGCGTCCCACTCTAACGAAGGCACAAGACTTGAAATCGAAGCTGCTACAATCACTCGAGGCAGCTGCATCAGCAAATCATCAATAGCGTTATCTGAAAAGAATTGGCGTTTTTAAACTTGGCATGTGAGGGTCCGGGGTGAGCACGTAGTTTTTTGCAGTCTCTTTAGAATTTTTGGTGCTGAGAAGTTTAATAATAGATTACCAACTAGCCCAATCCCACACTTCAGTGCATTTCTAGTGCTTCAGGTGCTGTTAATTGTAGTTCCTTTCTCCCTTTTTTGCTTGTGACACTCATTTCACTTGCCCTGTGTCGGGCATGGGCTCTGGCTTACTGCATTCTTGTCGGTCAGCTACCGCTGGACACTCAGGCTCTGTTCAGGAGCCTGGTCCCGTCCGTTGGACATGAAAGGTGGGTCTGCAAGATTCTGCGTTCTGAAACCCTGAGGCAAGCTCGTATATTTCGGGATTTCTTGTACGTTCGAGTGGAACGTGGTCCTGGTGATAGATCTGCAAGGGTGAAAAAACGGCACGAAAGGACAAAGCTGATCGACCATGCTGTAGAGAGCAGATGGAAACGAACTGCTTCTTCTTCGGTGCCAAAAAAGGTGTCCCCAGGAGCGCTCTGCAGGAAAGCTCCACGTTGAAGAGGGAATAAGCCTTCCAGACTACATCAGGACAACAATATTCCTGGGACCAAAGTTCTCGTCAAAAAGAAAAACTCACCTGTGGAACTTTTTTCGTTATTGCGGAACGTTTCATGGACTGCTCGAAAGTGAATTTGAGAGGTGTATTTCAGAAGGTGTTGATGTCGTCTGCCGATAAGCGCCTCGAAAAAAGACCATTCCAGTGAGAGAGGACGTCTCCTACCTAAAAAGCAACAACCTATGTCTGCTGTTTTCAGGCAAAGAAGCTGAGTTTTGTGTCGTAAGGAACGGTACCTTCATGAGTAAAGGCTGCGCGGCTATTGATTCGGTGTTTAAACTATGCCACAAGTTAATCTGAAGCATGCGAAGTGAAAAGCGTGCAACATGCTTGAAAAGCTTAATCTAGGTGGTCTTGCAAGATTGGTTAACAAACAAAAAAGATTGGCACTGAATTTGTTTTTTTTTCTGTGAAGACCCATAAAATTGATATGCCCTTTCGTGTAATAATCTCTGAATGAGACACATGGCAGAAGTGTGTTGCCTCTTGGCTTCAGAGTTACCTAAAGCTGTTGCCGATCAATGATCCTTCTTTAGTGAACAATTCTTTGCAAATTATAGGTCATCTCTGTCAACACATGTCCATTCGTCAAATGAGTTTTTCGATCAACATAAGGAATCTCTATTATTCTCTTCCTCAAAAACCATTTGTTGATGTCATTGAAAAGGAAATTTCTGAATTTGGTGCTATCGTGTTCCTAAACGAGTGTGGTGTTTCTGTTTCTGGCTTCCTGGATGCGCTGAAGCTTTACCTCGCCTCTACTTTTGCGGAGTAGAATGGTGAAGTTTTTCTGCAAAAAACAGGCGTGTGTATTGGCTCATGCATCACCCCAGTGTTAAGCGATTTGTATCTAGCTCATTTGGATAGAAAGATTCATGAACGGTTGGCACAGATAAATGTTAGTAAGTGCTTCTGGTTTGTTGATGATTTCTTGATTTTGTTTGACTGCAATCTTGATGTCCTTGATGAGAGCTTTGAGCAAGTCTTGCAAGTGTTCCAGGAATGCCTTGAAGCCCTTTCTCTCATGCATGAGCTGCCGGAAAATGGTTCCCTGAGGTTTTTAGATTTAATACGAATATTTTCAGCTGGATACGTTTGTTAGACGTATAAGCCACGGGGGAAAAAACCCCTTTTGCCGTACGCGTCTTCTCACAGCAAACTGGTAAAGCATGGAATTGTAAAAGCATGTATACTCAACACTTTAATGAAATCTTGCTTCTACTCAGTGCAGCAAAGTTTCGACAGGCAGATTCTCCGTCTAGAGGCAGCAGGCTATCCCGCTTCCTTGCTAGTTCCTGTTTGTTAGAAGCTGCGCAGGCAGTCAAGAGTAGGTAACGATGTGGACGCTTTACGAGAAGCAACTCCCAAGAGGATGGCGGTGATACCGTATCTGCAAGTTATCTCGCATAAACTCAAGGAAATAGGCCAAAGAGCAGGCGTGTGAGTGGTTTTTCTACACCGAATAAATTATATGTTATCTGTCCGAACTAGTGCCGTAGCAACCACCGTGAGCAGCTGCAAGATTAAGCACTGTAAGAAGTTTGTTGAGTGTGCAACAGGGATTGTTTATGGCATACCTCTGTTTTGTGGACTTGAGTATGTAGGTCAGTCAGGCAGGCGCCTTAATTTAAGACTTCAGGAACATTGCCAGAAAGTAAGAAGTGCATGACGGGACGGTTTTTTGGCCGCTCATTGTTCCGAATGTGGGTGCCAGCCACTGTTCGTAAGGACGAGGGTTATCACTTCTTGCCCTAACAAAGGCACAAGACTTGTAATTGAAGCTGCAGCAATCGCTCGAGGCAGCTGCATCAGCAAACCATCAGTAGCGTTATCTGAAAAACAATTGGCATTTTTAAATTCGGCATGTGAGGGTCCAAACTGCGCACGTGGTTTTTCGCAGTCTCTTCTTACTTTTTGGTTTTGTGTTTTTTGTTTTTTGGTTTCTGCTTAAGCAAGTGATCTTTTTGTATTTTTTTAACATATATATGTGCATCGTAGTAGTAATAAATTAGTTGAAAGTCTGCGCTCGTCCTCGTCCCTTGTGTTAATTGTCATAAGTTTTCGCGCTGAGAAGTTTAATAAGGGATTACCAACTAGCCCAATCCAACACTTTACTAAACTGGAAGCTTGTGTCAAGCGCTATGTGAAAGGATGGCACAAATTTTAGCATTGCAAGTCATCACATATAAAACATGTAGGCCTCCTATAACCCATAGACGCACCGCATACACTGTTTGATCAATTTGGGATGGACTTTCGTAGACCGTTTCCAAGGCTTACTTCGAAAACAAGTGGATCTTCGTTGCAACCGATTAATTGACGTGTTATGCTGAGATGAACCTACTGCTTGCAGTGCAGCATCCGAAGTCACAAAGTTTTTTCTGCACCACATTGTCTTTCCTCATGGCACCCCCTCATGTTTCAAATGCAGACAACGAACGATGGTAGGCATGGGTAAGGATTTATATTTGCAGAAGGCAGGGATTTGCATCGCGTCTTCCGTGGCTCTCTTTCTTAGTGACGTTTTTCTAAGCACCGACAAAAAAATAAAAATTGCAGAATGCCTAGCAGGGACAGCTAAACACATTTTTCAGTATGTGGACAATTGCCTAACGTTTGCGGGCAAGAATAACTACAACCAAGGGATCATGTTTGAGAGCAGACGGTTGGGAAAGTTGATAATCCATGCTTGTGTTGTTCATTTCTTCTTGCATCTACATTTTTTGTACAATTTATAATGTTGTAAGGATCATCAGTGTGCTAAAGATTTTCTGAAAGAATTCATGTAGTCTCAAGTTCGCAACAGACTTGGCACATGACCAAAAGCTTCTGTTTTTAGACATCAGACTATTTATTGTTCAAGCCAGGATTTTTCTGCTAGTGAAGGGTTTTTAGCACCACGAGTAGAAACAGCGCACCTGTAGCAGAGAAATTTTTTTTACACACCAACCCATCGCGAACACAAAAATGGCATGCTGTTGGCTCTTTTTCAGCAGAGAAAAGTGGCTCTAAGCTTGGGAATCTTCATGAATTTCTTTTGTGAAGGCTGGGATATCTGGGAAATCCTGTAGTACGGCTGCAATTAAACTGGTCCAAATTGTCAGCGTCAGATTCCATTGCATGGAGAGGCATCCTGGAAAGACAGTCGGCATCAGGAGGCCTTCATGCGTTCTTGTAGGAGATGGTGAAGCTGTACTCTTGCAAATGTAAAACCCTCTGTCCAAGACATGTCCAAGTCATTGGAAGATGAATCAGGAAGATTGATAAGCCAGCATAGAGTGATGGTCGGAGATGATAATGAACTCGCACCCATACAGGTACAACCGAAACACTGCACGGCGAAAATAACGGTGAGACATTTCTGTTCAGTAATCGTGTAGTTCCGTTCGCATTAGCTTAACAACCGGCTCGCATAGGTGATGACATATTCTTTGTTGTTTATGTTCTGAACAAGAACAGCACCAAGACCTACACCGCTCGCATTTGTGTGGACCTCTGTTGCCACAGAGGGATTGAAGTATCGGAGCATTGGCTGCGACATCGGTAGAAACTTCAGTTTCTACTGACGTCGCAGTTGTCGAAAGAAATCTCTGGTGTCCACTGGAATTGGGCGTCCTTGTGAAGAAGGTTTGTCAAAGTATAAGCCATCTCAGGAAATCGAGGAATGAATCCCCTGAAGTAGGAGCTCCGCAAAGATATCCTCTGCAATGCCCTTGAGGTGATGCACCAAATGGTAGCCTGAATGAAGGCTCAAAAAAGTTTGCAGTGTTTCCGTGCGATCACAGACATCACATAGTTCGAAGAATGTAGTGGCGAGATTATGTATTGCTACTGTTTAGCCCCAAACAAGCTTTCACCGTTGTGCCTTGGAATCCGAGGGAAAGTGAAATTCTCATGAATGCGAAGTGCCCGCTACTGATTGCGCCGAACTTGCATTGTGTACCAGGTTGCACTTAGCTGTGAAAAATTATTGGACAATGTAAAGGTGTGTGAACACTAGGCTGAGGGATCATGAATTGGTCCTTTGTGATTCCACACGTGAACACCTGATTGACCACTGCAGTTCCTGCGGATGCGCTCCTTTCTTTAACACCCACATTTTATTGACATATAGAGAACAAATAAACAAAGAATTAATACATGTCTTGCATATAATAGTATAGGTGATAAATGTGCCAGCCAGGTCTCTATTTTTTTATCAAACCAATTATTTGCTTTCTTACACAACACAAGTTGTTAAGGCTTCCGACACTGCTTTTGTTGTTTTCCATGTTAAAATGGAAGTTTAATAGTGGATCACGGCATTTATATATGTGCACATTTTATGTTCACATGTTTAGTTGCCTCCACGTGTGCTTGCCAAAATGATTAGTTGAAGTGTCATTCTCAGTTCCAATGAACCAGTTGTGAGTTTACGCTCATATTGTTTCAGTCACCTCTTTGTTCGAAGCAACCAGTGTTCAACAATCCTAGCGTAGATGTGTGCACATTGACACACGATTGTCTTCCTCACTTTGAAGAACAGGCAGCTGGTGTGGCACTTGTTCTCTTTTATATGAAATCATTACACTTAGATATTCTGACATAACGAAAACAATACGCAGTATACACATTTGGTTGGTTCAGAGGTATGCTGCTGCAGTTGCAACTGAAAGATTGAGCAACTGAGCCAAAGCAGTCACATTTTTTACCAAAGAGGACATTTGCGACTGACTTAGTCACATTACATATGCTGTTTGTGCATGCAGTGGGATTGACAGTTGAGCGACGTGAAAATCTTGTATGCTGCCTGTGTACCTTCTTGACTAGTTGGAAAAAAGGTAGAATTTGTGGAAGCAAGCATTAGCAGTTGGCCTATAGCCCTGAGCTATAGCGGTACCTCAATTATTAATACGTGAGGTCTTAAGGCACAAGTGCCAAGTATGGGCATATAATATCAAGACAGTCATTTTAATTTATATAAGAGAGTGAATGACTACCTAGTTGTGGATGATTAACAACGATACTAGTAAGGGGCATAAAATACATGTATTTAGTATGATTATGACAGTGATTAGTGGAGAGTGCTACAAGAAGAAATGTATTATGAAGTGATCATTAAGCTATAGCAGGTTTGTTGCAATAGTACTATCACCTCAACAAAGCTAGTTACAAAACAATGGCCTCGTAGCCATGCAAAAGGAAGTATGCTATAAGCTCCTCTGGCCAATAAGTTGCAGGGTATGGATACCTTTAAAAATTGGAAAACCCTTGAAGGGATGCTGCAGGAAATTTTTGCTGCCAAGAGTTTTCAACCAAATTTACAGATTGATCCCTGAAATTGATAGACAACTTTCATTCCAGGCAGAAACTACAGGAAAATAATGAATTTAATCTGTTCTTTCCAAACTTGCCGCATCTAGCGGTCACACTATGAACGAGAGAAGGTGACATTTAGTGACTCCACAAACACCTGAAACGGGCAAGCCAATAATGCCTACCATCACTCTGTGTGTTTCAACTCGCTTATATCGCATTTCGGTTCCCAGAACTGGTTTGAACAGCAACAAACCATGCTTCCAGCTGGGGCAAAGCACTAGCACAAAAAGGGAGGACAGAAACACGTGCTTCCTGCATGCGTCTCGGCGATTGTGACGTCATGGCTTGCGCTCGCGTGCAACTGCCTCACGCTGAAAATCCATTAAAAATACTACCAGCTGTTCAAGAATATGGGAAATTAACTCTCTTTATCAGAACAGTGACATCTTCCAAGTTGAATTTCAAAGTTTTGCCAGTTTTTTTCTTCGGTATCCCTTTTAAAAGGTGAATGCCGCAGCGATAGCTGTCCTTAGTGTGTACTTCAATTAATTAGTGCATATTAATAGGGGTCACTGCAACCAACTAGCCCAAATAGCCGTTCTTCAATAATTAGTGCACACTTTTTATTGTACAATGTTTCGCACTTATATTGTGGATTACGACAATGTAATCAATCAGTTAAAGAAGTGGATTGTGTCAGTGAAGCTTTCACTGCAGCTGCATTTTGTGTAATATGTAGCATGCTTTTAATCATGAGCATTGATGCGCATGAAATCTTTTGAAGTTCGCTATGCATCTCTTTCTGGTCTTGAAGAAATTACGTGCAGTGATGTGCCTGTCTTTTGTAATGGGTGGCCAGCTGTAAACCACGAAGTTATTATGATAATCACGTGTTCTCACACCTGATGGCAAAATACGTTTGTACCACACAATGTCACTGTAATATTATGTGTTGTGAGGCCTGTATGTAGGACGTGTTTATTTGTAAACCATGTAGGTTACTTTCACTGCATTTCCAAGCAGATGCGTGGCTGTGTGGTGTTCTTGCCCTACAAATGGTCTGGGTTTGATGCTCACTTGGACCCGCAAATTTTTATTATTTATTTTATTTGGATCTTTCTCAATTTCTTGGTCATGCACGAGATGATTTTTCGCTCACAACGAACAACAACCAAATTTCCGCGAGACGAGCTTTTTAATGCTATCACGTTAATATGTGAATTGCAGTGAATTTTGCTTGCGAAAGTAGCTTTGTGCTGAAAAACAGTGTGAGGCACAATTTTATGTGCTGACAAGACCTCGTTTATTAATGCTTCTGTTCACAAACAACAGCATATGCAAGATTCCACACAATTTCACCAACTTCTGGACAAGCAATTCATGTTGGCCTCACTGATATTGCTTGTATGATTACTTACAATGCTTTTATTTGTTTTGCGTCATGGGAAAACTTATTCGCCACTAAAAAGTTTACCTCAAATTTTGGTGCATTGTGTAATATATGTTTAAAAAGTGCTCAGCAGGTTTTAAAAAAATATGTGGAAGTGCTCGCATCATTTCGCACTGATCCAGCGGGAAGCCTTCATTTAGAAAATCTACTGAGGAACAGGAAGAAAAAGGGAGGCTAGCAGCAGAGCTACTGAATCTATTCTTCAAAATGATTTTATTTTGAATTACATCAGTGTTAGCTCAAGGTAACTTGTCTGTATCATGATCAACAAATAATATTTAAACTTGATAAATACACAGCTTAGTATCTACTTATATGGTTATATAGAACAGGTGGTTTAAAGGCCACGTTTCGCCACTATTAAACCTATGAAAGGAAACTCCGGAAGGAAGCCCTCCGGAAGGATTTATGGGCCCCCGGTGCTGTAGTCCCAAGAGGTTTGGTGCCCTTTGCTGCTGCAGTGTGGCACGGGTGTAATCATATTGTGCAAACTCCAGGCTCCCTCTGAACACTAGTTTGCTGTGAAGCTTTGCACTTGTTTGAACTTGATTCACGGGCTTTTTGTGTGTATTTTACAAAAGATTTACAGGGATACTAAAGAGAAGCAATGACTTGGTTTAGAAAAACTGCACTCTTGAGAACTTGAATACCAATGCGATATGTTTCACTATCGTAAGTTCATTATTAGCAGAAAATATCAAGGTTGAAAATTCAATTTTGAAATTTGCGCCGAAATCTTTATGCGTGACATCAAGAATTTAATATGTATGTTTCGTATTTTTGTTATTAGCTCGGTGATATTTTCTCAAGCTTTGTATGCTAGGTTTATGACAGCCACAGATGACATTTTCCTTTATTTTTATTGATTAAAAGCTATGTAGGACCCAGTAAATGGCATCAAGATGTATGACATCACCGTGTTGGGTACGGCATTTTTTTGTGTTTTTTCACTTGCCAAGCATGGTGCCGCAGTAAGAATAGTGCTTTTGACATTGTGAAGTCGTGCTTTAATGGTGTGCGTAAAATCATTTCGCTCTTTAGTGTCCCTTTAACGCTCAGAAAAAGAAGTAACAAGTGTGATGTAGTATAGCTGATCAGCTCATTCACTGACACAAAAAGAAATGAAAGTGAGTGCCGTTGTGATGGTTAGATGCAACACATGTCAAAGCGTGTAATGCAAGGGGAGGGAGGCTACGATGCGTGACACAGAAAACAATTATTTAATGCAACAGACACACATAACATCTACATTCAAACGAGCTCATGCACAGCAGTTCTCACCAAACAAAAGAAATATGCAGTGTCGCAAGTCCGCGGCAATGTGTGCCTCGCGAGGCGAGGATCATTACGTCCTTGCGATGCACTATGAATATGTCTTTAAACAATTGACTGTTGTGCACTCAGGTAAGCAAGGTTTGCAGCCAAGATAATGGAGTCATAAGCCACTCATTGCAAAAGAAGGAATGGCATGTCTAGTTTTTGTGTTGGCACTCCCTTAGCATTATTTATGAACTTATTGGACTTTTCATGCACTTTGTCACTTGGATATGACATAGAACATACCGTCATGCTGACTACGACTGGTAACATGAAAAGTCTGGTCTCACAGGCTCAAAGACTACACATGGCTGACTCATTTCCACAACTCGTTCAATAATTTTTGCTGTACATGCAAGTTTCACCATGTTGAAAATTGGAAACAGCGTAAGCCTAATTTGCCTTACTGTGTTCGTTGTTCTTGTGTAGCACGTAAGGGTAGAAGCTTTCCAGGTCCTTAGCACTTGGAAGTAAAAAATGCACACTGGCCCAAGCACTACATCCCACTTCATACTACTGTAAAATCCCAAGCATGCCCCCCCCCCCCCTCTCCCCTAGTTTGAAAGATAATCGGACATGATCTGGAGGAACGCCCTTGCTTGGTCTTGGACACAAATTCAATATGGAAGTGGAAGAGCCTCAAGAAAAAAAGCACACCAGTATTTCTAATAAAATGCTGTATTGAATACACATGCATTTACTGTTTTTACAGACCAGAAAAGAAGCCTTGAGTGAAATTTTATTTCATTTCGTGAGTTCTTTAAGGGGGAAAGATGTTTTACAAATGTTTAGACAATTTGTGGCAACTCAGAATGCAGCCTCGAGGCACCACACTCTCAAAGTGTTGAAAAATCTTGCACATATATAGGGACTCTCAGAACTTGGCTCTTAGGAGCTGCTGTAGCAGAGAACAGGTTAGAAAACAATTATTTTCAACCTGTTTTCTGCTACAAGTGCCCCCTCCCCTCCCTCAATTATTTCACAATATCCCACATGTGCCACTCACCGTGCAATCGCTCAGTGATTGGCACATATTTCACATCTCCTGTAAAGTAAAAAGGGGCACTTGTTTGGTATGTTAATTAATTACACAGCCGACTCGGTATCGAAATGGAGGCGCTAGCATTAACCAATACCACAGCATTGCCAGGGCTGCCCAAGAGGCCCATTGAATGTGACTACCCCTTTAAACAAGGAATGCCTGCCACTCATTCAGGTGCTCTACCTGGGAGTGTTCTCTTTGCACAATCACTTTACTACACATTACAGAAATAAAAAGCATACCTGTTTTCATATTTTTGTGTTTCAGCAAATTTTGCTTAAGTGTCTGCAGCCTGAACAAAGAGGACACACATCATTTTTAAAAGACCTTTTGTTTTAGATTGCAGTGTCATGCAGTGAAGTTCATGCATGCACAGCTTACTCACCCCCACCTTTATTTGGGAGTGGGAAGATAGGCTGCCGGTTGAACTGTACAGGAATAAAGGTGGAGTATTTTGCCATGTCTGTTACAGGTTGGGGGACTTGGTGCCAAAGGCCTCAAAGGAGGAAGGTGAAAAGGATGGTGGAAATTAATCTGCACTCCAAGCAAGTGCACAACAAGCTAAGTCATCAGCATAATGGAAAAGGGGCACAAATTAAGCATTTTAAAAACTGCTAATAAAACATTGTTTTGGCTTCATCATCCAACATCTGCTCATTTTTATGATTCCTTTATTTGTTCTGCATCATAAAGCTGCATTGCCGTGACTATAATTAAAACTTCAACCTCAAGCTGAGTGTTTTGTTGCTATTACATTACTGTCACAATATGTGTCTACAGGTGCTTTATTTTCCTGCAATATTGAATAGGATTTTTAGTAAAAGTGTTCAGTCGCATTAATGTTTAATTGCTCCCTCGTTTGTATTTATGATGCACCTTTTTATTAACCTGCACATGTCTCTAATTATAGAAAATTGATATTGATCCTTGAGGTGTGTCATAAATCTCAAGCAACTTTTTGGAGGAATGCAAACTTTGCATTCTCTTGCCAGTCACTTTCATTAAACATTCCTGTTTGTCTTAAACATTTATTTCTCTTACAATATAGCTGTATGACTACTGCACATTAATTTGCATAATGAAGATGAAGCAATTGTGTTCTTGATGTGCATGATGTGCGAGTGAATATGGACCAACTTCAGCACATAACCGTTTCAAACATCCTCCCATGCAGTTCAAAAGTACTTGGCTGTAAATATTTGCCAGTGCACTTGTGTTCTGGATTTTAAAATTTTGAAAAATGAGGGGGGGGGGGGGGGACACAGCAATCAGGAAGGCCCTGAAAAACCACACTGCTAAATAATGCCATAAAATCTGTGATGAACCCGACATCCACATGAGAAAAACTGGGAGCAAGGTTTTGCAAGCACTGTGCACCTATGCTGGTCTCGAGAAAAATTAAAATTAACTTCTATGGTATCATGTTGCAAAACCATAACCTGATTATGAGTTGCACTATAGCAAGTGAATCCCAAATTATTTTGACCTCAAATTGAATCCAAAATTAGTTAAATATTTATCTGTCTTTCTCTCTCTTCTTTTTTGCCTATCTCTTTCTTTCTTTATTACTCCCCTTTCACAACACCAACTGTTGGGTATAGCCAACTGAGTCTAAGCTTGGTTGGCTCCCCAGCCTTCTCTCTCCAATTCTCCCCTTCTTTTGAAGTGCATTGCATTAGTACATATTCCACCCACTATAATGTGACTGCTGTGGTTGGGAATCAATCCAGTAATCTCGTGCAGAACTCCACTGCAACATTTCCCTCTGCACATGTGGCAGAATAGACTTTTTTTAATCTCATTTATATTAAAAAAAAACAGTTGCATTGACTCTCATTATTTTCAAAACTGCACACATGTAGACTAAAAGCATGTAAATGTGACCGATGGTATAGCGTCCTGTACAAACAAACAGTATTACTCATATGCTGTACAGCAAAATGCTGAAAAATGTCACTGCCTTAAAAACATTGGCTTGAAAAGAAACCTTTTTGTGGCAATTGGGAGGTGTGACCTATTAATCTGTTTTGGCATATGGCATTGGACTTAATGCTAAATTGGAGTGACATATGACAAAGACAGGCAATATTAAGACTTCCAGGTTATCCAATTGTCATTAATGAAATACACAGATAAATATGGTGCTACTATATGTGTTTACGGACCAGATATAAGTTTACGGACCACGTGAGCGCATGGCTGAAAGCCTCTTGCGAGACTTCCGCTATGTCAGCAACAGTCAACAGCACTGCAGCGCCCCGAAAGCATCCCTCCCGTAATCGATGGTCTATCTCTTTTCTGACTGGGTACAGATAATTTTCACCTCTTGCTTTTCAAGGCAATGCGCTTTTGGCATCTGCATCTACAAGCTTCTGTCTGGACAGTAGTCTACATTGCAATCTTTATCACAAAGCGACACCTAGCCAACAGAACACCACTTGAGGTACGCCGTGATAGTTTTAATCCTCCTATGAAAACAGCAACGTGATGGTTATACAGCAGATAAGTGCTTCTCGTGAAAACTGTGAGCTAACAATGCGCTACGTGGCAGTAGAAAACTGAGAGACCAGTGAATAAGAAGACCCGTTTCCAGCCCAGAACTGCGGTCGACGGTAGATGGTGCACCACTAGGTGGCACGGACGGGCAGTTTGACGCACTCGCGTGGTCTGCAAACTATTGTGGTCTACTGCACATGCACCAAACCTTCATACTAATTATTTCAATGTGTTCCATCACTGTCATCATCAGCAATGCTTTTACTGAATGATACGTTATCCCCTTCATGAGATGGAATAGTTGAATTATAACTCTTGGTGTTTACCAAGTTAAAGCTTTTGTCATTAGTATATAATTTGTAATGCATTTGGTAATCTATTCAAATGCATGACAGTTGAAACAGCAACTGTTCAGTCTGAGGATAAATATTCCATTCATTACAGTGAAGTTGTCACATGTTACAAGAGCATTCCGACATGCCAAAGGAAATCTGAAAAAGTTGTTACAGTCGACTTCAAAAGTATTTGAATTTTTAGACATATAGCGTTCAAGTATTACTATTAGCAATTTGTTATGAACAGATAGAAAACAAGCTTTATAAAGTGTAAAAATAGCGCTTAGAGTAACACTCAGGTCAGCGAAATGCTGAACTAGAAAAATGGTCAACTTTCCTGGGTATTGAGGAAGGCTATTCGAAATTTACTGCAAAAGACTAGCAAAGGGCTTTGCTTTATGACAATCAAGAGAAGCTTTGCCTTAGTTTTTTTCTGTTGAAGCATTTTGTTTTTGGCCATCAACGCCCCTTGGGGGGGGGGGGGGGGGGGTTGAAGCATCTAAAGATACTTTTACCTTCTCAACTAACTCAAAAACTTCTGTTCTGTTGGAGGTGCACATGTTTTCAAGTTGCAATGCATGGCTGCGAGAGAGGTACGTCGAATTCTTTTATTGTGCGCTTGATAGCCAGCAAGGTAGGTCCCCACTGCTCTGCTCTCCATGTTCCTGCAAGCACAAAAACTTATGCAAGTACAAAAGATCTGCACATCATGACAGACTCCCAATAATGCTGTGATCAGGCACTCCCAGCATTTCATAACCACAAATAACTTGCTTGGAGCACTGCAGCCATAGTTTCATACCTGCCAATTACATATTTTAGACAAATACTATTATACACTCCTATATATCAGTAGGTATGCAGTAACATTCGGGTTATATTTCAGAACTAATGGACCAGCTGTTGCTGATCATCTGAAAGCTTACACAGACAATACTTGCAACAATAGAATTGATTATCGGGTAAATTTATCTGCGGTGTTGGACATCTCATCGACCTTTGATCAGTTTCATTCCCGTCTTAGTACAATTTTTAAATTAGCATCATGCTCAGCACAAGTTAATCTAAATAAATCATTCCGTGTTACAAAGGTAGTTAAGTCTACTTGATTTTGACAAGTTATCCTGATGGTATACTGATGCAAGATCTAGCTTCGAAAAGTAAAGAGCACCTGTAAGTTTCTGGAAAAGTGGGCAAGGGAAAGGGCAAGGGAAACCAGGCAACCACAATGGCTTTGTTTGCTTCACACAAGTCAACACGGAGCCTTAAGGAACAGTTCTTTTTCTTTCTTCACCACGAGCACTGGAGAGACCCAATCAGATGCTGAAACTCTTTTGATGACGCCCGATTTTTCAAGACGAGAAAGTTAATCGGAGACTTGTTGCAGAAGCAGGAATGGCAATCTGCATAGTTTGGCAGCGACTGGCTGCACACCTGGACGGCATTTCACTTCGTGCATGTAGCCGTTCACCAGTCCGAGTTCCTTGGTGAAGAGGTGATGAAATTCAGAAGGAGCATTGGCAGGAATTCTTGGGGTTTCTGAACTTAAAACTTGTGAACAGGTTAATGTTGTGCCATGAATGGTTATGGTGAAGCTTCGAATGGCATCCAACCAAATTGAAGAACCCAGAGCTTTCTTCACATAAAATGGGACAGCAGCAGTGGTATTATTGTACCGAAAATTTGTAGAGAAGTATCCGAGGTTGGGAATGCATTTCTTCCAATAGTTTTGAAGAACAACGTACGAGTCAAGTAGTCTGGTCTCCAAAATGTACTTAAAATATTGTAAGTTAAGCAATAATACAGTCACACCGGTGTCAACGAGAAAAGGAATGTTGACTGTACCATCTTGAACAGTAATCTTCAGTGGCGAAGAACGGCTGAAGCATTCATCAATGTGTAGGATTATAACTGTGTTTGTTAGAGCAGTATCTTGCACTTCAGTTAAGTTCTGTTGAGACGTGCTGACATTTGATGAACGGCATACAGCTCGGTAGTGACCTCGTTTCCTGCAGGCAAAAAAATTCAAAACCTTCGCGTAGTGTTGATGAAGTCTGCATCTGTAGCAGACACTTGATTCAGATCAGTGTGGTCCATCCTGATGGCTTGCAAAATTTGATGTAAGACAGAAGTCGTGATGCCCGCGGCCATGTTGGCTTCCTGCCGAGTTCTGTCAGGGAGGCCGTCGGCCATACTTGTTTTCGGCGGCCATCTTGTAATCCGGGCTGCTCAACTTGTGCGTTCGCAAATTCCTGCATTTCGGGTTCAGTACGTTCCTCTTCCTTCACAATTTGAATTACTTGCTGTAAAGTAAGGGCAGGACCCAGTTGAAAGAGTTGTCTTCAGGCATTTTCTGTAGTTATTCTACTGAACAGCTGATCGCGGTCTATGGAATTGGCAGAGGCGCCGAAGTTGCATTTGCTCGTCATTGTCTGTAAAGCAGAAAATTAGTAACCGATTCCCCCGGTATTTGCTTGCGCATATTGAAGTAATGACGCTCTAGGACTTCATTGCTTGGAGCCTTGAAATGGTTCTCTAGCAGAGTGAGTGCTGCGATGTATTCATCCCGCGTGCCTTCGTCCCGTCTCCGCCTGGTCCTGTGTAGTGTCCAGTAGACAGCAAGGCCCTCAACTCCGAGTGCGTTAAGTAGTAGACTTCTTGAGAGCGGGCAGGACGGTGTCCCCGGCGGCGACGTCAACGTATGTGTAAAAAACACGGCGCCATTTAGGCCAAGGCACGCGAGGAGTGCCCGGAGTCTGCAGGAATGGCGGAGGAGCAATCGCGGAAGTTGATTGATTGATTGATTTGTAGGGTTTAACGTCCCAAAACCACCATATGATTATGAGAGACGCCGTAGTGGAGGGCTCCGGAAATTTTGACCACCTGGGGTTCTTTAACGTGCACCCAAATCTGAGCACACGGGCCTACAACATTTCCGCCTCCATCGGAAATGGATCGCGGAAGTCATACTGGAACGTTGAGGCACTGACGAGTCGCAGTCGCCAGTACGCGTCGGCGAGTCACTGGTGCCAGCAAGCAGTGGCCAAACGTGCCGGGACGGCCTCAGTAGGCCTAACACATTTGCAGCGTGCAAGTAGGGAGGTGCCCTGTAAATGTGCACGAAAAGGTGACAGTCCGCGTAGAAATTGACGGAGAATACCGACGAAGTACGTAAGATGCTTACTTCTTGTTCATCTCGTCACCAGTTTGTTGTATCGCCGCCGGGGCACCATCTGACTGAGACAATAGGCGCGGTAGCGCCGGAGCGCCTAAAAGAACGTCACAATAGGCTGACAACCGGGAGTGGACTGTTTATTCAGAGAGCCCGCATCGGCGCCTAATAATGGTTACCGATATCCGTCTCGTGGTCTCGTGGATGGATGGATGGATATGGCTGTACCCTTTAGATCGGGCGGTGGCTAGCGCCACCAAGCCGTAATACTTAATGAACCCAAAACTATATTTATTTTTTTCCTTAAAAAGTGAGTTTGAGGATTCGTACTTTGCAGTGAAGAGTTTAATTTTCACTCGTGCCTTGACTTTAGCCACCAATCAGATAACCTCTTTCTAGTTAAGTCTACTTGCTTAAAGTCTATTTTGCCCTCCCGGTCCCTAAACCCCAGTGCTTTGAAAAACTCTGCGCCATCATCCTGAACTATAGGGTGAAGCCCTTTACAGAACATTATCAAGTGTTCGGCAGTTTCTTCTTCCTCTCCACACGCACTGCATACTGTGTCTACCCCTTCGTATTTGGCCCGATATGTCTTGGTTCGCAGTACTCCCGTCCTTGCCTCAAACAGTAGAGAACTACCCCGAGCATTATCATAGATCCTTTCCTTGGCAATTTCCTGCTTAAAAGTTCGATAGATGGTATGGTATCTAGGGTGCCTTGAGCACTCTAATGGTATCGGTATGGTAGCGCCACCGCTCGGCACCCCTTGCAACTGGTGTGGCAAAAAGCGGGGGTTTTCTCTCAACCCCCCATAAAAGCCCATAGGGTTAATATGGTTACAGTGGCTAGAATAAGAAAGTGTGATGAGCGGCAAGCGGCACCTGCGGAGCGCACTGAAGCCTCCGAGCAGGAGCCGCGTGGGGGAGCGCGCAATCGTTTAAACGTCGTTTGCACGTTTCCGACAGTTTCATCGGGCGCGTTCGTCCTTGTTTTTATTTTTTTTAAATTGTGGTGGCACTCTGACACCAGTGCACGTTGTTCGGCGTTCCAAAGGACGAAGCTCTGTTAGCGCAGTGGCGTAGAGCGATCCCGCGCGCTGACAAGCTGCTTCAAGATAACTCGGCTGTGCGCGAGCTGCGCTTCAGCGAGAGGTACATCTCCCGGCACTTCGAAACAGTCCGCATTGAAAGGGGTACACCCGTGGGCGTGCTTGCCGTGCAGGGGAAAGGGGGGGGGGCGAATGTTTATTGCAAGGTGCCTCCTTTATATTAAATCAGTGTATGAGGCAGATTTTACGCCACCCATCTAGATAGAACAGATTTAGCGCCCCCGTCCCAGGTGGCCAGCCCCCTTTGCCTCCCTCGTGTGGACGCCTATGGGTAGGACTTTCGGAGAAGCTCTTCGCATTTGTCGACGCCTTTGAAATCACTTTTTCAAAGTGCTTTAGCTACAACGAGCTTCACAGTGACAACTTGGAAGAGCTTGTTTCCTGCTTGAAAAAAAAAAAAAAATGTCACACTGGGCTGCACACAACATGGTCCGAGCTTCACGAATCAAGTAAGCAAGTTTTTTCTGCTCACCCAATTGCGTTTTTACACAAAGGTACTCCTCAAAAAGCGAGCATCTTCCCGTGAAAAGAGGAAGTGCCTGAAGCTCAGGCACATAACCTAGGCTTGCAGCCCAATGTTCTCTGGGGCGCTTGTGAACTAATAAACTTTTTTCTTGGGGATAAAAAAAGGACGTGCAACAAATTATTAAGAATGCATTGTTGTAAACAAATAGTGAGTCACTACTCGGAAATGTGTTTTATCACCTGTGTGTAGAAATTAAAGGATTTCATTCAGACACCGCTCGTGGTTCTCGCCTCATGATTATGACGCTTTGATTGATGGGGCTTCATTTACAGGTTTCAGATTTTGGTGCTCGTTGAAAAAAAACCCAGTTGGTCAGAATTTTCGGAGCCCTTCACTACGGCGTCTCTCATAAATATATGGAGGTTTTGGGACGTTAAACCCCACATATCAATAAATCATCAATCAATTATTAACAGAATAATGCTTGAGAAAATAGTGGTTCGCCGTGAAAAGTGTTGCAAGCAATGGCTCACAACTGAGCTCATCATTCCACTCTTCTACCACTTCTCATCGATAAAATGTTTCAGTACCGTTACGCGCTCACTTTCGGCAACCTATCGACCTGACGATATTTCAGATCAGTCGTGCACCCGCGTAGGCGTCCTGTTTTTCAGAAGCTAATTAACATATTTTCTCGGTCGCCACTTGAGGCCATCCACGAGTAAGAAAATGTATTTTAAATGTTTCACGTTGCCCCCGCACGTGGTTTATTGCCGTCTCTGCGCAGCGCAGCGCCGCCTTAGGTGACGTGCAAGCGTGTGCCAGCGCCATCTGGCGGTTTTCTCTCATGGCGTTACGCGCTAGCCGGCGCATCCTATTCTAGCCACTGTAATATTGTCACGTGCTTGTCAAAAAGATTGACAAGCACGTGACAATATGGTTATAGTCATAGCCTCCTAGATTTCCCTTGCCTGCTGGATTATCGGCGGTCACTTGAGAAGCGGCCGTCGTCGGAACTATGGTGATGGCGCTACTTAGGTAGGGGCAAAATCTAGTAACGTTGGGTAGGGGTGTCTTCAAATAAGTTTTTGCGTTTTTAAAGCTCATATACAACAAAAATAACGGAAAAAGTTTTAAACAGGCGTAAATGTAATGATAAATAACCTTACGTAAATGCCGTCGTTATAGATGACAGGCGTTTTGCGCTCATTCAGCAGGCAACCCCTTCAATACAACTTATACAAGTAGAGTGTACTAGAACTAGAACGAAGTGTTGAGTTAGGGCGTGACCGCGCCTCGCCGCCTGATGCCTTCCACGTTGCCCGTAGCGGCGGCGCTGATGTCGAATAGTACTTAAAGAGCCGCGCGCGAACGCAGGAACTGCTTAGCGCTCCGGCTTCTCCGGGGCACTCTTTTGATGCGGCTTTCGTCGTACCGGCCCATCATTCATGTCTAGCACATGATGTCACAACCCTTGAGTTATGACACGCCAATCTACTGAATTTGAGCTCCATAAAAAACCTTGTGAGCGGTTCAATCATTATTTAGGAAGGGCGTGCGAATTTACGCAGAGTAACAGACGGGATATGTATATTATACAACTGGTACTCTTTATTATGTTCAAGATAACCCCTTTTGTATAGAGTTTTTTACTAGAAGGTACAGGCGTTCTTTCAACTCGGCTCCCTGGCTCGGCCTCCTGTAGCTTGCATAAAAGAAGCAAAGTGAGCGCGAAAGCACGCGGTTAAAACAAGAAAGCCTTTCAGAAAGATTTAATTATTATATTCCGCAAAACTGGGATGATAAAACTAAGTCGTCAC
This sequence comes from Rhipicephalus microplus, assembly GCF_043290135.1. NCBI lineage: Eukaryota > Metazoa > Arthropoda > Arachnida > Ixodida > Ixodidae > Rhipicephalus > Rhipicephalus microplus. The sequence goes on along the minus strand of NC_134710.1, from coordinate 50,442,846 downwards.
CAATATAAAGGGGGGGGGGACAAGATTACTTATAATCGGGTTTCTCATTAGCAATCGAGGGCGTGTGGACCTATATGAGGAAGAATGCTCTGGATATAGAAACTGCCGACAAAACTATAGCGTATGATTTATTCGCGGTTTTAATGGTTCCTTCTTTGTAGTTCACCAGTAGCCATTTATGATGTAGCGCCGCTTAAAGCGCTGCTTGAGTGAAAAGCTAGGCGGATCTGTGCAAATTCTGATTGTACTACATGTTTTCTTTTTCGGCAGGCTCTTGAAACAGTGAATGTCTCGAAGCACTTTCGGCGTGTCTGCATATTCACTCGTACACCATTGCGCTTAGCATGTGTGCATACACAGATAAAGACTCTGAAACGCAATAAACGTGCTAAAAACAAACAAATACATGCTTTCGTGGACCACTCGCGTGCGCTCGCAATGCAGACGCTTCTGAGATCCTCAGTACCATGCGACTCCAGCGCCGCCGCTACTGTCACCCGCTGGAGAATCAGCCGAGACACGGCGTGGCCGCCTCGTTCACTCCACTGCCCCCTTCTAGTACACTGTAATACAAGGCATAGCATCTGAAATTGATCACCATCGTCAGCCTGACTACGTCTACTGCAGGACAAAAGCCTCCCCCATGTTCCGCCTGGCGTTAGCTCTGAAATTAGCAAACGCCAAAATTGCTGATCTAAAAAGGGGGAGACGCAGCGGTCGCCGACCAGTGCGGACGCGAGAAGATCGGCTCCCGTTTCTGTTAATGTTTTCGTTAGGATTTTCGTGGTGCCTGTGCTCGAGCTGCGTTTCATTCGACGCAGTTTCTTCTGAGGATCACGTCGATACCAGACTTTTTTCGGTGAGTGGTCCTTTTGCCGAATTATTGGAACTTTTCTTGTGGAACGCGCCGCGGCTCGGCTAACCCTACCGGGCCCAGCCTAGCGTCGACGGCGAGGGGCGGGAGAAAAGGGGCAACATGCCCGAAGTAGAGATGGTGGAAGGAGAGGAAATCTCTCACGAAGAAGCCAATCGCCCGGGTTGGACGACAGCGCTGGCCAGGAACAAGAAAGCTCGTGTAGAAACGTCACTTTCCGCGGGCAACGCATCACATGTGGGCTCGAAGAGAGGCCGCCGCACGGCAGCCCCGCAAGGTGTAATGAAGCGCCTCGCAGCTGCATCGAGGCTCCCCCGGCTGCCGAGGGACCACATACGAATTATCGTCAGGCCGAGGGATGGACTTGACGTCAGAAAAGTAAGCCAAATTAGGCTCGCACAGGCTATTGCCATGGCGGCTGCTCTTGCCCCGGCAGAGACGGAAGGGGACATTGTTTGCCCAAACATCGCCCAGAACATTCTCGTAGTTTCCACACCGGAGAAGAAGAACGCAAACGCCTACGCCGCGATCCAACAGATTCGGATAAGCGAAGGAATGTACCATGTGGCGGCATATGTGGTGGCCCCCGATAACACCTGTAAAGGAGTCATACGAGGAGTGGACACTGACATCAGTGAGGCCCAGCTCCAAACGATGATCGTCAACCAGCGAAATCCGAAGGCCCTAGAAGCCAAAAGGATCAAGAACACCACTACTGTGGTAGTGCTTTTCGACGGCATGAAGGTACCAAACTATGTCATATGCGCCGTCAGCATGCTGCGCTGCACGCTCTACAAGCGCCAAACCGACATGTGCTACGCGTGTGGAGGACTTGGTCACAAGGCCGATGTTTGCCCCAACCCCAAGAAGAGGGTGTGCAGGGGCTGTGGGCTCGTGTCTCCACCCGACGATCACCAGTGCTCGCCGAAATGTGCCCTTTGCGGAGGCCCACATCCGACGGCGGACAGAACGTGCAAAGAACGCTTTCAAGTTTCTTACGTCGTGCGACAGAGAAGACGACGGCGCCGAAAGCGCGTCAAAAAGTCTCAGCAACAGCTGGCCGAAGAGGACCGGTCAAGGGATTCCAGCGTGGCAAGCGCTCCCAGGCAGGGGCGTTCCGTCACGCCGGCTGGCCGCCGGCGCTACCGCTCCAGGAGCCGCGCTCGCACCAAAGGGCGCTCTTGCTCCCGGGCACGAATCCAGGAAGTACCTACCTGGGCGGATCGAGCCAAGCCGAAGCCAGCGGCGCCGCCACCAGAGGTAACGCAGGTACCATTGCCAGAGCATAGGGAAGACCCCAGGGTAGCTAAGTTGATCCAAGAGAATGCTTGCCTTAAGGCAGAGATTCAACAGCTGAGTGATGACCTTGAGTCGTTCCGCAAACATTACTCCTCGCAGGGTGAGAGACAACAGATTCCCCCACCAGGGGACGTGCAGGCGCGCTCGGGAAAACGTAGGGCCTCACCCCCCCCCCCCCCCAAGGGGAGTGGGATGCTATGGAGACAGAATCCAACAGCAAGGCTCTGGAAAGCATGCAGCAATCGATTAAACAACTGGCTGATAGCATGACTACCCTACTGAAAAGGGTGTCGTCTCTTGAAGGTACCCAGGCAGCGCTAGCTACGGGTAGCTCGCCTCCGAAAGGCCCAAACAGGGCACAGACGCCTGCAGGCGCGGTAGCAGTCAACCCGACAGGAGATTGGCTGTCTCAGAACAGTAATTATGGCGGACAACACTAATAAACTGGTCGTGTGGCAGTGGAACTGTGCCAGCTTCAAAAGGCGCAGGGCTCCACTGCTGCACTTTATTGCTTCTCAGGCGGTCGAACCGCACGTAATTATGTTACAGGAAACTCTCGGTGATGCGCTAACTTTCCCGGGCTATCGAGTTGTCTCGGTGCGCGAGCAAGGGAAGCGCGGTTTGGCAACCTTGGTCGCAAAAAAGTGCTCCTTTCATGAACACAAACTACAGCTTGGCAACAGCAAGGCTGAGGTCATTATCCTCGAAATAATCCCCAACAGCTGGCTCAAGAACAGCGTATTCCTCATGAATGTGTACAGCTCGTCGTCGGACAAGCGGCAGGGGTTCGCTTCGATCATGGCAAAAGCGGTGGCTCTGGCCAGGGCGGCCCCCATCGTGGTAGCGGGAGACTTTAATGCTCCGCACGACGCTTGGGGATACGCCAGGCAGTCCCCTAAAGGCAACAACCTCCTAAAGGCCGTATCTAGCTGTTCTCTTGAATTGATTACGGACCCGCAATACCCGACAAGAATTGGCACATCGGTGGTCCGAGGCACAACTCCAGACTTGGCGTTCGTCAAGAACGTCGCCGGAACAGGGTGGCAAAATTTGCAAGAGAATCTAGGTAGCGACCACTTCATAGTGGCTATTACCCTAGCAGTCAATGCAGCTCCCCCCAGGGAATTTAAAGTAACGGACTGGGATGCCTTTCGTAAATTGCGGAAGGAGGACCAGGATGAATACGACAGCTTAGACAGCCTCTTTGCAAGGCTCAAGGAGGATGCTAATGCTGCGACCAAGGTTGTCAAAACGAACCTGAGGGTTGATCGGATGGATGCACGCCTCGCGCATCTCTTAGAGGCTAAGAATTCCATCCTGCCCCGGTGGAGGACGCAAAGGCTCAATCGCAGACTTCGAAAGAAAATTGCGCAACTCAATCGCGAGATCGAAGCCTACTCTATTGAACTCTCCAAACAGCAGTGGAATGAAGTATGTTCTTCGGTTGACGGACAGATGAGAGCGGGGGCCAAATGGAACCTCCTCAAACAATTACTTGATGAGTCACAGTCGAAGGGAAATCAGCGATTGGCTATTGACAGAATCGTTCACAACCAAAAAGCGAAGGGAGTGTCCGAAAAGGACCTCCTGAAGAGGTTAGCGGACAGCTATCTTCCGCTGGGCCCTTCCGGCGATGCGGACTGTCCGCATTACAGGGGTGGAATGGTGGCGGAGCTGGATGCACCTTTCACTGAACCAGAAATAGGTCCTCCACGAGCTCTACGTGTTTCCCGGCGCCGCCACTCTCAGCTGCATCAGTGGCGCTGCAATCGCACCCGGCTCCCGCTCGGGGCTCCTGACGGCGGCGGTCAGTGCGTTCCTCCGGATACACCCGCGATCGTTCGGCCAGCGTTTCGACTCAGTTCATGTTATTTTCTTTGTGTGTGCCTGTGCTCTACCTGTAGATTGTTCGGCAAGCGCCATGCCGACGTGTTTTGTCCCCGGTTGCACGAGCGGCTACAGAGGAAACAAAACCCCAAGGCACTTCTCGCCTCCAAGTGATCCCGGCCTCTGTGCAGCATGGGATCGTGCCATTCCCCGTCTCGACCGCAGCCTTTCATCCAAATCGTGCGTGTGCGACGTTCATTTTTACCCGGATGACATAGCGAAAACGTACACGCATTTCATAAAAGGTGAGAAAGTGGAAACGGAGCGAGGAAAGTGGAGCATCGTCAAAGGAGCGGTGCCGAAAATATTTTCGAATGTGCCTCCTTATCTATCCAAACCCCCGGCAAGAAGAAGGAAATTGCCATGCCGAGACCAGGTTGTTGCGCAGACCTCGTCTGCAAAGAAAGCGAAGACAAGCGCTAGTGCTGTTGCCGAAGAAAGTGCGGCAGATTTAGACGTGCCGGCAGCAGGTAGCGAGCTTACGTTGACGGAGATGGCAGAAGTTTGTTTGCCATCAACGAACTGGAGAAAGATTGTCGACAGCGATGACGATGGAAGTTACGTCACTTTCTTTGTTCAGAAAGTGGAGGGCAAAATGCTTTTCGTCGAAAAGTGTCTAATAATCAGTGAATTAGGAGCAGTGACTGTCAGCACCCGCGGTCGCATTGTGAAATCGTGCAGCCGTGCCAACACCAATACTCAGTTGGTGAGCCTGTTGCAGATCGATGGCCAACTAAGGTTGTGTGCAGGCTCTTCAAATGGTTAAGCCGGCAGCGCACTGAACGAACATAGAAGCACAAAGTGCGAGCGCCTGAGGAAGAGCCAAAGATGTGGTCCTTGCTTAAAGCTAAAACTTGACTTGAGCAAGAAACTCTACCAGGAACGACTCAGGCGCAAGAAACAGAAGCAGAAATTAAACATATTTCAAAAGAGAGCAGTACGGGCTGCTGTACGACGAACCAGGCTTTTAAGCAAGACGCAAGAGCTTAAAACAAAGCTCACTTCGAACCCAGATGACAGCCTCAGAGAAGCCATCGATGTTCTGCTACCCATACAGAAAGAATCCTTTCGATCATCGTTCAAGCAAGCAAAGGTCAAGGGTCATCAAGGTATGCAGTATAGCACCACATGGCTAATGAACTGCCTCCTCCTCCGCATCGCAAGCCCAAAAGCATACAAGCTGATAAGAGCAATGAACCTTCTGGTTTTGCCAACATGGAGCCGGTTGAACCAACTTATTGCAGGAGTACCAAGCCAGTATGGTTTTAATAAGGTCGCACTTGAGACCATAAAAACCTACTTCCAGAACAACCCAGAGAAGTGGAACCATGGTACTATACTCATTGACGAGATGAAGCTGCGCCAGTTCGTAGAATTCAGCCCCTCAACCTACAAATTTGACGGATTTGTAGACTTCGCGGGCACTGCTTCCGATAAAAATGGGAAGCTTGCTGATCATGTACTAGTTGTGATGTTTGTCCCTATTTTCGACTTCTGAGTGTAGCCAGTTGCTAGTTTTGCTACCAGAGGTGCAGCACCTGGCGTCGTGCTTGCAAAAATAGTGCTAGAGTCAGTGCTGCAACTAGAACGCCACGGAGCCTCCATTTTTGTTGTGGTGTCTGATGGTGCCGGAAACAATCGATCGATGTGGACGCACCTGGTAATCTCTGGAAAGCTTGACGAAGCCACAAACAAAGTTCCACATCCATCACTAGAAGAAGGGCAGTTCCTGCATTTCTTGTGCGATGTACCGCACATAATGAAGTGCATCAGGAACCACCTATTGACGCACATATATGGCATGGTGAGTACTACGTTTTCACAAAAAGTATCAAGACTAATGTAAGTGAAAGTTGCCGTAAGTTGCCACGATTTGACCACATCGGTACGGCAGTACCGGAGAGGTCAGTGTTCGATCACAATCTTTTTACAAATAGGTAAAGACTAAAGAAAATAATTTCTTACAACACAGATGCAAATAATTATTAAACACTAAAGCAGTGATGCATTTGGAATGTTAAGCACAGCCAATTTTAATTTTATTTGAATTGATGGATTTCCTTTCAGTCTGGCACACACAAAGTCAACTTTGATAACTACAAACAACTTTACAAAGCGGAGGAAGAAAACCAACAGAAAGTTGTGCCAAAGCTTACGACATCTCACGTCAACCCCAGTAAGTTGCAAAAATGAATGTGCGGTTGGCAACACAGGTATGTAAAATTTGGACCCATGACTTGATCGTTTTGTCATTTACGAGTAGACCTACGCATTGCATTTGCTAATCTTCTACGTTTGTTCCCTCTGCAGCTTTTCAGCCCGAGCGTTGTAATTGGCCTGAGGTTCTACAGAGAACAAAAAAAAAAAAAACACCGGGCTTTGCAGATACCCATGGTACAGAGGAGTTCACCTTGATGCTGAACAATCTCTTTGACGCCCTAAACGCCAGAATTCGTGTGAAGGGAATGAGACAGCACTCTCGTCCAATTCAGGTGAGTTGCATAGAGGTGGCATTAGCTACGCAGCAGAATTCCTTGATTAGAGTTCATAAAATTAACTCATAAGAATATTTTGTTAACAGGTAATAAGATAGTTCCTGAAAATGCTGAATTCCACTGAGAAGAGCTGCAAAGAGGACAACACCAAGATGTTTGCTTCTCAGATGAGCGTTGAGTCTCTGCGAGTCACTTTGATGTCTGTTCTTGATGTCATCGACCTCCTTCATAAACAAGGGGTGCCGTACGTATTCACGGTCAAGTTGAATCAGGACCCACTGGAGGTACACCACTTTTTCTTTTGATTCGAAAATTACACATTTCCAGAAATATACATTTATAGAGAGTTTCCACATCAGTAGAAGATATAAAGCAAGTCTTGTTTGTTTCATTCAGCTTTTCTTTGGTGCTGTGTGAACGTTCGGTGGCAACGAGGACCACCCCACCATTACTAACTTCAGCCAAGTTTTCCGCCTCCTCAGCTTGCATACGCCTCTCAAAATGGCCACAAAGGGAAACTTCACAGGTGAAGCCAATCCGGTTCTCATTTCTCCGGAGGAAACATTGAGCAACATGAAGATGTCAGCCTTGTTGGAGAAAGAAGCCAGAAATGAGAAACTTCAGAGTCTTCTTGCTTCGGTCAACCTTGAAGAATGTCCTAAAGGTGCAACTGAACACTCCTACAGCCGCGCCACACCCAAAGACGCTGTTTTGTACTACTTTGCTGGATATGTCATGAAGAAAGCTTTAAAGTTTTCCGAATGTGTCGAGTGTAGGGCAACGATTACAGACACACAGAGCGTGCCTGCCGCGTCTGTTCTCACAGAAGCTAGATCATTTGTGCCTGGAGCCTTAAAGCACCCATCAAAATCGCTAACCGAGCTGCTGGGTGCCGTTCAGTCAGTTGTAGAGGCGGAAACCAAAACACAAAAAGTCTTCAGAAACTTGTTTTGGAAGATAGTTGACATCATCTCAGATTTGACACTTGCAAGGGTCGGCTGTAAAATGCACTACAAGGAATTCACGGTTCGCATAGTGAAATTCTACTTGACAATGCGGATGATTTTCTACACTCGATTTCTTGCTGAGAGGAGCCAGGTCAGCGAAAAAGTAAAAAAATGCGAGGAAGAAGGCTCGCCTCTTGTAAATAGCTCTTGCTTGTAAATACCGATGTAAATAGCTTTTGAGCATTGTTGCCGTGATATTATTATGAGGTAGCCTTCATGGCAAGTAAGCTAATGCTCGCCTCCTGTGAATAGCTCTTGCTGGCTTGTAAATCATGTTGTAAAATAGCTTTTGCGCATTATTACCATGAAATTGTTGTGGGGTAGCCTTTTTGGCACCGAAGAGGCTGCCGCTCGCCTCCTGTAAATAGCTCTTGCAGTCTTGTAAATACTGTTGTAAGTAGCTTTTTTTTATAGATGCCATGATATTATGTGGCAACCTGCAATCGTCTGCTTCTTTGCTCCCCGCTCTGCCTCATCCACCGCGCGAAGCTGCTGATGTTCGTGTCTTGTCAATAAAAAGCATCCACTGTTTTAGTTATCTAACTGAAAATGTTTGCTGCGTGCATTTATTTCTAGGTTTAGCGGTTTAAACATGCAGCCCCCTCAGCAAGAAACGTAAATTATAATATAGGAAGCGGCAGACAATGCAGTAAACGAATGCGGAGGTTCAGGCATAAAACCGCGGCCTTGCAAATTTGCCACGATTTGAAGCGCGAACACGGACGATGAATACAAAGTATACATCACAGGCGCCTGTCTTGTCTACTCTCTATTCATCGTCCGTGTATTTTGTTGCGCTTCAGCTCATGGCAACTATTGACCAACTAGCCCAGCAAGTTCTCGGCCTTGCAAATGCATGCGGCCCCTTCGCAATCGTTGTCGCCGATAGAGCGCCGTAGTTTCGGTAACCTGTGTCTAGATTTACCGCTTACAAATGTAAATAGACATTTATAATCATGGTGATCGGTATATCGCGATTTCTCTCGCATTGGCCGTAGCAGCTGCAACAACCGCCGCTTTCGTTCGTGCTTCCTCGCCGGCTGCAGGGAGTCGGTTGCGACGGCGGCGCTCCCTGGCGCAGCAAGTAGCTTGGGCGCCGTGTTGTGGGTTAGGCGGAGGCGAAGAGTTTTAAAACTATACCTTTTCTATAAACGTTGGACTTGGTGACGTTAGCCACCGCCCGATCTAAAGGGTACATCAGTATCAATCCAACTATCCATCCATTCATCCTAGAATGCCTCGATTGCGCGCCCCGCTTGGAGTGGTACGTGTCAGCCTTTAAAAGGGCAGATGCCGCCTCCCTCGGTCTTGGCGGCTGCAAGGCCGCCATTTTGACTCCGCTCAGTCACTTCTGCGTGTTCGCCGCGCACGGATAATTGTGTCGGCACTCGCTTTTCTCCAGTTTATTGCGCTCGCTACCGTCACCGTGGCGGGTATTGCGTGCCGCAGGGCAATAACCATTGCAGAAACTCTGGAAGCTGTTCACTCGCATCCGCAACAGCGTCACCCCTTCGCCGCTCTGGCGCTACATCAACGTCGCTCACAGCTTGATGTTTCTGGGAAATTTTGTGCAAAGATCGCCAGCGACATCTCTATACCAATCGATCTATTGCCACAGGATGTTCCAGTCGCACGAGATCAGCAAATGGAGGTTGCATTCACCATGGAAGAACTTCATGCGGCATTGAACACATGCAGACGCTCATCGTCCCCAGGTCCGGATGGAGTGACCTATACTGCCCTACGTCACCTAGGCCCGAAGGCACAGTGCTGTCTCCTGGACATTTTCAATGAGTCTTGGCATGATGGAATGGTGCCTGATGAGTAGAAGTGTAGTCGCCTGGTGCCTTTGCTGAAGCCCGGAAAGTCTCCATTCGATTTGGCATCATACCGGCCTATAGCACAAGCTGCGTTGGCAAGGTCATGGAGAGGATGCTGCTTACACGCGTGGAATGGTACCTGGAACATTATAACATCTATCCTGATGCTATGGCTGGTTTTCGACGAGGTCGGTCCTCAGTTGATAGCGTTATTGACTTAGTGACCTCTGTTCAGCATCAGAAAGCTCAGAAGCGGCTGTCGGTAGCTCTGTTCTTAGACGTGAAGGGTGCCTATGACAACGTGACCCACGAGGCTGTTCTCAATGCTCTTGAAGCAGCTGAACTTGGAGGTCGTGTCTTTCGATGGGTAAGAAGCTACCTCACAAAGAGATCCATGTTCGTTTTAACTGAAGATGGGTCTACGAATAAGTATTTCACAAGTCGTGGGGTGCCACAAGGTGGTGTTTTGAGTCCAACACTTTTCAACCTGGTTCTCGTGGGGCTCACCGAAATGCTGCCACAGACGACTTACATATCTCTCTACGTTGACGATATCTGCATATGGGCGTCCGGCGTGACACGGCCTCAAGTGCGCGCAAGAATACAGAAAGCGGCAACAATGACATCGACATACCTTCGCCATCAAGGTTTGACTATCGCCACAGGAAAATGCGCAGCGGTGGCGTTTACACGCAAACTGATGTCTTTCCACTCATTGTGCATCGATGGCAGATCAATCCCATATAAGAGCACTCATAGATTCTTAGGCGTCATCGTAGATCGTGACCTAACCTGGAGCCCGCATGTCGCATATCTGAAGAAAAAGCTCATTGGCATTGAGAATGTATTCAAGTTCGTCGCCGGAAAATCATGGCGCCCATCCGTGCACTCCATGTTACAGCTGTACACAGCCCTCTTTCTCGGAACTCTCCGGTACAGCCTTCCTGTCCTGTCCAACACGTGCAAGACTAACATCCGTGCACTGCAAAGCGTTCAAGCCCAAGCACTTCGGACATGCCTTGGCCTTCCAAGATGCTCATCGACAGTGTCAACTATTGTTATTGCACAAGAACAACCGGTCACAACGCACATAATTGTCGAGACGCTGAGAGCGCACATTCGGCATTTATCACGGCTACCGTCACATCATTTAGTGTGTTTGACAGCTCGGAGGCCCCATTCTTCGTACTGCGGTATCGTGACAAAACATCAGGACATACTACCGCCTGGCTTCAAACTTGCGATGCATCCAGCAACTGCGCCATGGAGTCTTCGTCAACCTGACGTGCACTTATCAGTTCCTGGAATCTTGAAGAAGGCACGCATGTCAACGCTAGCCCTGAAGCAATTGACTTTGCGTCTGTTGGACGAAAGGTACTTCGACCGCATACATGTTTACACCGATGGCTCCACTAATTCCAACAGCTCCACAGGAGCAGTGGTTGTTCCATCTGAAAATGTGTTGCTTCAGTACAAGTTTTTTCACTCCACGACGTCGACAGCAGCAGAGCTCGCAGCACTTCAAGGTGCAGTAAAGTACATTCTTCGCCAGCAACCTAACCAATGGGCCATCTTTTGCGACTCCAGGTCAGCCTTACAGTCACTACGGTTTGTTATGCAGCACGGGTTACATGAACAATCAGTATATCAGATAACTACTACGAAGCGCTCGCGGAAGGTCACGATATTGTATTTCAGTGGTTGCCGAGTCATTGCGGAATCGTCGGCAATGACCGCGCGGATGAAGCTGCTCGATCGGCTCATGACCAAGACCAGCGCACGCCCATACCACTCTTGAGAACGGACGCTGCAAGGCTACTACAATCACTTGCTCGCCGTATATCTCTCCTACAATGGAATACGCAGGGTTTCTCCAACACGCACCTGTTTTCGATCGACACAAACTTGCAACTTCGTTTGCCATCCGGGCTCCCACGATGCGCTGAAACTTTATCTGTGTCGCATGAGGTTGGGCGTGGCATTTACGAATTCGTACTCTCATCTCCTTGGAATGGCGAGCACTTCGGCATGCAACATCTGCGCCTGCGAGGAAACGCTTGAGCACATTCTATGTCATTGCCCAGCATACCAGACCGAACGACGTATTATGGAAGCCAAGCTCCGTCAGCTGGATTCACGGCTGATTACAGAAGAGAAGATCCTGGGACCTTGGCTGACGGCTTCCCATACGCGCAAAGCCACGAAAGCCCTCTTGTACTTTTTAAGGACCACCAAACTTCACGACCGTTTGTGAAAGAACTGTGCGAGGCCGTGCTGTGTAGTCTCGAGCTGACTATTTATGCTTCTCTTTCTTACTCCTCTTCTTTTCTGTCTCTTTCCATTCTATTATTCTCCCTTTCCCCCACCCCAAGTGTAGGGTAGCCAACCGAGCCAAGCTTGGTTAACCTCCCTGCCTTTCTTCTCTATTTATCTCTCTCTCTCTCTCTCTCTCTGGAAGCTGTATCGTTTCCCAAGAGACCCAAAATGAAGGCCTTTTCAAGAGCGAAAATCTAACATCACAAGTGGCATCCGACAAACAGATCATCCATTCGCAGCTTAAGTTGTCAGCCGGTATTCCGCATGCATAACTTGTGCCGGCACTAATTTTGTGTAAGCAGCGGACACGCTGACGGCTGTATGCTTGATGCTCGTGTGCATGAATCGCGTATTTTACTTCGTAAACATTGCTTGCTGCTCTTAGTTGGTACTGTATCTGCCCTTCATTCTTGGTTTCGCTATTTGCGATGAGAACTTTATCGTGAAATATACATTACACGTGTTGGTCTGCAGATAATATCCTTATTTTTTTTCGTAACATTCATTTCTGGGAATTAAGCTTTGCGCAGCGGCGGTGTCGTACCCAATGAAGTTTGAAGAGCGTGTGTACGTTTCGAAATCACCATATGATTGATTTGATTATGTTGAGTTTAACGTCCCAAAACCACCATATTCTTACAAGAAAACGTATATTTACAGATATTTACAACGATTACACGCGATCACAATGCCTGGCGCACTGGCGGGCTGGAACCAGTCTCTATCCACTTCGTAGTCTTCCCTTTTAGCCAGGGACCCTCTACCGCTTTATGCCCCAATCCCACTACTGCCTTGTGGCACTACCCCGCGGCGTTAAAGCGCCGACCCGGCGCTTGTCACGAAAGGGGAGTGTTGGGTGACACATAAGGCTTCAGTCTTACGACGTGCACAACAGTGGATGGTGGTGGCATTGAGTGCGCTTCGTCGACGACTCGCTGTATCTCGTAGGTGAGGTTGCTGATCTTGCGAAGGACTTTGTATGGTCCGTCATAGCGAAATAAAAGTTTTTCGGAGAGGCCGATGTGACGACATGGGGTCCACAAGAGTACGAGAGAACCTGGTGCATACGAAACTTCACGGTGGTGACGATCGTATCGATCTTTCTGAGAGGCTTGAGAAAGCATGAGTCGTTCTCGGGCAATCTGTCGTGCTGCGTCAGCTCGCTCTATGGCATCGCGGACGTATGTGACAGGGGAGCTTGAACCAGCGGGAAGGAGTGTATCAAGAGGCAGAGAGGGTTCCCGTCCATAAAGAAGGTAGAACGGGGAATAGCCTGCGGTGTCATGTCTGGAGGAGTTGTAAGCGAAGGTGACGTAGGGTAACGTTGCGTCCCAGTCACGGTGGTCTGGAGAAACATACATTGACAACATGTCCGTGATAGTGCGATTCAGGCGCTCTGTAAGTCCATTAGTTTGTGGATGGTATGCCGTTGTGAACTTGTGGTTCGTGGAACAGGAACGTACGATATCCTGGACGACGCGAGATAAAAAGTATCGGCCTTGGTCAGTAACGAGCTGTCGAGGAGCGCCGTGATGCAATATGATGTCATGTTGCAGAAAGTCGGCGACATCGGTAGCGCTGCTGGTTGGAAGAGCGCGGGTGATCGCATAACGTGTCGCGTAGTCGGTCGCCACGGCAACCCATTTGTTCCCGGATGCAGAAGTCGGAAATGGCCCGAGAAGGTCGAGCCCTACGCGGTAGAATGGTTCAGCAGGGATCTCAATGGGGTTAAGAAGGCCAGCTGGAAGCGATGTTGGTCGTTTTCGACGTTGACAAAGGTCGCAGCTGGCAAGATACTTTTGCACCGAGCGATATAGGCGTGGCCAGAAAAAACGGCGCCGGACGCGATCATAAGTGCGAGTGACTCCCAGGTGACCAGCGGCAGGTTCATCGTGAAGCTGTCGGAGAACATCTACACGCAAATGGGAAGGCACGACGAGAAGGCGGTCAGGGCCGTTAGGGCGCATGTTGTGGCGGTAGAGAACTCCTTCATGAAGGAAATACAAGTTCAGAGAAGTGGGTGGAGTAGCGGAACTCAGGCTTTCTATGATGGGAAGTAAATCCGGGTCGCGGCGTTGCTCAGAAGCGATATCAAGAAAGTCTGATATTGATAAGACGCAAGCCTCCGTAGCTCTCTCTGTGGCGTCTGGTGGATCCACTGGATACCGTGACAGGCAGTCGGCGTCTTGATGGAGGTGACCAGATTTATACACGACCGAGAAGGTGTATTCTTGGAGGCGTAGAGACCAACGACCGAGACGTCCCGTGGGATCCTTTAGCGAGGAAAGCCAGCAGAGTGCATGGTGATCAGTTACAACAGTAAAACTGCGGCCGAAGAGGTACGGGCGAAATTTAGCGACAGCCCAAACAAGAGCAAGACACTCTCTTTCGGTGATTGAATAATTCCTCTCGGCAGGGGATAAAAGGCGGCTGGCGTAGGCGATGACACAGTCACGTCCATGCTTACGCTGAGCTAAAACAGCACCAATTCCGTGGCCACTCGCGTCCGTACGAACTTCTGTCGGGGCAGTCTGATCGAAGTGGGCTAATATTGGCGTAGTCGTGAGGGCTGCAATGAGCGCCGAAAATGCAGCACTCTGAGGCGAATTCCAAGTAAATGGGACGTCTTTTTTAAGAAGCTCGGTGAGAGGCCGCGCAATATCGGCGAAATTTCGGATGAAACGGCGAAAATAGGAGCACAAACCAAGGAAGCTCCTCCGGACATCCTTATGAGAAGAGGGCACGGGAAATTGAGTCAATGCGCGAATTTTGTCCGGATCGGGCTGTACCCCAGATGCGTTAACGAGGTGACCAAGTACAGTTATTTCGCGACGGCCGAAACGGCATTTGGAAGAGTTCAGCTGGAGACCAGCGTTGCGAAATACTTGGAGAATACTGGACAGTCGCTCTAGATGGCTTGCGAACGTCGGTGAAAAAACAATTATATCATCCAAGTAGCATAAGCAAGTGGACCATTTGAAGCCGCGCAGAAGGGAGTCCATCATGCGCTCAAAGGTGGCCGGCGCATTACAAAGCCCAAACGGCATTACTTTAAATTGATATAACCCATCGGGGGTTACAAATGCTGTTTTTTCTCGGTCCCGTGGGTCAACAGCGATCTGCCAATAACCAGATCGAAGGTCAATGGACGAGAAAAACTTTGCGCCATGAAGGCAGTCAAGGGCGTCATCTATTCTTGGTAAAGGGTAACCCTATCGGAAAAAAACGAATGGTGGGCATGGTGGAAACCACCACCCACCATTATAGTGGATTAATGTAGTGGGTGAATGGTGGGAAACGCCCACCATGGCGCATGGTGGGTATGGTGGGTGCTGCAGTGCCGGCAACACTTGAGCGCAAAATCACGTCAGAATCACCGTGACGAGCTGCCACAAAAAATAAAAAAGAATTCTATAAAAACGGTATAAAAAACACCCGTCCCGTAAAACAAAAAAACAAGGCGCCACGGAGGATCGAACGTGCAACTTGCGGATTCCCATTCGAAGACGCTAACCACTGCACCACACCAACGTGACGTTGATTTTGTGTTAAATACTTAGTTGCCATACAAACTTAAGGTTCAACTTAGTTATGTTTGTCGTGTACGCAACATAGACAAGATCTACACCTGCTACTAAATATTGCACATTTATTAAGCACAAGCAACTGCGGCCTGTAACGATTGCCACTATGTTAATGGCACTAGTGCTTTTTTTTTTTACAATTCACAACTTCAAGAAAAAAAACCAAGTGGACTGGGGAGCAGCAACAGTTTACCGGCGGGGTCTGCCATGTTTAATATCCGTTTCGCACTCGTTCTAAAGGGCGACATCTGCTCACGCTTTATGACGCTTCTAGGCTCATTCCATAGATACGCCCGCCTAATTTATTTGATTGAGTATTGGGATGCTTTTCGCGCAAGGTAGAGGGCGGTCGCGCCAGCGCAATGCTGTAGCTCTTTCGCTAAAGCAACAACTAAATAACGGCTTGGCCAAAACGAATGCAGTGTGCCGGAAACATTACGCTATCATATTGGTTCACCAAGCACACGAATTGCCACGTCTGAGTTCTCGTACAAAAGCTAGAGAAGTGCCGGCGAGTGTGACCGGCGGCTGTCGGTGAGAAGACAGTTAATTACGTTCACTGGGAGTGCTTTAATCGCGTCGCATCGATGTTTGTTGCTTCTTGAGCGGACACCATACACAATGAAAAACGCTTCATTTAGGTTAATTGATTGCGCTGTATTGTCATACTTAATCGTCGTAATCAATTATTCTGAAACCCGGAAGCACGGATAACACAATTGTACGGGCTCGGTCAGTAGGCCTAACCTTTGGTGGAAATCATGGTGGTAGAACATGTAGTGTACAGATCCCAGCTTTGTACACTATATAAATTGCACGCCATTATAAGCCCACCCATCATCTGCTTACTGCTTCCCAGCATTATCGCGATGGTGGGCACAGCTTCTCAGCTTGGTACACCATGTGGCCCACCATAACAAGCAGCACCCATCATCTGCTTAGTGCTTCCCAGCATTATCGCAATGGTGGGAAGAGTTTCTCAACTTGGTACACCATGTAGCCCACCATAATAGGCACCACCCCCCATATGCTTAGGGCTTCCCAGCATTATCGCAATGGTGGGCAGAGTGTCCCATTATTGCCCACTATCTAGCCTCTGCTTTCCACCATCATTTCAACTTTACCCATCATCTGTACACCATACCACCCAGTATGTCCCAGCATAACCACCATATTTTCCACTACGTCCCACCATAGCCATCATAATTTCCACTATGCCCACTATTATTTCCACCATGCCCACTATTATTTCCACTACTCCCACCATGTTTTCCAGTATCCACCATGGCAATTTTTCCGATAGGGAAACGTCCTTCTTAGTGACCTTGTTGAGATGTCTATAGTCGACGCAAAACCGCCATGTGTTGTCCTTCTTCTTGACAAGCACTACCGGGGATGCCCACGGACTAGATGAGTGTTCGACGACGCCTTTGGCGAGCATTTTCTCGACCTCTTTCTGGATGACAGAGCGTTCGGCGGCGGAGACGTGGTAAGGGCGGCGATGAATTGGGTTGGCATCGCCGGTGTTGATGTGATGGGTCACAACTGATGTCTGGCCTAAAGGGCGGTTGTCAAGATCGAATATGTCCGCATAGGATGTCAACAGACGGTGGAGGTCTTGTGCTTCGGAGGGCGAAAGATCTGGCGCTATCATTTTGGCAATGTCAATGCTTGACAGGTTGGGCGCAGTGAGCAAGTTGACATGCGGAGTAGGTTGCTGAGCCGACAGTTCAGAAATATCACACTCTTGCAGCGACGACATGACGCCTAGTTTAATACCAGCAGGCAGCACATGCGTGGAGAAACCAAAGTTCAAAAGAGACAGATGGGTCTGATTGTGGCATACTCTCACCACGGTGTGCGGGACAGCAATGGAGTGCTTTAGCACAACGTCGGTAATAGGTGAAACGACATATTCACCATCGCGCACAGGCGGATCACACACGAGCTGCACGTAAGTCGCGGCTTGCGGCGGAAGATGCAGGAACTCGGTGGCACAAAGGCGACTTTGAGCGTCATGGGCAACAGCGGCGTCAAAAGGCAGTTCCAACTGAAGAAGACCTGTCGAGCAGTCGATAAGGGCGGAGTGCGCAGAGAGGAAGTCAAGGCCAAGAATCACGTCATGTGGGCACTGCTCAAGCACGGTGAACAATACGACGGTCTGGCGCCCAGCAATACATACGCGAGAGGTACACATGCCGAGAACGGCAGATGTGCTCCCATCGGCAAGCATTACTGCACACTTAATAGGAGGCATGATCACTTTTCGCAGTTTAGTACAGAGAGCAGCGCTCATGACTGAAATTTGTGCACCAGTGTCTATCAGGGCTGTAACGGTAACGTCATCCACCAAAAGGTCCAAAATATTGCGGCGTGTAGGAATCGTCAACAGAGGATTTGCAGAATGGGTCGTTAATGCAGCGTCACCTCCGGGAGCTGCATGGTCTAGTTTCCCGAGGTTGAGGGCCCAGGTCGTGCAGGGGACCTGGATCGAGAAATCATCGGCGAGAGAGATCGGCGGCCTTGGGGTGATGGCGACCGGCTGAACCTTCGGCCCTGAACGTTAGTAGGAGCAGGCTGTGGATCGTACGGAGTAGAAAAGCGGCGAGAACTGCCTTCAAAGCGACGCCATGTCCCAGTGTTCCAAGATGAATTGGATGACCAACGATTGCGACAGTAGCGTGCAATGTGGCCGGCGCGAGAGCAGTGAAAGCAGATTGGTCTATCATCCGACGTTCTCCATTCAGCAGGGTTCCGGTAGCGGGAAGGGTAGCGTGAAGGGTACACCGGAATCTGGTTAACAGAAGCCGAGCTCTCGGTGGTGCGAACAGCGCAAACAGTTGTGATGCCGAGATTTGCTATTTCTTGGCGAACGACGGCTTGGATGAGGGAGACGGTGGATGCGTTGTCTTGAGGACCGTCAGAGGCGATGGCTGCAGGAGCCATTGCTTCGAGTTCGCGACGAACGATTCGGGTGACATTTTCGGACGATGTAGCTTGCGTGAACTTGGGGCTGTCTTCACAGGTCGAAGTGGCTGCAGTATTAGGCAGACGCGCAAACTGGCGGGTTATGCGACGGTTCTTGGCGTGCTCGAAGCGCTGACACTCCTTCACAACCGCGTCGACGGTGGCGCAATCTTTAACGATTAACAGATTGAACGCGTCATCGGCAATTCCCTTCAATATGTGAGCGATTTTGTCAGTTTCGCTCATGTTCTCGTCCACCTTTCGACAGAGGCCCAATACGTCCTGTATGTAAGATACATACGATTCTGTCGATGTCTGCACGCGACATTCCAGGTCTTTCCTCGCGGCCTGCTGTCGCCCAAATGGCCTGCTGAATAACTCGAGAAGCTTCAGTTTGCAAACGTCCCAGCTGGTCAACTCCGACTCATGCGTCTCATACCAGGTGAGCGCCGTATCCCGCAAGTAAAATACAACGTTGGCCAGCATCAACGTAGGGTCCCACCTATAGTATTCGCTCACGCGCTCGTACAAAGCGACCCAATCTTCAACATTCACCTTGTCCTTGCCTGTGCCCGAGAAGGTTCCGGGGTCTCGTGGAGGCAGGAGAATCAGAGGAGGCAGCTGCTGCTGCTGGTGCTGGTGCTGCTGGTGCTGGTGCTGGTGCTGCTGCTGGTGCTGGTGCTGCTGCTGCTGCTGCTGCTGCTGCTGCTGCTGCTGCTGCTGCTGCTGCAGCTGCGGCTGCTGTTGCTCTTGTGGGTGGGCCTGTTGAGCCATTGCAGAAAAATGAAGGTGGCGACCACTCCGAAGTTCCGTGTTGGTTTGCCGGAAAAGCCAGGTAGGCGTACCCAGCACCTCCACCAATAATCTTACAAGAAAACGTATATTTACAGATATTTACAACGATTACACGCGATCACAATGCCTGGCGCACTGGCGGGCTGGAACCAGTCTCTATCCACTTCGTAGTCTTCCCTTTTAGCCAGGGACCCTCTACCGCTTTATGCCCCAATCCCACTACTGCCTTGTGGCAATATGATTATGAGAGACGCCGTAGTGGAGGGCTCCGGAAATTTCGACCACCTGGAGTTCTTTAACGTGCACCCAAATCTGAGCACACGGGCCTACAATCACCATATGATCACAAGAGACGCAGTATACATTGGAGGACTTCAGAAATTTTGAACAGGTGTTTTTATGTAACTTGCACCTAAGTTTAAGAACTCCAACATTTCATCTTCTTCGAAGTGGGGTCACTACAGCCGGAATTTGATTACCGACCGTTCGAGCGCCCGAACCATTACAAAGCCACGCAGGTTCTTTCTACGATCTTTTCCTCGGTTGGGTACGCCTTCTATGTCGGCGTGATGGCCCTTGTAAGAATGTGTGCAGTTCAATTTTTTTCGTTGTTTCTGTACTTCAAGTTTTCTTTTCGTCCTGTCTCGAATCATTACGCAATTGTTGTTTTTTTATCATTTACGACCACTGCGAAGCAACTAGTGGCAGTCCTCAGTGAATTCCGGCATAGAGCGTATAACTTGAATTGCTTCTGTCAGCGCTGCATTAATGCGCAAAAATAAATTATTTGTACACTGGATGTTAATAGGGGAAATGGCAGGCGTTTACACATGCACACCGTCAGTATTTGAACTCTTTCTGCACGCAATAATAATTAAGTAAATAATTTATTTATTAATACTGTAAGCTATCAAGGATCACACAGAAGTGCTTACGCAAGCTGTACTCGCGAAGCGTCCATACAAAGAAGATGCATGAAGACAAGACGGGGCACCACTGTGAAGAGTGAACACGCTATGTCGCTAAAAAAAACAAAAGAAAGAAGTCAAGTTGTGTGATTAGTAGATCATGGATAAATAGTTAATGCAATTAGACAGGCGTCCACCTCAATGGTACAGTGGTCACGGTGCTCGGTTGCTGACGCGAGGATCGCGGTTTCGATCTAGGCCACGGCGGTCTCATTTTGAAGAACGTAAAACACCAGGGGCCCATGTACTGGGTCAGTGCAGGCAAAAAAAAAAAAAACAGATTGTCAAAATTGCCGCAGTCCTGCAATGAGGCATGGTTTTAGAACGTAAAAGCCCCAGATAAGAATTAACACTAACAAACAAAGCATATAAACGACACCACTGATATGCCGCACAAAATGTGAAAAGTAAACACTAAATAACATGTGCATGCACTCGGGCATGCAATGAATGGTTGTTTTGCTCCCCGCGAGATGACGCGAAAAGAGAGTGTCGTTGCTCTCGCTCCAACTTGAACGCACTGTCAGCTGCCACCAGATAGAGTTGTTCATTTTCATAGAAATTGACATGGTACCTCCAAGGGTTACATCGTCATGAGGATGGCTACTGAACAGTCCTGAAAAGAGACGTGAACAGGTCTAAACATAAGGATGTATAAATGGCTTCTTAGTGGGTCACTATGCGCTTTGATTTATATCCAAAAACACACAAGTATATATAAGTTCAACCAGGGACTTCATATAAAACGTCAAAAAGCTCAGCGGTCGCACATCGACATCTGATATACAGAATTCAACATCAGGCCTGTTCCCTATTCTAAATGCCTAATTCGCACTTCTACCAGGACGACCGATATTACACACGGCCATGTCACGACATGGAGTGCAGCCCAACTGCACATTGGTGTCTCGCGTCGCGCACGATTGTTTTTTCTATGTTCAAATAAAACACATTCATAAATGCATACAAAACAAACAACCAAACGCAGCTATTGCGAGAATTCAGAGCATTTATGTCAACAGCATGCACAAGGGCAGTATCGTTTTTTTTTCTATGAAGTCACGATTAGCTTGTAAGCGCGCATCTAATCATGATGAAAACCGAATAATAAAATTTAAATTCCAATTACATTTATCAGAATCTCTGAAGTACGGGCCATGTACCATTAACCAGAGCAACGCTCCCCTTAAATCGAAATAAATCGGTGCCGCGAAAACTAAGAACCGGTGACCAGATATTTAGCCCGATCTTCAATGATAGCCAGATTTTCAGAATTTTAAACGCGAAGTCATTTTTTGCAGCGCTAACACTGAAAACATGTCGTCCTGCCGAGTGGAGTCCCTGGTTAAAATTACTACGGTGTTTTTTATGCTAAATCAAGGCGCATAGCGATACATTAACAAAAAGTCGATACATCTGTACATTTAGACGACTTTTTCAGGTCTCTTATTGTCCGCACAGCATACCTCTAATTGATGGCAGCAAAAAACCTCTCATTAAGCTCATCATCTGACTTAAGGTAGCCGTTGGAGTAGCGGTCTTCACGACAACGCATGCCGCGAACCGCCAGGCGAGCGTAGCCAGAATTTTTTTTTTCTTCGGTGAAGGGGGGCATTCACACCAACCCGACTTGGGGAGAGGGGGAGCAGGAACATCGGCTTTCCTCTGTGACGTGTCTACCAACGGTAGTTTGAGCAGAATGTGTACATGTATATCAAAGTCCCCCCCCCCCCCCCTTCCAACGAAAATGTGCCTGTGAACCGAGTAAGAAAAGCAATGTAATAGCTGTAAAGTACAGTAAAGGACAGGTACAGTAGTCGTTTGGAGCAACGGCCTCACGTCGTACCATTGATTGGGCTAGTCTTCGAAAACGCATCATTGCGACGACCCGCCTGATCGGAGAAGGCATCGTAAATCGTTAATATATGTTAAGCGTAGATGGCTTAATCAGTCGTCGTAAGGGCGAAGTGTGTCTCGCAAGTCAATGACGCTTGCGCTTATAATGTGGAATGAGAGTGACTGCATGACTATGGGAATGATGTTTACGTTCAACTCCATATATCAAGCAGCCCTGACGTAATGATAGATTATAATCAACATTTAGTTTTTTTAGTTTACTGCGTGCATCCACGCATGCATGCGATACGCAATAAGTGTTTTTCTTGTAAATAATGCTGCACGTTGGCAACACGATTTCGCACGCATTTTTTTTTCAGGCAGACTTTCTCGCAACCATGGTTGACATTACAGTTGCACTGCGACTTTTGATACCAATGAAGTACTCCAATCGCAGAGGTTTTATCGGGCAATCTGTGAGGGCAAGGTAATCATTGTTGAGAAATGTTCACTTGATCCCAATCGAAAATGCGCCTACGGGCAGGCAGGCAAAGAACTTTATTAATATCCGGAGGCGGCGCTCAATCCCCCTTAGGGGGCAACACCAGTGGGCCACTCCCACGACGGGACGGGGAGGTTAAACTCCACGGCTATGTCGTGGGCCCTCTGGATGGGCCTAAGCTGGTCTCCTTTGTTATGGCTTGTGAGGAGACAGGTCCAGTCCGCCTTCGTAGAGGGAGGCTCGCTGCTCTCGCGCAACGCAGGGCATTGCCACAGCATGTGTTGGAGAGTACACTTGGGATGACCACAGCGCGGGCACCCCGGATCTATACCATCTATGTATTTAGAGCAAGTTAGAGGCGATGCATACGCCTCCGTCTGTAAGAGTCGTAGAGTTATGGACTGAGGTCTTGTTAAGTGTGAATGCGGGAGTGGGTATTTCCGCCGCTCCAACTGGTAGTGTTTGCAAATTTCATTAAAAGTTAGCAACGGGTCTCTGGAGAAACAAGTGACGTCCTCAGCCTTCGAGAGGTTCTCCCCGGCGTGGAATGTAAGACCTCGCACCTGGGAGTGAGCCAATTAACTCGTTGGCATTAAGGATGGTTCCGTGTACGTGTCGGCCAACGTTTGCCGGGAACCAGATTATGTGTTTTTTGCCTGGCCAATTGGCAGCAGAGAGAACGCGCGCGGCTTCCCGACAAACTGAGCCTGTCATGAAGGCCCGTGTGGCTACGCGCGAATCCGTGTAAATGGCGGTGCGATCGGTGGCAGGGAGAACTAGTGCCACAGCGACCTGCTCGGCGCGATCAGCGTTTGAATTTAATAAAGTCATAGACGACAAGTGTTCGCCTTTGAGTGTTGTAACCACCGAGACAAAGTGGTCCGCAGAGCTGTACTTCGCTGCGTCTACAAAGGCGACGTTATCCTCCATAGCGGCTGTGGTATGGTTCGCGCCTGTGCCTGACGTCTCCCAACGTTATGTGTGGGATGCATGTTACGGGGTATCGGGGATACTGTTAATTTTGCGCGCAAGTCTTCGGGGAGCTGCTGCGGACATTCTTGGGATACGGGAGATTTGAGCCCGAGGTGGGCTAGTAACCGTCGCCCAGCTGCAGCGGAAGACAGCCTTACAATTTGAGATACTTTTTGAGCTTCTACGATTTCGTTGAATGTGTTATGAATGCCTAGCTCATTGAGCTTGACCGTACGGGTGCTGCCAGGTAACCCGAGCACCTGTTTAACGGACCGGCGGACGATCACGTCGAGACGGCGTATGTCTCCTTTTTGCCACAGGTGGGCGGGAGCCACATAGTTGATGTGGCTCATGAGGAAAGCGTGAAACAGTCTGCGGATATTCTCCTCAGATAGTCCACCACACCTGTTAGCTACTCTGTTAATTAATTAAGCAATTGCTTTGGCCTTCCTGGAAATATGAGAAATACTGACGTCATTATGGCCGTTGGCCTGAATGACCATGCCTAGTATGCGAACTTGGTCCACCGTGGGGATGGGCGTACCATCCGCCGTCAGGACATTGATCCCCGCGTATGCGTCTCTGCGCGCCTTGTATTTCGGGCGGTATAGAAGTAATTCTGATTTCTCTGCTGATAGCGAAAGACCGACCTGCCGTAAGAATATTTGTATCATGTTTACCGCGTCTTGCTGTCGCTCCTCGATATGGCCGTCACTGCCGCTAGTACACCAGACGGTGATGTCGTCTGCGTAGAAGGCGTGACTGATGCCGTTGATCTGTGAGAGTTGTTGCGACAGAGCGCGCATGGAGAGGTTGAACAGGAACGGAGAGATCACGGCCCCTTGGGGTGTGCCCCTCGGTCCCAGGCTGAATTTCTTCGAGCCTATCGAGCCGAGTTGGATTGTAGCCGTCTTGTCGCGCAAGAACGATCTAACATAGTTGTAGAAACGCGTACCTAATCCTGCTTCGCCTACAGAGTATACACCCACTAACCTCCCGGTACTTCCTCTTTCAATCATCCTCCTCCTCCTCCACATAGAAATAACTTGTTCGCTGCGTATATGCGATAGAAAGCCTAAATACGCGCAAAATCGAGTAATGTTCTCTTTTTTTTTCCCGCAGATTTCGTCGCCCTGAAATGATAGCGTTGCGGCAAGGTGTCTTCCATTGTTTGCAAGCATGCAGCCGTAATTTCCCTTTACTTCAACAGATTCAGAACTGCAAAGAATATTTCACACAATGTATACACTGTTCTAACTATTACGTGCATTCATGATTGCAGCACTTACGGCGGCGCGAACCGGAGCAGCTTCATAACTCGTAAAATCTCGAGTGATCGGTTCGCTGGTGGTGAAGTAATGAACTCCGGTCTTGTTCAGAGCATAGTGCACCATAATCAATTTCTCAGAACGCGTAAACGCCGTCGGAAACTGCCAGCGCATGCAACACGAGTTTACTTACGCTGTACTGTACACCATCCGTGTCTGTCGGTTGTCTGTTTCGAGAAATCTGATTCGAGTCGCTGGAATTTCACTGCTGGAATCAACTCCTTCACATTCATTCACGTTTTTGGTCTGGGACCACAACGCAACAGAAACTATATACCATCCTTCCGTAGGGGCGCAATGACGAACGCGAGACGTTTCACGCGCAGAGTAAGATACTGGGCGAGCGTGACCTTAGTGGCACCTGCAGGGAAGCGGACGAAATGTATACAGGCGAATCTGTCCACGACGAAAGAAATGAGTGCTAGTGTTTAAGGTGGAACTTTGCCAGCCGACATGTATCATCGGTAAAGTTTTCGTTCCTTGCATTCAGTGTCACTACCCGAACTTTGCTGAGCACCTTCTTTCCTAATGCGAAGTCACCACCTTGAAATACGCTGCCTACACTTATTGCTGGGTAGTTCGTGTACTGTTTCAATCAGCACTCTTCTATGAGCCTTGATAGCCAGACCGAAACGCCGTACGGTAACACTTGATGATTCTTTCTCGAAAGTCCTTGCTGCTCCCAGTGTGTACTCAGTTGGCGAAAAAGCTATACAGCAGCCGAAAAAACTGTTCCCAACTGCAGTTCTGCTCTGCCTGAAAACGACCTGTGGGCCGAAAGAGCTCCTGAAAATATGTCTTAGCATAATGAAAGCACGGAAACCGCGATTCCTGACAATGACATTGGTCTTTACGTGTTTAACGGGCCAAGACGCCAGGAGTTGCAGCACGACGAGAGCAGACGACGTTTGCTAATGACAACATGTAAACCAGGCGCTTAATACAGCTTTCCCTCAGTCAGTAGTGCAAACTGAAGTTCTAACCTCACTGGCAAGAAATATTTTTCCTGCCTGCTGGTGTATTCCAAATATCAGGAGGAAGCAAGACATGGGTGGTTTTTGGAAAAGAAAGTTCAGGCCAAGTTTACACCAAGTCTTTGGTACTAACTTGGTCCCCTCTCTGTTCACACGTCAGAATTTATGCGCTCGAAAAGTTCAGAAGCTGCAAAGAGTGTGACTAACACAAGAGCACGGCTCTATACGCGACAGATTTTCTAGGAGCCCTCAAAGGCAAGTCAATCGCTGAAAATATGGAGTCAGCAGCGAAAGAACAAAATCAATTAAACAGAAAAAAAACGGATCTAAATATTATACATTTGCCATCTTCTGTGGATGTCAAGGTGATTATGAGAGATGATTATGAGAACCACAATAGGATTATGAGTGATGCCGTAATCAGATGCTTCGGAAATTTTACCACTTTGGGTCTTTAACGTGCACGGGCCTCGAGCATTTTAGCCTACATCGAAAATACGACAGGGATTCGATTCCACGACCTGCGGGTCAGCAACGGAGCACCATAACCACTGGGCCATCCTGGCGGGTAGTAAAAAACACGGTTTGAGTAAAATCACTATGCGATATTCTTCGTCCATTTGTAATGGCGCAAGTTCAACTGATTGAGATATATCGCTGAAAATCACTTTCACACCGCGGCAAACTGACTCCGTTCTCTACCGTTGCGTACTCCTTACTTTTCGGTTCCACATTTCACTCGCAGACGTGGTTGGTAGATACGAAAGGTGTGAACGGCAATGCAACAACTCAAGTTTGCATGTAACAATTCTCGTTAATTTCGGGTAACATATGTGCATATAATATGAAATGTAATACACAGAATAATCTTCGTGTCAATTGAAAAATATAATAAACAGTATACCGCTGTCTCATGTGCCTGTTTGCTACGTTAAGCGTTGCTTGTACAGAGTTTATTTCATTTCTTCGAAAAATAATGCTTACTATGTGTGTTGTTCTTAACTTTGCACGATAAAACATGTCCACGTCCACCCATGTTTCTTCATTCTTTGCATTTATTGTTGTGCGTGATGTCGCATTGTTCAGAAATCACTTTGTGTGCCCTTCAACTCATGTCAACGTAATGGGACGAATGGATGAAGTGAATATATATAAATATTTTAAATTTGTCGTATATTTTTACAGCTTTAGGTTCCTTATTCTTGTGCTGTTTGCCACGCTGCTGAACGACAAAGATTGTGCTCACTACGGCTGCCCATACTACATTTCTCCTTATGCTTCTTTGGGTTTATATGACCACCAGTTACATGATGAGTATCTTAGTATGCCTTTATAAGGTTGTGATTGGTCGGCACGATTGCCTGTGTTGCACCTTCTCACTAGGCAACACTTCGGAGTGCCTTTAGAAGTTAGGGTATAGTAAAGATATGTATCAATGTATTGTACACTCGCATACAAGCGAAGTTCACTAAATAAGCCACATATTCTGTCGTGCGCGTGCGCGCGTGCGCGCGTGTGTGCTTGTTTGTTTGCGCGCGCACGTGTGAGGAAGGTGGGTGGGTGGGTGTTCGCGCACGCGCACGTGCGTATGTGCGTGCGTGTGTGTGTGCGTGCACGTGTGTGTGTGTCTGCTTTTTTCGCCCCATATATGTGAAAATAACTAAAAGGAAAAAGGGGGTAGCCCGTACCACCAGGAAGTATAACGTGCTCAAGCCAATCTAATATAAATGAAGAGGGGAAATTTCCCAAGTTCTTTTTTTTTAAAAGCCAATTAGTTTTAAAAATGACATGGGTAGAACCTAGTGAGTGTGGCATGAAAGTGAAATAAATAAACTAGTTAGCTTCTCAGGAATGAGCAGGTCGACATGCAGTAGCAGTGTATTTCCCTAACTTGAGTTTTTGGGGTTCGTGCGTGCGTGTGTGTGTGTGCGTGTGTGTGCGTGTGTGTGCGTGTGTGTGTGTGTGTTTCTGCATGTTTACTTTAAATGCATTGTCGTTGAATGCAGAAAGTCCCAACAAAACGACGAAGTGGGATGCGGGCCAGTGGTCTTGAGGATGGGTAAACGTTGACGAGGATGATAGCAGTGGCCTCTGTGATGTCGAAACCCATTTCTTCAGCAGGAGCCGTGTAGCCAGGCACGTCGGGCTGTCGTTCTAACCAGCAATGCTACAGGAAACCTTGGGCGGCCTGTTTGCCGCTGCGAACTTAGACAAGGCGCCATTTGCAATAGTAACAAGCTTTAAAAAAAAAAGGGGGGGGGGGGGCAGGGTTAGGTATTTGCACAAGCATTGCGGATGCTTTGGTTCGAGTACTTAGGGAAAATGGAGCAATGTTGCTGTTGTTATCAGTCGCAGAGGTTTTCCCCCACCTTTGTTGGCATAACTGCGACTATAATCGAGAGCATTCACGCAAAAGTTATGATAGGGAGGTGATTCGGAGTATGAAGCGACGTCCTGATAAAGTGTTGGTAGCTAATGCGTGTCATGTGGATGTTATAGAAACATAGTTGCGCATGACAGTCACTAACTGAAGTAGGTACGCACAAGATTTTTTATGGGTCAATAGCCCATAATAATGCGCGGGTAGTGTTGTATCACTGTTGTGCACACGTAAATGGGCCACAATGTGTTGCGTGTTTGGGCATCCGTTAAAGTAGTGTTGTTCGCTCAAGCAAGGTGCACCACACATACACCTGTCCGATGCAGTTATATTGAATCGATAAAGATAATACTGGAAGTATTCGTGAACAGATAATAAGTGTGTTAGGCGTTTAGGAGGGGGGAACCATTGGGGAATTTTGTACGGACTTGCCATCCAACGAAATAGCGTTGTCTCAGGTCCCTCAGTCTGCCAATGGGTGTGCCAATATGAATTCAAGATTTTGTGAAACTGAGTTCGTACTGACCAAATTGATATTTTGGCGTAACGCACGAAGCCTGATCTCCCTCCTAGTGCAGCTGCAACGTCAGCTAGTTCATTTCCGAAAATTTCCATATGGCCAGGTACATGATACAGTTTTATAATTTTGCTTGACGAGATTATATGGTTAAGAAGCAGCTTGATGCTCCCAATTCTTTCATCGTTATCAGTAAAACTTGAAAGTTTCATTAGAAGCGATAGACAGTCTGTGTAAATGTGGGCTGGCGAGTTAAAGTTGTTTGTAAAAACGAAATGGAGGGCTTTTTGGAATGCAATTAATTCCGTGTCGTATGCGCTTGAAGCGTTACGGATCTGATATTTCCTGACAGTTATGATTTTTCCATCTTTTGTCAAATCACTATATGCCGCTCCCGCCGCGTATGTGTATAAACCGTCAGTGTGTACGTGAATGGCGTTTGCTTTGAAAATAACCGCTTCTTTTGATGGGGAGAGTTTAGTGAAAATAAATTTATATTTTTTACTGGGGTGATGAGCCCACGGACTGCATCAATATAGTATGTCAGCCGGTTTGAATGTTTTTTTACACCATAGTAAGTTACGTTCCGGAGAATGAATAAGGAAAATTCTGCAGATGGTTTGTCCAACTCTAATGGTAACGGAGGCGCGTTAGCGAGAATCTGTAGGGATGACGTACGTGTGGTGTAAAATGCACCTGTTAAAGAAATTAAGACGGTTCGCTGAACTGATAAAACTCGCGCCCTAATGAATTTTGATGGGAATGAGACGTCCCCCACTACGCCACCGATCGCCAAAGAGAGGGAAGAACACTCAACCCTTTTTCTATCCGGTTCCCTCTTGGCTACGTGTCTCAATCACTTTCCACATACAGGGATTCGTGCTGGGGCCGGGAAGTAAGAGACACTACGACCTGGTTCTGTTTACTGGTTCATTTAATTTAATACTAACTGCAAACATCGTAGACCCGCGTACATCAACCACTACACAAAATTATAACACATGATTTAAACACTCCCGACATTCGACACAGGGCAGGCACATAAAGAAAGTAACTGTAACAACACAAGGTTATGCATATATAAAGTAAACACACGACGACACAGATGATAAGGTCATTAATTAATAAAACCGCGCAATGTTTCAATAGGCCACCTCCTTTCCCGCAAAGCTAATCTAAATAGGGTGCATAAAGTTCGTCTCACGAATGGTCTGTCTTGTCAGTCTTCATCGTCTTCGTTGTCTCTCTCGGCGATTTCCCTCTTAATCTTCTTTCATAACGTCCCGCAATCACTCGCTTCCTCGTTTCTCATCTCTAACTTTCATTCCTCGTCATATCATCTCTGCCTCAGTCATAATCTCATCAATTCTCATTGCTATCTCTTCGCACCGTTATCTTCCTTTTCCATTCTGTCTTTCTGCCATCTCAATCTCAACGGTCCGTCTCTCTCCGACCCTTCACATCGTATCTCGGGGCTCTTCCGCTCGTCTCGTACGTAGTCCCCTTTTTGTAGGACCCGACTCCGCCCTACCGGGGCACCAAACCAGTCCGCCACTCCACGCGACATATCTTTGCTTCTCAGTCCGAGTTATCCTCTTCGGCTGCCACCCCCGCGGCCTACGCCAGTAGAAAACCCTCTCCCAAACAAAGCCGAGCAAGTAACGATGTACAAACTCAAGCCTCAGGGAGAGTGACGGGCGAGCCGTCCGAAGACACTTTAATTACGGGCGAACAATGGTCCCGATGCTTTCGGCACTTGGCGAGCCGATGTCTAGACCAAGTCTCAACGTTTTCATGCAGCTCGGTGTCTCCCGCCAAATTCTTCGTAGCCGCCGCTTCTTTGCGTTCACCGCCGCGGGCGGCCGTCCGCGCAGAACGCAGTAATAAGCCCTTAAGCCACGGAGGTTGACAGAAAGGCATACTGGACCCGGCACAGGTGCTTGCCGCAAAGGTCGCATTCCTCGAACCAACAAAAGGTGTTCTGCTGCTCCCCCATGCCACAGATCTGAAGGGTACGCGCCGATTATCCCCATCCTACATTGTCAGACTGTCTGTAGACGACAAGGCGCCGCCCGGTCCTCGTGTTTGCGCGGGGGAGCCCGCGAGAATAGTAGAAATAATCCTTCTGGCACTTAACACCGGAATGCCCTTTATGCGTGGGTTTGAGAAACGAGCGCACATATCTCGAAAGGAGCGGGGTTCAGTACGTGTTTGAGGGGATGTCACAGGAACATAGGCCACCATACTGGAGATGCATATGTGAGTGAGGGCAGTATCACTTGACGGTAGAGTCGTCTAATGAGTGTTCTGCTTAGTGAATGGTGTGATTTAACAAATGCGAGGAGGCGGGACGTGGACACTTCTGTTTTTCCTTTATTGTAGTCAATGTGGGCATGGAAATTTAAAGAGGGGTCAAATAATGCACCTAGAATATTAATTTCTTTTTTGTGTTTGAGAAAAATGCCATCAATGCGGATAGATGGGCGGCGTTTTGATGTACCCATGTGTCCGTTATTGTGTGTGTGTGTGTGTGTGTGTGTGTGTGTGTATGTGTGTGTGTGTGTGTGTTGATGTTAGCAGAACGTGCGAAGGTTCAATAAGAGTGTTCGTCTCTGGCTTGAGTAGGCTATATCTTAACACACGTTCTAAGAGTCACAATGTAATATGCTTGAACGTGACCTATCACACCTTGGAGCTGTGTGTGGCTTTTACCATTAAAAGGGACCGCTGCACAGTGAAAATTATCGCAGTGATCGACTCCGGCGATATCGGTCCCGGTGAGTATGATCACAGCTGCATCATTTATCCTGTCGCTGCAGCTCCCACAAGCTCTGAGTGGTTTTCTTCATTTCAAGGGGGGGGGGGGGGGGTGTTGCGAACAAAATTCTCGGAAGAAGCTGAAGCAAAAGAAAGTTTACGGTACCCAGGGAAACGGCCCGTTTTACAGCCTTGAGGACGAGCTCGGGACGTGCGGCGCCGGTTGTAACCCGACACTGAGGGGCAGCTGCGGAGAAGAGAAAAGAGAGCACGAGACAATGCTTGACCACAGGAGGAGAGGGAGAGCAGAGAAGATGACGTGATAACGGAGCCAGTCGCAAATTGCCCTCCGTGTCGAGAAGAGCTCTTTTACTCATTGTGTATCTGTGTGACCATTTTGTTTCTTCATAATTAAATACTTAATTTTGTTACGGGAACAACGCATCTGTGTTTATTTCAATGAATGTGAACGACATGCACGTCGATGTCTGTTTCTCGCATATAATTGACTGATCAATTAATTCTGTTCGCTGTTAGAGCTTCATGAACTTAGTTTATGAAATTCCCTGCCAGAAACGTGTAGTAGTGCCTAATTCGGAAAAATGAATCCTGAGGTGGCTTTTATGGGTTCTTTCCACGCTGTGTGGCGCGATGGTCGTTCATTCTAGAGCCCACCCGCCTTTCAGATCCCTTTTAAATAAAAAAATTTTACAGTCGATTCTCTTCGAGTTGAATTTAACGAGCTTTCTGCCGCCTACTTCACAGTAAAGTATCACGAATATCACCGCCGTCTGCAGCTATAGTGTGAGTATTTCAGGAAGAAAGATCTGTAAATAAATAGAAAAAATAAATATATCAATAAATACCTAAATAAATAAGAGTGAAACAGAATTACTTTGACTAATTCTGTTTTGGTTTTTTGCATTAAAAAACAGCACTCACTAATCTCGACTGCCGAAAGCACATTTTGCATTTTAGTTTCTAATTTAAAAAAAAGTAATTAGTTGAGATTCACAATGAAAAAGAAAACGAAATAAAAAAACGAAGAACTTTCAAACAAAAAATTTTATGAATTCTTGTAGAGATAACAATAATGCAATACTGCTAAATGCACCAAGTATACAATTTTCGAAGAGAAAAAAATATCATCGCGTTATACACTGCTCGAGGGTTACCTCTACGAATGATTTTGTGAAAACGAATCTTGAAAACTCACGTAAACAATGTAACGATCTTACATAGGCTGACAACTGATATGCGTCATAAATGTGACTATCGAAGCACAATAAAGCACGAGGTACTCTTTGCTGCCTTTAATTGAACTGAAAAAATATGATAAGGTACAGGAAATTTAAAAACTATTTGCAAAATTGGCCACGCATCTACGTGCTTCGCTAGAAATATCTTCAAATGATGGTCTTCTGTGTGTCTGAAGGTGCTGTGTTAAGGTCCCTCGATGCGCGCGCCCTCATCCACCACTTTGGAGGGTGGAGACAACGGCGTCGTCTGCTGCGGAGTCCGCCATTACGATGCCGATGCCTCTCCGCAAGCCGCCTATAGCCCCGACGGCCAGCCAACAAGTGTTGCGCGGCTACATACAGAGGTTGTTGCGTGAAAACATGTGATACTCAAACAACATGAGAGAAATACTAAGTTTTTTTCATCGGGAGTATGAAGGTATTACATATCTAGTCTCTAGTCTTCATATCTACGGTGACATTAGCAGCTGGAGTTGCTCGCAGCAGAAAAATGTCATCGACGCAAGCCACGTTAACACCTTCAATTAACGTCTTTTTGAACTAGTCGCTAACTATTTATATAGGTTAAAAATGTGAAACACAAGCCCCTAAGTCACATGACCTTTCAATGTGTCTCTGTGTTGTGTGCATTCCACAAACGTGTAAAAACAGCTGGCTGGAAAAAAAGAATAAAAAATGCGTGCTGTCAAGAGAAAAGAGAAAAATCACAGTATATCCACGGAGTGATTGATGATGTGTGGGGCGAAGCGTTTATCCATGCTCCCGTCCATGCTTCTGTCCGTGCGTCCATTCATGCGTCCATCTGTCCATCCGTCCGTACTCATACGTCTGTCCGTCCAGCATATCCGTGGAAATCAGCTTAGCACGGACGGACATACGCTTCGTTTCACTCATCCTTCATGGTGAGTGGGGATAAGCGTACGTCAGTCTGTCTGTTCTTGCTTCCGTCCGTCCATCTGTCTGTCTGTGCATCCGTCTGTCTGTCTTCCACACTAGCGCCACATGCTGAGTGAGTCATACAACTAGGTGGTTACCAACTGGTCACGGACATTCATAAACAAACCAACGGCTTTAGAAGCTTCGCCCTTAAAATTGTGATTGCGTACCATATTCTCATATATTGTTTTTGAATTACTGAATGGCTGCCTGATTTACAAACCACACCCTGCAACGCACAGTATATTGTACGCTGTTTTGATCTCTTATACCTTACTGCAAACAACAGATTAGCAAAAAAAAATGTTGAAAACATATCATACTATTAGATGACCTACATGTGGCTTTTATGGCATTAAATCATGGCTCGCTCGCAGACATTGATTGTCAAACCAGGTATAGCGTGTTTTCTATAGGAATATATGGTAAATTTGCAATTTTTAAAGCATTCATTGATATTGTTAAAATGAAGCGACCACACGGCTTTACAACAATGAGGGAACCAATTGCATTTATTATACAGATATTTCGGATGCCACAGCTTTATTTGAACGATAAATTTATTATACTTCAAAAAAAAAATTAACAGATCCCACGTACAGTGGGAATCGATGATATGCGAAGCACAATTGAGAAATGTTGATCTGTCACTTTGAAATCAGCACAACGGTACCAGGTGGAGGTAACTGATGGCGTACATGACTTCCGTGTCATACATATCATGTTAGGATGTTTCCTTCATCTTCGTCATCTATTCACGTCGCGTGATACCAAATTTAGTATATGTGGAGCTAGCGAAACGGCCGCATGCATGCTATGAGCGAGGTATGGTGTCATGTTCTTACATGACACGCGTGTCAGGGTTATCATGTTTGCACCAGTCATATATTCCGTCATCTATTGATGTCACGTAACGCCAAATTTGCTATATGTGTACCTAACAAAACGGCCGCAAGTGCATCATGAAGGGCCCAATATACTCTCATGTAGCGTTGACGCGCGCACGCTGGGCAAAGCGACGCTACGTTAGCAAAATGCGAGAACTCTATAGTCTGACGCCAGGCGCAACCAGCATCCGTCGGCGTGGCCCGACGGCAACCGGCGCGAAATGCGACATGCTGCATTTCACGCCAATCTGTTACCCAGACAACACTGCGTCTTCCTCTTTTCGTGACGGAGGGACAATAGACGCGCGCTGAAACGCGCATGCGTCAAATCCACGCAGGACCGGTGCCTGGCGTGGCAACGCCGGCGTGATGCGACGAAATAAACGCCGGCGAGCACGCGCACCGCGTCACGTCGAAATGCATTGGCGCCTTGACTGTGGCATGTAGTCATGTTCTCACGTGACACGAATCTCATGATTATCATATTTGCACCAGTCACATACCTTCGTCATCCATTGACGTCACGTAATACCAAATTTGGCATATATGAAGCTAGCGAAACGGCCATGAGCGCATCATCAGTGTGGCATGTAGACATGTTGTTACATGACACCCATGTCGTAATTATCATGTTTGGATGCGTCATTTACCTATGTCGTCCGTTCGCGTCACGTAATACCAAGTTTGGTACATGTGAAGCTAGCGAAACAGCCGCCAGCGCATCATGAGCATGGCATGTAGTCATGTTGTTACATGGCACGCATTTCATGTTTATCGTGTTTGCATCAGTCACATACCTTCATCATACATTCACGTACTGTAATACCAAATTTGGTATATGTGACGCTAGCGAAACGGCCGCGAGCACATCATCAGCGTGGCATGTAGTCATCTTGTTATATGACACGCATGTCATGATATTCATGTTAGGGTCTGTCGCTTGTGTTCGCCATGCAATCATTCCATACCATACCAGCTTTGCAACATGCCATGTGAACGGAATTGCCGCAAAAGCTGCAGGACCATGAAATGTAAATCATGACATTAATGACATACATGCCATGATTTTCGTGGTATGACTAGGCAAATATGTTCCTCGTACAATTATGTTATGCCATACCAAATTTGGTATCGATATCATTATCGAAACGGCCAGGAGAGATAAAAGTAGTAGGCGACTAGATAGATGGATAAATACGCTCAAAGCCACTAAAGTTCGCTAAGAAATGCTTCGCATTTAAAACAAACGTTATAACTCACTGCAAGTTAACCGCAGCGCATGTCTTGCTTTCACTTCCACTGGTTATCGTTGTTTCGAGCTGGCGCAGGTGAACGCGCAGCTTCACTCGTGCATAGCTTGATATCAACATTGCTTCAGAGAACCCTTCTATTGATGACATGCCTGCACGCTGCACTTCGCCCTTTTGATTGAATATTCAGTCACATCTTTGAGAGGGGGCATCAAGGTGAACAGGTTATCTACTCAGGATCTGATTTCTTTCAAGTCTTCTTCACAAGATATGAGCAAGCTCATAACCTCACCGCTCGGATAACACAAGATCTCACCATCCTGAACATACTCTTTCAGTGCAGTTAAATATGCGTGTTCATGGCTCGCCGAGCCCTTCATTGTAGCCCTGCACTGCCCACAATCGATTTTCTTAAAGATTTCTTACACAAGAAAGCCACCTATAGGTGCAAAATGCTGCATTCTATTGAAGTCAACGCTTCAATGAAAAGATTTTCCCCATCATCAATTTCCTCTTCAGCATCTCCACGACACTCTATTTTCCCTTGGGAAATGATCTCAACCAGGAACTGCGAGTCATCATTTTCACAACTACAGTTCGCTGGCATGTGCAAAAACTGGCTGATGCATACAAGCTTTAAAGTGCATTTCATGTCGTAGGCGTTAGGAACGGGCGCACAGACGGACGCAGAGACGAACCGACGCGCAGACGAACGCAGAGACGGACGAATGGACGGACGCACAGAC
Organism: Rhipicephalus microplus; assembly: GCF_043290135.1. Taxonomy (NCBI): domain Eukaryota; kingdom Metazoa; phylum Arthropoda; class Arachnida; order Ixodida; family Ixodidae; genus Rhipicephalus; species Rhipicephalus microplus. Next base: position 50,406,490 of record NC_134710.1, on the reverse strand, counting down.
GCACGGATGGACGGTGAGACGCACGGACGGATGCACGAACTAACTCAGGGACGGATGAATGGAGAGACGGAAGGACACACGCACATAATCACAGACGGACTGACGGACGCTTTTCTCCACTCATCATCAATCCCTCCGTGGATATGCTGTGACACCGTTTTAATTGACATGCAATGGAATGCAACTGGCTACTACGACTACGACGACACGCGACATACGACCCCGGGCGTAAAGAGCTTTGCCCCGAAAAGAAATAGTAGAAGGCGCCGGCAGCAACAAGTGCACAACGTAGGCGCACATCTTCGCGTAATTGCAGCTTGTGTACAAGAAGTGATTTAGAACAACGCATTTTGTGTGATCCAAAATGAACGAGTCAAATACGCATGTACACAGCATGCAAATGAACGTGTATTGCACCCGGTGCACTGTTGATCGCAATTAAGCCCGATCGCACTCAAGTTTACCAACAGTGATTGCCGCAGTACTGCAGCTAGTGTTAGAGAGTCAATCACATCAAGCTTTATCGCGATTGAAAGTGCCCATGTGACAGCGCTTTATGTCATAACTCTCAGAATGCTGAAATGGCATAAATTACGCTGCACCATAGAGTTTCCCACAATACTTACTAGAGGGAACTCTGGCACTAGTGTCTATGGGAGCTGCAACGCACGGTGCTTCAGCGAGCATGGGAATGATGGGTAGTACACACATTTGTCTAATATTAGTACTTCTGGCCTGCTTTTGGCTCCGTGTGTGTTCGTGTGGCTTGAAGCTGTTTTCTTACAAAACAAGTATTAGCAAATGTTCAACGGTTGCGCTTCACCATTTTATTTTTTTAGACTTACTTTCCAAATTGGCTCACGAAGTTCAAAAGAGTTCAATCTTTCTTTCAAAACAAAGCCGAAACACAGCATTGAACGAAGCCGCAAGTACGATTCAACGCCTGCAAGTACGAATACTAGGCAAATGTGTGTACTACCCATCATTCCCATGTTCGCTGAACGATCGCAGCGCCAGAGTGCCCTCTAGTTAATTTTGAGAAACTCTATGCGCTGCACAAACACGAACGATCCGTGGTTGCCACTTCTTGCGCTTGATCTTTATAAACCACAAGAGTTGCCTTTTCGGATCTTTCGGGAATCTAAACATCCTGTTGCCATTTCGCGAGTGGTTTTTTGCACTTTGGCATGCAACACCCAAGTATTTTGCCCGAGAAAACGCCGTGCACGGGTCTCACTCAACTAGCCGCGATGAGAGGGGGGAGTTGAATGGCGGCCACCGATCGGAAGGCGGCATACACCCCTTCAAAGAGTGGCTCCACCCTCCAAGGGGACGCGCGCATCGAGGAACCCTATGCTGCGTGAAATATGGACGCCATCTCGCAGTAATGTCGAGAAACGAAAGCTCGTGGAGAACGCACAGTCACTGGTAGGTGACAACACTGTATCTTAATTCTTAGTGAAACGCAGGAGACACTCGCTTTTTGTGCATAGCGTTACATTGCCATTATGTATAAGAAACACTAGGGTTTTCGGAACTGCGTATCTATGCATTTTTAGTAAAGAAACACACCACCTCATACTTACGTATTGATGTTGCGCCTCAGAAATGAGTATAATAGTTGTTTTTTGATCGTCAATGTTCACAAGTATCAATGCAGTCATCAGATCAAGATGGCTGGGCGTTGAGCAAGGGCCTAAACTAAAGCACGTAGACGGAAGCGGATAGATAGATAGATAGATAGATAGATAGATAGATAGATAGATAGATAGATAGATAGATAGATAGATAGATAGATAGAAATTTCTGCGTTGAATAATCCCAAGCAAGACTATCGTCTTTATTATCGTCTTTCAAAAGTGATATGAATCTCGATGAAAGACATTGTAGAACCGCCTTGGAGTTGCAGGATACTGCCCTTCGATTAGCCGGTTGTTCCTTCATATAATCGATGGCACCTCGCAGGGCAACAATTTCCGATAAAGCCGATGCGCTGACGTGACAAAGTTTGCAGATGATGTTGATGTGTCGTGACAGGGGGACGGTGGCGACGGTGGAGCTAGTCGGGGTGGTAGAGCCACGGCCGATGGATGAAAGAGCGTGCGCTTTTACATCCAGTGGCCGTGGGTACAGCCATCCATGTATACGTGGATTCTGTCAGCATAGAGCGTGTGCAAACAGTCCAGAGCTGCTTGTTACAAGGCCAATGTAGGAAAGACTTCTCTATTCTTTATTCCTGGGACGGAAAGGGGCACGTCGGGTTGTCGTAGGCTCCACAAGGCGGATGGATGATGAACGCGCCAAAGGTATAAAACCGGATGGTAGCAAATCGCGATAGGAGCTGGCGACTTTAGAGAACGACGCCTGCGGTCGTTGTTCTCGCAGAAATGCCAAATGACTCGATACCATCCGTGAAATGTGCCGAATATGTGCTCTTAGCACGTCTTGGTCTGCGCGGAAACACTCTCATTCATTGAGTGTACGCACAATTTCCGCGCAGATCGAGCGCTTGAGGGAGGCTGGTTCCCAAGATGATTGTATCCTTTTGGACTGTGAGAAGAATCGTCGGGAAGTGAAAAATGCAATGATTGGCACACGCGAAGAGAGGAGACAAGATGAGGGCGAAAAAGAGCGGACAGTGGTCATCCCGTATCTGCACAATATTTCACTTCGGTCGAAAAAAGTTGCATTAAGGTATGGCGTGCGGGTTGTTTTTTCAGCTGAAAACAAATTATCAAAGATTTGCCCAGCAGTAGAAAGGCTAGTCAACAAGAAAGAAACGGGAGAATCGAACAGATGTAGCATAAAACATGGCAGGAGGTAGGTTGAGTGCAAAAAAGATCTTGTATACGGAACTCCTTTCACACGTGGAAAGGAATACGTTGGTCAGACGGGTCGGTGCATAAATGTGCGCCTTTGTGAACGTGAGAGTTCACTAGAGGCGACCCCCTACTCACACTTAGCGATGCACTGCAAGGAGTGCACCTGCCAACCGAAATTTTCCGACACACGAATAATTGACAGGCACAAGAAGCGGACGACGAGGGAAATAATGGAAGCGTATAGGATAAGAAAAGGAGGGGACAGTTGCGTCAGTCAAGCGTCAGTTCTACTAACTGATGTGGAATTTGCTTTTTTTGGACGTCACATAACACAGTGCTTTTTTTCTGTTTTACGTTTTTTTTTTCGTAGTTCTTGACACGTGTTTGCTTCTGGTTGTGTGCCATCGATTATGGGAGTGCATATTTTGTTACATCACGTTGTTGATGTTGACAGGGGAAGTTGGGAATGACTTACATGCGCGTGATGTAATTACTAGTGTTCCCTTCGAAATAAAATTTTCAGTTGCTAGTAAGCTCTTGTCTGTGTCCTCTCTGAGTGTGTGTATTTTTAGCGCTTGTTTCATCACGAAGTAAATAGCGTTGTTCCTGATGGTTTGCTTTCCCTTCATTGCCATATATATATATATATATATATATATATATTATATATATATATATATATATATATATATATATATATATATATATATATATATATATATATATATATATATATATATATATATATATATATATATATATATATATATATATATATATATATATATATATATATATATATATATATATATATATTGACATAGGTACGCAATAAAGTGGCTGGGGGGAATGGCTGTCGTGGTAGCTCAGTGGTAGAGCATCGAACGCGTTATTCGAAGGTCGCAGGTTCGGATCCTGCGCACGGCAAGTTATCTTTTCATCCACTTTTCTTTCTTCTCATTTACATTACAATTGGCCTAATAACTTCCCCTATACTTTTCTTGGCATTATTGTCTGTTAGATTTCATTATTATTGTGTAAAACACGAAAAACGAGCCCTTAAGTATACACTTGTTTCCCCTTATTCATTGACGAGGGTCTCGTACTGGCAGACTTGGTGCTTCTAGGTTGTATACGGTGGACTATTGGTCAGCTGCCAATTAGTAATAAGTTCACGTGCTACGTGACGCCAAACAGGTTCATAAAGAGTGTACCACACTCACCGCCATGGCTACTAGTGGCGCTGACTGACACTCCCACGTTTAAATTGACATAGATACCCAATAAAGTGGCTGGGGGGATGACTGTCGTGGTAGCTCAGTGGTAGAGCATCGAACGCGTTATTCGAAGGTCGCAAGTTCGGATCCTGCCCACGGCAAGTTATCTTTTCATCCACTTTTCTTTCTTCTCATTTACATTACAATTGGCCTAATAACTTCCCCTATACTTTCCTTGGCATTACTGTCTCTTAGATTTCATTATTATTGTGTAAAACACGAAAAACGAGCCCATTAGTATACACTTGTTCCCTTATATATATATATATATATATATATATATATATATATATATATATATATATATTGCATTAAGAGGCCTGGCGTGCGGCCTCACCGGTAACCACCGCCGGGAACGCACTCCCTCACCAGAGGAGGATTGGTCACCCTGGTGCAGTATCTGGCCACTACTTTCCACATGCATACGTCAAATAACTCACGGCCCTCAGTTCCCAGCAGCTGCGAAGCAACTGACCATGGCGGCGGTCAGATCTGCAACGCAGCAGAGGGTGCTAAGAATCTCTGGACTACAGGCCGCCATAGGAACCTGAACTTGGCAACGTTTAACGCTAGAACCTTATCTAGTGAGGGAAGTCTAGCTGTACTATTCGAATAGCTAGAGGGTGTCAAATGGGATATAATATAGGGCTCAGTGAGGTTAGAAGGACAGATGAGGCCTATACTGTGCTACAGAATGGGCACGTCCTTTGCTATCGGGGCTTGGCAGACAGAAGAGAACTGGGAGTGGGGTTCCTAATTCACAGAAACATAGCTGGCAACATAGAGGAATACTATAGCATTAATGAAAGGGTGGTAGGTATTGTAATTAAACTGAATAAAAGATACAAGATGAACGTTGTACAAGCTTACGCGCCTACATCCAGCCATGATGACGCTTCAGTTGAAAGCTTCTATGAAGACGTGGAATCGGCAATGAGTAAGGTAAAAACACAGTATACTATAGTGATGGGCGACTTTAATGCAAAGGTAGGGAAGAAGCAGGCTGGAGACCAGGCAGTAGGATATTATGGCATCGGCACTAGAAACGCCAGAGGAGAGCTACTAGTAGAATTCGCAGAACGGAATAATTTGCGGATTTTGAATACCTTCTACCGCAAACGAGAAAACCGCAAGTGGACATGGAGGAGCCCTAATGGCGAAAATTAGAACGAAATAGACTTTATAATGACTGCACACCCAGGAATCGTGCAGGATGTGGAAGTGATTGGCAAGGTACGATGCAGTGACCATAGAATGGTACGGTCTCGAATTCGCCTAGACTTGAAGAAGGAACGACAGAAACTGATACGCAAGAAGCCAATCAATGAGCTAGCACTGAGAGGGAAAGTACAGGAATTCAGAGTGTCGCTGCAGAACAGGTACTCGGCTCTTAGTGAGGAAACCAACCTTAGCGTAGATACAATGAATGATAATCTGACGAGTATCATTACGGAGAGTGCAGTGGAAGTTGGAGGCAGGGTAGTTAGACAGGACACTGGCAAGCTTTCCCAGCAAACGAAGAATCTAATCAAGAAGCATCAAAGCATGAAAGTGTAAAGTACAACATGCAAAATAGAACTGGCAGAGCTTTCGAAGCTGATTAATAGACGTAAAGTATGCGATGTAAGAAGGTATAACATGGAGAGAATTGAACACGCTCTGAAAAACGGAGGAAGCGTCAAAGCAGTGAAGAGGAAACTTGGGATAGGCAAAAGTCGGATGTATGCACTAAGGGACAAAGAAGGCAAAATAACTACCAATATGGATAGGATAGTTAAAATAGCGGAGGAGTTTTACAGAGATGTGTACAGTAGCCGAGACAACCACGACCTTAATACTATAAGAACTAGCAGTAACCCAGATGACACCCCACCAGTAATGATAGAAGAAGTCAGAAAAGCTTTGGAGAGCATGCAAATAGGCATAGCTGCTGGTGAGGATGAGGTAACATCAGATCTGCGGAAAGAGGGAGGACAGATTGTGTTAGAAAAACTAGCCACCCTGTTTACGAGGTGTCTCCCGACGGGAAGAGTACCAGAGTCTTGGAAGAACGCTAACATCATCTTAATACATAAGAAAGGAGATGACAAGGACTTGAAGAATTACAGGCCGATCAGCTTGCTCTCTGTAGTATACAAGCTATTTACAAAGGTAATTGCTAACAGAGTAAAGAAAACATTACAATTCAATCAACCAAAGGAACAAGCAGGATTTCGAACAGGCTACTCAACAATTGACCACATTCATACTATCAATCAGGTAATAGAGAAATGCTCAGAGTATAACCAACCACTATACATAGCCTTCATAGATTACGAGAAGGCGTTTGATTCAGTAGAAATATCAGCTGTCATGCAGACACTGCGGAATCAGGGCGTAGATGAAGTATATATAAACATTCTGGAAGAAATCTACAGGGGATCAACTGCTACCATAGTGCTTAATAAAGAAAGCAACAGAATACCAATCAAGAAGGGTGTAAGGCAGGGGGACACAATCTCCCCAATGCTATCTACTGCGTGCTTACAGGAGGTTTTCAGAAGCCTAGAATGGGAACAGTTAGGGATAAGAGTTAATGGAGAATACCTTAGTAACCTGCGCTTCGCCGATGACATTGCATTGCTGAGTAACTCAGGGGACGAATTGCAACTCATGATTATGGAGTTAGACAAGGAGAGCAGATATAGGTGGGTCTTAAAATTAATTTGCACAAAACGAAAGTAATGTACAACAACCTCGGAAGAGAGCAGCGCTTCGAGATAGGTAATAGTACACTTCAAGTTGTAAAATACTTTGTCTACTTAGGGCAGGTAATAACCGCGGAGCCGAACCACGAGATTGAAGTAACTAGAAGAATAAGATGGGGGTGGAGCACATTTGGCAAGCACTCTCAAATTATGACAGGCAGATTGCCACTATCCCTCAAGAGGAAGGTATATAACAGCTGTATCTTGCTGGTACTTAGCTACGGAGCAGAAACCTGGAGACTTACAAAGAGGGTTCAGCTTAAATTGAGGACGACGCAGCGAGCAATGGGAAGAAAAAATGGTTGGGGTAACCTTAAGAGACTAGAAGAGAGCAGAGTGGATTAGGGAACAAACGAGAGTTAAGGATATCATAGTTGAAATCAAGAAGAGGAAATGGACATGAGCTGGGCATGTAGCGTATAGACAGGACAACTGCTGGTCATTAAGGGTAACTAACAGGATTCCCAGAAAAGGCAAGCGGGTTAGGGGGAGACAGAAAGTTAGGTGTGCAGATGAGATTAGGAAGTTTGCGGGTATAGATTAGCAGTAGCAAGCACAGGACCGAGTTAACTGGCGGAACATGGGAGAGGCCTTTGTCCTGCAGTGGACGTTGTCAGACTGATTATGATTATTATTTTGATGATGATGATGATGGCTTGGTTCGCATTACTCCCGTCCTGGCCTCAAACTACCCCGAGTATTATCATAGATCCTTTACTTGGCAATTTCCTGCTTTTTTAAAAGTTCGATATATCTCTAGTGCGGACTTCTCAATCATGCCAATTCTTCACATGGCAGGGTCACAGCGCCCCCCTCAAAGGAGTGGCAAGAGGCATGTACTACGCCCGTTGCGAAGGCTGTAAGAAGGGAGCGCGCAGGCGAAGCCTAGCCCGGCCGTGAAATTAGCCTCCTTTTTCTTCTAACCACTACCATCATTCTTACTTACGGCGTTTAAGAGCCAGCCGGTGTGGAGTACACGAGTATGTTTCGAACCTGCCATGCATGGTTTTTTCAGACTGAGGAGTTGTCTTTCTTTGGCTCAGAAAAATTCCACTCCCCACTGAGCAGTATAGTCATGAACAATTTATATACGAAGATGTTAGGCCAGCCAAAAAAGATTTCTTTAATTTATTTTCTCGTCACCTGTAATGCATTGTATTTATAATTTCAGCTTCAATACTTGACTTGTGGCTAAGCCATACGTTCGGCAACCACATAATTAGTGCTCCTAGATTGTACTCTCCGGTTATCTTTTTCAAAGCTCTTTCTATTGTTTTTACTTTTACTTAACGCTTATTCTGTGTTTCACTGTGCATAAAGAGCTAGAAAAAAAAAAGGGGGGGGGGTGCCAGGCCTGCCCGGGACGAGCAGCGCAGTTACAGCGCAAGCTCGAGGAGCGGCTTTTATAGAGCACTTGATAATTTATTGTTAGCGTCACATTTGGTAGCATGTGATTGCGGGCATTTCATTTGTTAATACCCATCATAGTTCCATAAGAAACTACGCTTCAAACAATGGCTGTCATCAAGGGACAGTATTTCCTCAATTATTTTTGGTTCTATGACCTCATAACCTTGCCCCGCCACGGTGGTCTATAGTGGCTATGGTACTCGGCTGCTGACCCGTAGGTCGCGGGATCAAATCCCGGCTGTGGCGGCTGTATTTCCGATGGAGGCGGAAATGTTCTAGGTCCATGTACTCAGATTTGGGTGCACGTTAAAGAACCCCAGGTGATCCAAATTTCCGGAGCCCTCCACTACGGCGTCTCTCATAATTAAATAGTGGTTTTGGGACGTTAAACCACACCAATAAATCAATCAACTTCATAACCTTTCATTATTCATTCATCTTATCAAGCATCATTTATTCTGCAGCGACTATTGATGAGTGACAAACAATTTGTTACACCTAAAGCCATTATGTATGTTACTATATCCTTGGCCGCATTTTAATCGCCTTCATATAATAAGAAAGGAGTAATAGCTCAATAATTTGTGTAACGCTTTATAGGGCGAGATTTCACTACGACCTATGATCGGGAATATGAGAATTTTATTTCGTACATTACTTACCAAGAGCTCTACGTAACAGATAGTCGAATGTGCAATGATCTCCGCGCTATTGATGTATGCATTGAAGTCCTGTGCATCTACTGAGCAGCTATGGCACTTGAATCCTTGGCTGACGATTTATGTACTACCATGCTGACTTAGAAACCAGTTTTCAACACACACTGTTTATTTCAGTAGACATGTTAAGCAGGTAGTGATTCTTCTTGCGCCCGGATGTCATGGATTTGAGAGCTTGATTCCGCGATGGAAGCGTTGTAATCTTTATTATATGCAACGTAATTATTACTGCTAGTCAAATAAAACATTCGGCAGATCCCACGTACCTTGGAAACGGCGTTATGCGAAGCATGCGGAAGTAAGGAGACCGTGTTGCATTTTTTTAGGGAGCGACACGTCATGAAATGACGCTAAATATATGTACAAATGTTGCACGCACAGACACATGTTGAAGAATTGCAGATGTTTATATTACCAGTTGTTTGCAGTTGCGCAACGATGCCAACTGTAACATGCGTATTAGCAACATCAGACGCTGATATTGAGTGCTGATGGTCGCGAAGATGCCGGGCCTGTACACTGATGCATATATCAACTCCAGCGCATGGCAACTAAGCCCAATTGACGTTAACCCGGCATGACGGCTGTATCATAGGAGTACATGCGTAATTTTTATAAAATTTGGTAGGTAGCACTGCAACCACTATTGACTTTTCACGAAGATTAGCGTCTGTTTGAAAAATAGTTGCGAGAACTGGCGTAGCTCTGTGGTAAAATGCTTCATTGTAACGCAGAATGCTTCGGTTCAATTCCCGCTGAGACCCTGATATTTATTATTCGCATTCATCGGGTCGACGCTACCGATGCGGGGTATTTGTTAACGCTCGCGCGTCAAAATTGCCCATCTGTGTTCTCGTCGTTATTGGGTAGATACTAAGTGTCAAACACCTGTGGCACATACCCGCATACCAGCGACACATACCCGCCGGTGGGTATACGCCACTATCTGGCGGGAAGTATTTGACAACGTACGCCTCGGGATTGTGACATTATTCATGTCTTGATCAGCACGTCATATTCGTCAAACCTTGCTAATTTTAGTTGACGCCAAGTTAAAGGGGTGACCACGACAGCACCCAAACGTAAGTGGCTAGATAGATAGATAGATAGATAGATAGATAGATAGATAGATAGATAGATAGATAGATAGATAGGCTCAAATTCACCAGAGTTTGCTAAGAAATGCTTCACAATTGAAAAAATATTCATGATGATCGACTTTTTACTGAATGGTCTCGGTAATGTATGTGTACAAATTACATTAGTTTTTCATCGGCAGGAACACGAATCTTGCTGTTGCCAAGAAGAAGAAGTTCAACAGAGCAATTAGCCTCTGTTTATAAAGCAGTAATCGATTGGCATTTGGTTCATTGCAAACGTGAGGTAATTACTGACAGTTATACGTTTTCTCTTTCAGAAAAAAAAAATGATTGTTCACGTTTGCTGCCGTTGTATACAGCGACGTTCGATCAGCCCACAGCTCAGACGAATGTAGGTGGAAAAGCTGCGGGCAATAGCACGCTTGACCCATGTAACATTTTATTTTTAACAGCAGAGCGTTTAAGCTTGATTTTCAACCATGCTGGCGGCCCCTCGAAATTCGGATGAAGTGTGCAAAGAAAAGTGGAAACAATAGCATAGCCATATATGATAAAATATAGTAAGAAGTGAAACAGGGAATTGAGGAAGAGGTAAAGTTAGGGTTATGAGTACGGAAACGAAACGAGCTAGGCCACCAGTGCCATCGCTTCCTCAGTTTTCGCGCCACTAGTGCGTAGCTGCGCCAGTTTGATCTGCTTCGTTTCTATGACTTCGTAATGGCCTTCGATTATGTATCGATCCTATATATTTTGTATTTCTTTGCACAGAGTAAAACCGCCTGCAGTGATCCAGTTCGTAAATATTAAAAGATGTGACGATTGAATGTGTGGTGATAGAGGCATAGTAGTCTGTTGATATGCCTGCCTTTTTTTCCCCTTAAACTGTTCGCTGTAGTTCGATCTACTTCATGGAATGATTCGTGAACCGCATTCGATTCTAAGCCACCACCCTTTAATTTGCCTGTCATATTGAGAATACTAGTGTAGTCGTAAAATAGTTCCTTTCCGGAAAGCAACAGAGATGTTAAACGGCTTTCTCTGTACTGAATGCTTATATCAGATTATTTATTACCGACGATAAGATTCGGGGTGCTGAGGTGGACGTCACAGACTGCTGGAGCATTGACTGAGTTTTTTGGTGACGGAAGGCAACATAGCAACATAACACCTGCAGCGCATTTCAACCATGGTATACAAACTCATAAATCACTAACATTTTTTTTTTCAGTTAGCTTCCCACTTTCAACACATGTCAGCGACCAGGTCTTATTCAAATTAAGGTTGTAGTTCAGCATTTCTCGTCGGTAAAGTTCACTTCTCAAACTTTAGTGAAGCCCCCTCGGGAAGCAAAGGTTTCACTTCTGTGGACAAAATCATCATCCAGCATTGTGCGTTTGGTGAATTTCATTTTCTTTTCGCGGTTTTATATAGCTAAGCAGGTGCCCCGCCATGTATTGAGAGGACTACCACCACTTCAAGGCGTCGATGTGGAAGTTTTACTGAGTTCCCTCGGTGGGAAGCACCATGAAAACTATTTTCAGGAAGCTGCTTCCCGCACGCGGGTGACAGCTGCCCGGAGATTTCATTTCATTTCATTTATTTTCTCTCAATGCACAAGGCGTTATAGAGAAAAGTGGTGAAAAAAACAAGTAACAATCTGCACAAACAAATGGAGCATGTTTAAAAAGGGTATGCGTTTATGGTACTCTTGAAGTTGGCCGGGTCAGTGATGGATGCGATGAGATACAGGGTGTGGGAGCGGGCTAGTTGGCATTCCATGTCTTCAACAGCTGAAGCGCACGAAGATAACTAAGAGAACAACGAGGACAAGCGCTAACTACAATTTATTGCAAAGCACCAGGAATACATACCTGTCACATGACATAACAATCAAATCAATCAATGCACAAAGACAAAAAAACTAAGCAGCAATGATTTTATATAAAAAAACCACGTGCCGGTGAATTCAAGTAATCTATAGTTCTTTCTTTGTTAGTGCGATTAATGGCTTGCTGACGCAGCTTCGATTTGCTAGCGCCGCCGCCTTGATGATGAGCCTTACACTATCGTTACAGTGAGCATACAAGACAGTTTTTTTTTATCAAACACCGGCTTGCACTTGCATTCTGCGCAATGAGTGGCCAGAAAAACCTTTTTTACTGTCTGGTTATGTTTAAGTATACCGCACATTGAGTTGTTTAAGCCGGAGAAACTGCGCTGCACCAATTGATCTCTGGGAAAACCATAAAAGTGGTTTTACGGACTCCATACTATCAACAACCGGGTGCGCCTGCCCATCTCGCATGGCGGCTGCAGATGACTTGAAATGGCCGTGCGCAAAGTCCGATGCTCACACTTCATTTGATTCTGATAGTGCTCGCGCTTTGCTCTGCTTCTGTGCGTTTTATGACGGCAAAGTATAGCTGCTAGCAAAATTATTGTGCCGACTAACATTTTAAGCACAAGAAGCTCATTTTAAAGAAACAAAATTTTTGCAGAGTTACTGACTTATACATCGCAGTTTGATGTCACATACAGCGCCCCAATGAGCCCCGCGCACACAACACTAATTTCTAGTCATTCACTTCCGTATTTATCACTGCTAATTTGCAGCTGAAAAACACAATTACTCAAAATTGTGTTGAGTGGGCAAGGCGGCATTGAGTGGGCAAGGCGGCAGCAGCGACAACACAATGTTCACGCGGTGCTTCTTTATTGTGCAGTTTCTGGCCAGCCTTGTGGATTCCCCGGCACTCTGCCTGGACGGCGCGGTGGTTCGGAATGCGTCAACTTGCGCAAACCAACACGCCGATCACCGCAGATATATGCAGTCCGCCCTTCCTGTCTTGCAGCCGAAAGATCGACTTAGTTCAACTATTGTGTCTGCGCTGTCCCGAAGTATCTACGCTGACTATCAACTGAGTCAACAAACCTTGATCAAGTCCAACTTCGCCACGTCACCAGCATCGGATATAAAAGGCTCCCCGCCACAGCGCAGCTTCTGTGTGCAAGACGGCAGCAGCGACAACACAATGCTCACGTGGTACCTTTATTGTGCAGGTATGTTATTTGGACAACGCACATTCTATCCGTTCAAGTGATCGTTTCTTGATGATGCTCTGTTGCCCACAGACCGTTGTATCTCTATATGTTTCCATTTATGCTCAGCTTGTGTACTGTTTGAGTGGAGACGTTGATCAAGAACCCTGGGCCAAGGGGTATAAAAGGTACCCCTACTAGTGATTCCGGCACTGACTCTGGCGTATCTACTCTGTTACCGAGTGGGGATGTGCGCGGAACCAATAGCCACGTGGTATCCATAGATAGTGAACATTGTTTCTGCCATGTGTTCCAGCCTGCTAGCTGGGCAAAATAAAATAGCCCAGGATATTGCCGAGCTTCGTTCTTCAGTCAATCCGCGCTTTGAGGCTGTTGAGTCGCAACTTGACGCTCTGGAGTCATCCAGTACTATGTCTAACGCATCTAAAAATATGGTAGAAGATTTAAAAAGCTCAATTTGTTCTCTTAATAAGAAGGTGATTACGCTCACGGCTCAGAACGATGACCTAGAAAATAGACTGCGCCGTAAGAACTTGATTCTTCACGGTATTCCTGAATCTCCAGATGATAAGGCATTGACCAACGTTGTTTAAAAATTTTTTCACGGAAACCCTGAGCATGGATTGCCCACAAATCGAAAGGTGTCATAGGTTAGGTAGACGTTACGCAGGCCGCACCCACCCAATCATTTTCAGGCTGCTGGATTTTCGTGAGAAAATTCATATTCTTAAAAACGCAGCAAAGCTGAAGGGCTCCGATCAACGCATATCCGAAGACTATTCTGATAACGTACGTTTCATCAGAAGAAAGCTATGGGAGGCAACCAGAACCCATCGCAACAGCAGCTCTTCCGTGCGCAGCGTTTACAACCACGTGTTCATTGATAACATACGCTACAACTGAGACGCACAGTCAAACACAATTTTTCAGTCTCATAATCGCGATACTGTGGTGATGGCATCTCCTTCGGCCACTACTCCTAAATCTTGTTGACGCCCCCATGATTTCCCTGATAATCTTCGTATTTTAAACATTAATGCAAGAAGTCTAGTCAACAAGTTTTCTGATTTCTTGTCACTTTATCCTACTCCCCTCATATCATCGGTGTCACGGATGGCTACATAATGAACTTGGCTTCATAATGAAATTTGAGATGCCGAGATTTCGCTGCCGAGCTTCAATGTCGTAAGAAGTGATCGAATCGATGGTAGAGGCGGTGGCGTTGTTTTATATTTACATTCCGACTTAAAGTTTTCTGTTCTTGATGCTCCGTCTCAAACTGAGTCTGTTTGGGGTAAAGTTTACTTTGAAACATTGGCTTTTGTTATTGGTGTCTTTTGCCATCCACCTAACCTGATCGCGGACTCTTTGGTTTCCCTGAGTGCATTCGTCCAAGAAATAGCTCCTCATTCACCAAATCTAGTATGTATTGGTGATTTTAATGTCCCCGATATAAACTGGACGTCGTTATCTCTGCTAGGTCATGCTTCCCAACCTCACAGAAAAACATTGAACTTTTCCCCTACTTCCGGCCTAAAGCAAATAGTCAGTGACGCCACAAGAGGCACGGCGATTTTAGATCTTGTCTTCTTCAGCCCTAGAGTCTGAGATTATGGTTATATATGCACTGTTGTGGATGGCATATCGGATCATAAAGCTGTTGTTGCATCTATTTCATGTCCTGTACCGAAAGCCCGATACATCTATTGTACTTTCCGCAATATGAGCCATGCTGACGATATTGGTATTATTGATACACTTAGCACTTCTTTTGCCCAATTTGAAGCGATTAGTATTTCTGAAGATGTTGATACTTTTACAAAATTCTTCAGTGATCTTGTTTCAAAGTGTATTATGCGTTTTGTACCGTTAAAAACAAAGACGAATTCAGAGTTGCCTTGGATCACACGGGCAATTTTGCACCTGTCGCGACGACTTAGGCGTTTGCGGTGTGCTAAATGCACTGGTGATGCTGTTTTTTCCGCACTATTCATTGCTCTGAAGGAGTAACTTCGAAGCAAAACAAATGCTGCTCTTGATTTTTACTATCGAGTTACACTCCCCGGTTTCCTTAGAAATAATCCACGTAAATTTTGGAAGTCTGTCCTACCGATAGACTCTACCATGCACTGACACATTTGAAATAAATGACACAGTTACAGGCGATACAGCTCTTATTGAAGATGCATTCAATGATTGCTTTCAATCTGTTTTTGCACTTGATAACTCCATTGTTCCTCCTTTTATAGGGCATACTCGCAGTTCTATTGGCGATATTGTTGTTTCAAACCAGGGTGCGCTGAATCTCATTTTAAAACTCGATCCAAAGAAGAAAGGTAGTCCTGATAATATAAACAACGAATTCCTCATTAGGTACTTCTTATGGACTAGTCGGTACTTAACAATTATCTTTCAGAAATCTCTCTTGACATCTGTTTTCCCTACAACATGGAAATCGGCTAAAATTCTTCCGTTATACAAAATCCCGAAAAAAGCAGTCCTTATTGAACTACAGACCCATCTCCATCATATCCCATTCTTGTAAATTACTCGAACACATAATTTTCAAGCAAATCATAGAATCTTTAGATTGCAATAATGTTTTATCTGATGCCCACCATGGTTTTCGTCGTGGGTTTAGTACCATAACGCGGCTCAGTGAATTCGCTCATGACATCCTCCAGGTCCTTGATGCTGGTGATCAAATTGACGCAATATTCATAGACTTTTCCAAAACTTTCGACACTGTT
This sequence comes from Rhipicephalus microplus, assembly GCF_043290135.1. Lineage (NCBI taxonomy): Eukaryota > Metazoa > Arthropoda > Arachnida > Ixodida > Ixodidae > Rhipicephalus > Rhipicephalus microplus. The sequence goes on along the minus strand of NC_134710.1, from coordinate 50,390,605 downwards.
TCACATTACAGACTGCTAAAAAAAAGCTCACTGTTATTCTTAAGAACGAAATATTAGTAAACTGGATTTCTTCTTTCCTATCCAATAGGTCTCAGTACGTCCTCTTCAAGTCTTCTCATTCCTCCACTGTAACGTCTGGCGTCCCTCAAAGTTCAATATTAGGCCCTCTTTTATTTCTAATTTTCATTAACGATCTGCCAAGTAATGTTCCTGTTAAAATCCGCATGTCTGCTGATGATTGTGTTTTGTATCGTACGATTAAAACTGCTCATAATCACATCATCCTTAACGATTCATTAAATTTATTTCAATCAAGGTGTGACACTTGGCAAATGCAAATCAACTTCCGAAAAACGATATCCATGTCATTTTCCAAGCGTTCTCCCCCTTTCCATTTACCTATTCGCTTAATGGTTGCCCTTTCGGAATTGTTTCACAATACAAATATCTATGTCTCCTTTTCACTCCGGATTTATCTTGGTCTCAACACATCGATAACCCTTCACGAGGAAGGGAGCCACCCTCCACCTCGACGAGTAGAGTCACCGAGCCTGCAAAAGGGGCCAACACGAACCTAGCGGGTAAAGCCCGACAAGGCGACAAGATCATCGTACATTCCAAGGCAGCTTCAACCTCAGTGGTGAAGCAGCGAGTTCTGTTGGTCCATGAGCTAGCGGACCGAAAACCCCTTAGACACACCTGACTACCCTGAGGGACGATTACAGCCTGAGCTGCCACCTCCTCTGCGCTGTACACCGGACAATGCGCCTTTCATCTGAACTTACTCAGCGAGAACATTTTCCACATACCTGAGCCAGTGGCCGTGCCTTGGTGCATTGTTATCTACGGGGCCTGCCAGGAGCTAGAAGCGTCGGATGAATCAGCCTAGAATCTTGCCACCCGCAAGAGTCTCCTCTACGCGAGGAGTTCCAGGTCATTGAACTGCGCTGTTGGTGCTGTATTGCTCCCCCTGTGCAACGAGGTGTGCGTGCCCTTGCACTTTCCTAGAAGGAGATTTGACTGCCTGTTCGGGGGTGGAGTGGAGGAGAACGATCCTATTGGAGGGACCTGAGCTCAATTGTCTGCCCTCGCAAGGAATTTTGGGAAGACGGAATGTATAAAACATGAGCACAGAGACGCTCTTAAGTGCTTCATTTGTTTGATGTTGTTCTACGTTACTCTAAACCCGTAAATGCTGTACATAAACGCTTCTTTTCATCTACCCCGACTCCTTAACTTGTTTCCTCCTGAGACTCGGATGGCTGCAACAGGACCACGCTACCCAGGGTCGCCACAGTCACGGACGTGGTGGCATATCCCGACACCTCATTCCTAACACCGGAACACGGACTGTTCGCGCTTGCTTCGGTAATCCTGCACTCATGGCAGCTCCCGCGACCAAATCGTATCGAAATTGGCGTCCTCACTGCAGTCGACAGCTATTTCAGGGCTACTTGCCTTTTAAGTATCTGAAGTATAGACCTGCATTCCATACTTTGCGGGCTCCGACCATCAATAGCCTATCTTTACGAGGCCATTTTTGACGGGTCGTAACTGCAAGTGAAATCCCATTATGCAACATGTTTTTATTGATTGTGAAAGCTGGTGTGCAGGAGAATAAGTGAAGAAGTTTAAAAGAATAACAAAAATTGTTTTTAATCGTCATCAGAAGCTTCCATTACATGTTTTTTAAGTTAGTGTGATTATATCTTTTTATTGAAAAGTGTTATCATCAGCTTTGGCAATTACAAATAATCATACTGAGAAATTAATGTGAAATTTTCACCGCTCTGTCATAGGCTCTTTTTAAAATAAAGGCCTGCAAACAAAAAAAAGTTTTTAGGTCGGATTTGAGAAATTGTATAAAGACATTTACAATACGCATGTAGTCAAAATAGAGTTGAACGTAAGCGCAAGTACGCCTATATTTAGCTAAATAAATTTGAGGTACTTAGGTTTAATAAATTTTCTGTATGTCATCGCCAAAGTCGAAAAAAAAACTACAGAGCAGGTAAGCGTGGCACTCCACCTCTTCTTTATTGATTTAGTGTGCTTCGAAAAAAAAATTTCCGACAACACTAAGTGCAGATCTTTTATTTCCACTCATCAAGCAACAATATATAAAATTTGAAAGAAATTTATGAGGTCGCCCAGCCATGCTTTGCTCCCTCTTGCGTGGAGTGCGCTGCTAACATACGAAGAAGTAAAAATTGTGACAGTTATTAGCGCTGGTGCTTTATATACATGTGCGTTCATTTTGTGCGTCTTTCTGTTTGAACAGCGTGCCTTCAGTGTCAAGCTGCGAGTTTTTTTTTTAGCGTTTGTTCTGTGTATGTTCATTTTTCTTGCGTGCTTTCTGCTTGAGGTGTGTGCTGAAAGTTTCGAGGTATACTTGCCGTTCTTCGTGTGACTCGGCGATTTGTCGCTGTCGCATTCATTTCTTCACCCTTGTAGCGAAACAATGCACAATAAACACTCAACTACCTCTGCGAGGTTACGTTTCTCTTTCGGGTATTACCGATTCCTAAAAAGAGGTATCACCCACGTTTTTTTTTTTGTGTGTAACACCCAAATCGATAACATCCCCCGCTATTGTATGTTTTACACGTGGGTCAAAGCCAGCGAGCGGAGGGGGGGGGGGGGGCGACGAACGTGGTTGAAGGAGAGATAAAAAGAGCCGACCTATCTCTTCGGACGGAGGGTGCATGCAATAATAAACATCACCACGTGTGCTAGACCTGTCATATATTACTACTTAAGCAGAAAGGAAACGCCCCGTCCGTCTTCAACGGGCATGAGAGAACACAAGGGTGGTGGGGTGGGGGTTGTGTTGTTAGAACAGCAACTGTGAACTTTGACTTGAAGGGCGCAGTCATGATAGCTGGCCCGCGTACTACTTCGGCAGGCACCACCGCAAACAGTCTGTGGGAAACGTGCTACTCTCCATATATGGAGAGTAGCACGTTTCCCACAGATATGGCCGCTCTATAGAGCGGCCATATCAGGGTATGCACCAAGCCATGAACCTCAAGGCGGCAACCCCATTGTTACATCGGAGGTCCGTTCGTACGCGCCGTTCGTGCTGTGCGTGCATCGGCGCGGAAGAGATGTGCCAGAGGTCTCTATAGTCGTCAAAATCGCCGTACGGATCTCGATCACAGCGCGTGGAGCAAGTGTTTTGCGCGGAAGGCGAGAAACTAACAAATGGTATTGTTATACGAACTAAGGCAAGGAGCCCTTGTCGACGCGATCTCGCGCAATTCAAGAGAACGCTGGTTAAGGGGAATATGGCCAATCAGATGCCGGTTTTCGTGAGGTCAGTTCTCTAAACGTGGAGCAAATGTTGAGAGCAAGGCAAGTTCACAAAGAATCTCATTATGTCTCGAGATAGCGTGCGCCAGTGAATGCGCCTTTTCATACCTTTTTATAGCGACGCTGATACCCCCATACCCCCAGAATGAAGCAATGATTCCGGTACCGTTTTTGAGGGGTGGACATTTAACATGGCGTAGCCGCCTCTAGGAAAGCCTTCCGAGAACAGGGCATATCAGGATAAGTGATGGGCCCGCTACACACAGTTACGCGTATCAAAACAGAGTTGCGGCTGCTCCAACTTGGAGGCATACGTTTATTAATGAGATAACATTAAAAAAAAAGCTAGCAAAAAGTTCAATTTGGGACCCTAGCACTCACAAGCTCGAAAGGCCAGGGACTTTTAGAGGCATTTACCGGAACAGCTAATAGAAACGCGGAAGCGCTGGTGAAAGCGAAAAAGCTCTTCTGGATAAAGTTTCATAAATAAAATATATTTGAAGAAAAGCGCCAATCTCACCGTTCACGTGTTTCTCTGTGGAAGCAAAGTAAGAAAAATTCGATATTGTTCCTTACATCTATTCCAATCCCAGCCCCGCCGCGGTGGTCTAGTGGCTAAGGTACTCGGCTGCTGACCCGCAGGTCACGGGATTGATTGATTGATTGATATGTCGGGTTTAACGTCCCAAAACCACTATATGATTATGAGAGACGCCGTAGTGGAGGGCTCCGGAAATTTAGACCACCTGGGGTTCTTTAACGTGCACCCAAATCTGAGCACACGGGCCTACAACATTTCCGCCTCCATCGGAAATGCAGCCGCCGCAGCCGGGATCCGAACCCGCGCCCTGCGGGTCAGCAGCCGAGTACCTTAGCCACTAGACCACCGCGGCGGGCGCAGGTCACGGGATCGAATCCCGGCTGCGGCGGCTGCATTTCCGATGGAAGCGGAAATGTTGTAGGCTCGTGTGCTCAGATTTGGGTGCACGTTGAAGGACCCCAGGTGGTCGAAATTTTCGAAGCCCTCCCCAACGACGTCTCTCATAATCATATGGTGGTTTTGGGACGTTAAACCTCACATATCAATCAAAATCATATTCCAATCCCTGATTTCATTTTGCTATGTAGAGAAATAGACGTACGTGACAGACATTCTGACGTGTGCAGTAGTGAAAATTGCTTTAATGACAACGTGCAGTGCGACTTCTGGAACGAGCTATCAGCAGTGTTTCTGCAATAGACGACGTTAACCGATGAATCGCCGCTACGCTCACACACTATCTCTTGGCCTACGTACCACGAGCCTGTGCGGAGATAAACAGTTTTGCCGTCGAGCCGACTTACACAACAAAAGCTGCGTCGGCACCGAGCATAGAAACATGGATTCCTTGGGACGCACGCGCGACCGCTGTTTATTCGGCAGAATAATGGCTGTAATTTTGGCAGCCTTAAGAACAAGCTCTGCACAAGTGTTGACGTGCCTGCATGGTTATTGCCGGTGATAGACTCCCCGAACCCGAAACTATGGTGCAGTTTAGCGCAATTTCCATTGGTATCATCAGGATGGCGCAAAATCTGATTTGGTGCAGTAGTATCACTGAGTTTGTTTAATCTGCTTTTTAGTTTATGAAAAAAAGACTTTGCTATTTTGAAAATCCTACAACCTTACCATTATACACAGTATGTACTATTTTTCAAAATGTAGACATGTACTTTCCCACTCTTTCACTGCTTTTATTGTTATTGTTAGCCAAAACACAGTTACCGTTTGGTTCTTTTTATCAAAATCGCTCAATTCACTTGAAGTCCAACCGTAACACTAAATGTCTCAGATAATATAAACAAGTCACACTGCATTCTTTCTAACCAAGTCAACTCAATGTAACCTTTTCATTGCTTTTTAAATCAGGAATCGAAGTGTTTGGTATGCTAATTTCCTTTATACCCTCTCTAGCATAAGGAAAATGACAGTAAAAAACAAGCACTGTTGAATTCACCCGTCGTATTCGTGCACTGTACTAATTACAGATCTAGAGTGCAAATAGTATTCCCTCTTTAGCTGGGTGAAAGTTCAGCTCCTGATTTCATAAAGAACAGTCAATGTCTAGTTTCGCAGAAGCCCACAACAAGGTGGATAAGAAAAATATTGTCACCCATTGCTGTAATGTTTTCTGAAATGACAGCGTCCCTGTTGAAGAGTAATTTGTCCTCGTCAAACATGAATATGCCCTCACGAATAACAATAATAAGCCTGTGAGAGAATTATGCTCTGTCTGTACGCTTTGCTATTCTAAGCGTCATTACGTTTTAAAACGAAAAAGTGGTGGGGATGCCTTCCAGAATTTCGGAGCAGGCAAAATCTGGTTTCGAAGCAGCTACGTCTGTGTTCTGAGCACGGGCTTTCCATGACTCACATAGAGGGAGAAAATTGATCAATAATTCAGTTTGACGTTCCCTCAATTTATAACATCATTTATACAGAAGCCGAAAGTTCATAAGATGAACAAAGGTAGAATAATGCACAGAAGCAGTGACATAAGATAGTGAAGGGTATTGCACCAACAAGCTCGCTGCAGCATGGAGTTCATAGCAGTGCGCACCAGAGTTGCCAGTTCCGCTTATTATAAACAGATTTGGACTTGTTTTTTTGCAGAGACGCTTTCAAATTTTTATGGTCACTTGACGCGTTTATTGAGGAGCTTACCTGTGCTTTTTCGGAAAATCATGTTGCATCACCCGGCACGCAGTTTGTTATCAAAACACGGCGCGATACAACGCTTCCCTACCAGTCGGCGCTTCCAGCATATTGAAACTTCAGCGCACACACACGAGGACGAATGCCTAATAAACTGATTGAATGATTAACTGACACTCACGGAGAGAACACACCGGACTAGCGCATACTAACTGACCTTCATTCACCAAGAAATCACAAAATATACTCCTTTTCCGCATCTCGGCATCAGCATCATACAATAATTCACATAAACTGATAAAACCTTTACCATAGACGGTAAAACCTCTCACCTTGTTCAAGAATTAAATTTTTTTTATAATTCAGTGAAAGTGAAAGGTGACTGACGCACATGTCTTTATGAGGCATGATGTCCTTATGATGTGAGATTACACCGTTTATGATGTGACATTAAACCAATTAAGGGAGATATAGGTCTTCTGGACACCCAATATAGACAGGTCTGCCTTCTATGAAAAAATGCAACAAAAAATAGCACTACTTCTTTTTGGGTATAAGTCCTGTATTCCACAGATGCGAGTAGTGAAAGCTGCTTCGCGAAATCAGCAGCATTCGCAATGTCGTTGTTGGCCATGCCCCAGAGCAACGCCGATGTCGAGCGCATTTGTTCGCACATGAACCTCGTCAAATCACGCCTCCGCAACCCAGACAACACTCGATGTCCTGAGGTCGTCCTCATATGGTACAATCGTCCTCGCACAGTTCTCATTGACCTTAGTACTTACTGAGGACGACACAAGCTGGTTTGCCCCGGAAACGTCTTTTCGAGTGCTTTCTGAGGACAACAATTGGTCCGGAAAAGGTCCTGTTAAGGATCTTTTGGGGATGACAAAAGCATTGCACTGAGCACTTAGATATAATTCCTGAAGACTTTCGCGCACCAAGTAGATGCATTTCATACGTGGAAACTTTCTCCACACGTTTGTTTCTTACAGTCATAAAGTGATTGTATATTTTATCCTCGTTTTTTTTTTTTTTTGCAGAAAATTTTCAAATTATGCGTTACGCTTATTGAGACACACGTAATCAATTGACTTAGGTATCGAACCTGGTATTGCGAAATGTCCATTTGAAACAGTGTGTTCTTAAATGTCACAGCCCTAAATTATTCATTATACGTCGCTGTAGCGCGTAGTAACAAACTAGCAGCTGGCAACCATTGACTATGCGGCACTATTTCAGATAGTCAAGTAGCCAAGCCATTCCAAGCCAACTGACTGTCGAAATGGCAGCAGTGGTCTTGTCAGAGAAAGTGCAGTGAACTAGAGAAAGTTCGTGTCCTTTGTTGTTTGTGTGCATGGTTAAAAGTGAGATATGTGTAAGAGTGTAAGTCGTAGGTGATGACGGTAGGTAAATTGTCGTGTTGATGGGTGCACTGGGCTGCTCAACATTCAGACTTATCATGGATGCATTGTCACCAGCCGACCGCGGCGAGGTGTGGTTCGAAGCAGCCTGGAACAACAGCCAATCGCGATAAATTGGGCTTCGAAGCAGCCTGGTCGAAACGTGAAAGGATTGACTTCTGCATCTGACACATGGCCCGACCTCGGGCAAGTCAAGTCAACGCCTGTGTCGAGTGTACTGATAGCCTGTCATGCGGAGCCTCTAGCACTAGTGAGTGCATTGGGCGCGATGCACGTGGTGATGAGGACACTGTGTCAAACTTTCGAAGAAGATTACAAACGTAGTTGAGCTGTGTTGACTGCCTTGATACTGCTTTTCTTTTTTCAGGCTATACGCGGACTCGAATGCCTGACAAAGCTGTCTATTGTGATTAATTACTGTTAAATAAATTTCAGTCAACAAGCTTTGTTTGTTTACTACTCTAATAGTCCAGCATTATCACCTCTCTGTTGATTGATACAGTATATGTACTCGAGAACTCGCAGGTGTTTTTCTTTTGATGTATGAAAATGTCATGAAAAGAAGTAAATCCTAAGTAGGATTAGTGCCTTTCTAGTATCATAAGAGGACATTCTGACAGCGTCATATTGTCCTCACGGAGGCATACTGAGGAGGTCCTGAGGTTTTTTTCTGTTGTCTGGGAATAAGACGAAAACTGCAACGCTGTGCGCCATCCTCCACGTTCGCTATGTAGAGCCCGCCGCCGAGTATTTCAACCAACCGCACAAATGATGGAACTATTCCACGCAACGAACATGTATGGTTCAGCGGACATGGATGCCATGGACTGTCCTGATCTGCCAGATGTCAGTGACAATGACTGTGTAAGGCTAAAAACATTCTTGCTTTTATTCATGCACCTATATTTTCATTATGCAAAATAAATGTTTGTGCGCCTTTCAGATGTATTCGTAGTATTTTTTTCCATACTACAACGCAATTTTCAAAAATATGAACCTTTGTTTCCGCATATTTTGGACTTATTCGGAGAAGCACCAGCGCTTTTTTGGGCTTGTTTTGGGGTGACTGCTTGTTTGCTCGGTGGCATCTGGCAACTCTGGTGCGCACACACACATTCAACGCTCATTACAGTAAAACTTCGTTTTTATGTACATACATGCCGACAACCTGCCGGGAGCGTAGCTAATTACGCACTAAACGTAGTATGCATTAATCACCAAATGCATCAGTGTGCGTCGCAGCACCCCCCCCCCCCTCCCATTCGTCATGTCTATGGAGCGGATTTTGCGCCCCCTCCCTATTACGTCAATGTACATAGATGGCTTATCCTCCCCCCCCCCCCCTCCCGGTGCGCGCGCGCCTATGACCATGTACCAATTTGCATTTCCTTACGTGAGCCATCTCGGCTAAAAAAGAACAGTACAGTGCCACCACAAATATTGCCTAAATTGCTCACCACGAAGTGATTTCTTCTCTTTTCCGAATGTTCAGAAATGATTGGCATTCTCGCACCACAGTCCGATGGCACACAGTGGTGACACCAAACATAATTTCGAAACTACTGCGGAGCAACGCAGCACCTGACATGGCGACGAAACGGACTCTGCTGTCCGCGATAAATGTGTACCGCGATCTGCTACTTAGCGAAAATTCGCAGTTTTTTTTTTAGACGCGGTACGGTCTCAGGAAGCCTATCGTCTACTGGTTAATTGAATGCAGCGCTTCGCCTACTCGGCGTACACGCTCCGCTTCACACCGTGCACAGATGCGGCGAGAAACCTGTTGCGTTTACGCGACGATGCGCGCTTTCTGCACGCGATGCTCTAGTCCCCAGTCCTCGCAGTGGACGGCGGCGCGTTTGGGCTGTCACCTGATGAAGTCAACTAAGGCTGCATGGCGGGCTTGTTAGTTATCCATGGTATCTGAGGCATCCAGGACGGGACAGAGAAGAAGACACATATGCAGCGCTGTGTATGTGTCTTCGCTGTCCCGTCCTGGATGTTCTATACCTCAGGCACCTCATGAAAGCGTGTGCTACGCTTGCTCTCGGTGCCCGTGATCCACAACTTCGCAACAGCGAGCTGCTTTCGTTTCTGCAAAGTGGTGCACGCGGAATACGGTCCCGCACAACGATTTGTGGCGGCAGCGATCGGCACATCAGCGCTCTCAGATAGTCGCTGGCCATTAAACGCGTGAAGTGGGCTTAAAACGACGTTAAGCCACAGCCGTAGGCTTTTTATCAGCGATAAGCCTTATGGCGCGGTTTTCTCTATAGTCGCCACATTGTCATCGTTCTTTGCGAATGGTTACCACAAAAGTCACCGCCGCAATCGCGCGGGAGGCGTAATAATTATCAGCCAATTCGCTGCTTTTGTAGCAGCGCAAGTGAACAAGGTGGCAACCATCACGTAATATCCGCTCACGATGCGTGATGTCAACGTACTTTCGGTTCCAAAACTACATGGCGCAGCAATGGTGAAAATTAGACAAAAAAGACCCTTTTAGAGCAGTATGGCGCTGTAATTCCCCGTTGGCGCAGGATTCCCCGCCACTGTTCATTTATAACCTTTTTGATTTTAACATGAACCATACAAAAGGGCACTAAATAGAAAGACCGTTTTTTTTTAACGTATTCGTAAAGTACAAATTCACAATCCCAAAAACGCCACCTTTATCACAACAGGGCATTTGGTGGGCGCAAAAAGAAAATACAGGTGGAGAGCAACCTTGAGGTCCTCGCACCAAACCCCATGATGTCATAAATTTTGAAGGCGTCTGCTGGATCCTGCGTAGTTGCTAATTGATTAAAATGAAATAAATTGTCATTTGTGGGTGTCATAGACCTAGCATACAAAGCTTCATAAGATTTTACCGAGCCTATATATGTCACAAAAATACCAAAAGTACAATACATTTTCACACTATTTAAAAACAAAAATACAATACCTTTTCACGCTAATTAAAAACAAAAATTGAACTTTAATTTTCTTCAATGGTAACGAACTTATGCATCCAAATGATTCGCCGCACTCTCTATGTTGTATTAGCCTAACCAATCCTCTACGTCCTCATTGCGAAGTCCAGCAAACAGATGGGGCTCACGATCCACTGACGATCCAAGAGTGAGAAGCAGCAATCGCACCCAAAGTGGTAGATCAAGAAGCGCATGGGGATTTATCCTGCGAAATGCTAGTGGACAAGTGGCCCAAGAACTAAAGCAGGCAAGCAGGGATGAGGAATCCAGGAGTAACCTGTACTTTACTTGCCTTTATTATGCTTAAAAGACATGGAACCAGTCACATCTGAGGCACAGATACAAGGTTTAAGAAAATTTAACCTAGCTGATATCGCGGAAGTACGAAAAATACTTTTTGAAGTCTTTGACATCATGTGCAGAGATTTTGGCACAAAATAAAAAATGAAACTTAGACCTTGATTCTCTGTGCTAATAATGAACTTACAAAAGTAAAACTCACGGCATTGGGGTTATCATAAGTTTACCAATCTAAACCAAGTCATGCTTTCCTTCTGGTGTCCCTTTAACCGATAGATAAAAGACATGCAATCCAAATGAATTGACCAGTAAGGTTAAATGGCCAGGCTATTCTATCCCCCTGGCAGCACTAGTAAGAATCGCATTAGAGACAGATCAAAAGTGCTTTCAACTATTTTACTGTCAAGATGTAAAATGCTACCTCGATGAAAAAATTGTAACCGGTTCTAGGTGATTCCAACTGAACAAGATGAACTTTGTTATGGAACAGCGCCCAGTTGGAACCAGTTGTCTACAGGTGCCCCAGCTGAAACTAATTGCCAGCTCATCCTAACCAGACTTTGTTGACTTCGGGTCGCAACTCGGACCAGTGCTAACAAATACCAAGGACACGAGTGTCTAATACTTAGCAGACATGAGTGTCTGCCAAGTAGCACATACTAGGATGAGCCAAAAATTTTCTCAAGCACCAGTAATGTGATACCGGAGCCAATTGCTCGAAACTGTGCCAAGAGGTGATACCTACAACATCTTGGCAAAAATTTCACTATATGTGCAAATTCCTGGGCCAAAGCCATTATTTTTGCAGAATTTCGGAGAGAAAGAACACGGCAGGTGCTCAAGATCCACAAGTTACTGCTGCGATTTTGAATGGTCATAGCAGTATACAGGAAAGTGCTATTTAACTCGCCCATACCGCGAAACTTACTGCATAAGTTTTTGTAAGTATTAGGGTTACCAACTCTTCAATGAAGCAAGTAGGGACATGCGCGGGGGGGTTTGGCGGTGCATACAGCAGGCCCATAGCCAAAAAGTTTTTTTGCGGGGGACGAGGGGCACCTGTTGAAGGCCTTGAAAATCTTGTAGTTTTCTATTTATTCCTGGTACAACACCCTCTATCCAAACTTCAGCCCCCCCCCCCTTCCCACCCCCCTGTGCACGGTGTGTGTGGCGTACGGTAACATAGCAAGCCAGCACAATAAGTTTTCATTATTGAGGTATTTTCCAGACAAATCCACTGTTTCTCTATAATTGCGGCCTCTTGAAGGACTTCAGCTGCCTACATCTGTTGGCATTTCCTTTTACTAGATAATACTCATAAATGTTGATGCAGAGCTACAGCTGAAGTGGCTAAACATTTTTGTAGCCACTACTAGCCGCCGCAACATTACTTTGTGCGTGCAAATTATGTGATCTTCGGGTTTCTAAGCATGAAACGCATTGTTGGGCATGTGTTGTGTAACATAAATATTTCTAACTGGACAGTCCCGAATTAATATGAAACATGTAGCTGTCCCGACAAGGAAGGTGTAGGATTTGAGACAGTGCATGAAATACGGGGACAGGGACGCGAGACCCAGAACGATTGGTAAGCCTAATTACAACTTGATCATACTACAAGATTAGCATACTGAGTTCAATAACATAGTTTGTAACTGTTGTGAATCCAGTCAGAGAAAAGTAACAGTAATCTACATAGTTGTTCTGGGATGACTGTCTTATTTTACTGACTGTATAATGGTAAAATTTTAGTATGGGCATAGAACTGACTGATAAATTAATTTTTAAAAGTTGTTGCACTATTTGCTCTTCTTTACTTCTAAGATATTTTATGCAGGCTATCTAAGTTTTAATGCGATACAATCGGCCGACTTTATCAACAAAACCACGTGCTTCACAGCAACTGTTACTTTGCTGAGGAAGCATGATGCCAGCATTCCAGTATATTTTGGCTGGGCTTCTTCACCATGGCACCTGTGCATAGCATTCCCCCTCCACCTCTCCAGTTACAAAACCCCTGTATGTTGTTTACTGCCCATTAACCAGCACCCCAACAATTCTGTCCATGACCTTTTCAGTCCCAAGAAAAAGGTTTCTGGCCAATTTTCTTCGAATTTATTTCTTTGGATCTTGAGTGTATGAGAAAGCAGTAAAAAAAGTTTATTTCAGAGAAAATTTGGTACAATAATGGCGAAAACTGACAACCCAAATGGGGCTGAAGGAGGTCTATGAAGGAGGTTTTTTGAAGAGAAAGGAAAAAACAGTTTTCATAGGAATTCACTCGCCACAGGCTGTTTTCAGCATTTCTTACTTTATCCAAGCTTTGGGTGTTCAGGGAAGTTTCTTGGCATGTCATAGCTCGCACTGTTTGCAGGTATTCTACTGACTAGGGGCGTCCGTCAGCCAGCAGGTCTTTCTTGCCTTTCGTTTTGTTCTTCACTTACTCGTCATAAGGATGTTGCAGTGTTCGTTTTCAACGTTGAATTCAGGTCGGGCCTGCGTTTACGAGATCACTGCATGCTTTGATATTTTATCCTGCCATTACAGCATGCCACATTCAATAGCTTTGCAAACATGCAGCTTGTTCACTTCCAACTGTGCAATAAAATTCGGCTGTTAGATACAAAGTGAACGATGAAATTGACCCATGTCATGAACTTGTCGCGCTTTGCAACTGCGTTATGTAGGTGCACCAACACCTTCTTCTATTTGTCTGTCTCTAGAACATTCTGGTCCAGTACAGTCGAGAATACAAAAACCGACTGGTGGTACTGCTTGACAATGCATATCCTGTGAGTCTAAAGTATTATAAAATATGACCCCTCTCCTGCCCTACTTCATCAGACTCCTAGCTCCAGACATTTGGCAATTTAATCTTCTTGTTCACTGTTCCTGCCCTCTTTCTCGTCAGCTCTGTAGCCGCCATTGTAATCATAATTGCCAATAACTCGGAATGATCAGAATGTGAAAGATTGGCATGCAAATGTTCTTTCATTTATTTTTCAGTCAGGTAAAGTGATAGTCTGGTTATCACACCCATAGGCCCTAATTGTGAACATTCAATTTAAACAGGTGTTAATTACAATTTACAATACAGTTTATGCATGAAAATCATTACAATTCAAGCGGAGACCATTCAGCTGTGTTGTCACAGAGTGTGGGTAAAAAGATTTTGGATAAAAAGCCTTTGGCTAATGCGTCACACCAAATGGGGCAATCGACAATTGCAGTTTTTAGTGTTTGTTGCTCATCTGCAGTATCTTTGTGCCCCAATCCAGTTTCTGCTTTCTTAAGAAGCACAAGCACATTATTTATTGGTGTGTTCTAGGTATTTCTTTTCAGTTTAAACCATAACTATAGTAGCCAGGCATATGAGTCACATTCACACTAATGTCCTACATTCACAGATATTGCATGTTTTACAAACAATCTTTTATAATCATCTTTACAGTATTCATCAAAAATTGATGTCCCCTAACTAGTCCTTCACATCTTTTGTGTGTCTATACTATCTTGGAACTGATAAACTGCAGAGAAAAATGTTGGAAACGACTATAATGCATGTTCTACGACCTTCATTGCGGACTTTCTAAAACTCACTCGGCTAACTAAATTAGCATTTGCAAAATAAATTTCGGGCAGTGTAGATTATGCATTTTCATGTGACCATCAACAATACTTGTGTTGAAGGTGAAGTCATCATAAGCTGAGCACAAGGAAATGTATTCACCATGATGAGTCATTAGTATTCCCATGCAAAAAAATGAATAAAAATAGAAACAAGGTGGAAATTTTAATGTACTGATGTGAACTGGCTCTATTTATGTATCAGGGTGTCTACCAATTTGATATTTCTAAATTCCTTGACTTTTCCAGGTTTTTCCATGGCGAATAAAAGCAAATTCTATGACTGCCACATCTGCATGAAAAACTCTGTGCACTGGAAACAAACCCTCGAGTGGTAAAAAAAAAAAAAGGCGCTCCATACATATAAGTAAACATATTTACCTGATGCACTCGGACTGTTCCGAGCGTGTGTGGTAAATGTGAAAAAATATGTATATTTAGCCAAAATAAAACCCCTGAGCGAGGCAGTGAGCAAGTCAGCTATTTGAGAACGTTTGTGCAGCCCGAGTAGTCGGTTTTTACTAGAAGACGCTACCTGCATCGGCCTTGCGAGGCGAGATAGAAAGAGGGGGGGGTAGTGACTGTTGGCACGAGATGCAAGCATGCACAGTAGAGTGTAGATACCACCGCCGACGCTGGATTTGAGAGCCGGTGTGACTATTAAGCGCTCCACATTTAAAAAAAGCTTGCATCATACCTAAACCTAGAATTTCGATACAGACGAATGTACATGTCCTGAACTGTAGTGATGAGATGCTTCTGACAATGTACTTTCGCTGCTTACGTCACGTATTTAGACGTACTTAAGTACGCTGCGCCTTTCTTATGGCTTTTAATGTGAACAAGGCTCCCTCCCATATCCGATGATAAAACGTCAGCAACTTTTGTGTTCTATGGGTCGGTGTATCCTTTTGCGTTTACACTATGAAGCAATATGCACTGTCTTTTTTTTTTCACATGCCTTCTAGCAGCTCACTGTAGTTGCAGCTGAAAGAGCTACTTTTTAAGCTTTGATAAATGGTAATGCTTATTTATGTGACGATTGCACAAAACTGCTGTCAGTTTTCATGACCTGGCCAAGTTTTTCAGAAATTCCCTGACTTTTTCACGACCTTTTCAGAAGGGCTCAAATTCCCTGACTTTTTCAGGTTTTCGAGGTTGGTAGACACCCTGATGCATGAGTATGCATTTGAATCAATACATAGCTAAATGCCAGTTGAGTTAAATGGTGCAGTTGGCACAAAACCAATGGTGTAAAGTGTGTAGTATACAGTTGATGTTGTGTGAATCTATATTAAACTATGACATATCTCATATCTAATACTAATATTCTACCTACAGATTAACCTTATCACCAGGTGATTTTATCTGCCGCAGAAAAGTTTTCAGTGCTCTGTATATGTATGTGTGAATGCGCAGTTCACACGAAGAAGGTTATAAGGTTGATGTAAAGCTTGTTTTCTCTGCCCCAGAAAAGCTTTCAGTGCTCTGCATATGTGTGAATGCGCAGTCCGCACGAAGGAGCGGCTGCATAATCAAACATAGGTGGCTATTCGTAGCATGTGTGATGGCTGTCGTTCACTTAATCCCGTCATCATGCGGCAAGAAGTATGTTGCACAAACGGGCAGGTTCATCACTACCATGTATACTCAGCTGTTCAAGGCCATCTGGGTATTCATTGTAAAGATTGTGGTTGCAGAACGGAATTTGAAAAGTGCACTATTGTGACACAATATTGTCAGAAGCTAACACGAGAAATAATTGAGGCTAATCAAATGCAAATGCTGGGTGATCTATGTATCAGCATGCCTTTGGTTGCACTCACTAAAAAATAAATTGAGCATCTGGCTTGGACGCAATAGACTGTAAGTTTGCGCTGAGGTGTACTGTTGTATTAACGAGATATTAACTGTCTGGCTGTGACACATTAGATTGCGCGGTTGTGCTGTGATGTGCTGTTTTTTGTCGAGAGTATATATTTCCAGCGTTTTTGCAAATAAAATTTGGTTGAAGTCAGCCCCCTTTTCTGTCCTTGTCTCTTCTGTAGTTGTGCCATAACTACTTGTAGTCTTGCGCTATGCAAATATATTGATTCCCAATCACCAACGACTCCAAGGATCTCTCTCATCAAATTAATGACAAAAAATTAATTGGTCATAATCATACTTGTAACTCAAAAGGTGCTCGCCTAATTATCAAAATGTCTATAAGGCAGATCATGTTGAAACGTGTCTCTCGGCAACATACTCAATGTGTGCTCATTTTTTTCCTCTTAATAAAAAAAGCCCACGAATTATGAAAAATAACACGTGACTTGACCAACGCGCGCATCACGAAAAAGCACCCTCAAACAATCTCACTTAGAAATAGCCAGTAGCAATGAAGGAAGCGTAAAAAAAGAACAATATACAAATCGCACTATCTGCCACTTCCCGCCCGAAGAAATGCTCTGCCTTGAGCTTACACAGTCACTAATCATTAATCAGAACAGTGATGCAACATGAACAGTGATAGTGATGTACAATCAGACGGGAGGAATCCTTGAAAACTGTGAACAATGTAGCCGTTTCCTGTGAAAAACGCTGTTTCTGGATACGGAAAAGAGGCAATGCGGTTGCTTTCAGTAAGATTATTTGAAAGCACTGCTTTCTTCAGTGGGTGTGAATGCAGTCACGTGTTCTTTATAATTTTTTGCGGGCTTTTATTCACAGAAAAAAAAAGGAGCAAACAATCATTACGTTAGTGCAAGTAGCACAGACAGCTGTCTTTTCAACATGTGCACATCTGCCTCATTGACGTTTTTATATTTAGGTGAGTACTTTTTGTGTCAGAAATAACAAAAATATTAGTAGGGGCTACTTCAGTACACTGGAAACAATATGCACCAGGTTTGCTTCGCTAAAGCTATTCCTCTTTTTTTAAATCGCACTGCATAATGATAATTGGCATGCCATACATACATACATACATATATATATATATATATATATATATATATATATATATATATATATATATATATATATATATATATAATTGAGATCTAACAGACAATAATGCCAAGGAATGTATAGGCGAAGTTATTAGAACTAATGTAATGTAAATAGAAAGAAAGAAAAATGGGTGAAAAAATAACTTGCCGTCTTGCTCACGGCAAGTTATTTTTTCACTCTCTTTTCTTTCTTCTTATTTACATTACATTGGTTCTAATAACTTGCCCTATACATTCGTTGGCATTATTGTCTGTTAGATCTCATTAATATTGTGTCAAAACATGGAAAAATGAGCCCTTAGGTGTACACTTCTTTCTCTTATATATGAAAACACTAATTTAAGGACTTTTTTTTTTGTTAGACAAAATATTATGCCAGGGAAAGTATAAGGGATGTTCTAGAAGCAATTGTAATGTAAATGTGAAGAAAGCAAAGTAGACGAAAAGATTACTTGTCACCGGCAGGATCCGAACCTGTGACCATCGAATACTGCGTCTTATGTTTTGCCACTGAGCTAACGGGGTAGTCATCGCTTCGTCCACTTTGTAGAATATATATGTAAATTTAAACATGGGAGCTTCAGTCAGCGCCATTGGTTTCCATTATGGTGAGTGTCAAGCACTCTTTTCGGCCTGTTTGGCATTGTGTACGTGATGTTATTATGAGATAGTAGTCGGCTGCCCCACCCCCTCTGGGAATATTAAAACTCTCCGCCCCTCTTAACTAGTTCAGAATGTGCCGAGTGGTAGGGCAGTAGGTGTTTACTTGCATGTGGTTCATAATGCTAACAGGAGTGATCACAGCAGAGTGACAAACGAAGTTGCAAAAACCTCTAGTGCCATTCTGCAGAAGGTCATGTGTCACTTTACACTCACATTACGTTTACTTATAATAACATCCTGTCTACTCTCCCTGGCAATATTCTCTGTTAGTTCTCATATATATGAATATACACTCACATAGAAAGAGGGAGAGAGAGAGAAAATGTGTAAGAGCAGGTAAGGTGCCCCGCGTCCTCCGGGAATAATAAAACTCTCCGCCTATGATGGCAAATGTAGAACACTTTTTTTTTTGCCTGTTGGCGTTGTGTAGCATGCGATCTTGTTACGAGCTGGCAGCTGACTAATAATCCCTCCCGTACTACCTCAACGCATCAAGTCTGCCAGAATGGAACCCCTGCTAATAATGAAGAAAAAAAGTTGCGGAATAAACAGAAAACAGAAGTTTTTATTAAAAATACTAAGTACCTAAGTATTGCGTCGGACTCGTGATGTAGCCTGTGTAGCACATGTGTAGTTCACGCAGCAACCTGCAGAAACGATCAATAAAAGACAGTACTATGTTGCACATTATGGATCCTATAAGAAAACTTGCTTGTATCAAAAGCTGGCCATATTTACAAGATTGTATTCCATAAATGCACCTTACATTTACCACTTGGAGAGCTAGGTTTCAGAAGAGTAAGTGTAAATTGGTTTACAACTGAAATTCAAGCAGGATAAGCATTATAACAGAGTTGCAGTCTGTATCCGTTCGGGCTGCCTCATTGGAGTTGGCATTTTTTTCTTATCTAGTGACTTACCCGTGTATAAGTTTTCTGAGCGCACTCCCCGCAAACGCTTCTCAGCAGCACCTGTAGGAGACTGCCATTTACACTGCCTATTTTGAGTTCCTCTCCTTATATGCATTGGTTTTCCATACTGTATCCCCCTTTGTATTCAACCAAAAAAGTATGCACTTGATCATTTTATTTATTTATTTATTTATTTATTTATTTATTTATTTACAAGTTCTGCAAGCCTATACTTAGGACCTAGCAGGAGGGGCAACAAAAACAAAAAACAGAAAGTTGTACACTGTCACAGCACATAATTCGACAACTTATATAGCTCTTAGCCAGCAGTGTTATGGCAGAAAAATCATGAACATAAGCAGCAAAAGTCTACAAATAATTCACTCGGCCACTGCCAACAAGCCATATTCATACATCATTCAAAACGAAACTAAACAAAAAAGCTTCAAGTTGTTTTTCAATATTTTCGTATTGAAAAGCACTAGTTGGTAAGGAGTTGCAGTCAGCAATAGTCCTGGAAAAAAAGCTATTTTTGAAAGCAGTCATACGAGCAAAAATAGGCGCCAGTGAAAAGTATTTATGGTTATGTCTTGTTTTTCTAGAAGATAGACATTTCACACGATTGGGCAAAGTTATTGTAACTTTACCAAAAAGAATTTTGTGTATTTATTTTTATTTATTTATTTTGAATACCTCAAAGGCCCCAGCTGGGGTATTACATGAGGGATAGGTATTAATTACAGAATATTAACATTAGAAACATTAACCAATTAATTTTCCTGTGAGATTCCAATGTTTGGATGTCATAAAGTAGCATAATTTATGTTGGCAAATCATGTTTTTTATATTTGCTAAAAATGAATTTGACCACCTTCCGTTGAACTTTTTCAAGAAAGATATATTTTTTTGAGGGTCCTGAACAACCGAGGCGTATTCAAGGTTTTATCTAATACAAACGTTGTATGCCAATAATTTGTTCTCCTACGTGGAACATTTAAGTTTGCTTTTAAGAAACCACAGTTTCCTAAGTGCAGCCGTGCATACGCTTGCAATGTGATCTGACCATGTAAGTGTTTTCGTCAAAGTGACTTCAAAGTACTTGTATTTTTCTACTTCTTTGAGAAGGTTTTTGCGGAGACAATAAGTTTAAAGGCTTGGAGCCCACTTTCTTGTTATCTTCAGGAGAACTGTTTTGTCGATATTAAGTTCCATATCCCAGTTTTGGCAACAACTATACTTGTGAGAGATTGCTGAAGTAACATGTGGTCATTTACACAATAGATTTCTTTAAAAACAACACAATCATTTGTGAATAATCGAATAGATATGTCCTTATGTACGACATCAACTAAATAATTAACAAAAATTAAGAATAATAAGGGGCCTAACACGCTACCTTATGGCACACCGGAAGAAACAGATAGGGAAAAAAAAACCCAACCCCTCACCTCAACAAATATACTTCTGTTTTTTAAATACGCATGAATCCACCTAACAATTCTTGAAGGTAGCTTAATATTTTGGAGCCTTAACAAAAATTTTCCATGAGGCACCTTGTCAAAGGTTTTACCAAAATCTAAAAAAAACACATCAGTCTGTCCAGATATATCTAGAACCCGTGCGAATTCATGCACTGTAGACACAAGCTGAATTACTGTAGGCATATTTTTCGGAAACCATATGATATAGTGACAAAAATATTACTTTCTGATAAAAATGTATTAACAGAATTGGCAACAACACCCTCTAACATTTTACAGCAGCTACTAGCGATAGAAACAGGACAGTAGTTTGACAAGGAATGATGATCACTTTTTTAAAAAATCGGCATAACACGAGCTGTATGCCAATCAGCTGGTATCTCATCACTTTTAAGCAATGCATTAAAAAGGGCAGTAAGGAAGTCAGTAATTTGTTCTGCATATGATCACTTTTTTAAAAAATCGGCATAACACGAGCTGTATGCCAATCAGCTGGTATCTCATCACTTTTAAGCAATGCATTAAAAAGGGCAGTAAGGAAGTCAGTAATTTGTTCTGCATAGAGATGTAGGTATGAGTTACCAATGCCATCAGGCCCTGACAATTTCTTAGAATTAACCTTAAGTAACATTTGCAGAAGACCCTCACGAGCTATGATCATCTGGAATCATAGGTATGCGGTCGCGCAGTTCATAATGCTGTGGTTCAGAAAAGACACTTTGAAAGTATTTATTAAAATGAGCAGCAATTAGTGCCAGAGCAGTTATCAAGACCTCATTGACTAGTATTTTAGAAAATTCCTCATTACTTTGTTTAAGGTAGCGCAAAATTTTTTCAGGATCAGACTTGATGAACTCCGGTAGGGTGTCATTAAAAAATTCATGCTTAGCAGTACTAACAATCTCTAACAATTTTTTTTTTGAGTTTGGAAAAATACTGCGTGCTAGTCTACGTTTTTCCGCAATCTTTTTATTTTTTTTATCTGTGTAATCTCATGGTTTATCTATGGGTTATGTGAACGCTTACATATTCAATTAAGTGGTACAAAGTTTTTGTGTAGAAGTCCACAATACCACAAAACAGTTGCCAGGCACTATGAACATCGCTAACAGATCTGGTGAGATACGTTTCTAAATAATCAATTACTGCAACATCATACACTCAATCGAAATCTCTTACTACGCTTTCCACTGGCTTTGTCACTGATTTACGTTGACCATAAATATCCAAAATATATTAATCTATGATCAGAAATACCAGTTTCAACTGAGATAGTCACTCCTGTAAAGAATTCCGTTGTAAATAGTAGATCAAGTATGAAACTACCCTTTGTGGGGTGCCTTACCAATTGCTCAAGGCCAAGGAAAAACATTATGTCTAAAAGTGTGTCAGCTGAAGAAGTAGTACCATAATTTATATCGTCCCAATTATTTGCTGGAAGGTTGAAATCACCCGCTAAAATAATATTTTCGCTTTGTAGATATAGTTGATCATACAAATCACTCAAAAAAATTCTCAGCAGTAGGACATCGATAAACAGCACAGAGGAAAATGACATTAAAAAAATGAAAGTTTCAAAAGCAGACTCTCTCTCACTGAAAAACACTTGGCAATAGCTACATCAATGCCATGCTTAATAATAACAGCCACTCCACTCCCCCGAGAACCATGATCACATCGATAAATTTGGTAATTAGGTGGCACTATCTCGCTATCACCAATGGCTTCATGCAACCAAGACACTGTTATGACACATACATGTGGATCGTGCATGAGTAAAATATTTTCCAGCTGTCCAGTTTTATTGCTTATACTGCGTGCATTGAAGCAAAGCAAGCAAAGTTGGTGCTCCCCTAAGCGCTAGCTGGGGTGCCCTACGGCACTTTCATGTAACACTTTCCTATGTGCATTAAGCGAGTCGTGCCACAAGAAAAGGGTGTTATCGATGCGAATCTTATCATGAACTAGAGCAACCTTGCTACCGCTTTCTAGGTCCGCCTTAGCAGTTTCCCATAGTAGCTTTCTTTCGCGAAGCGTGTCAGTCAGTAATCGTTTCGAAGATAAATTTTGGTTCTCTTCATCTTTTGAGCTTGATGCAACACAGCTTGCTTTTCCGTGTTATCTTGGAAATAAAGTATAACAAGACGTCTGCTTGATACCAGTTTGTCTAATCTGTGAATCGTTGCAATTGACTTGCAATTCACCCCTAATCTGTCATGAAATACGCCCTTTACTACCTTCTAACGTAGCTCTGCTTCAGATTCACTGCCAGCAGCACTAATACATGAATTTTAAATAACAGTAAATAGGTACAGTTATTATGTACTGCCATAACCAGTTCTTTTAGATTGAAAAGGAGTTATACCTTACACATGCAAGAATGTCATTAATAACACATTTTATGGCTCCTGCATATGGCACTGAATTTCGGATAACTGACATAGAATGAAAAAAGGCTTGAAGCTCCTAAATCTATTCAAGTTTCACAAGCAGCATTTGTGAGAAATTATAAAAGAGGGGTGTTTAAATAAGGCATCAATTACAATACTCAGCTAATGCAATTTCATCATAGAAAATATAAAAGGAGGCATAACTGATACACATAAAATTTTACGATTAAGAGCAACGCATCAACAGACACATTAAGACGTAGAAACAGCACTTGTGCATGTGTTTAAGAGAAAATAAAAGTGCTTGCTCTTCTCTCATCTTGGTATTTGCGCTAAGTCTACTGTAAGAATCAACCAACTCACCCAACAAGTCACTCTACTGAAAAAGAAAGGGGGGCGAGTCAGATGGGTAGGTTTTCAGTGAATGTCTAAGGGACATTGAGTTGGACGACCACTGATCATCATAATGTGATGACCAATGTGGAGTCTACCACTGTAAGCTATCTGACATAGTCCTGCTGCTCCATTGAGATATATGCAGTAGGATCAAAGAGCTTTCAAAATTATTAATTTTTGCAATGTGACTGCAGTGATGTAGAGCTCGAGCTTTTAGTGGAAGCTAGCTACATAGTGTAATGTTTAAACTTTGCTGCTACGATTGGTATCATGCTGTGCATATGTCTTGTACATACTTCTACAATTACACTTAAATATATACATCATTAAGCATAGTTAATCAATTTTCAAAAAAAGAACAACACATACACATGAAGTGTTTCTCATTCAGATGTATAAACATAGAAAATGTATTGGCAATAGCTCACAATTTAACAAATGTACAAGTGTGCACAATGGACAAAGTGGTCACGTAATTTTGGCACTTTTGTAGGTGTGACTGAAAAAAAAAAGGTCTTTTGCCCATAACAAAATATGCCATAGGAGGAACTTTTATGTGACTCTAAAGTACTGCTCTCCTCTTAAACTCTGCTTGTTCAGCTGGCGTTTAGGTCATGCGAGTGTTGCTTATGTACCTTATAAACATGTCAGTTCACACCTGCATCTTCTCAATCTTGTCACCTACTCATTTTTTGCCCCGTGGGTTCCATGTGGTGTAATTTGAGCAAGAAGAAATTTCATTAGAACTGCAAAATTATTATATCTAAAACTTGTTTGTGTACCACAAACTCAAGAAAACAGATGGCTTAGATCTGTATGCCAGAAAAAGTAACTAGAGATTGTGAATCAGCACTTGCTTTTAATAACATATTAGTGATGTAGTGGGCATTTACACTTGCTATTGCACCAAACTGTCAAGATATGAAGCCTGCTGTATCCAGCTAAATTTAGGAT
This sequence comes from Rhipicephalus microplus, assembly GCF_043290135.1. Taxonomy (NCBI): domain Eukaryota; kingdom Metazoa; phylum Arthropoda; class Arachnida; order Ixodida; family Ixodidae; genus Rhipicephalus; species Rhipicephalus microplus. The sequence goes on along the minus strand of NC_134710.1, from coordinate 50,366,484 downwards.
AAAATCGCAAAGTTAGTGTGATCATGTTTGTGTGACGTCATTTTCCTGGTCTTTTAAAAACAGTACGGTGAGAGCTCAAAATACTCATTTCTGTAGAATTAGAGCAAAGGGATACTAACTGCAATTACAAGTTTTTACAAAAGAGTGATCTGTGATGGTTAGGACGGTTCGGCATTTCTAATATTGTGCAGCAGCATAGGAAACAGACAGGGAGGCATTTTTTAATATTTATGTAGCAAACTAAAAAAAATTAAGGGATATTGGTGGTGTAGTTGTCATCGGAACATCCACCACAGCACACGAGAGGAAAGAATGAGTGGAAGACTCGTGACGTGAGGCTCACGGCTTTGAAGCAGTGGTAGCGGCGCCTCTGAGATGCCTGGACCAGCCCGAACTTTAGAACGTCTCGAGAATCACCAAGGAGTGCGGTTCCACGTGCCGGTTCTGTCCAGTACAGCACTGTCTATGCTGTGCTAGGATGCTGCTCACCACAGCTTCGGTGTAGAAGCTCAACAGACGTTCCTTGCCTCAGCGAGGACACTGCCAGGCAAAGCTCTGGTTCAGACGCTCATGGGCCAGCAGCCCAAGTCCCAGCCAGGTACATCGCTCGGTACGACTTGGCGGCCCTTCGATCAGTGAGTCCCCCAAACGCTGGCACCTGGAGCCTTGACACATCGACTACCCTGGACCTCGCACGGCTCTGTGATCCTTCGTACTCGTGCTCGTCTTGCCCGGCAGAACGTCTTGCTCGTCTTGGAGCCTGGAACTTCACTGTGCCTGGCCTGAACTCTGAAAGAGCACCTCGTGCCACCGTGTCCTTCTTTTTCGCCCCTCTCTGCTTGGTAGTCTGCCCCGACATTATCGCGCGGTATTTACATGTGACATTTTACCCCCCATTTAAGGAAGTTGTTTCACTTCAACAACTTTTATAATCAGGAGGACGGCAAAGTGTACAGTTCGAAAGGGGTTAAGTGTTCGCATGTTAACAATTTTTTTTTCACACGTATTCACATATTGTTCCACACTCAGTTCACAGAGCATTCTATATGCAGTTCACAAAGTTCACAAAAATTAAAAGCAGTTCAAGCATATATCGTTGAAAGTCTACCCTCGACTCATATAGCCAGCTCCAAGGTTATCAATTACTTTGATGTATTCCACAGTGAAGTTGTATTCCTTCAGTGTTAGGCTCCATCGCAGAATTCTGCTGTTCATGTGTTTGGCCGAGTTGATGTAGGCCAGCAGCTGGTGATTGTTATGCAGTACGAACTGCTTTCTGAAAAGATAAACATAAAATTTTTGGATAGCCAATACGAGCGCAAGCCTTTCTCGTTGTACGGTTGAGTAGCGTGTCTCCCACAGAAGGAGCTTCCTGCTTGCGAAGGCGACAGGATGCAGAAGATTGTGATAACTCTGCATGAGTACAGCTCCCACACTTTTAGACAGAGAAGCAATTTATTCTGCGCACAGATGCATCAAGTCAGGTGATCTCAAGATAGACCAGTGAACAGATATCCACAGAGCTCGTCAAACTCTTTCTGGTTTTGTTCCCATATTACCTTGTTCGGCAAACGCTTCTGAGTTAGCTCTGTTAAGGAATGAGAAACGTGAGAATAGTTTGGTACGAAGTCCTGGTAGTAACCCGTGAGACCGAGAAAGGACCAGACTTCTTTCTTTGTGTGGATTCTTTTTACAGCTTGCATCTTTTCAAGCATTTCAAGCTGTGGCCGTAAGACTTTATGACCCACCATGTGGCCCAAGAACTTCACAGAAGTTGAACAGATTCCATTCTTGGATGGCTTGATTGTGAGCTGTCCGTGCCGTACCTGCTGGAAGAAACGTTCAAGTGACAAGTGTGGCAAGGTGGGTCTCCTACTTGTCTGTGGCCATCAGTACATCATCGAAGTAATGGTGTACGTAAGAAATGCCAGCCACAACTTTTCTCATGAGTCTGGTGAATACTGCTGGTGCCATTTTAATGCTGAAAGGCATAAAGTGGAACTGGTAAAGGCCCGACATTGATTGAATGGTTGTCACGTCTTTTGAGTATTTATGCATTGAGACTTCCCAGTATCTCTTCGTAAAATCACATTTGGAAAAATAGCGAGCCTTTCCTAAGTTAGCGAATATCATGTCAACTCGTGGAATATGCTCATTATTCATTACGACGACTATGTTCAACTGCCGGAAATCAATGCACAGGAGCATGCTGCCGTTTTTTTATAACTACAACAATCGGTGACTGTTAAGGCAAGCCTGACCGTTCATTGATTCCCTGTGACAGCATCTGCTGCACTTCTTTCCCGACTGCCTGTTGAAATGTTATCGGGTATTGCCGTACATTCACTGGTTCAGTAGATGTCATAATCTTGCATTCTACCAAGTTCGTCTTTCTCGGAACTTCTGAAAAAATATCTTGGTAGTCTGAAAGAATTTTCTCGATCTGTGCCTTCTGGGTCATGTCCAGGGAGTTGGCGACTTTGACATTACGGTAGGTCTCGTGCTGTTGAAGCGAGAGCAATGGAAGTTTCAGTTCTTCCTCTGGCTGTTCTGTCTGTAGCGTGACAGCCGCGTGGCTCGCCGTGTCAGTCGACAGTGGTCTCTCTTCATACTTGTTAAAGAGGTTGATGTGGAACAAACTGGTTCGGGATCCCAGCTCAATGACATAGTTGATTTTACTGCGCTTCTTCAGTACTGTGAAGGGGCCCTTTCAAGTTAGTATAAGTTTTTTGGTGTAGAAAGATAGCAATAGCAACACCTTGTCTCCGACGCAGAGTTGACGAGGCTTCGCTTTGCGATCATAGTATTTATTTTGTGTGAGCTTGGCTTTCTGCAGCTCCTCATGAGCAATTTGACATGTTTCATACAAACGATTATGAAGCTCCACGACATAGCCATCTGTAGTCCTCGTTTGGGTATCCAGCATCTTGTGGGTCCATAATTCTTTCAGTATAGACATCAGTCCTCTAATGCATCGTCCATACAGTAGGTTGAAAGAAGAAAAGCTGAGACTCGACTGAGGCACCTCTCTGTAGGCACATAATAATGGTGCCAAGTATTTGTCCCAGTTCTATGGGCTTTCCTAGCACATGTGCCGTATCATCTGCTTCAACGTACCATTGAAGGGCTCAACAAGACCATTCACCTTAGGGTGGTATGGGGTGGTTGGACTGTCGGAAAGATAGTAGTCTGCTCACTTCTTTCATTAGGCTTTAGGTAAATGACCTTCCCCGATCACTCAAAATTTCTCATGGTATTCCCACGTGCGAGAATATTTCTACCAACGCCTCTGCTACCCTCTCCGTTTCTATGCTTGGTAAAGCTACAGCGTCAGGTTATGTTGTTGTGCAGTCCACCATCGTGAGGATAAAATGGTTTCCTTTTGCCGATGTTGGTGATAGTAGGCCGATTATATCGATCACCACACATTGAAAGGCACGTCAATTACCGCATTTTTCCAAGAGGCACACGTTCGATCAAGTGCTTCAGAACAGAATGCTGGCAGATGTCACAAGAGCGCACAAATAATGTCACCTCAGCCTGCACGCCCTGCCAATAAAGTTCTTCCTGAATCCTATCAGTCGTTCATTTGATACCTTGGCAGCCTGCCATAACACCCTCATGTGCCATTCTGAGGACGCATCGACGTAGGCTTTGAGGAACAAGCAGTTGGCCAACTTCCTTCTTTGCTCGTGATCTCTAGTGTCGGTGAAGTATGCCCTTGATCAAAACATACTCTATGTTCACTGATCGCTGCACCATCATCTTCCCGATCAACGAAAAACAGCTCTTCAAGGTGCGATCTTCTCTCTGCAACTTTTCCAGAACTTGTGGGGTCACATCTAGTGTGTTTGATGTCGCAACAGGTAACTGCATATCATTGGTTCCCCTTGTTGCCGTTGCACTCGCAGCCCTTAAGTCTGCTAATACTTGGCACAGGCTCCCCTACTGGTGCCGACTGCTTATGCAATCTTGCAACGTTCGTCGGGTAATGTGACGTGGTAGAACCAGAAGGAAAGACTACCCAGTCGATGTTTCCGAGAACGACGTCATAGAGTGGCTTTTGCATGCAGAGTGCCATTGTCGATTATTGAAAGAAACGAGAGTCGATGTACACTTTTGCCTCAGGTAGCTGCTTCGAAGGGCCGTCCAGAAGGTACACAGTACGTGTAGTACTGGAGAAGTTCTTTTCCAGTACCAGCAATTGCTTGACAACCACGGTGTTGCATCCAGAGTCTCTCAGCACCGTCACAGGCTTTCCACCAAGATATCCGGTTGTCGTTGACATCTCTTGTCTGAGCAGACCAAGACAGATATTTTCTTTTGGCAACAGAACACTTCCCTCTACCGCTGTAGGGGTACAATACACGTTCTCCTTGCTTCTGTCAAGAGGCGTATAGTCACAGTTGGCAACAGCACTTGATGCCTCCTTGCTGCGGCTCTTTACATGCGGACACTCGTCAGCTTAATAGCCATGTTTCATCAAGCTTAATATCTCTCAGGCATAAGATTAATGAAAGCGCCCACCTGTCGCTTGGCCAACCCTGGCCAGTGGCTACCCGCTTGAAGCGCTGAATGTTTGCGTCGAGTTCATTGCGGCCTTCTTTGTAGGGAGGAATAAACTTGTCGGGGCATCTGAACACTTCGTTGCAGGCTTCTACATGCTTTCCACTGGTTCTAACTGTACGAGCCGTGCGCTCAGCAAGACGACACTTAGCCTCCAGCAGACTTTTCTCCTCTGCCAGACGAGCGATCTCCTGTTCGTGCACTATTTGCAATGAGTCCCTATCCTCAGCTCGTCTATCGTGCTCTTTGTTCTGCTGCTCATTGATCCACTCTTTCATTTCTTTATCCGACCCGACAAGCCAAGTTCCTCGCCAATGAGAATGTACTTCTCCCAATCCATTTCCACCCACTCGGCTCTGAAAGTTGGAACTATAGAGCGTAGTCCCGTCGCAGACGCCAGAAAAATTTGTGATGATTAGGACAGTTCAGCACTTCTAATATTGTGCAGTGACACAAGAAACAGACAGGGAGGCGCTTTTAAATATTTCTGTAACAAAATAAAAAAAAAGAAGCAATGTCAATAATGTGGTGGTCGTCGGAACATCCATCACAGCACGCGAGGCGAAAGAACGAATGGAAGTCCCGTGATGCAAGGCTCAAGGGTTTGGAGCTATTGTAGCGGCACCTCTGAAATGCCTGGACCAGCCCGACCTCGAGAACGTCTCGGGAACCGCCCAGGAGTGTAGATCCACGTGCAGGTTCCGTCGAGGACAGCACTTTCTAAGCCGTGCTGGGATGATGCTCGCCACAGCTTCCGGGCGACAGCTCAACAGACATTTCTCGCCTCAGCGAGGACACTGCCAGGCACAGCTTGGGTGCAGACGCACATGGGCCAGCAGCCCAAGTCCCAGCCTGCCACATTGATCGGTACGTCTCGAAACCATTTGGCGGCCCTTTGATCAGCAAGTCCCCTGAACGCTGGCACCTAAAGCCTTCGCACATTGATAACCCTGAACCTCGCCCGGCTCTGTGGTCCTCCATACTCACACTCGTCTCACCCGGCAGAACATTTCGCTCGTCTTGGAAGCCCGGAACTGCACTGCACCTGGCCGGTACCCTGAAAGAGCACCTCATGCCACCGTGTCCTTCTTTTTCGTCCCTCTGTGCTCGGTGGTCTGTGCCGACATTTTTGCGCGGTATTACGTGACATGGTCTTTTACTTTATAAAAGATTACAATCAAGCGAGCAGTACAAGGCCTTTCTGCTTTTAGTTTGTTTGTAAAAAAACTGTTGCACTGTATATTTGATTAGTTCTGGAAGAGTTTATACAGGATGTTTTAGTAGTGTGCAATGGCTAGAATTTATCAGTGATCCCATGTGCCGCAGTGGTCAGTGAGATTTCACTGAAAAAGCACGGTGTCACAGTAACCTAATAGTATTTTGATTCTGTTTCTTGAGTGTAGCAACATTTCTTATTAACTCTTTACCACTGAGTGTCACAAATTCGCCACACGTTGAAAAACTCCCAACAAGCAAGTCACAAAATGCATGCCGTCTTTAATGCCAGCTGTAAAGTATTCACGAAAAATGTAACTTTCAGCATGAAAAGAGCTGTCTTGCCTAAGGTATTTTATGCTAGAACCAATTCTTTTGTAGCTGATGGCGGAGAGCACGAAGCATGTGCAACAACTCTCACTTTTTTGTTTTTCCTGGCCTGGGCAATGTAAGTTCTATCTTGAATAATTTAGTTTATTTTGTGTGTACACACTAAATGGCATAGGACACGTTGCACAGTTTTGGAGTCTTTTTGTTTTCAAGGTCTTTGCTTCTGTGGTATATGCAACATATGCCACAAAAGCGAACATGCTTCTCTGGCATATGGATAATTCCCAACACACATACAAGTACGCATTCAAGTTGCATTTTATACAATTGAGCTGCATAATCATTTCAAGTTTATAATTTAAAGCTGGAAAATGAAAACATTGTTTATTTTGTTTGGCAGGTGAGGCATTAGAGGGTTGAGGAACTCGTTCAAATTGTATACAAAGCCTCCTATTACTGCAATTTTATAGCTCACAATGTGAATTTGAGACAGCAAGGACCAATAACTTAATAAATTCAGTATTTATTTTAATACCCATCCGTGGAGTTCACTGGCATCTATTGTAGACCAAATAAATTTGTTTGACTCACTCATACCTGTCCACAGACCAGAAGCTTGGGAATTTTGCAGAAGCTTGGGAATTCTTGGGAAGTGGGACAGCATGGGTCCACCGCACAACTCGCAGGCCTACCTTGTACTGAAAGCAGATAACCTCATCAGAAATATAGTTTTTTTCAAAACTACAAGCCACAGTTCGTGCTTCTGGTAATGTATATAAAGTTTTAGAGAGACCCTTAATGACTTACAATATGCAGTGTATCTCTCAGGCTTGCAGAGATGAAAGAACTAAAAAAACTTCAGGCTATTTACAGGAAAATTAAGATATCTAAGTCAGTTTAATCTTCAGGGGCATAAATTCACATGCACGGATGCGTGCATAGTTCGATTTTGTTAAACTTGGTACAATGCTTCCGATTAGAGGCTTAAATATTTGCTTTATAAATGAGCGACTGGTAACTGCTTCAAAAGGTTCATTGCTGCTTTAAAGGGATGTTTTAGCTGCTCAAAAATCTGTGTTGTAGTGGATTCGGTTTTTATTATTATTACTGCTGATATGTTGCTTGTGTGAAGATGATAAATCTTTCTTCTAGTGACATAAATCGACATGCCCAGCGGCAATGAGTGCAGTCTCTTGTCCATTCCTCCTGCTGCAAGCCACAGCTGCACGAGTGTTCAAGCGGGAACGAGAGCAACCACAGTTTTTTTTTTCGTGTCATCTAGTGGCAAGCAAGATGACCAGGGCTTCTTGCGTAATCGCCTTGAAGGCGGAGGGAGTTGCAGTCTTGCCACCCATTCCATATTGCCAATGACTGGTTGTTTTACTTGCCACTACATGATGTGAAGAGGGGCTGTTGTTGATTTCTCTCCCACTTGAACGCAGTGCCAACAGCCATCATTGTGCATAGGCAATGCATTCGTGTGTTCCATTTCATAAAAATTGACAGTATACACAGTTAGCATTAACTAGAATGTCTGCGGAGAGGTTTGAAGAACTGAGGCATACACGGTACCACTCATTTGGCATGTTGGCACAGGGGAGCCAACATGGTGACTGGGTGAGGCTTGGCGAGCCACGGCGACCTGTGGGGGTCTACAAATGGACACCACCAAGGATTAACCATGGAGTCTTTTCGCGGTTAATGATTCTTCCATAACACACCTCTTTGCCCCCTGATGAGAAACAATATATTGTGGGCTGGTTTCGTAGTACCAAGGACATTGTGAACAATATTGATGAAATGCTGTGACGAAAAAAATAGGGGAAGAAATTGAAAGCAGTACAAGCATACACCCCAATGTCTTGCCATGACAATGACGAAGTGGAATAGTTTAAGAGAATGTTTAACTGGTAATGAAAAAGAAGCCAGCCCAATGTGCCATGGCCATTGGAGACTTGAATGGCACAGTATAAAAACAAATGTGAGGGAAAACAAGCAGTTGGTAACATTGGTTTAAAATACAGGAGAGATGCTGAAATAAGCTGTACTTTGTACTTAATGCATGAATACACTCAAATCTCTTTTGAATAATGTTGCATTTCAGACCAGAATAACTTCGTTATATCCAAAAATTTGTTATAGAGGTATATTCTTAACAGTGAATCTGTTGCAGGAATATTTTTCGTTTACTTCGTTATAGTAAATATTTCTTTATATCTGGGTTCATTATATTTAGGTTTGAGACCTTCTTCAAGAATTGTAGAAATAGAAAGTGGACATATACAAGCCTGAGGTGAGGGGAGTGCCATGGCAATGAGACAAGAGATAAATAAATAAATAAAACAAATAAATAAAGTGCCAGGCCTGTACGGAGCCCGCAGCACAGTCACAGCAAAAGCTGGAAGAGCAGCAGCCTTTCAGAACCCTTTCTGAACACTCTGGATAACTGCTGCTATTTACTGTGTACCCACTAAGCCATAAATAAATATAAGTTTTGTGTAGTAGACCAGCATTTACTACGCTATCCTTTATCATTCTTCAGAGAGGCGTGGTACTTGTTTATTTATTTATTTGTAAAGTACTACTAGCCTTAGAAGGCTGTAAGCAGGAGTGGGGATACAAAGGTTAAGGAATACATGCATACTATAAAAAAAAAAAGAGGGTAACGGAATGCTACACACTGAGTACATATCTACAGCAATAGTGTCAGTACATCAATAAACACAATATTGCATAACTGCACTGTAACCTAAATGTTCAAAATCTCATTAATGTATAGTGCACATGCTATGAAAAAATATATCAAAATACAATTAGAGATATACACGTGAACATTCATAAAGAAATCGATAGATTCATATAATTATATAGTCTGCTACACACTTGCTAAGAATTTTTTGTGCAATTCTTTATGCAGTGGCTGATGACGAAGAATAACGCCTGAAGTTAGTATGTGCCACAGTTATTAGCTGATTGAGAACAAGTTTTATAATAGGTTGGAGCATTGAAAGACCCACTCATTACACAATTTGCATTATTTTTTACCTGGTTGTTATTTTAAATTGAATTATTACTCGTATAAACGCGATTCCTTTTCTGACATGAAGCCGGACTAAGGTCAGTTTGGAAGCGAAGTCCTAGCAACGGCGTAGGTTCGTTTCCTATTGTTTGTGTCCTTCGCGTTTTTTATTTACAGACGTTTTTGTTTTCTTATTTCTTGTGATACTGGTTATGGACTACTACGGCACCGCACGTGACCTGTGTTCCCATGTTAACAGCTTTCGCTGTAATATATATTATAATAAATCAGACAGAACTAAGAGACAATGCCCTTGCTGTGGGCCCCGACTGTTCTTATTGTTCTCTTCTTTCTATAGCCGTGTATGCGCCTGTGCCCTAGCTCCAGTGGCGCTGTAATCCTTACAATATATATAAGTGGCGGTCAGGGGTCTTGAAATTTTGTTTTTGTAATTCAAACTAGTTGAAGCTACTGTTTCAAGCGATTCATTTATTTGAAATATCTTTGTCAGTACCACACGTGCCGCTTTGCTGCACTTCTTGTGTATGCTTGTTTTTCTGAAGGATAGGCATCCGCAGCTGTCTCAAAAACGATCTGTCGCTGCGTTTCGATAAGAAAAAGCACGCTTCTTACACCCCCTGTGGTCGCACACACAAAATATTCTGCGTACGTGAATAGAAATTTTCGAGGCAGTGTTTTACGACAAAAAGAGCTGGGTCCATCAGGAGTGACAGCAGAGCCAAGTACAACAAGCAATATTGAAAAATGCAAAAAAACATGAGGACAGTAACCGCAAAGCTATAGTTGTGCTTTGGTGAAGACAGGGTGGGGAGGCCACGAGTTGAAAAAAAAAAAAAAATGTTGGGACGTCATGGGCTGGATACAGGTATAAAGAAAAAAAATGTAGTAGGGAGACTGAAGTAACATTTGCAAAGGGAGACCCAACCGTTGAGAGATCCCAACATTTCAGGTCGAACTCAGACTTTCTTCAGAGGTGACTTTAGTGGTCTAGCACCAGGGAGCAGCAGATTTTAACACATTGTCCTCACGTCGGGAGGTCAAGCTTAATTGTTTTGACTGACGTGCCCTAGTCCAATGCAATACACTCGCGAGCGCACCTGCAGACTGATTTGTGTTTGCCTGAATATACCAAGACTCCACGTAAAGTAACTTGTGGAAACTGGTCAGATACCTTCTTTGGAATGCTCCACGTGCCTGCTAGATCGAAGTTGGCATCGGCTGTAGACTTCAAGTATCACCACCATACGGTCATATCATTACCCTAACTCTGTGTTTCTATGCTTAAGCTAAGTATAAATGTCGTAATTACTGTTTTGCACCCGGATGCAGAACAGGCTACAGTCGCATAAAAGATGCACCAAAAGTGTCTTTGTTCAGCATTTCTCGTGATGCAGAAAGGCGAAGAGAATGGGAGAAGAACCTTCAGCGTGCGGATAAAAAAATAGATGAATCTTGCGCAGTCTGTGAGCTGCACTTTGAACCACGGTTTGTAATTAGGGATTTTGTGCACACTATAGATGGTAAAAAAGTACGCATTTCTCGTGACAAGCCGCTGCTGACGAAAGATAGTAGGGATTCTTTCCACGATTCTTCCTAATCTACCAAGATACCTGACAAAGACAACACCGAATCCTAGAAAAAAAAGAAAGAAATGTGAAACTAAGGATGCTCCTCAGCTGACCAAGAGGGGCCAAAGCAAACTCTCCTGTAATGGTTCAGACTTTTCTGTTCCCGACATGTCTGAGATGAACGATTATGCGCAAAAATAAGGTGACACGGCAGAGGGTCAACGCTGTTTGCCGTTTCTCTTTTTTTGAATGTTCCTTTGAAGTACTGAAGTTGCCATCAACTTCCTGACCTTGATGGAGTGCTTTAATGCACATCGCCCTACCTAGAAGAAAGGGTTGTTACATCCGACAAAGTGGTTATGTTCCTCTGCGACAGACAACCTGATGTCTATTGGAAATTGTTCATGAGGGGATAACTGACCGAACAACGGACCCTACTATGTCAGGAAGGAGCCGATAACGTGCTGAAAAGCATAGAAGCCACTGCACTGTGCGTTGGTACTCAGAACATCACAGATTACAAGGCGTGGTTTTTGACCGAAGGACTCCGAAAACAACTTAAGATCAGGCATGGCACATAGTTCAACACCAGTAGCAGCGGTAAAGTAACAAACATAGGTAAGTGACCTTTTGTCATCCAGTTTACAGCTTTTTAATGCATTTGGCAATGTGTTTTTGTACAATTATATATATAAGCATTCTTAATTTTTGGCATTTTTCTACTTTTAGGTGGACAATGTCTGAGCTGCAAGTACCTTCGAAAGGCTCTTTTTACTAGGCGGTCGAGGGTCCGACGAGCACCTGTCAGGCATTGTAAGACCATCGCCCAGAAATTGAAATCAGTGGCTTGTGAAAACAAACGGTTCACTTCGCGGATTTCCACAATGAGGAAGGACTTTGAAAAAATGTGGAAGTTCAATGCAGGCGACACAGAAGAAGCGTTTCGGGAACAAATTGCAAGGGGTCCTCAAAAGCAGCAAGAATATGTGAAACAATGCTGTGTGTGAAACAATGCAGAGCATGAAACAATTGACACACACACACCCGCAGGGACGTCTGCTTCGGCAGGTGTTTGATGCATAGCGACACCACAGACCTGAGCTACCCGCAAGGGTATCTTGAGCTATCAAGTTAATGGTGCATGGCACCACCACAGAACCCTTAGCCCCCAAACTGACACTGTTACTCACACCGTGGCTACAGGTTGCAAAGTGGAGGGTTAAAAACCGTGAACGGTGGCGGTCGGGATCTTGGTCAAGCCCTAGCCTCCACCTGTTTATCAGGTTGGAGGCTCCGGGACCTTGCTGAGAGTATGAAGGCGAACCTCAGCTGACATATCCGGAACCCTTTGTTTATACATAATGCATGGTATTTATTCCTTCCAAGAAAAATGATCGGCCTCAGAAAAGAAGCCGCACCAAAGTCTTATGAAAAGATAAGTTCCCTGAAACATTCCCAAAGTTATTAGTTGTTCCCTCAACTAAAGACAAAGAACCAATGATATCGAAATTGGTCTTCAAGATCGCAAAGTCCCTAAAAGGGCAGTCGGTACATACTACAAGGTAAAAAATATTTCATCAGGAGACCTCTTGATTGAAGTACAGAAAACAGAACAATGTGAAGTTCTCCAGAAGCACGAAGAAATTGCCAAACAAACAGTCACAGTCGCACCGCACTGCAGCTTGAATAGTGTGCAAGGGGTAATTTCTGAAAAACAGTTGATGAATGAAACAGACACAGATATTCTGGCAAGTCTGCAAAATCAAGGAGTCAGTGCTGCCTGAAGGATTACTATCAGAAGAACCAAGGAGAAGATAAAGATCAAACACATAGTTATCCTGTTTGATTGACACAATCTACCAGAAAGGGTAAATGTAGCGTACTTAAGTTGTCCTGTCCGGGCATATATCCCCAATCCAAGGAGATGCTCTATGTGTCAAAGGTACAGGCATGGTTTGCAGGCCTGCCGAGGAACGACCACTTGTGCAAAATGTGGAGACAAGAATCACTCATCAGAGGATTGTGATTCAACGGTCACAAAATGCCTCAACTGTGACGGACCACACCCAGCATACTCAAGATCCTGTGATGTCATCAAGAAAGAGAAAGAAATCATGCAACTGAAAGTAAACAAAAATCTCACATATGCCGAAGCACGCCGACAGCACGTGATGTTTTCAGGCTCGCGCTATGCGGATGCAGCTCGCCGGGGGGGGGGGGGGGGGGGGGGGGCAGAGTGGCGTATGGTATTTACTGGCTGCCAGTACAGCTTCGCTGATCCGGCATTGCCTTTGCCCCCTCGTGAGGCGTCATCAGGTGCTCAAAAGGTCTCGGCTTTGAAGCAAGGCCCACATTAACAACTGAGACACCGCAAGTGGATTCTGTTGTGGAATCTGTTGCAACATGCACTATCTCTATGGTACCCTTACCTACGAATAAAGCACCACCAAAAAATGCTGTGCCTATAGGCAAGCAGCTTGAACGAATACTTTCTGAGTCTAGGCTTCCAGATGAAGCAATGGATACGACGACTACATCGGGGACACCTGCCCCGAAAGAACCTGGTTTACCTCTTGGCCAAGGTAAATGAGGTCGCCAACCAGTTGCTAGCTCTGGAAATGGGAAGTAACTAGAAATGTGTTTCAGCTCTATTCTGCAACCAACAAAAGAGCAAAACTTAAATTTTATATCACCTATGGCATATCTCAGTGTACAACAAAACAGTGACGATACTAATGCCTAACAAAAAAATGACACTCATTGTTCACTGGAACTGCCGTGGACTCCTGCACAACCTAGGTGATATAAAAGAGATTTTAAACCGCTTCTCTCCTTTAGCTTTATGCGTTCAGGAAACAAGTCCGAGTCTTGAAAACACGAACTTTTTTAGACAGTAAAAAGCTGTTTGTCGAGAGCGTGACACCATCGGTCGGCTATCCGGTGGCGTTGCAATCATCATGAAATGCAATACTACATCACAAGACATCTGGTTACAAACCGTTTTGGAAGCAGTTGCGGTTAGTGTAGTATCATTCAAAACAGTAATCATTTGTTCCATATACCTTCCCCCTCATACGCAGGTAACTGTTAGAGACCTTGAAGAACTCGTTGAAAAACTTCCAAAACCTTTTATCTTGGTCAGCGACTTCAATGCACACAGTTCTAGGAGGAAAGATGCACACAGACACTAGGGGGAAAATCATAGAAGACTTCATTCTAACGACATTTGCATCCTTAAATCAAATGCTCAAACATGCTGCACACCAAGCACAGGAAAAATGAGTTGTATTGACTTAGCTTTCTGCTCATCGGATCTCTACGTCTACTTAAGAAGGGAAGTTCATGATAATCCATAACGGAGTGACCGCCTGTCATGCCTCGTACATCTGACCCAGCCAACCCCACTACCCACCAAACCGTAAAGGTAGAAGCTACACTTGGCAAACTGGACCCTCTACACTAGTTATGCTTCTATAGAAGAAGAATACGATGAGCCTCTGAGCGTAGACGAAATAAATGAAAAGTATACTATCTGTCTTCTAGCAGCAGCATCCATATTATTACCGCAGATATTGGCATTAGCGCGAAAACATAGGAAACCATGGTGGACCAAAGAGTGCTGTGCTGCGAAGAAGAAACAAAACAAAGCCTGGGGTGCTTTCAGGAGATACCCGACGTTCGCAAAGCTAGTAAACTTCAAACGAGCTCGAACCCAGACACGCTACATTCGCAAACAAGCAGAAAAAGTGTCGTGGCAAAAATATGTATCCTTCATAAATTGCTCGTCACCAAGCAAAAAAGTACGGGAGGGTGTCCGAAAAATGAATGGGGATTACACAGCCTATACTACCCCTCTGTTCACCCCTTCTGGTGTTCAAACCACAACCGAAAATCAGGCAAACATTTTAGGAGAACATTTACCACACATATCGCGTTCGGCAAACTACAATCCGGCTTTCATTTCATATAAAACAAAAACAGAAAAGCCGAAAATTTCTACCAAAGATCGTACAAAGGAAGTATATAACAGCCTAATCACTATCGACGAATCGAAAAATGAACTCAAAACACGAAAGCAAACTGCCCAGGCCTTGATAACGTCCACTACACTATGATCTATATATATATCTGAAAGCGCAACATATGCGTTACTTACGTTTTTCAACAAGGAGTGGGTTACGGGCAAAATACCTCTAGCATGGAAAAATACTGTTGTCATACTTTTCCTTAAGACAGGGACACCACATACTCTGCCCAATAGCTACCGCCCTATAGCCTTAACAAGTTGCTTAGCAAAATTATTCAAAAGCACCATAAATGTCAGGCTCATGTTCATTCTTGAACAACGTAACCTTCTAGACACTAACCAGTGTGGTTTTAGACAAACGAGATCAACATTAGAACACTCTGTCTGCTTAGAACACACAATACGAGAAGCATTTATACATAAGCAACAGTGCCTAGTAGTTTTCTTTGACTTAGAAAAAGCTTATGACACTGCTTGGAAGTTCGAAATCCTGTGCGTCTTGGCCAATATGGAAATAAGAAGCAGAATGCTCTACTGTTTATCGGACTTTCTCGCAAATCGCACTTTTCAGATTCGTATTGGCACTACCCTCTAGCGTACTTTCACTCAGGAGAATGGGGCACCACAGGGCTGTATTTTAGGCACGACCCTTTTTATCGTGAAAATGAATTTCGTTGCAAAAGAAATACCCCGTACTGTAGAGCATTCTATATATGTGGATGACCTACAAATTGCATGTTGCTCTTCCGACATACACACCTGCGAAAGACAGATACAATAACCTATAAATAAACTGTCTGAATGGGCAGATAAAAATGGCTTCAGGTTTTCAAACGACAAAACGGTGACCGTGCTGTTTTCACGCAAAAGAGGACTCCAACCTGACCCTAATTTACGACTTAACAAACAGAATCTGCCCGTAAAAAAAGAACACAAGTTTCTTTGTGTTATATTTGATAAATCACACTAAGTTTTATACCTCATATAAATGCTTTGAAGACAAAGTTAAATAAATCTCTCAACATTCTAAAGGTGCTATCTAGAAAGAGCTGGGGCTCCAATAGAGCATGCATTATTTATCTGTATCAATCATTGGTATGCAGCATCCTTGATTACAGTTGTACTGTATATGGATCGGCAAGACCGTCATACCTCCGAAAACTAGATCCTATTCATAACCATGATCTACAACTAGCAACGGGAGCATACAGAACATCCCCAGTCAAAAGCCTACATGTAGAAGCTGACCCACAGTTGCGTTCTGAATAAGGAGCAACAACCGACTTGTCAAAGGTGTGGAGAAATCTTGACAGTAAACCATCTTTTGATTTTATTGTACAAAACTAGAGCGGGAACGGAAATTTTTTTTCAACACCTATGCCATCAACAAACACCATTTCATCCAGCTTTTTTTTTTAGTGGCAAAAACCCTACAATAGAACAGAAGAATTCCATCAAATTCCTAAAAGCTATAAATATACTAAAACTACTCTGATGCTTATTACCAAAACTATTAGGACCTGTTTTTAATACTTCTCTTGTACAGGAAAATACCTTTCCTTTGGTGCAATACAGCCATAGTTGCTTTTGCGCCTCAAAACTCGAAACAACAACAACACACACACCCAGCCACGCACGCATGCACACAGTCACACACACACACAAACACACACACACACATATATTACATCAACAAAATGAAACCACTCATGCATGGAAGAACTTCAGCTGAATGTGTCACGATTTTTTTTACAGGAGGATCAATCACCTCATATGTGCTATGACATCTCTGTTCCCGAAAGCAGCCCTGCGACCCAATTCTTCATGAACCGAAGCACTATCAGGGTTCTTGGAATACCTGAAAAGTTGGGAGCAGCAGGCAGGGGGAGCTGGAGGGTCTGTGAGCGACTCAACAGCGACTGACCTGCGAGTCACCATCTCAAACCCTCTTGAGCTTCTTGGGTATCTACAAAATTTAGGGTACAGGTACATTATGACGTCTCAGCTTAGTTAGGACTCTATAGAGAATTTGTTTGGAATCGTCAGACAATATCAGGCTGCAATGATTATCCAACACGCACTCAATTTCTCATTTACCATGAACTGCTTATCATTTTACAGCTTAGTGAAAAACGTTCGATATGGAAACTCTGATCCATATTCTTTAAGTCATTTGCTAGATACCGAAGCTAGTACTTGCAGCTGTGCAACAAGCAACAAGTTGTGGGATAAGGTGGATGCTTTCATAGCTTCGGGCAATTTGACTGGCGCTGAAGGGGCACTGCCTGGTACAGATCATAACCAACAGATAAAGAGGAGTGACTCTCACATAACTTATTATGTGGCTGGGTATGTAGCATAAAAGTGCGTAATGAAAAGGAACTGCCAGCCTTGCATGAATGGTCTGACCACGCCATCTGGAGATGATACCCCTGGGCTAGTGCCACTGACACTGCACAAGGACAGAGAAGGGCTTATTTACCCACGTGGTGCACACTTTTCTTTCATAAAATGCTGGAGGATATGTTTACAAAATGCTTCAGCAAGAGGCAACTGCATGCTGATAGCGTCTTGGACGTGCTCAGTCTTGTGAAGACAAAGTGCACATGCAAAATTGACTGTAGCGAACATGCTGCAGAGCTCACTAAGAATGTGATAAGCTTTTATATTACGACGCGACTGCATTTCTTCACAAAGGCTATCAATTCTGAAAAACGTGAAAAAAGGAAGACGTCGATGCATCAAAAGATCACCAAGAGTTTGCGAGGAGAGGGAATGATGTGTACATAATTTGTGAACCTGGATGCTTGTGAACCTACGTTTTTCTGGGGCACACACGTTCTTTACTTCAGTATGAGTGAACGTCCTGATTACAAAAATGTAGCTGCTTGCATTTCTTTTTTTACGTGTTATGTCGCGTGTTAAAAATGAATACATGTTACTTGAAGCAATGCATGGTGCTTATAAGTATTAAATTTCATACATAAAAACTAATTGTCAAACTTGTTCTTCAACATATCTCATTTATTTCATTTATTTACTATACACCGAAGATACGAAGTCTATGCAGGGCAGATAAAGAAATTATTCAAGCTTAAGAAATAGAAAAATAGAACATTACAATGGCGGCCTATTTATATTTCAGTTTTTAGCTGATGCCAACTACGCCAGCCAGTCACATACATTGAATAACGCAAAAATTGCTTCTCTGTGTTGTTTTGTGCGGGTTGTTTCATTGTTTCGGCCTATTTTTTTTCTTCATTACTTTTTTTTACATTTGGCACTGGCTTTTATTTATTTATGTATTTAATATACCCCAAAGGCCCCAAAAAGAGGGCTTTACATGAGGAAGTGGGTAAACAATAAAGATTTATTCAAACAACGATTTTATGGTATTACTAAATGTATCTGTGTTGGAATGGTTGACGACACTTGAGGGATGATAGTTACAGTCTCTGGCTGCCTGAAGGGAAAAGGAATGATGGTGGGCTGTGGTGCAAGCAGGAGCGGGGTAGACGGCCTTGTGTTGACTTGTGCGGGCTGAAGTCCGATGGGCTGGCTGAATGGGGGAGTTATAATGAAACGCATGATACATTTTGTGGTACAATGAGAGTCTAGAAATCTTACGACATAGGTCAAGGTTAGGTAATCCTGCTTTACTTTTAAGGGTAGTAACACTGGTGTGATATGAGTAGTCAGAATAGATGAATCTAACTGTGCGGTTTTGAATTAGTTCAATGAATTTATTTAGGTTACTTCGTGGAGGGTTCCAAATGGCGGATGCGTATTCTAGTTTTGGGCGAATTAGAGTTTTGTAGGCTAGTAATTTTACTGAAGGAGGGGTAAGATGTATGTTACGTTGAAAGTAATCAAGAGCTTTGTTAGCATTGTTAGCTATTTTACTTATATAAAAAAACCAGTTTATATTCAGTGAAATGTTAATGCCAAGGTATTTAATACAGCTGAGGGAAGAAACTGTGCAGCCATTAATTATATAGTTATCAGTGGCAAAGTTCTGGCGTCTGTGGAATGAAACAAGTGCAGTTTTATTGGTATTTAAAACCATGAGCCATTTGCTGTACCACTCGCCAAGATTTAGTAGGTCACGCTGGAGGGTAACTCTATCTGAAACGTTAGTAATTTGTCGGTAACACACTCATCAGCAAAGAGGCGAATGTTAGATGAAATATTATTGGGTAAGTCATTTATGTAAATAAGAAGAGGAGAGGGCCCAGAACTGTACCCTGTGGTACACCAGAAATGACGTTAGAAAAGGATGAGGACGTATCATTAGTTTCTAAAAGTTGCTGATGGTTAGTGAGAAAGTCTTTAATCGAATTGTAGACAAGCCGGTTAAGGTTTAATTGAGAGAGCTTTAGTAGTAGGCGGTTGTGGGAAACTTTGTGAAAAGCTTTTTCGAAATCTATAAAAATGGCTTTAACTGGTACGTTAAGGTCTACACTTGCGCTTAAGTCATGAATGATTAATGCAAGCTGAGTATCGCATGAGAGTCCTTTTTTGGAATCCGTGTTGGTTAGGGTGAAAAAACTTAACTGAGACGAGGAATTTAGCAATTTCTGAATGAATTATATGTTCCATTATTTTTGAACAGATTCCGGTTAGGGATATGGGTCGGTAAATAGATGAACCTGGTTTTGGAACTGGAACGATGTTACCCACTTTCCAGTCATGAGGAACAATGCCAGGTGAGAGTGATTGCTGAAATATATGAGGAAGAATAACACTGGTGATTTCTTTGGTGTTTTTGAGCACCTTAGCATTGATGCCATCGATGCCGCAGGATGAAGTAAGTTTTAACGATTCGATAATTTTCTGGATGCCTTGAAGTGAAAATATGACATCGGCCATGGGAGGGTAGTTGAGGGGAGATACATGAGGAAGGTTATCAATTGATTCTCTGGTAAAGACAGAAGAAAAAGTAAGGTTTAGTGCTCAGCTACTTCGTTATTGGCGATAGGCTGTCAAGTATCATCCAATATTGATATGCACTTGTTTTCGTGTCGCGGGTTAATCATCTTCCAAAACTGTTTTGGATTAGTGCGGAGTAAATTCGGCAAGGTTGTTTCATTAAAGAATCGTTTTGCTTTATCTACAACAGAGCAGTACAGTTTTGCTGTGGCCTGATATTTTTGCCACGCCACGGCATTGTTGGTGCTTTTTGCGGAGCGAAATTGCCGCTTCTTCTTGTTTTTAAGCCTTTTAAGTTCAAGATTAAACCAGCGGGAAGTCCTACAATCACGAATTTCAATGGGTGGGATGTAAGTACTGATCAGCTCATTTATTTTGGATTTAAACATTAACCAATTTGTTGTAACAGATCTTTCATTAAAATCTTTGAATAATAATTGCCAGAATATTTCTAATTCTATAATGAAGCTGATATAGTCGCCCTTATCGTATAAGGTGAGCTTCTTGGTTGTTTTTGTGGGCCGGTTCAGTCTACCTTTGAAAAAACCATGAATGACCTTATGATCGCTGATTTCATCGAGGTATGAAATTGAGGTGACTCTGTCAGGATGAGTGGTTAATATGACATCAAGTATATTGGCTGAATTTATGGATTGCCTTGTTGTTGCATTAACAATTTGAGTTAGAGAAAATGTTAAACATGTATCGACAAAGTTGCTTTCAATGTTTTTTTCGATGTGATGAAGACGAGATAAGACCATTTTATGTTCGGAAAATTAAATTCGCCATATAAGACAACTGTGGCATTAGGAAATTGAGTTTTCAGGGATTTTAGTGCGTCATGAAACATGGGAATGAACGTGCTGTCGGAATCTGGCGGGTGATAGCATGCTCCAAAGATTACGTGCGAATGAGCGGCTTTGAAGCACACAAATACCATTTCAGGTGAGGTAGGTATATTGATGCGGGAGTAGTTAAGGTCTCTGTGAGTAGCAATGAGCACGCCACTGCCACACTGGCTGTCACGGTCATTACGAAAAACACTGTAATCAGGCTGAGAAGAAAATACTTCGACGCTATTGATTGAAGAGTTCAGCCACATTTCAGTTAGTACTAGAACGTTTGAATTGGAAGAATCAATTAAGCTGGCTAAGATATCACGCTTTGGTAATAAGCTCCTTATGTTAGTAAAAAGAAACGAAAAATAGTTTTTAGCACCATTAGGGCGACCACTGGCCAACTGCTACGGGTCGTGAAGAACGACTTGTTGCCCAACTAGGTCATACACATAGGTGTTCTTCCCTGCTACAAGCTTGTTATGATGAAGGCGGCTGGAAAAATTTTGTGTTTTTTTGAACTCGACCAGTTTTTTTCTGGCTAGTCAAGTAGCTGGACAGAAATCTTGCGCAACGTTAATGATTAGGTGTTTGTTATTTCTGCTAGAAAGAAGTACTTTTTCTTTATCTTTAAAATGAGTGAACTTTACCAAACTTCGTCTAGTTTTATTAGGTGAATAAGTTCCAAACCTGTGTGTGCATTCTATGTCTCTCGGGGAAATAGTTAATTTGAGGTGATTGCTTGAAAACCTGATAATTTTTTCTCGGATTTTGTCCAATTCTCGTTTGACTCATCATATATCCCGTAGAACACCAAGTTATTTTGCCTTGCTCTGTCTTCTGTGTCATCTGTGTGCGCAGTTATTTTTTCAATGTGATGTGCGTTTGCCTCTGCAAGCTCATGCACACTCTTTACATCAGCTTTGATTGCCGTCAGGAATTGGCACACCCCTTCAATTTTCTTGAGCCTCTCTTTTATGTCATTGAGCATTTTATCGTTATCAGCCTGTTTTTCTTGAATACATTTTATTTCGTTGAGTAGTATTGACTTGCCCCTTTTTAGTTCACGCAAAGTTGCCAACACATCAGAGTGTTCATCACTGGCAGAGACACGAGTGGCCAGTCCTGGGTTTAGCTCAACATCGCCACACTGTATCAAGAGACTGAGTGATATTCACACAACCGCAAAGAATAGCAAATGCTGCATGTGGGCACGGCAGTACTAAGAGACCACGATAACTTGTAGGTTTAGTAAATAAAGAAAAATGATTTGTTACCTGCACAAAGAGTAATGGTGTGGAGTGAGTTGGTGTCCTAGCGACCGTGCCACCGAGACCACTGAAAGCAGCGATGATGTCGCGGTGCTTTTTATGGGTGCTGTCACGTGCAGAAAAGTTGAGGGTGTGTGGTCCCGGACGGAGCATGCGCATCGGCAAGGGCGGCTGCACAGGCAAGGCAGCAGAAGCCGGACACTGTCGTTGACGCTCGGGATCAGACGCAGGGCTGAGGCCTGCAAACGTGGTCCTTGAGGGGCGTAGCCACCAACCAGCATTGTTGTCGAACGGAAGTCGAGGGCCGGGCAGAGGATCCCATGGATGAAGACTCAGGATATCCCTAACAGGCCGCGCAGACAAAGCCTCCCGGAAAGACGACAATGGAGCGGCCATTGCGCTGTTAAAGTGGTAAGCTCTGGTAGCAGTCGTTGTCCTAGAAACTCTTATGACGGCACCACAGTGGCAGCAGGCCACGACGAGTAGCTGTGCAAAGAATAAGAATGTGCGGTGAGTTGGTGTCATAGCGACCGTGCCACCGAGCCCACTCACTGCAAGATATGCAGATATGCTCACTGCAACTATATGCATAGATTCTTTTGTGTTGTGTGCATTGCTCGTTCTTTAGCGTAGTTGCAGAGTAACGACACTTCTGTCTTCGGCCTTTGGATGCCTACCTATAGGTTTGTGAAATATATTGAATATTCTTCACTGTTCTTTTTTTCATTTTTGCAGTCGTTTAGCAGACGTTTATTTATGTTCGCTGCGTCTGTTTATTATTTGATCACGAGTAACAATTTCTGTATTTTTAATTTATATTGTGATATAGCAAGCATTTGAGCATACATAGACAAAGTATTAATTGTGCAAATAAAATCAGTTTATCGGCATGTGACACTGTCGAGTGTTTCGTTGTGTCCTGCTGTATTCACGCTGCTGAAGAACTGGCGCGATTCTACGATGTAGTAAAACTATGTGCACCCACATAATGTAGATTATTTATGTACTCCGATAAATTTGTGTAGATAATTTTTCATTAGATCTATAGCTATATTATGGTATTTGCCTACGAGTCCAACCGGCCTTGATAACCTTGTATGATCTACCAGTGCAATTAAAAAGATTGTCAAGATTACGACACGGATAAACTTATCACAAAGCCAATTGACTCAACCCCTAAATGACTAACAAAAAAAAAAGCATTAAACAGGTTAGTTGCAATTATCCCCGCTGACATGCAAGAAAAAAAAAAGAATTGGAAAAATGAGAAAATGATGCCTTCTTTTAATTTGCAAAGTGGGGCTCGAAAGGCGGGAACGAAGTCGCTATTATTGCTGCAGCGACGAAATAGTATTGAGCATCGTATCGATTAGCAGGTAAAAAAAAAAATTGAATGCTTCTAACTACACGCCTTTGTACTGCAGCAGCTGTGTGGAGGAGCATCCGTCCATGCAAAAGCCGCTTAAAGAATCCCCCACCCTCCGCAAATCAGTCACAGTGGATGTAATTTAACATCACCCCGAAAAGTGGCACAGGCGCTGTTACTATCACCCGCAAGACAGCATCGTGCCATAGCCGCGCTTTTCAACCAGCCGAATAGCTTCAGGTTAAGCTACCAACCACGCCACTTGTCGGCGACAACATAAAGTGCATCACTCTCCACCCTTCCGTGAGCCCACTGCCCCATTCTAGTGCACTGTACCACAATTACTACCTGGATATTATTTTTAAAATATGGGTAACACGGGAGTAGCTGGCAAATCATCAAAGAATTTGCGAACGAAAAGGAGGGCTTAGCACCCACAATAAAGATAAATCAAGGCGACGAAATTTATACCGATCCTGGAAAAGTGGCCACTGTATTTAGTGAGCATTTCTGCATATCTGCGGATAAGCAGCAATCAGCAAATCGGGCTTTTGATATACCATGGTGTGGTCATTCATTTTATTTACATTCGACCTCCGCAGATGAAGTCTTTCAGGTCATCGTATCATTGAAGACCACGAGTGATGGTTAAATAATATTGATCCTTTTAAAGTGAAACTAGTTTCAAGCATAATATCCCAATCTTTGGCCCATATTATCAACAAGCTGTTTTTTGCGGGTGTGTTTCCGAGCTGCCTTAAGGTTGGTAAAATAGTTCCCATCTTTAAAAAGGGTGATAATACTTCTGTCCAGAATTATAGGCCTATCTGTATCCTTCCTTTTTTTTTGGTAAAGCAATTCAAAGACACTTCCACATAATATTAATGCCTTATTTGAAAAATTTAACTTTTTGTCTCCACAAAAATTTGGATTTCGTCCAGCTTATTCGACTGAAATGGCACTAATTACCTTAACTGAGAAAATTAAAGAAGCTATTGACAGAGCACTACTCGTGAGATTCATTTTTGTTGATTTGACAAAGGCTTTTGACACAATAAATCATCGCATTGTACTTAAAAAACTGCAATCTTTCGGCATGCCTGGCCCTCCTCTAAGCTTTATTAAAAGCTATGTCACTAATTGGTCTCAAATGGTACACTTTAATGGTAATCTTTATTCACCCAAGTTCATTAATATAGGTGTGTCACAGGGATCAATTTTAGGCCCACTATTATTTGCATGTTTATTAATGACCTAGCTAACTACCATTCTTACTAGGACCAAGTGCATACTCTACACTGATGACAGAACCATCTTCAAATCATCTAAATCAATTTCTACGCTCCAGATTCACTTGAACACAGATTTATGGTGCCAAAGTAATCAGCTGCAGATCAATGCTACTAAAGCCTTCTTTATAGTGTTTCATTCTCTGCGAATTTCACTTGATATACCAACTTCTCTTCACATCGGCAATAACGTCATAAACATTTGTACTGAAGCAGGGTTTCTTAGCATCATCTTATGAAATTAACCAAAAATGCATAAACATGCCGCTTCACTCTGTAAAACTTGCACTTAGAATCAATGTTATCATCAAGACACTAACTTATTTTCTGCCTCATGTCACAGATTCTTTGTATTTTGCCTATATTCACAGTCATGTTTCGTATTGTGTGTCATCTTGGGCGAACGCCTAGTTCATGCACATAGAACAATTGCAGCGACTGCGGAATCAAGTGGTTAGACTTATGACTTTTAGCCCATTTCCATCATCCTTTAGCTTAACATGCTACCATTTTGCCACATACTGTCCATAGTAGCCTATAGGCTCATCACGAATGATATTGTCATTGCATGCATTGATCATCATTATTTAACTAATAGCAATATGACCCGGTTTTCCCATTGCAATAATCTCCTTTTGCCAGCCGTAAGAACAAACTACGGCAAGTTCACAACCTTGTTTTCAAGCATAGAATTTTGGAATTCATTGCCCTTCAAATTAAAATCATCGCACAACATTCATATTTCCACCTTGCGTAACAAAAAACATTTTCTCAAGAAATTGATGGACTCATCTGATTTTTGTAATTAACTGTTAATAGCTTTTAACAGTTTTGTGTTAATTTTATATTAACATTTGCTTTTGTACAACTTATGCAACTGATTTAAAAGTAGTTGCATTTGTCATGTACAGTTCTTTAATCTTGCTTTGTTCTAGTTTTATCACCTGCTATTGAATATTTTCAGGTCTAATTTTATCAGTAGTATTACTATCATGTAATATTTGTATTGTTACTGTCAATTAGGCTCGTTAGGCATTGCTCCCAAATTTGAACTTTTTACTGTACATTTTTTTTGTAATTACCCCATTCATGTCATCATAGGAGGTCCCCCTGTCAGTTTCTCTGAACCTTTGGGACTTCCTCTTGTACTATGCCAATGCTGTAACCGAACCGAAATTAGTAATAAACTTGACCTTGACAATCTTAGCAGTTATAATGCACTCTTCGTAATCGATAACATAGATAGAGATTACTTACTTGACAAAACCTCTAACATAATAATGCCCACAAGATGTTTCTAAGTAAAACAGCACATTGAAGTGTCTAAACCATTTAACCGATTAACTGTCGAACAAGTTTTTCATGCTCACAAGGAAACTTTATAAACTATGATTGATGGCAGATGCCTGAAAGGTGCTTTCTTTAAATTAAAAGTAAAAAATCAAGTATGCTTTACTTCACAAAGCTTCACAAACAGCCACCATGAAAGCATCACTCTTAAGAGTCAATATATGGCATCATGCTGGCCACACTACTGCATTTAAAAAACTGCTGAGATGTAGATATGCATCATTCCACTTGTCCTGGCATCATAAAGAATGAGTGTGCTAAATAAACCGAACAGAAAATATACCATATATTTCTGATCGAAACTTTCATCACTGATGCCACCTTCTTAGCATCAGTGCTCTCAATTTACATGGCTGACAAATTTCTGCCCTTGCTTGTGGAGATCTTAAAATTTGGAACAGTGTTACAAGTTCTTGCTATGTGCATGCCGATCATGCAGATTACTGCTGTAGTTATGGTACCCATGACGCTTTGTAGTACCCTGGTTTTTTAAAAAAAGTCTAAACAATGCAGCATCCCAGCTGTTGACATGTAACGAAGTGCAGGGGGCATGAGCAAACCTGAGTTCTTTCACGAGACATTCTAGACCACTAGCTGAAACCTTGACCCTCTGCAAGAAATTTGTATAATAAATTTGTTCAGACCTTTTACCTAGGTTTATCTTGGAGAAAAAAAAGACCCTATAAGTACCATGTTATCTATATCATGCAAATTAAAACCTGATGAAAAAAAGAATAAAAAAACAAGGACAAAATTCACATCAAAGAAATTCTAACATTATGAAGATAGTGGAAATTATAGGCCTCAAAGTATCTATAAAGAAAATAGAAAAGCCATTGTGAAGAATTTTCATTATTCCATCTAAACCTTAAATTCATACACGGTTTTGTAAATTATACCTGCCAGTCTTCCATGACACCACGAAAGGTCACATACACATCAAAGCCACCTGCACGTTTGTTCAGGAAGCTTTTGCAGTAATTTTTTATTTGAAAAAAAAAAAAGAACCTTAGGAAGTAAACTTAGGAAGATTTTAATAGAGGGATAAACTGTTAATTGCTTGATTGAAATTAAAAACCTTGAGCCTGTTTAGGAGAGTTTATTATAAAAGATAACACATTCAATTTTTGTACACTGATCGATTGATATGTGGGATTTACCATCCCAAAACTACCATATGATGATGAGAGACGCTGTGGTAAAGGACTCCAGAAATTTCAATCACCTGGGATTCTTTAATGTGCACCCAAATCTGAGCACACGGGCCTACAGCATTTCCGCCTCCATGGAAAATGCAGTCACCACAGCCGGAATTCGATCCTGAGACCTGTGGGTCAGCAGCCGAGTACCTTAGGCACTAGACCTCTGCGGCGAGGCAAAAAAGATTTTTGGACATGAAATTTGTGACATCTCCAAATTAATACTTACTTTTGCTACATATCTCGAAGATATCTTGCTTACATTCAAATGAAGTGGAAAATTTACATCAAACATGTGCAGACAAAACATTTTATTTCTGAAAAAATACTTTGGTAACTCATTTCTTTTTGCATATGAAGTGCCAATATAGTAAAAGTGCCATTGTTTAGAATAGAGTATGGAAAGCGTTACATTTGCTATAACCATTTATGTGACAATATGAAAGACAACAGGTCAGCTCACACACTGACCTGTTGAGTGTTAGCGCTATGTTTAGTAAATATTGTGCATGCCTAGAATGCAAACTATATAAACCAAAATCCTGACTCTGATGAAGAATCACAGTTACTGTGAGTGGCATATGTCACAAACGGTATATAACAAATAGGACTGAGTTTGCATGGATGAGAATTGCAGGAAGTCTTATCTGAATCAAATGTTTATAATTCTGACAGATGACGACACTCTAGGTTTTTTTTTTATGTCGTTAACTTGCCATAATCAGGGCACAGCTTGGTAATGCAGGACAAAATAACCTACATATTTGGAATGAATTTCCTTTTTCTTTTGGTCTCTGAAAGAAGTGAGACGCTGCATTTTTGTGCTTCGTCTTGTTGATAATTTGTTCTCGCATCGCAATCTGGTAGCCTCGGATGTGATCATTATCAGCTAATAGATGGTGGATAAAGCTACCACTAGAATGTTGATCCTGGGATCGGAATTTGAAACTAAACAAAACAATAAAAATGTTTTCTCAAGTCAGGAAGATTTACCGGGTAATCCCTGCCGCTTTCCGCTACAGTTTAGTGCAACCAACTGAGAATGACTAGTTATAGTACAGAAAGTTGCAGCGTTTTAAAGCTTTTGATATTACACTTCAGTTAAATATATGCGGGCGCTACTAAACTTGAAAAAAAGAAAGGTGAATCTCTAGAAAGTTCCCTCTGAGAGAAACATTATCGCTTTGTCTTGTAAAATGCAAGCAAACTTATAGTTTGCATTGTCGATAACAGAATGGATTTGTATTACACATTTTTTGTCAGTTTTTTTTTTTCATTTACTGTAAAACGATAGCAGTAGATATGTGGTCGTCCCAAAACCACCACATGATTAAGAGAGACACCGTAGTGAAGGACTCCAGAAATTAGGACCACTTGGGGTTTTTAAACGTGCACCCAAATCTGAACACACGGGCCCACAGCATTTTCGCCTCCACCAAAAATGCAGCCGCTGCAGCCGGGATTCGATCCCGCGAACATGCGGTAAAAGTTACTCATCTTGGGGTGGGAACTTTATAGGTGGGTTGGGAGTCCAAGTACTGAGGCAAGGCACAGTGGTGGTGGTTTTCTAGATGAGAATTCATGGGCGTCTTGCTAGGTGTAGACGCCAGAGCTACGCAATTAGATAAGGTGTTCCTTCATAACACGCTTGGAAAACACGTGTTCGAAGTGATGGACATTTATCGAAGGCCGCGACTCGCACATGACTTTCACCTTGCTAACCTTGCTTCGCAAAGTGGATGACTTGCAGAACTAGCGCAAATAAAACTTGACGAGCATGGTGTTCGCAATAAAATCGTACAAAATGATATTTCCGTTTGGGAAGTTTCAGGCTAGCCCATTTTGGAACAGGCGCGTTGCGTGTACAAAACATACATGTGTCACGTGTGCGATTTGCCGCGAGGATAATTTTATAATAATAGTACAACGCACAATGCATCCTAAAGTTGACTAAAAAACAAAAATTTCTTATTTTTGTGCTCACTTTTCAAAATTTTAAAAATAAATTTAAACAAATATTTGTGTAGCAAGTAGTTTAGGCCACATTGTACGTAAATGTTAACCAAATTTAGGCAACATTGTAAACATTGAATTTTTGTGCAAGATTATGCACGAACTGTAAACTTATTTATATTTAAAGTAATTAAAAATTATAAAAGTGTTACTACTTTTCAATCTTCGGTTGCATATTTTTGTGAATTTAAAAGTCTGTCAACCAAGAGACATAAAAGTCTGCAAACATTGCTATAAACGCGTTTCGTAGTATTATTGCATGCTTATTGTTTGCAGTTGCCGTACCTTTAAATGTTTTTGTCAGAAAAATGTTTTTTTTACTTCACCTGATCGTACTGATGGTGGTTTTGTTTCTGTGGTTTAAAAAGCGTAGCTGCGAAACTCGGCAAGAGCATGCTCGCGTTTCTTGGAATTGGAGGACGTCTGACGAACTAGTTAGGAATTTTGACGACGCTGCTAAGTGTTTAATTGTTTTACACGCGACTAAAACATTATTCAGACTTCTTGCTTGCAGCAAAAAGTATTATTGCGACACGCAGCGCCATTCCCAAGCAGACGACCAAAAGTCACTGCATGTTTGTGTCTACTATGGCAGTGATGCGAGTTCTGAATTGGTTACCAGCATGTGCCAGGTGTGCTTTTCTGACAATCACCACCCGCTTACTTTCAAAGTGAGGTTGATGCATTGTTTATGCAAAAACATTGAAGAGTGCTGGGCTTCTTTCTCCTTCAGCGGTGAAAGCGAAACCAGTTGGGTTTCACCAGTGGCGGCTTTTTGGAATTCTCAAAGTGCCATTGCGTTGTTCGCAGGAGTGACTTCGATCCTCCTGCGTGAACCGACAGACTCCCTGCTCTAAATAAATAAATAAATAAGTAAATAAATAAATAAATAAATAAATAAATAAATAAATAAATAAATAAATAAATAAATAAATAAACACTGCCGTTAATAATGCCGTAGCCAGCGAGTAAAAATATCGCAGAACCTTCAATTATTGTCAGTATTTTTAGACACGTTCCTTGAAGCACCCTGAGGATATAAAAGTTTTGCGAAGAACAGAAAGGCGGATAATTTGTTTTACTCATTGAAGGCAGCTTAGAGCACACTGAGCAGCCAGCAAGGGAGGTGCCGAGAGATGTCATAAGCAATATCAATGCAAGTGGCATAGTTGACATACAAGGTGGTTGAGCCCGAGGTACATTATTCCTATGAGAATGGAACGTGAATTGCCACCATGTTTGTTCATGGATTGTGGTTGGCAAAGGTCATTAGAAAGTTTTCCAACTCGAAGAGGTCCATGTGTGCGGATAATTGTACGGCATAAATGAACTTTCAGCCAGATTTCGTGATCGTGATGTTGTAGGTATCGACAGCGGCTTGGTGATCCAAGTGCACGCTGACAACGCAAAGGAAGAGCCAGAGTCTGGTTAAAGGCAGCGTTTACTGCAAGACCATCCACTCGGGCCGCGCCCAACAAACTCTCCTCTGTTCCCTCCCTGAGCCACGCGACCCCACGCAGCTGAAAAAAAAAATAATGAAAACAGTGGATATGCTCCCCCCTTCCTTGCTCTCAAGAAGGAGAAAAGGAATTCGCGGGACGCTCTACTTCGGCCGCACCGTGCACCCACGTTGACCATTAGCGTCAACGGATGACATTTTCCGCTTCTGCTCCTCGGTCGCGTCACCCATGACCCGACCATGCCGCTTGCCTGGCCGTCTTGAAATCGGCTGAGGTGGTTTTGTTCCCCGGCAGAAATTCTCAAAGCAATAAATCCGGGAAAGCTGACTCCGCCTTCTAGCCGCCTCTCCTCCCGACGACCCGGGCCCCTGTGGCACCCGCTCCACGGATACACGTCCGATGCGACCTTACTGCTCCAAAACGAATTCTAAGAAGCCAACACGCTTTGAGAATGTCTCGTTCTTCTTTGCAAGCCCTTTGTTCACTGCGGGCTCAATAAACTTATTCGAGCAAAGACAAGCGCACGGTGAGCTTTGCGCACGTGCGCCTGAGCGCTCCACCCAAACCTAAGAAAAAAACAACAACGTGTGGACGACGCATGTCCTCTTCGCGCATTCGGTCGCACGGCAGGGAAGACGTTTCGTATTTTATGCGTGTGATGGACAGGGATTGGGGAAGGGGGTACGATCTGTGGCATATTAAGTCTATAGCCCGTACTTTTTCTTTTCTTTTGTCATATTAAAAGCACCATACTCTACATTTCACTGGCCTTTTGGACATGCATGTCGTTTCCTCTTTCGACTGCTCAAAAGTTGATGCTTTGCAGCCGCACTGAATAGCAACGCACTTTGATCATATTACGAGCAATCCTAACAATGATACAACTGAATAGTCGAGGGCAAGATATGATACGGGATTTATTGAAATGGGATTGAAAACTGAAACGGGATTCATCTGAGCTAGTATAGTATACCTGAGCAGGAGCTTTATGGACGCTGGAAGCGGGCGGCGACAACCGGCCCGAGGGCAGGTCAGCACGCAGCTCGCGCTTGGCTCTTCAGGCTGAGGGGGTGGCCCACTACGGCGTGTTGTTCTTCCTCATTGCACCGTGAACAATAGCAGATCAGCGCTGTTTCTTCAGCAGTGAATTGATGGAAGTGACTATAACTGAACAGTTTTAGAACGATATCCAAATGCCTTTCTAGCAAAGCGATGGTTGTGAATGCTGCACAATTAGATATTTTATTCCTGATCACGCATATTCCTGTTCTGGAAAACATACCACGGCGTATATAGTTTGACGAAAGGTGTGCGAGAACTCAAGAGTCTAGATATTCCTTAATAATAATAATAATAATAATAATAATAATAATAATAATAATAATAATAATAATAATAATAATAATAATAATAATAATAATAATAATAATAATAATGTAACGGGGTTTATTTGCAGAGCAGAACGCAGAAGGCGAAGCAGTCAGCAGCGTCCGGCCAAGCGCAGCAAGCACGAGCTTAAGCTGATGGCGATGCCCCTGAGGCGCCGAGAAATGCTGCCGAGGCCCCTCTTCTTCACTACAATCGCCCTCCGCAGAAAAAGGCGCCATCCTGGCGGATTAGGGAGAAGAAACGACTAATTGGTCATAATAAGGCTTGAGGCGAGAGACGTGGACAGTGTCACGGCCGCGGTAGCGTAGGTCTGTGGATGGGATGATGGGCTCCACGATATAGTTGACGAGTGACGTTTGCTCTACAACGCGGTGTGGCCCGATGTATTTAGGAAGAAGTTTTGCGGAGCGGCCAGGTGCAGTAGCAGGTGCCCGAAGCCATACTAAAGAACCAGGTGGAAAGTTTGGAGCCGAACGGTCTCCAGTCAGGCGGGATTGCTGCTGCCACTGGTCCTCGGTAGAAAAAGAGCGGGCAAGCTGGCGGCATTCTTCAGCATGTCGAGCAGCTTCGGACAGAGTTGTACTTTCGGACTCATAAGGTTTATATGGGAAAATAGTGTCTACTGTATTTGAAGGTTCTCGTCCGTACAGAAGAAAGTATGGCGAAAACCCAGTAGTAGCTTGTACGGCAGTATTGTACGCATAGGTGACGAACGGGAGAACTTGGTCCCAATTTGAATGATCAGAGGCGACGTACATCGACAGCATATTGCCAAGAGTACGGTTGAAGCGCTCCGTCATGCCATTCGTTTGAGGATGGTACGCTGTACTTGTGCGGTGCAAGATTGGGCATTCGTTCAGTAATGCCATCAAGGCGTCAGAAAGGAAGGCACGGCCTCTGTCACTTAAGAGCTCGCGAGGGGCACCATGACGCAGAATGAAACGTTGCAACAGAAACGTTCCAACGTCACGGGCTGTGGCAGTCGGCAGCGCAGCTGTTTCGGCATAGCGTGTCAGATGGTCTATCACAACAATAATCCAACGATTACCAGCTAGAGTTGATGGTAGTGGTCCGTAAATGTCAATGCCGACGCGACTAGGACAAGAAAGAGGTTGTGACGGGTAGACTTGCCCGGGAGGTAGCTTTTGTCGTTGGCACTGAGCACACAAGCGAATGAATTTCCGCACGTAGTTATACATGCCACGCCAATAAAATCTTAGTCGAAGCCTAGCGTATGTCTTGAAGAGGCCTGCGTGGGCGCACTGTGGGTCTGCGTGAAAAGCTTCGCAGATAGCAGCTCGAAGATGGCGGGGTATCACAAGGAGACACTTGCGACCGTCAGAAAGGTAGTTGCGTCGATAAAGAAGATCATCCCTTAGGCAAAAGTTGCTGGCCTGGCGGCGGAGAGCACGAGACGGTGAAGGAGTGAAAGGATCAGAAAGAATACTTATGAGGCCACTGATCCAGGGATCCTTTTGTTGTTCCACGGTCATGTTGCGCAAGGCGGATGACGCAAGTGCAGGCTCGAGGGAAGAGAGGCAAACACCTTCATCCGATATGGGTGATCGAGAAAGGGCGTCGGCGTCCGTGTGCTTACGACCGGATCTGTAAATAACGCGGATGTCGTATTCCTGAAGTTTGAGCGCCCAGCGAGCAAGTCGTCCGGAAGGGTCTTCAAGTGTGGATAGCCAACAAAGGGCGTGGTGGTCAGTGACGACGTCGAATGCGTGACCATACAGGTAGGGGCGAAATTTTCCAAGGGCCCAGATAATAGCTAAACACTCTTCCTTGGTCACGGAGTAGTTGGTCTCGGCTTTCGTCGAAGTCCGGCTTGCGTAGGCGACGACATATTCATCAAACCCTGCCTTTCGTTGCGCGAGCACAGCGCCAAGTCCAACACCGCTGGCATCAGTATGAACCTCCGTGGGAGCGGCAGGATCGTAGTGGCGGAGGATGGGTGGTGAAGTTAGCAGGCGGCGTAATTTGGTGAACGCATCGTCGCATGCTGGTGACCAGGTGGAAAGGTCCTTGTCGCCGCTAAGAAGGTCCGTAAGGGGCGCACATACGGAAGCAAAGTTTCTAATAAAGCGTCGGAAGTATGACGACAAGCCGACAAAACTTCTAAGTTCCTTTAAGTTCTTTGGCTTCGGAAAATCGGCGACTGCTCGAAGCTTGGCGGGGTCGGGCAGTATGCCGTCCCGCGATACGACGTGGCCAAGAATGGTGAACTGCCGGGCACCAAAACGACACTTCTTGAGGTTGAGTTGAAGGCCGGCGTCGGTGAGGCGTGTGAGGACGTGCTCGAGACGATTTAAATGGGTGCCGAAATCGGTGGAAAAGACAACTACGTGATCGAGGTAGCATAAACATGTGTTCCACTTGAGGCCTCGTAAAATAATGTCCATCATTCTTTCAAAAGTGGCTGGAGCGTTACAAAGGCCGAAGGGTGCAACGGTAAATTCGTATAATCCATCAGGTATGACAAATGCTGTTTTCGGTCGGTCAGATGCTTCCATAGGTACTTGCCAGTATCCAGACCATAAATCCAGCAAAGAGAAGTATTCTGCTCCCTGCAAACAGTCAAGAGCGTCGTCTATTCGCGGTAACGGGTAAACGTCCTTACGGGTGAACTTGTTTAAGCATCGATAGTCCACACAGAACCGAATGGAGCCGTCCTTCTTCTTAACAAGAACGACCGATGACGCCCAGGGACTGTTAGAAGGCTGTACAATACCCCGCTGGAGCATGTCAGCAACCTGGTCGTCAATAACACGGCGCTCCGACGCTGAGACTCGGTAGGGGCGCTGCCGTAGAGGCGTATGGCTTCCTGTGTCAATCTTGTGAGATATGTTCGATGTGCGACTGAGGCCAGAAGCGTGGCTGTCAAAATAAGTACGAAACTTTTGCAGCAGGTTCACCAACTGGCTTCGTTCTGAAGAAGACGTTGCGACATCGATGGAGCAGTGGAAAGCGTCAAGGAGTGACTGGTCAACAACAGAGTCAGAAATGAGTGCGCTGAGGTCCGTAGAAGGTAAACTAGACGGAGCGTCAAAAATGTGACGGGCGTCGATCGGATGCACGTTATCGAGACATTCACCATAGAATAAAGGTAAAGGCCCTTCTAGCGTCTTGTACACGAGCGTCTTCGGGACGCCATGGTGGAGAGTAAGGAGAGCAACGGGCAGTAGAGAACATTTGCGTTGAATGAACAGGGCAGAGGGCGTAAATAGAACATCACCGTCGGAAATAGCGTAACACGACACAGTCACCAGAAGAGAAGAGCGCAGGGGTACGGTTGTGTCGTCGGAAACAGACAGTTTATAATACGGCAGGGAGGCTTCGACGGCGTTAACATCAGGAAGTGCAGATAGCTCAAGTTCAGCGCGACAGCAGTCAAAGACGGCATTATTATTCGCAAGGAAGTCCCAGCCGAGTATGATGTCATGGGAACACGAGGGCAGCACTACGAATTCGACGATATACACAATCCCTTCGATGACGACTCGTGTGGTACAGGCTGCGAGAGGTGTTACACTTTGTGCGTTAGCCGTTCTAAGAGAGGGGCCTGATAATGGCGTCAAAACTTTGCGGAGTTTGCGGCACAGGTTGATGGAAAGGACGGATAGAGCGGCTCCGGTGTCGACAAGCGCCATGACGACGATACCACCGACTGAAACTTCAATGACGTTAGCTGGACAGGGGCGAGGACTTGTGCATGGCGACGGGGACGCAGTTCGTGCCTCGGGAACTGCGGCCGTTAGTTTTCCTGGTCGGTGGATCCGGAACGGCGACGCATAGGGGAAAGCGAACGTCGACGTGGAGATGGGGAGCGGCGGGTGGGACCGTGTGGACGATCAGAAGGAAAGGAAGAGGAAGGAGGGCTTGAAGGCGTAGAAGAAAACTGAGGGTCGAAAGAGGGCATTCGTCGAATGTTCTGAGCAGCCTGGCGACGACGGCAATAACGTGCCACCTGGCCAACACCGCCACAAGCAAAACATATCGGACGGTTGTCGTGGGTCCGCCATTGGTCGGAGTAGACTCCGACTTGCGGCTGGGGGGCAGAAAACTGCGACCGAGGTGGTATCGGCATAGGCGGCGGTGAATAGGTCGGCGGCGAAAAGGGCGGCGACGAATACATAGGCGCTGGCTGGAACGCAGGCTGTCGAGATCGAGCAACGGCCTCGGCGTACGTAAGAGGGGCGGCGACTGGTGGCGGTTCACGGGTGGGAGGAAGAACTTGTGTGACCTGGTCTTGAATGAAGTCGCGGAGTGTAGACGGCAATCTGCGTGGTTGATCGGGTACGCAGGACATCAAACGGAGCTGACGAGCGACCTCAGCGCGGATGAACTCTTGGATCTTGGAGAGAAGAGGGCTTGGTCTTCTCCTATGCCAAGGGTGGACAGGCTGGACAAAGAGTCGTCGAGCGCCGAGGGACGTCGGGTGGAAAGACGTTGCCTGCGTAACTCGTCAAAACTCTGGCATAACTCGGTCAGTTCTAGGACAGTGCGAGGACTCTTAGAAAGCAACATTTGGAAAGCGTCGTCCTCAATGCCCTTCATGATGTGTTTGATCTTAAGCTCTTCGGACATCGACTCGTTGACTCGCTTGCAAAGGTCCAGAACGTCCTCAATATAGCTTGTGAAATTCTCACCAAGCTGCTGGGACCGAGTATGCAAGCGTTGTTCGGCACGGCGTTTGCGTACCTCCGGCCGTCCGAAAATTTGTGTGAGGCTCGTTTTGAAGACTGACCATGTAGGGAGTTCTGCTTCGTGGTTTATAAACCACAGCTTGGCCACGTCCGACAGGTAAAAGGAGACGTAGGCCAACTTGGCGGCGTCATCCCATTTGTTGTGAGTACTCACTCGTTCGTACATTGAAATCCAGTCGTCAACGTCCTTGTCTTCTGTGCCTGAGAAAACAGGGGGATCTCGCAGACGCAGAGAACCGACGCAGAGAACAGTAGGCGGTGCCTGTGGAGGAGTTGGAGCGGCGCTTGCGTCGGTAGGCATAATGGATGGTAAAATGCAATTTCGAAGCTCCAGGGTGATCGAAACCCAGCAGACTCCACCACTTGTAACGGGGTTTATTTGCAGAGCAGAACGCAGAAGGCGAAGCAGTCAGCAGCGTCCGGCCAAGCGCAGCAAGCACGAGCTTAAGCTGATGGCGATGCCCCTGAGGCGCCGAGAAATGTCGCTGAGGCCCCTCTTCTTCACTACAACAACAACAACAACAACAACAACAACAACAACAACAACAACAACAACAACAACAACAACAACAACAACAACAACAACAACAACAACAACAATAATAATAATACTAATAATAATAATAATAATAACAACAAAAATAGAAGAAGAACAAGAAAAAAGAAAGAAAGAAATAAATAAAGAAGTAATCCTCTGGGCCTGACGTATTTTGCGCACAGGTAACAATTTCGAGGCATCAAACGCAGAATATTGAGTAACATAAAAGATAAATTGCGCTTGAAGTACTAGTCAACTATGACCCGATGTTATTTCTGCAGGCTTTATTTTTGATACAGAGGTTCACTAAGTGAAATCACTATGTTAGTTAATTGTTAATCTTCAGGTTTAATTCACGAGAAGTGGCACGTAAGCTAAACCTATGAGCACACGCACATCCATGTACGTTATTTCTGCGCAGCCGAGCACCAGCAGCCGACTCTTGTTCCGGCCACGTTGCACGCAATGCTTACGGTTCTCTTTATTAAAAAAATCACCCTCGTTGAGTGGGAGGTGCCTCGGATCTCGTACGAGAATGCGCGGCTGACGCATTCACGGTGTAAGAGAACGCGTACCGCTAACGTATCATGCATTACTGCAACATTATCGGCTCGAATGCTGGTCATACCCTCCGCCACATCCAAAACTCTCAAGAGATGAAGGCACTGACTACAGGTCCTTTCGAAGCAACACCTTCACCCACGGCGTACTATTGCACCATATGGGGCCAACGTTGCACAGCTACATCTGTCCTCACTGCAATGTGGCAGATACTCTGGCGCAGCTCCTACTGCAGTGCAAAGTAAGCGTCCCAAGGCTACATGCAGCAGCACCAGATGCGGACCAAGACCTCCTCAGTGAAGCGTGGCAGCCGGACCTGGTCGAGCAGCGTCAACCCGTCGCTCGAGCCCGGCGGGCTGTCCAAGCCAGAGGCTTCCTGGAATAAGGGACCCTCCCAACTTCACTCACAAGCTTAACTCAATAAATGTTTTCTCTCTCTCTCTCTCACTCACTCTCATTTTCCGTCAAAGATCACATGAATTCGAGAAAGCTCGTGCGTTTTGTTTGCCTCCCTCAACCGCTCGGAGCATCGTCTGCTTACCGCGGCTATATATACGCGCACTGCGCGTGTTCCCGCTTTCCTAGCATCACGTGACCTCTACGTAGCGACGATGTGGACTTTTGTACCGCGATTATTTGAATTGTTAGACTGCTGCGTCGATGACGTTTAACCAATGGTTATCTGCGTCAATTTTATTGGCCAAACGAGCCACCAAATTTCTATCGCGAAAACCGGCGACCACCTAGGCAAGACGATGTTGTATAGACAACGGGAGGTGACTTTGGTACATCACAGAATGGAGGAAAAGTGGTACATTTGTTAGGATATAATTGTTCTGTATTCATGCAAAATACACGTATACAGACAGCTTGGTAATATCTAAACGCAGGTCTGCCGAGTGCGGCGGAAGGAGTTACTCCACCGCCTCTCATTCTAGTAAAGGCGGAGGGGGTAGTGGACTCTACTTTTTATACATGTGACTTCCTTTGAGCAGCGGCTGCGAATTAACATTCGAAAGGTGCATACGCCTTAGCACGCAATGGTCAATTGTCGAGATAAGTATAAGACAACGAACGCAATGGGCGCGCGCGATAACGTAGCCACGAGTGAAACGTGGCGAAAACGGGATGTGAAGTGAATGTATTCAACCCGCCGTTCAGGCAGACTGGAAACAGAAATTTACCGGTGAAACCGACGCGCGCTTCATATATCGTTAACTGCAGCAAGCATATCAGTTTCAACGCTTGGTGGCACAGACCTCAGTCCAAGCGAGCCGAGGCCGCGCGTCGGAGCGTCCGAGTTGCCGAAGGCTGTACCGAAGGTGCCGAAGGTTCTACCGAGTGAGCATGGTTCGTGCGTCATTTGTGCGTGATAAACGCGTGGAACGTTTTGAATTGCTTGCCATTCTGGGCGTGACTTTCCAATTTTTTGCTGTCGCGTTCATTGCTTCGTCTTTGCGTCAAAGCTGTGACTTTTTTGTATTTTCACGACATTAGCTCGATGAAATTATTTGAAACTTCGTATGCTATGTCAACAACACCCACAAATGGCAATGTGCCTCATACATTCATGCATTTATTGATACTGCTAGCCCTCAAGAGGGCCGTTATAGGTGGAGAGTACAAGTGTGTTTCAGGCAAAAATTTGCTACGAAAATCTAAGGTCTCCTTGCAGGGTTGATTATGAACAGCAGCAAAAATATATACAAAAGAATGACAAAAAGGCGCACTAAAGAGCACAAATAAAAAGCAGAATAAAGTGCATCGTGTTTTAAAGCAAAGAAAGAAGCGTAGACAGCTGGAGCGTAGCCAGAAATTTTAATGGGGGGAGGGGGGTTCAGACCGACCTGCCAGGGGGGGAGGGGGCAAAGGCATCAGTTTTCCTTTTTGACGTAATTATCAGTGGTAGTTTAAGTAGATTGTGTACACGTACGTCAAAGTCGTGAGGACCCCCCCCCCCCCCCCCCAATATCTGGGCTATGTGTGTTTACTTGTAGACGCACGAGAAATCTGAGCCGACGGCGCGCGGGCCCGGCCCACCCGACGAAAGACTTACAGGGGCGCGAGTCGGGGAGGAAAATTCGAAAATAAAGCCACTCTCAGACTGAACGTCATACGTGTCGGTTGTACGTTTATAGGCCTCCACGGACTCTACATGGTGGCAGCGTACACTTTATAGGCAACAAGGCCGAAGACATCCTTGCCTCATTCAAACCTACAGAGGAAGAACGGCTACAATGATGTTCTATGGGCGTTCGAAAGCCACTTCGTAGTTCGACGGAATAACGAGTACGAAAGAGCGACATTCTTCAGAAGACAACAGCGGGAAGGAGAAGGTGTCGAAGAGTTCGTCACAGAGCTACACTGACTGGCGAAGTTGTGCAACTTTAAGGAATTGCATGACGACATGATACGAGACTGGATAGTAGTGGGCATCAGAGACCGCAAGCTGTCAGAAAGAGTGCAGCTGGACGCGGAGCTGACCCTCGAAAAGGCCACCACTATGGCTCGACAGTCTTAAGTCATTCAGGAACAAGCTGCTACGCTGCATGGCTGCAACGAAGGGAAGGTAGATAGAGTCAGTCAGGCTCGTACTCCAACTGTGCCTCCAGGAAAGTGAAAGGCACCTGCAATGCCAGCTAAAGAGCCTCCTGAAGCCAAAGCAACGCAGTGTACGTTCTTTGGTTACTCACAGCACACTACAGGGAAGTGCCCTGCCCGAAATGCGAAATGCAACAAGTGCTATCCAAAAGAACATTTTGCCCGTGTTTGTAAAGAAGGAGCATGAGTCCGCGAGAACATCGGTAATGACGGCGCATTGCTCGGAGTCATCTCATTCAGCTGCAACGACAAGTGGAGGGCTATTGTAGACATCAATGGGTCACCTGTCACCTTCAAAGTGGATACTGGAGTAGATGTAACCGTAATTCCTCTCCAAATGTACGAGAGAAATTTCAATAATCATCCTCTCCAGAAGTCAGACAAGTTCTTGAGAGGACCCAGCCAGCGGGAACTTCATGTCTCCGACATGATTACGGTAGTGATAATATACCGCGACTCATCGTCGAAAAGAAGTATCTACATCATGCATTGGCGCACGGATGGGGGGGGGGGGGTTAGAGGGTTGTAACCCCTCCCCAAGAGGCCGACCTAACCCCCCTCTTATATGCCCCAATGTCCTTATCTCCTACGTCACCTACGTCAGTGGTTCACCGAAGGGGGCGGGAATCGGGTTTTAATTCCTCCACCAGAGGTCAACCCCCTCTCCCGTAAGTGCAGCCTTGTTTTCAAATTGTTGTAGTTTCAATCTAAGAAATGGATTGAGGGCAAAATTGCGTGATTTATTCTATTAATTATGTCATATTCACATATCTACTCGTATACTGAAATAGCAGAAACCGCATGCTTTGTGGCTCGAGCTGCGTTCACTTCCAGTGAGGCAGATTTGTACCAAAAATGTGCTTTCAGGAGTCGTCAGTCTGACCGTTCTTATTTTATTCTTGGTGGAAGTCTAAGAGAGGCTGTCTACAATGACAATGCCCTGCGTGACTTGGCTTCGGTGCACAGTCCATGTCACTTCAAAATTTATTACATCTGGCAGCTCAACCAGCGGTGTATGCAATGCTACTTACATGTATGCTGCAAATGAGCAACATTTGCAACATACATTTGTAATACTTGTGTCCATGTGCTTCGAGTTGTCGATGAGATACACCCTCGCGCTGTCAAATGCAAGCTTCTTGGTTAGCTCAATTGGCAGAGAGACTGCCCCAGATAGGTGTTGGTCCTCGTTAGAACTACGTACTGAGGACGAATTTTTCGGCAACTAAGAGGCTTTATTTCTGAGAAATCCGCGTGAATTTCCTTGTAGCGTTGTGCTACAAACGGGTGGTTGTCTTCTTTCCCTTTCATACATGTATGTTCAGGACAAGAGTTCGCAGTATCGTTCACCTTTTATAACATTATCCAGCTCACACGAGCAAATCTACTGCACTGACTCTCATACATATAATACCCGGTTCACTTGGACGCTTCTATTGCAAGAAAATAAGATCTCAAGTGCCTAGATACCACTAAATTATCAGCCTCACAGGCTTGATTTAATGGCCCCAAAATGTGATGTGACGAAGCTGAAAAATAATAACATTACGCTCAAGTTGCTTTAAATGTGCCACTTTTTTCATATAAACAGTCATGCAGCTAATATTATAAACATAACAGGTAAGTTCATTCAATGGCCTTGCTCGCTATAGAAGTGAAACACGTGGTGCCCATTTCCAGTTTCGATGCCGGTGGAAGTTTCCTTACTTTTTCCCAAATACTTTACATTATAGTGAACATGAATTGTGTCTTTCATGTAGCTTGTTTTCCTTTGAATAGTCAACAAAAAGCAGACTACTTGCTGAAAAATATTCTTTTTGCATGATAAATGAGCTCCTCAAAACACGAAGTAAGAACGAAGGCACCTATTCGACAGGAAACGCGAGTCGCCGCTACAATGCTCTTTAGATTTAAAGTCTTTCCAATTAGCAACACTGTTGACGTGCAAACGGTGTATAATTCAAATTGGCAGGATGACATTCACTTAACTTTCGATCCTCTGAAACAAAAAAAAAAGGAAATAAATATTTCAGGCACCCTTGCCTTTCCAGGTACATTGTGCGACTATTCTTTTTCTTGCCTCATCACAATGTTGTTGATTGTTGTTGATTATACAAACTTTCTCAGGAACTCTGAGCCCATGTCTGCATGTCGTTGCGGCAAATATAACAACGAAACAAGCCAAAGAACATGCTTTTACTCCATTCCAACCGTAGCCGAATCTTCTCAAGGATCAGGTTCTTCTGAAGGACTGTCGTTTCACTGAAGATTCACGCCAGTCGTTTCACGCGACTCAAGATTTTTGAGAAATCTTGAGTCGCGTTTGTTCTCTCATCTAAATTTAAATCAATTCTCTTCCAAAAACACATTGACACAATCTTAGAAATGCAGCAACAATATTCCCCCTATCAGCACCACGACAGAAAAATACCACTCTCAGTTGTCCGAGGCGCCAGCGAAACCATCGCCCGTTTTAAGTGAACTCAGGTGACGTGCCATTCGCGGAAGGCTGAGTCGGGTAATAGTAATAACGCGAGTGGCCTGTCCATAGAAGTGTGGCAGCTTAGGCTAGTTGGTATGACATGCTGATAGTTGAACTGCTACCATAGTGCTTCATAAAGAAAGCAACAGAATACCAATCAAGAAGGGTGTAAGACAGGGGGACACAATCTCCGCAATGCTATTTACCGCGTGCTTACAGGAGGTTTTCAGAAGCCTAGAATGGGAACAGTTAGGGATAAGAGTTAATGAAGAGTACCTTAGTAACCTGCGCTTCGCCGATGACAGTGCATTGCTGAGTAACTCAGGGAAACGAATTGCAACTCATGGTTACGGAGTTAGACAAAAAGAGCAAAAAGGTAGGTCTTAAAATTAATCTGCAGAAAACGAAAGTAATGTACAACAACCCCGAAAAAGAGCAGCGCTTCGAGATAGGTAATAGCGCACTTCAAGTTGTAAATGACTATGTCTGCTTAGGGCAGGTAATAACCGCGGAGCCAAACCACGAGATTGAAGTAACTAGAAGAATAAGAATGGGGTGGAGCACATTTGGCAAGCACTCTCAAATTATGACAGGGAGATTGCCACTATCCCTTAAGAGGAAGGTATATAACAGCTGTATCTTGCCGGTACTTAGCTACGGAGCAGAAACCTGGAGACTTACAAAGAGGGTTCAGCTTAAGTTGAGGACGACGCAGCGAGCGATGGAAAGGAAAATGGCAGGTGTAATCTTAAGAGACAAGAAGAGAGCAGAGTGGATTAGGGAACAAACGGGGGTTAAGATTATCATAGCTGAAATCAAGAAGAGGAAATAGACATGGGCCGGGAATGTAGCGCGTAGACAGGATAACCGCTGGTCATTAAGTGTAACTGACTGGATTCCCAGAGAAGGCAAGCGGGTTAGGGGAAGACAGAAGGTTAGGTGGGCAGATGAGATTAAGAAGTTTGCGGGTATAAATTGGCAGCAGCAAGCACAGGACCGGGTTCACTGGCGGAACATGGAGAGGCCTTTGTCCTGCAGTAGACGTCGTCAGGCTGATAATGATGATGATGATAGTTGTAGCGCGAGAACAGAACGACGACGCAGAGACAAGAAGGACACGAAGGACACGAGCGCTCGTGTCCTTCGTGTCCTTCTGGCTTGTCTACTTTCGCTGGGGCCACACACACTCGCATTCCGCAATAAGAGGGATGAAGGCCGAGCTAGGGCCAGTTCTAAACCGCAAACGATGCTGCGCAGGTGACTTCAAAGTGAACCCACAAGTTCGAAGACCTGATTACGTACTCAGCTAGTGAACAAAAAGAAAAAATCAAGAAAAGTCTCGCTGACTTCTCACACTCCAAAGGCGTTGCCCGCAGCCAAGGTGGTTCGTGCACGCCTCCCCTCTGTGAACTCTAAAGAGGGACTGTATGCATTCCGATGCGTCGGGACAATGCCCACTCAGAGTTCTAATGATCAGAAGGTGCTTCGAAACACGTGCTTTCTGTCTTATTCGGGGCTTGCGCTGGCAAATGGTGTCTCCAGAAGGGTGGTCGTGCATTTTCTCCTAAATAGCGGGCGTACAATGAGCACTGGAGTGACGAGAAGAAAGACCGCCTTGCGCGTGGCTCTTTCGTCAAAGCGACCGTGAATCGCGGAGTTTAAGCACATACGTACGCTGTGGTTCCTGCATTTCTGAGCAAGCCTTATTGCGTGTGCGCCGCCAGCATGGTCGCCAGCCACCAACCAAACAACACACATGCAGGGACTCCAAGCAAGCACGACTGCCATGCAAAACCTACAGTTGCGAAGAAGGGAGCAGTAAGACGCCGTGGTATAATGAGGAAAAATGGCTTTGGGAACTTGCGAAAGGTATATTGGTGGAGTTCACCTTTTCTTGCTGTTTTTTTTTCAGAAGCTATGTGTCACGCTCTTTTCTTTTACCCCTTCT
This sequence comes from Rhipicephalus microplus, assembly GCF_043290135.1. Lineage (NCBI taxonomy): Eukaryota > Metazoa > Arthropoda > Arachnida > Ixodida > Ixodidae > Rhipicephalus > Rhipicephalus microplus. The sequence continues at coordinate 50,321,797 of NC_134710.1, read as the reverse complement.
TTCTTGCACGTGGTACATCGGACGAAAGACACAACTTGTGCTCTGCGTCTGCTGCGCGAAGGTGCATCGGTAGTCCGCTTCCGAACAGACCACAGGCGTCGCTGAAGTGCCAGTCGAACACGATTCTCACCGACCTCCCGAAAAAGATTCCGCATTGAGATTCAAGACACGCAGCGACAGCACCGGAATCCTCGGTTACAGCCAAAAAGGAAGCGATTACTCGGCACATACCGCCGTCAGATGCGGTCATCGATTAGTTATCACTGAGCATGCTTCAGTCGCCAAACTTGAGCACCCGAATGACATTGAGAATCGTTAAGCGTAGTTACAATGCAGTTGATCCGTAAGCTGAGAATTTTACTACACGTGCGCTGCGTTGGGCTGTACATATTCCTTATTATCAATAACACAAAGCTTATATTCAATATTTACGGTGCACTTTCATGCTTGCAGTCTGACGAAGCTCAAATGAAGTTAAATATAGAGGATATTTTGTTCGCATTATTGCAAAAATCCCCAGTTGCAGTTCTTTGACTGCTTAGGTTGCCGATGGGGCTTGCTTGTATTGCATTTACTGATTATTCAGGTAAAAAGAAAAAATACACAATAATTGGTACACAATAAAGGCACACTGTGCCAGGTGTCTCCGTGTGTCTTTTTTGCGTTTCTTTTTTTTTGCTCTACCATAGAAGTCATATTCTTTTTAAACAGCATTGTTTGACCGCCAGCCCACCGACACGTCACCACCAGAGTCATATAAACGGAGCTGAAAAGCTAGAAAAAATAAGTATTTGACAAACATCTCTGTTGAGAACTATATTAAGCCTTGTTTTATTCGACTTCTCGTTTATTTTGTACGTGCACTGCTTCATCGAACGGTTTGTTGGCTTTCTCAAGGTTTTTCGTGGTCTCCTGGTAAAAACACTTAGAGATTGTTGTCATCGTCATCTCATTGTATATAATAATAATAATAATAATAATAATAATAATAATAATAATAATAATAATAATAATAATAATAATAATAATAATAATAATAATAATAATAATAATAATAATAAATATTGCAGGTAATGTAACCTTTATAATTATTTAGTATATGGTGGTACTTTACTTTTATCTCAAGTTTCACCCCCCCCCCCCTATAGAGAAATTCTGGGTGCGCTAATGACATTGTGGACAATCTTCAGATGCCTATAGAAATACCATCGATAGTCAGTGTATCTATTCGTGTAGTGGTTGGCCTCCGATTTAGTGTATCGTTTATTTTTTCCCATACCTTGTTACTTAGGCGCATACAATCACACTGAGAGGTACGACATTGCTTCATCACGTCGTACACGGAGTTCAAACAGTCTTTCCCAATTAAGAAAGTGTATACGTGTTCGGCTATACCTTTGCGAACGTGTCCAACCGTGTCTTCTTCGGACATCCTCCCATTCAGGATCTTGCACAGCTTCAATATTTCTTCTATGTATGTCGTACATGTTTCTCCTGGAAGCTGTGCCCTCTGAGACAACGTCTGCTCCGCGCGTTTCTTCTTTGCATCCGAATCACCGAAACACTTCTGCACTTCTGCACAAAACGTTCCCAAGTCGTGAACATGTCCTCGTGGTTCTCCTACCACACGAGGGCGGTGTCAGCTAACGAGAATACAACACGATTGAGGAGCTGTTCGTTCGAATTCCAGCCATTGCTTCTGCTCACCCGCTTTTAGTTCTTGGGCCACATGTCAACGTCTTCTCCTGAGGTCCCGCCGAAATTTGGTGGCACTCTGTAGTACGGCACGGATCCCATCGGAGTTTGCCTCGAAGCGTTGGATTGCTGCTCTTGGGCCATTACGATCGGCCAAAGTGGGAGTCTTGCGAGGCGGCGGCTGCGACGAAGTCCTGGTAGTGAAGCTACCGTCCTTAGTTTCGTCCTACCCAGCACCTTTCACCAGTTTGTTACGTAAGGTAAGGTAACTTAAGGGGTTTTTTTAATGGGCACTGAGTCCACGATCGCAGTAGAAGTAACGTCGTCTTCTTTTTCTACCCGCGCTTCCCTGGTTTTTTCTGGTAGTGACACTTCGTATTAATATCATGATTACATTTTTGGACGAGTCATTTACATTCGTCGTCCATTCGCGTCATTAATACCAAATTTCGTATACGTGGAGCTAGCGAAACGGTTGCGAGCACGCTATGAGCGTGGCATGTAGTCATGGTCTTCATGACACGCATTTCATGATTATCATGCTTGCACCAGTGTCACAAACGAGCGTTCGAAAAAGAGCGCGCCACCGAATTCTGGCGACCAAGCGCCAGAGAGACGCCTCAAGGTCAACGCTAAGAAAACAAGCATCCGAAAACTCCCCGGGCGCGCCATCTCTCCCCCTCGGAAGCGTTGTTCCGCCGACACACCTCCTTACATCGGCCGCCGAGCAAGCCCTGGAAAAATCTGGAAGAAAAGAGGCGTGGTGATGTAGAGTTGCGTCACGAGTCCGGGACGGTCTTCGAAACGTCTTGCTCTTTCCCGAGCCTTAGATGTGCATCGCGCCGACAAAACGATTAGAATTTTCTCGAATCAAGGGGGAAAGGCATTTCAGCCCGGAGCGGAGAAAAGAAAGCAGGAGAGGAACGATGTTTGCGCCAGTGTGCGTAGCGCCAATCCGCCGTGTCGTGTCGGCGAGGGTTTTGTCTTCAGTGACAAAGTAGGAGAAGACAGTTTACGCATGTGTGCGTAGGCAGGAGATGAAAAAAGTTTTGCGCAAGTATGCGTAGAGTCATTCCACTGTGTCGGCAAAGGCTTCTGTCCTCGGTGACAAAGCAGGGGATGAAGAGAGTTTCCACCTGAGGGGTGAAAGCTAGTGTTACAAGTAGAAGAGTGTGTCTACCGCCAGCGAGCGAAGACGCGTGGCAGCAGCTGCGGGTGGGAAGCCAACGTGTTACCGGTGAAGAAGTTTGGTGCTTGGAGAGCGGCCAAATGGTGACGCGAGGTTTCCTGGAAGAGAAACTTCGGGAAAGCGGATCGACAACTGCACTAGACTTTGAGTGAGTGATTCTTTGAAGAGTATCATTCAGACTTGCTTCCAAGGACTTTGGACTGAATAAGTTTCCGAACTCGTTAGTCTTTAAGTGTCTTGGTTGTTCGATGCATGCGATTGCATTGTAGCGCGAATCGTTGTTTGTGTCCGTTGTTTCGAGTGTAGCTGATTGTACTGTGTAGTACGTTGATTTTGATTGGTGAAATATCGTACTCAACTATTGTCGAGTGTGCATATTTGTGTATCGTTTGATCTGCTATATTTGTGAATATAATTTTGTTTTGTTTATAAACTCTTGGCTCTGACCCGTTCTTTGGACCGCAGCCGGCGTCCGCTGGCGCGCCAAATAGGCCCACTTCTAAATTGTTGGCGCTTTCGTGCTGAAGTATGAGGGTGCGATACTTCGGCCCTTAGAGTTAGCCTGGCGATCGCCTCCCTAATTAACGGGACCTGTGACAACTAGTCATGTACCTTCGTCTTATATTCATGTCCCGTAATATTCATGTCCGTAATATGATATATCTGAAGCTGGCGAAATGACCGCGAGCGACCAATGCGCATGTTGTGTAGTCATGACTGACATGATATCCATGTGATGATTTCCACGTTAGGGTCTGTCGGCTGTCACTTATGTTCGCAATGCAGTCATGTCACACCACAACAGTTTTGTGAGAAAACAGTTCCAAGCCACACGAAGACACACGAAGCAAGAAGTGCGAAGAATAGTGAAATTATTGTACTACCCATTTTTCCCCAGCTCGCTGAAGCACTGTGCGTTATCGCTCCCATGAACCCTAACACCAGTGTTCCCCCTAGTGCATATTTAGAAAACTCTATGGTGGTGGAGAATCGCGCCCCTTCGGCCTTCACCGGGACGATTGTGTTTAGTTGCCAGGAACAAAAAATCACTTCGCTTGCTGGGCAGGCCCCATTTGCGAAAAAAATGCGCTTTTCAAACTCAGCAAAAAGACAAAAAAACCGGGATACTTGTTGGTTCACACTTATAAATGTACCTGTGATTACGTTTCATGCGTCTTTGTGTGTGAGCAGTGTGCTGCATGCTTTGATCTGCTTTACATTCTCAACATTACATTCTAAGTTGTTGCTATCGTATTTATTGCTACACCATTGTGGCAAAATTGTGACGTTTTTAATGAAGAATTTTTTTATACAAAATCAAGAGAACATATAAATTTGCAGTAGCTCACAAAATTTGGCCGGATCTCTCAACGAAACAATTTCATCCGGAAGGCTATTCCAAACTGCGATGGCGCGTGGCAGTGCAGAATTATTGAATGAATTATTGAATTATATGTTCTATTGATTTTGTATAAAGATGCTTTATTTTTTTCATTTTGTATTTTGCTGCATTTGCTTATAGTGTTTGTTCTTCTCCCTTCCATTGTACAATTTTCTTTGTTTTCTTCGATATATTTCTTTTTATGCTTTATGTATTGTGATTTTTCTGTAACCCCCCCCCTACTCCATGCTCTTCCGAGGCCTGTAGGGTAACATGAACAAAAAAAAAGAATTTTGGTCTGTCTGTCTGTACATTCGTTTGTTTCTTCGCCCTAACGACACCTCGAACGACATCAAACGGCCAACGCCATCCGCAGCGCACACCAATATTGCTCAAGGTATAGCGTTCATAGTTGAGCGATTGTCAATTAGAAAGCACATATCGCGCATATCTGAGGAACCAAAACACGTCTATGTTTCGTATGTCTGCCTTTATACTGGAAGAAGCACACACAAGTAATCTAAGGACTGTAGTGTTTATCGCGCTACGCTGAAAGTGCAACGTGATGCTCAAGAAGGTGTTTCCAACGCTTTGCTACGACGACACGGTGGTGGCACCTGCCCGTCGCTTTGCATTCTACACGTTATCACCTCCAAGATTGGCGCGCATGTTTCTCCGCGGTCGCACACGCCTTCGTTTTCAAAGATAACTGCCAGATGGCGCTCGGGTCTAACATGCCTAGATGCGCTTGTTCGCCTCCGCTACACGCTCGAGGAACTCTAACGCAGCGGCTTCAGAATACCATTCACCGATTTTCTTGCGCAAAACATCAAAGAAACGTTTTGTTCACTCTCTCCAGACGCAAGACTATCGTCTTTCGATTACATTTACAGTGTAACATGTAGATTCGGGCCATTTTTTTTTGCGTGCGTCTACACAAAGACCTTCTGGCTCTTCCTGAGTAAGTTAGAGCTTGCTCAGCCCTTCAAATTCCAACAAAGGTATTGCACAGAGCGAAAATCAAATTAGGCTGTGGGGCATACAGTGTAAAAGTGAGAAAAGACAAAAAGCAATAGAAAGGACAAGTGCTGAAAAAAAAATCGCCAGGCCTGCGCGGAAGGCGCAGCACAGTCACAACGTAAGCTAGAGGAACGCCCTTTCAGAGCCTTTTCTAAACGCTCATTGGGTAACTGCTGCAAGCCCACTTGCTTGATACCCACTACGGCAATAATAATAAAATTTTAGGGTAGTAGGCCGGCATTAACTATGCAATGTTTCGTCATTTTTCGGAGAAGCGTGGTATTAGCTAAACATTTGCAAGAAATTTTGTCCGAATGATTCATGCAGTGGCTGATGACGATATGGAATTATGCCTGAAGTGGCTAGCACCTTTGTTAATAATGGCTGAACAAAAACAAGCTTTTGTAATGGGTTGGAGCATTAAACGACCCGCTCGTTACACTATTCGCATAGTGTGATGACTTGTTGCTCTTTCGCTGTTTTAAAACGCTTTCCGACATCAAGCCTGCCTAAGGCAAGTTTGCCAGCAAGTCCCAAGCCCAGGGGTAGCTCTGTTCTACAATACCCATCTGGCACCCAGCTTACCCGTTTTCGAGCCCCACTGGACCATTGGTAGTCGGTTTTTTTTTCTAGTTTCGCTTGATGTGGTTACGGACACCGGCGTGGCACCGGACAACCGCGCGTGAACCGAGTTGTGATCTAATAACAGCTTTCACTGTTGCCCAAGCTGTTCATATGGAAAATACACTCGCTCACGCATTATCAGTTATTACTTGCGGGGTCGCTTGAGTGAGCTCATGGTTTTGCTTCTTTACTCCAACACATCAAAGCAATCTGGACGCTGAAAAAGTACCACCTTTTGCGAACGTTTCTGCAGAAAATACAGATGGTTGGTCGGTGGCGACACCTTGTCACTCAGTCAGCGGAAATTTTAAAAATCAGTAGATCTAGTGATACATCAGCCACTGGGGCCACAATCACAGGCTTGCACAGGGTTGCCTTGCAGGGGGGAGCGAAGGTTTGTCGTTGCGCCCCCTCCCACACTCCAAAGTCAATGTATGAAGCTGTCTTCGCACCACCCTGCCTTTATATGTTATCGTGCGGGGCTGACTTTGTTGCCCCCTCTCCCCCCGCCCCATGCGCACGCCTATGATGAGACTGACCACAGCGAAGGGAACAGCTGCTTACAGAAAACCTGGTATACTAAATGTTTGCCGTGCGTCATTGAAAGTTTTCATCATGTTTGGCACCCGCTTTCCACGCTTTCTTCTTTTCCTTCGATCCCGAAAAAAACGTGCATCGCTTTACCAGGCGCGGTATGCACTAACATTAGTGAGCGAGACAACGAGTACAGAGAAGGAGGCAGTGGTAAAAAACACACATTCTGGACGAAAAGAACACTCTTTCTGCGGCGAGAAATAATTCACAGTATCAAAGGCGAGCATCGTAACTGTTGTGCTGGGCAGTTTTTCTTTTATTTCGTTTTTCATGGAATGCGTTGCGACTCATAATCTGATGACATGTCCGTAAGTGATGATGACTTTAGCTGGTCGCGCTCTCCGGCTCCTCCGACCAGCGTGGCGATTGCGAGGGTTTCACTTGCACCTGCTTCTTGGTGTGCTGCAACAGGTTTTGTTTTCTGGCATCGTTTGCGAGCCTCAACTAGTTCAAGTCTGGCTTTCAGCTCTTCTACCTTGCTTTTGTTCAGTGCTGCTTGCAGGCTGTGGTTTATCACCTTGTGGAGCAGCTTTTCGAGCAGGTAGCGGCCCTGGGTGTCCACCAAGCCTTCTAGAACAGCGTCCAGTTGCGGGCAGTCTCTGCCGTCTATCTTCCTCTCTACTTGGAGGAGATTGACCTGGCATTCCCTAATATTCTCGTTCTGGTAATTCAGATTTGCTTTGATGCTCGCTACCTCGCTGTCCAGGTTGCGGGTGTCCTTCCCAGCTTGAACCACTCGCTCTCGCTTCCGCATTGTTCTTTCCAGGCAGAGCGTCAGCTTCTCCCGTTCGGAAAGTGATCGCTCCATATCCCTTTGCAAGGTGTAGACACTCTGCTTGGTCAAAACCAGTTGGTTAATGTGCTTTTCAATTGTCTGCCAGCTCTTCTTGGCCACTTTAGGAGAAATCAGACCTTTTCGGGGAGCTGGATTCTGTTTGGGAACACGAACCGCAAAGCCCTGCGATGAGGCTCGTGCCTGTCTTTCAAGGGCGACTCTCTCCTCGTGGAGCCGCTTGAGGGAAGTTTCCAAAGCTCGGTCCTGGGCTTCGAGGGAGCGGATACGGTCATCCTGCCAACGGCTCTTCTTGAGAATCTGCGCCATCTGCTGGTTGCATCGCTTCTCGGCCTCCTGATGGCGCCTGCTTTCTTCTTTCATCTTGCTGACAAGATCTTCCTTGCTTTTCTTCATGTCCTCCAGTTCTTGTTTTAGCTTCTAGGCCTGTCGCCTGTACTCGGTCTGCTTCTTCGTGAGCATGGCATGCTCACGCGTGACCGAACGCATCTTTTTGAGCTCGCCGTGAAAATGTTTCAGCTTCTGCTCAAAGTCTCTTTCGATCTTGCGTACTTTCTCGTCCATGTTTTTCGATGCACGCGCAGGGCTCATTTTTGAGACAATCAAGTTTTTCTCTATCTCTATTTCTGTTTTCTTTTGCTGCAGGTGTATGAGCCTTTTTACATACTGCTGGCGCATAACTTCTTTACGGCACTGACACTTTTTGATTTCGCCTATCATCTTCTGCTCAATGAAGGCATATCTAGTGCCTGTGGCCAGGTCCCTGAAGGTTTGTTCGTCACCCTTCAACAACTCTGCTTCAGAGTCTGAGCCTTCGAGTCCGATGTTTTTATCTGTCTCTACGTCAGCGTCCTTAATTTTTTCCCTGTTCTCGTCCTCATAATTGCCTTTGGGTGGTAACGGCTTCGTGTTGCGCTTTGCCCCGGGAAGCACGACTGTCGCGATTGTCACGTCGACGCTGCAGCTGAGGTCGCATATTCCACTCACTGCCACAGCCGAGTTGGGACCCATGCTGGTGCGTGCCTCGTACCTCTTGAGCTGATTTCGAAGCTGGGCACATACTTCCTCGGAGGCGATGAGCTTGGCTTTTATCTCTTCAACTTCCTTGACGTATCCCTTGATGAGGGCCTTGACGCCATCGCCGGTGTCAAAGTCCCCACAGCACATGAACTCCCAAGTTGTTTTTTCTGTTAGGAGTTGCGTCTTTGTCACAGTGAGGCGGTCAGCATCTTCTCGGAGAGTCTTGTAACGGAACCGGTAATATTCCTTGAGTGTCTTGAGCGCGCTGTTCTCGTACATAATGTCGTTATATTGCTCTGTGCAGTCTTCGCCTACCAAACGTTTCAAGTTCTTGAAGGCTAGAAGCTCATGCTTCAGCTCCTGTACCTTCATTCGTAGATCTTCTATCGTTGCACTCGACCTGTCTTGGTTCCTGGCTCGACTAACTTCGCAGGCTCCACTTGCTTTGCTGCGGACGCTCAGCATGATGTCGTGTTGTCCGCAAGGACAGCGCGAACGTTCAGAACTTTCTGGGCGATAACTTGATAGACAAAGCTACAGGAAGAAGGCAATTGTCAGGCAGTACTGAAGCAGTTTCAGTTTCAGTTTATTATTCATTTCAAAAAAGTAGTACAGTAATATTAGTATACAGACGAGGGTCCCAAAGTTAAAAACTGTAACGGGACCCTCGATGCATTATAACAATCAATAAATCAGATCAAGTTAACAAGCAACGAGTGAATGGAAATTAATTATACAATATAGAGTGATAAGTAATTATTATAGGCTAAGTGACACATCAGGCAACAAAAAGCAAGGCAAATAAGGAAAGAAAAAAGAAAGAACGGGAAAAAAACATCTCGTTAAGTGGTGGACATTGTCAATCGAAATGCAATGATCTAAATGGCATAACCAAAAACGCAAAGCCCCCAAAAAGCCCATATACAGGCAGCTAATAATTTAACAGAAAACTTTTAAGCGACTTTTTGAATGATGACAATGTGGGCATCGTTTTAACAGAAAGAGGCATGTAATTCCTAAAAGTAATGGCCGCAAAGGCAGTGGTCATTTTTCCATAATTTGTGCGCGACGCGGGTAGCAAAAAGTTAAGGTTCATTGCAAATCTGGTTACATTGTTGTTTTGTAAGAAAACTGAATGAATGAACTCAAAGGGTAGCAGTGCATTGCGCAATTGAAACAGAAGAACGGCTATGCTATAAAAAAATAACTTACGAACAGGTAGGATTTTGTTGTCTTGGAGTAGATGGCCTGCACTGGAGTATCGTGAGCTATTAGTGATAATGCGGATCGCCTGATTTTGTATGTTCTGAATGGGTGATAGATGACAGTCATACGTGTTTCCCCAAGCAGCGATACCATACATGATATGGGAATGAATGAAGGCGAAATACAGAGACATAAGTACGTTTATATGAAAAACTTCACGAGCTTTTATTATAGCCCGAATTCCGAATGCAGTTTTCTTTCTGAGGTGATCAGTGTGGAGATTAAACTTTAAATGGCAGTCAAGATGTACACCAAGAAAAATTACAGTATCACAGGTGGGTATAGAGTGAGGACCTAGAATTAAGGGTTGATGAAAAGGCAATGGCCTTTGAGCGGACCTAAATATCATAAACTTGGTTTTGGCTGGGTTAATAATAAGTTGGTTCTCGTAGCACCATTTAGTAATATCTAGAAGTGTGTTATTCAAGTGTAAAGTAAGAGCAGTTAGAGAGTCCTCAGCTGCAGTTATAGTCATGTCGTCTGCGTATAACACGCAGTGAGTTGATTTAATTGCATCGACAAGATCATTAATATAAATAATAAATAATAAAGGGCCCAAAATAGACCCCTGGGGCACGCCTTGATTGATTAGCTTAGTTTCAGAAGAAGCGCCTGATACATACACCGAGCATTCTCTATTGTGCAGATAATTTTCAGGAAGGTTAATGGAGCTCCAGTTACCCCATAGGCCTCCAATTCGTTAAACAGGGTGGCATGATTAATGGTGTCAAAGGCCTTGGTGAAATCTAGGAAGACAGATCCAACAAATTTACCAGAGTCAATCGATTTTTTTAAGTAATCTAATAATGAAACTAGTGCTAAGCTTGTCGAACTGCCTGAACGAAAGCCAAATTGACACGGATGAAGTATATGAAATTTGCTTAGGTAATTACTTAAACGATCAACGAACAGTTTTTCAATAACTTTGCTGAGGGAAGAAAGAATTTATATGGGCCGATAATTAGAAACTGTTCTTTTGTCACCCTTTTTGAATACCGGAACTATTTTAGATTTCTTTAAAAGTTTAGGAAATACGCCTTGCTGAAACATTAGATTAATGATATCACTAAGTATCCCAGAAATATTACGCGCAACCAGTTTTAAGTGATACGCAGAAATATTGTCAAGACCTGCGCATTCATTTTTTAGATTCAAGAGAACTGAGCATACTTCGTCAGCGGTTACGGGCAAAAGAAAAAATGAAGAAGCGACCCGAGAAACGGAACATTTTGGTATGCCCGATTGTGTAGTAGGAATGCTAGAAAAAAAATCGCTGAAAGCATTTGCAATAGAAGTTGGCTATTGCAAAGAAATATTATTATATATGATTTCAGATATAGGTGAGTTTCCAGATGATTCGTTTAAAAAGTTGTTCAAAAGGTTCCATTGTATTTTAGGGTCCCCCTGATGTTTGGTCAACTCATTTTCATAATAACGCTTTTTTGCTTCTCAGAGTAAAATTTTCAAATTGTTGCAATATTTCCTGTATCGGCGGGCAAGCGAAGTATTAAAAGGCTGTCTTTTTGTTTTTTTTTGTAAAGGTTATCTTTTTTACGAACACTTGTCAATAAGCCGTTTGTCATCCATGGATTGTGGGGAAATTTATACCGTTTTTTGCATTTAACAGTTGATGTACTAGATGTTACGGCCTTTAAAAATAAAGCACAGAATTTCTGTAGCATAGCCTCTACGTCAGAGCAGGAATTATCAAGAATATCGGACTTAAGAAGTGACCAGTCAGTTGTAGCTATAGCATCGATAAACTTGTCATGATCCAGCACAGATGTGTAAAAACAGCTATCGGCACTGGAGCGCCTAGCAATAAATGTTATGTAAACGGGGAAGTGATCTGTAATGTATGTGTCAACCACGCCAGCCTCGGGGGCGGGAGAAAAATTGCATAAGACATGATCTAAAAGAGATTGGGAACCCTGGTGGCCACATCTTGTTGGAGCAGTGATAAGTGATTCGTAGCCGAAGCCACTGAAGCAGTTCGTGTAAGCCAAGTAGACACTGGATTCCATATCTAGTAAGTTTATGTTGATGTCCCCTACCAGTACAACTTGCTTATTCTCAAAAGATAGCTTGTGAAGTAATCTATCAAAATTTGACAGAAATTCTAGAACAGGAGATGAAGAAGAGCGATACACACTGCCAATGATTAATTTTTTCCGTTGTTTAGGGGTGACGTGCCACATTAGATCCACACAGATTCGCACAGTGGTACGGTGAAAGACATATCAAACCTGAGCGTGTACGAAACCCCACTGGAAACAAAAATTGCAGCCCCACCATGCGCGTCATAGGATCGGTGACAATACTCTGCCTGATACTGTGGAAAAGAATACATGTTACGGTCTGCGTCGCACAACCACGTTTCCGAAAGGCAGATAAACGAAAACTGGTGGTGCAGTAGAGAAAAAAAAGTGGTAATCGCGTCATAGTTCTTTTGGATGCTGTGAGCATTAAAATGAATTAGCGAATATTTCTGTAACGTAAGCGATTGTTTGAGGTTGCTAACGGTAATCGAAGACATAAAAAAAAGAAAAACTTAGTGGTCGATACAGAATATGTAAGGCGTCGTTTAAATGAAAATCGAAAGGTCAGAGGCGGTATTTATTCGAAAGACCCTGGTATCTTCAGACTTGCGTGCTAGAATGCGACAGTTCTCGGTCCAGAGAAATTTCCACTGGTGCTCTTTCTTGAGAGCCACTGCCCTAGAAAATAGCTTCTTATTCTCAGCAGTAAGGTGGTCATTCGTATAAATAGCCTGGTCAGAAGATTCCGAAAAGCCAATGCTGCCGGTGCGAAGCCGAGCCTTGCGAACTTTGCGGATGAAGTCATTTTTTTTTGTCACGACTGCAAAACCGAGCAATGATGTTGTTCACTGCTGATTTCGTGGGAACACGATGCACTGTGTCTATGTCAGCAGGTGTTACAGTACATCCTATTGCATCGCCCATGCGCTTTAGAATGGCAGTACAGTCCTCGCCTTTAGTCGTTGGTACACCTTTAATTTCTATACTGTTTTGTCGAGAATATTGCTCAAGTTCAGCCAAGCGGGTTTCAAGAGACTCGTTATGGGCCCTTAGCGCTTTATTTTCTGCAATGAGCGCATTCTGCTTCACACACATGTTATCGTACTGAGCACTGAGGAACTTAACGCTCTCGCATAGTTTTGCATGCTCTTCAAGGCCTTTGTCATCCAGTGTTTTCCTAGCCTCCGCCTTGAACTCTTTAACTGCAGTTTCTAATTGCTCTTTAAACGCAGATTCAAGCGCTTCAATTTTTTTAGCAAGTTCAGCACAGGTAGGCATTGTATACAGGTCAAAAGCAGCGTTGAGCAGCAGTCACGGTAATTTTTACAGCACAGAATAGTTACATAAAATTCGCACACCAACCTGGAAATACAGAGTGAGGCGATTCAGAGCGTGCACATTCCGCCGTGACTGCTGCTGCTGCTGCTGCTGCTGCTGCAATGGATTCCAGGCAGTCCAGAGTGGTCCTTATAGCCCCGTTTTGGATGTGCAGAGCAGGATGCGCAACCGCTGCTTGCGTATCCCTTGAACACTGTAGCTGGCGACACGCGGGCGTGACGGAGCGATGTTGCGAGGGGTACCAGGGCGATACTCAGCAGTAGTGCCTGCCAAGCAAGGAACTTCGGGCGCCTGGAAATACAGAGTGAGGCGATTCAGAGCGTGCACATTCCGCCGTGACTGCTGCTGCTGCAATGGATTCCAAGCAGTCCAGAGTGGTCCTTATAGCCCCGTTTTGGATGTGCAGAGCAGGATGCGCAACCGCTGCTTGCGTATCCCTTGAACACTGTAGCTGGCGACACGCGGGCGTGACGGAGCGATGTTGTGAGGGGTACCAGGGCGATACTCAGCAGTAGTGCCTGCCAAGCAAGGAACTTCGGGCGCCTGGAAATACAGAGTGAGGCGATTCAGAGCGTGCACATTCCGCCGTGACTGTTGCTGCTGCAATGGATTCCAGGCAGTCCAGAGTGGTCCTTATAGCCCCGTTTTGGATGTGCAGAGCAGGATGCACAACCGCTGCTTGCGTATCCCTTGAACACTGTAGCTGGCGACACGCGGGCGTGACGGAGCGATGTTGCGAGGGGTACCGGGGCGATACTCAGCAGTAGTGCCTGCCAAGCAAGGAACTTCGGGCGCCTGGAAATACAGAGTGAGGCGATTCAGAGCGTGCACATTCCGCCGTGACTGTCGCTGCTGCAATGGATTCCAGGCAGTCCAGAGTGGTCCTTATAGCCCCGTTTTGGATGTGCAGAGCAGGATGCGCAACCGCTGCTTGCGTATCCCTTGAACACTGTAGCTGGCGACACGCGGGCGTGACGGAGCGATGTTGCGAGGGGTACCAGGGCGATACTCAGCAGTAGTGCCTGCCAAGCAAGGAACTTCGGGCGCCTGGAAATACAGAGTGAGGCGATTCAGAGCGTGCACATTCCGCCGTGACTGTTGCTGCTGCAATGGATTCCAGGCAGTCCAGAGTGGTCCTTATAGCCCCGTTTTGGATGTGCAGAGCAGGATGCGCATCCGCTGCTTGCGTATCCCTTGAACACTGTAGCTGGCGACACGCGGGCGTGACGGAGCGATGTTGCGAGGGGTACCGGGGCGATACTCAGCAGTAGTGCCTGCCAAGCAAGGAACTTCGGGCGCCTGGAAATACAGAGTGAGGCGATTCAGAGCATGCACATTCCGCCGTGACTGCTGCTGCTGCTGCAATGACTGCTGCTGCTGCAATCAGCAAGAGCAGTCTTATGATGATGATGATGAATCCTCCAGCATGGCTCATATCCACTCAGGGAGATCAGCGAATAATTTGTCATACGTTTTCGGTACTCAATATCTATTGCTGAAAGAAACACAACGTACGTTAAACGCAAAGATTGCAGTAACTATTTTCACTTCTTCAGATCAGCCAGTAGTCGTAACCATGGACTGAACTTGCATAAATGAAGAAACCCCCTTTATCTTAAAATATTGCTACAGCAATTATACCCACACCAGCATCGATCAACATCCCGCCGCAGTGGTCCAGTGGCTCAGGCACTCAGATGCTGACCTGCAGGTCGCGGGATTAAATCCCGACTGCGGTGGATGCATTTTCGATGGAGGCGGAAATGCTGTAGGCCCGTGTGCTCAGATATGGGCGCACGGTAAAAAACCCCAGGTGGTCAAAATTTCCGGAGCCTTCCACTACGGCGTCTTTCATAATCATATGGAGGTTTTGGGAAGTTAAACCCCACATATCAATCAAGTATCGATCGATGAGATCGATATGTGGGGATTAACGTCCCAAAACCACCTTATGAATATGACAGACGTCGCAGTTGAGGGCTCCGAGAATTTCTACCACTTGGGGATTTTTAACGTGCACCTAAATTAAGCATAGGTACCTCAAGCATTTTTTGCCTCCATCAAAAATGAAGCAGCCGCCACCGGGATTCAATGTCTGTCAGGAACAAGAGATGGTTTGACCACTTGCTCCGCAACCATTTTTGTTTATTAGCAGTATTATCTCTAAACTAATTTTTCAGATTGGCATTAATTTCATTTTAGTTTCATTTAAGCATCTTGCCGCTCGGTTCTTGGCCCATCCCCCTCTGTGGCTGAGCGCCATCCATCTGAGGTGATCAGCCTTAGCAATCCCGCGACCTGCGTGTCAGCAGTCTACTGGCTGAGTTACTCGGCTGTTTTTGTTGTTCACCTATGCGCCACGAGAAATAGGTGAACAACAACAACAGCAAAGTAAATTAGCCACTAGACAACCACAGCGGGGTACTGCACGCAAGTAGCACCTTAATTTATTTAGTATCATGAAGATAAATACAAATGGCATCAAAAGTGTTCTTGTGGCTAAAGGCCAGATCCGAAGCACCGAAGGAAAGTATGTTTTTTACTTGGGAAGTTCAGTTCCAGGTTAACAAACAAGATAATAGTTTTTTTTTTTTTTGCGCAGAGATCCTCTTTCAGTCCCTTTGATTCTTCTCCTTCTTTTTTCAGTGCGTACACCGCGTAACAAGATTTATATTTTGAAACCACTAAACGCCATACTATAGTTCGAATGTGTGCAGTTTCACCACATGAAACGGCTTTCTCGTAAAGCTGAACAGCCCCTGCAGTGGTCTAGTGGCTAAAGCGCTCGATCGGCTGCTTACCCAGAGGTCGCAGAAACTAATCCCGGCCGCGGCGGCCGCAATATCGATGGAGGCGGAACTGCTTGAGGTTCGTGTGCTTTGATTTAGGTGCACGTTGAAGCACCCCAGATAGTCGGAATTTCCAGAGCCCTCCAGCACCATGGCCTGTCTCATTATTATATGGCGGTGTTAGTACCTTAAATTTGAGCAATCATCATCATCATTATTATTATTATTATTATTATTATTATTATTATTATTATTATTATTATTATTATTCGTAAAGTCGTACGGTTCAGCCTCATTTTTTCAGTCTGTCATTTTGCTGAAGGAACGCATGCGCGTGAACATTTTTGCCCTTCAGCCTGCTTCTGCTGCTACCCCATACACTGCCGCACACTCGGAGAATCAAGCTTATGGTGCTGTGAGTGGGTGCGGTTGATTTCACACCATAAGTAGTACTATAACGCTACCGACTATTTATACTACCATGAATAGTTCTATAGTGACTCAAATATCGATAGTATCGATAGCACCATCGATAGTTCTCTGTCATTGGTGGGAAGCCTTCGTTGAGGCACTAAAGCTCTGAGCCGTAACGAAACTGTTCCCTAGCTGAGTGCATATATATATATATATATATATATATATATATATATATATATATATATATATATATATATATATATATATATATATATATATATATATATATATATATATGGCACAACGGGAGCGTTGTCAACAAGGATAAATATATTTATTTCCCAACAGTTTCGGGAGGGGTCCTCCCTTCATCAGGGGATAACTCATCCCCTGATGAAGGGAGGACCCCTCCCGAAACTGTTGGGAAATAAATATATTTATCCTTGTTGACAACGCTCCCGTTGTGCCATATCCCATACCTTCACGAAGACTAACTGGCCCATTGAATTATTACTCCCACTATATATATATATATATATATATATATATATATATATATATACATATATATATATATATATATATATATATATATATATATATATATATATATATATATATATATATATATATATATATATATATATATATATATATATATATATATATATATATATATATATATATATATATATATATATATATATATATATGGGAAAGAAAAAGAAGTGTATACCTAAGGGCTCATGGCTCATTTTTTCTTGATTTGACAATGAAATCTAACAGACAATGATGCCAAGAAAGTATAGGGGATGTTATTACACCGAATTGTAAGGTAAATGTGAAGAAAGAAAAGTGGCTGAAAAGATAACTTGCCGAGCATCGAACGCGTTATTCGAAGGTCACAGGTTCGGTTCCTGTCCAGGGTAAGCTATCTTTTCAGCCACGCTTCTTCACATTTACCTTACAATTTATATATATATATATATATATATTCGTGAAATCTAACAGACAATAAGGCCAACGAAAGTATGGCGGACGTTATTATACCGAATTGTGAGGTAAATGTGAAGAAAGAAAAGTGGGTGAACATATCACTTGCCGTGGGCAGGAACCAAGCCTGCGACCTTCCAATAATGCGTTCAATGCTTCACGACGGAGCTACCACGGCGGCCCTACCTGCCCCTTTATTGGGTATATATGTGGATTTCAACGTAGGAGTGTAAGTCAGTGCCATCTGTATCCATGGCGGTGAGTGTGGCACACTCTTTGATGAGCCTGTGTGGCGTCACGTAGCGAGTGAACTTATTACGAGCTGGCAGCTGACCAATATTCCCTCGTATACAACCTAAGGGACCAAGTCGGCCAGTACGAGACCCTCATTAATGAATACCGGAAAGAAGTGGATACTTAAGGGCTCGTTTTTCTGTGTTTTGGCCCAATAATAATGAAATCTAACAGACGATAACGCCATGGAAAGTATAGGGGTGGTTATTAGACCAAATTGTGAGGTAAATGTAAAGAAAGAAAATAGGGTGAAAATATTACTTGCCGTTGGCAAGAACCGAACCTGCCACCTTCGAATAACGCGTTCTATGCTCTGCCACTGAGGTACCACGGCGGCTATCCTCCCAGCCAATTTATTAGGTATATATCTTAATCTAAACGTGGGAGTGCATATCGAACAGCGCAATTTAGAAGTAGTTACAGAGTAACTACGGAAGCAAAAGAAATTGACAGATCCCACGTACCGTGGGAATCATATGCAAAGCACGAATGAGGGAAGGTTAGGTTACTTTAAAACTAACAGAAGGTTACGAGGTGTACGCAAATTATGCCGTACATGACCTTCTTTTCATGATTATCATGTTTGAGCCTGACATTCTTGCTCATTGTCCATTCACGTCACGTGATACCAAATTCGGTATATGTGGACTTAGTGGAACAGCCGCCAGCGGGCTGTGAACGTAGCATGTAGTCATGTTTTACACGACAAGCATTTCATGATTATCATGTTTGGACGCGTCGTTTAGCTTCGTCGTCCATTCACGTCACGTAATACCAAATTTCGTATACGTGGAGCTGGCGAAACAGCCACGAGCGTTCTGTGAGCGTGGCATGTAGTCATGGTCTTGCATTACACGCATCTCATTATTATCATGTTTGCACCAGTCATATATTCACGTCCCGTAATACTAAATTTGATATATTCGAAACTGCAGCGAAACGACCGCGAGCGAACAATGCGCATGTTGTGTAGTCATGGCTAACATGATGTGCATGTCATGATTTCCGTGTTAGGGTCTGTCAGCTGTCATTGTTACAATCAAGCGCTCAGAAAGGGAGCGCGCCGCCGAGATCCGGCGATGGTGACGGTACCAGGCGCCGGAGGTGCACGTCAAGGTCAACGCTAAAGAAGAAAACAAGCATCCAAAGACACCCCGGGTGCGCCATCTCTTCCCTCGGAAGCGTAGTTTCGCCGACCAACCTCCTCACACCGGCCACCGAGCAAGCCCTGAAAAGATCGGGAAGGAAAGGCGCGTGGTTATGTATAGTTGCGTCATGACTCGCGAACAGTCCTCGAAACGTCTCGCTCTTTCCCCAGCCCTGGCTGTGTGTGCATCACGCTGACGAAACGATTAGAATTATAGAATTTTCTGGAATATAATGTGAAAGGTATTTAGGCGAAGAGTGGAGAAGGGATAGCAGAAGACGAAGATAGTTTACGCCAGCGTGCGTTGGCAGGAGATGAAGTTTTGCGCAAGTGTGCGTAGCGTCATTCCGCCGTGTGGGTGAAGACCTTTGTCATCAGTGACAAAGCATGTGATGAAGAGGGTTGCCGCCTGAAGGGCGAAGGCTGGTGCTACCAGAATAAGAATAGTGTGAGACTACCGCCAGATAGCGATGACGCGTCCTGCAATCGCTACACGTGGGAAGCCAACGCGTTACCGGCGAACGAAGTTTGGTGCTTGGAAAGCGGCCAATGGAAGACGCGATGTTTCCTGAAAGAGAAACTTCAGGGGCAGTGGATCGACAACAGCGCTGGACTTTGAGTGAGTTATTCTGGGAAGAGTATTATTCAGACTTTTTCCAATGACATTGGACTGAATAAGTTTTCGAACTCTTTAGTTTTGAAGTGTCTTGGTTGTTTGATGCATGTGATTGCATTGCGGCGCGTATTGTTGTTTGCGTCCGTTGTTTCGAGTGTAGCTGATTGTACTGTGTAGTACGTTGATTTTGATTGGTGACAAATGTTATTCAACTATTGTCGAGTGTGAATATTTGTGTATCATTTGATTTGCTATATTTGTGAATATAATTTTGTGTTCTTTATAAACTCTTGGCTCTGACCCGTTCTTTGGACCGTAGCCGGCGTCCGCTGGCGCACCAAATAGGATCACTTCTAAATTGTCGGCGCTTTCGTGGTGCATTTCGGGGGGGCGATACTTCGGCCCTTAGAGTTAGCCTGGCGTTCGCCTCCCGAATTAACAGTACCTGTGACAACTAGTCATGTACCTTCGTCATATATTCATGTCACGTAATATTAAGTTTGATATACGTGAAGCTGGCGAAGCGACCGAAGAGTGATCTGCGCCCATTCGAATACTCTCACACTCGAAGATAATGTGATGGAGTGTTTTGGGCTGCGGGAAAAGACCGCAGTTTGGGTCTCCCCATCCCGACTGTCTGTGTACCTGTTCTGCCGTGTGGTAGCAGCCGGTGCGCAGGCGGAGAAGGATGGCACGCTCCTCTCTCGAAAATCTGGTTTTCGGGAGTGGAGTGGGCGTGGTGGCTGCCCTGCCGCAACTCATAGGTCTGGGTGGCGAGCGATGACGGAGCGCCGTGTGCGAAGCCGAGCTACGTCGAATGTGCTGACTGCTGTAGTCGCCGGGGTTCTGCGAGAGTGAGCATCCTTGGTGAGCTCTTCGGCCGCTTCATTGCCGGATATTCCAACGTGCGCTGGTATCCATTGCAGCACAAGATCACACCCGAGGTCCTGCGCCGCTTCGAGCTTTCGCGCGACGCGCATGGCGACCGGAGGTCTGCGGTAGTCCTACGCGAGCAGTTGGAGAAACGTGAGTCCGAGAGAAGGGCAGCCGACGGTACTCACAGTTGAAGGAGTGCACCGGCGGCGAGGTCAAGCGCGGCGAGTTCGGCTATCGTCGACGATGCCTCGCAGGCGAGGCGGCACTCATTGTGAAGCTCCAGCGATGGCACCACACACTCAGCCGCGGCACAACCATGTTTCAACATTGAACCGTCAGTAAAGGCTAGGAGTCGCCCCGTGAGAATTCCGTCGAAAGTGGCGGCCGCTTCGTGCCGAAGCGCACACTTTGGCGTCGTCCGCTAGCTTGCCACTCCCGGTGACCATATCCGAATATTCTGAGGACGATGCTGGAGGGCGGGGCGCTATATTCATTCAAAACCAATGAGCTCGGGACGAGGGCGTTGAATGCCGCAGCGCATTGCCTCATCCGTCAGTGCGGCAATGAGGAGAGCCAGACTACCAGCTGCTGTGCATGACGCGAGCGTTTCATACGCTCTATGTGATTTAGAGCTCGAATGCAAGCCCGGAGTGACAGCGGCATGTCTCGCGCGTCAGCGAGTGTTGGGCCGGTTTGAGAGGATCGGGACAAGCTGAAAAAACTGGCGAATTGCAATACGATGCGCTGCGTCGACTGTCTTCCAGTTGGAACGCGTAAGCGCCGCGAGAGGAAAACCGTACAAAATGCGCGCCGCAGCCATTTCGTGGTAGATGCGGAGAGCTAGGGATGGTGTGCATCCCTTGCCGCGAGCAAAGAGCGCTAGAGTGGCGCAGGCTACCCTTCGCGCGTTTCGAAGCTGGTCGCTGGTCGCTGACCGCTGGTGACCAATCGAGGCGTTGGTCCAGCTGCACTCCGAGGTAGATCACTCGCCTCTTCCAAGAGATAGGGATTGTTTGGAGAGTGAACCTCGGTGTGTAGCGCTGTACGACATAGCTGGGGTGCAGCAGCATCGCTTCAGTCTTCGCCGGTGAAAGCCTCATTGCCCTGCCCATGATGAACGCATCAATAGAATCCCGGACGGTTTGGACAGTGGTGAGAACGCACCGGAATCTGATCACAGGTCCCGTCGCAAAAACCTCAATGCCGTCCGCGTAGACCGCGACGCGCACATCACAGGGAAGGGCACGGGGAATGTAATCGTCGATGTCAGCCAGGGTGAGGTAGGACAAGAAGGGGCTGAGTACACTGCCCTGCGAAAGACCGACACTCGCAGGACGCGGCGCACTGAGGACTCCATCGACACGCACACGCATGGTTCTGCCGCCGAGAAAAGCAGCGATGTACGCGAAGAGGAGACCGGTCACTCCGAAATCGTGCATCACATTCAGGATGGTGGGGTGTGGCAGGGAGTCAAATGCCGCCTTGATGTCTAGCACGATGAGGTAGCCGGCCTCTCCGTTGTGCTGTGCCTCCTCTAGCGTTGCGAGGACGTCGGCAAGGGCGTCGGCAGTGGCACGTGTACGGCGGAAGCCGCACTGCAAAGACGCGAAAACATCGAGTGCCTCGGCAGTTCATTGAAGTCTCGTCAAAGCCATGGCCTCGAAGAGCTTGCCCACTGCGGAGGT
The DNA here is from genome assembly GCF_043290135.1 of Rhipicephalus microplus. Classification (NCBI taxonomy): domain Eukaryota; kingdom Metazoa; phylum Arthropoda; class Arachnida; order Ixodida; family Ixodidae; genus Rhipicephalus; species Rhipicephalus microplus. The sequence continues at coordinate 50,300,021 of NC_134710.1, read as the reverse complement.
AAGAGAAACAGGGCGATAGCACGCTCGCTCCGAGGAGGGTGTACTCTTCTTGAGCATGGGGACGACGATGGCTTCGCGCCACTCTTGTGGCACTATTTCCGTGCGCCACACGTCGTTCTAGGTGGCCAAGAGCACTGGGAGCTGGGACTGCGCGATTTTGCGAAGCTGGTATGTCACGCCGTCAGTGCCGGGCGCTGAGCGCCGTTTGCACGACGCCAAAGCCAGGCGCAACTCCCCGAGAATGTAACCTCAGTGAATAAAGCGCGTATTTGGTCACGCATGCCGGCGGTGACGAAAAAGCTGCGAGGTTTGTACCACTCTCAGCGATGGTGCAGCGGGAGTTGGGGAACCTCGGGCAAGCTTTCGGGGACACTGAGGCAAAGGGTGTCAGCCAGTGGCTCGGCCAATTGCTGGTAAGTGAGACAATGTGCTACAGCAATGACGAGGGCTGGGAAACGTAACTCAACAGGGCACTGGACGGCACTGAATATCCGCCACGCAAGCGCGGAGCGTCGCGGGTCGTCCAGCGTGACGCATAGACTGCCCCAGGAGCGGTCGCGTCTTTGCCGTGCTTGTCGGCGACGTACGGCGTCAAAGCGATTATAAAGTGTCCATAGCTTAGCGGTCGCTTTTGGTCGCACAGCGCTGAAGCCTCTGGCTTGAGAAGTTTGATGTCCGGAACTGGTGTTCCCAGAGGCACTATTCACTTGCGTGGGGCCGCTTCGTCGCAGCGGGCGACGTGTGAGAAGTAGGCGACACCGGAAGGTGTGGAGGCAGCCGAGAGTTGCCGAAAACGCAGCCAGTTAGTAACAGAGTATGTGCGCGTGCCCGCGCGGCGCCGATCAAGCGGCTCTAGGTGGAAGGGTTAATGATCTGAGCTTCACATGTCTGCCTCCCTCTTCCACTCGTACCGGCACTGGTAACTCAAAAGTGAGAGGAAGTATAGCACTGCTCTTTGCGCCGCGAAGCACGAAAGTCAGACAGCCTGTGTTGATGTATATATATATAATAAGCAAGCCTGTCCCAGCAATGGTGTCCAACAGGTCTCTGCATCTGCAGTCTATGTGGTCATTTTCCAAGCCGTATGGTGCGAGTTGAAGTCTCTACAAATTACACAGTTACCTTGTAGGCATCGCGCCAAAAGGGTCACAAATGCCGTGTTGCACTCGTGCACAAGATGGACATAAACACACGCCACTGCCATGTCTCACTGCCCGAGACGCACTTTAACCGCCACATATTCAACCTAAGTGCACAAAGTGTCAAAAACGTCAGCGATGCAATGTGCGAGTTCATTGCGCACGTAGATGGAGGTGTTAAAGCGGGTGGGAGGATGTGTGGGTTCGCAGCACACATCTAAGTCACAATCACGCACTTGACACGTCACTCTACAATGGTAGCTTGTGTAACCAGTAAGTCTACATTCGCTGCCGCGTACATAAGCCTCCTGTAGAGCGACGATGCCGTACTCATTGAGCCTCAAGTACTCAGTGAGCTCACTGTGACGGCGGCGCAAAAAACGACAGTTCCACTGAAGGATGCGCGGCCACCGTGCACAGTTTTTACTCGCCATGCTGTGTCCAAGCTTGTTGCGTAGCCAGCGCTGCTATGCAGAGCAGGCGAACCGGACAGCCGGGAAGGAGGAAGTCCAACGCGGTACGAACAGCGGTCGCGAGCACCGAGATCGCGACGAGGCGTTCTCTGGAGCGGTGGTGGTGCTCGTGGATGCATGAGCAGTAGTGCCACCAGCGGTCGCCGCATATGAAAACCCCTCTCAAGTGACAGAATTGTGTGCCGTGGGGTTGTTCTTGCGAACAACTGTGGGCCGATTGCGCGCTGACCTTTAGTAGATGACGCTCTTGTTTCAGTGAGGACAGCGGGGTTCTGTGGTCAGATGGGTGGCGCCACAAAATATGCAACGTGGGCGCTGCGCGGTGCAATCGGCACGCGGATGCGGCCCGCCACAGCGCACACAACGTTCATGTGCGGTGCAAGTGATGTCAGTGCGGTCGCTCGCACTGCACAGAACCAGGACGGCGAGCACAGACCGTGCGTCGTTGTTTGTAAATTTCGATGTTCTGTGGAGGTTTCCGTCCAGAGAACATGACGACGACACTGCGTCCCGATCGCGTACATTGCAGTACAGGGAGCTGCGATGCGATATTGTTACGTAGTTTCTTCTCCGTGAGTGCTAGGTCGACGTTGTGGATTACTGCACTGCAGCTGTTGGTTGACGCCTGCCTGGCACTCAAGGGGATCTCGCAGATGTCTGAAACTGCGAGGAGTGCTACTCCCGCGGCCACATCGACCGCGATAACATTGCGACCGAAGTTAATTCGCACGCGTTGTGCTCCCTCAACTGCCACTTATTTGTTTATTTATTTATTTATTTATTTACAGTGACCTCACAGGCTCCTGAGTAGGAGTGTTGCGTGAGCGAGGGCTAGAATATTCATCAACAGAGGTAGGGATCTCACGAAAAGGTACATCCTTAAACAGTAGTTAATGGCATGAACACTTGAGGCCGGAGATATTGAAGATAAGGCAGTCTATGTGTACAGTAATGTAGAAAAATATTAGGACAAATGCAAATAGGTATCAAATAAAAGGACATAGCAACTTGGCAATAAAACGTACCTAGATAACAAAGTCCCTCAGTTCGCTTCTGAATACTACCGGATTACGAATGTTAACAATGGAATCTGGAAGTTCGTTCCAAAGTATTATCGCGCTAGGCAAGGCTGATGAATTTAAGGCGTTAGTGCGGCTAGGAAGGCGTTGGTAGCTGAGGTTATTATGAAGACGACGTGATGTACGGGATGGCTTTGTTAAGAATAGGTCGAAAGGGCGTTGACTGTAGTGTATTTTATCTAGAAGGGCGAGAAGGACTATTTTCCTACGTGTCTGCAGTGTAGGTATAGAGAGAGAGAGCTTAATGTTCGTCACGCTAGAGTTCTGTTAAAGTCACCAGTGATGAAACGCGCCGCACGGTTCTGTACGCACTCGAGGGCACGGATAAGATATGCCTGGTGAGGGGACCAAATTGATGCCGCAAACTCAAGTTGGGGTCGAACGAATGATTTATATGCTATTAGACGAGCGGTGGCCGGGGAACCGTGCAAATTTCGTTTAAGGTAACTTAAAGTGCGTGAGGCCTTAGCGGCGGTTTTTTCTACATGAGTGGACCAAGAGTGGTTAGGGGTGAAATGTATTCCGAGGTACTTGTAACTGAGTGCAGGGCGTAAGGGTCTTTCATTTAGGTTATATGTAAAGGTAGAGTTAAATCGCTTGCGACTAAAGGTCAATGATTTGCACTAATCAGTGTTAAGAGACATTTGCCAAGGTAGGCACCATTCTCTAATACTATCTAGATCCTGTTGAAGAGCAATGTGGTCACTTGGGGAACAAATTTCTCGATAATCTATACAATCATCAGCAAATAAACGGTTGGAGGAGGTAATGTTAGCGGGTAAGTCGTTTATATTATTAAGAAATAACAAGGGTCCTAAAACGCAACCCTGTGCTAACCCGGATGTAACATCACATAACGGGGAATTGTTGTTGTCAATGGCTGTGAACTGTTTGCGGAATGACAAAAAATTTCTTATTCATGAGATTGTTAATGAATCTAGATGCAAGGATGATAGTTTGGCGATTAGACGAAGTAAGGTACCCAATCAAATGCCTTAGAAAAATCAATCAATACACAATCAGTTTGAAGATATTCTTCCATATTAACAAATAAATTGTTAGTAAATTCTAGTAATTGTGTTTCACAGGAAAAACCATTCCTAAAGTCATGTTGTTTCGGGAAGAAAAGTTGTTATCTTCCAAATGCTGCGCGATTTTGGAGGCAATTAAGTATATGCTCTAGGAGTTTCGACGTGATACATGTTAGTGAGATGGGACGATAGTTCTCTAGTTTGCTTTTGTCCCCGGATTTGAATATAGGTACTATTTCGCCAATTTTCCAATCAAACAGAATTTCACCTCATGCGAGGGACTGTTTAGAGATATCGTACAGGATGATGCTTGAAAAGGGAATGGTCTGCTGGAGAATTTTTGTGTTGATGGCGTCAATGGCAGACGAGGTGGACACTTCCAAGATTTTCGATTAGTGACGTAATTCCTTCGATGGTGATAGCTATGGGACTCTTAAATGGATAGTCAACATCTGAAATCGATGGAATACTGGAGTAGTCTTCTTTCGTGAACATCTCGCAAAAGAAGTCGCTGAAAACTCGGGGGCATGATTCTTGCGTTATCGGGGTGCCAGTGTCATTGCGAAGGAAAATGTGATCAGATGCGCTAGCAGGTGATATTGTTCGCCAGAATTTTTTAGGGTTGTGCGTCATTAAAGATTGTAGGCCATGCAGCAAAAACTCTTGCTTTGCTTTACGAACAGCACTGCAGTATGCTTTCTCTTAGGCTTTGTGGTTATTGATTGCAGTGACTATTTTTGAACCTTTGGCGATTTTAAACAGACGCTTTTTCCTATTTTGTAGAGTGCGAAGTTTTTGTTAAACCATGGCTTTGAAGAACTAACGCGGAAAGATATACGGGGGATATGAGTATCAATTAGTTTCAATAGCTTTGTCTTATACAAAGACCAGTTATCATTTACTGAGTGATTGATAAAATTGTCAAGAAATGAAGTGCAGAATTCTTCCAAGCCACGGCCTATGGAATCGTAGTCAGCTCTTTTGTAATCGAAAATTTGTTTGGGGGTGGTGACACGTGCGGTAAAAGAAGTAGTAATCGCAAACTCAGGGAGTTTGTGGTCGCTAAATCTGTCAAAGCAATAAATCTGGTTCACCGTATCGGGCGCTGAAGCAAATACCAGGTCTAATGTATTTGAGCCTCTTGTTGGTTCGTTCACTAATTGCTCTAGGGAGAAATCTAGTGTACGTTCTATGAATTTACTTGTTTCGCTAGTTCTGGAAATTAGGTTAGGCCAGTCAATATCCGGAAAATTAAAGTTACCGACCACGAGAATATTGCCCTTTGGAAATTTAGCGGTAATTTCAATAACTTTATGGTGGAAATTGGAAATAAAAGTCTCGGGACTATCAGGTGGCCTATAACAAACACCCAAAATATGTTGTGAAGATTTCGACGTAATACAAATTTTACAGTAACTTTTGGGGAGTTGTTACATCTACAAAAAAAGTAATATGCTTTTTCACAGTGAACAGGACACCTCCGCCCCTTCTGGTAGTCCTATCTTTCCGCTAAATAGCGAAATTGCAGCTGTCTGGCAGTACTTCGTTGTTAGAAATATCAGGATACAGCCAGGTTTCAGTTAGAGATAGAAAGTCGCAGTTTGTGTTATCGAGATATGGGCACAGTTCTGTACGTTTTTGAGGAATACTGCGCATGTTAGAATAAAACACGGAAAGTTAGTGCTGCTTGGTTCAATTGCACGGAGGTTCCGAAGGATTTTTAACCCGCATGATGCCCTCAGCTGTCGTGGCTATTTAGAAGTTCGCGTTACGCTGCGACTTGTGGCATCAAACACATAAATGTTATCTCCAATTTGTAGTTTGTTGCCGCGAAGTTTGTATAAAGCGACTTGCTTCATACTAATGATGTACGTGTGTATACACCTGTTGCTGTGTGAATATATCAAACTACAACATATCTCATATCCAATAAAGTTAAGTATCATATCGTATGAAAGAATGTGCAGCACAGGAAAATTAAGAATATGTGCAAAATTGCACGAGGTTCATATCTCTGACTAATTCATTTCACAATACAAAAATGTGACCCATTCTAGTCTTAGGCATGGTAGCTAGAAACTACACGTGACACAGGTGAAATAACTGTGGTCGAGGTCACTGCTCGATTTCCCGTTTGTCACAAACAAGCGCTCAAAAAAAAAAAGAGCCCGCCGCTGAATTCTGGCGACCAAGCGCCAGACAGAAGCCTCAAGGTGAACGATACAGAAGAAAACAAGCATCCAAAAACTCCCCGGGTGCGCCGTCTTTCCATCCCTCCTCGGAAGCGTAGTTTCGCCGACCAACCTCCTCACATCGGCGGCCGTGAAAGCCCTGGAAGGTTCTCGAAGGAAAGGGGCGTGGTGATGCAGAGTTGCGTCACGTGTCACGGGCGGCCCTCGAAACGTCTCGCTCTTTCCTCAGCCTTGGCTGTGCTACGCGTCGACGAAACGACGAGAATTTTCTGGAATCTAGCACGAAAGGTATTTAAGCGAGCACCGGAGAAGGGAGATCAGGAGAAGAAGAAAGTTTGCGCCCGTGTGCGTAGGCAGGAGATGAAAGTTTTGCACAAGTGTGCGTAGCGTATCGGCGAAGGTTTTGTATTTAGTGACAAAGCAGGTGGTGAAGAGGGTTTCCGCCGGAAGGGTGAAGGCTGGTGCTACAAGCAGAAGAGTGTGTCTACCGCCAGCGAGCGAAGACACGTTGCAACAGCTGCGTGTGGGAAGCCGACGTGTTACCGGCGAAGAAGTTGGTGCTTGAAGACGCGAGGTTTCCTGGAGGAGAAACTGTAGGGGCAGCGGAACGACAACAGCGCTGGACTTTGAGTGATTCTTGGAAGAGTATCATTCAGACTTTGTTCTAAGGACTTTGGAATGAATAAGTTTCGAACTCTTTAGTCTTTAAGTGTCTTGGTTGTTACATGCATGTGATTGCATTGCAGCGCGTATTGTTGTTTGAGTCCGTTGTTTCGAGTGTAGCTGATCGTACTGTGTAGTACTTTGTTTGATTGTTGACATATCGTATTCAACTATTGTCGAGTGTGCATGTATGTGTATCGTTTGATCTGCCATATTCGAGAATATAATTTTGTTTAGTTTATCAACTCTCGGCTCTGACTCGTTCTTTGGGTCGCAGCCGGCGTGCACTGGCGCACCAAATAGGACCACTTCTAAATTGTCCGTGCTTTCGTGGTGCAAATCGGGGGGCCGGTACTCCGGCCCTTGGAATTAGCCCGGCGATCGCCTCCATAGTTAACGGGACCTGTGACAATTAATTTGGCGTCCGCGACAAGGACCTTTTGGTGCACAGTGTGTCCAAAGTAGTGAGAAAGAGCCTTGAGTCGTTGATAGTGCTATCGGAACAATTGTTGTGTGTTGCTCAGTGTTCTCATTAACGAGTGGGCAGAGAGTGTTTACATAGACTGAGTTAGCAGATATCTTGTGCACGCGGCTAGAATTTTATTTGAGAGGCACCATGGATCTGGAGAAGTTAGTAGCTCTTGGTGAGAAGATGGGTCTTTCTGGCGCCGAACTACGGAAGTGGGTGAGCCAGAAGGAGAAAGAAGCGGTGGAGAAAGAGAGAGAGAGAGGTTGGCAGCGGAGAGGAAAGAAAAAGCAGCTGAGTTGGAGAGAGAGAGAGAGGTTGGCAGCTGAGAGGACCAAGGAAGAAAGAGAGCAGCAATTGAAGTTGGAGCTGGAGAGAGAAAAGCTAGCAGCTGAAAGGGTGAAAGAAGAAAGAGAGGCAAAGTACTGACAGCTGAAAGAAGATGAGAGCAGCAATTGAAGTTGGTGCTGGAGAGAGAAAAGCTGGCAGCTGAGAGGGCGAAAGAAAAAAGAGAGGCGGAGATGGCTGAAAGGGAACGGCAGCGGCAGCGGCAGCACGAAATGGAACTCGAGCGGCTCCGTTTGCAACAGCGAAGTGAAACTCCCGTCCAAGCTAGAGTTGAACTCAGCGAACAGGAAAATCATGACTTCCACTTGAACCCAAGCAAGCTGCTCGTAGCGTTTGATGAAAGGAAGGACGACCTTGACGCGTACCTTCACAGATACGAAACAAGGGCAAGGAGCCAGAATTGGCCGGAACATCAATGGGTAACTGAGTACTTGCTTGACTGGTGAAGCGCTCAGCATGTATGGTAGGCTGACGCCGACCGATGCAGACAACTATGCAAAGGTGAAAACTGCTTTGCTGAAGCGATTTAGATTTACTGTGGAAGGATTCCGGGACAGATTTCGGACCGGAAAGCCAGCTGATGGTGAGACGGCTACGCAGTATGCCGCCCGACTTAGCCATTATTTCGACAGATGGATCGAACTTTCAGGGACAGCGCAGGAGTACGATGAGCTTAGAGAGCTCCTAATGAGAGAACAATTTCTTACTAGTTGCCACCCAAGCCTGTCGCTGTACTTGAAAGAGAGGAAGGCTGAGTCACTCGAAGGAATGCTGGAATTGGCTGACCAATTCTTGGAAGCGCGAGGTGGAACTAATTTGGCCAAGGTCAAGAAGGAGTGTCCTGAAGATTCGAAAAATTTGGCACCCAAACAAAAGAAGCGTGCACCGGAGAGTGTTCCGCGATGTTTTCTGTATAACCGAGTGGGTCATTGCGCTAACAGCTGTCGAGATAACTTTACGAGCCCTACGGTTGTAAAATTTTTCCAGTGTGGTCGGACCGAGCACAAGGCAGACGCAAGTTGTAACGGAGCGAGTCAAACTAACCAAGTAGCCTGTGTGCAGGAGGCACCGAAAACCGTTGATGATGACGTCACCGACGGATTAGTGGAATTGAAAAATGGAAAGACACTTCCTACCGTGGGTGCGGTAATGACAAAAAGGCCAACTGGTGCTACGAAGGGAATGCCAACGCTGCCTGGAAAAGTTGCGGGCAAGAAGGTTACAGTGTTGCGAGACACCGGTAGCTCCACTGTTATCGTGCGGAGAAACTTGGTACGGGAAAGTAAGTTAACAGACAAAACGAAACCGGTTCGCCTAATTGACAGCACGGTTCGGATGCTTCCCGAAGCAGAGATTGAGGTAGAAACCCCTTACTTCAGCGGGGAGGTTACTGCCCTGTGCATGAAGACCCCCCTGTACGACCTGATCATTGGAAACATCGACGGAGCGCGAGGGCCGAACGATCCCGAACGTTTGAGGGAAGACCCGAAGATGGAGCCCTCGCAAACACAGGGACTGCGAGATACAGTCTAGGAGCATCCCGCGACGGATTTCACCCGAGCTCAAGGTGGAGCCCGGGTACAAAAGACAGCGAATCGGGAGATGATCGTGTTGAACTAGAGAACGTGCCGTACAGCTGGACTTGCGGCGGAACGACCTCAACCAACCAACAGTGAAAAGGTGACGGAGTCGGCCAGCCAGGCTCAATGTCGTGACGTGAACAAGCTGGTGAATAACCAGATAAGATTGGTTGAACGTTATGACCCGTTAACCGTGTCGAAAGGGACAACGATGGCTGAGACGCCGCCTCCGATACCGTCGTTGGAAAGGGCTCATTGTAACGGAAACAAGAACAATAAGAAGAGATCGAGCAAGCACCGCAAGAAAGGGCGCAAGCGCAGCTCGAAGTACACATGATAGGTGCTGAGGTCGAATCGGAGTGTGTTTGATAGTTTGAGCCTAAGTGTGTGTGTTGTTATCCGGTGTCACAAGTGTATGCCGAGCAAGTCAAAATGTTTGTTGCGGTGACGTGATGTGTAGGATTGTGCAATTGTTTTTAAAGACAGACCTTTGTACATTTGTGTTGTCTGAAATGTGTGATGAAGTATAGTACTCATGTACCTGTGGTTATATTTCATGTATTGTGAAATCGTATTACAATGTACCTTGTATCGAGTGTTCTGCTGTGAATGTGACGCGTCATGAGCGACGGGCTGGGTTAACGACTCCTATTGTGTGGTGACTGCTCGCGCTCATTTGTGTAGTTTTGAATATTATGAGATAATAATGTTAAAGTGGGGGGGGGGGGCAGTGTCACAAACGAGCGCTCAAAAACAAAGAGCGCGCCGCTGAATTCTGGCGATCAAGTGCCAGACAGTCGGCAATCAGCAAAAGCTCCACCGCGTCTTCTTTTATCTTACTGGCGTGTTACAAACTTGGTTTTTAACCACCAAATCAACTTTCGGGTGGAATGATTTTAAAAAACATTTCCGACAAATCCTTGGTACTCCGGCAGTTTGATCCAGCCTGGCGAAGAGGACACTTGATGCTCGCAAACAACTCGGCGAGTCATGTACCCCATATATAGAGGGTATGTTCTCTCGCTTTGTCGACACGTCAACGCTTCCATGGTCGAGCCAAACAAAGTGCGTCATCTTAAAGACATCAGGCCTGATGCCTCCAATGTTTTGGCCTTAAAGGGCCCCACTACCGTTGCTAACATTGTAGCTATATGCTAGCGTCTGTACAAAATTGAATCCACGTGGCTGCAGCCGGAACCCCTTCGTGCAGCCATTCCTGATAACCCTACTTCTGATCCCGCAATGCGAGCCATGATCCAGGCTATTATACAAGAAGAAATGCAGTCGCTGTTTTTTAGCACGTCCGTTTCCTTCCGATTCATTTTGTACCAATTTACATTGCAACGTAGTGATTGACACACCTTTATTAGGTCTAAAAGCTGTGGCCAATTCAGATCACTACCGAGGCACCAAAGAGACTCAAAGAGATATTCCCACAAACGATAAAGATGAAGAACACTATCTGATGATGGTTATGCACAGGTAATGAAGTAACATCGTTGAATTTCCCCACTATGTGCATTTAAACCTGGGAGTGTTCGTCAGCGTTGCTAGTAGCCATGACGGCAAATGTGGAACACTTTTTTGGCAGTGATTATGGTCACAGGGCTCGTCAACGCAGTACTATTGTTGAAAAGGGGGGCCCATCAGCGTAGCGAAATTGTAACTGTGAGGCGGCTTGTCAGCGCAGTTAGCGCCATCAGCATAGTGAAATTATAACAGTGAAGGGACCCGTCATAATAGCAACGTGCCCCATCATTGTAAAGCAATTCCTTGTGCACTATGGTGAGGGCACCCATCACCATAGTATAATGATAAAAAATGGCAGCATATCCACGAAGTGAAAGATGGATAGTGGGGCGAAGCATCCCTCCGTCCATTTGTTCTTGCTTCCGTCCATCCATGCGTGCGTCTGTCTGGCCGCCCGTGCGTCCATCCGCCCATCCGTGCGTGCATCTGTTCGTGCGTCCGCACGTTCATCTGAGCGTCCGTCCCTGCTTTCGTCCATGCATCCGCTCCTGCGTCCGTCTATGCGTCCATCCGTCCGTGCAGTCATCCGTGCGTCCGTACATGCATCTGTCTGTGTGTGCGTTCGTCCACCTATTCAACACTCCAAGTACCACCATCTCGCATCTTTTCATCACATATTCCTCATATAGAAGCACCGCCATCCAGCGGACAGCCCAAGGACTGAACGAGAGGAGGCACACGCACACTTTCTTACGGCTTGCGCTTCGTGTCTACTTCCCACCTTTAACCACCTCGAGTTCATGGTATATACTAGTTTACTGTATTCATAGCACGGCGGCCCAACGCTCGCTAAACCTTTCTAAAACCTAGGAGGTTACGCCCAGCGAGTACAACGTAGCAACCCTTTCTTGTCTTTTGTGCGTTGTTGAACAATCAAAATTCGCAGAGTGCGCGTTAACTAAAAAGCCAAATTCTCCTGTCTCTCATTCCCCCTTAGCAGCCATTGGCATGTACATTGAGCACTATCTTTTATTGTTCAACAACGCACAGGAAAAATCTCTCACCGGCACCACCTTGGAGGTCAAAATGTTATACTTGTTACACCCTACGACTGCTGCGAGGGACAATCGGGTGCCGCTATAAGGAGCTTCGCCCCTAAAAGGCGCCCATATTGCTGTAAATTTGTAGTCTTTTAGACCGCTCCCGCCTAGCTCTCCTGGTGGCATAGTGGGTTGCCTCGCATTTGAGGAAGCGGTCGTGCCACAGGTCGTCAGTATGAATTCTCATTTTCTAATTTTTACTTTTTTCTCTTTTTCTAGGTAATTTGTCAAGATTGACATAACTGCTCTTAATGAGCTGTGATTTTGCTTTTATGCAAGAAAATCATGTTGCTGTCTGCGGCCGCTGTTAGACAGCCACGTGGATTTCGTTGTGCAGTGTCGTTGATGTTCACTACGGTTCAAATCACAGTCTTCTTTTTCAATTTCCTGTTCTCGGTATTGATTCAAGTATTGTTACTTGTTTTTAAATGATAATTGTGTTTATTCATCGGGGACATAACTATAAACCTTCTTTTGCGTCCAACGTAGAATGAAGACCTTTCCCCGATGATTTACGATTGATACTACACTGGGCGGGCAGATTTTGTTGTATGCGTGCAAATTAACTGCTGGTTGTGGGAGCCGCGGGTGCATAAATTCGCCGCCGACACCGTGATCGTTGTCACTCAAGTAAGAGGTGTTAAATTACTTGATTTTGCCACAGGTGCTAATGTTTGTTTCTGTTCCGAATTAATTCTCAGTGTGTTCACAAGGCCCCCGTCGACGTCTTGTTCATGGGCAAGAGTGATGGCGAGCTCCTTGCCGCGCACTGCACATGCATGGCCGGGAACAGCGAAGCCTGCTCGCATCCCACTGCGTTATTATTCTACGTGGAGTACGACGCACGCGTGCATGAGAAAAGCGTTCTCAATTTTTTTTAACAAGTCTTACTTGAGTGACGACGGCCACGGTGTCGGCGGCTACTTTCTTCACTCACGGCTCCCGCACTCGGCCACTCTTCAAAAAGTTGTGGTTCTCGAGGGCCTTTCTGGACTTCATCTGCTCCCGGGTTTTCAAACTCGTTCTCGGAACGAGAAATTCATGAATATCGGAGGTTTCAATGCGTGGCCACAACTCCACGTCACTTACACAGTCACCCGCACGAGGCGTGAAAGATCCACTCGCAGCGAATTCTCGTGTCTTCTTCGAACCACTCGAGATCTTTCTGGCGTAGTGCTGCGATGTAATTTTTCGGTGACGCTGACATCGTGCTCGACACTTCCTGGAGTTAAATTTGCGTCGCGCTCGCACTCGATCACGCTTTCAAGCTATGCCAACGCTTGGAAACACGACTGCGCTGCTGCCCTCCCCGGCCACCTCTGACAAAAATATGGCTGCCTACCCAGAGTGCATAGCGTCGCCGCAGTTCATGCAAGCGCCCTATTGCGATCCTGGTGCTCAATTGCCTTCGAAAATGACCGATGTATGAGATAAGCAAAAATATTTCAAATTGCAATGTTAGCTGTTAAACATTTTAGCCTTTTGTTGGTGTTTGTTTCATGCCCTATTCAGAGTTTGATATACTAGATAAGATGCTAGTACCTTCTCATGTAGCCACCATAACCCGTTCATTCGAGACACCAAACGCAAAATCTTGAGCTCTGAGAGCAGATTATGAGGTGTCGTTGTAGCTTACCGCCCCATCGAAGCTGACAGTGAGCTCAATGTTCGTGATCTGCTTTCGTCCCGAAGTAGTGGGTGAAACATGAGCGTGTAGATCTTTTCTGGTGTAACTCTCCTGCTTGGGCGTCCGATACGCACATTCAGTTAGGGACCTCAAAAGTACGCTAACGATAAGTATGAAGTGGAGGTGAAATGAACAGGGGCATCGAAAAAGCGTCAACAGTTTCGGTTGGGTGTGAAAAGATAGGTTATTAGTGGGAATAAAGTGGAGACCGCGTATCTCTTACTCAAATTCTCTTGCCCCAGACTGAATGCTGAAGGAATGTCGTCACAAATCAGACTGCTGTTACCCAATTAGAAAGTGTCATCTCACGTCACGACGCATTCAATCAGCCGCTGCTTGGGTGCGGTGGAGTGATGTCGCAGTTTTCATGATTGCCATGATTAACCTGGTAGCAGACTTACAACCTTGCAGCGAAGATCCCCACTTGGAAGTAGGATTGCATTTCAGTGAGTCTGCAAAGATCCCCCATGCTATCACGGCGGCAGCAACTTTCTGCTAACGAAGCCTGGCTCCAACCAACAGAAAGCAAAGCGTCGTTTTCTTTGACGGCGTCTCGTTGCCGAATACTGTTTATGTATGCACGTTTATATTTTTCGTTTTTATTAACAGCGTTTTCTTTTCGGAGAGCTTGAGCAGAAACACTATACCGTGAAGAGTATCGCGGAAGAGATCTGAGAGCAGAGCCATGCAAAGCCACTCGATCTGTCCCTGGAATACGGCACGTGTCCGAAGAGCAGGCGGAAGGGTACCAATGAGAAGAAATGTACCATATGAAATCAAAACCATTGAAGCCCCATAATTTTTTGCGGGACAGTGGCAGAGCAAGGGTGAAATCCGCCGCAGATTCGCTGCAAGCCTTGCTCGTTTAAACGACCTTGACAACACTGGAGCCAAACTGCACCTGGATGCTCTTATTGCCAACACGCTCACCGGTAGAAGCAAGAAATCAAAACAAAACAAATGAAGAAATCAATTCTGCGTTTATCCGCCCCTGCTTTCGTCCATGCATCTGCTCCTGCGCCCGTCCATGCGTCCATCTGTCCATGCAGCCATCTGTGCGTCCGTACATGCATCTGTCTGTGTGTCCGTTCGTCCACCTATTCAACAGTCCAAGAAAACAAATAGCTCTTGGCAAATCACGACTGAACTGCGTTTCTGATTATTGTGAGAAACGGGGAAGAGCAATAGTAGTATCGGCATGAAATGAAAGGCGAACAGCCGCAAGCATAAGCAATTGTCTAGTGCGCCCTGTCGAGTCATCACCGGGCACATGCTCAGTGTTACCAAATAAAACTGATGCTCGCCTATCTGTGGTGATGACTGAATGGAGCGCACTATACGGTTTGTGATACTTGTCGCTGTTCACATTTAATTTGATGCCAATTGTACATGTATATACCCTTCAGTTTCTGGCATTTTTTTCGCTTGTTACAGCTAAGTTCATAGCAATAATGACATGAATGCATTCTAACAATATATTTGTAATTCCAGTGACACTTCCTGTATCTCTTTTGAGCTATTTTACACGAGGCCTACCACTGCAGACACGGGCGTAGCAGTCGACATGCTACGACATTACAATCACGTGATGTCACCGCTTCACAGTACCTTGCTCTAAAGGCGGGTAGCCAGCGGCCTAAGCCCCTTTTTTTCCTCGAGTTTACCCCTTCATACAGCCTTGTTTCGTTCACAACCAGTTCTTGTGCACTGGCATCTAGAAACAACAAGAGCTTGGAAAGTTTGAGCAATGCTTTTGGTAGTGCTGTGTGCCACAATTAGTGCATCGCACAGGCAATAGAGCAGGGTGCAATTTCATGTTTACGGCTTTTTTCCTCAAGGATTAATAACATCACGACGCCTGGCTTATAAAGCTAGCTTAGAAGGAGCAATGAGGCAAAGACCCACGCATGCCTTTGCTGCAAACACTTTAGAAAAGGTGACTTTGCGGACGGGTGACACAAATGTCAATTGAGTAAGTGACCTTGACTTCACACGGGACATCTCCCTCTCCACCAGAAGACGCAAACACCTCGAAGTCTTCCAAAAAAGAATTACTATGGAGACGTAATTTCTCTTAGGCAACTCTGGCCTACGCACCCTGATAGAGGGAAACGTCGAAGGGAAAGCACCGATACACAGAGAGAAACGAGTAGGGACGACGCATTTTGATGGAAGAAAGCAATCTGTGAACGAGTTTGTCACTTTAAAAGGATAATGTAGCCTTGTAAAACAGCCCGTACTTATTTTTACCCTCTCCTCTTTTTATTCCGATATCTGCCCATGA